>NC_140389.1:2500000-3750000 GCF_056956725.1 Heliconius melpomene rosina | reverse complement strand
TTCCATTTAAAACGTTACGCTTCACGCTATATCCCGCGAACATGTGTACCTAGTGTTAAAACACTGTTCCCATTAAGACACTTCCGTACCCAACTTGTAAGTTGGGAATTCTGGAAGAATTGCGTGTTGAGTGGTGGAACTATCGACGACGAAAATATTAAATATTTTGAACGACGAATGAAATGATCGACGATCGACCTATGGAAATATAAAATATTTCATGTTCTCGAGTAGGAATCGATCCCACATCCTGTCGCACTTACGAGTTAGTCTTAGCGAGTTATTTTAATATAAGTTTATTAAGAAATGTACGCCAGTGTACTACATCTTAATTACAGCTTCTAAAGTATAAAAGCTTTATAAAGCTCCAAGAGAAACAGAAGCTGTGAGTAAACTAATTTACTTCAGAGCACAATCAAGTGACAGATTTGCATCCGCTTTGTATCCGTGATACGGGCTCAGCCGCTGTCCAGATTACCAATGGGTTATAAATAAAAGATTTTGATGAAGGGTCTAATATGTAGTCTTAACGACATATTAGACTAATAGTCCTCAAAATTTCAGCTTTGCTAAAATGGCATGGGTCTGGCGGCTCTGGGATCTTGGGCTATAATGGATGTTTTTATTAAAAAGTAACTAAAATAATTTATTTTCTCCACTGGAGATTGAACCGACAACCAACACGTTTACAATCAGACCTGCCACTGTGTAACCTGAGATCTTAAGATAATATAAAAAATCCATCAAGTACAAGATTCATAATAAATTCCTGACTGGTTGCCTATTCATTTTTTTTAACCATTATGTCTCTTTTACTATACGATTTATAGGGCCAAGTACTTCTACTTGTAAATATAATTGGATTAAAAAGTTATTTTGTAATTCAATAAGGACTGGTTATAAAAGAATCGTTGAACTTCGATACAAAACAAATATAGGTCTATTAATTAATTAAGCACAATATTTGTATTGAAAACTCATAAAATTAATTATATTATGTTATATTGTATTAATTATATTATGAAGTGGTTATGTATGTATTATGTATCAAGTGGTAATTTCATTTTTATTTTCAAGTTTTATCTGTTGGATAGTCAAAGAGAACGGTGTATAATGCTTAATATATATTAAAGTAGATCTTGTTTTTAAATTATTTTTTTATCATTTCTATCTAAGTCTCTCAAAACATATTTATTTTTTAAATAAACATACTAGTTGTAGCCATATTTCTTGATAGCTTGGACCACCAACCTACCGACTTATATTGGTCATATACCCTTCCGAAGTGCGTTATACTTGTATCTTACAATTACTGAACAGATTTTAATGAAACTTGGACTATTCCTTAAGTTAGATTTTTGTATCAGCTTCACGCTGTATCCCACACATAGGAGGGTAGGCAGAGGGAACCTCCGTTCCCCACCTATGTAAATAATAAAAATAATATGTAAATAATAATTTAAATCTTTTTTAGTTTCCGAAAAATATTTTGAAGTCAGTTGAAAAAAATAATAAAAAGAACAGTCTACTAATAGTAAATATTAATTCCCATTACTGACAATGACAGATTATATAATAAAACGTATTAAATCAGGCGTAATATTTATTCATAAATGGCAACACATAAAGCGTTAATGTAATTTTGATGCGCGACCATCAATTACAGTAATACTTAACCAATCACGTTGTTTCCAGTATACACTTCATTAGTACTAAATTATATACCGATAACTCTAGATGTATAATAATTGTGTAATTGATAACCTTATCAATTAACTGACAGTAAGTTAAAAGAAATACGACTGTAAGCGTGACGGTTGTGGATTCCATTCCCATTCGAGGAAATTGATATTTTCATTTCTTCGCTCTGGTAACGAGACAAAGCGTTGCGTTGATATCCGCTTTTCAGCACGAAATGTCTCGAAAAGTGAGTGAAAAGTGGAGAACGAAATGTTTTAATACTAGATTTGTGTCTACACATATAAATCCAAATACTGTCATAAGTTTTTGAAATAGCAAATGTAATGAGCTTGTGATTCATATATATATACATATATAATAGCTATCTCAGTTCCCGCTCAAAGCTCTGCGGTACTTTAATTACCGATTCGTTTTGTACATCCATATATAAAGTGTATCCTGAATATATTACGCTCGGTACATAAGCTTACTGTACTCGTAGTACGGTACTTGTGAATTCACTAGGTACTTTGCAAGTCATTTTACATATTAAAGTGACTTTTAAAATTATTTTGTTCTTTAAATGTATTTTTTTTTTAATATTGATTGGGTGGGATTGGGTCGCACATTATATATCTTTGAATGAAAACAGCATCTCAATATTGATCTATAATCTATACGGGCCATGGTTTTTTAGAGATTTTGAAAATTTAAAGTAAAACATTTTGAGTCTCTAGTTTCCATCTCCACGTTGGCGGCCGGCAACGCACTTGTAGCTCCTCTGGTGTTACACGAGGTCTTGGGCGGCTTTGATCACTTGCCATCAGAGGACCCATGCGCTCGTTTGCCTTGATTTTTTTATATAAACAGTTCCTAGTATTTTAATAAGTATAGATTTCGAGTAAAATACATAATTTTGGTAATTTGCGTCTCTCTAAGCCATTGCTTTACGGGAATTTCGGACTACGAGATTTAATTTAATTAGATTATGATTCAAAGGCCATCGCAGTGCTTTGGGACAGCGTTCAATCTATATACATATAAAATAAAAAGTGTGTGTGAGAAGTAAAACTTGTTCATGATATATAAGTCTTAAATTTTATAAGTATCTGAAAATCAGTTATATCGATTAAAAATTCAAGCCCAAAATTCTAGTAATATTAATTGTTTTATAATTCAAGGCACCATTTTCGACTTTCCTCGCTTTTCTTTTACTTTTTCCTTTTCTTCGTTACCAGAGCGAAAATTGAAATGAAAATTATAGACATTTCATGAATGGGAATTGATTCTACAACCGTTGCATGCTCGAACCCCTGCGCCAAATTTTACATACGAAAATATTATAAGTAAATATTTTTACTTATTTGTATAACGAAGTTCAATACCAGAGTAACAGCTAAATTTATTTCATTAATTTCGTTTGATATATCGCGGTGGGATCCAATATGTAGAATAAATCAATTGACAATCACCTGTGACGTGAACGTTCTTTTAATCACTAATTTGATTAATGTAATTTTACTGGTATTTTTTTATTTTCATGTTGCCTATTTTTTACTTAGGAAAATTTGAAAATATGTAAAGCAATTAACTTATTTTTTAGTTTCACGCTTTGTGCAAAGAAAACCGAGCGCCAAAGGCTGTGGTCTTTGAATACCTCTTTCGCCTCTTCCACTGTCCTTAACCTCTTCAAACATGCCTCCGGGAGGTCCTCGTTTATTTTACGTGACCTTCCTCCAGTCCAGGTCGTAGTGTTATCAAAGGTCATTTCAGTAAACTGATTTTAAAAAGGCATAAAAAAATTATAGAGTTTAAAATAGAGCTCCTAGAACTGGAATATAGATATATTCCAGTTAATATTTACAAACTACATGCAAACTTGCTATATAAATAAAAATATCGGTTCGCTATTCCGCAATTTGCTGTATCCACTCACTCAGCCTACATAATTAAATGTAATCAACGTTCAACAAGTGTTTTTTTACAAGAGTTTAAAATTCTAGAGTAATTAATATTTCGTATTTTTTATTTTGTTTATATATCAAATATTTTTTGCGCGTAACTGGATAGGCAGTGGGAACCTTATGTAACCTTACTCCGATTTATAATTCTCGCCCAATTTTCCAGATATTTCATGTTTAATGGCAGGAGTCAACACCGCTCTTTGTCTTGAATTATCACAAGACAATCCTGGTGCAGAGGAACATGTGTACAACTGCAAGTATGGCGGTTGTGAGTTCGAATCCCACTCGCTAGTATCGAGGCAGAGCGCGGCGTTGAATGCCGTGTTTATTGTCAAACACTGTAGCGCTACGCCACAATGGCCTCAGTTTACTCCATTTTCTGATATCTCATTCATATAGTATTTCTTATCTGCGGCTTCACCCCCAAGGCCGAATGGTAATAACTAGAAGTTGCTTATGACAGGTAATCTAAAGAGCCTTCTTTGGAGATACGACAATATCGCTTTCCGGCGACGCGTCGTTTATGTACGCAAAGTTACGCGAGTTACGAATCGGTTAATGTCAGGATATTTTAGAAATTAATCAGTGGTTCCTGAGATTTTCACCTTTGTTATATCAATATATATTTTTTCATAGAATTTCTTTTCTCTACAGAATTGAACCCAGAATTTATTTTTATATAATGCTATGTTAATTTATGTTAGGCACTATGTTAGTTTGCCTTGAAAAGATCGCTTGTGATAAGGCCTTTGCGTGATCTGGCTACGTTGTAAGTCATCTCTGTAGTATAGAATAGTGTAGTACATTTTCAAGGTTTTAGTCTGTTTTTGGTTGTCGGGAACATTTATCTATGATGTAAATCAACAAGAAGACTAGAAAATAGAAAGATATAATATTATTTAACTTTTACGATAAAAAGACTAAATAAACATGTAAAGTGCTTAATGATATGTTATATTTATTTACTCCAAGAGCAACTTTGTAAGCTAATTATATTCTGATAACCAGATCTCGTTTGATACCGTTGCTGTATCTGGACTTTGAATAATTTCCATATTTTCTCCCTAATTGCGATATGCAAATATATTGTATTTAATATTTTTTTAACTTCTCGATGTATCCGTCGTATATTCGCAGGGTAGACAAAAAAATCTTGGGAACCTTTCCTATTTGGACATTTTTGTTTCCCACTTTTTGGTGAATTATTGAGGAATTGCGTTTGGACTTGCAAACGCAATGTTGTCCTTTGCCTGGTTACCAGAGCAAAGAAATATTAAATATTTCATTATCCTCGAGTGGAAATCGAACCTACAAACGTCCATTACAGTCGCATGCTTGTGTTCCCGCGCAATGAAGGATTCAGTACTTAAATAGGAGGAGAAAACATTAAATAATAACCGTTGACCATTATATATATTTAAGCATTTAATGCATACATATAATATTTTTCAGTTCAGTCAGTCAGTTTTTAGTTTATGACGTCCCGAGCGTGCCAGTTGAGCACTAATCATTTCGCCGATGTCACGTTGTATGGAGACCACACGAAGGACGTTATTTATAATTTTATAGTTAATGTTTAAAACATAATTTCTTTTTTTCTAAATAAAATACTAAAAGTCTCATTGCATCGATCCAATGTGTAAGAGTTATTTAATTTCAAAAGTCAACATTTTATGTTATTTTTCAAGTTCTATTCAAATTCCTTATGTTCAATTTTTTTTTACATATTTCTAAGGCCTCAACTACGTATGTAAAATATCTTCATAGCGTATCATACGTTTAACAACAAAAAAGTACAAAATCTTTTATATGGACTGATTGGTAAAAATATTAAAAATTTTAAAAAATCGTTTAATGAATTTAATACGTAGGTTCATGCTGTCGATCTCATCTGTGGTTGATTCAGTCCCTACTAGGGAAGTATAAAGCAAGGTAGGTAGACCAAACCCATTATTAACACACCGCATTCTCCAAGTACCGCCTAATTTTCGAGACATTTGGTGTTGAGAGACCGAATTCAACTCCAGAATTCTCCGGAAATACTCCGGAATTGTTTTAACATTAGGTTCCCTTTACCTACCATTCTGTATGCGGGATACAGCGTGAACCTACATATATTTACAGCAGCTCCATTCATACAAATAATCGTGACTTTTGATAGTAATAAAATTATAACAAAGAACAAAGGTGAAACGAAATTTGAAACACTAGCATATACAATTAGCAGCTAGCAGAGCTAGGACCTGGGGCGTATTTGAGTTTACAATTTGTATAATGCCGCTCGAGGCAGCATGACTTAACTGGCTTAAGTAAATGAAGAGGCCCTAGTTATCTCCAACTTGTTTTGAGATTAAATGTTCTACCAAGTATCATTCTAGTGCTTGTGATTGGTTTATATAATTAATAATGTGTGAAGGTAGTGGGTTCACATTCAATTGTTCATATTTCTATGACGCAGCGTTGAGTTACATCACTAAATACGCAATTGGGCGGAAAGTGGAGGAATCTTGTTGTCAGAGGGAATTTCATCTTGTTAATATGCGTGAAAATAAAATTTTGATATACAGTGTAAACCTACCAAAAAAAAATTCATTAGTCGAACTTTAATAAAGGTTTTGATGTATTTATATTATACTTATTTCTGTTTATTTAATTATTTGTCTCGAAAATGGGCTCACTCTTTCACGCAAGCATAAAAAGCATAATCTATCAATAGATATCGATTAAACATGGACTTACGATGCCGCGTTGATGTTTTTCCATATAAAAAGCATTATCGTATTTCAGCTTTCAATTCCCCTTCAGACTCACAATATTCGTTATCATAAAACGTTACAAGAAAATCGTTTTTGCAATCAGTAAGGCGGAGGACTAGTATCTAAGTCGTTTGACTTTATGACCTCGATACTGTTGAGTCGATGTATATTGTCATTATCTAATAGGTATATATTATGGATTGTGCTAGAATTACATTATATTTCTATAATATTCATTTAGGAAAGAATCTTCATTACTAATATGATAAAACTGAAGAGTTTGTTTGGGTGGAGTCGCTAATCTCAGGACGCACTGGTGCGTGTCACCTTGGATCCCTCCAAGATCCCTCGTCACTGGCCATAGCAGTTCGATAGGGCTGGCTGGGGCTGCTGCTAGCAAGCCTTTAACTCTCCGTTCTCTCTGACTATTCCGCTAGGGATAGAGCGTGAAGATGAGAAAAAAAAGATTTACCACTCTATTCAGATAAAGAAGTATAAAAACTAGAATGTTTTATTTAAACATAGAATGGATCGTTAGAATATTAGAGTCTCTTAAAGGAATTTACTAAAAGACATTACAGAAACGTTTTAAATGTAAAAATACATTAGAATAGTAGTAACTTTGCAAAGAAATTCGCTTTAGAAATACTAAGGAAAGTAAAAGAGGTACTTTAGTTGTTTTGATAACAATAAAATGTATCTAAAAATTATTTCAATTCACAAATACATTACATGAATATGTCAAAACGTATTAAATTAGTACGACTGACAGATAAAAATTAAAAAATGTTTGTTTGTATTTTGGTACTGGTTAGCGGTCTGAGTAGCGGAGCTTAGCAGAAAGAGCGGCGTTAAGTTCCGCCACTCAACACACAATATTGCGAAAATGGGGTGATAGTTGAGGAATGGAATGTCTCAACACTAAGTGCCGTCTGAGCCCACATACTCTACTATATATCCTGGAAAAAGTGTGAAGATATAAATACTAAAAAAAGTACAAAAGAACTAAAAAAACATGAATTAGAAAAGAAACAATCTATTCTATACATATATGCCTTAAAAAATGGCATATTCCTTTACGTTACCTCGTCTAATATAATATGCTTCTGAGGAAACTCGGCATATAAATTACCAGGTTATGACGTCGTTTGATAAATTATTATGTCTGAAGTTTAATATGTACTGTGTAAATTTGATTTAGCTGCAATTACGTACCTTTAATACCTTATCGTTGGTGGATCGTGCCATATTGCGGTTCTGGAACAAATTACACATTTGTCTAACAAGAAAAAGGATATATTTCTCTTGTTGAATTAAAGTTCTAGATATTTTTAGATCTAGGGCAATGTTTTGCTTGTAGTTGGATGTTTTTTTGCTTAGAAAAAGAAAGAAAAAAGATAAAGTATTTTTTTTAAATATAATATAAACTGAACCTATGGTGGAACCTAGTGTAAAGACGGTCAGTTTTCCAATTCTAGAGTCCACTTCTCCACTTTCAGCTAAATTTTAGACACACTTCGTGTTGAGTTTAGTTTTGTCTTGTACCAGAGTGAAGAAATATAAACTATTCTTTTCCCTTAGTGGAAATCGAATCCACAATCATCGCCCTTACTTGTCCTTTACAAAATAGTAAAATATATTAATTGAAATTCTTTGAACCCGCAAAGTAGCAACGAAATATATTCAGACGGGGACTCCTCTACGCGATAACGTGGAAAATGAGAAAAATTGTTAGTGTTCCATCTAGTGGAAGAGAGTGATGACTTTTATTTAAGAAGCCTTTCCTTATCCAAGTAGGGCAGTGGGTCAAAGTTCATAGAGATTTTGACCAATTTTTGGCATGAATGGATTTCGTTTATGATTTTCTTGATATATATTTACTAGTAGCGGCCCGTCTGCGATTTAGTCTGCTTGAACTATGTGATTATTTATTATTATTTAAGTATAGTTAGGAAAAAATAGTTTTGTTATTTTAGTATGGTCATCAATACTGATGGTAAACACGTAAACGCGTAAATTATGATCTCACTGAAATTCCAGGATTGTCAGTTAAATAGTAATATATTTTCCTCCACTCCTTTCTCAGCACCCCAGTAAAAGTCCCATAAAAATTAGCTTAGCTGTTCCGCATAGATTAGCCTGAACAAACAGAAAGATAGACAGACAGACAAACAAACAAATTAAAATAATTTATTGGTGTTTTGGTATCAGTGTAAATAACTATATACACTTAAAAGACTGTATGAAAAGAAACAGTCAGTGAATGGCGTATTACTGCCGGTAATATTGATGAGACGAAGAAATGTCAACATAATCGACGTAAAAAGGAAATTGTCTGCTGTGGAGATGCTATTTCTTTGTAGCATATGCGGAGTCAGCTTAGGTGACCGAATCCGCATTGAAGAGACACAGAGTGACAGATACTAGCGAGGATGTCACGGTAAGAACGAAGAAGAACGTTCTCAGGGGAATAAGTGAGGAAAGAATAACAAAAACATATTCGTGACGACATTGTTAGAAAAACAACTTCCATATACGAATTGCAAATGTTTTTCGATGGTTACTTCCAGTTCGAGAGAAAGTTTGGCAGCTCTCGAATGATAAACCTTCTTCAGTGGTATCTTGTTTTCTAAAAGTCTTATATAAAACTCAAACTATTTTCAAAAATCATTGAACATTTTTAGACAATTTAATATCTATGGCAAGGTGAAGCTGTTCTTTTCCTCAAAAGTTTCTAATTGATTTATGACATAGAAACCTAGGTTCAAATAACAACATGTCTGACAGGCATGAAAATCATTTTGTTTTTAATATATTAAAAGAATAATCTTTTATTATAGATTACAAACGTAAATTACAAATAGAAATAAATTTTAAACTGTAATATTCCTATCTAACACAAGCCCCTTTTTTAGTTTTAACAATAAATGAATACTGTTTCACAAGAAGAAAGTATCTGTTGCCAAATTGAGACGTACAATATTTAAGAACTACGAGTACTGCAGTGATCTTGTTACCTCTGCGTCAGTTTTTCGTCAAAATTTAAGCTAAGGAACATTGGAAGTTAGGGTGGTTTTACATTATATAGTTATAATATAATTAAGAAAACTTTACATAATATCTGATCGAATCATAACTATTGCAATGGTATAAATTAGGCAATATCTATAAATATCACATTATTGGAAGAATAATCTAAAAGTCTAATATTTTTTCCCCACCATTTCAAGAATTTAGATCCTTACCATATCTTTTTTTAGCCCACACAGAACGCGCACAGCAAGAAAATGTATGGAATCCATTTTCCCGAAAGGAAATCAAACCGACAACCGTCGAGCTTATTAGTATTAAATAAACAAAATATACTTAAGCAATTGTAAAAGCCCTCTAAGTTCTACGTCAAAATATATTTATCAAAACTTTTATCTTACAGTTTTATTTGGTGCGTAAATATTCGGAGATACAATTATGAATATTAGACAAGACAGCAAGGAATATTTTACTCAGAAAAATTGCTTAGAACGAGTAGATTGCGTAATAGATCGACTAAGGTTTTAGCTATGTTAGATGTAATCATAGGTTCAAATTTATATAATTAAAACGTCTGAAAAAAAAGGGATATCAATTTTCATCAAACGAAAATTGAAGTCACACACTTATGAAATGAATCATAACGGCCCTTATCGATCTCTCAAAATGTGTAAATTTAAATAAAAAGATTATCCTTACATATTATTTTGTTTCACGCCTTATCAAGCACGTAGGAAGGTAGTGAGAGAGCACCAAGGAACCTAAAGTTAATACATTCCGTTCCCATTAGGACACTTCTGTTTCCCAGATTCGTGAAATTTCTTGCCACAGAACAAGCAAAAGAATATGTAAGCAAGCAAGATTGTGGATTCGATTCTTATTCGGGGCAATTCATAGAACGACGACGAACTCAAAGAAATCTTTAGATAATAATGACCCAATAAAATATAGATATGACAGTACATACAAGCTAAAACTAGAACGAGAACTAGAACTGCTACGAGTATATTCAAGATATGTAAATGTAACTAAGTGGTTTGACCGTCGTCCAGTAACCATGGTGTAAGCATATTGCGGCTGTCGTATTAACATACGAATCTCACTCTATATAATAAGTAACGAATATAAATGATGGTATAATATAATAGAAAAATCTTGGGTATTGTGAAGAAAAAAGGCTATAAGTTTGTAGTAGTACCTCTAAGTTAAGTAATGCTTACTTTGGTTGTTTTTTCTTAGTTTCATGCCGTATTCCATACATAGTATGGTAGGCAGAGGGAACCTAGTGTCTTGCCACTAGTATAGACTATTTGTATAGATGACTATACATTTTATATTAAAATTATGAATAGATTGGCAGAGGACATCTAGGGCTTATACGCTTCGTTCCCCACTTTTGCGTAAGGAGTGGCAGAACTTGTTCTGCAACCAGGGCGGGAAAACTAAAATAATTACTTTTCTTGTGTTGAAATCGAACCCACAACCGTTGGGTATATAGTCAGATGCTTTTCCACAGAGAAACTTTAATAAGTAAATGTAAAATAATATAATATTATGAACGAATAGTTATTATAATGAAACACAATGGATTTATTGAATTCTAATTGGTTACTTAACCTTGTCTATTGACATTTTTTTATATCAATCTAGGCAGTATTTTATCGAAATATGTCAAGTGTACTCGATTGGGATGAAAACAAGAAAACACGAGGCCAGATCTCGTTTTAGATTTTTTGTTTAAAATCTGCTTAGTTATTACTTTTTACCAAAGACCTCTTATATTGAAGCATCTATACAAAGCAACAGATTTTAAATGATTTTATTTGAATATCTTAATTTTATTTGGTGGGGAGAGGAGATTGGTCAGATTGGTATGATTGGTCAGAGATTGCAAGTCACTGGAAACCTCCTCTTGTGGTAGATCCATGGAATGTAAAGTAGTCTCCAGTCTTTTTCAGAAAACATATAAAAAATTGAATATTGCGGGATTTGAACCCCCGTCTCTTGGAAACCGTCCAACGCTCTGACCACATGTCATTTGTTCTCGTTAAATTACCTCAAATGTCAATTTTCCATATATTGCATATACAATGGCGGAACTTAACTCCGCACTTTTCGGAGTACTAGAGCAAGTACACAGTACACAGCAATTACCCTCTAGTATAGTTACGTACTATATTCACTACAGAAAACAATATCAATTGAATTTGAAAAAAAAAAAGAAATCCTAAGTAAATTCTACTGATTACATTCGAAGCAGTAAGCTAAGCTTTTATAAAACAATACTCTAAACAATTCTGTGAATAAATAAACAAAGAAAATAAGAAATTCACTATAAATAAAAAAAAAAGAAAAATTGCTAGCATAACATGAATTTCCTTTCAATGATATTGTGGTTTTGGGAAGTATGGCTTTAAGTATGTAAAATCTGGAATTTGTTATGTAGAGTTCTTGTCTGTACTCTAATATATGTAGATATATGAAAACTGGCGGCTTTGGGTGGCAGTGGGATTTTTTATGGTATGTTTTTGCTTATTTGAATGAAAATTTATTTCATGTTATTATTGCTTCTTATATTGCAAATTATTGTGCAAATTATTTCTGATTTTTTCTATTATTAGGTTATATAAGTTAATTATCTAGATACATTATGTTAGCATCTAGCATACTGCAGGGTGAGGTTAGCTTTGTGAACATACTCTGTTTCTTGCGTATTGTCTAATTAGCGGAAGTTGAGTGGCGGAACTCTACGCTGTGCTATGCTCGTACACAGAATGAGAAAAACATAAAAAAAGCTTCTATATTTAAGTTCAAACGCTGTGCCACTTCTACACGACTTCCTCATTCAAATTTATAATAATATAAAAAAAACTCCTTTGTCCAAATTATTAAAATTAAAAAAAATATGTGTTTAACATGAAAATAAATGAAAGGATAACCATTTAGTAGTCCTGTCGTTCTTTCTAATTATACTAATTAATGTGGATGATACCTAACACTGAAATGCCCCCTACGTTTCATTTTTAACCTCATAATAAAATGCTTTGTTGAAATTAATGACCGTAACGACATCCACGTGACGTAAGCAGAACGTGACTAACCCAAGGGTGCAGCCAAGACATTTATGTTTCATAATATTGATAATAGTTATTTTAACAAAATAAATTGCTAACTGTAATACCGCTCATAGCAGATAAGCAGATGGATCCTGGGAACCTATAGAAGATTCTCTATAGTGAGCTGAGTGGCGGAACTCAACGCGACGCCTTGTTACCAAAACGAGTACATCAATATATTACATATTTCATTCCTCGGATTGGGAATTGAATCCAGTCGTGGTGCAAGGGCACAAATGTGTGACTGTAAGCGCTCAACGCCAGAGAAAAGAAATGATAATATTAAATATTTCATCTCCTCGAATGGGAATCGAACCCACTCTTGTGCCACAACTGGCCTCTAATTCGATAAAGTTACATAAAAAAAAATAAAATCAATTTTATATTGAATTTATAAAACTTTAATATTTATTCATCAAATTAGAGTGCCTTTCATGTATACATGTGTAAATTTTATTGACATAGTTTATGCTAATATGCTTCCAATAAATTCTGTATAAACCGCCAATGAATAAATAAATATGTAATTATGTTGTTTTAGCACAATTAGGAACGAAATGGTTATGGTAGTGAGTTCAAATGAAAATTGGGTATATATCCATAATTAAAAACAAAATACTCTTTATTCAAATAGGCAAAGCACTTTCGAATCGTTGATTTACGATTTACATAGAATATTCATGCTATATTAATAGGTTGTCGAGGCGCTGCCACACAAGTGCAACGATCAACTGTAAACGGAACGGTCGTGAGTTTGATTCTCACTCAGTGAAGAGGAATATTTAATATTTTTCTTTCATTGTGAATAAATAAAGGAAAATATACGAAAATTGGAAATTTATAGGTATTTTAAAAAGAAAATAACACACTTTTGTTTGTAGTCCATTTCATACAAAATGAGTGAATATGCCTGGAAACTTAAGTTTGTCAACTTTTATAAGTCTTATAAATTGATCCCTTCAATCCTGAAATTTATATGGAAGCGTCGGTAGCTGAGGCCGACTCAAAATCACCAATTTTTTCTTTATCTTAGCATCTTTAATTGGTTAAATAAGTAATTACCCTCGTACCTTTATTGTTTTTCATTTCAGCCATATACTTAGAATTATAATTAAAAATATATATTATATGTTATTTAATATAACCCTATAATTATAATTAGAAATATATATTGTATTGTGTTATATAATATAACGTAATACATATTAGAAGACTGACTACATAAAGTAGGATCCTGTGGAAATTCAAGACAGCTTGTCTGGCTCCTAGCCATTTCTGTCTTCTTGTTAACAGACTAATGTTATGTAGACAGGCAAGATTTGCTGACATGTTAAAGCTGTAAAGTACCTGGCATATACGTGCACTATAATTATATTATATATTTTTTTATCAGCTTCACGCTGTATCCCGCACACAGCAGAAGGCAAAGGGCACATAGAGTTAACACATTCCGTTTCCCCCCTTTCCGCCGTAATCTTCAATTCTTCCAGAATTTAGCGGAAATTGGGGAACGGACTATTAACACTAGGTTACCTCTGCCTATCCTCCTGTGTGCGTTATACAGCTTGAAATTTTAAAAAATGTCCATATATTTTAAGTGACAATTTACAACAGAATTTAGAGAATTTACTTTCAAATTCCGTTAAGATGGTGTCGAATATATAGGCTGCCCACAATCCCACATATCTTGCAAAACACCTTACAGTAGGTTCAAGATTAAGATCAGTAGCACTTTGATCTAAGTTGACTAAGATCTAGGCTTTACAGAGGAATTATTATACAAAAGGGATGGTTTGGTCTATTTGAGCTCGTAGTGTAGATTAAACTAACATTGTCTTGTTTGAGACCAAAGAGATATAGGAATTATTAATCAAGTTACGTCTCTATCTATCAGTTCAATATAGTGGGAGATTTAACATTTAAATAATTGTTTGTAAATAAATATTTAGATCAGTTAGGTTGTGGGTTCGTTTCCTCCTCGAGGCAATGAAATATTTAATATTTTTTTTCGCTCTGATGACAAACGCAGTGTTGAGTTCCGTTACTCAACACGCTCAGTAACGGAGGAACGGAAGTGTTTTGAAGGGAATAGAGGACCTTTGCCTACTTTTCTATGTGCAGGATACGTTATGTTAGTGATGGACCACTTAAAAAAATGTGCGGGAAGTCAAAAGGGGTAAAGAAGTGTTAACATTAGCTTCTCCTTGCCTTCTTTGCTATATATAGCACATAACTATTAACATTGAATATATTTAATAAATGATTTATACAAACAAATCATACAAAATAAATATAATATCTACCAAGTTCTTTAAATCAAAGACCTCATATTAATCATAATGAAGTATCTATTGTAGATCAAATTACTGGAACTAGTGTTGTTTACTCCACAGGTGCTCTAATTTGTAACAATACGCTCGTTAGGCATGTCAGGGGTGATCAAATATTGTACTGGGTCGCATGACTATTTTGTTTTATTATAATTTAATCTATATATATATATATATATATATATATATATATATATATATATATAAATAAATTTAAATGTCTATTTGTGATTTGAAAATAAACGTGTTGTTTTAAGTGCATAATTATAGCTACACGATACTAAAAACAAACAAATTGTTTAATTTTTTTGTCTGTTTGTCTTTCCGTTTGTCCGGGCTATCCTATAAATATAAAATAGGAGCAATATTAAATTATTAAGTGAGATTTTCAATTTTTCGCTCTAGAGTCGAGGTATGGCGTTGAGTTCTGCTACTCAACCCAAAATGCTTCCAGATCTCGGCGGAATGTGGGAAACGAAATATCTTAACAGTAGATTCTCTCTGCCTACCCTGCTGTGTGTGGGATATTGCCTACAGCGTATTTTAATAATAAAAGAAAAAGAAGTGCCAAATAATAATTTAAAAAAAAAAAACACTAAATACAAAAAAATATTTAAAATAAAATAATTGGGTAGACATGTCCTAAATTTGGAATTATTCTTTTTATACTACAAATATCTGGTACGGTCTGGAGATGCTGTAATAAATCTTCCGTCATCCCGCAAGTTCGGTTTAATTAATTAAGTGTATATTTTTTCTTATGATTAATTTGGAGCTTATTTATGTTTTTATTTAAAATACGTGTAGTATTTAAAACTATTATTTAAATATAATATTAATAAGAAAATGAATGTGCGTAACCAATTGAGTTATTATTAAATTAAATTTCTTCTGCCTAAAATATGCAACTTAAAAAAACATTACTTCGGTCTGATCTAAAGATCGTTGGCTAAAATCGGCATTCGAGAATTATTTTCTGTTATTTTGAATAATAGTTGCTGTGGGCGGTATGATATTTTAATAATAAAAATAAAATAAATTGGTACTAGCAAGCAGAACGGCTTGTAAAAATACCAGAAAATCCTCCTAAGTTCCTTGCCTCCTTCTAAAAATCTTTCCTTTTGCATGACCTACAATCTAGTATACTTACAACACTACTTAAAAGCCAATAATTTTTTACTCTTACATTAGGGGAGAGCGGGGCCAAAAGTTCCGATTTTTTTTTAACTTCAAATATTGCTACGAATACTTGATTTTAGTATTTATACAATATAATCAAATTCGACTTACATATCTAGACTTGCAATTAAAACAGTAATTTGGGGTATTCTTTGTAAGACTTTTTTGTTATGATTTTTTTTATGACTGAAGTCGGAAAGTAACAACTTACCCCGAATTGGGGCAAGTTGTTAATAGACCGGGGTAAATTGTTACCATATTTTTAAAGCTATTATTTGCAAAATAAAAAACAATAAATAATCGAACAAAGCCTGTTTATTTAAGGAATAATCAACAGTATCATAATAATCAGCAGGCGCAAAAGCAGATCTTTTTTAACCGACTTCTGTAAGAAAAGGAGATTTTCAATTCGACTGTTTCTTTTTTTTATGTATGTTACTTCATAACTTTTGATTAGGTGAACCGATTTTGATGATTTTTCTTTATTTGAAAGGTAGTGCTTCCCATGTGGGAACCAATTTTTTTTTGGTCTATTTTTGACAATGGTATCTATGAGAAAATCACATAAGTATTAAATTTGTATTGGTACGTGTGCGACAAAATGACGAATAACTCAATATCACGTCAACCGAATCTAATGATTCTTTTCTTATTTGAAAGGATACACTTCAAGTATAGTTTGATGAAAGTTTGGTTAGGTTCTGATTATAAAATCCGGTCAAAATTGAGAAAATTTGTTTTTATTTTGGTAAATATTAATTATACTGGAATAGTTACAAGGGAAAACTTTGTTAAAATTATTATCAGAAGTAAGACTCCCCATCGTTGCATTTCTTTTCAACCAACCTCAAAATAGAAGTTTTCATTTTCAACCGACTTCAAAAAAGGGAGAGGTTCTCAATTCGCCCGAATATTTTTTATGTATTTTCTTGTTAATATACCAAAATCTTAGTTTCCACAAAAATAATACCTAATTGAGTCAAGTTTTACATATCACAACAGATGCCACTCGTTAACAACCACTACCACCACAACCAACACTCGTTTAAGAAGTATCCTTTTAAGGTTACTTATCACTTAAAATAATAAAAAGAATGAATTTTGAACAAAAATACCGAACCGAAAAACAACGGAATTAAAAAGTAAAAGATAATTTTACATAAAATAAAACTTATTTTGATTTTGTTAAACCAAAATAATAAACAAAAATTTTATACCTTTAGGTTTTCCCACTTAATATGTATATGTAATTCTTTGGTAACAGTTTTTATCTTTTTCCTGCAATCTTTGAAAACTACATCCGCTGCTTTTTGCATCAACTCATATGACACATAACCTCGAGTTGATTTTGGAGCATAAGTCCGCATGTTACTATATTACAATATTTTTTAGTATGAAAAATTACAATATTTATATCCCATTATTGGTACAAATGAATAGGCGAGAGTTTTTCGTCACAACAACAGGTCACAACATGCCCCAAAAAAAGGGAACATCAAGCCCCAAAAACACGTGTTGAAAAAAAATTAAATATAAATATGATATAGAAAACATAAATAATTTACAAATAGTGTTCCGAAATAGTAGGTAATATAATGTAAAAAAAACACTAACATACTCGAGGCTAATCGTTAAAATTTGTGAGATAGACCAAAAATATGAAATGCAAAAATATTTACAATCGTGCACCAACGACACCCGTGTGCTATTCCATTGGTTTCGGATGCCACTGGATTGTTCAATATGCTGGCCATGGGTGCGCTATCACATTGCATTTCACTATATGTTTACTAAATATTCCTATCACTTTTCTCCGCGAAATTATTTCCATCGGAACAACTTACCTCGGTAACTTTTAGCCCCGCTCTCCCCTACATTTAAAGATTTAAAAATATTTCTATTTGTTTCTATAGATTTCATATGCAGTAAATAAACGATATAGCGTACCCTATTTGACATATACAGTTGGGACCATCGAATTGAATATAATGCCTGATTACTCTCTGTGGGAGACACTATTAATATGATAATATTAGATAGAATTGTAAAAGATAAGAAAGGGAAGTTGTAAAAACTTAAAACTGTTGTTTTTATGTGTTTTAGAGCGATTAAGGAACTATAAATAACATAATGAGTGTGGTTCAGTATAAATTTAACCAAAAATAGATAGATATCTATTTGCTCGGAATTATATTTATAAGTATTTATAAGGTTTTTTTAGGTTGGCAAGGAGCATTTAGTGTGAAGACACTGTTTTCTACTTTGCGGAATTTCAGAGTATGTGTTGAGTGACGAATTAAACAATCAAAACCCCGCCTTACCTAACCAATGACGACACCCTCTCAAACAGTCACGTAGTGCCTGCACTTTCTCGGAGGTAGAGTACACTCCTAATCAACCAGTTTCGTTGTAAAGGAAAGTGGGGCTAACAGCATTAACGTCATATCAATCGATTTACGTTACTTACATTTAGTGAAAAATAACACATAAGATATTTAATATATCATGGCGTGTAAATAAACTTTAAAAAATTGTATTGTCTAAAATATAAAGAAAGATTGGAATCTACTATCCATACGCCCAAGACAAGTTTCCTACTGTGCTAAATGGAAAAACAAGATTTTTATTAGCGATCCAGGGGTGACATATTAAGATACTCTGGATTTTATGGGCTTCATCTTGATATGAGCGCCTGATAACGGGTTTTATAACAACTTTTATGGATAAAATTAATTTTTAAAGTATAACTCTTTTACATTTTTTATCTGACAGGATTCAAGTAAGCGGTTAAATAAAAATAAAAAGGAAAAAGCGATAAAAATAAGCTGTTCTTTAAATAATATTTATTTGGAAGGCCTGGTGAAAAATCACTACTACTTTACTTTCCATTTAAATTAAATTTTAGACATTATATATATACAGGGTGTCCCAGGAGCCAACGATAAAACGAAACCAGGTGATAGACCAAGTCGTGACAGTTATGAGAAAAATATAAAAAAAAATCTTTGTCATGTATTTTTCATATTATATTGATTTTAAAAAATATCGCAAAAACCGACACCCTGTGATGGTTTTTCACGTCCCTGGACTACAAATATTACTCTTTCTTCTTTTTTTTTTCTGTAATGTAATCATGAGTAACCCTTCTGTGAATTACAGTTTAAGATTTAAACATACCTGCATCAGTTTTCAATAAAATGTGGTGTTTTTGCCAAACATTAAATTCAAAATATTTACTACACCCAACTTTAACCGACTGTACTATAAAAAAAATGTACTACACTGTTTTGGCAAGTAACTTTAAAAGTTGGCGCATTAAATCTGGATTCCGAAATGGTACGAGACTTGCTGGATTACTTCTTTGTTGAAGAGAGAAAAATCGAAATACACGATAATCGGGATGACGTTCAGCTTTTTGGTATCTTTTCCGATACATTCTAGCTGCAGCATTTGCGTTACATAACCATTCTCCATGAATGAAATGCATATTGGCAACGTGTCAAAGACCGAGTATATCGCCTGCGAGACCCCGGACTCGAGCACTGTCCTTATAAGTCCTGGGTCCCCATCCCCTAAGTTGGAAAAGTTCAGGTACCTTGGATCCGTCATGCACGAGTCTGAAGGCATCGATCACGATCTCTATAAGACGGATAAGAGTTTGGACGATATCCTGCGATCACAGACCACACCAGTCACCTCCCTAAACTAAACACTTAGCCCAGGCAACGCTTATCCGACTTAGGGGCTGGCCCAGGACTTATAAGAACAGTGCTCGAGTCCGGGCTCTCGCAGGCCATATACTCGGTCTTTGACACGTTGCCAATATGCATTTCATTCATGGAGAATGGTTATGTAACGCAAATGCTGCAGCTAGAATGTATCGGAAAAGATACCAAAAAGCTGAACGTCATCCCGATTATCGTGTATTTCGATTTTTCTCTCTTCAACAAAGAAGTAATCCAGCAATTGTCGTACCATTTCGGAATCCAGATTAAATGCGCCAACTTTTAAAGTTACTTGCCAAAACAGTGTAGTACATTTTTTTTATAGTACAGTCGGTTAAAGTTGGGTGTAGTAAATATTTTGAATTTAATGTTTGGCAAAAACACCACATTTTATTGAAAACTGATGCAGGTATGTTTAAATCTTAAACTGTAATTCACAGAAGGGTTACTCATGATTACATTACAGAAAAAAAAATGAAGAAAGAGTAATATTTGTAGTCCAGGGACGTGAAAAACCATCACAGGGTGTCAGTTTTTGCGATATTTTTTAAAATCAATATAATATGAAAAATACATGACAAAGATTTTTTTTTATATTTTTCTCATAACTGTCACGACTTGGTCTATCACCTGGTTTCGTTTTATCGTTGGCTCCTGGGACACCCTGTATATATATATGTAGGGAACATTACTTATTCTAAATTAATATTATTACATTTACTAAAATCATCCGCACGCAGCGCATTGGAACAATTCAAACCTGTTCCGAGTTTTTTTGCTATGCGTGTCGTAGGCTGCTAGCTAGCATCGCCACGTTTAAAGAGTCGGCTAGAATCGCTTGCGACATTCACTTGTGTATCCATTGCTCTCTTAGCTTGCATTCAATTTTCAACCTTAACTTCTTGCTATTACGTGCTAGTTTAGCTTGTATTTTCTATTGGTATTTATTTAAATTTCTTTATTTCCTTCTGTGATTATTTTCTCTTCACGTATCTGTGAGTTAAATAAATTTGGACAATTTCTCCACAAAATTTGGATTTTTAATTTTACTCATTTAGTGTAAAATAAATAAGATCATATTAAATAGTGGTATCACATCTCAACCGCTATATTGGTGACCCCTAAATTGGTGAGCACTACAATAAATACCTGCGTTTACTGCTGGCAAGAAGATTTAAAACGGCAAGAGGCCATTTTGACGACCTTGGCAAGTGACCTCTGATACAAGATGGAGGACGCGACTACATCCAACGTGTGCAGAATTGGCGTGCGTATTCCACCATTCTGGCCGGAAGAACCAGCCCTTTGGTTTTCACAAATTGAAGGTCAGTTTGCTTTATCTAATATAACAAGTGATACTACAAAATTTTATTACGTTGCCGCTCAGTTAGATAATCAATTTGCTGTCGAGGTGAAGGATATTATCATTTCTCCTCCCGAGACGGATAAATACATCACTCTTAAAACGCAACTGATTAAAAGATTGTCTGCGTCTCAAGAAAAGAAAGTGATGCAGTTGCTGAGGCACGAGCAGCTAGGTGATCGCAAGCCATCACAGTTTCTGCGATACATGCAAGATCTTGCGGGTTCATCTGTCCCCAAGGATTTTTTAAAAACATTATGGTCGAGTAGGTTACCACAAAATATTCAAACGGTTATAGCTTCACAGCCTGATCTGCCTATCGAAAAATTAGCTGACCTGGCAGACAAAGTGCATGAGATAGCACCCTCATCACCACAGGTCGCAAGCACATCTGCGATGGCCACACCCCCTGCATCCTCCATGTTGGAAGAAATGGCCAAGCAGATCCAACTCCTGACCAAGCAGGTATCGGAACTCTCGACCCAGGTACGTCACAACTCGGTCTCATCAAAATTTAAAGAGCGTTCCCGGAGCCATTCCAGACATCGCAGGAAGTCGACTACCCGGCAAAAATGTTGGTACCATTTTAAATTTGGTTCAAATGCTAAAAAATGTGTGCAGCCATGTAGTTACGGAGAGTCGGAAAACTCTCTGGGCAGCCGGAAGTAGCGGCCAACGTCTGCCCTTTACCTACAGGCCGTCTTTTCATTACCGACCGTATTTCAAAAATGCTTTTCCTCATTGATACTGGCTCGGATCTCTGCGTTTTTCCACGGTTGGCTACCAAGGCGCCCTGTACCAAGACAAAGTATGAACTCATGGCGGCGAACGGTACAGTCATTCATACTTACGGTCCTACATTGTTACACTTAGACCTAGGACTAAAGCGTACTTTCACCTGGAAATTTACCATCGCTGATGTTTCAAAGCCTATTATCGGCGTAGATTTTTTGATATTTTACAATCTTCTTGTAGATTGCAGATGTCAGCGACTCGTCGATGGAAATACTACTCTGTCAGTACAAGCAATAAAAGAAAATATCTCCGATGACCTTGCGTCAGTCAAAGCCATTTCGGGAGAATCAAAATACCATCAGCTGCTTCATGAGTTTCCAGAGGTAACGAGACCATCAGGTACGTCTTCCTTACCTAAGCATAATACCGTGCATTACATCAAAACCATTCCCGGACCACCGGTTACCAGTAGACCTCGTCGTTTAGACCCAGTTAGACTGAAAGCAGCCAAAAAAGAATTTGACGATATGCTGTCACAGGGAACTGCCCGCTCCTCTAACAGTTCGTGGTCGTCCGCTCTGCACTTAGTTAAGAAGAAGGACGACGGATGGAGACCATGTGGTGATTATAGAGCACTCAATGCTCGCACAGTACCTGACAGGTATCCGATACGCCATATCCAGGATTTTTCCTACCAACTCTCTGGTTGTACAGTATTTTCAACTATCGATCTAGTCAAGGCGTACAATCAAATACCAGTACACGTCAATGATATCCACAAAACAGCCATTACAACTCCTTTTGGACTTTTCGAGTTCCCGTACATGACCTTCGGACTGCGCAATGCAGCACAAACCTTTCAGAGGTTCATGGACGAAGTGCTACGTGATTTTGATGACTTTTGTTTTGGTTACTTAGACGACATTTTGGTATTTTCCAGTTCTGAAGAACAACATCAGCGCCACATCAGTCTACTCTTCACCAGGCTCAAAGAGTATGGTGTTTTGATAAACACATCCAAGTGTGTCTTCGGGCAGCGACAGGTAAAATTTCTTGGTTACCTAGTGTCAGATTCTGGGACTCAACCTTTAGAGACGAACGTGAAAAGCATACAGGAGTGCAGTGTGCCGAAAACTGCTAAGGAATTACGACGTTTCCTCGGTATGTTCAATTTTTATCGGCGGTTTATTCCCGACGCCGCAAATATCCAAGCACCATTAGATGCTGCGCTTCTAGGACCTAAGATGAAAGGAGCTAAGCCGATCACTATGACACCGGAGATGATGGAAGCCTTTC
This sequence comes from Heliconius melpomene rosina, assembly GCF_056956725.1. Taxonomy (NCBI): domain Eukaryota; kingdom Metazoa; phylum Arthropoda; class Insecta; order Lepidoptera; family Nymphalidae; genus Heliconius; species Heliconius melpomene. The sequence goes on along the minus strand of NC_140389.1, from coordinate 3,726,826 downwards.
AAAAATGTAAGACTTGTTTATCTCAAGCCACATTACTGGCTCACCCAGATCCTTCTGCAGAGCTAGCTATTGCCACTGATGCTTCTGATGTCGGAATTGGAGCAGTTCTTCAACAACGTGTTAATAACGTATGGCAACCTCTTGGTTTCTTTTCTAAAAAATTAACATCTGCGCAGAAGAAGTATAGTCCTTACGACAGAGAACTGTTAGCCATTTATGAAGCCATTAAATATTTTCGACACATGGTTGAGGCTCGAAACTTCGTGATTCATACGGATCATAAACCTCTCACATATGCATTCAACATTAACAGGGAGAAATGCTCGCCGCGCCAATATCGGTACTTTGATTATATTTCTCAGTTCACAACTATTATTCAATACTTACCAGGACGTTTGAACGTAGTGGCTGATACTCTGTCACGACTGGAAGAGGTGAGTCGATCTATTGATTACCAGGCTCTAGCACTTGCTCAAGATACTGATCCTGAACTGCTAGGTCTGCTTCAAAAAGGCTCATCGTTAAAACTGACTAAGGTAGATTTGCCAGACTGTAACCAGAAGTTATACTGTGACGTATCAATGTCTTCTCCGCGCCCGTTCATTACTGAGAAGTTTCGCCGACAAGTTTTTGAAACTTTACACAGCTTGAGCCATCCTGGTAGGACAGCTACAGTGCGGCTGGTTACACAGAGATTTGTATGGCCAGGGATTCGCAAGGACTGTAGAGAGTGGACACGAGAGTGTATACTTTGTCAAAAGAGCAAAGTTCACCGTCATACCCTTGCTCCCTTATCCTCAATTCCAACTCCTACATCGAGGTTTGAACACATCCACCTCGACATCGTCGGACCTTTAACTATTTCGTCTGATTTCAGATATTGTCTTACTGTCATCGACCGTTTCACACGATGGCCTGAGGCATTCCCACTTAAGGACATCACAGCTGATTCCTGTGCTGCCGCTCTTCTCTCTGGTTGGATAGCAAGATTTGGTTGCCCTCTTCGAATTACAACCGATAGGGGTCGGCAATTCGAGTCGCATCTCTTCAAGGCACTATCAGCCATGGTTGGTGCACATCACTTTACGACTACTTCGTATCATCCAGCTTCCAACGGCTTGATCGAGAGACTCCATCGGCAGCTGAAGGCAGCTATCATGTGCCATCCCTCTTCGACCTGGACAGAAGCACTTCCGTTAGTGCTGCTGGGCATCCGTAGTGCCTGGAAGGATGACATTCAGGCTTCAGCGGCTGAGCTGGTCTACGGGGAGCCCCTTCGACTTCCAGGGCAATTTCTTGCACCCTCGGAAGATTACAAGACAGCAGATATCACAAATCTGGTCACTCGTCTTCGTGCTGGTATGGCACGACTCTCACCGAAGCCCACGTCATGGCATAGGACAGGTCCTTTTTATATGCCAGCTGACCTTGCAGAGACAACACATGTTTTTTTACGGCAGGACCACGTCCGCAAACCACTGGAACCACCTTATGCAGGCCCATACAAGGTTCTCAAGAGGACTCCTAAATATTTCAAAATAGACATATGTGGTAAGCCTAATAACGTTAGTGTGGACAGGATCAAGCCCGCATATGTTACGCGAGAGGCCGTTCCTGCATCAAAGAGGATAATAACAGCACCAAAGGCTATCTCTCAATCTGACGTGGAGCAGACACTTGAGAGGCGGACAAGAAGCGGAAGAAGAGTCAAGTTTCCAGACTACTATCGCCCTTAACCAGGTCTCTGGGGGGGAGTACTGTAGGGAACATTACTTATTCTAAATTAATATTATTACATTTACTAAAATCATCCGCACGCAGCGCATTGGAACAATTCAAACCTGTTCCGAGTTTTTTTGCTATGCGTGTCGTAGGCTGCTAGCTAGCATCGCCACGTTTAAAGAGTCGGCTAGAATCGCTTGCGACATTCACTTGTGTATCCATTGCTCTCTTAGCTTGCATTCAATTTTCAACCTTAACTTCTTGCTATTACGTGCTAGTTTAGCTTGTATTTTCTATTGGTATTTATTTAAATTTCTTTATTTCCTTCTGTGATTATTTTCTCTTCACGTATCTGTGAGTTAAATAAATTTGGACAATTTCTCCACAAAATTTGGATTTTTAATTTTACTCATTTAGTGTAAAATAAATAAGATCATATTAAATAGTGGTATCACATCTCAACCGCTATATATATATATATATTTTTTTTACTTCTTCGCTTTTTATATGTATACCAGATTTTTTTTTTTATTATTATTATTTCTTGCACTACAGACTCATGGTACGTATCTTTTGTTATCTTATACACTTCTTTTTTTTAAGATAGACAAGTAGTAAGTCGATTGTTAAAAAATCTTTTTTGCATTGTCTAATATATAAATTGTCAGAGAGTTTGAGGGTGAAACAGGAAAAAATATCAGCAGTTTCTATCTGCTAGATAGTATTAAAGATTAGATTATTATTTGAAACCCTTATCCTTATAAATAATACATTATGATAAAATATCTATATGATAATTTACATTATCTGTTGCTTAATAGTCCCAACTTTAATTTTATAAGTGCAAGTGGGATACATTTTAAGTAAAGATTTTGAGGTAAATTATCCAGAGAAATACATTTCTATTAGTTACGTACGCTGTAATACGTCTTAGAAAAAGGTCGCCTCTCAATTAATTTAGTTAATATATTTCGTTTTTCCTTAAAGACTTAAGAGATTACTTAGATTTTTAATGGAAGATATAGGAAAAGAAGAAAAAATAAGATGTGCAATATACTTACTTTTTCCCTGGAACCATCGAGAAAATGATGATATATTAAATTTTAACGTTTCTCTCTAAGATTAGATCGAATCGACATTTATTAAAAGAAATAAATATAGTTTGAATAAAATTATTAGACTTCAACTTTGTATATATGTACTCGTATCTAAAAGAAATAGCCTAAGGGATGACGGAGTACTAATAAAAACAACCCATGTCATTTTTAAATTACATTTTATCGGAGAACGCTGTAAGGGTTAACTTCCGTTTTCCTAACATCTTTTACTGTTTTGAAAGTAAAATTAAACTAGATCTCTCAACATACAATATCTCGAAAATTGGGCAGAAAATTAAGAAAGAGAGTGCCTTAACACTAAGTTCTCTCTGTCTCGCAGATAATTTATACGGGTTACAGAGTGAAGCTCAAAAAAGATATTTCGAATAGAGATCGAACCCACATCCATTTCATTATTATTAATCGTTTATCTATTTTAGCCTACAAAGTATATTCTAGTGATGAACCATACATATTGAACAGAAGTTAGCAGCAACACTGACATTTATGGAATTTTGTTGGAAACATGAAATAACTTCAGCGGGCCCGACTGTAAACAACAATTATGGGTTCGATTTGAAATCGGGGTAATAATTTTTTTTTTCTCTGGTAAAGAGCTTGAGGAAGAGGAAATGCTTCCAATTCATGCAATATTTCTAAATTAATATAAAATCTTTAACTAAGAAATTTATTATTTTATTATTTTTTTTTCGATGGGTTTCGATTCGATTAATTGTATTATGAAATAAATATATTCTTGTTTTGATGATTATATCAAATATTTATTAAATGTATACACATGGTACCTTAGATTGCCAAGTTCACGATTGAAATAAAATAAATTATAAATTAAAATTTAATTGATTTACTATCAACATTAAAATAATGAATCCACTTCCTTCATCCCACAAAGGAATACCGAGCACACATCTCGTACCCTAATAGCTATCATATATAACAAGTTAGCGGAAACAGTTAAAGTCATAAGTTGGCAAGTTTGAGGGCGTCGTGATTTACGACTACCCTAAACTGTTATGGACGTATAAAACATTTTTATATTCTTTACAAAGTTTTCATGTGGTATGCTTAGTTTTTATAAAGTTTTCTAGATAAGAATAAATTATCGATTTGTCATTAGGTTCTAAAATTAAATAATTCGACTTGGAGAGCTTACAATAATAGAGTTTATAATTAAATCATGTTGCAATATGAAAAACAAAAAAAAAAACAAAGATCTGAAATTGTTTTAGGATTCATTATTATTTTCATAATTTATTAATACTAGGCGTATTTTTAAATAATTAAAGTAAACGATTATGAAAATTAAATTTTATAGACAAAATCGTACCTTTTAAAATCAAGAACGACATTTAATATCTCAGTTTAAAACTAGTGTTTCATTAGCTTTACTCACGTAGACTACATAATCATGGCTATTGCTTTATCTCACGGGGAGTAAGTACAGAAAAATGTATTTTTAGGATATCTCAATAAAAATCTTCGATATTATTAGCTTGACTTATATTTGATATTGTATTATACATATAAGTTTCCTCTAAAATATTTCTGTATAATAGCAAAAACCGCATCAAAATCTATTTGTAAATATATTTACAAATTAGATATAGTGAATGGATAAAAGTATTACCACGTAGATACGAACACTTTTTATATTTTTAAATTAAAAAGAAAGAAAATCCTTTTTTAATGAATTTTCACATATAATATCCAGTTTGATATGGTAAAGTATAAAATCCTTTTAAATAAGCCACCGATGCTCTTAAGTCTCAGCATTAATTTGTCTCCGCTTTGTGAAGTCTGCGCAGTGTGATAAGGCATTTGAATTATAATAGAACCTCAATTTCACATTCAATTTTCTGAAATCTGTACATAAAATAATATTGTAACTGATCGTTGTCTGTACATAGAAGATATTTAGGTAAAAATAAAAAAAAAAAAAATTTTTAAATGTTTGTAGGTTTGCCTGTTTATTTAAACGCTGTTTTACTATATTGTTATATATTGGCAAACTTCCCTTTAACATATAGTAGTGTTTGTTTTATTACAATCGATCTATAAATAAAAAAGTAATCTATTTTCCATTAATCGATGTTGCTTGGACATACTCGTATTATAGTTTTATATTTTTTTCAGGTTCACGCTTCGTCCCGCATAGGTATGTAGATAGATGAGATATTAAATTCCTCCGAGTGGAATTCGAACCGTCTATCATCGCTTTTACACTACCTCAATGGCCTCGACCGTAAAAAATAAAAATAAACATAAAAAAATGATTATCTTTTCTAATCACTTATCATAAATGCTAATTTTACAACAACACAGCAACTTGAAACTCAAATTTGACATAAAAAGTCGACTTCCAATGTGAATTGTATAGAAACTTTTTAATACGTATTTTACGATTATTGGCGTATTTCAGAGTTTTACTGTCACATTGTGTTGTTTCGAATATAAAACGGCTGTTTTCCATTTAAATCAGATCACTCAATCCTCGATACTTGTAAGTGGGTAAAGCTTTGGATAGAGGGAAATGAATAAAATATGAATATATGGAGGTACCTAGTAGGTAACATTTATATACCTAGGAGATGAATAATTTGTTGAATTATTTTTAATTGTTAATATTTATTCATTTTAGAATAAATTTGCTTCCAAATAAAATTGTCAGAATGTTATACAAAAGTAAAGAACAAAATAAAAATATATATATTGTTTTACCAGTTCTTACTAATTTCATGGCTTTAGTACAATTACGAGTTTTGTATGAATGAAACTAAAAACATCATTGTATAATTCTTTTTTTTTATATGAAAAAAGATACCTATTACGAATTTTCAATTTTATCTTTATTCATAAAAGTAAAATCTCACTTCTTGCCAAATTTCATAATTCTAGGTCAACGAAAGGCACCAATTTTATATTCTGCGGACCTAAGGTTTTTTGTAAATTATGTAAATGTAAATGATATAAGCAAGAATAACTTACAGCTGTCAAAATAATACTGGAGACTAAGAACACTACTTTTATCTCTGGTCATCTCCCACTTATAATAAAGTAAGTAGAGTGCCTACAGATTAGGCACTTCATTCTCCACTTTTGTTATATATAAGACACTCAGAATCACAAAACCCAACCAGAGAAACCTCCCTCTGCTATATCTGAAAAAAAAGCGTCAATCTGAATAAAAAATATATATTAACACATCAATTTTGTCGTAATACAAACGATTCAACCATTATAAACCTACATACGAGTACGTTACTCGATTCATTTACTGCTATTAAAGCCAGCCGTGCGAACTGCTATGTTGAGTTAATACTTCACGTTGAAATTTTTGTGTATTTATTTGGATATTTGTTACAAAATTAAATTGAAACTAGCGACCCAGACGCGGCTTCGCCCGCTTATAGTATATTATAGCAATTTCTTAACATCACACTATATCCCACATACAGCAGAAGGGTAACCAAAGGTAACCTAGTGGTTAGACACTCCATTCTCTATATTCTGCCGAATTCTGAAGGCATTGGGTGTTGAACAGCGTAACTTAAATACCGCGCTTTAGCTAAGTAATGCAATATTTTTACATAAATTTACGTATTATAAGCTTAGTCACTAATTTTATCTACTAATAAGTTTTTATGATGAAGAATAAAAAAATAAACGTACGTCGTTCACATTCCAGTTTTCCAATTTTCACAGAAACAAATATGAAATTATTGCTTTTACCTACGTTATTTACTTTATAAAATTTTTAGCAGGTAAAACCTGCAGTTTCGCCTTCATGCTCAAATGGATATAACTTTAGGAGTACTATATGACACTGGGGTACTAAATGCCCGAGTGGCTAGCTTCATAACAGCAGAAGGAACTTGGGAACCTAGTGTTAAAACACGTTGATCACACCAAACCACTTTGATTTCCTACTTACCGCCGAATTCCGGAGATATTAGGTGCTGAGTGGTGGAATTCAACCCCATGCTTTGCTTTGTCGCCAAATCGAAGATATTAAAATATTAAATATAGTTATCCCCCAGTGGGAGTCGAACCTATAATCGTTGCGCTTATAGTCGCACCTCTGTACTGCTGCGCCACGATGGCCTCATAGGTTTAGATAAATCTCGATAAATAGACTTTTAGGCCATGGCCAGGCCAGACCACACGGAGGTGATTATAATTATGAATTATTTGTATTTTCCCGCTCTGTAAAGACCAAACACGGTGTTTAGTTCCGCCACACAACATGCGACACCTAGAACCTTTTCCAATTTAAATATACTTTACTAAAAATAATATTAAAATATTACAAATTTCTTCAAAAACCATTTTCAATTTTAAAATATATTTTAGTTAAACTATAAAATGTGAAATGTCGAGTAAATTGAAAATATTATATTGCTGAAGCTGAATCAATAGAGCGTGGTCACGTAACATATTGGCGTTTTATTATTTGCTTCGCTATACAAGCTGCTGACCACTACTATGTCTGCTTATTTTTTTTTAGCTTCACGCTTTATCCCGCATATAGTAGGATAGGCAGAGGGATCTAGTGGTAATCTCACTATATGGTAATTTTCAACAACTTTCGCTTTTACAGCCTCACGCTGTGTCACTCTACTAACTCTACTTCCCACTTTCTTGTTCACTGGTAAAATCTAACGTCTACAAGCTAAAAATTGTGTTTGTGAAATGAATATATTACTGCTCTTAAAAGTGTAATATATTTTTCTTAATATTAAATTTAAAGAAATATATATATTTTTAATTTTATTATACGTGCTCTATAACATTCATAATATTGTCATCGGAGAAATTCGAACTCCGTATCTTCGAGACTGTGGATTATGTACCACAACCTACAAGGCAAACTCTTTGTAATTACCATTGACTTAACTAAATATTACCTTATTAGCATACATCAAATTTTATTATATACTTTAACACAATACAAATAAGAGTCATTATTCTATACACTATCCCAAATATATTCCTACTAATGTCGGGAGCTAACTGCGGTGCAGTTAAATTAGACCGTACAAGCTTTAGTACGAATTATGCATAGAATACGGGTTTACTTAGAGGTACGTAGTTCTCACATTATCATTTACTTTCAATATTTAATTTTATTTTCATTTCCTCGCTTCGGTGGAAAATGAGAACGGAAGCGTCTTCTTAACATTAGGTTCCTAGATTCCCTCTGTCTACTCTGCTATGTGCGGGATGAAAAAATGTATTCGTGATTTTTCTTTTTCCAATTGTAAGTGTGATGGTGGACTGCATATCCATTTTTTCTATTTTTTTTCTGCGGAAAACGGAAAGTGGAGAACGTAGTGCCGTGATTCTAGTTTATCTATGTATTACTGATAAAATTGTGTGTCATTATGAAAAAGCATTACAAGGTGAATTGTAATATACATTATCGTATTTCTAGTTTCTAATGTAATAATATATATAGATTTATTATTTTTATATTATATATACAATATATGTATAGTATATATCTAGGGGGGAATGGAGTAATTTATATCTGTTAGTCTAATTTCACTTAAAGGTGGATTCTTATGACATCTCCCATCCCAGAGGACTTGTGAAACTGTGCGATCGCCTAGTACATTTGTGATAACTGATTTGATCTCACAGTTTCTGTAAAACGAATCCCAAAGGAAGGACAGAAATTGGTTGCCTACCTACAATTTCTATGTGGAATATAGAGTTTAAAGAAATGTCATTTCATTATATAATTTCCGAAATAGTAAATAGGCGTTGATTATGAATTTAAGCTTCAAATCCTAGAATTTTATCTCGTAGTATATGAAAAAATCCAATTTTATTTCGTCAAGCTTAAGCATACGACACAAAAAATATTTTTTAAAACTTTTCTATAACTTGCTGATGATGGTCACCTTCAATATGTGGAATTTTTAGAATGACATTCATAAATTTAAGCGTAAAAATTGTAAGAAATAACAAAAACCCCCACGGCATTAAGAATAAAAATGAAAAAAAAATCCCAATAGCTTATCAGAATTAAAACTCGGGAACCGTTTAAATTTTACAAGGCTTCGTAGAAAAAAAAAATGGTTAAACAATTAGTCTCGACTGTTAAATATGCATAATCCATTAATAACCCCCCAATAACCCATTTAGTTTCAACAACGTCACATAAGAACAAACATACATACACTGATAAACACATTACCCTCTTTGCGTCTCACAGTCGGCTAACAAATAAAACCCACATAACCAATGTGCCATAAGCTTTCAAATGTTTCCATTACAAATTGACAATCCCCAAGCACTATGTTATAAATTACCCGATAAAAGGTGCCATATCCCACAAAGGAGAGGAAGTGGTAGCGAGGAACGATCGTTTAGCACATACATAGAGGCTTTGAATCATCGATTGGGTTTCTTTTGAGATGTAATTTTTACTTTACTTTTTCTTTAAGATATTTTTTTTACTATTCCAATGAAATATATAGAGGAAGTCAGGAAGGAAGAGGAAGGAAGTGTATCCTGCACACAGCAGGGTAGGTAGCGGGACCCTAGTGTTTAAACACTCTGTTTCAAACTTTGAAAAGTATTTCACCGAAATCTAAAGGCATTATTCTTTGAAAGGCGGAACTGAACGCCGCGTATTGCCTCGACACCAACCCACAGAAATGAAAATTTAAATTTATATAAATACTAGTGGACCCTAACGCGGCTACGCCCGCTTGAACTATACGAATATTTATTTAATATATTTATGAAATTATTTTCACTTTTCAATAGAGATATGCGTTAAGCAAGCTCTTTCTAACAACAAACTTTTCAAATCGTCGCTTAGCAACGACGGTTGTTATTAACATGGCGGAATAAATTGCATGTCAAATTAATAAGAATTTTAATATATTAGTATATATCGAAAATATTACAAATATGAGAAAAAAAAGTATCCCCATGTTCATCCCGGGACCCTCAAGTATCTCTATATGAGTATTTTCTCACAATTAAATTAGCGGTTTGGCCCTGATTGCGTAAAAGACAGACAGACAGACAGACAGAGTTACTTTCGAATTTATAATATAGGTATGGATTTCATTTCCTCTAGTGGGTATCGAACCCACAACCATTCGTGTTTACAGTCACACTTTGTGCCCCTGTGCCACAGCCTCTTATATAGAAATTGAAATCTTATAATTTTTAGTAACTATCAAGACAGTTTATAAAGAGAGACTATGAATTGACTAAATAAGCGGAGACGCTAAGAAATATGACACAAAATTACATAGAAGAAGCTCTACCTTTTGTAACGTGATTTATGCTAAGTATCATGGACCTCTGCTGTAATGGTCGCTAAAGTAGTGCCTTCGAAGTAAATCTGTTCCTTGAAAATTATAAATATTACTACGAATACTGAAAAATATTTGAAATATTTTAAAGAGAAACGCATAGAAATTTTTGATATATCGACATTCCGTTCTTCAATTTCTACCGCTTATGTGCGCATTGTATAAAACTTCATATAATGCGCACATGAGCGGCGTAACTCAACGCCGCGCTCCATTATTGCTCCGTGGTACAGTGTAACAGCGTTTGACTGTAAACACATTCATAACGTAATACGTAAAAAGACAACGCAGAGAGATAAATCATTTTACATGATCTATTTAAACGATTTATATATCAAAGTAAACATAACCTAATTTCTTATTACTTATTTAAACTCAAAATATACAAACTCGAAGCAGATGTTGCTACGAGTTCCTCCTTAGCGTAAAATCTTTGTGTAGTTTTCATTACAGTTGTTACTTTAGAGTTAGTTAGGGGGCTTTTATTATACGTCTTAAGTCATGAATTTAGTTAAATAAAAATTATTATTATAATTAGAGGCCAAATATATATATATATGTATATAGTATATAGCCTATACGAATCGAATCCACTCGTTCGATTCGTATAGGCTATATAGTTTTGGATTCAATTTGTCCTTGGGGAAATAAATAAATTTATTTACGTCGTCAAAAATGTATAGGAATTCTGTCGTAGCATTAAAAGAAGGTATCGCTTATGTTCGCGGCGGCGTTTTTATTTATTTATACTAGAACAGTATATGAAATAAGGATAATACGTTTGCTCTAGTGAAAAATCGAACCCACAACCATTACGTTAACTATTAGAATCTGCTTCACTACGCCACCTGTGGCCTCAAAAATACGTGAAGATACGAGATTTAACTCATAAAACTAGGTAAGGAAATGAATTTCCAGTGCCAATTGAAATTAATTCCCTTTAAGTACAGACATAGCGTTTACTTTGCAAACAGATATATATTTTTGTGGAGCATTTCTGGAAATTCGTATACTTTGTGTTGCCCAATAAACAATCCTGGCGATAAAATTGATCTTTTTAAGCGATTTTTTTCATTTTCATTACTTTTATTTCGTTTAATTCCTTTTAAAGCTTCTATTCAAAGTTAGTTAACTAAGAATAAACGGGAGTTTCTTTAAGTTATCGATGAAAACAAATGGTTTTTTAAATGTTTATATAATGTCACGAAAAAGAATATAAGTCCTCGGAGGAATAAGACATTTTATTAGCGCACAATATTGATACGTAGAGTAGAGGAAGCTAGCACCGTCTTGTCTTTTAAGCTAGAAACATGAAATTAATTAAATGTAATCATTGCCTAATTCTAAGGTAAGCCGAACTCACAACTCACAACACAGAAGTCAATCGTGGTGCACAAGCAGCCTTTACAGGTGCACAAGCGTGCAACTGTAAACGCGACAGGTAGTGGGTTCGATTCTCACTCCAGGAAATTCAGTTAAAAAAAGTAGTTACGTGGCTTTGTATTTCGGCATTCAAGACTTAATGCCTCCATAATGCCGCGTGAGGAGGGAAAGTGTCTTAATGGAGACGCAGTGTTTTAACACTAGGTTCCCAGGTGCCCTCTGCGTAACCAAGAGTGCGGGTAAAGCTAAAAAAATCACATTTAATTTACTGATCCATGACGGATTAAGACTTATTAATCAAACAATATGTCACCAATCGGAGCTAAGCCCCAATATATCTGAATGTAGGCCAGAAATGGACACTTGCGAACATGTTATACATCAAGACAGATTACGAGCTTTTCCATCTTAGAGAAAAGTATCAAAAATATCAAGGCCTAGTGAAAGTTATTTACGATTTTTTATAGGTGTTTGGTGAAAATATTTTGATTAAAAATTTATTGAAACCCTCATTGCTTAGTGTAACTGTATATACGGATGGTTGTGAGTTCATTCTCCCACGAAAACTGTTAAGAGCGGCGTTAAGTTCCATTTTTTTAATATTATTCTTATATTTGGTATTGTCCATGGAAAAAATGTTTTGAAGGTTCCCTCGAGTAAAAATGATACCTGTAAACATCGCGTGTATACTTATACAGTCAGACATTAGGTAGGGAAAGTTTTTAATTACTTTGAAAGATTGTTTCACAGATGTCTGGTAAGTTGCTTTTAATTTATTTGCTGTTTAAATGACCTAGGGAAACGTAAGTCAAGGTAATCCTAAGAAAATTATCAATTAGATCGCTGATTGTTAACGCGGTGGTAGTAGGTTCGATCTCCATTAAGGTTAATAAATTATTTTGAATCTCTCGTTCTCGGAAGGCAAATTGCGGTGTTAAATTCCGCCACTCACGCACGCACGTACTGATTTGAATTCTAGCGGAAAATGGATAACAATTGAATATGAATTTCTTAACAAAAAATAATATAAATATGTTTGGCGTTAAATGAATATTAAAAATATTTATACCTACATATATATCATCTCGAGGAATTGGGTCTTGTACTCCTCACTGGAATAATATTCCTAACATTTATGAATCAAATTCAACCTACGGCTACTACATAACAACAGAATATTGCTGAAATTTCAATCCCATTATTCTAACCTGGTAACTTCCGGTATAATCTGAATAATTTTCTTACATTAATAATCTGTTATTACGAAATAACATTAAAATTAATTAAGATGAATAGATTCTTAGTGTAAATTGTTTTTGTATATGTCTGCATTTATTATTTTTATATACATTGGCTGCTGTAGTCATAATGTCTCAAACAAAATATAGCTTGGTTAGCTAAGCGATAAAAAAATCGAATGAAGATAATGCCCTATAAGTAATAGAATTCGGTAGAAAATGGAAAACAGTGTCTCAACACTAGGTTATCTACCTAGTATTTCCTCTGCATAGATGAAATCGAACTTACTACATCTACAATACTTCTATACTACCTAAACAATACAATGCAAAACCCTCGATACTGTCTATATCAATGTTATTTTGTCGTGGAAAATTCAACCGGTGACGTTATTCTCTTGTGTTCACTGAATCGGTGTATAGGATCTAACATGAATACGACTACAGTTGAGAGCGAATCTGAACTACAACGAATTTACTACTGTATTTCTATTCTAGGTTTATAGCTACTTCTACGATTTTGGATATTAGAAATGAACACATGTTAACTTTTATTGAACGATATGTACTGTGTATATTCGACTTAAATATGAAAAAAAAAGAATATATTGCTTCTTTTTTATGTGTTAAGGCACTTCTTTCCACGTAAACTTCCCGATTTTTTTTGAGTCTTTGTATGTTGAGTGGCGGAACTCTTTGCTTTGCCCCGGTACCAGAGCAACGAAATAAAAATAGTAAATATATTAATTCTTGGAACCTACAAGCTTTATAGTGGACACTACTGGCTTAAATATAAGTATCCAAACTTATACTGTTCAAATTGAATAAGTCCATCTAATTACGAGCTTTCACGTTTGCAAATCCTAGGAATTAACACTGTGTTTTCACAGTTGGTTGTTGGGTATAAAACATTTAACATGTGTATGTATATATTTAATATATATTATGACTTCATTATGGCACAGAGGTGCGGAACTTAACGCCGCCTATGTGCACGTAAACTGGAAAACATATTGATATTAGACTGCCTCTGTTTACTATATGGCGAATATGTGTAAATCTAAATATATTTATGTTAATTTTTTTCAACTATCCCGGTTTTACCGTATATGATTTTTTTTCACAATGTATATCCCGCACATAGCTGGGTAGGCAGAGGGAACCTGGATAGTCCGTTCCCATTACGACACTTTCATTCCCCACATTTCACCGAATTCTGGAGGCATTGCGAATAGAGTGGTGGAATTCCTCCTTTTGTCTCGTTACCAGAGCGAAGAAATAAATATATTAAATATTTAAATTCCTCGAGTGGGAATCGAATTCACAACCAATACGTAACGTAACGACTGGCCTCTTTAAGTATAAATAAAATAATTTTATATGTAAATTCGTCCACCATTTGCCACCGTTCCGCATATGGCGTTGTGAGTGGCGGTCCCTAACGCCGCATTCGTCTCTACTAATTACACCAGCGGGGACGCACTGGTGCGAGTCGCCTCCAGAGGACACCCTAGCATCGTGTGCCTTTGTGGAGCTCGTAGTAAATGAAGTGATGCAGTCTTAGATATGGTTGGTAGGGATCGTTACGAGCAAATCTTCCATCATCGACCCCCACATACGTATTTTGTTATTAGTTTGATGATAAATGATGAGGCGAAAGAGGCATGCGGAGACTAGTGCTTAACATTCTCTGACTTCTCCTCTAGAAAATGAAAATGTGAAGCAAAAAGTAAAGAAAAAAATCACAATCACACTCACCTCTGTAAGGTACGCACAGAGAGCCTAGAGATGACTGATGGTGTCGTTTAAGTTTTTTATGTATAAATTTAATTCATTTTCACATATTTATCTTAACAGAGACAGAGTGTCTGGACACTATATTCCCAGGTTTCCTCTGCCTACTCTGCTATGTGGGGGATATTGCGTGAAGCTAAAAAAGAAGGGAGAAGAAGCATTTCACATAGCAACAACGTAGATACATATTTAAGACTACATTTTTTATGGTAAATTCTAACTTTCAGCTACTATATTCATGTTTGTCCCATATAGATCCCATGTAGAACAAAATATTTATAGTAGGGCTTGTCGAGGCTGCGCTTTATATATATATATATCGATGAAAAGATTTTTTATCCTGGCGCACGACACGAGACGGTTATGGATTCAATTAGCAGAATAAATTATTACCTTATTTCCTCTGGTAGTATTACACTGAAAATGGAGAATGGAGTGTCTTAACACTAACTACCCTGCTATGGAAAATATTATTTTGTAAACATTCTCAAATGAAAATTGAACTCCTAACCATCACGTACAGTCAGCTGTCACTGCGTTACTATAGCATCACATTCAAATACTGCAAATCCAAAAGGCTTTTCGGACTAAAATCCTACAATTTTAATTTATGCATGAAGCTTTAAATAGAAGAATGTGCAACTTTGATTATACGTAATACATTTTAGAGCACTCGAAGTTTTCAACTCGGTACTGGGAAATTTTATACATAGGTAAGTAGATATATGCGCATGTATGTGCCTTTTTCGCTTCAACTCACATCTCATACGACAAAATCTAGGTAGCAAATATTTAAATTCTTTGATCTCGTAGTTGCTGTAAAATATAAAGGAATTTCTGTATTGAATGGAAAATTCGATGTTTTTAAAGTCCAATTGATATTTGAACATTTTATTGCAAAAATATGAATAACTGATGTTTTTGGTGTCGAAATTGAAATTTTAAGAGAGTCTTGAGTTGCAGAGAGTTGCAGGGTACGAGAGAATCTAGTGTGTTTCCACGAGGCCAGGTTATTTCATGTTGCAATGCCAGAACGCAAAGCGGCGTTTTCGTATATCAATAAAATAATTTCTATGAGAATTAATATAAATGTGTAAAATAAAACTACTTTTACAGATATAAATATAATTTATTTCTTTTGAAGAAATTCTTGTAAAAAGAACATAAAACGCCAAATATCATTAACTTAGAACTATAATACAAATAATTTTATTAAGTAACTTTAAAAAATATAATACATTAAAAAAACTAATTGGTTAAAATTTACAGATGGTGGTTAGTTGAGAATGAGTTATTATGGGTTCGCATAAACATTCAAGAAATATTTTTATTTTTACGTGTATTTATATATTGTGAAATTAAAAAGTTAAGGTACAGCTTAACTTTCCACCTTATAATAGTAATGTAAGAGACGACTGCTATTATACCAAATATATGAATAATTAACAAATTACATATACTTCAATTAATTCAATATATTTTGTTACTTTCTTAACATTATAGAACGAGAGTGTAAACAATATCAAAATAAATATGTTTTATCATTAAATTTACGTTCATCGTTTTTACAAACACATTGAAATTAAATAAATAGCAGTTGTCTCCTAGGCTATGAACACAAACAAAACACAAATATTATACAATAATATGCTTATAACTTAAATATTAATTTATTAAGCTAATGACAATATATAAAGTACAATTGATTTTCTTTTACAATTGATTGAACTTGATATTCTTATCCGACTACGGCGTAGCTCAAAAGGAAAGTAATGTTTTTATTTGCATGTATATCCGATCCTTTGTTTCCTAGTAACTGTTAAACTAGTGAACCAATTTTGATGATTTGATAAATAATACGATATTTATGGAGTCGAGTTATTTTGTTTTGTTTATAATTCACTTGTTATTTTATGTTTATTCTTTATTTTATGTCCATTTTAGAAAAAAATAAAAATATTATGACAGGATTTCATGTGGGTAAATATATAGAAAGAAAACTTATCCGAAATATATTTTTTCTTTCTATATATTTATATGTCGAGGGGGAGAGCTACCTTTCAGACTTTCTTCGATACTAAGTGATCGGGGCAACTATATATTTTGTAAAATAATATTTTTTTCTTTAAAATAATATGTCTTTATGAGATTTGACTTTAATCTTTTTAATAATACATTTTGTTTATTTTAGTCAATTTATACTAAATATATTGTCAAGAACTGAATTAAATTAAAAATAAAAACAAACATCTTACCTAATATGGCAACATTACTATCAATTATTTATTACCTGTACATCGAATATTTACAATTAATGTTTAAATATTTTTTTTAATTTTTCATAATTTGAAATTTGATTACATTAAAAATATCAGTCTCAAGACTTTATAAAATTCCAATAGTTCAATCCGTTACAATTGACGTTATGCTGTAATAATATATTTAAATTTAAAATTGTTTTTTATGCAATAACTTCACGTTGCTCGGAGAAGAGAGAGAGAGAAGTAGGAAATAATCAACAAAAAAAAACCAAATCCACTTCCCGAATTCTGGAGGTATTGAGTGGCCTTAAATCATCTGGATTTTTAAGTTAAGTTTTTAAAATAAATCAATAACTTACGTACTAAAGAAAGTACGTCCTCTACAATATCGGCAACCCATCTTACGAGTGCCGTTGATAAAATTGCTTTGCTTTAAAATGTATTGAAGTTTCTCAATCATTTATTAATTGAAAATATCTTTTTTAACTCACATTTCATTTATTTTAAGTACAAACTCTTTCATAAGTTTTAATAAATATTTTTTCAATAAAAACTCGGATGAAAATATGTGAGGCTTATTATATTTATATGCTAAAGTTTTGTATATCCATCCATCCATCAGCCTTTTAAGGTCCACTGCTGGACATAGGCCTCCTCCAATGCTCGCCATTCCGTCCGGTCCTGCGCCTTTTGAATCCAGCGGTTTCCCGCTGTCTTCTTCTTTCTTCTTTGTATATAAATAAACATTATTAAGGAAGTTTTTCAAATTCCGCCAAATCCAAATTTTTTATAAACATTAATTTCTGTTAAAATAATTTTGAATAACTGTAAAATATCATTGGTTTGTGAACAAAAAAAAATTAGGAAAAATAATTGAAAATAAAATACGTGGTATATTATTATTAATAATTTATTTTACCTTAAATTGACTCCTTCTCTCTTTCTCTATTACTTTCTTCTTTGCTAATTATCTTTGAGCTCTGAAGCTTCAGAAAGAAGAAGCTTCCTTTGAAGAACTTTAAAGTTAAGTAACAATTATAACTGTCTCGAAATAACACATGATTACTGCATTTTTTTTTTTTTCAAAGTGCTCTTACCAAAACACAAGTATGTATTAAATTTAAGTTTCGTGAAGAATAATTAATAAATAATTATATAAAATTTAATAGTACGTTAATTTCAAAACAAATATTTTTTACATATTATTATTAATTATAAAATTTTGATATTTATAACATTCTTAAGCGTTTACTTCGTTTCGTCAACAAATCTTCCACCTTCTTTTCTGTTTTAACATTTTTAAAAAACTCCTTTTTTACTAGACACAGTCAAGCTAGGCAGAAGCGTGACGATGAAAAACCGTTGCCATTTTTTTTCATATCCATAATATAATAATATATGAAATATTAAAACACTTTATTATAGAAACAAATATTTGTAACTTTTATACACTTTTAACTATATCACTAACACTTGTTTCTTTTGAAATGTCTTCACATTTTAGTTTCTAAACAATCATCGATATCTCACCTGCATTCTGTCTCGCTTGGTGTTTGAATTGTGTTGGTTTCAACCGACTTCACTGAATTCGGTTTGGATTCTTGAGATGAATTCACTAAAAAAAAAATATAAATATTAATATCAGCAATTTCACGTTTTTTCTTTCCAAGACACTTCAGTCTTCATTCGTCGCCCAGATTCAAGACATTTCCTATTTCGTGTGGAATGGCGTTCCTTATTTTAAATGGCCAGAACGAGCTATTTTTATTAAAAATTATATTTAATTAATATCAATAGCCGTACTTACGTACGTACGTAAAAAAGTAAAAGAAGAACAAGGGTATTAAGAGAGACAAAGTTTTAATTGTTTCGACATTGTTTAAGTATGCATGTCGAGATTTCAATTTTAATTCAAGTTTTTTATTTATTTTAAGTTTCATAAGTATAATAATTTGCTTTATGCAACTTTATGATAAAATAGTTAAGTGGATTCAGTTCTCATTTTGTTATTTTTATTACAAGTCTGAAGAAATACTTCAAACAAATACTCTTATGGAAAGTCTAATATAACAAATGATATCATCACAAAAATTTCCACTATAACTGTAATATTATTATTGTTACGGGTTCAAGCCTGTTCGAGAGTATAAATTATCTTGAAATAATCGGCGGAAAATAGGGAATGGAGTGTATTAACACTAGGATCCCTATTTCAACTCTGCTATATACGAAAAACAGCATGAAGCTAAAAGAAAATAAAAAAATACATCAAATAATCAAAAATACTCACATCTATATACATTATCGCGGTCCACCACACTGTAATGGGCGCTAGTATTCTGCATATTAACGCTGACTGGTGAAGGCGAGGGTGCGGGGGAGTGCCTGCAGTGGGACCGGTACGATAGATCAGGCATTTGGGCCAAGTTGAGTGGATTCCGATTGTTCGTATTGTAGATGGTTGGGTACACTTCTGGTATTTGGTCTACTGGTAGCTGTTAATGGAAATTGTGGTGTTAGTTGAAATATGCGACTTAAATATGAAAATAAAATAAGGTTTTTTGAACTTAAGGTTTAATATAAGCTTAAGAATTGCAACCACGTTTTGATTCTTTAAGGTTATTTTTTTTAATGTCATGGAGACAGTTTTTTTGGTTGAACAGAAATCGCATTATTCGTCTGCTATACGTGTGTATATTTTAAATAAAATAATTCTTCTCAGTTCCTCTCCTCCATGAAAATATTGGTATAGGTTACAACGGAACCCAAAAATTGAACGCAAAAAATAATTACAAATATAATAAAAAAAAACTCACCAAGCCACTAGTATTCAATGGCAAAGAATTTTTATACTTCAACCAATTTTCATACACCTTGTCATAAGGCCGGCACTCATTGGGACCAATATTGGGCATCAAATTTGTTCCCAATCCTTGCATTGGCATATTATGTATTGGCATTTGCACGTTATACATTGGCCGTATTTGAATATTTCTAGGGTCAGTTATATCGAAGTGCCGTTCGTATTTATTGTCGTATTTTTCGGAATCCTTCGACAGTAACGGTCGTATCGAGCTATAGTCCGTTGCAGACGATTTGTTTGAACAACTATCGCTTATTTTACCTTCTATAGGTATTATGTCGGGATTTTTATCTGAAATATTTGTTTGTGTTAGATATTTGTATACTTTTTTGCCATTGTTACGAAAATTTAAGGCAACAGTTAATTTTCTTTTTTTTTTTGTTTTCTATTTACAATTTTATTTGTGCCTGTATTGAATTTACATGACAATCCCCTAACCTTATTGGGTTTCCAGGAAGATGTAATATGTTATTTTATTTTTTAGAGCATCTAATACTATTTAAAAACAAATAAAAATACATATATATGTATCTAATAAAATAAATTAAAGTTCACAACAAAACATTACTTACCCAGACTGTCGACACTTTCACACTCCTTCGCCCCTGTCAAAGGGGTATTAGATATTTCATCTTGCATTCTTTTAGATTTGTCGTTCTTTTCTATAAAAGAAGGTTTAGTTCTATTATGTGTATAAGAATTACTTAAACGATTCTTTTTTTTAGTTTACACCCTCTATATTGTGCTAGATCGATCAAATATTTTAATTAAAAATATCTTTTTTAAGAATACTCATAGCCCACATACAAAACTTTCATAGAAATTGATAATTTTTATTATAAACTTACCATCTCTCTTATGACAGTACTTCCAACAGAAGATAAAAGCAGATACTGTGGTAATAGTGGCTATAACTGCTATAGAGCATAGGACAGTTACCAAAACTGTTGTCAATTCCACTCTCACTGGTACATTAGCTAAAATATTAAAAGAACTAATAAGGCTGCTTGGATTTTAAGATTTAGTTAAAGAAGAATATTGGTTAATAAAATAAATTCTCTAACTCAAACTTTATAAGTAAACACCAACCATTTAAACTAATATGACTTCCATAAACTATTCAACCAACCTGTTTGCCTCTGAGGATGTTTAAGTAAACTAGACGACAATGTGAAGGGGTCGCTAAATCCCTTCTGATTGTATGCACGCACGGATAAGCCGACTGCACCGGTTAAACCCCATACTACGAATTGGGGATCATCGTTGCTTATATTACGTTGGAGGGAGCCTGTTGCTATATCATATACCTGGTTGAATGGAGAAAAAATCTGGTAGATTACATATCGATCTTGGAGCAACAATTTTGTTTTTTTTTATAGTTTCACGTTAAAAGGAACCCGGGAACCTACTGTTAAGATATTCCGTTTCCATTAAGCCTTACCTCCGTTCCTCATTATCCGCCGAATTCTAGAGGCTTTATGTATTGAGTAGCGGAACTCAACCCCACGCTTTGCCTCAACACCAGAGTGAAGAAATGGAAATGTAAATTTAAATAAATATTTCATCTCCTGGTGTGGGGTTTGAACCCACAACCAGTAGATTTTACAGTCACACTGTGCCCCTGTGCTACGACTGGCGACAATATTTTTCTTATTCACAACAAAATACGTTACAAATAATATGAAAATTATTTATACATAAAATGTTATAAAAATATGACAAAGTAAAGTATATTTTCAATAGATAACCAACCTGTAATAGAAAAGACTGTTTCAATCCTCCATCGTGCCCCCGGATGCAGGAGAGCCATAAAGACTCGTGTGTCACGTTCGTTATTACACAGTTCTTAACGGATGATGGCTTTTCTAGAAGAGTTTAACTGGTTTATTTTTAAATTTTAAATTTATATACATATATTCTTAAACTTCTTAAAACAAAATTATATAATTATTTAGCTAAAAAATATTAGTTGGTAGAAATGTACTGCTTGGTTTTTTTCCAATTCATAAATACAATTTTTAGTAGTCATAGTAATTATGAATACTATTTATACTTATATGAAATGAATAATTATATTAAACCTGTTATTCCTATTTATAACCAAACTCAAAAAATAAAAAATTATACATATATATATATTTTTTACCAGCAGGTAATATGTGGAATAAACACGGCGATTCTTGCCTGCCGACGGCGTTAGACCCCGCGCACTGCACCCACCCATAGTCCGCTGAACTGTTCACCACATACAGGTATCTACCTAAACAACCAGGCATGTTATAAATAATCTTAGTTCAGAAATATTGATAGTGATAAAAAAATCTTCTATTTTAGCATCTTTAAATTATTACCTATAAAGATGGGGGAGGTAAGTAAAAATTTTCTGTATCTATATCTATTCTAATCTATATCTTATCAATGACTTTACTATAAAAATATTATTGTTCGTGTTTTGTCGATGTAACCTGTCAGAGCTATTATATGCAGCACTTAGAATATGTCATACACAATTCTTACCAAGACCCGTGTTTATAAACCGCTCTCAAAACTGAGATGTCGTTTTCATTCATATTTAAGAAAGAAATTTTTATTTGAACACGATAAAATGAAACAAAACATAGAAAATAAAACAAAAATATTTCTATTGTTAGTAACTTTGATTACAATAAAATTTCATTTTAGTTTTTTAATTAAAACAATAACAAACTTTGTACTGCTTCAAAATTTTTAAAAGTTTGAAACTAATCAAAAATATTTGTATTATAATTGGCTAGTATAATAACACTTGCAAACAAAAAGTTTCAAATTAATTATGTTGAAAAATAATATGAATATCTCACCGAGACTGCTCTGTGCGTGCATCGCTTGTGAATTTAGCTCCAGCTTCGAGTGTGTAGTACTGTTCAACCACCACTGGTACGTCATAGGCTCCTGTTACAGAAGAATAAAGGTAAACTCTCAAAGGAGTAATTGTACTAGGTTCTCTCAGAAAAACCAAAATTTGTTAGAAAATTAACCCCAGAAGTCTACGTCGTCTACTATCTACGTAAATCTAACGTATTTCGCTGCCTTTTTCACGTTTATCATCGGATCGTTGCAAACTCCCGAACCAACTCAGTAGCCGTCGAGACCTCGCAGGACATACTTGAAACATCACACAAGTGATGTCAAGCAAGTTCAGTCATTTTGTTATAATGAAGATGTTGCACGTCATTTTGACGGATACTTATTATTTGTAAAAACGTCAATTATATCTTAGCAAATTACTTAAAATGTAAGACTTAAATCTTTCTATACTATTTTATAGACTTAAAGTATATTGGTTTCCATAGCTACACGCTTTATCCCGCACAGCAGAATAGGCAACGGGAACCTGGGAACCTAGTGTCAAGAAACATCGTTCCCCATTAAGAAATTTCGTTCTTCACTATTCAGAGAATTCGCTTATGCCCCTATGTCACAACGGTCTCTAAAGTTTCATAAAGTAGTAATAATACATACTTGAGGATTGGCATCTAATTCACAATCTATTTCAACTGTTTCTCCACGAGCCGCTCTTAACGCCATTGGTTGTGATGACTTGCACGATGGAGTATCTGATGATGATATTTTTTTTTAATTTACCTTTTCTAAAATGTGACATTATGATAATTTATGTGATTTAAGTGAAAATGTAATTAGTTTTATAACAGTAAATTGACAAGAACTTAATAAATAGTATTTAAAGTAGATGTTATTAATTTTCATAATAAGTTTAAAAGCTTTAAAGCTTATATTTGGTGATACTGATATAATTAATTTAATTCAATTAAACAATTGTGTAATTAAGCTATTTAACTAATTATAAAGACTTAATGTTAATTTAAATTGATACACTATGAATTTAAAATATAAATAAAGATATACATTTTAAGTCGACTTTAGTTTGCATCAAAATTAATTACTATAAGTAATAACTTTGCAGTGATTGGAAAAATATAAACAGAAAGCTGCGCAAATTTTTATTAAACTTATACAGCTTAAAGATTAAAAAAGCTTTTAAAATGTAATAATTATGTAACTGACGATTCTATTTAAATCTCTTACGTTACTAAGTGAGCTTAAAAAGTTGAAATTTGACATGTAGTTTGTTTTCGAGTGTACGGATTTGTCGAAATTCTAAAAGAGGATTTCCTGAAATTCCTCCATTAATGGGAGAAACAAATTGCAAACGGCGACTGGTAAATGCCAAGTAAATACTAAATACTAACACTAAGTAAGTTCCAAATAAATACTAACATTTGACATCTAATTCCAAAGGTTGGCTTGATCCTTCACCCAGGGCGTTTCTGGCTACGCACACGTAGTCTCCAGCCACTCGTCTTGATATACGCTGCAGTACCAGGCTCTGATTTGCCACCACTACACCACCACCGCCCTTCACCGGTGTGCCCTGTTGGGTGTAAAAAGGATTTTTTTTGTGTTTTACTTTGATTAGTTTATTCTTATTTTTTTGGGTCTACGCATCCCCTAATTATAGATATACGGAATATGTTAAACGTTCCCTCTGTCTACCCTGCTTTGGACGGGATACAGCGTGAAGTTAAAAAATAAAATATTATAATATTATAAAATATAATTTTATATTATTGAACATCTTCAATAATATAATATTTTAATCAATAATATCATATTAAAATAGTTTTTGGTGCTAACAGTACAAGGTGTATTTAGTAAACGTAAACTGGAATAAAATGTGCTACAATCTGACCAATATCTATCTGATTTTCGTTTGTATAAGGCTATTTTGATGGCTATGATTGAGTTTCGGTGTATCGTTGGCCGTTGACGGTCGTCCGAGAAATATGAGAATCTAGTGTCAAGACACTCTGTTCCTATTAAGACACTTCCGTTCCGGACTTTCTGATGAATTCTCGAGGCATTACATTTTGAGTAGCGAAACACAACGCTGCTCCGACGCGACGACGACGGTGTCAATATTACGTAAGTATTCAATTTCAGACACTAATTATATTATAATTAATTAATGATTATATAATAATGTTGCTCATTTAATTGTTAAACAATTTCCAAATCAAATATGATTTTGAATTATTGATTTAGCGTTAATGAAATTAAAATCAATACATAATTCCCATCAATTTGGAATCTAATATTATAATAGAGCAAATGAAAACTAATTTTAATTTGTGTATTCGACTGAGTAGATTTAGTTTGATGATATTAATTATTTAAGCCTTATATTAGAAATGATATAGAGGTATCCCGGTACCATTTCGTGCCTATTTTAATTACGACTAAAAACGCATTCATAGAATACTTCACAAGGCTTCGCCCGCTTGAATTATGAAATTATTTATTTACTTATTTGAATTATTTTCGTAATCGAATAACATTGTCATCGACCAATTTAATAAAATGGTTATTATGTAGCAATTTAGTTAAAAAAATATATTTTATATTAACATAACTTTTTTATTAATGATCCTATTTAAATAAAATAAACGATAAATGTTAAGGGAAGGTTGCCAAAAGGAGGTTTCTGAGACTAGCGTGCACAAACGAACATACAAACAGATAAGCCTATAATATTATTTTAATTATATTATAATACTCACATTATGTGTAAAATATACATGAGTGTGCCAAGGGTTGGCGCGCACCATGCAGTCCAAATACACATCGGAACCTTCCACAACTCTAGTGGCATCCAAATTGGCACCAAGTTCTAGTTTCACCACTGGCAAATCTGTATAAAATGGGAAATATTATTAGTAAAAGTTTATCTTCACGCATCCCTCGCATACATTTTTAATAACACGCTTCTGTTTTCTTTTAATGCATAGCGGGATAAGCAGAGGAAATGTCTCAGACATTCCGTTTACCATTTTTTCGCTCTTATATTCAAGACATTGCGAGTTACGTGGCGGAACGCCGTGCTTTACCTATCGGAACAGGAAAAAAAACATTCCTCCGAGTGGGGATTCAATCGAAAATCGGCACTCTTATAATCAGGCTGTCCCAATTCGCTACGATAGCCTCATATAACGTATATATTTATTTATTCCAATTGAAAACGAAGTGTCTTAACACTAACACTGGCACTGGCATTATACATAAAGTAAAAAATAGCACTAGGTATATAGTATTTACAAAACCAAATCACAAGAAATCTCAATTGCTTTAAAAATCTATTCAAATGAATACGTTATTTCGATCAAAGCCTCCGTTATATATGGAATAGCAAGTTCTATAAAACAAAAAAAAACCTTTTCAATCTACTTCACAGATAGATCCTAAAGAGATTGGACCAATCAAGAAATGTCTATAGTATGTCTTTTTCACGGAGCTTTTCTGAAAGCTTGTTAAGAGAACTTTGTATTTATATTTATTGTATTTGTATTTACTGTTAGTTGTTTGGATTTCATCATTTAAATAATTTAAAGTCTGTTATGGGTTTGAATCCCACTCGAGGTAATTAATTATTTTTGTCGCTCTGGTAACAAGACTTATTGTATTGCATATCGTGTATTAACACACAACTCTAGAATTCGGTGAAAAGTGGGGAAAGGAGGTCTATTAATGGGAACGGAGAGTTTCATGACTACGTTCCCAGGTAAACTAAAAAAACTTGAAACTGAAAAAAAAGTAAGCTAACACAAAAGAAACACATACGTTGTATTTCCAATTTGAAGCCATCTTCATGTGTAGAATGGGGTAGAGACGGTTGTGATGCTCTACAAGATAGAACTCTTCCCGCATCTTCGATAACTGGCACGAATGTCAGTGTGCTTCGCGTCACGTTACCATCTGGTGATACCTGGTTAAAAAAAAGAATATGAATATACGTATATAAATATAAGGGATTGTTGTTGACATGGAAGATATAGGCATGAAAAAGAAACTATTTTTGGGACTGTCGTATTAATGTAGATAATAGAACCCAAAACAATTATGTTTATATATGTTTATACGTTTGTATACGCTTACCTTAGAAACGGCTTAATCGATTTAGATGTAGTTTTTACTATTATTTTTATATTAGTTAAGCCAATTCTAAGATAAGCGTGAACAAACGCACAGACATACAAACAAAAAAATAAAAATAATTGTTTTGGCTTGTACTACATCGTTAAATGCCTACATTAACAAATTTTCATTTATATTTTTCACGTACAGACACTGATCAATTACGATTTTAACATTAGTATGATGCAGTTACCAATTTTCACATATCAATCAAATAACAACACTTACTCTTTCCTTAACACTATTAAGTTTAGTGCCTCCCTTCCACCACGAAATGTTAGGCTTGGGTCGTGCTCCAGCTGCAGCGCAGGTTAGTTCAGCACTTCTACCAGCTACTAGAGGCCTTGCACCACCTAGGAGACGAACCCATAGTGGACGTACTGTTGAGAAAATATTGAAATCAGTAATGTGTTACGTAAATTCACCTGTAATGACTGTCAGTCAAACTTAGAGATGTCAATTAGCGTTTAAGTGTTATTTAAATTGTTATCAATATACATTTATATTAAAAATCTAAATTCAATTTGTTTTTCAGCACAGCTGTATCCCGTATAAAGAAAATAGAAAAATAAAAAATGAAATATTTCATTTGGGAATCGAACCCACCATCGAACCTGTCGCGTTTACCGACAACACGACTGGCCTAGTCAGTAAAAATTACTAACGATAAACAATAACCGTCAAATAATTTAATTTACAGTCGACAAGTTATCATTTGATGCTTGATTTAGCTTAAATTCGGAAATTTTGACGGCCTTTGAAATCTGTTTACGTGTCAATTTTAATTAACGCTCCAGGTAATAGGTTTATGAAATTAGCGTGTACTTGACAAGTGATTGGTTTGCGAATATAACTTTAATATCTTTTAATGTTTATTTAGCTTTGCTTTTCATGTTGGGTAGGTGGAGAGAACCTAGTGATAAGATACTCCGCTCTAAGCTCTGCTATCATTATTTATTTATTTTTATATTTCAGTGAATAATATAGGAGTTCACTTCTTATTTCTTAGTTCGACTGTCTGGAATGTTATTTTTTAATGCTTCTTTCTAGTCTAACCGGTATATTAGGCTATCGTAGAGCAGTAGATCGGTTTCTGATTGTGATTCTTATGGGTTCGATTCTTACTCTAAGTACATATAAATGTGTACGCCGTCATTCAACACAAATTCAGACGGAGTGTGAGACAGAGTTTTCTCTGCTTATCCTGCGACATGCAAAGTAAAACGAGAAGATGAGAAAAATCAAATATATAATTTCTTGCAGTAAAATACATGTCCCTAGTAATTTCACTTGAAACTGAAAATCCCTAGGACTGTAGATTAATAATCTTTATACGTATGTATTAAAGAATTTTTGCCTAAATAAACAAGCTTTTGTCTGCGGCTTTTCACGTTTGTACTTTAAATTAGTTCGTCGCCACAAAACGTTGATGCTCTCTCGAAATTTGAACTACTCTACAAATTGAAATGGACTTTGTTCTATTTGCAAAGTGCATGCTGCTGTATGTTTGTCACAAAAAGTTGGAATACATTTACTCCACTCTATGATACAAGACAGTAGTGGGTTCAATCTCATTTAGGGGATATTTACATTTTAGTTCTATGCCCGACGCGTTTTATACAGAACTAGCGGCCCGCCCGCTGCTTCGCCTGCGTGAACTACGTTATTATTAATTTCTGTCTCTATGAGTACCTACGTCCTATAAGTGATGTCCATGCAAAATTTGAGAATCCTAGCATTTGTAGTAACGAAGTTTCATACAAACTTTCAACCCCAAAAACAACTCCTTAGAAGTCGAAGATAGCAAATTCCCGTCTTAGCGAGCACCTACGTCCTATGAATAACTCCTATGCAAAATTTCAGATTCCTAGAACATGTAATTTCTGAGATTTCGTGATGAATGAGTGACCTTTCGATTTTATATATATAGAAGATGACTTGAAAGTTTTGATAGAAAATTCATTATGCACCAAAACAAATACCAACCTTATAATCCATTACAAGCTGGAAGTACTGTAACTTGCAAATATAATATAGCCTGTAGAGTGTAATTTAGAGTTCGAGTTTTATTTCAAGTGAACATAAAACTCGGCACCCATATAGATCTCTCGTTCTTTTGTTAGTTAACTCAAGAACAAAGCATTACTTAACATTTAACTTGGCTCTAATTTCATATTTATATTTTTTTTTGACATCAAATTTACAAAAACAAGGATCGAACCGACAACTACTAACTGCTGGTATCTCAACGTTGTAAAAAAAAATGTTTTAAAATTTATTCCAAGCATATACTAAGACTGATTAAATTGAATCCTATATAGTATAATTTTCACGCTTGACCCATAATACGATTTTAATATAACTTAATGGAAGCTACCTGTGACAGAGAAATTTAAATGAATAATTTTAAGGTTCCGTGAACACATCATCTTCATTATAATCGGGTTTTGTTAGGTAACGTCCGTTGAAATTTACCAAAAGGTGGAAAATAGGGAATAAAGTTAAATTTAGTACCATTTTTTATGTGTATTTTCCTCTTTAATAAGCAGAAGATAAATTAATGGATTTTTTTATTGTAACCTTCATATCCTAAACTCATACCATTAACTAATTTTATATTTTACAAAGGCCATTTACATAATGTCATAATTAAAAAGATAATATTTATAAACATCCGGAACCAGTAGAATTAAGAAGGATTCAGATTTGCGATTTTTACCACTCCATCATTAAAATTCAATTTATAATAAAGTCAACGTCAAAGTTAATAAGATTTTTTTTGAATAATGAATTGACTACCATCTGTTCTAAATATATTTTTATAAACTTAATATATTTTAAGAATTTTTAGTGTCAATCATTTTGTATCCCGCATAGCAAAGTACGCAGAGAGAACATAGTGTTAGGTCACTGCGTTGCCCACGCATTGGCTAAATTTCGCAATATTACATATTGAGTGGCGAAACTCAACGCCGCGCTTTTCTTATTATCAGAGGGAGGAATTTTTTTTCTCCTAATTGGAATCGAACTCACAACCGTTGGCGCTTACAATCAGACGTACCGCTGCGCCATTAAGGCTTCAAGCAGTATCAATCAATCAAAATTAATTAATTATATCACAACGATAACACTGTCACTCCGAGCACAAATAAAGTTTGATACATTTTCCACTCTCCGTGCCATTTCCGTACATAGGGAGGTATGTCAAAAGTGGACAAAAAATAGTAACAACTATTATTAACTAGTGGACCCGGACGCGGCTACGCCTGCTTCAACTATAAGAATATTTATTAAATATATTCATGAAATTATTTTCAATTCTCAATAGAATTAGTAAGAAAATATAAGCTCAAATAATCAAAAAGAATAATAAGTAGATACACATTATTAGAAAAAATTATCTGAGTTATTGAAATGAACTAACAAAAGGATTAAAAGTAACTAAAGGATAGGTATTCTTAATATTAGGAAAAGTACCTAAAGTTTTCCGTACGTGCGTACATAGATATTGACTCTACGAAATAACTAAACATTTCTCTCTATTAAGTAGGATAATTAGCGGGCAATATCAAATAAAATAAGAAAAGAATCAAAGTGTATTTTAAATTAATTATAAACAACAAATAAAGTTCGAAAATGTAAATGTAAATTTTCAATTTATAAAACCGTCAACGTCATCTGCCCGTTCGCGTCGGTCGTACTGTGCCGCCCGTAGGCTAGGTCATTTGGAATCAGTGACATCTCCTTAATTATTTATTAGAATGTTATACAGTAAACTATAATTTCAATCTAGATAAAATGCTAAAAGTGACTATTATATTTATTTTCATAAGGATGAATATCAAAACGTCGCGGTAGCGGTCGCGTAGCAACGACGGTTGTTATTAACATGGCAGAATAAATTGCATGTCAAATTAGAATGTACTTTAAAATATATTAATATATATGTGTAATGTAATGTTATATAGCCTATAGCACTTCTGAAGAATGCAGCTTTCATACAAAACAAAAACAATGAAAATCGGACCAGTAGATCCAGAGATCTTAGCGTTCAAACAAACAAACAAACAAACAAACAAACAAACAAACTCTTCCGCTTTATTATATTAGTATAGATTATATATTATACTAGCGGAAGCGCGCAGCTTCGCTTGTGTATTTAGAAGTGAATTCTAATAAACCATAAAACATGTGTTCAATTAAATACTTTTAAGAGTCTAAATGTCAAATTTTATAAAAATCGGTGGCGATTTAAGATTTTTCCTATACAAACTTTCAACCCTTTATTTACACCCTTAGGGGGTGAATTCTAGAAAACCATGAAACATGTGTTTAATTATATACGTTTAAGAGTCTGAATTTCAAATTTTATAAAAATTGGTGACGTTTTAAAAAAAACCTATACAAACTTTCAACCCCTTATTTGCATCCTTAGGGGGAGAATTATAGAAAACGATGAAACATGTGTTCAATTAAATGCTTTTAAAAATCTAAATTTCAAATTTTATAAGAATCGGTGCCGATTTAAATTTTTTACCATACAAACTTTCAACCCCTATATCACCCCTTTAGGGTTAACATTTTTCAAAATCCCTTCTTAGTGGATGTCCAGATTACGAAAGTAAACATCTGCCCAAATTTCATGTTTCTACCATAAGCGGTTACGGCTGTGCGTGCGTCTTACCTCAGTCAGTGAGGACAAGTCCTTTTATATATATAGATAATATTACGTAACAGAAAATTACTATCTATGGAGAATCTTACCAATAGTGTATTTTTTAAATTTTTTACTAAAAATATGAAAAAGATAAAAATTAAAGATTGCAGGTTCGATTTCCATTCAGGCCAATTTTCATTTTTATTCCTTCGCTCTGGTAACGCAATGTCTGAACACTAAGTTCCCTCTGCCTATGCTCCTACACGCGGAATAAAGTGTAAATCTAAAAAATAAGATAAACAAAGGAAAAAGCAATATAAAATTTAATATAATAAGGGTGTCATGGTGTAAAGTGGGGTACCCTGAAATACACCCCCATAGCAACATTTCCAAGTAATTTATCTTGTTTTGTTTCAGAGACAACATCTTAGGGAATAAATTAATCTTAATACTGAGAGATTTGATTTAAATAATGGAGATAAAAGGAAATAGGGGAAGCTTTAAGCTCTAAATGAAGCTTAGTAAATATTTTTAACTTTTCTTTATAGGCAGAGCGCAAGTGCGTAACTGGAAACGCGACTGGTTGTGGGTTCGATCCCCATTAAAGGAAATGAAATGTTTATTTAATTTACATTTTCATTTCTTCGCTCTGGTGTCGATGCAAAGCGCGGCGTTTAGTTCCGCCACTCAACACGCAATAACTCCAGAATATAGCGTAAAATGAGGAACGGAAGGCCTCAACAATAGGTTCCGTCTATCTACCCTGCTTTATGTGGGGTATATAATGTGATATATTGTAGCTTAATAGTTCTAACCATCTAACTTTAAGATAGTTGACGGAGCTAAACGTCGGGCTTTATTTTATTACCAGAGCAATGAATAGAACATTACTCATTTCCATGACTATAAATCTAACCCAGTACCTTGCTATTCCAGGATTCAGCATTAACCTGTTTTTTTATGTTTTATTCTTTAAAATCTCCATTCTTCTACAAATTAAACGGTTGTCAATATCTAGATCTAACAAGAATTCGCTACCTTAAATCCATATTTCACTGTTACTTAGAAAAGGGCATTTGGGCTATAACAAACTGCTAATTAGGTGATTCAGATTAGCATCTTTACACATAAAAGGACCTCTTTTAGAAGAAAACGAATCGACCAAACAAGATTTATTTTGACGGTATGCTTTGATATTGCAAAAGTAGTTTTTTTTAATATTTCTTTGTTACTTTTCCTTGTCAATGAATTATTTTTCTATTATTTTTAAATTGTTTACTTTCTAGTGTATCAGTCGAGGTTGAGATATTTTAACCTACGTAATTAAATCTGTATGTATTTCGTTATATCCTATTAATAGTTTCCATTGGAAAGCAAAGTGCAGCGATAAGTTCCGTCATTCAACATACTGTTTCGCAAATTCACAGAAAAATGGAATATTTTAACACTAAGTTAAAATTACTTTAATTACCTTCCAAAAATAATTCAATAACAACAACTCACACGAGTAGTTTCTGAGATAATGTGTTCAACTAAACAAACAAACATGAATAAGTGAATCAAAAACTTTAAAATAAAACAAAATATTAAAATTCTATTTATTCCCTTTAAAAACCTACATTCAAAGTCAATAGCAAAAGCCGATGTAATAATACATCTAGCTGTCAATTAAAAGGAACTTTTGATAAAAATCTCTTTGATACAAAATCGCCTGAATATTATTATGCGAGGGTTTTAAATTTATGAATGTATTTAGAGGTCTGTCCTCGAGAAATAAGGTTGTACAGGAAACGTAAGTTAAAATCCAGTTCGTTGATATTTATTTACGTAGTGATAAAAAAAGAAGAAAAATCTCAGCTTCGGGTTGCCGCTTTTTTAACATTGAATGCGTTTTGGTTGAGGAAATGTAATATATTATGGTATCTGTGGTTATTTTGTTTTTTTTATGAAAATAAGAAAAAATGTTTGATGAGCCGTCGTGGCCCAAGGGCACAAGGGTGTGACTGTAACGCGACGGTTGTGGGTTCGATCCCCACTCGAGGAAGTGAAATATTGATTTACGTTTATATTTCCATTTCTTCGTTCTGGTGTCGAGGCGAAGCGCGGCGTTGAGTTTCGCCATTCAACACGCAATGTCTCCAAAAATTCGGCGAAAAGTGGGGAACGGAGTGTCTTAACACTAGGTTACATCTGCCTACCTTGCTGAGTGCGGGATACAGCGTGAAGTTGATAAAAAAAAAGAAACACAAGTACAGTTTTAAATTTAAAACGAAATTATAGTTTTTAAAATGCCAAACAACTCACAATTAACGTCGATCGTCAGCGTCTCGGAGAGCGGCGTTATTGAGGGGTCCGTCACCGCCTGTAACAAACAGGTGTTTTAAAATAAATACTTCACTTTCCAAAGAAATTATTCTGAAGTTTGTCGTTCGATGGTAAACGTGATGATTGTGAGTTCAATTGCCATTCGAGGAAATAATTAAATTTAAATTATTTTCATTTCTCCCTTCTGCTAAACAGAAAGCGGCGTTGGGTTACGGTGTATTATAACGATATATGAAGCAGTTCATTACCTGACATGTAACATCGGCCCCTAGATCAGCGCGCTGTAGCGTGAAGGAAACAGCAGCTCGGGCTTCAGAATTGGCTAGCAATGCGTGAGATTTCCACCAAGATACTCTGGCAGCTGGACGACCTAGTAAATTAATGTTAAAACATAATAAATAAAACATAATTAAATAAACCTATTTATTGAAAAAAACATATTACTTATAGAGTTTTAATGTATAGTGGCACAGTGATTGACTGTCATCGCGACGATTTTGGGTTCGATTACCAAAAAGGTTGAGAAATTATAATAATAAAAATAAAGTTATTAAATGTTATATTTTCATTTACTTTGCCCGGGAGGTAAATCGCGGCTTTGAGTTGTATTATTCGTCACTTAATGTCTTAAAAATTGAGTAGAAAGTGGAGAATGAAATGTTTAAGACTAGATCCCCTTTGCTTAGCTAAATAACACTGCTATATAGGAAAAGGCGTGAAACTGTCGTTCTTTACTTGTATTTGAATCAATGTTTGTATTATTGATATTTTACAAATTTAATTTTGCTATTTCTCGCATAGTACGCGAAAATGTAAGACTAAGAATAACAATTTTAAGGGATTGCCCTTTCAATAATTTCATATGAAATAGTCCATTTATTCTGGTTTCAAATAAAGTCTGGTACTAAAAATAATTATGTTTAGTTAACGTAATAACCTAATAATATTATACACATTCGTACATAACAAATAAGGGGACCCTACCTTAATTTGGGGTACCAACCTCCTACTAAATCCGAGGGGAAAAGAAAACAACCAAAAATAATAAACGAAACAGGAAATGAGCTACGAATGGGACCGTAAAGAGTGAAACAAAAGGACGTTTGATTCAAAATTCTGACGGGAAAATCATAGACGGGTAAACAACAATGACGAACACTATAGGAAGAGATTGCCTTAATTTTTCGCAATCAAAGCGATTCAAAAAATCTAATATCATATAAATATAATATATTCAATAATACTTTATAGCTTTTCTGTGGTTTTGTCCCCGTTGCCAAATAAATTCAAATTGTGTATGACACATGCCACATTTTAAGCGCCCGGAGTCAAGCCGGTCTTATAATGGTTAGTATAGGTCTGGTACTGATTAGTATAGAATATCTGCTTCACGTTGTATCCTGCACACAGCAGGGTAGGCAGAGGAAACCTAATGTTAAGACACTCCGTTCTCCACTTTCTGCCGAAGAAGTATAGAATGTATCTAAGAAATACCGCCCAATTAATATTAATAATATTAAAGAGATAAAATAAAGTTGAAGGGATCGATAGAACCAAAGGATTTTTGTGCTATTATTAGATTTTACCATATTGTTTCATATCAATAAATTACAACAAATAACTCATAAATCCACCATATCCGCTTCCTCCTGTCAATCGTGTCAACCTTGTCAAGCGACCATTTCGCTAAACAACCCTCGAACTCCTCAACAAAGGTGCATGATATTTGATAAGGGTTGAAGCGCTTAGCAAGGTGCTGCTTAATTAACAAAGCCAATTGTTTTATCGAGTACGCTATTTAAGGTATTATATTTATTGTTTTAACTATCCCCATCCCCTAATTTTTGTCCTGTGAAATATTTATTGGAAATTTGGGGTTGTTTTAGTATGAAATCAATGCTTTTACCTTTTCATTAATTTGTTGAATGCTAATTTAAATATGCTTTTTTTATAAATATCATTAAAATGCTGTCATTGTTCACGTCAGTGGTGAAATTGGCACGTGTTTGAGTAAATATGTTGAATCCGGATTCCATTTTTTTCCAATGGGATAGTTAAAAGCTTTTAAATAAAAATATTTTTTTAAAGGTAGGCTTTAGAATTTAGAGAAAGATGGGCGTTTTATGTGAAACTTAAAATTTTTAATATTTTTTATTGATATGCGCTTTTTGCAAGCACTTTTAAATGGTTAGTTTATCGGAACAGATGAATTAAAGTAAATCATTCCCGCGAGTGCAGAAGGAACTGCCATCATTTACTGTGAGACGTTCCACAACTGCGCCCAAAAGTTAAAAAAACGTAAACATTATTTTTCGTGTATTTATTTGACTATATATAAAATTATTCGCAAGAACGCTCGAACAGATTTAACGCAAAATCTTCTTTCTGGAGACGATGAAACTTTTCTGGAAGTCTTCCAAAGGAATCCGGATGACAGCTACGCTCTATATAACACTTTTTTCTATATTGTGTAAGCTATCGTGAAGACTTCGACATAAAGTTAGTCGTTCTTTTCATGGGCTTTTAGAATAAAACTTACTCTAAGGATTAAGAAAATGATTGAAGGCGTTGTGGCGTATTAATATCAATGTGGGGAATGTATACTAATATTATAAAGTAGAAATTTTTGTTTGGTTGGTTGCGCTAATCTCAAAAACTATTAATTCGAAAGGCATGTCAGCACTTAGAATGTGATACGTATGTTAAAATTTTTATTTTTATTTAAACATACATTTGTGGCTTTTTCAGTCAAATTTGAAGCTTGATTCCTATGAGCACGACTTGTAAAAATATCTCTCCATATTTAAACAATTTGTTTTATTAGGTTGGACTTATACATAATTAACTATGTAAAAGAGGCCAGTCGTCGCAACGGCACAAGCGTAACTGTAAATGCTATAGGTAGTGAGTTCGATTTCCACTATAGGAAAGGAACAATTAATTATTTATTTTCATTTCTTCGCTCTGGACAACACAAAGTGCGGTGGCAATCAAGATGTAGGAAACAGAAGTGTCTAAATCACTATAAAAAATATGTAATAAAATTGAAATTCTGGAAGCATTGTGTGTACCTAAACGCCGCTATAATAGTAAACTTAAACCTACAAAAGGCGTAACACCAAGTATAGAGAAATACCTTTGGCAAAATATAAATAATTTATAATTCTAAGTCGGCATCTCGTACGGCATGTCAACGTTATATGCGAGTGTCAATAAGTCCAAAGACAATTCATCCCTTTGATCTTCTATGAAAGGATAATGAAATGCAGAAGCTTAGTTAGGTGGATTGACTAATTGAGATTTCATGTCAGTGTTTCAATTAATTTGTAATGGAATTACAGGAGTATAATGTATGACTGTATACGCGACTTGTAGAGGGTTTGATTCCCATTCGAGGAAATTAAATATTTAATAGGCGGGAAATGGGGAACGGAGTGTATTAACTCTACGTTTCCGCCCTGCTGTGTGCGGGACACAGTGTAATGCTAAAATAATCAAGTCTATCTATTTATTGTTAAAATTAAACTTATTGTAAATATTATGTTGTAATAGCATTATTTTATAATGTAGACATTCTACCTATCTTTTGTATCTTCCTTATAGTAGTGGCAGTTAGGCAGAGAGATCCTAGTGTCAAAACACTCCGTTCTAAAAAAATCTCCTGAGATCCCCAGCTGGGATCAAGCCCACAACTTGTGATTGTCACAATAATATTATTAGTGTTATTCCACTCTTAGAAAAGAAAAAATACTGTTTTAGAAAACCGAAACCATCCAAGAGGTACGAGTTCAAATCTCGCGATATTAAAATTTTTATATGTTTTCCAAGAAATCTTCATGTTTAGATATTAATAATTATATGTACATAACTATATGAATGCTAAATACTAATCCTCCAAACTCCTACATTGTCGATGTTTCATGAATGTTACATAAATCACGTTATTGAATACTATAAACGTTTATGCTCTATTTAGAGATAGCGTTGGCGATTAGAATCACAATACCGTTCAATAGCAAATTTAGCTTCATCAGCCCATTACTAATAGTAAATGAAATTTAGATAATGTTATTTAATTTTCACATCTAGTGTATAGACTAAGAAAGCATGTAATATTAAAGAAGAGCACTAGAAGGAGTTTTTTTTTTACTAGCTTTACGCCGTATCCCTCATATGGCAGAGTAGGCAGAGGGAACCTGGTCTGGGAATCCAGTGTTAAAACACTCCGTTCCCATTAATATACTTCAGTTCCCTACTTTCCGCTTAATTCGTTGCATTGCATATTGCGTGTTGGAACTGAACTCCGCGGTTTTGCTTCGTTACCAGAGCAAAGAAATAAAAATATTTAATATTTATTTTGAATTTCAGATGAGCACGAAACCTATAACCTGTCGCGTTTAGTTACCAGTATCGAGTCTAAGTTCTTTCATAAAAAATATATTTTTAAAAACATTTTTGATTTGGAGACCAAAATGTCAGTTATATTGGTTTTAATCATAAAAAAATACTTAACACTACAAACCAGTAAACATTGAAAGTTATGATTGCTTTGAAATAATAAAAGCTTACCACCAACAGCTACGCAAGTTAGATTGACTTCAGTACCCTCATCGTACGGTCCAAGTACGCCGCCTTTGATCTCCTCCCCCGATTGGTCCAGGATGAGGAGACGTTCAGGAGGAACTGTGGAAAATATTACTTGTATAATATTTTTTTTACTTTTTTATAACTTCACGTCATATCACGTTAATAGCGAGGTATGCAGAGGGAAACTGATGGGCAAAAATTATTGGTATTATTCATATTTTTATATATAAGTGAACCTAAAAATATAATACTTACTAAGAACAGTGAGATTGAGTCGTGTATTCTTGGTGGGTGATTTGATGAAGTCGACTCTGCACCTATACTGGCCGCTGTCTTCAGCCCTAAACAAAATATAATGAAATATATTTTTAGCGCTTTTAAAGTTTTGTATTATTCCATGTTAGTATGTATTTTCTTAGGTAAGAAAATATTATTAGAGAGACGACGAGACGAGATTCGACGATTTATAGACGAGAAACGAATCTGTTCCTCTTGAAAAACATATTCCGATTTTTGTATATTTTTTAAAAAATCCAAATCAAATATTTTCTTTAGTTATAGATAAAAAAGTTCGACCAGTTACTTTAAGCTTTATGTTAATAACGTTTATCGAACTTTTTGCAGAATGAAAAGAAAAAAGAAAGCATTGGATCAACAATTGCCTCATAGCTCATATTTTACCGTAATTATTTTAATTGTATACTTTTTAGAGAACATATAACAATGTTAACATAGCAAGCAGGATTTGAACCCGCGCTTCTTGAAAACCGGTTGCTGTGAAATAACACTTTTAAATGGCAAAAAAAACCTTTATTTCACATAATAAAAAAAAACATAAAAACAAAAAAGTATACGCTAAAATATTTAATTACAATAATGGATGCATTATTAAATTAAAATAATAAAAACCCCCTAGGGGATCCCTCTACCAATAAAAATAAACACACAATGCCAACGCTTTTGTTTTACTTTAATCACGTATCACGTTTCGTACCTACATGGTGTGTTCAAACAAAAAACTACCAGATTTTCGAAAAGTTAAACGCTTATTATTGTAAAGTACAGTACAGAATGGAAATACCTATGTTTAAATAATTTAATATAATTAAAGTGTATTCATTGTCTATTTTTTTTTAATTTCACTCCTAGCTGTAGATCTAGTACTAAAACACTGGCAGTAGCATTGCGGAACTCAACACCGCGTTTTGTATTTTTACCAGAGCGACGAAATGAAAATAATTCTTTCCTCTGGGAGGGAATTGGGGCAAATCTTCACGATTAGGGTCAAATGCTGTGCTGCTGCGGGGCAGACGCTGCAGCATGTGGTGAACAGAAGTGTCTTAATAGGAACGGAGTATCTTAACACTAGTTTCCCAGGTTCCCTCTGTCTACACCATAATGCATAATACAGGATGACGCTAAAAAAAGAAAATATATTTAAAAGCTTACCTTAATTTACTCAAAATTAATGCAGCAGCAGTAGTAGTACGGAAAGTCGCTCGAGTGGACAAAGTCGACGGATCTGACCAGTGAGAGGTGACTCCATCTCTTGTGTCAAATCTGCCAACAAAATAAAAAAACACTATATATTTACTATATCTATAGTATTAATTCATCACTATAAGAAATTACAGTTCTCTGTGCTTCACGAGGAAAATATTTATTTATAGGGCATATTTTAATTGGGTACCTGTTGCTTAAACTGCAGTCAAACTAGTTTATCCAATTTTTATTCTTTTATTTATAATTAATTTGAGAGACATTGGATTGCTGGAGGCACACATAGAAGGCAACGAGTATCTAGCCTAGTGTTAGGACACTACGTTCCCCATTAACACTTCCATTCCCCACTTTTAACAAAATTTATTACGTAACATATATTTCAACCATTATATAATATAACAATCTACAATCTACATACGGACGTTGCATTAACATATAATTCCAATTTGTCAATTTGATTGCGTTGAACGTAAATTATCGATGCGTGTATCTGTCGACGCATTGCTTTCCCTTACAAATAAGCCGACATAATATTTCAATAGAAAAAAAAGGTAAAGACATCTCGTTTTAGGGGAAAGGTCTAATTATGTGAAAAAAATACAGATGTATCTTTAACGGAACTAATATTCTATATCTGTTCCATGTTTGCTTGTGTGTATTTCAAAAGATATATTTTATATTCTTTTAATTTGTAAAATTAAAAAGAAAGTGTAATTATTATTTTTTTCCTATTGTATGTTAAAAAAACAGTTGTAATAATTTTATTTCACTTCTTCGGTAGCAACTTATTATTATTTTTTTATCTAAAATTAAGAATTTCTCAACTGACCCGCTATACGCTCAAAATTCATTAACAATACAATGTAAATAACACAAAAAACACAAAACTAATATAATTTCTAACTTTCATATGTACCCAGCCTTACTTTATAAGCAAGTAGATATAATCCCCTCAATACCGCCGTCTAGAAGCTAATAGCTTAATCAAAGCGACACTCGACGTGATGGAAGGATTTAAATGACATTCACGTTCACGTCGTACCGTTGCATTGCGGAGCATGTGTTGGAAAATATTTTTGTTTTTTTTTTCTTTTGTTTAGCTTCACGCTGTATCCCGCGTATCCCTTATAGCAGACCAGAAGGAAGCTAGTGTTTAGACACTCCGTTTACCAATTAACCCATTTTAAAGAGAACTCATAGTCGCTTTTTCTTCTTATTAGGAAGAGGAAATTTTCTTATCTGTTTTTAATACACTGTTTTAATAAGATAAAAAATATATTAAACTTATAAAAAACGTTTATTTATGAAATATATTCGATAAGAAATGAATTAATTGACTAAAGAGCTTGGAAGTCTTATTTAATGCGCGGGTTCGATTCCCGCTACGTATGTTTCTGTTAGTATGTGATTAACATTTTAAAAATATAAAAATTAAATTAAATTTTAATTTCGTTATAGACTCATCTTTATTTAATGGGATAATCTGTGATTTTCCGCTCATTCATTAATAAATAATTTTAATAGCCTAGTATTCAAGATATTGAAACTTACACCCATCGCTTTTAAATAAAGACTACTGCACTACAGGGGCAATAAATTTTTATATAAATAACCTATTATATTATATCTTTGTAACGAGCCTGTTAAAAATACATTTTTGTTATCGTCAATGTACAAAGTGCACCTGTCGTTTGTTTAAAATGCATAGCGCATGTTGAGATTTCTTGTTATAAACTCAATTAATTCAATCAGATGCAAGTTAGATGGCTTAAAATTTATATACATACATAAGCTTTGTTTCATTTAAACAAAATGTAGAAAGTAGTAATTTTTTACCCGACTGCGGCGAAGCCTAAAAGGAGGGTTATATTTTAACACGTATGTATGTAGGTATGTATGTGTCCGTTCCTTTGTTCCCTCTGTTAACTGTTACACTGTATAACTGTTACACTGGTGAAACGTTTGAATGAAGTTTTGATAAATGATACGTCGTCGAATTTGTCTTGATAGCGCTAGTGTAACTGGATTTAATAAATTAGTGTATGCATTCGGCTTTTTGTTTTCTTTGTAATTCACTTGTTTATTTCACCATTTATCACGCATAAAGGCAGAGAGAATCTGACATTAAGACAATCTGTTAAGTGCGGCGTTCAGTTTAAACACTACTTTCTCTCTATCTACCATGCTACACGTGGTTTTTTTCTTGCTGTAGCAAGAAAAAAAAACGTCATAAAGGTGTTTAAAATGGTCCACTTATAGATTTGTAAAGGTAATATCACTTTGTTTGACAGATTTAGGTAAACATCTAATTTACTTCTTTGCTAAAATATTAAACGACCTCAAATTTTAATTATATTTGTCAAAAACAATATTAATTTATCTGGAAAGCCAATTAAAAAATACAATTTGATACTGAGAGCTCTCTAAGAGTAATATAACGTGTCTGTAACAGATACTATGATTAAAAATTTAAAGTTTCTGAGAAAATTACAACGATAATATTTTGCAATAATGTTTTAATATATTAGAGACATTTTTTTAAAACGTAAAAGTTTTTTAATTTGACTCCATTGTATCGTGGCTAAGTTAAATTAGGGTGAATATTAGCTCTACCTTTTTTTCCTTTTTTTAGATTATTTCATCCCGCACAAAGTAGGGTACGCACAGGGAACCTTGGAACCTAGTGTTAAGATACTTTTTTCCTTTGCGCATTGTGAGATTTGAAAATAATTACTAATTAGCACACTCCGAGCGGAGACCTAGTCCACAATATCACTCACCAAAAAAAATAAGGAATATTTATTTATTTGTAATATGACGTGTATGTGTTGTTGATATATTATGTACTTAATGCACATTATTATTTCTATTTCCTCTGGTAAGATACGGTACAGCGTTTAGCTCCGCCATCTAGCACACAATGTCTCGTAACCTTCTATATATACGTCTAGCTAAACAAAATAACTGCACTATAATGAAATGAAATAATTTATCCGTACTTGTCACTCAGACAGTGCAATGTAGGGAACATATGTTAAGATTTATAACGTTACAAGAACCAGAGCATGTCACAAACGACATTTCTCAAAACGGCCAAGTCGGTTTTCTATCATAATTCATGCCCATATTTGGTGTTGAAAGTAACGGCAGTGATTGGTTAGTTGAGCTAGTTTTATAGATTTCATAGATCATGTACGCCATGTTGACAGGTTTAGCTTAATGTGAGTTATTTCATAAAAAGTATTAATAATACCTATGTTGCGTTGAAATAACGGTAAGTCTATTTAGTAATACATTTTTGTATAAAATAAAACGCGGCGTTAAGCTCTGCAATGCAACAGTTATAAATGGGGAACTTAATAATAACCTACCTCGCCTAGTTCATGAGTTACATACATTTACATATAACTGAAGCTTAGCTATCTAAAAGATAGCTATTTTGATTAGACTGACTGACTATTAATATAAAGGTTGTGAGTTCGATTCAAAAATAAGGATAAGGGATAATATTAATTCCTATAAATTTACGTAGTTCTTATATACTTACGTATATATAGGGGTCTCGTGTCCCTGCTTATACCAGATGACGAGCCCCATGCTGTCCCCACGGAGGGCGGGGGTGACATCGCACGGCAGTTCCACTTCATTGCCAACCGCTGCGTGAAAAGACTCTATAGCCGCTGCAACAAAAAACATGTTTATACTATTTTTATTTAAACAGTTAGTTGATACGTATAAAAATAAGTCCAATGATTATTCTAGATTCATATACTTATGAATTGAAAAAATATTTATATTATCAACACATTTTTTAATTAGAC
This sequence comes from Heliconius melpomene rosina, assembly GCF_056956725.1. Lineage (NCBI taxonomy): Eukaryota > Metazoa > Arthropoda > Insecta > Lepidoptera > Nymphalidae > Heliconius > Heliconius melpomene. The sequence goes on along the minus strand of NC_140389.1, from coordinate 3,683,191 downwards.
CTGCCTAGCCTTTATTTTAAATATTCAACGTTCTTAAATTCGCTCTATTTCTTTTCTCTCTGTTTTCTGCAAGTCTTTTACGCCTCGCCCACTGTAATAAACATCTTCATTTCTATATCTGTTTTTGGGGAGAATGCATGCTTTCTGCTTGACCTTTTACCAGTATTATCAATACTATTCTCTCCCTATACAATACACAAGTATATACTATACATAAAAAGTAATTTAATTGAAGATATGTTCACAATTTATACATCCTGTATAATACATATACAATACGTTTATGTTTAAACATACATATATGTATATACCAATATATAGATATACATATATATAAACACAAACAGTATCGCGGTAAGCAGCTCACTGAGCAGCATCGTGTTCCGGTGGAGACATTGAGACGATCTGACGGACGATGGGACACATCCAGTTATTTACTTCGAGGTTTGTTTTTATTAATATGTACTCGTAGAGATATATGTTTATATATATTTTGTCTCTTATAATACGAATTTTAGTAAGTAATTAATATTGTGTCTTTAATAAAGATTCACGTTCCCCACTTTCTGCTGAATTTACGAGACATTACGTCAACCAGAGCGGGAAAATGACCATAACATCGCAAAGATGTCTAATACAAATATTACTCTCAAAAAGTCACATCTATTTATGGTCTTTCATAATAAAACAGTTTCACGCTTTTCATCTATATATATAAAATCGAAAGGTCACTCACTCATCACGAAATCTCAGAAACTACAAGTGCTAGGAATCTCAAATTTTGCATAGGAGTTACTTATAGGACGTAGGTGCTCGCTAAGACGGGAATTTGCAATATTCGACTTCTAAGGGGTTGTTTTTGGAGTCGAAAGTTTGTATGAAACTTCGTTACATTAGCATTTGTAATGCTAGGAGTCTCAAATTTTGCATGGACGTCACTTATAGGACGTAGGTACTCATGGAGATAGAAATTAATAATAACGTAGTTGACGCAGGCGAAGCCGCGGGCGGGCCGCTAGTAATATATAATAGGTATAAGTAAGGAACAGAAGTGTCTTAATGGGAACGGACTAATTAATACTAGGTCCCTAGGTCCACTTTGCTTATCCTGCTATGTGTCTGAACAACCACGATTTATCATTTATGTAGATGGGTGTATGCAGAAAGATAATAGTGTCAAAACATCCGCTTTTCTTCAATGTTTTATAAGGTTTTTTATATCACTCAACTCTATGATACAGTACTCTCATATATCACTTAAAGTGACCGACCGTCGGTACGTTAAATCAGTAGCAATTGACCGTTGCACGCGGTAAGTGTAGGCACAAATTATTGTTATGACAGGATCGGGTCAATTGTTAAATTTCTTTGCAATTTTTATTCTTTTTGACAATATTTTTAAATATATTTTTTGTTTATTGTAAGAATAAGGGTTTTGGTGAAAGTCTAGATCTTGTAGTTTGAGGCATTTGTGGTGTGGACTCGTTTCCCATTCGAGGGAAATGATGTTTCTGGTTAGAGGACAAGACGCGGCGTTGTGCTCTGCCAATCAACACGCAATGTTTCGAAATTTGAGCGGATAAAAAACAGGATATTGCTTTTAAAAGTTTTCGGCTTCAACTTATTTTTTTCTCATTAAGCCCAAAAATTATTTCATATCTGAAATGAGACATTTAATTTAATATTCGTGGTTGCCCACTAATTTATTATATGAGACAATTTCCATTCTACATAATTTTCAGACGACGAATTCAATTACTGATAGTCGAGACTTAATTAAAATAATAATTAATATTATAAATGCTTTTGATGTTGTTAAGACAAGAGAATATTTACTATGTATAGTAGTTAAATGTATAATTATAAAAGATATTTGTTATATACTAGTTGATTAGGGCGGCTTCGCCCGCGTGAACTATACGAACATTTATTAAATATGCTTATGAAATTTTCCTCTTTCCTTTGAAATCGTTCGTTGATATTGTTCGTTTAAGCGATGCGAAAAAGGCTAATGTGTTTTTCAAACCCATTCTTCTACCAATTAAATCATAGTCCCATAAAAATATATCCTGTAAAATTTAAATGGATCCTGATTGTTATTCCTAATAAATTATTAGGTTTGTTTTTTCCTTTTTCATTTTTATCCAGTCGAGATTTTTTTGTTTATATATTATATATTTTTGTGTTTCAGGTCAAGTGGTTATAGAGAAATTAGTGAGTTGTGGTACAGTGGCATAGCGTCTAACTATAAACGTGACGGTTATGAGCTCAATTCCCACTGGGGAACGAATCTTTATCATTTCCTGGCTCTGGTACCAAAACTTTATTTGTTGCTCGTATAATGTACCTACATATAAAATAATATAATGAATTGCAACGTATTGTTATATCATCATTCTTTTCAAACAGTAGATTACTTTTTTTAAAATAAATAATAGAACCTAAAATATTTATATGTATCTATAAATATATTAATATCTTTTATTATGGAAATGTATGAATGTCAAACTCATTTTTCTATGAGTTAGGTAAAAAAGATCAAAGTCAAGACCAATGAAAAAAACCTTATTAATCCTCTATTTTACACAATAGTTTAAATTCTATAGAGCGGCATTGTGACTGGTCTTTATAGTTTCTGAATTAAAATTCTACTACGGTCGCATGGATGCTATTGTACTATAGTTTACTACAGTCACTGTCGAGTTTAAATTCCAATTATATTTTTGGTCAAAGTTATTTATACTACTTTGTCAATATGAACAACTTTTTTACTTATATAGGTACATTATTTATTTTAAAAACTGCAAATGCGTCTTTGATGCACCAAATATTACATACATTTATTTGTTATATTACGAGATGTTCTTTTTAGCTATTAGTGATATATTGGGTATATTATATATATAATATCATTAGTAGGGGTATTTTCCCACAAGATATGATATTTCCTATAAGCTTGAAATTATATCTATGCCATTTGATGAACCCGCACCTTACAATAGGAAAATAGCCTAACGTTAATCTTACTACAAAAATTCCAACATACTAAATGAGTTCTGCACTTTTCTAAAAACAGAGAACAGGCCTTAACACTAGGTTTTCTCCGCCTACCCTGAGGTATGCGTGATAGAGCGTGAAACTAAAAAATATATATAAAAAAAATACATTCACTAACAACCATCGAAAACTAAAGCCAGAAATTCCACAGAATTGTATTATGAACGGTCGCTTTGTTGCGTTGATTTTTGATCAGATTGAACACACCTGGCGCGAGCATTGTTATAGAATGGCTTTTACTCGTGTTTTTTGCTCCTACAATCCCCGAAACGTATTTGGATTTTAATTGATTATCACCGACGTGGTTGGTTGGGTTTCGGTGTTTTTGGTGGATATAAGTTCGATTCCTGAGTTGAGTTAAATTAAATATTTGGAGCATATAAAAACACAAGAATATAAAATCAAAACCAGCATAAAACTTTAAAATAGGCTTTCAAATATACAGAAGACACATAAATAAGTTAAGCCCTTGTTATTTTATGGGCCGTCATATAGCTATCATTCATGGAGGCCGTTGCGGCACAGTGGTAAAGTGTTTGACTAATGGCGACGGTTCTGGATCCTAAATCGGGGGAATTATTGGTATATGATATAAAACATTGAATGATTATGATTTATATTATTTTAATTTCCCCACTTAAGTAGACAAACAAAGGCGTTGAAATCCGCTACCTACCGTTCAATGTCTCGAAAATTAAGTGAAAAGTGGAAAACTGAGAGCCTTACCACTAGGTTCTCCACTTACCCTGCTATATATGCCTATTTATTATTTATAAGCTTTAACAAACATAGCACGCACGTACTACAATTCCATATAACGTACTAACAAAAGGTTAAAATAAATTATAATTTAATACCTAACACAAAAACTTGGCGACACGCTTAATCCAGCACGCCACGAGTTATTCACCAACCACCTACCATACAAAAACAGAAGAAATTCAAAAGTTTCTGACTTCTTTCAAATCTTTTTCTATACAATTGTAAGCTCAATGGCGATTTAACGCGTGTAATGACCCTTCAAAATTTTACCTCGACAATAGAAACCTTGGGATTTTATTGCCTTTTTGAATATATGGTAAAGTCTTGTAAATAATGGGTGGGCAGGTTATTCCTTTTTGCGTACGGATTTTACAATATTTTGCATTTTATGTGTTATGGCGGATACAGGATTGTGATTTATTCTTTTGCTTTTTTTTTCTTTGTAGTCGTCACGCCTACTACCGTGTAACAGCGTTGGCTGTGGACATTTTTAGAATAATTTCCGTAAAAATTCATTGTATGTTGCGTATCGGAGCTTAACGCCGTGCTTCCTTCACCAGATTCTTCCGAGTGGACATCGAAACCACAACTATCGTGTTTACAATAGGACATTGTAAGATTGGGCAATGAATACCAGCCACCAAACGTAATGATTATTTATTGTTATTTTGGTAGCAAACTTTCTTTCACGCTCCACGCAGCTGTCAAAAGGCCTACCTGCGACAGTGTTTGCAGATCGATAAGTGCCTTAAAAAAGCGCATCTATTTCCTCTCAACCCTAAAGGCCGGTAACGCGCTAGTAGCTCCTCTGGTCACACCACACGGGGTCGTGGGCGGCAGTGACCACTTACCATCAAGTGACCCGTACGCTCGTTTACTTTGTATTTTCCATAAAAATAACCCAGAGGAAAAAGAAGCCCTAAAACTCCGCTCGCAACGGTGATACCATTTACCGTTATTGTTAAAAATATTACCATGAACGGATATTAACTTATAGCTTAGTTAGTTATAATGGATCAATGATGCGTTAAACAGGAGGATTTTTTTATATTCTCTTTTTTTACAATTAATAAATTAATATTATTTAAGTATTTTTTGGCACAAATGTGTAAGGGTTAGTGGTTATAGTGGGTTCTATCCACACTCGAGGAAACGAAATATTTTTTTAAATTTATATTTTCATTTCTTCGAGGCAAAGCGCGGCGTAGAGTTCCGCCACTAAGACGCTATGCCTCGAAAATTTTGGGAACGGACTAAGACACTCCGTAGTCCGTACACGTACTAGATATACTATACCTCTGCCTACTCTGCTGTATGCGTTTTCCTATATTTTTTCTATAGTTTTATTACAAAAGATAGAATGAAATATCAGAGTCACACCACGGCAGGACTCCTTAATAAGATAAATAGCTTCCCATACTAATATATTTCTTCATCAAACGACTAATAATAATAAGATACAATCTCATTACTGTTTAATTTAACAATGACATAAATGGACTTTGTTTTTTAACCGACTTCTGTAAGAAAAGGAGGTTATCAATTCGACTGTATTTTTTTTTTATTTTTTTTTTTATGTTTGTTACCTCATAACTTTTGACTGGGTGAACCGATTTTGATAATTTTTTTTTTATTTGAAAGGTGAAGCTTCCCGAATGGTCCCATTTTTTTTTTGGTCCATGTCTGACAATGGTATCCATGAGAAAATCACATAAGTCTTAAATTTGCATTAGGTATGTGCGCGACAAATAGACGAATAACTCAATGTCGCGCAAACTGATTTTGATGATTCTTTTTATTTTATTTTTATTTGAAAGTATACACTTCAAGGATAATTTGGTGAAAGTTTGGCTAGGTTCCGATTATGGAATCGGGTGAAAATTGAGAAAGTTTGTTTTTTTTGGTAAAAAATTGATTATACTGTAATAGTTACAAGCAAAAACTTTTTAACTCGATGTCAGAAGTGAGATTCCTGATTGTTACATTTCTTTTCAACCAACCTCAAAAAAGAGGATGTTCTCATTTTCAACCAACTTCAAAAAAGGGAGATTCCCAATTCGCCCGAATACTTTTTATGTATGTTCTTGTCAATATACCAAAATGTTACTTTGCGCAAAAATAATACCTAATTAAATGAAGTTTTACATGGGACAACCACAACCAATCGTTGACAACCACTACCACCACCATCACCACTCGTTCAAGAAGCATCATTTTAAGATCTACCCATCACTTAAAATCGTAAAATAAATTAATTTTTGACAAAAACAAAAACCGACTTCTAACAACAAACTAAAAAGTGAAAAATAATTATATAAAGATTTTATAATTTTGAAGTCGGTGCCAAGTAAAACAAACAGGCTTAGTAATTAAATATTGTAGTAAAGGTGTTGTAGCATTAGCTTGACACCGACTTCAAAATTATAAAATCTTTATATAATTATTTTTCACTTTTTAGTTCGTTGTTAGAAGTCGGTTTTTGTTTTTGTCAAAAATTAATTTATAGAAAAAAAACTTTTATATGTCATATTTGCGACAAAACTATTTACAAGCTTCGATTGCTTCTCCTGGAATTGTTCAAAAGTGCAAATACGTCGTTGTTGCATCAAATAAGCTTAAATATTTTTTTAGCTTCACGCATTATCCCTCGTATAGCAGGATAGGCAGAGGCAAGAAGGTAATTAATTATATATTTGATATAAATTCACTGAAACACTTATAAGTTCTCTCAATCACACCCCAAAAATCTGGACACTTGTTAGTTTTCAAGACATCCTACATCTGTCTCGTTTTATATTCTGAGAATGGCGAGAGTGAAAGGGAGGGATGCTATCAAATGCGGTGTTTGCGCTTTGTAATCTAATACTCGTGTGTGGGCTACTACTGATAGTGATGTGCTCTATGGTATATCGATAAATAATAAAAATAGATATTTATTGTCTTATTTTTTTTTATTTAATTTTTATAATTATATTTTATTTATTTTATATATAATGCGAGTACGACGAAAATGCTTATGAAATATTATTTCCTTATTGCACAACAAAATGTGTTGGGTGAAAGAATTCAAATATCATCATAAAAAATTGTCAACCAATTTGAACATTGATAATAAGTAAATGCATGGAGTTATATCTTAGTCTATATATTAATAAATATTAATCTGCTTTTATGTGTGCAACCAAGAATATTCTATTAAATTTTTTATACACTATGTTCATAGATTGATATGAACCCACAACCTTCATAAGCAATTATAAAAGCATACGTTATAACAGTTGCAATACTTGTTACCCTCACATAAAACGTCGGTTCATCTAAAGCCATAACAAAATAATGTAAGCGCGCTCGCTCGCGTCGTCATGGCGACGACTACATGACGTTGTTTTTAATTAGCTTAATGAATGTGCGGTAGACGCGAGAGTAGCATCATTACTATGCGGGGGTTCGAATCTGAGTACGTAATGTATTTAATGATAACTTCCCGTGAATAGCTTGGTTTTTCTTAAAGATAAAAAGATATTACTTACTGTTTTTGCTAAAATAGTTAGTCATTTCTTTTTATCTTTTACCATAGACTGTGATGATAATATTATGATGAATTTAATTTCAAAGTTCGCCTGTGAACGATTATTTTAAGCTTCCCGCTGTATCCCATATAGTGAGATAATGAAAATATTAACTATTTCATTCCTCTGCATGGGAATCGAACCCACATAGCGCTTACAGTCACACATTTGTACCCTGCGCCACGACGGCCTCAATCCCCACTAAGGAGCATAAATTACTTTCATTTTCCCAGACAGGTCCAGAACTGGAAAATGTGGTGATCTCTACTACTTAGCACGCAGTCTACAAAACTGGGGAAAAGCGTTATTTATTCATTGATCAAATAAACTTTAATAGGCGTATTATTTGCAAATACAAAATATATTTATATGAATATTTGCATGCAATAGAGTTGTTTATTAAAACCGTAACCGCAAGGTCACAATTATAACATGCTGAATACATTTAATGTTTGTTTAACTGTAGTCACGATAACATTGAAAATGTGATTACAAATACCACATAATTATTTTATACATTGAACATGACATGAGTTTTTTAGCTATACGCTGCATCCTGCACATCCTGCAGAGTAGGAAGATGGAACCTGGGAACCTAGTGTTAAGAAATTCCGTCCCATTAAAACATTTTCAGTACCCCACTTTCCGCCGAAAAAATGAATGGAAAGAATGAACTAATGGAACGTGGTATAATTATGTCAAATATTTAGAAGAGGCTAGTTTCTAAGTGAGCAGAAAAATGCAAAATAAAGTGATAAAACGTAACTATAGAATATTTTTACGATAGTTTATCTATTTGAACAACACTGTTAAGCTATATAAAAAGAAATAAAGATTTTCTAACTCAATTCAACAAAATCTTTTCTAATATTTTATAGTAATTTATATCAAACTGCATGTTTTAAAAATAATCTAGCATTTTTAAAATGCTACCACTGAGACTATTGAAGTATAAAAACAGTGCAATATCGAGAGACGAGTGAGAATAGAAAAAAATCTATTGACATCTTTGACGAGGTGTTGAAATATTCAACCTTTGATATTTTCATTTTCAGAAGCACCAAATATAGTTTCAAATAAATAATCCTATCTCATACAATACAAAATATTTTTCTAAAACTTTAAATACCAGGTTTTATTTTATTCATTCAAATAAAGAGCTTTAATTTTTTTATTTAAAAAAAATATCGCTTTTTTAGTTTAGTTTTATGTAAGTCTCTAAGTAGTTTTAAGTATTTTCTTGATTTCTATAGATAATTTTATTGGAAATATTCGCTATAACATATTTAAGCTTAGTTCTTTGAAAACCCATGCATGACATCGATAACAATAAAAATATGGTTACGAGTTTTAAGATTATTATAATTTAAGATTATTTTAAGGGGAGGCAGAAGGAACCTGGGAACCTAATATTAAGAAACTCACGTTTTCCATTTTACGCCTAATTCAGATACAATTTACATTCAAAATTAACCGTCCTTTATCATCTATCATTATTTTTTTTATTTTTTACGATTTTTTTCATACATATAGAAGACTATAACTTTCACTAGACCAAATATGCATACATATGAAATTAAACTAATGGCCCCTTGATACCACTGCACTATTTTATTAAACGGTTTTATTTAGCTCACCCCGTTTGTTTGTTTGTTTGGGTCAAATTTAGTAATTGAAATTTAACCCTCTTCCCGTTAACCGATTGATCTGAAATTTGGTATACGCCTTTGATTCTGGTGACAATACAATTATCCATATTCAATATTATTGTGAATCCAAGATGGCCGCCGCTACAAGATGGCGGACAACTTAGTTTTTTTCAATCCCATCAATATGGATATCAAATGAAAGGGCTTGTCAAGTAGAATTCAGTGGACTATACAAAATCAAAATCCAAGATGGCCGCCACTAGAAGATGGCGGACAAGTTAGTTTTTTTCAATCCTATCAATACGGGTATCAAATGAAAGGGCTTGTCAAGCAGAATTCAGTGGACTATACAAAATCAAAATCCAAGATGGCCGCCTCTACAAGATGGCGTACAAGTTAGTTTTTTCGATCCCATCAATATGGGTATCAAATGAAAGGGCTTGTCAAGTAGAATTCAGTGCACTATACAAAATCAAAATCAAAGATGGCCACTGCTACAAAATGGCGGATAATGTAGTTTTCAATCCCATCAATATGGGTATCAAAATAAAGGGCTTGGTAAGTATAATACAGTATACTATACACAATTACAATATGAATCTCCCACCTAAGTCAAAATCTGGTATCCTGTCGAGGACTGTGTGGCTATAGGGTGCCTAAAAATTATACGTCGCTAGGGGTACCACCCAAGGTAAAAGGTAAAAGCGCGCCGAGAACTGTATGGCACTAGGTGGATAAAAATGATATGTCGTTAGCGTTTTCCCCTCAAGATTCAGGCACATCTTGTTGTACATAGCCTTGTCCCTCTATTGGACCTCTGGGGGGGTCGTTCGTAACATTCTCCATTAACCTTGCAATAATGAGACATCGAGCCTCATTTCAACGAATTGAATAGCATGAGAAATAAAAACTAAAAACTTAAAAATAAAAAAGTAAAAAAAAAATTTTAAGTTAAACGGTTTTATATTGCAGATAAATGTACTAAAAGCTAAAAAATAATTTCATAGAAATTATGATTACTAAAATAAAATCGTGGGGACACTTGCTACTTACCACTAGGTGGGTGAAGTCTCACGCTATGTCTTTCAATTGTAGATATTGGACGTGCCCCACGATTAAATTTTAGTAATCATAATTTCTATGAAATTATTTTTTAGCTTTTAGTACATTTATCTGCAATATAAAACCGTTTAACTTAAAATTTTTTTTTTACTTTTTTATTAAATAAGGAAACAGGATTTGGTAAACATTAATAAGCGCTATCATCAATTATATTGTGGAAGTACTTCATTTAGATAATTAAAATGGCACTTCAGACACCCCTCACTGTACCAACTAGCACGATGAGATGCGGGTATTGTAATAAATAAATGATTAATTTAATTTAAACAGAATTAAAATTATATTAGAAGTTAGATGTATGTTAATTGAAAATTTCTCTTAGATTCACTCCGTACATATCAGGGTAGGCAGAAGGAACCTGGGAACCTAGTGTTAAGATAGTGCATTCCCCTTAAAACACTTCCGTTCCCTATTTTCCGCTGAATTTTTGAGACATTGAGTGTCCGAACTCAATGAAAATGAAGTGAGAATTGAACTCGTAACCTGTCGACAAACAGTCGCACGCTTGTGCCCCTGCGCCACGACTGGCCTCGACTCTCTAATAATTAATAAATAGTTCATTAAATTTTACTTACATGATTCCTCAATAAGGACTTCTTGTTGACTTTTCACACTGCACATGACTAAACAAAGAATTAATTTCAACATAAAACCCACCCTAAGCAAAAACATGTTGGTACTTTAAATTTTACATATAGACATCACTTAAATACACTGTTTTAACATTTTTGAAATGATTTTATCGATATCTTTGAAACATCACTATCAATCAATTAGATCTTCCCGTTACAACACTAGCTATTGTACACCGATGTTAGAATCTGAAACAAGAAATAATGTATTATTTAATAATATGGTTTTTTTTATATAATGTTATAATATAAGCAAATCTATATATATGTATATATATATATATATATAAATAAAATATCTGGCTGTGATTTCAAAATAAACTTGTTTTTTCTTTCTTCTCTTTCTTCTCACAAGCAATTTTAAAACTTTATTCTATCTGCCTATCTATCTGTCTTTCCCTTTGCCTTTGGTTAATCTCCTGAACAGCTGAACCGATTTTTATAGGACTAGCAGAAGGGGTTGTGACATAGCAACATATAAGCTATATTTTATACCGAAATTTTTGCGGGATCGGAATTTACGAGAGAAAAATTGCGTTTTCCGTACGTGTGTACCGCCCATTTAGATAGATGGGAAATAGCTTAACATTTTTCAATAGAAAAATGAAAATACTTACTAAAAAAACTAATCAATTTTCTCTAAATTTACTTTAAAAACAAGTGGGCAAAGCCTCACTGAAGGGGTTAATATTTATTCATTTATTGCTTAGCATTACCAAAGCAGGAAAATTTTACGATAAAAATAATATAATCATTTCCATTTATTCAGACTGAAAATCGACCTTACAACCGTTCCTTTTACAGAGAAAGAGAAAACGAAATCAATTTAAAAACAATAATTCCCCCAAAAAGGAATCGAACTCACAACTAGGTACCGCACCACGATACCGTCAACTAATCTATTTATTTTTCAAATTCAATCACTTAAAAAGAATAATAAAAGTTAACTTTAACGTAATTTAAAGTTAAAGTTAACTCAATCGAGGCCCACTCTGACCACCCACTCTCTTGACTCTACAGATTAAGACGCTATATCGAACACATAAATGTCAAGCCTACACTTTAATGCGTTACTTACAACTTACAACACACGTATTGTCGTAAAATTATACATTTACAAGTTTATTGGGGCACGGTGGTGTGTGGCAGTGGTCGCAGGTTCATAGGATACTTAGCAATATTTATAAAAAAATATATTTTTTAGGGTTCCCGTTGAACTAACAATTCAACCCGTACTTGACAGTTTTTTTTCACGCCGTATCCCGCATATAGCTGGATAGACAGAGGGAACCTTGTGTTAACTAACTAACAAGTGCGAAGTGTTGAGACACTCTGTTCTTTACGTATCAATTTTCTAGACATTGCGTATTGGGTGATAGAACTAAAAGCAACGCTTTTGTCTTCTTTTCAGAGCGAGGAAATGAAAATAATTCACTCCCCCTATTGGGAACCGTTCCACAAACGTCGCGTTCACATAACGGGGTCCCACTGCGCCCTAACGACTTCAATTTGCTTAATTTCTAGATTATTTTGTCATAAGAATCTTGCTTTGTCATTAGAGGCTCTTTAGCTCAGAGTTGCGTGAATCCGTTATAAAAAACATTGTTCCGTAAAGTGAAAAACGGAATAAAAGGAAAAATCTTATTCTTAAGGAAAATCCTTATTCTTAAGTAAAACGAACACTGTATACAATTAACAAAATTACAAACCTAATATTACAGAAACTTAAGATATTTTTTGTTTTCCTCCTCTTTAGCGAACTTACCAGTTAAATATAAAAATTTGAAACTATAAATACAATACAAAAATTGAACCTACACCCACCTACTTTAATAATTAAATTCACAAGGAACTTGTTCATTCAAAATACGTTCTCCTAAAGCAGACTTATTTATGAAATATGGATATAACTTCATACATATCACAGCATTATTCACTTAAAATATTCTCATATATGAGCACTTTGGCATGAAATTTCGTTCAGAATAGCGCAGTCATAAATAGCAACGTTCAATTTAGTTATGGATATTTAAATTTAAAATCAGCTACAAATTATCTTGATGAAGCCATCATGGTGCTGAAAGTGAATGCAGGTTATGCAACGGTTGTATATGCAACCCCGGTATCTGATATGCATTCTGCATGCTAGAGCCAACCTAGTGTCAAAACACTAAGTTTCTTACTTTTCGCCCAATTTTCGAGATATTGCCTAGTGTAGAAATCGGACCCATGGCCGTCGCGATTGCAGTCATACCTTGCACCACGATGCCATTGGGTATGCTCTATATATTTTAAAATATTATCGTCCCTGTTCATTTAGACAATAAACGGTGTTAGGTATCGCCACACATCATGTAATGTTTCTGAAATCACCATTAAGCTTTGGATTTAAAAAAAAGGCAGCGTTAGGTTCCGTCATTCAACACAAAATACAAAGGGATCACGATATTTGATGTAAAGTGGAGAACAGAGTGTCTTCATTATAGATTTTTCTCTTAATACTTTGTTTAATGCAAGAGGTTACTAAGGAAAAAGAAATACTATTTAATTTGTTAACTGCAGCCATATGCGATTTAAAATTTTCAAGTTGCTCTCATTAATTAATTTAATTTAATTTTTTTGTAAAGTTCAGTACTGAATGCTCCACGCTGCAGTCCTCGAAATCAGGTAACATCTGTATTTAATTCCGCTTTCAAATATTTATGTTGCTTGTAGCCTATTTATTCCTTTAGTACTAAAAAAGTTTATAGAATTAATACTACAGTAAATGCTATAATCATTTACTCTATTTCTTCTCCCAAAAAAACGTAATGTTAAGTCAGTATGGTCTCTAATCTGTACACGAATTTGACAGATTGCTTGATGGGTGGTCAAACTCACTTCACTTCACGCTGTATCCCGCACAAAGCAGGGTAGGCAGAGGGAACCTGGGAAAATAGTACTAAGGAACTCTGTTCCCATTAAGATACTTTCGTTCTTGAGAGTCGAGACAAGGAAATGAAAATGTTAAAAATTAATTCCACCCACTAGGAATCAAACCCACAATCGTCGCATTTATCTACAATAGCCTAACTGAGAAATAAAAAATAAAAGTAAAAAACATAGATATTATAACAAGAAATTGGTTTATAGTATAACAACCGTATATTACACCGTGGGCGAAGTTCTGAAGCATCAACATTCTCACGTTAGCTCCTTGTTTGTTTGATTATAGTTATTAAACTATTCAATGCCCCCGGCGGTTCTCGACGCGAACTGTTACTGACATTCCGATATTTTTTCTTATTACTTTTACTTTTTATATGAATAGAGAAGATATAATTTGTTTTTAGGGGTTTCTTTTTCCCGTAAAACGTAACCGTTTTTTATATAAGGAAAAAAATATACATTTACAAAAATTTTATTTTTCAATAGAAATACCTGAAAAACAAAATTGTTAAAGCATTTTTTCATTTCATATGACTATTATAAATTAAAAATTATTTTATACCAAGACCACTAAATCTAACATAGATGAATTTTAGCATGTTAGAACTTGTTTGTGCATTTAAGTTTTAGTTTTTGACTAATTAAGATGATGGTTGTAGTTGTTTTAATTATATTAATGTATGTTTGTATATATATAAGTATTGTATGAAATTCACCATGTAATCTAAATCGATAGGTTACTTCCCGTGATACGGAACCCGCGGTAGACAAGTCCGTCTCACACTTCACTATTTTTTTTAACAATATATATAAAAAATATTTTCTCGAAGCTTTGTTGTTTTTTAACAAGCCAAAGAAAAAAACTCAAAAGAATTTATATAACTCTCACTCCTTATTTGAAAGATAATTTTATAGTGTTGTAAAATGTATTCAGATGCCTAAATTATTAGTTACGAGATGCCTTAAGATTTAATTTGCGTGCAAGAGCCAGTATAATGATAGGTTGGGGGCTGTTAAATGTTCAACGACGGTAGTGGGTTCTAGTCTTGTTAGTTAAATGACTCTGTTTACTTAACGATTGTATTATAAGTGTAATGTATTTAAGATGCAGTGAACGTAAATTCACGATTTTTGTTGCGGCAGGGCAGGCAAAGAGAATTTAGTGTTAAGACACTATATTTCCCATTTTTGAGTTGAGTTTATTGTGCCTAAAACATATAACCAATATTTCAATTACTTCAATATATTTTTTAGTCATAGTAAAAATTGTAAGAAAACCCATTTTATAAATCCTCAAGAAAGACGGCCATTACAAATATATAGTAAGAAAGGCGAACACGTACATATATATATAAACCGGGCTACATTACGCGCCCTGAATTTTTTATCTTTGCAATCCTTCCAATTCTTTGTGTGTGTAAAATAATAATGTTTTTGATGTTATTTTTGATTAGTTTCGTCTATCAATACAAAAAAAAAAGACAAAACTTAAGAAAATATATATTTCTTATCATCAATATAATAAGTATATTCAAATTTTGCAAAGAAAATCAAAACAACTTAGTAATAAATATTTGTCTTCAGTTTCACACTGTATGCCATATCTGTATAGCAATCTAGTTTTGAGATGCTTTTTTCTTTCACTTTCCGCTTTATTTTTAAAACATTGCGTATTGAGCGGAACTAAACGCTGCGCTTTTTCGTCGTATCAGAACAAAAAAAATAAAAATATTTCGTCGGCCTTATTAATAATCCAACGCACAAACATTACGTGTAAAATCAATATTTAGTAAATATAAAACACTACAAAAAATACTAACTCCTTTAATTAGAAATACAAAAGTAGGTGAATTAATTAAATTTTCTGTAAACAAAATGATGAGATACTCTAATTAAGGTCTTAATTTTCAATTACATTCTGTAATCTTAACACGGTCCGTTCTTAGATGGACGTTTCAAGAACTCGTATAATCTAAAGCTCGATCCCACCTGACCTATGAAGCTTTGCGTCCCTTTGTGTCTCATATAATCCTTATATAATACTGAAATAGTGTAAGAAGTATTTGAGAATTAAATAGGTAGTATTGTTGTTTCGAGTAGATGAAAATTGTGGATTCATTATTTGTTTAAAGCCCCAATAGTGCAGTGGAACAGCGTAGAACTGTAAAAGAGACAGTAGCTTCAATCTGGTCGCGGGGAATTCATGATTTACATTTCTCATTTAAAAATAGTTTCGGTAGTTTTTGAAATAATAGGTGTATTTGACGTCAGTTTAGTTTTAGTTAATTACAAATCAACACAGAAATTCCCTTTTTATCGACATCATGAAAATATATTATTTATGGAAGAAGGTAATAACCTAACAAATAGACCTTTTAATTTAAAGGTCATGAGAAATGTCACGTGATGAGACTGTTATATCGGCGTAGAGGTAATAGGTATTATTAGTACACCAACTTAGAATAATATATCTATACAGTGGAGGGGTAGTCTTTTCTTTTAATATTTTTTAATATTAATCCAAATAAAACCTACCTAAAACTAGGTACCTAAACTAGGTTCCCACATTCCATCTAACTAACCTGTTATGTACGAGATACGGCGTGAAGCTAAAAAAAACAATACTCTCTTTTCCTCCTGAATCTTTAATCAATTACTGATTAAACTATTTTTTTTTCATAAATGATATTTAAAATAAGTTTCAGTATTCAATAATATTTACCCAAAAACATTATTATTACAAGGGTCCAACCAATATACGAGTAAAGCCAATATATTGTATGTAGAACATGTTATCAATAGTTAAACCCTTATCAGCTAGAGGCTATTTTAATATATGTATACCAAAGATGTATTTAAGGAAACAGACCAGCATCGCCATTGTGGGCGTAGAAATAGGGGGGAAGAGGGTGGGCCGTGGCCACCCCAGAAATTTTTGTAACAAAAAATTATTCTATACTTCAACATATCTGTTCAAGCCAAGAGTCCAGCTCCCCCCAGAAAATATCTCTACCCACAAATTATGTAACTAAATCGTTGGTTCGTATGTAATTTTGAGAATATTTTTGTATGTTTTCCCTGCATATGCGAGAGTAGAAAGATAGACACAGTTGGCTTAATTTTAAGATACTTAGTCTTCCACTCGCCATCCAATCTTTCGCGAATTAAGAATCCTTGATTGGGAACACATAACCATCTCGTCTACAGACTTACACTAGCTTCTCTTTTTTATAATGACAAATCAAATATACTTTAATACGTTTTTAATCTTTATTCAGTAAAGTTTTCCATATAACAGGGCTTGTCAGCATCTTACAGGAAGCTTTTACGGTATTCGGAAAGTTTTAATGAACTTCAACCTACTTGGCGTGTTTAACATTAATCTTGCGCATGTCCAAGTTAATGTTAAATTTAATATACTGTTGTTATTAAACAATAAATTTAATTTATGTTATTAAATTATTAATGGTACTTGGCATGATTGTGGTGTAACTTTCTAGAGATAAGTGTTGTTAGCTTCATGTTATATCCCTGACATGGCTTAGATGGGAACCTAGTGCCATATTTCTGTGGTGGAACTAAACGCCGCGCTTTTCATCGTTACCTGAGTGAAGTAATGAAAATATTTAATTTCCTCGAGTGCTAATCGAACACACAACCTGTCAAGTTTAGAGTCCCATCGTCACGACAGGCCTCGATATAGAATTGTTATATAAGTAAAAAAATATATACAAAAAACCATAGATATAAAATTTTAACTTTGTTACATGTTTACTTTAATAATATTATGTACATATTTCTAAGTGCTTCTTATAACTATGCCTCTTAGCATGATCGATAGGCGCTAGCGACCTATGTATGACAAATTGGGCCGCTACGCCCACTACTTAGAAGAAAAGTATGGAATTGAACCAACATTTTTGTTTCGTCATGATTTCCAAACGAGTGGTAAAAATAGATATAATTAATAACAATATACTGAAATATTTTAAGAAAAAGAAATATTCGTTATAATATTCGTATAATCGTTTCATATTGCAAAAAAAGTTTAGGTGAGGTTTTTTTGCAATGTATGAAAATTTTATTGTTCTATTGAGATCATATACACCGTGGAGGAATAGTGGGCAAATATTCTTTAAAAAATTCTCATAGCCGTTGGTTTGATCCCCACTAAGGGAAATTGATTCATGACACTACGTTATAAAATATTATAGTTACTAAGTTACTAAGTTACTAAGTCTATTTTATTATTTTTTTTTAAATTAAGCAAATGGACGAACCCATAACCATCACGATACCACCACTCCATGACAGCTCAAAAGTCATATACCACTATAAAAACTACACTAATTAAAAAAATCTATTAATCCAAACGTATTCCAACTTCGCTTGTTAAAAGTGCAGCATTCTTCCACAACGCGAACATGTCGGACTCTCATTTAAAAACACATACAATAATGTGGATTGTATGAAAATACAATATTTTTAATTAAAACTTATACAGCTTTTAAATTAAGCTATTATGAAAATAAATTTATATTCTATACTGTTTCCATTTCGACCTCGACCTACAAAACTTTGAGCTTAATCTTTTTTTAATAACTTTAAAAGTGAAGAATTCTTGGGAAGCGTTAATTAAATATTTGAATACTATATTTTTTTAATTAAATCTAGTGACTCTCTTTTCTTAGTAGATAAGACAAAGATGATTTTACTTCTTTTGGAAATAAAATTTCTATTGACTTAACATAAAATAATTGTAGTATATTAAAATTTTTTCCAGAATTATTGCTAATTTATATAATTTCTTGGTAGCTTTACTTAGCTTTTTGTATAATTGTAAAAGGTGATTTCTGAATACAAACCTAGAGTTCCTGAGATTATCGCGTTCAATCCAACAAACTGTTTAGCTGTATAGTAATAATATAGACTCATATGTTAATAATATTCATTTCCCATATGGATATTATTGTAAATAGCGTCCTCTAAAATAGATTAGTCCCTTGCGTCTTCCAATACGAATTGAGCATCAAATTTATAGTAACCTGTCATTCCAATAACTAAGATTTATGTTTGAAATAACTATGTTTATTAGATAATAATTTAGTTTTTGGCATATCGAGCTGTTTTAAAGATTAAAAAAGAAAACAAAAAAAAAACTAATAAATCGTGATGCAGTAATTATATTACCTAAATGAATAAGATTATGGATTCAATCCTATTTGAAAAATGCTTATTCTTAATGTCTATATAACACACTACGCGTATTCAAAAAGGACGGAGAATGCAGAATGGAGTGTTTTACCTCCTAGAGCATATCTTACTACTTAAAGCCCCATTTTGCTTCTTTGCCAGAGCGAAGAAATGAAAATTTTAAACATATATCCGAGTGGCCACGACGGCATCACCTGATATTTAGTTAGTAAACGTAATTGGGAGAAAATGCACGCTTTCCTGATAAGTGAGGATCAAATCCAAAACCACCTGGTGTCTGGTTGTAGATTCAATCCCCACTGAAGAAAATTTAATATGTATATTTAAACAAATTTATACGTTTATATTTTCATTTCTTCGCTCTGGTTTTGCAAATCACGACGTTAAGTTTCGCTGTCAACAGGCTCCTCCTGAATTCGGGAAATGGTGTGTATTACTACTAGGTTTCCTCTGCCTACCCTGCTGTGTGCAGGTTACAGCGTGAAGTTGTTTTTTTAATTAAATATAAAGTTAATGGGTAGAAAACAATTAAATGGCCTCGATTCCTTTACCAGCTCTTAATTAAGTTCAGCAGTTAAAAGTTTAAAAGCTTTATCGAATGTTTTTATTTCATTTCAACTCGTAGAAAGTTTCTTACCGCATTGTGTAAAGGGTGGAAAAAAACTATGATTCTTTCAAAAGTAGTATAGAATAAATTCAAATAATAAAACATAATTATTAAGAGATAGTAGTGATTAAACACTCCTCTTCCCCTCTCTTCTCCGCTCCACTCATGAAGGTAGCGAGTCTTGTAAAGATGTGATACACAGACAGTTTGGTAAAAAGGTGTAGTGGTAAAGCATCTGATTATAGATAGATTTTACCGAATGAATTATTTTCAATACTTAGATAGACAAAATGCGCCGTCGAGTTACGCTACTCAACGAGAGAAATTCAGGCGGAAACTGAGTACAGACTGTAGTAGTAAGCTGAAAAATAATACTAAAGTGTTCAACCGGAAACCGAACTGGCTATCTCTATACAAAGTAACTATCTGTATAAAACATCTTACATTTGTATAAGTTGATAAAACATTACATAAACGTTTTTCCTCCAAAGAATAAAATAACTAAAGCGAAATCGGAAAGTATCTTACGTAACATCCACTTTCCTCGCTCCTTGAGTACATTGTCGTGCAAATAAATGATACGTCGTTACACAAACCCTTATATTATTATTTTATTTTTATTATTATTTTTTATTATTATTAGATTATCATTATTATTATTTTTCCCTAGCCTGCACCAGCCCATTGTTGGGCAAAGGCATTTCTTCCATTCTGGTCTATTTCGCGCTATTGAGCACCAGTCAGGCCTACAATGGTCTAGCTCGTCTCGCCATCTCCGTTTTGGTGTGCCAATTCTCCTTTTAGAGCTTGGAATCCATCTGATAGAAGATTTCGCCCAAGACTCTTCAGGCATGCTGCAGACGTGTCCGGCCCAGTTAATTTTGTTTTTTATACTATTTTTGTATGGTTTTTATTGTATTTGAATTTTTATGTCTACGGTATAACAAGACTAAGTACGGCGTTAAGCTCCGCCTAGAGCTAGCAGCTAGAAAACGCCTTAAGAGTCTGTCTATTGTGTTATAGTTTTTCTTTTTTTTTTTCAATATAAATTTTGCTTTACAAAAGAAATGACTGGACTGATAATTCTATTCGTTATTACAGAATAAGGTATTCAAATTTTATACGAGAATTTTGATATTTGTAGACGACCGGAGTTGTTTTTACGAAATAAAGACGATAGGATAACAGAATATTTGTCATTTAATATTTTCCGTTGTAATGTTAAATATTCAAATAATTTCAAAAAGGAAAAAGAGAATCTTGATGTTAAAATATTGACTGAATATAAAATACTAAAAAATTTAAACGAATGTTACATATATTCTTTCAGCTTCACGCTTTAACCTTAACATCGCAATTCGCGTTTCATGCCGTAATCCGCAAACAGCAGGGAACCTAATGTTAAGACACTTCTTTGCCATTAAGACACGTCCGTTCCGAACTTTCCTTCGAATTCTAAAGGCGATGCGTGTTAATTGGCGCAATTTAACAGCGCGCTATATCTCGTAACCAGAGCGAGGACTTGAAAATGTTAAATATGTAATTTCCTCGAGTGGGAATCGAACCCACAACCTGTTACACGCTTGTGCCTCTGAGCCATGATAGGCTTAGTATATAATAAATTATTTAAAATATTATAAAAATCAAAATCACATCGACATATTTATTTTGTCCAATGATAAACAGCCGTCGTTACTTTCGGCCGCCGTGATGTGGAAAGTTTGGCATTTGTCCTTTCCCTCGCATTCTATTTTAGGTTGTACATAAGATTTTTCCATACGAATATCCTTTTGTGAGAAAGAAAATTGGTAAATTATATTATATCCTATAGATGCTATCTTTTTATGTTTCAGATATAGTGGATACAATATATATCTTGTTAAGTGATAAAAAGATAGAGATATGCTTCGTAGAATTTTGTAATAATAAAATGTATATTAATAGAAATAAGTGATGCCATTGTAGTATAAGTAATATGTAGACATATAAATAACATTCATGATTGTGGATCAAATCCCGTCTGAGGTAATATTTTTTTTCACTATTCAAATTAAAGTCTGTCTGTCTCGAAAGTTTAAGCAGCACATGGAAAACAGTGTCTTAACACTTATTTAGATGGTACTACCACTTTAAAGACCCACCACCACCCACAACGCGCCTGTAGCTAATCTGATGTTACACGGGGTCGTGGATTGTGGTCATCACTCGCCATCAGGTGACAATAAAGAAATAATAAAGAAAAATGTTACAAAAACAGGATAGCTTCTAAAATTCAAAACTTTTATTTATTAATATATTACCACGCGGGCGAAGCCGCAGATAAATACTAGTATAAGGTATATCTAATCTTATTTCAACGTTCCTATATAATTTAGTATACTAAATTATAACAACAAACAGACGACAGGTGCTACCGTAACGACAAGCCTATACTGAACTTAACTGATAAAGTTACGTTTCAAATAACTTAATACTTAATGTACTACCGTTTATAAACTAACTAGTCACTATGACTTTAGTTGCGTATTAATGGTGTAGTTCCAGAGATATTAATCGAGATACAAATAGAGACTTGAATAGGAAGAAGGAACCTAAATTATTTTGACGTGCACATTTTGGTTATTTTAGAGATTTTGCGGGACGATAACCGGAACTCAACGCTGTAATTTCAGTTAATTTTTTTCAGGGTAGGCAGAGGGAACCTCAGACACACTTTTCACCAATATTGGGGACAGGCCCAATATTCGAGATTTTTCTCAACTCGATCGAATCAACAACAATCATGTTTACATTAAGATTTTCTCATAAAATGCTATATCGATTTTAATAAAACTAACAAGGAACACAATAACAAAAGTGTGAAACTTATCACCCAGAATAAAGAGAGCTTTGTCTAAGAAACCTACCACCGTCGAACCCACGCACTGTTTGCTTTCCTTATCTCATCACTACGTTATTTCCTGGGCTTATCTCCCCCCAGGGCGAAGTAATTTCTTCCTTCAATCCTCGGTCTAGTGCTGGTAATCGTTTAATAAGATACGCTTCCGATTTGTAATCGTAATGTTTGAAGTGTAATTACATTTGAAATGGTTTTAACCAGTAAGCCTATGTGGCTTTATTTGCTGTGTAGGTGGTCGATAGTTTGTTTCCTTTTGTTACTTTACCTTGTATATGACTGGGTAGACAGAGGGAACCTAGTGTTAATACACTCTGTTCCCAACTTTTCGCTCAATTTTCGAGACATTTCATGTTGAGTAGCACAAACCAATGCTGTGTTTCATCTGATTACTATAGCGGAGAAATAAAAATAATTTAATCTCCCAAATGGGAATCGAACCCCAACTCTCTCATTCGTAAGTAGTAAGACGCTGTGCCATGAGGATTATTTTATGCGTTATTTTATATAAGTTACAGTATACTTCAATATAACCAATCGCTCGTTATCTAACAAATGGTCACTCATCACATAATTTATTTTTATATTGTTGTTATCTCAATCTAGGATCCTAGTGTTAAGACACTCTGTTCCCATTCAAACACTCCCGTTGCCTACTTGGTGGAACTCAACCAAAGCCAGAAAATGACAATATTGAATTCATTGCCTCGAGTGGCAATCGAACCCACGACCCATCGCGTTAACAGTCACATGCTTGTTTTCCTGCGCCACGAATAAATAATATAATTTTATATAACGACTATTATAAAATCGAACTCATTATAAAATTGAAGTTAAAATTTTTACTACGAAAATTTTCTTCGACCCGCCAATTCCCAGTGAACTAGTTTAGAGCGTCTATTAAAGTTGAACAGCGTCAATAGGTTCATTAATTCAGTCTAAAGGAACCTTTGTTCTCCAGTTAACATCCCTATTCACGGCGCGATTTATTTATTTCACACCTTTTATTTACGTGAAAGAGCTTTAGGTGGAAATGCAAAATACCTGTTTCACTCTCAAATCTTGCTTAGTTTTTATTTGCAGTAATTAAAAAGATAGTATTAGATTACTTTAATTTTTTTTTAACTGATTTCAAATAAAGATGGTTATGAGTTTGGTATATAATTGTTTTATATTGTTAGAATTAAATATTATTTGAGTATAAATCAAAAATAGAGCGTGAAACAGATTTGAGTATGATGATGTAATTAGGCTACTCAGGACCAACTGCCAACTGCAAGTCCACTGCTGGACATCGTGTTGTCTAATGGCACGCTGGCACTGAGCTCGATCTTCAGCTCTTCGTATCCAGCCGAATTACATTTAGTACATTACTTAAGGGTCAATCCAAATTTCATCAAAATCCGTTGATTAATGTTTACGGACATCCATATGTTGGGATATTTATTTATTTTTGCTTATCCTTTTTCAATTTCCGTACTTTCCCTTACTAATTGGCAAAAAGGATTTTAAGCATATTTTTCCGCTAAAATTTTTAAGCCAAAAGTCCAATTTTAATAAAATTATCACTGGATTTCACTTTTCTGGATATATATTTTTTGTAATTTATCTACCTGCCATACCTTGGATTCTCCACTGGTTGTATTTCAACTACCAATAACTAGAATTCTCAACCTACATAGATTTACAACAGTTACCTTTTTCCGTTTACTTTTATTTAGCTCCAATCTAAATAAGGAGAAAAATTTTAATAACGTCTTTAATTAAGCTTAGCTTAATTGGACTTCCCGTTCCTCGTAATAGTAATTATTGGTTTATGAGATTTTTAATTATAAAAACGTATAAATTTATATATTCTCTTAGTATTGTGATAGAAGATGTTCAGCGTAATAGGCCACCCGTTAAGTTGAGAACAAAAAATGAAATTGAATGGTTTCAAAGTTCTTCCATAGTAGATCGTCCATATAGTGTAAGGGGGCGGAGGTTACTCGATTAACCAAGAAAATAGAATCAATGATATTTGAGGAAGATCACATAGGAAGCATGAGGACCCTCAAAAAGGCATGTATGAAGAGTTGGATGTGAGTGGACGAGGTTAAAGAGTTCAGAGATAGTAGCGTTTGTCGATTCGTTTTCGTTTACTAACCCGCTAAGGATAGAGCGTGAAGCTAAAATAACAGAGCATTATTAACTTTTATTGATATATAAAAAACGAAAAATATTGAAATTATGAGAGCGAAGCGAAGCTAAACGAACATAATACTATAATATTCATCTCCAGTATGACATAAATATAACAGGCACAGTCATATAAAAGTATGTACTCGTATATAAACAAATAATGTTCATTGTAACGATGCAACAATAAAATATATCAACCGCAATAAACTTTTACAAGTATTGCCCTATAAAACATACAAACAGTACTTACGAGTTCTAAACCAAAAAGTTACGTAATACCAAATCATTAATGTTAGAAATTTAGTAGAAATATAGGGCTTGCTCAAACGGAGTGCGTTCAATTTTTTAATTAGGTCAATTAGTTAGAACATTTTTAAGAAAGTGTCAAAAAATAACAATAAAAGATGTTATTTTATACTAAAACAATCTCCCGTTAAGTAAAGAAGGAACCTTTAAATTATACATATGTATATTCTATACATAGGGTAGGTGCTATACAGGTAGAGTTCCGCCGCTAAACAAATATCGCAAAATTAAGCGAAAAGATGACAGAGTTTTTAATAGATTTTTTTTACTATTGTATTTATAAACATTCCCCTAAATATTCTACATATCGCATAAAAACCGCCATACAAAATACAAATAGAAAATTAAGAAATAGAATAAATCTCTCACAAAAAGCTCAGTTTGTAAGACACCTTAGAACCATGTCTGATTTATGATAACACCCGTATACAGTGATTGACGTTTGGCCCATTTCCGTCAGATATAAAGAATTTCCATCATAAACTTCAGATGCGTTGCTAAGTGCATGCTTTTAAAAAAAACGTTTGTACTTATAAAAGGATCTGCTACTTTGTTGTATATTTCTATAGTTTTACATCTTTTTGTGATACAAGTTATATTAAAAGTATCACAAAAAATCTGCATCTTAGACTATTAAAGGTAAAATGCAGATTTTCTCTATTTCTGTAAAACATATTAGGAACTAGAGAGCGCTAATACGAATTCTCAAGAAATCATGCATTACTACCTTTTCGAGAAATCGAAGAAAAATATATAATAGAATCTGTTACATATCTGAGATCTTTACAATAAAAGATTTGACTTATTATGTATTTTTTTTCCACTTAGAAATATAAGATGTATATGTTAATACAACACCTACTAAAACACATTACATCGATTGTAAAGAATTTTCTACTATGTTTAGGGATTAATAGAATATCATCCTTTAATATAATTAAAATTATATTTGAAATATTCTAAAATATAATTATAATTAAATTTATAATGAAATTACGGAATATGAATATTTCTCACTTTACAATGTGTGAAACAAATAAACTTTTCCATTGAACTTGATCGTTTTTATACCGACTACCGACTCTACCATTGTATTATAGCGCCATCTAGTATCATCTTGTAAGCACTAAATAAACTGGGACTTTGATATTATAATTTTTCAATCGGGAAATATGTATGTATGACAGAGGTAGGTAACAAGAATATTTTTTTTCCATGCTCTTTTCTATTTTGTAGAGTAGGCAAAGAAAATCTAATACATGATCATTAAGACACTACGTTTTCTACTTTCTTTTCATTTACACTAATAGCGGAGCTTCAAGCGACGTTTAGCCTTACAAAAATTAAAAGATATCTGTACGATTTTCCTTACGGCCTCGGTTATTTTTAGGCCTTGGTACCCCTTAATAGCTCGATCTGATATCAAGATAAAACCGTCACGCCACGTCTCTTTTAAATAATGTATAATCTCGATAACTAGTGAGTTCTAGTTGAAGTGTTTTAGACAAAAGATTAGAAAAACAAGCAAATTAGTGGTTGGTGGTAATGGTCAAGTAGTTTAAATTGTTTAATATAGGTTGTGAATTCGATTCCCACTAAAGGGAAAAATTATTATATAATTTTCATCAATAATTAAGTTATTTATTCATCAATAATTCATCAATAATTAAATAATTTTCATCTGTAATATAGCAATATAAGAAAACAATATAGCAGCCGTTATTTATAGGTAGGTATTTTATAAAGACAAACCTACTATATATGAAATATATCAATCCTTCCGCTGTTCAGCAAGCATTATCGAATATGAATGGAAAGTGGAGAGCGGAGTGTGTTGACACTGAGTTATCTCTGCCCACTCTACAATATTACTCTAAGTATTTATAGTCTATTCTAAGTCTCTAAGGAAACACAAAGTAATAAAAAAAACATTTCTCAATACATTATTTACTATACGCAGGTTTGCGTGAAGATAAAGAAACCCAACGATTTGTCTTCATTAAACACGATTTAAATCACAACGCCGTAATACAAGATTGATGATTGTTAAACTAATATAAGAAAGTATAACAATATATGTGTGCCGAAATAGTAAATAAATAAATTAGTTTTATTATAAAAATCATATATATGTATGAAAGAATATATTTTTTAGCTTCATATTTTATTACAAGGCAGGCGGCCTGGAGCGCCTCTAGTGTTACAAAGGTCATAGGCAGCGGTCAGCACTTACCATCAGATGACGCGTACGGGGGTTTGCCCTCTATTTTCCATAAAAAAAAACAGAAAGCAATGTTTGTTTTAAGACACTCTGGTCTCCGAGGCATCGCGTGTGTACGGAACTTTATCTACCAAGGCCAGGAAATGAAAATAATTCAATTTCCCAAATCTGAACGACAAATTGTAATTAACATTGACTATTCAAAATTAACATCAATTGTTAATATCTATTTGTCAATTGTAATTAAAATATGCCCAACTCTATCCCAAATGTGAACCCATAACCATCGCATTTACAATTAAAGGTTTTCCCACTGCCCCACGAAGGTCTCTACTTATATCTATGGGTCATAATCAGAAAAGTGGACATTTTCGAATTCGTAACGTAACTGATAAGTAACAACACTGATAATGTTTGTTACGAAACTGATGACATAAGGCATTATATACAACAAAGTAAGGATATTATACGAATAAAACTACTGTTGTTTTTATTTAATGAGACACAAATTAAAATTTTAAAGATTCAATCGTTGAATTAACAGATTATAAATTTAAGAAAACATAACAAAGTGACAATATTAACAATATAATAATGCTAGTTCGTAACGTAATAAACTTCTATTTCTAGTTAGAGATCACAAAGTTAATGATAAAATTAAATCCACTTTAAAATATATCAAAATTTGAGTCGTTATCACGGGAATTAAGTTTAATTCTTTATAAGTGTTTATTCCGCATATCTTCATATTTAATAGGATTGGTATTTTTAAGACGTTCTCTATATCTTTTATGTGTTTCAGCATTTGACATAGGAGCCATGACGCTTACTGAAAATAAAAAAATATTTATCAATAGATATTTAATAATATTTTATGTTTATTGTTTAGATCTTTAACAACGCTAGTACAGAACGTATTTGTTTTTAAATAAAAGCTTCACCCACTTGAACTACATATTTATTAATTCACTATCTCCAGAGAAAAAAATAGTAATTACAAAATCACAACTAATTTCAGGAAGAATAAAAAAATTTTTTAACTAAATCGGTTAAGCCGTTTCTGAGATAAGCGTGCACAAACACATTAGACAAACAAGCAAACAGGCAAAAAACTTAAAAATCATTATTTTTGGTTACTTTACGTTATCAAAAGTCACCAATTATTTTTTTCATATCCCAGCATTTTTTTTTATATACATATCTTCCGATGGTAACGTAATTATGAACTAGGCTTCATATTTTCTCAGTTTCGTTACGTAACGAAATATAACGCAATTGAGAATAAAGTCTGAGAAATTCTAACCTTTTTAAATATTTGCTCATAAGCCACGTGTTGCATGTGTAAGCACTGAAGTTCTTTTTTGAGATTTTGTAAAAAGAAGCAAATAACATAAACAAGAAAACGAAATTATAGAATACTTACCAAAATAAAAGCCGTTTATAACCCTGAGATGTAATTTCACGCATTCCCTCTAAAACATTTGAACCCCTCAACTGCTGCGAGAACACTACTTGTTGTAGCTACGACAGCATTGACTTTTAGAATTATGGTGCCACAATAAAAACTAATATTAAACACCATCCAAAATAATTGCATTCATAATTTAATTGTACGTTACTAGCCCTGAGTAACAAAAAAGACAATATTTTGGGACAAATTTACTTAATTCATATATATTATTTATTAAATAATATATCAATAAAAGTACTTTTGTTTAATATTTTGCATAAAGTAAAGTAATATAAACATATCTGAAATCAAATAAAACCATAAACATTCGTAACAAATCAATTTTTAAAAAGTAAAGTGGTGAATGGGACACGAAAAATTGTATGGAAGCATTTTGAAAAGTTTTTTGCAACTAACAAAAAATACTATTAATAGCCATAATACATTTAAAATATTACAAAAATCTTTAAGTTAATAAGTAAATTTATCGTAAATGGCAAAATATTTAAATTATCTTTAAAATTGTATTTTTAAAACGCATTCAAAGTAGCGGGACAAGAAAAGACACAAAATGTACACTTTTTCTGATTATGACCCCTATATCTTTTTTCATATCTAAGAAACATACATTACGAATAAAATAATAATAAATAATACAAGTAAGTAAATAGAACATGAAGGGCTATTTATTTAGTTTTTACTATTTGCTGATGGCAAACAAACGCCCACGCTACTTGAGTTAATTTGTTCTAACATATATATAATTTTATGTTAGAGGCATATTAAAGAATATTGGATCTATCTAATATGCGTAGGAAGTAACTGTAGGGTGTTTAGATATAAGTACCTGGCTGATAGCGATGGTACTATTTTATATGATTTTCATATCTAGGCGATCCAGAGTGAATAAGTTAAAATATTCATAAATAATAATTTATTCTCTCGCAGGAGTCGAACTCACACCCGTCACGTTACAGTCACAACCTTGTGCCCCTACGACACTACCGACTCAATGTCGTCTTTTTATGTATTTAATAAAATAACGCATAATAAAAACATTATCAAGCGGTAGAGATAAAATACGAAAATTTGAAATTAATAATAAATATTAATATTTATTTACAACGGAAGCCTTAATTACAATTTATATATTTAAAAGATGACTTTTATTAAATTTAGATAATGAAATGGGTTAATGCTAAAATTACAACTTTAATGGTATGAGTAGTCAAATTATTAAACGTTTTCTAAAGAAAAATTTTATTTCTTTTCTTTATAGTATAATATTTTAAACATGTCAAAAATAATCTCTCTAAAATGAACAAATAATATGGTCAAATCCAGGGCCACATGCTAGTACAAATTTTAATTTAATATTCTACTCTACTAAAGAAAATCCAGCCAGAAAAAGAAAAACCAGCAGTATTAATGTATCTTTTGCATAAAAGTACTGCTCGAAATTAATTAATGCCTTTCAACTGTGTTATATGTAAAACTAAAATATTTCAAACGTGAAAGTATTTGAAAATATTATTTTTAGGAAAATACTGTTCTTTACTATGTTTATTAAATCATTTGGATATTTTTACTATAATAAACTGATTTTTACATGCGAACCCACGTCCATAATCTAATAGAAATAATAAAAAAATGTGTAACGAAATGTTTTACCACTAGGTTCTCTCTCACTATCCTGATATAAGAAAAAGTACTTCTAGTACCTTTTCACAAGCTTTTATTTAACTTGCCATATTATTTATCAATGTGTGTTAGTTTATGTGAAATCTTGCAAACTCAATTTCAAAAGCAGAGAGAATCTAGTGTTAAAACATTCCGTTTCATTTACTAGTGTCCGATTGAGCTGAAATTTGAATTATAACTTCACTTCTGATGATAATGAAATTACATAAAATAATCAATATTGTTGCTAATCTACAATTACCGCAACAACAAAATCGCGAAAAAACAATATTTTTTGCACAACTTACCTAAAATATAAATAGTATTTTATGTTATAGAGGCAACAGAAATACATTATCTGTGAAAATTTCAACAGTCCGACTATCACGGTTCATGAGATATAGCATGATGACAAACAGACAGACAGACAAGAAAGTCTTAGTAATAGGTTCCCGTTTTACCCTTTCGTTACGCAACCCTTAAAATTGCAGTCTCAAAGCCCTATTTTAATAAGCACATATTTTTCTATTAAAAACTTATCACAGAATGTAAAAAGCCGAGTCTCATTTAAATGCCTTTGATGGCTACGCCTGATATTGAACAACTGATATCTTCTTTACTACATATTTTATTAGAACTTGAATGGTAATTTACATTAAATATATATAGAGACCAACACTTTTATATATAAATAAGACCTTATACAAAATGTAAGAAACTTTAATGATAAGTAACTTTTTTAATAAGTGTTAATTTTAGTCAGTCAATTCCGCCGTCGCTAATTCTTTGATATACTGCTACTACTTTTTAAGAAATATATTATTTAAAATAAAAATTTAGTTCATATTTATCAAATTAATATTTGTACAACTTGTAAAAGTATATTTTGTGTAATAATGATGGTTTAATTTGGTTGAAAAAAAAAGTTTTATTAATAAATATTTGCTATATCTGCTCTATTGCATACATACTCGTACACTCGTGTAAAATTTTATGCCCAAAAATACCTGAAACGTCTTAAGTGGAAAACTTTACGAATAATAATTAAAAAGAAAAATAAGTTATAACAATAAATTACTTTATATCAGGAATTAAAGATGAATATATTAAGAAAATTCCTCAAATCTTCTTACAATAAACATTTAAAAGGACTATACAATAAATATTGCACTATTGATAAAATAATTGGTTTCCAAAAAACTAAGAATACTCATTTTATTTCCTTAATTATATTTTTCAAAAAAATATATCAAGCTAAATAATTCCTCATTAAAACCCAATTACAAAAGCTTCTCCACACAAACTTTTAATTACCTATAACCAAAACTTACCCAAAAAGACCTAATTTTCATACAAAAGAAAATATAAAAAAAATTACCTTGAAATCAGTAAAAAATCACAAAAACACAATTCAAACACAGCACAAACACGAACACGTAAAACGTAAATTCTGTACCAAAGCTTCCTCGAGCTTTACACGTCCTCCCCTTTGACGCGCCGACATTCGACTAACGCTGGTCTCCTTCCCACCGGCTTCACCCCCGCTTGATCCATGGCCTTGTAAATGGTAGTTCCCTTATCCTTGTTTTAGTTAATGCTAAACGGATATATTAATGCAGAATGGGATAAAAATTAGCACTCTCACGCTTTATCCCGCATAGGGTAAGCAGAGATTACCTGATGATAAAACACCTCGTTCCCGACTTTCTGTAGATTTTTATGCGTGTTGAGTGGCCACCAACTCGCCTTGCTTCGTCTATTAAAGTAAGGAAATAAATATAAACCAAATGCAATCATTGCCCCGAGTGGGATTCGAAACCACGAATGACTGTAAAGTCAGATCCTGTAGCTGCGCCACCACGGTCTCTGAACTCGGTTCAGAATTCTGGGAATGAAATAAATATAGGAAATACTATTAATTAAAAAAATATATTTTTAAAATTATTTAATCTTTGCAAGCCTTCGGAGTGTTGTGGGACCATGTTTGAATGTAAATCCAATGGTTATAAACTTGAAAGATTATATTTAAATTATTTCATAAGGAGAAATGACACTTTCCGCCAAATTATGGAGACATTGCGAGTTAAGTGGCAAAACTCAACGCCGTGCTTTTTCCTAGACGGCTAAGCAAAGAAATGGAAATATTGATTATTTCATTTTCTCAAATGGGAATCAAATGATTTTGAAATATTTGAATTTAACAGTTTTTTCACTCAAAGATAAAGTGCAAGGTTAAGATCCGCCACATCGCAGGATAATATGCAATTACTTGAACTTCACCATTTTCTCCGTAGGCAGGGTAGACAGAGAATAGACACTCCGTTTACCGCTGGATGTAACAAAATATTTATAGCATTGCTTATACATAAATACGAGTCAATACTTGATCTTAAAAACTAGAAATATCAGTAACTTTTTTGTTTTTATATTCAGATTTTATTACCGTAATACCTGTTGGACAATTTTATGCTTGTCGTACTCAAAAGAACAAAATAAGTTTGAATGGGATAAATATTTTTCTAGAAATAATATTATTATGGGGCCAGTCGTGGCGCCGGGGCAGAAGCGTGCGGCAGGTGGGATCCACTAAATCCTCACAAAAACTCTTATAGATGCATATAGGTAATGTAAAGGCAAACGCGAGTTGGACTCGTATACTAAAGGTTCCGTACTAATTACATGATAATTGATTAACGGGTATAAAACTTATAAAAATTGACAAGTTTTTTTTTGTACTGTTCTGGCCAATTTTCATGAGGAACTGGCAGAGAGTACCCTATAAGTTTTAATTACGATGCGAACTTCATAGAATATAAGTCCAAATCGGACTTACGAACCGCATTTTTTAATTGCGTTGACTTAATTTAATTAATTTAATTTTGCTAAACATGCCTTCTTTAGAAATAAAAGGACAGACGTATAGACGTAAGGCCTCCTTTTATCTTCGAGATAAGGTAATATTTCTTTGATATTTTTTTGAATAAATCCTAATGACGAAATAAATATTTTTTTATAGAAATAAAATATATTTTTTTTAATTATTTCGATTAAAAGTATGGTGTTACTTAACATTTAGTATCTTCCTGTGCAAAATTTCATTATATGGCATAATAAAACTTAAAAGCTGTAAACATTTTAAATTACCATACACTGTAACGGATAGGAATTGCTACTATTGCAATTTTTTTATGGTTGTAGCTGGTATATGTGGATATCAACGGTATATTATGTAAATTTTACCATATCTAAATCATAGTGTTTTGTCACTATTTTCTTTTCGTTTACCCCATAATCGTACAATACAAATTACAAATTAATATCAATAAAAAAAACTAATTTAAACATTGATTGACACGTACAATATCTCCTAAGTAATTCTAGATATAATCTGCACACCCATCCCACTTCTAATAGCTGTTAACGCTTAACCCTACCAATCACGTGGTGTTGCTATAGTGAAACCTCCCCCCAGTATACAACCCTGTTCACAATA
The DNA here is from genome assembly GCF_056956725.1 of Heliconius melpomene rosina. Taxonomy (NCBI): domain Eukaryota; kingdom Metazoa; phylum Arthropoda; class Insecta; order Lepidoptera; family Nymphalidae; genus Heliconius; species Heliconius melpomene. The sequence continues at coordinate 3,649,424 of NC_140389.1, read as the reverse complement.
ACATTTAGGTTGTGATTTGTGGCTGGGAGCTTGTAATAGATGCCTTTAATAGTTCTACTATAGTGGAAGCCATTGTTTGAATTCGTTAGATTGGATAGCTTCTATTCAGTGAAGGTTTAAAATTAAGACAGGCAAGTAATATTAGTTCTGTATATATGTATTTTATTTAATTGATTATTTATCTTTACAAATCAGCTTCACGCTGTATCCCGCACACAGCAGGATAGGCAGAGGGAACCTTGGAACCTGGTGTTATTTTACCCTGGAACCTGGTGTTATATTATAAGAATTATGGTACCAAAGTTAAGTAATTCAGTATATTGAATAAATTATCGTGTAGTTCAAGCGGGCGAAGCCGCTGGCGGTTGATAGTTATTTATAAAGATATCCCCAAACCGGATTCGAACTAGTAATCAATAAATTCTTTTTACATAATCATCTAATTATCAATCAAGTGCAATGTAAATAATTACAATTCTAAATACACCATACTATGAAGATATCGACGTTAACTTCCTGTATTAGAAAGCGGTATTTATATAGATAGAGAGTGTTGAAACTACTAAAGTATGGAAGATTTGTTTAATCTAGCAGATGATTGGTCATATGATGTTTTCCGGAATAGATAAAGAAGTTTAGTGACTGAACACTGTTTTTTTATGTTAGTTTAGTGGGAAAGTAAAGCGCTGCGTTGAGTTGCGTTAGTCAACACTAATATAATATTATCGAGACATTCCGTATGGAAAATAGAGAACGAAGTGCCTTAATATTAGGCTCTCACATTCCCTCTGCCTACCCTCTTGCGTTCGGGAAACAGCTATTAGAAAAATAATATTAAGAACTTTGAATTCTACAATAAAAAATATACAAAACTAGATTTGTTTATATTTAACATTAAAAGTAATTTTATATAACAGCATTAGTAGTTAAGTCGAAAAAATGTAATTTGATTATTCCTATAAGTGCCATTAGTGATTGATATCTTGACACCAGAGTAACGTGAATATGACTGAAGGTGCGATAAATATTATAAACAGTTTTTCCTAAGACTAGTATAGATACATACAACTTTGTTTTAAGTAAGAAAAATAATTTAATAAATATAATGGTGGAAAACAATTCTGAACGTAGTGGTCGTTAGTTCGATTCCCTTTAACCTTTTAACTATAACAGGGTAGGCAGAAAGACAGTTTCAAGACATTTCCTTCTCCACTTTTCGCACGAATGTCTCAGACATTGCGTGTTGACTGTCAGTAGTCGACATACGTAGTAATTCATCCGAATAAATATCGAACTCAAAACCATAACACTAGGTTAAGACACTAGGCACTACTATGTCATAACACATGGAGTGTGTTACTTTTGACTCAATTTTGGAGACATAACAATGTTGAATACTGGAACTTAACGCCGCGGTTTTCTTTACCAGGGCGGGATATGTAAATAATCTATCACCTAGGGTAATATCGAACGTATTACAATCGTAATTTTAAATCAGATAGTGTTCTACTTCACTACTATAATTTTTTTTTTCAAAACATATAAACAGACAAATTTCGATATGTCTTATATATAAATAAATATATTTGAATGAAACCGACTTAATTAAAATCAATGATTGATTATAAAAAAATATCTCCAAATAACCTCAACGGAACCGGTCTGCTTCTTGTCAATGGCAACAGCCTAACAGGAAACATGAAAATGAACATATTATTATATGTTTATAATAAAAACTATATCATACTATATTATCACCTATTTCAAAATGATTATCACATTGTAAAATAGGTTTCCATTTTATTATATTAATTAATGGATCGTTTTGTTGAACTGTCAAAACTAGGTTTTTTATTGTTGTTGTTTGGAGATTATTATAATAAATTTTCTTTTACAATAGGCTTATAATGTAACTAAAGCCCGTCGTGGTACAGCGGCACAAGTGTGTGACTGTAACGTGACGGTTGTGGATTCGATCCCCATTCGAGGAAACAAATTATTACTTATTTATATTTTTATTCCTTCGCTCTGGTGCTAAGGCAATAACGCGGCATGGAGTTCAAAAATCCGGCGGAAGGTGGGAAACGGAGTATCTTAACACTAGGTTCCCTCTGCCTTCCCTATTGCGTGCGGGATACAGCGTAAAGCTGAAAAAATGTAAGTAGTTGACGCCTGCAACTTAATTTTCGTGGATTTAGATGGAAAATTTCTTTTAGATTTCCGTCTCTTAGTACTTCACTTACCTCATAAACCTACATGCCAAATTCCATAGTTCTATGCTGCGTAGTGTCTGTCGACAGTGCGTAGTGTATCAGTTAGTCAGTAATAGAACGGTTTTGTATATTATATAGACTTTTTTTAATTATCCTGGCATATAGACTGGTAAAACTGGTGAATAAAATGTACATATTTTATATTATAAAAATATATTTATACTTTTTACATATATATATAATATTACTTTTAGCGAGTGAGACCTCCCGGACGCCCAAGGAAGCGCTGGTTGGATATCGTGATGCAGGATATGAGAGTCAATGTCTAATCACCGAGGACGCAAAAGACCGTGCATAGTGGAGTAGGTTGAGTAGGAAGGCAAACCCTGGCAATAGCCGGGATTAATGCCAGGAGGAAGAAGAAGACTTTTTTCTGCTTACGGTTAAATATTGCATAAGATGACTTTTTTAAAAGGAAAAGCATAGTTAAGTTTATTATGAAATTGACTAGTGACCGGTATACTTAATTATTTCAAATCTTGGCACGTATTAAAATTTAAAAAAAAAATATAAAACCAATGTTGCCAACAACACAATACAATGCCAAAAAAGGAAATGCAAATCGATTTGTCTTCCTGATAGCGTGTGCGTAGCGTGACCTACATCAGACCTTTGGCTAAGTTGGCAATACTCACTAACCTTGACATAAAATAGCAAAAAGAAATTATTATTTTTTACTTTGAAGCCAGAAAACTGTCACATTCTAAATTAAAATGCAAGTTGCTCCTTCGCTAGTTTCCAATTATGTTCTTAAACAAAAAGTAAAGAAAGACTACTACGAATAAACGTTTCGAGTTTTGTAATAGTTGCGCAGCTAGCACTAATTGAAGGTATCTTTAGTTTTTTTTATTTTTATTTAGCTTTACACTGTATGCCACACATAGTAGTGTAGGCAGAGGGAACCTGGGAACCAAGGGTTAATACACTCTGTTCCCATTAAGACACTTTCGATCTCCACTTTCTGCCGAGTTTTGGAGGCATTGCTTTGTGTGTAGTAAAATATTCCATTTCCTCGAGAGAGAGAGAATAGAACCCACAATCTACCGCGCTTACAGTCACTCGCTTCGCCTATTACAGTGAAAGATTAAAATAAAATTGCTTATAAAAATGTTCTTAATTTTTTTCTAACAACCCCTCTCCCTACTTTAGAAAAACCTTTGTCTCCAATATTTCTAAACTAACAAACACAAGATAAAATATCATAATATTTAAAGTCAAAGTTTACCCAAATACTGTTTACATAACGGATAAATATAAAATAAACAGTTCTAAATCACACCGTGCACAGTTACGGCGCGCCGGGTCGGCACAACCTAAATAAATAAGTCCACCTGTCGTTACCTTCATCAAAAATGTGTTCTATCGGTCCTTTTAATGTAAAATACTTTAATTAAAGCTATAACGCCTTTAATTTAGTGCTAAAAGGTGTTGTTATTGGTATAAAATGTCAATTAAATTAACACTCCGTTCTCCGTCTTTTATGACATTTTAGTGACACGATTCATCCTAATTCTTCGTCAAAATTCTTATATACGATTCTTGCTCTACGATATGAAAACTGATGATTTTTGCTAAGAATAATCATTTGGTAATAAAGAATGCTTCTTATTAAATATTTCCTATACTTTCTTTCAAAGTGGTGTATTTTTAGTAACTTAGCTATGCTTAGCAGTACCGATATTTCAACCCGCGCCTATTGTGAATCATCTAATTGTTTTTACTACTGAGCTATACGGTCTTATCACAAGCTACGACGAAATTCTTATAATTCTTGTTATTTTATAACTTGCAAATTTTAAATTCAGTACTAAAACAATGATATATTAGCGTAGATTGAACCAACTAAAACAATAAATGAAACTAATTATAATGAAAATTATTTTAATTTATGCATAGTTTTAAATAACATATTACAAAACACAATTATTTCTGCTGATTATAATGCTATTGGGAATGTTTAATTAAACATTAAACTTTAGTAACTAAATAGGTGGTTTATATTTGCACTGCAGTTATGACAATTATATATTATTTGTACGGGGCGTTGAGTTACGAAACTCAACACGCAATGCAACAAGAATTCGACTGAAAGTGAGGAACGGAAGTGACGAAATAGGAACGGAATGTCTTAACCCTAGGTTTCCATGATCCTTTTGCCCACCTTGCAACGTGTGGGATACAGATTATAGAGACATTCCTTTCTTCCATTCCGGCTATTATGAACACTATTTTAACAGCGGAACCCAACGCCGCCTTTTGTCTAACCGGACTCGAAACTTTATTTTATTTTCGAATCTGCGTTATGACGAAATACCATGTTTTCTAGCAAAAAGATTAACGAACACCACCTATATTGCCATCCACTATGTATCATTCGGTACGAGGTGAACAATATTCGTATACGAGTACTATACATTCAAAAGTAACTGACAAGTCCCGGATTGCTTTGAAATATTTATGGCAGTGCTGCGTTATTTGAACATTTTCTAGATTTGTGTGATTTTTTTCGTCTTTCTGTCTTACATACGTTTAATGTATACTATAGTGATTTTTTTAATGTCACGCTGTATCCCACATAGCAGGGTAGGCAGAGGAAACTTGGAAATTTAGCACTAGAGGAGATTCCTTTCTTATTAAGAGATTTTATTTCCACACTTTCCGTCGTATTCTGGAGTAACCTATTCCTAGTCTTCTTACTAGAGTGAGGAAATGAAAATAACTCATTCTCCCGAGCGGAGATCCACTCAAAAGCTGCGCCGTCGTAGTCTCTACTTATTTTTTTTTATTTAAAAAAAACTATTTAATGTAATAAAATAATATTATATGTTTCCTATTGGACAGAAAGTGAAGAAAGGAGTGTCTCGACACTAAATTAACTTCGTCTTCTCTGCTGAAAAATATACTTAATTTATTGTGGATTGAACCTACGAAATACAACATGAATAGTTTTTAAGAGCTTCACGTTATATTATGCAACAGAGGCAGAGAGAACTTATATGGACAAATTACGTTTCTCACTTTCCGCCCAATTTTCGTAACTGCGCTTTGTCTTCATTCTAGGGCGAAGAAATAAAAATACCTCATTACCCTGAATGGAAAGGAATCCACAACCATTAACAGCCAGACGCTCTATCAGTGGACCACGAGTTTAAAAAGAAACTTTTTACACGAGAATCTATTTCCACACTCGTAATCTGTCTAAAAAGATTAAATCATGTTGTAATTCAAACATTTTATGGTCCAGCATACATTGCTACGTCAACACAGTTTAAACAAACCAAAACACATCTAAAAATGCACCCGCTTCAAAGTAAATCATATAGTGGGTTCTAGTAGACCACGTTTGATGACCCAAATGCTGATTAGTGCGTCGTTTACGTTTTATTCATTTTCCTTTATCGAAAAGGAAAAAAGTTTTTTATTCGGCAAATGGGGAACGGAATGTCTTCTGTCTTTACATTAGGTTCTAGGTGTACCGGAAGTATGTCCAATAAGCGTAGGTTCAAGTCTGGTTTCGTTAATTCAAAAATTAAATTAACCTCGCCGAACGGACGAAATTTTTTTGTATATTTTTCTAAAAAAAATATCTTTCTTCCCTACCCGTGGATTAACATTTTGAAAATATGAAGTTTTTTTATATTAAACTACTTTTATGTTAATTCAATTATATTAAAAGCAATCAATAACGAAAATCTTACCCAAAAAATAACACAAAATAAAACAGATTTTGTACGAAAAACATAAACAAAAATACATATATATTTTAATAAATGTTCCAAATATATTCCAGTCGGCATTCGGTCAAGGGATAAAGCTGTCAGTACATACTGTATAACCCCCTTGTATATTTAGAAGGAAGTGACCACGGATTGATGTCTAACATTAATATCAGGGTAGACGCCGGCGCCAACCAGTTTAGCTGATGTCAATAAGAGGAATGTTCAGTATTTTTATTAATATACTAAATATATTGTATTTAATATTCTATTCTCAAAGATTTGGGTCACTATCCTGGAATTGCTTATTAATTTTTTAGATATAATTAGACTATAGGCCATGTGTTTTAATAATAAAAATTTATTGATTAAAAAAATTATTGGTGTCCTTCAAAAGGTGTTATTTATGTTCTAACCAGAATTGACGAGCGAAGCGAGCAAAAATGGGCGAAGAGTACTTTTATTTACATAATTCTATTGTAAATAATAATTTATTTATACTGCTTTAATATAAATATCCTATTTATGTACATGTTGAGTAACAACAATTATCGGTCTAATGTCTTAACATTAATCAATTGGGTGTTTATTTGAAGTTTAACTCGCACCGCACGAGCCACTAAGAGCCCATGTCTACTTAAGTAATTGCATTTTACTTTGTAACGCCACTGAGTAAAATTAACATAGAAAATATATTTTAGTTTTGTTTAGACTCTAAACATTGTGAAAGCTTTAGTTGAGCGTGGGGAGAGAATTTAGCGAGATTTAATATAGATTTTGAATAATTTCTCATATACTTCACTTTATCCCACTTTATAGGTATTCTATAGTCAAAACTCCTCCGTTCACCACTTATTTAGGTAACAAAATTAATTTTAATCATGCCACTCGAAGAATATTTCATATTTTCATCTCTTCGCTTTGGTAACGAGGCAAAGCGCGTTGTTAAGTTCTTCCATTCAACACGCAATGCCTTCAGAATTCGGCGGAAATTGTGTAACGGAATTAAACTCAATGGGAACGGAGACCTATGGGAACCGAGAATGGGATGGTCCTAACACTAAATTCCCAGGCTCCTTCTGTCTATTCTCCAAGCAAACATGCGTGTTGTTTATATATTAAACAAATATTACAAAGAAATATATAAAAAAAGCAAAATGCAAAATAAATGAAAATGATCTCTTAAGTTAAGTAACCTTTGAAGATTTTGTCGTAAATATCCAATTGAGAAGACGAAATTAAGGCATTATGAAGAGGTAAAAACAACTTTTCCTCTTGCCAAAGTTAGACAATGTAAGTCTAAGTTAATAAACTGTCGAGAATATCTATTTCCTGATCTCCTTAAAGATTCGGCACTCGGATTTATAAAATTATGTTAATATCCATTCAAAATATCTTTTGCTATCTCGTTAATTATAATCAGATAATTTAGAAATGGTATTTTTTCTATTATTAAATATTTTTCCTTATTTTTTGGTGCTTTTAATGGAAATTAACTTTGCTAAATCATTCAATACTTGCTTTACAAATCGTGTATTAATGAAAGAGAAAAATATTTAGAAACTTATTAAAAATTTTACATAACACGACGAAGAACCTGCAATTTATGGAAATTAATTAGGAAGCGTGAGTTAACTTAACAGATGAAATACACAATTTTAAACACAAACTAATTTAAAAAACATATTTGGCAATCTAAATATGAAATAAAAAAACACAGCACCTAAAAAGAGCATCCTATTAATTCAATCAGAAACGTGAGAAAATCGAAAAATAAACGACTGACCAACTGCGGGACCGAGGTCATGGTATTGCCCATATATGGACAAAGGATTTATTAATAGAGCGTGTCGTGGGCAGCGGAGCCCGACACTGTATTATAATGACAAAGATCCCGCTATCGGGTGCCCATTGTGTTGAGTCATCCTGACCGTTCAAAATTTCATAATAACTAGCCCTAAATATGATGTTGACCTTATATGGTTAGATGAAGGTTCAAGAAAACTTAATAACGCCTTTTTAAGACATTTAAAATGGATATACTATATTGTTATTAAAATAATAACAACCTGCGGCTTCGCCCGCGTTGTCAAATGTATATAAGTTGCGAATGACACATGACACAATGTGTCACTGTGTCACATCCGCGATATGTGAACTGTATAATTTTTTTTTTATTATTTGAACCCATACTTCCTGATATAAGCTCGCTAAACCAAACAAACTCTTCAGCCTTATATTGTAGATGCAAAATACTTGAATGTCAACGCAAATGAATAAATAATGGTTTTGGGAAAGCTAAGTAATTAAATATACCTCTGCGATTAGGTATGACTTTACAGGATCCCTGGGTTCATGCATTAATAGTCATTTGTCGTTTCATAGAAACGAATTAGATCATTAGTTAGACCTCCTTATGGAATACTTTATTTTACATAATAAATAAAATCTATAATTTTCTATTTATTTTAGTGGCCAACTGAAACGCCAAATTCTGAAGTATTTGGCGCGTGTAGAGTGGCTTAACTCAACGCCATTTACCTCATTACCAGATCGAGGAAATAATTTAATCAAACCATTTTTAATTTTTCTCAGTACGTCATACGTTTCCAAGGTTTTTCTCATTTAACGCTATTGTATCTAAAAGTTCAGCAAGTACTTATACATGCATAATAAAAATACTCCAGAAGAGACGAGCATAACATATCAACCAGAACTGTTGACCTACATCGACTGTCGAAACCGAAAAAAACCTATCCATTGTCAGAATTGTTCGTCGTCAAGTATAATGGGAATATGATACTTTCTACTATTATTATATTGAAAACAAAAGGGGATGTGGAGATGAAATTACATTTTTCATAAAGATTTAGTGATTATACGTCATTTTAGCGGTTTGTACTCCTCTTTGTGTTTGACCTTGTACGTTGGATGTAGTGATGTTTAACTTGGGCTTTGTCTTGACAAGGTCAGTCATGAAATATTTTTATATGATACAGAGTGTTTTTTCAAGTACGTATAGATGATTTAATCATTTTTTTTTCTATTTATGCAATTTGTCGGTCTGTCTTACTATTTGTCCGGGCTAATCTCCGGAACAACTGAACAAATTGTTATAGGACTTTCACTGAAAGATGAGGGGGTTGTGGAGCAATGTATAGGCTACGTAGGAATTCAAGGAAAAACTGCATGTATCTAAGTGTGTACATATCTGTATAAATATGAAATTACGAAATATTTCAATATTTATATCAAAAACGACAACTGTTGCATGCAAATCAAATAAAATCCCAAGAGATATTAATTACAATTTATTATGCGTATAGCAGTATAGATAATTATACTATAAAATCATCCATTTTTACCTGAATACATTTAAATACTATTAAATAAATATTCGTATAGTTCAAACGGGCGAAGTCACACAGGACTCGTTAGTAAATAAAAAACTCAATTAAGTGATTCCCGTTCAAAAATGAAAACATAAATGCGTATCCCATCACAATGTCCACAAATATGTTTTCAATTACAAAGTAACCCTACATTTTCGATCCCGAACCAATTAATCAAGAGAAATTAAAAAAATAAAGTATTTAAGCCGGGAAAATTAAAATTCATATCATGTGATATAAGGGTTGGATTTTATTAATTATCGTTACGTACTTTCCCTTGCTCGAATAGAGGTCGTCTGATTATGCTATAATTAAACAAGTTTTTTAAATATATTTTTAATATTTATAAGGCCAGATATGGTGCAGGGACAAGCATGCGTAAATGCGACAGTATGTGAGTTCGATTCCCACTCGGGGAACTGAAATATTTAATGATATGAAATCACGGAGTTCTGTCACTCAACAAGCAATGCCTCTATAATTCGGCCGAGAAAGGGGAACGTAAGTGTCTTAATGAGAATGGGATGCCTTAACACTAGGTTCCCAGGATCACTTTACCTACCTTACTATGTGCAAGACACAGCGTGAAGTTAAAAAGATTAAAATGATATATATATGTGTATATTTCTATACCAGCCAGGGTGCACTGTAAGCGATCCAATTCACATAATTGTGAATTGGATCCTCTTTCGGACTAAACTAGCTCTCTCATTTTTTTTGTAAAGTACATAGTTAAGTTCCGCCACTTATTAAAAATATATTAAATTTCTGCGGAAAGTGGAGAACGTCCAGATACTTCTTGCTTTCTTTCCTTAATGCGCAGGAAAAAAGCCTATTAAGCTATTGATTGACATGATATATAAAGGATGCCTAATTAATGAAACGTGGCTAATTATCTTTTCTTTTATGACATTGTAAAAAAGTTGTCTTTTATACAATGGAGACATCCATATATATTGTGCGAATCGAGTTGGTTAGCTATTTTTATAAATATTTATTAAAATATTTTCTGTATAAAAAGACCTTGGCAAATGCCACGCTAGGAATTTCACAATATCATAGATTATATACATATGGCGCAGTGAGACGTTATCTAAGTGAAAGCTTGATGGTTGTAAGTTTGAAACCCACTCGGGAACTCAAAACTGAACACTAAGGCCGAAAGTAGAGAGCGGAGAGAGCCTTCATTGTTAGGTGGGATAAAATGTAAAGCTGAAAAAAGCACTTTTAAAAACAAACAATTTTATCATTATTAATTCTGTTGGTTATTTCAACAACATAGGTATGTCGAATGCCTATCAATTGCCGCCGCGAACTGATTGAAGTGTTTCACCGCGTTATTCAAAGCAAATAATAAAATTTATTCATTTAAATAAACTATGCAATAATAAAAGTATTATATATTTTTTAGCTGTATCACGAAAACCAAATGTTACGACACTCTATTCCCATTAATACTCTTCCGTTCCCCACTTTCCGAATTGTGTAGGCATTGTGTGTTGGGTGGTGGAACTCAACGCCGCGGTTTGCCTCGTTACCTCATCATTATTATTCCGCCGAATGGGAATTGAACACATAACCAAAAATACAAATATTAATAAAGATTTATTCATTCATGGAGAATAGCTTGACATATTCTTCATAGCATAGATAAATCAATAACAGACTGAATCGTAATATCTAGAACAAGACCGAATGCGAAACGGTGAATACATTACGTTTAATTTCAGGTCAAATGAGTTCTGGGGTAAATAGGGCGGGGGATTCTCATAAGCGAATTTGTCTGGTAACGGGTAAACTTTGTTGTACACTGGATAACGTGCTATAAAGCGATCGAATAGTGAACAACAGAATATGAAGTAAATGAACGTATACTGACTGTTATGGCGCAATTACGATGCCCAAGGTTATATTCGATTGTCTAGGATTTTTATATATATGGATAATGCTAAAATGGTTGGATAGATTCTTTATTTATATTTCATTCGTTTTATCTTCTTTCTGACAGAAATGAGTGGGCGAAAATTAAATCAGAATTTTTAGAATCATATGAATAAATAAAATTTTAAAAGTTCCTGGTAAATACAATGGATTAATGAAACCTCGGTTGTATCTAGCTTTCTAACAATTAATAATTCACCTTTTAAATTTATTATTATTTTTTCCTACAAAGCTAGCGATGTATTCATCGCTATATAGCCCACTAGTTAGTGGAGCACAAATACTAAATTCATAGTAGGACTATAGTGGGATGAATTATTTCATACAACCCTAACCCATAAACGATCTTTATAAATGTTTAGAGACTAACATACAATATTGTATGTTGAATACAGTCGTATTGTAGAGAAGATTGTACTCTGTACGATGGTTATGGGTTCGATTCCCATTTTGCGGAATATTGGGTAATAACACGTTTCTCATTTATCATCTAATATTCGTGAAATTATATCGCTCATCTGTCATCACCATGTCTACCAGAGCTGGAAAATGAAATTAATTTAATTATTTCCCAGAGTGAAAGTCGAATCCACAACCATTTTCTACAACTAGAAAAAAAAACGTATTGTACACCCAGCCTTATAAGCTGAAACAAGCCACCGTATACCGTCATAAACACGCTAACCGTGAAAAAAAAAAAACTTAAAATAAAATGTTTTCACTAAGTTTCAGAAACCTTACAGAGCGTGAAGGCCTACGTGACCCACATGTAGATACGAAGAACATTAGCCTCAAAAGAATTTTCGCATGCCATGAAAAGATAAAAATACGGCCACTCTCTAAAGATTACTGTAGCGAATAAATGCTGTATGAAATGAGTCAAGTGGATTGGCTGGAGTATCACTTTTGCCAATTTTCGAACGATTGACGACGTTTTAGAGTTTATAGTAGAAAATTATTAGAAATTATGTATAGGTTTTAGAATTTCTAATTATTTTGTCTTTATTATTATTTTTTTAAATATTGAAAAGAAATATTAAATAAATGTAACAATCTATGTTGTTTATTATTATTGTATATTTATCTGTATTTCCTGAAGCTGATTTGGTATATTTTTGGCCAATATACCAATATTCTGAACGCCATGGTTGGAGATGGTAAAAAAAGTATTTCTTTTCATTTTTCTTTTCTTTCACTTAGGTATAGTTTTAATAGCTCCATATGTAAAACCGTTTTTCTTTAATATACTATTACTGGTTACATAACCTAGAAATAAATCTTTCGGAATATTCGGAAGATATTGTTTAGAGATATACCACTTTAATTTTCTTTCAGCTTTACGTTCTATATAGCAGGATACTAAAAAATAAGGTAGATAAATAGGAGTAAGGAGAAGTTCTCCACTCTTTCATGTGCATGCTAAATAACAAAGACAACGCCGCATTTTCCTGTCCTAATGCACTCAATGGTCTACTCCTTTGCGTATTGGATAGCTGTATCCGGATATTTACTATAAGCCTACGAGTAGATTGGAAAAACTTCAATATTTTAAATAGAAACTTTCACCAACTAAATTAGGCTACTGTCTATATTTTTAGCTGTAAATGAAGTAAATATTTTGATTAAACGTTAGTAATTCGAGTGACTAGGCATGACTTTGTTGGTCTTAAAGGAATACCAAAATCAAGCTCCAGGCATCAGATGGGTGGCCGTTTATTGGAATAGCTGGGAATTTTGCAAAATCCTTGTCCCAAATCGAACGTTGTTTTATAGATCGACACTGTATAGATTGTTTATATGTATATGTATAGGCAAAGTTAAGGAGTCGCTACAAATCTAATAACGTAAGTGACCAACTATTAATAAAATATCTGTGCTTTACACAGATTTCAATATAGTATATGACTACCTTTTAATTAATATTTATATTCTTCCGATAATCGATAATCAATAATTAATGAAAATAATCAATAGATAATCAGAAAAAATAAATATATAATATTTTTCTGTTAAGATATTAATCCCTAGTTAGGGATTAAATATCTTTAATGCTTAACTAGGGATTAATATATATTGTTATATATATTAATAATAATTAATATAATATATATTGTTTTGATATATATCCACTTCCACTGGTTGGCTGGAAGAGATTTCTTTTAGAAATAAGTCCACCCTTGTCAACTATTTTTTCATTTTATATTACTGTATGTGTGTTTTTTTTTATGCAATAAAGAATATATATATATATATAATATTTGTAAGAATTAAAAAATATTAATTAAACGTAAAAGCCGGAATTCGTTTTTCCAAAAATCGTAACGTTAAAATTCACCAAAGTGATACCCCCCCAAGAAGTTGAATGGATCATGACGTCGATCCTCCCTGGGAGTTTCATGTCGAGGTCGCAATGTGGACTATGTCACGGTGGCCTCGGGAGTGTGGAAGGTATCTAGGATATAATGGATCAACTTGGTTCCTAGTTAAAACAACTTCAACCAACACTTGAACAAGGAATTGGACATTACCACTAACAATAGACACAGACAATGAAATTCCAGAAAAGCTAATAGATACATTTTGGAAACTCAGTAAGTAGTAAGATTTGCACTATAACAGTTTTTTTTACAACTGCATGACAGCATCTTGCAAAAATCGATGTCTATGCATATCCGGGGATTAAAATGAACCTATTACTCTCCTTATACCTTCAGGAGTATCAGATACTTTCGAATTGCGTCACCATAATTATTCTTCATAGTTTTATTTCTAAGTTTCTATTACTTGACTAAAAAGCTTCGAATCTACTTTATTTGGACATATAAAAATAATAAAGTTTATTTCATATGAATAGAATATAAAATTTACAATCTCACTCGCTACAATTGCATAGAGTTATTTGGTCCTTTGAGAGTTCAGACTGATTTTGCACTCGTTTGTATACAAATTGTATTGTAGAATATGGTCCTTTATAACGTAAGTAAATTCAACAAATGTCTAGTAATTTCTTTTGTTGTATAGAATTATTGATTTAGTTATTCCATATAAAATATATTTCAAAATATTTTATACTAGCGGACGCGCGCAGCTTCGCTTGCGTATTTAAGGGTGAATTCTCATAACCCATGAAACATGTGTTCAATGAAATATTTTTAAGAGTCTAAATTTCAAATTTTATAAAAATCGGTGGCGATTTAAAGATTTTTCCATACAAACTTTCAACCCCTTATTTGCACTCTTAGGGGATGAATTCTAGAAAACCATGAAACATGTGTTTAATTATATACGTTTAAGAGTCTGAGTTTCAAATTTTATAAAAATTGGTGACGATTGAAAAAAAACCTATACAAACTTTCAACCCCTTATTTGCACCCTTAAGGGGAGAATTCTAGAAAAGGATGAAATACGTATTCAATTAAATACTTTTAAAAATCTAAATTTCAAATTTTATAAAAATCGGTGCCGGTTTAAATTTTTTCCCATACAAACTTTGAACCCCTATATGGGTGATATACTTTAGGGTTAAAATTTTTCAAAATCCCTTCTTAGTGGATGTCCAGAATATAAAAGTAAACTTTTGTCCAATTTTAACGTTTCTACGCACAGCGGTTACGGCTGTGCGTGCGTCTTACCTCAGTCAGTAAGGACAAGTCCTTTTATATATATAGATAATATATATTTTACTTAATAAAGAATTGTGGACTGTTTGTGTGTATGTGGTTTAATTAAAAGGAAATTAAGAACATTGTGTACGATGGAGGCACTACTATAACATAAAAAAATATCACTATTATTCGGGTAGATCATTTATTTATAAAAAAAAAGTATTTTGTTTAAAAAAAAAAAATGTATTGCTACATTTCAATTACGCCGTTATAAATTTTAGAATAACATGTAAATAGACAGAGTTACTTTCGAATTTATAATATAGGTATGGATTATAAGCAAAATTAAACCTGTAATACTGAAACAACATGTCATGTCTAAGCGAGACATCCTAAACTATTTACATACAATTTTTACTAACGCTCAATTATTATATATCATAATTTTTTTACTATTTAAAATTTTAAAACACTAATTAGAAAGTCAACGGCGAATATTTATCAAGTTATTCTAAACAAGCTTCCATGACCCGTAATTGTTGGCATAGCGTACCGACGTCTAACTATGTAACTAGATTCTGTTATACTCTATTAAAGTGGAACCCGCCTCGTGTACCTACTCTACTACCTACCGTACCGGTTCAAATTAAACACAATTTTAAACTTTTGAACTTCTATATTATGGTAATAGAGACAGAATGATAAGGCACTATCATCGGTTGTGGGTTCGATTTTTCAAAAGTTGATTGATAGTATTTAATTATTTTAATTTCCTCAATTTTGCCATTTAACGCTCAATATTTTTTTTTTATTTTAATATCAAAAAATGTATTTTATAGTACCTGATATTAGGCTTACTCCGCCTATCATTATTATGCGAAAAATCTATAAATGCAATCGAAAAATTAAATAACTTCCTCTCAATGTCTATGTAAAATCAGAAAATGAAAAAATATATAAACGCCCCAAATAGGCTAGACTTCGTGCAACCAAAACCATGGCCGTTTTTCCATAATAAAAAAAAATAGAAATAGGGACAGCGTCTTACCCTAGAAAAATCCTTTTGTTTTAAACAAAAGCTCTAAATATTCTCGTATCTTAAGTCGTAAACGATGAAAAGTACTGTATCATTTGTTATTCTAAAATTGTAGCGATAGTATGAAGAGTGAAATAATGGGTAAGGGGTCGTAAGATTTATGCATTCAAATTAAAAATATTACTAGCTGGCATTTACTTGGGGCTTCGCCCCCGTCACCAAATGAATATAACTAGCAGTTTTGTAGTAAAACAGGATAATTTTTCCATGCCATCTACTTAAGCCGAGGTGACTGTGAGGCCCGTGGTGTTTATATCGCCCATAACATTCCTCTACAAATGAAATAGTTGTCTAACACAAATATAATTGCGCTTTTCGACAAGATTTCCTATTCTCCCAATTAATTTCCTCAAGTGGGAATCGAACCCATGACCTGCCACGTTTGTGACCGTGCACCACGACTGGCTTCTATTTTTGTAGTAATTAATACCATATCACCTATATTGTACTAATGTAACTTTTATTGTAATATTTTTCCTAATTAGCTGATAAAATAAACAACAAAAAATATATTTAAAAAAGAATATTAATAATACTTAAAAGAACTACTATATACCATGAAACACAGATTTTCCTATCACAAAACACCATATTTTGACCATTTCAGCTTTAAGTTTGCTCTTCCGATCATCACTTGTACATAAAAGACCTTCCCTCGAAGCATTTGTTGTTAAATCCTCAAACATTAAGCGTCCGCTCAAATCCTTTCCTGATGAAAGTTACATTTTATAGCCGTTATTACGATTGAAGATATCATGTTGAAACGGTTTCAATTCACGGTTTGATTATTAATTGGATTTTGAAGTAGGAATTGGGTGAGTTATTCTAAAATTGTGTGTTTTCTGATTATATTAATTTGGAGTTAATTTAAACATACATAATTATAGTATTATACAGACAAAAGCTATATAAGTTAAAAAAGCTGAAGCTGAAGAAATATGTATAATTTTAAAATATTTTTTTTTTCGGATATGGCTATATACGTGCCCCTAGCACAAGCGTGTTATGGTAAACGCGTTAGTTCGATTTCCACTCGCAGAAATGAAATACATATTTTTAAATTTCATTTTCTCGCTCTGGCTAAGCGTTGTGCCACTCAACACAATGCCTGGAAAATTCTGCCGAAAGTGGAGAACATCAGTGTCTCAATAAAAACAGAATATCGTAACACTAGGTTCCCAAGTTCCCTCTGGCTCTGTTATGTGCAAAGTACAACGTGAATATAAGAAAAACTTATATAATTTTAATGCATTAGCCTGAATTAGCAAACCTGAATAGAAGATGTTTTTGGTTACCTTGTATATGTAAATACTGATGCACTCTGAGAATGTAATGAGATAGCTAGTTTCTCTTATTTCTTTAGGTTACTACCGTTACAAATACAAAAAATATATTTCACACTGGTGATACTCCAATTAAGATCCAACTTGGTTCTGATAAACCTTCAGTAAATATTTTAATAGTGACCAATCTCTGTGTTTTGTATTTACGCTAAGCTTTTTCTAAGAGAGAACAAATTATTCTTACAATTCTATAATAATTGTGGCACGAAACAAGCGATAACGATAATGAAGTATACTTTTGCTAAAGAAAATACTGAAAAAACTATCCTCGAGTTCGAATAACCAATTAAGTTCGTTTCCAAACACAAAGTAGTGCCAAAAATCATCATACTATCGAAAAAGTAGAACTCTTTCACTAATATCGATTTTCAAACGAAAATTAAGCGATTTTTCCAAAGCTCTCGAAAAATAAACCGTATTAGACAAAATTAAGATTCATTTTTCAATACTTTCAAAAGGCCAAGTGTGAATAGGCACGCGTTTTTGTGGAATACAAAGCAGTATGGAACATAAAATGGATAATATATGGATGTAAGAGATTCCATGTACGGTAAATGGCTGACAGCTGGATAGAACCTAATGTTTTTATATTTAAAATATGGTTTTAGGTGTAAACGACTTTATTACCGAATCTTACTCGTTTTTTATTCGTTTTTCTATGGTTTTATAACAAAATGTCTACCTGCTCAGTTAATTAGTTGAAATAATTTTAAAATTAATAGGCTCTCATACTGACGATCTTAGTATGATATCAGATTTTTTTTTAATGAGAATTTAAAAAAAAACAGCGTCACACTGTATCCCGCACATAGGAAACTTTTGTGTTAAGACATTCCATTCTCCACTTCCCCCCCAATTTCTGGAGGCATTGCATGTAGACTGGTGGTGGAAATAAGAGTGTCTTAACTAGTTACCCAAGTTCTCTGTCTACCCTGCTATCTGCAAGAAACAGCGTGAACTTAAAATAACAAATAAAACGAAATATTCATCTATTGTATTTTATAGCAAAATTTAGACAACATTTTAAGATGAAATAACTAAGGATGTACTCACAAAGTTATGTACGATAGTGTTGTTTGAACAGCTTGCTCTGTTTAGTAGATCTTGGCTGCTCTATATATTTATTTTATTCTTAACAAAGTATTATAGTATATATATATAGTATATTTTAGACATAATAAATAAAATTATTTTAAAGAATATTAGCAGAATTTTTTTTAAGTTTAATTATATTTTTATGTAATCTTCTCGTATATATATAATTTTAGTTTATGTCTGCCAATAAAAAAAATCGGTCAAATGCAAGTCGGCCTGGAATTTTAAGGGCTCCGTACCAATTTCATGATTGTATGCGAACGGGAAGTAGATAAAAGTTGGCAAACTTAAATTTTCGGACGTATTTACATTGCCCCGAGTGGACATCGAAACCGTAACCACCACGTTAAGGAATCCTAAAATTGAACTTGACATAAATTTTAATCTTTTTTGTAGAAACCGCGAAACAAGATTTTAGCTTTAAACTTCACCATATTTCTCGTATAATGATCATTAAGCTAGGAAAAAGTAGATTTAAATATTTTTAAAGTTAAATATTTTTAAATACAAAGTATATATCTCGCTTAGATTTTGCAAATAGGTCAATATTATACTCAAGGCCTTACTTAGTATCACGATATTATTATATGGGTTATTTTATATTAATTTTCTACACTTTAAACTATTACTTTTTTAATAACTTAGTATTTAATTCTGAGTATCAAAATTTTAGTTATTGCAACATATTATATTTTGTTAAAGGAATCAGAAATATAAATTATTTGTAAATATCAATTATATAATAATAATAACTAAAAAATAATCATAGTTTGTAAAGTTGTTGAGTGACGGAACTCAACACTGTATTTTCGTCTTGATACCAGAGCGAAAAAACCTAAATCGTTCCCTGGAGTGAGAATCGAACCCACACCCGTCATGTTTACAGTAAAAGGCTGTTCCACTGCGCCTCGAAGGCTTTATATTGCTATTGTATTGTATTACCATAATAAAACACTTAAAACCTGAGCTATTTTAAAAATATTAGTACTTAGTTATTAGCGCGCTCATATGATGTATAGTGATTTTAATCGAATTAACACAACCAGTTTAAGATGGTCTCTATCTTTTAGGAATATTTATTAATTAAAGATAATTTTTAACTGGACTGTCTAATAAATTGATTGTAATCAAATTTGTACGACGCCATGAGCATAATATGGTATATTTATTAATAGTTGGCTCATACTAGTTTCAATCTAAAGCTGATAAATTTATTAATCAGTTGGTACTACCTATCTATGCATCTTAGCGCAGTGGAGAAAAACTATTTCTGAATGTAAACACGATGGTTATAGTGTCGAACTCTATTTGTTCTGTCACTCAACACACACACACAATGAATCAACCCGAATCCAGGCGAAAAGCGGAAAACAAAATATCTTCATACAAAACGGTCGATATGGCAAATATTGACATTTTTAACGTTTTACTCTGTATTCTGGATATAGCAGGGTAGGCAGAGGGAACATGGGAACCTAGAATTAAGACATTCAGTTCCCATTAAGACACTTCCGTTCTCCACTTACCGCCAAATGGATGCATTCTCTGTTGAGTGGCAGAATTCAACGCCGCACTTTGCCTCGTTACCAGAAAGAGGAAATGAAAATATTAAATATTTAATTTCTCCGGATGGGGATCGAACCCGTAGCCGTCGTCTATAATAAACATTACGGCGATGTACGGAACTCTCGCAAGCAAATTTAAATAGCACTTCGCCGGTCTAAATTTACCTCGCACGTGCTTTCTTTGAATTTCTATTACTGAATGGATATATTAGGCTTGTGTTCAGTTCGGAGTTTCGACTAAATATACTATATATACTTCTCGGTTTTACTTTCATAGGGTATGCATGTATAATTTCCTTGAATAATTATTTACATTTGTTAAAATCGCATTAAAAGCAGTCGCGTAGTTTTAAAGATCTAAATCGTTTTATATTATGTAAAGATTAAATAGCCTATAGGTATAATAGTACATAGCATGGTAAAGGCAAAGGGAACCCTGGGGACCTAGTCTAATGATACTCCGTCTTACCGGTTCCGTTGAACTCTTGAGTATGTAGTAAAGATAACATATTGTCAAAACACGCCGTTCACTGTTTTCTGCCCTGATTTAAAGTCGAAAAGCGACGTAACTCAACGCAGAATTTTGATTTCCCAAAGCAGGACAATGAAAATAATATATTTCAAAGTAAAAATTGAACCCTGTACCATTCCGTTTACAGTACGATCCTGTTCCTCTACGCCATAATTTTATAACCCAAAGTTAGTTACAACCTACAATTACATATTTAAACCACGATCATAAACGCTTCCAACCATATCGTAAATAACACAAAAATCACAACATATCTTTAGATTATTTTTATTTTATTTCTTTAGAAACTTTAAATGCCTTCAAGCAACAAGGTGGTAAGGCATTCGTTTCTCGTACACTATAATATTTCATTCCATTACTGGTTTGACGTGAAAATAATTAGCTTTATAATAACAACTCGCTTAAGGTACGTATGTCGCTACCGGTTATGAAAATTTTAAGCGTTTTTGGTTATAATTTATGGGGGTTTACGTGTTAAGTTGTAACACTCAAACGTATATCACTTATATATATTTGAAATTACCTTTTTTTCGAAATCTCCCTTCATTCCCCTCTTTTCACATGAGTTCGAGACATTGCGAGTTGACTGGCAGAACATATTAAATATTTAAGATGTCTCGTATCTAGTTTCTTATCATAAGGTTATTTAAATTTATAAGAAAATATATAATTATACTACATTTTTTTCACTTATTTCTATTTTGCTTATCTATTTGCCAATCGTTTAACCAAAGCTATCCCATCAATAACTAAAGGTAGCGTCTTTTCTTTGTATTTTATATCAGATCACAGAAATCGATCGATAGATCAACCGATAGTTATTTAAATAGAAAATAGTGTTTCATATTATTTTTTTAACTTAGACTTTCTTTTCTTACTTTGAAAAAAAAAAAACCATATACACCACCACCATACAAAATTAAATACCATCAAGGTTACCCCAACATATCTTTAAATTCTTCTTGCCCTTCTGCCTAACCCTGCTATACATATAAGAAGATGCTTAAAGCTAATGTAATATTAAATTATCTAAAGTATACTTTAGAATTTCTTTGAATTGATAAACATACAGACGTACGGAAAATCTTTAGATAAGGAGGTTTTGATAACTTTACTAGACCGGTTTCAAATGATATTACGTTTTATTTGCATTTTTTCTTTTTTATCTTAAAGATAGGATAAATGTGAATCGTAGTGCTTCAAATTAGAGAATTTAGTGCTTTAGCTTCACGCTGTACCCCGCATGTATCATAATTGGCAATGGAAACCCTTTGAGTGGTGGAACTTAACGCCGCGCCTCGTTACCGTAGAAAATCGACATAAGACAGCACTAAATACTTTAAATTATAAAGTTAATATATGTATAAAAAATTATACCCAAAAAAAATAAACAGACATAATTTAATTCTCAACATTACACTTCTACGCTATAATTAACACGTCAAAAAAACATGTCAGCCATTGACTAAAACACGCATATAATTAAGAAAAAAATATAATGAAATTCACGAACCAATCAAATTAAAGTTCGCAAAGCAAACAGGTACCACCCAAAATCTAAACGAAAAACGTCGTAACTCTAAATTAATACATACATACAATAATTAACAATTTACGTCCATCTTGTATGAGAAAACCCGAAGGACAAGTTGACAGCGCTACTTTAGTTATCTACTGACAGAACAACTTACAGCTTTGAATTTTATTGTATTTTCAATCTTTTTCCTAAAGAAATAAGATTGTATTTGTATTAAAACCTTTTTTTTTCTTTTTTTACCATTAACTTTTATGTTACACTGCTGTCAGGTCGCCTTTAATCGGAGCGCGGTATCGGGCAGTTAAGATAATGAACGGATATTAATTATTTTGTACATTCTCCAAGGTTTAAGCCGGAAGCTCTAACCGCCATGGAGAAGAACTTGAATGAAATAGCAGGCAATTTTGCTGTCCGTTCATCCTTCTAGAGTTTTACGTGATAGTGTGTATGGTTTCTTACTAGTGAGTTGTAAGTGGTAGTTATTTATCGGAATGCTTGTGCTACATTTTATGTTGATGTTTTTTTAAGTGTTCGGATTGCCTTATAAGGATTGAAAATTCTGAGATATCCAGTTGATATAAGATAACTTGAGTGTAATGTTGCCAATCGACACATAATGCTTTTAAAATTCGGCGTTCGGATAAGGTAGACAGAGTAAATAATGGAACCTACTTTTAAAACATTCCGTTGCCATTAAGACACTTCTGCTGAACTTCCGAATTCTGGAGTTCAGGGGCACTTACGTCACGGGCAACGCATGTTTATATTTCAATTTTTTTAGTCTAATATTTACTCTAATATGCAGGATAGAGGATGAAGCTATAAAAAACTAGATATATATATGTATGTACATAACATACATACTATATGTATATGTATTGGTAGATATACTCGTATATATAAAATAACTAAACCAAACAAACACTCGTCACATAGACCCAGCGATCGTAAATTAATTAAAATTTACAACATTTTACAATGTTTGACAATTGTTTTTTTTTATTTTATTTTTATTCTACGTACAGAATGTTTATTGGATGGAATTCAATCACCCGTGAAAGACGTTGATTACTTTTCGGTATTCCTATAAATACGTTTTTGTATTACTTACTACGAATAAAATTTAATTACTTTCATAGAATTTATATAATGTAAAGAAAGTATAAGCGTATGGTCGTAGGTTCGATTCCCAAAAAAAAAAAAATTATTACATTTAAATGATTTTCGATTTCTTATTTTGGTAAACTTTAACTTTTTAATTAGTAAAGAAAGATATAGCATATTCTCATACAAAACAGTAAAAAATCGAACCAGTACTTCCTAAGATTAGCTGGGTCAAACCAACTTACTCTACAGCTTTATAATATAAGTATAGAATATAAATATAGTTTATAATATAGTTATTGTTACACATTCACCTTACGTTACCTCCTCGTATAAACATGTTAACAACGTTCACTGCAACTTGTACAAACTAAATTTGACTGCATAATAGCATGTTCACGGGAATCATTGATTGCTTTATTTTAAGCTTAACTCGTTTAAACTTAACTTGAATTTAATTAATAAGTTTATTTTGTTTACTTAACATTGTATCCTGCACATGGCAGTATAGGCAGAGGGAACCTGGGAACCTAATTTTAAGATAGTCCGTTCTCATTAGGACAGTTTCGTCCCCAAATTATAAGATATGTTTGTATGATAATTACTAAAATAGACTTTTATAGAGAGACTTTTCTCAATTTCATGGTTTACGGCATTGAATTGCACCACTCAACACGCAGTGTCTTGACACTATCCACTATGGTTTTCTCTATGGTTCAGTTCAGTCAAGTGCTAAATCACCCGCCGAGGGTTTTGTCAATTTTAATTTTAGGTCAATGGAAAGTAAGTACAACTCATAAAAATTTACAAACTTAAGTTCGGGAGAATGCACTCATTTTGTATTAAATTAACTTTTCGTAGAGTTCCGCCACTGAACAGATAGATAAAAAGTGGGGAACGGAGTGTCTGATCACTGCGTATCCTCTAACCGCTCAGCAATACGGAAAAACGCGTGAAGTTGTTACAGGAAAAACACAAAACCATATCTTTTATCAGAATAACTCATATCAGTTCCTATACAAACAAACATACCACTGTGCCATAGTAACTTTAGACAAAGATAACACTCTTTAAAACGCTATTAGCCATCATCAAAGGGAAAGGAGAGACATTAAGAATTCAGTTCACGGCGCGACGCCCGTTGCGATATCTGTATGACGAATTAAAGGTACCACCTGCCTTTAAAATGAAGCAGATTTTATGTAAATTTTGTATAATATTTGTTAACATTATGTCAATTAACTCTCTGTTTTCAATATATAATATACCGAAATAGTATATAGTACACTGAAATCAAGTGGAAAGCGGAGAACGGAAAAAGCATGAAGCTAAATTGCTGTTATTTATACAAGTAAATTTGACTTGAGAAATTTAACATAGGCCGTCGGAATAAAATCTGATTGTAAGCGCGACGGTTGTAGGTTCACATCCCGCTCGGAGGAATTAATTATTTTCAATTTCCTCACTCACTGGTAACAAAATAACCGCGGCGTTGAGTTACGGCGTATATTTTTCTCAGTACAATATTTGAAAAATACAACTTATATTTAAATTTACTTGCATCTTCCAAATAAACAAACATACACATACCTATTAATACACAAATAACATAATCTATTTTTAACTTTCTTTGTTCTTTCCATTATCTCAAATTGAAACGTCTGTACATCAATCTCAAGTAATTGTGTTTTTTTTATATTTTTTTCTGTTTTCATTCATTGAATCGGTTCAACCGAGTTCATTGAGGAAGTATTTTAACAAGCAAAAAGTGGCACGTGGCTCAGACCTCCTTAATAAGGGCAGGTATGCCATAATTTTACATTTGTTATACATAGCTTGGCTCTATAACAAAAATATATATTTTTTTAATTCACGCTAACAAAACGTAAAGGAAAGTTATAGTTACGACACTCCTTTACCCACTCTCCAATTTTTGGGACATTGCGTGTTAAGTGTTGGAAATCAAAACCTCAACACAAGTTTATTGTGTAAATGTTTTACTTTTCGGCTTGCATTCATGAAAACTTTCTTCTTCAAACTAAGAATATCTCAAAATGGCGAGAAAATAGAGGTCATGCTCAGTTTCTACTAACTCTACTAAGAAGTGCGAGACGAGAATAAAAAAATCTGATGAAAAGTGGGTATGTCAGCCAATTCTGGAACTACATAAAACCTACATATATCATGCTAGGTTAAGAGACAGATTTTGAAAATGATTATTTTAATCATAATTTCTTATTGTTACATCTAATATTATTCTATATTAACTTCTGAGTGTAAGTTTTCATTATAAGCTCCACAAAAAAACACAAAATCGACAAAATATTCTAAGGAATTAATCAATAATGAATTCAACTAATTTTTTTTAATGGAAAAACAGTTATTTAAAGCAGTGAATAAATATACTTTAATTATGGTGTAATGATTCTTCTGCGGAAAATCCGATAATAATAAATAAGTAAATCGTAATCGTCCCTTCGGTTCGACAGTACTTGCAAAAGTCTATTTAAATAAAGAATATTTTGAATTGGAATTAGTGACTACGTAACGACATTAGTAATAAACTAAAACAACTTTATTACAACGGAAGTTCACCGATAAGAGTGACAAGTCTCCATATTATAAATGTACATTAAAACTAATCTATTCATCTTCCTACGGCTTATCCCGTAATCGAGCACTCAGCGGAAGATAAAAACTGGTAAAGCGCGAGTTGGTCTTTCCCGCTGAGGGTTTCGCACTAATTCCTTATTGTAAGTTAATAGAAAGGATGCTTGTAATTGTTGACAAATTTAATTTTGCGAACGTTTGCACCCATTTTGTATGAAATGAGTTAAGATATATGTATATAATGTATTTTTCTATCATGTACACATAAATTTCCATTTATCGACTTTTTCCCTTTATTTATATTTCAATTTCTAACTTCTTACTAAATTTCACATAGATGTTGATTTTCATATAAAATGCAGCAAAAACAATGCATAGACACCCTTATTTTTATAATGCCTAGATTTAGAAGCTTTTTTTTGTACTTCAAGACTATAGCCCTGAATATTATATATTTAATTCAACTTAATACCTCCACTATCCTAACAGACAGACAAACATATAGATTAGGTATTCTTTTGAGAGACGTAACCCTAAGGGCACACTGATATATTAAAAACAAATAAAAAATGTATGAAGAAGAACGAAATCTTCGGGATTTTTTGTACTTTCGGATTTCAGCTTGACTTCAAATGTCTTACATAATTTGAAGCAATGATAAATGATTCTTGTTTGCGAGTCGCGAGACGCGTTAGAGTCGTTTCAACTTCATTTCTTCCTTTGATAATGATAAATTATTATATGTATATTGTATATGGAAAACAAATTGTGTACGCGTTCTGGGAATAAGATTCTAAATGTGTGCGAAATTGGGTTTCGTGGAAGAATTTTGATTTTTTATATTATTTATAATGTTTTGTATTAAGAAATACTAGTATATGCGTATAATAAGGTAAAGGCAACGCAATTTTTTTTTATTTATATTATTGGTTCAGCTTCACGCTTTATCTAGTAGTAGTCTGTAAGCTAGTGTTAAGACACTCCGTACCCCACTTTCTGCCAAATTCTGCAGGCATTGCGCGTTGAATGGCAGAACTCAACGCCACGCTTTGCGTCTACACCAACAGAAAGAAAAATATAAACATAAATAAATATTTCACTTCCTCGAGTGGGGAGGTTGGATCACAGTTTATTTCACTCGCACGCAAAGACTACTAAACACATTTAAAATTATATCAGAATAACACATAGACTACAATTTAATTACAGTTTATATATAGCTATAAGAAGAAAACAAATAAATTTAAGAGGCGAACAGACAGACATACATATGACAATTTAATATTACTTTTAACTTTTGTATCAATTCGGCGTCATCGTAATGTAGACAGTTATCAACTTCCACTGGAATTTATGGTTGTATCCAAAATACTTTTCCTAGGGGTAATTTAAGTTGGAGACCGTCTTGGCGCAGTGGAACAGTGTCTGTATTCTTTAAAACAAGGCAAGCTGTCCTTCATTTTCCTTGAGTGGCGGAATTGAACCCACAAACGTAATAGTTACAGTCAGTAGCCCACTGAGCCAGAACGATCTCGTTAATTATATACTTTTATTATTAAAATTCCTAATGACTCTTCATATGTATGACATTCGCTGACATTCAGAGAGTTTGAGTGACACACAATGTGCATCCTCCTCACGATGTTTGCATATCCTCCATATACCTTGAACAGGAAGCTACATAAATAAATGTTCTAATTGACTTTGGAATAACAAAGCGATGTTTTGATGAGGCAAGATTTGACAAGTGCATGTTTGTGCATGTTAGGTTTTTTTGCTTGTGAGAATCGATTTTAGCATGTTTTAAATATGTATGTGAGAAAAGAGAGACGTAGGCCACGTATTTATATTTCTATATATATTTATATACATTTACGTTATATTTTTTAACGACCACAAACGACCAATAAATACGGATTTTTGGATTGGAAGATCTGAAACACCATAACATTAATGTAATTGACATTGATGAGGAATGGTCCAAATTTGTATCTTATCTTATCTCTTTTTGGACGATCTGTTTTTCTCTTTTTTTTGTCAAAATTAATTTTCATAATTTAATTTGCAACTGATTTAATTAATTAAATCAGTTTCACGCTCGAGCACACAGCAGGGTAGGCAGAGGAAACCTAGTGTTAAGACACTCCGTTCCCCACTTTCTGCCAAATTCAGGAGTGGCGGAACTCAAAGTCGCCACTTGCCTCGACACCAGAGCGAAGACATGGAAATATAAATTTAAAATAAATATTTCCTCTCCTCGAGTAGGGATCGAACCCACAACCAGTGGATTTTACAGTCGCGCCATGAATGGCCTATTTTCATAATTGTAATGAAATTCGAAAAAAAATTATTTATTTCTTTTGAATACATAAATAAATGATCTCGTGTTGCATTAGGAGCAGTATCTGGTCGAAAATGCGATAGTAATAGGTTCAATGTTCGATTATTTTGATTCTTTCTTTAGCAATACAAAGAACGTAGGACACATTCAAAGACGGACAAAACATACGTTCTATGTACCCCGCTAAACACAAACAATGAGTTTGTTACACACTTAAAAAAGTAGAATTTTAATTACAATAATAAAAATTGATATTTACGGTGCATTGTAAAAGATATTTAAATTAAATTCTTGTTCTCCAAGGTTAAATATATTAAACGGTCATATTGTTTTTATCAATATTATCTATGAGCATGCATGTATTTGAACATTTTAATTTTCCCATTAGTATTTTAGTTAGGGTGACCAAATCGTTAATTTTATAATAATATTTTAGAGAACAAATTAACTTATTTAACTTAACTTATTAACATATTGACCGCACCTTTATATTAATCCCTATCAAAATAATTTCGTATTCTAGACTGTTTGAAAATCGGTAGTTTACATTTGTATTATTTTAATAGTTCATTCAATTTAGAGGTATAACGAATAAAAAAAATTTAGTTTGAAGTAAATATTCGCCTTTGCCGACCTCTATGGCCACTCCACGTCGGTGTTGTCTTACGCACGCAGTGCAACTTAAGAACAAAGTTCTCTTGATCGATGAAGAAAAAGCTCCTAGAGATCAGCGTTGCCAGACTTTATCTAATGAAAAAGCGAGATTTTATGAATATTAAATATTGATTCATCGTGAGTTGTGGCTGTACAAGTACTATTTTTACAAACTTAATTCTGCGTTTCTTACAAAACATAAAAAATGACGTACAAAAAAGTTAGTTAAAAGTTAGTTCGCCTTTACATGTGAATGCAAATTTTACTGTTTCATATTTACATTTTTACATTTAAAAAAAAAATACACTTTTTTATCCTAAGATTACATACAGCTTAGTTAATATGTTCAAAATAATCATATCATAGTATATATTTGGTGCTCTTAGTAGATATCATTTATTTGGATTTAGTTCGTAATCTTGTTAGTCCGCAAAAATGAGTTTTATGAATAAGACAGTACTCATCACGGGCGCTGCCTCAGGAATAGGAGAAGCTATAGCTAAAAAATTTGCTAAAGAATCTGCATCTCTATCCTTATTTGATTTAAACGAGGAAAATTTAGACAAAGTAGCAGAAGATTGTGAAAAATTAAGCAAAATCGAAGTGCTCAAAATTGTGCTTGATGTATCTATCGATAAGGACTTGAAAGAAGCAGTAAGTGCAACTATAGATAAATTTGGCAAAATTGACGTTATTATAAACTGTGCGGGCATTTATACTGTGACTTCAATAGCAGATGCCAATATTTTAGGGGCTTTTGATAAGATATTAAATGTGAATCTTAGATCTATGGTGGCTATCACTAATTTTGCGCTGCCAACTCTAATAGAAAACAAAGGTTGTATTGTCAACATTTCAAGTGTAATGTCGAAGCTGGTTTGCAAAAATGCAATAGCATATAATGTTTCAAAAGCTGGAGTCACTCATTTGACAAAATCTTTAGCTTTGGACCTAGCTGAATTTGATGTAAGAGTTAATTGTATTTCTCCGGGAGTTGTAAGGAGTAACATATTGAAAGATCTCGTAACTGAGGATGTAGAAGAATATTTAATGTCAACGACTATAAACAGTAGTCCTTTAAAGCGTGACGTGAAAGCAGAGGAAGTAGCTCATCTGGCACTATACCTAGCGAGTGATAAGGCTCGCAATGTAACTGGCGCAGAATTTACAATTGATAGTGGTTTGACAATATCTTCAAACGTTGTAACCGAGTAATATTTTTTACATTGCTTTATTATTATATTTTATTTTTAAGGAAAATATACGCTAAAGTGAATTATTAAATTAAAAATCATTAAAAAATTATACAAAAAACCAATAAAGTCTGTTTATATTTTAGTTATTTGTTTATCATTTATTGATTTTAAAGTATCGCTGGATATCAAATTATTCCATAATTTTAATCTTATCTTGTATATTTTGTGTAGATAATAGAATACGGACATCGTAGTGCAGTGGGAACCAGCTACCTAGTTAGCTTCTAAATCAATGATAGTGGACAAAATCGATGTATGGACTCGTAAAAATAATTATTTTAATTTCCCGACCTAGTCAAGAAAAAGCGCGAGAAAACAGAGTGTCTAGATGTAACGAATATAGTTATCCATATTTTCTATTAATATGATAAAATCAGAATAGTTGCTGCACTTGTATAATAAATAATAAAACAAATTATATATACTCTATCACTGAAACTGAAAATTTCGCCAATAAGTACGTAATGCCTCGGGAATTCGGCGGAAAATGGAGAGTGGCGGAAAATGGATGGGATAGGGGACACAGCGTGAAGCTAATGAAAAAAATATTTATTAAGAATAATGCAGTGGGTACTTATAAATATAACAAATGATTGTTTGACCATATTGTTGTGAACATTGGACGGTTGCCTAACGATGAATTTTTTAGAATTATAATTTCATACAAACGTTTTTTTTATCTGCTTACGCCCAATGTTAATAATGTATCTCCGATCTCCAGTTAACGTCAATCTTGTATTGCTCGACATGTGTATCCAATCACTAACCTGCATGCCGTCCTCCATCTCTGTCTATTTCAATCTATGCTTGCAATTTATGGATTAGGATTGATTATTAACATTGGGCGTTAATCAATCGCCTTTTATTATTTACTTTTATCTCTTATTAAATATTCATCAATATTATAAAATACTAGCGGACGCGCGCAGCTTCGCTTGCGTATTTAAGGGTGAATTCTAATAACCCATGAAACATGTGTTCAATGAAATATTTTTAAAAGTCTAAATTTAAAATTTTATAAAAATCGGTGGCGATTTAAAGATTTTTCCATAGAAACTTTCAACCCCTTATTTGCACCCTTAGGGGGTGAATTCTAGAAAACCATGAAACATATGTTCAATTAAATATTTTTAAGAGACTAAATATCAAATTTTATAAAAATCGGTGGCGATTTAAGAATTTTCACATACAAACTTTCAACCCCTTATTTGCACCCTTAGGGGGTGAATTCTAGAAAACCATGAAACATGTGTTTAATTATATACGTTTAAGAGTCTGAATTTCAAATTTTATAAAAATTGGTGTCGATTTAAAAAAACCTATACAAACTTTCAACCCCTTATTTGCACTCTAGGGGGAGAATTCTAGAAAACGATGAAACACGTGTTCAATTAAATACTTTTAAAAATCTAAATTTCAAATTTCATAAAAATCGGTGCCGATTTAATTTTTTTTCCATACAAACTTTGATCCCCTATTTCACCCCTTTAGAGTTAAAATTTTTCAAAATCCCTTCTTAGTGGATGTCCAGATTACGAAAGTAAACTTTTGTCCAAATTTTACGTTTCTACGCACAGCGGTTTCGGCTGTGCGTGCGTCTTACCTCAGTCAGTGAGGACAAGTCCTTTTATATATATAGATAATCCAGCTTAATACTGTAAAACTATGAAAATAAAAATTGTGATATAGTGGAAATATTGATATTTTGTCTAATGTATCACAATGACTTAGAAAAAATACATAAGTGTGGAATTTAAAATTGTAGATCTATCTTAGAAATATATATATAGCTTTCTCTATATTACTTACAGCCATTTAAGGTCCAGTAAATGGATCGAACGTCATACAATTTATTTCATCATTGGAAAGATTAAGAAATAGATAACAGATTAAATATACATTAGACACTATTTTAAAATAATCTAAGAAGAAAGATTAAAAAATCAAAACATATGCGCAAGTGTCAAAGATTTTTATCGAACCGTTTAAGATAAGGAGCTGATTGTGTGATTACTAAATGCTATTAAAAGGGGACTATTTAAATAATGAAAGTATTTTAACAAGATATAGGAATATTTAGTTCAAGTTAATTTAGTTTTAAGAGAAAGATATATTCATTTTACGTCATTTATTTTTATAAAAAAAAAAATCAAATCAGCTTCACGCTGTATCCTGCACATAGCAGGGTAGGCAGAGGAAACCTAGTGTTGAGACACTCCGTTCCACACTTTCCGCAGAGTTTCAGTGGCATTGTGTGTTGAGTGGCGGAACTCATATTTGTTTTTATATTAATTTATTTTCATATTTTTTATTAATACGTATTTAGTGGCCGTCGTGATGCAGTATGACGTCTAATTCTAAATGTGAGGATCGTGGGCGTAATCCACAATTAGGGGAATGTGAAAATTGAAATTATATTTAATTTATTTTCTATTCTTCATTCTGGTCTCAAAAATTTGGCAGAAAGTAGAAACGGAGTGTTTTAACATAAGGTTCCCTCTGGATACTTCTGTTATGAAAAAGCGCGTTATTTTTCTTTTTTTTAACTAGTAATATTTTCGTACATAGCACAGTATGAAGAGTCAACTTTCAGTCTGAACTCCGTGATATTGCACGTTCAGTAATGGAACTTCATGCGAAGCTTTATATTACAAAAGGAACTGTCAAATGAAATGCGAGTAAGTATAGAAAACAATATATGTATAAGCTTCTATCGAACATTCCCTCATTTTATTAACCAAAGTAAACTTCAAAATGATGTTTTTACACACTGTTTCGTGTTAATAACGCAGGTGATAACAAAATAAACAATATCAAAAATATTTTCACAGTTCAAGCAAACTAACGTAACGTGTATGTTTACTTGTTTATCTTTTACTCGCAACTTTAAGTGTTTCCTGCATTTTTGGACGAAGACCACGAGAATAGATAAAAATTCGTATCTCAAAAGGAAAAAACGGAACCCTTATAGGATCAGCTCTCTCTTGCAGCTCTGGTTCATTCTATCTATCCTAGTGCATGTGGAATAAAGCGTAAAGCTAAAAAAAAACATATTCCAGTTGGACTACTGATTTCTAAATTAAAAAAATATAAATACATAGTTTTCTTGACAATAGCATTGCTTTGCAATATTCATTAATGGTTGTAATAAATACTCGCACTAAACCTTTTATATTTTTTTACGATTTTTTAAAGTAATTAACGACTTTAACTGTAGGATTTTTAATGACTTATGAATAAAACAATAGACATAATTTATGACTTTTATTGAATTGTATTCATTTCATCAAAGATTCAGATGTGCTCGTAATACAGTAAATTTAACTATAAGTAACAGATAAGCAGCCGTTTATTTTTTTTTTATGTTTCTAATATATATTTAGGGCTTCAGAATGACATTAGTTAAAAAATTTAACGCGCTATTACCACGAGCCTTAATAAAAGGAAGTAACAACATTTGTTCAAAATATCGAATCTTGAATCTACATTTTACTTTAGATATTTTAGTCCATTATCCATTTTTATACGCGAAGGAGAAGAAACGTCCATAATTATCCCCTTGTTGAATTTCAATTTGTCAACAAAAAACACAACGTTGAGACTCGGGACATGGTGAATTCACCATGTCACGAATTCGGGTGGAAAGTATAGAATGGAGTATTATAATTCTACCTCTGCCTATTCTGCTATGAGGGATTAGACGTGAAAGTAAAAATAATCAACGGAGCCCTACGCTGCGTGTTGTCGATATACTCGTAAGTGAATCTAAACAACCTTAAATATTTTTAATATACATATCTCCATTTACTATTAATCTCACCACCATTTTTTTATGTTAGGAAATTTTCGTATGATCTACAAACGATATTTAGTTCATTTACACAGAATAGCCAATTGTAAATCCGACCAAATTTCGTTAACTTTTCAATACTGTCTTAACTAAGGTCAATGAAGACTTACAAAGTTTTTGTTTCGCATTAACGAAAGCCGAACTGTATATTGAATGAGGAAGCAAACTCAACTGGTTCAGGAAATTGAAGCGGTGCTTGGAGTAATCAGTTAATTGGTGAATTAGTTAAGTTTACTTGTTCTCTATGCGCTTTTAATTGAGCAATTATCTATGGAAATGCATAGACGTCGTAAGTTGTAGCACGGCTGACGGTTATGGGTGCGTGTATAAATTTAAATATATAGTAAAAAGATAAAAATAGATAAAGATTAGTAAATGTAATATTTATTCTTATTGGGCACTGGCTGTAAACGTAATGGTTGTAGGTTCAATATTCTCAGTAAAATTCATTATTTTCATTTTGCTGCTCTGCCAGGTCAAAGTTTGGCCTCTAACTGCATATAGATGCAACGTGTCAAATTCACGCGGAAAGTAATTCTTGCTGTGAAGTTCCTAAAGGTAAAAGAAATCATTCGTGAAAACCTCTAAATTTCTTCATATTATTTTAATATTATTCCATTTTCCTTATTTTATTGTCTTGGGAATAATCAATTAAACGCTTTATTTTTATTACTAAACTAACTGTAAAAAAACCATTTATATCTAATTATTATAAGAATTGTATGAGATTTCAAAGTTTATTTATAAAATAACAATAGTAATAACCCACACATAGATTTAATACAATATGATTAAGAACGATCAGTTCAGCCCCTACACAACCCTATTAGATTGGGGCAGATTTGTTAATGAGGCCCGAATCCCGGATATTATGTTCCCCGGACTTACGACTTGATCGATGTTAGTTAATTAACAAGGAAATAGATATGATAGTGATTCTTGGGCAATAAAACTAATCAATACAAAATACAAAATACATAAAAATAATTGCGTCGTGGCGCAGTGCAACCAGGGTGTGACTGTAACGTGACGGTTGTGGATTCGATCCCCATTCGAGGAAGTGAAATATTTATTTACGTTTATATTTCCATTTCTTCGCTCTGGTGTCGAGGCAAAAGCGCGGCGTTGAGTTCTGTTACTCAACACGCAATGCCTCCAGAATTCAGCAGAAAGTGGAGATCGAAATGTCTTAACACTGGGTTCCCTCTGCCTACCCTGATGTGTTGCGGGAAGCTGATTTTTATTTTAATATAAAATATTTAGACATTGTGAGTGGGTCAGGATATTCTTGAATAATCTTGAGGAAGTTTCAGCGCTAAGTCTTTTTATACTGTCATCTGCACTCAGTTTTTAATCCAACAGCTAGTATATAATCTCTTGAAATATTGATCAAAGCTTGTTTATTATAAATGAGGCCATTGTGGCCCAGTGGTACATCGTTCGACTAAACGCGACGGTTGTGGATTCAATTTTCATTCGGACAAATAAATTATATTATTAGGTTCCCTCTGCCATGCCCTGCTACTAGTGCTGTACTTCTAGTATGCATGAAAGTGTAGTAGAAAAAAAATAGTAGATATATTAAAAAAAGTAATTTAGCAAATATTTTTCGAAATATAAAAATCCACATAAGCGTATTTCAATGTTTGTAACAAATCAAGAAGTTCTCAACTTGTTTTCAACTTGGGTCTTAGCAACACAGCAGATTCTGTAACTTTTAACATTCGTTTGCTTTTTAAAAGAAGTAAACTAGACGACACTTTACTAGTTGAAGCAAAATACGGAAAATACGGAAAAGTATATTTTACTTCAAGGAAAATTTTATTATGAAGAATTTTAATATAGTATCGTAAATATTTTCATTTTACGTCTTACAAATCGATGAAAGCCGACTGCACGCACGAAAAAGCATGACTTATTTTCACGTTCCACCTGAGACGAGCGTGAAAAACGTAGAATTTAAAGGTACTTTAATTTAACGGAGTATGTATTTATTTGTATGTATGTTTATATATATTCTATGTATGTATTGTGTTTTTTTTTTTGGTATTTTTATTCTTTTATTTTTATGATTGCACTTATTATATATTGTGATCGTATTCCGCTGTTTTCCAATCAAATTGAGCTTTTTGGCATTCATCCACTTCTATTGGTTAGCTGGAAGAGATTTTTTAAAAAATAAACCCGCCATTGTAAATATATATTTTCAACTATATTTTACAATTTATTCTTTATTTAAAAATAAATATAATTTATTTCTATTAATTAGGATGGAAGGCACAATTTTCATGTTTA
This sequence comes from Heliconius melpomene rosina, assembly GCF_056956725.1. Taxonomy (NCBI): domain Eukaryota; kingdom Metazoa; phylum Arthropoda; class Insecta; order Lepidoptera; family Nymphalidae; genus Heliconius; species Heliconius melpomene. The sequence continues at coordinate 3,613,219 of NC_140389.1, read as the reverse complement.
CTGGCAGCCAGTCTACCACTATAGACTAAAATAACAAAATCGAGGCCGTCGTGAGCCAGTAGCAAGTATTACATAATATTTTAATTTCTCCTCCCTGATAAACAGCAAAGTGCGGTGTTATGTTCCGCCCCTAAACATACAATATCTTGAAAATTCAGAAATTATTTATCTCGTTTAGTTAGGCCACGTGCAGTCTTAGATTTTGTCTCAAACCACAGAATTTTGAAGTTTTCTATCACTCCAAAAGAGAATCGACAAAAAAGTGATGAAGGATTTGTCAATTCTACCACAACACCCTCAATTGAATATATTATTTAAATTAACCTATTACTTATTCCAATAGGCCATTCGGTCTTGTTTATGCTGAGCATTGTGGTACGATATCTGGTACTAGTAACTTGTAATGTAGGGTTAACTTGATTGCCTATGATTAAATGTAGGAAGGAAAAGCTTTATTGAGTTTCACAATGCTGTAAACGTTAAGATGAAATATTTAATGTTTTCATTTCCTTACCTCTGGTAACAAGACGCAGCGTTGAACTCCGCCACTCAATGCGCAATTCGCGAAAGTGAGAAAGGAGTGTCTTAAAATGGAACGAAAATGTCTTAATGGGAAAGGATTAATATAACACTAAGTTATCGAATTCCCTCTTGCTACCTTTATACGTACGATATACAGCGTGAAGCTTTAAAAAAATAGTGTCAAGACCCTTCGTTCTCCCTTATTTCAAGATATTGCTTGATAAAAGATATAAAATATGATAGAATATACGATAATATTCTTACCAATGACTTATTTTTACAATATAAACTATATTTCTATACAATTTATTAGATAAATTGTATTAGGTACTATGTGGGTGGTAGCGAAGCGTAGGCGTCTTTGTTAGTCATTCCTTATCTATTACTCCTTATTAGGTGCCGCTTAGTGCGAATTAATTTAGCTGATAGTTATTAAATTAGGTTAAAAAGGTTAAAAATCTCTCTTTACAGGTGCAGAAGTTGTGGATTCATTCCCAGCACGAAACGATGTATTTGAAGTTTTTTTTCATAATTTTAATTTTTTTTTGCTGTAAAAAAAAAATACAGTGTTGGATTCTGATCACAGAAAATAAATAACTTATATATGTAATTCATTCCATACAAAACTAGTGCAAACGCCCGTAAATATAAGTTTGTCATCATTTAAGTCATAGTTCCCGTTGACCTACAATCATGGAGTTGCAACGGAACCCTCGGTGGGCGTGTCCGATTTGTGCTTGACCGGTTTTTTCGATTTCATTTCAATCCACGCCCAATGATCACTTATTGAGCAACTTGTTTATAAATATCGGCATCATTATAAAATTTAATTCAAAAACAAATATAACGAATAGGCTAATTATAAATGTTAATTTATAATTTTCATACAGATCACATAAACAGAGTGCCCTTTTGCAATCAATTAATTATATTATTGAATATATTTTATACAGGTTATTGCTTATTATAGATTCGGTTTTGGTATCATTGAAATAACTGTTGGATTATGAATATTATCGTTATTTATTTTTACGCATCACTTTACAGAATAGGTATATAGAGGGTGCCTAATAAATCACTTTTTAGGGTTCGGTAGCGTATCAATAAAAACGGAACTCTTATAGGGTCACTTTGTTACGTTTGTTTGTCTGCTTGCGGCGTTATTAAATCCTATAGGGTACTCTTCGTTGACATAGAATATTAAATTTTAAGAAGTAAGAAATTTAACCAGCATTACTGAGGAGAAAGTACCCAAAAATTGTAGTTAAAGTTATGTATATCACAAAGATAACTATAACAATCTAATATTTATATGCGCTTCCGCTTTCACCTACAATCATGAACTACAGAACCGTCGGTGCGCGAGTCAAACTCGCACTTAACCATATTTTCTGAAAAATTGTTAAAAATATTTCATCACTTGGATTTCGTCCATTGTTATCGAAACCAAGGTCTTTATATCATTTCGCTACAGATCTGAATATCACAATATTTGGAATGTAAATAAAAATTAAAGCAAGAAATGTGTTCTTTATTACACATAACTTTAATATGGTAAAATTAGTGTTTTGTCCACTTTATTCAATCTTATAGGAGACAAAACTTAGTGTCAATACACTCCGTCCACCGCTTTCCACTCGAATTTAACATTACGCATTGACTAAACTGATTCATTATTACAAATACATTTCTATGAAACTAATTTAACTCAATACAGACAAAATATATCAATTGAGCAATTCTAATAAACGTAAGGCTTAGTTGGCATTATCTAGTAGTAAACCACAAAACACTTATATACCTCCTCCCAAAAGCTGGTCTCAATTCGATCGCAATATAGGGAATAACCATAAAGGATAATTTTAATTGCCCCATTCCAAATCTCTATAGCAAATAGAATGCCTTTTACACTTGCGTTGTGATGGCAAAGTTTTGTGAGATTATTTCTGAGGACGGAGAAGAGAGAGAGAGAATCGAACATTATAAGAACTCGATTTATATTTCATCATATTAAATAACTAGATTTAACACCGTCGTCTCATAGGTAGATGCCGCCGTGATGCAGGAGTACAAGGGTACGAAGACGACGAGTGTTTGCAACATTCGATACACAATGCCTCCAGAACTCAGTGGAAACTAAGGAAAGGAAGTGTTTTAACGGGGACGGAATGTCTTAATACTAGGTTCCCAGGTTCCCTCTGCCTATTGTGCTATAAGTAGGATGCATAAAAACCATACTAATAGCAGAAAATTGCGAATCTATATCGTAAGTGTGAAATTTCCTATGTGATATTCAGAACACGTGCGAGTTGCGGGTATCCTGGGTACGGCAATAAGTGAATAATCGTTGACTCATAGCACAATGGTTCTTCTTATAAACTCTCTGGGGTATTATAATTTAGAGAATTCTGACATTTACCTAAATCTAAATTTAGTGAAATATAAATTTAGCAAGAACATTTTTAAGAATGAAATTAAACCACCATAAACCTCCATAGCTAAAACAAAATAAACCTTTTTATTATTAACTAGCGGACGCGCGTAGCTTCGCCCGCTTATTTGCACCCTAAGGGGTGAATTCTAATAACCCATGAAACTCGTGTTCATTAAAATATTTTATTACTATTATACTTGTAGTTAAAAACAAAGCTAGCAAAGCATTTTCTAATAGCTATGAAAACATAGCTATGAAAACATAGCTTTTAATTAAAAAATTAAAAGTTCATTAAATTGTTTAAACAACATTAAGTCCTACGACATTATAGAAAGTAAATGAAGCTAGATAAGAAAACAGGATTTTTCAATTAGCACTAATTATCATCATGTAAACTTTGTAAGACCGGTGTTTTTGTTGATTTTATTCTTTGAAATAACTCTAATAATAAATAAATAATAAATTCCATTAGCTTAGCGTAAGTTCTCACTTTTTGCCAAATTTTATTGTTGTTATTTTGTTTACACGGCGATTGCAGTTGACAAGTGTAAGTTTGCGAGTATGCACTCATTTTGTTTTAAATGAATTATAGATATGAATTTATTATGATTGTATTCTAAGATGATGTTCATACAATATTCAACAAAAATGTTGCGTAAATGTCCGTATCTTTTGTTCATGTCGACATAAAATCTTGATTTTTTTCTGTGCTTTAAAGGCTATTTTTTTTCCTTTTTAAGTACGGAACTCTAATAATTTTTTAACATTTTTAAAGTGATATTTTACTCTAAGAAAAGCAAAATATTCCAGAAAACGTATAAAACGTTGGAACGTAGCGAGACTTGAACCCAGGTCTTGGAAACCGTCTAAGTGCTGTCACTAAACTCTCCGAAAGCTCTGGAACCAACCAGCTTTATTAAAATCCGACATTTTATTATTTAAAATATATTTTTAAAAATATATTAAACGTTTAACATATAAAACAAATAACCCACTTATACGAATAAGCATGTTTCACTTAAAAGTGGTACACATTCTAACAAGATTTGTACGACAATAAGCTTATTTGCAATTATCTTATTGCAATCAGTATTGTTTATTCAATACTATATTGGCCAATTTACTTTATTTATATAATATCTAAATACTGTATCTATCATTGGTTCCGTATCGGGACATGGATCTGTTCCAATGAGTTTAAGTTGTCTTGTAGTGACAACTGACTCCGCTTGCAATATATGTGTGTACACACATGGGGTGGGGGTTGATTATAAATCCCTCGACTCCCTCCCTCCTTTTTATTATTGAAAAAAAAGAAAGGGGCAGATAAGATGACCAACTGACAGAGATGGTGAGAAATACCATTGTGTGATGTTATCATCAAAAGGGTTACGGATGCGTACTAGCCTTAAGATTGAAAGTCGTCTGACTAAAGAAATAATTATATATGATCTGGAAAACTATTTATCTTTTTTTATCTCTATTATATACCAATTATCCCCTTGCATTGTTCGGTTTATTGGAAATAGAAAAAAAAGTAATACCGAAAACAGAATAAAAAAAAATATTCGCGGCTGTTCTACTATTTAGTATACGTGCTGGCTGAAAACTAACACTAAACTTCAATATGTAAATTATGAATGTATTTTATAACTAACATATTGCCACGCATGGAATTCGAACCCAAAACTAACACATCATCATCGTCATGTTTAAAATATCGAGGTTCCTTTCAATAATTAGATAAAATATTATATTAGACCACTCATCATCTAGCTGAACAAACGTGACTCTACTTACTTAAGTTACCTATAGAGCACTTATTGCCACAAAAAAGAATTAAACAAAACACTCACTTGCATGGAATAAACCTTAGTGCTTGAGGCATTTAGGAATATCGAATACCAATTCATTTAATTTAAATCGTTCGCCTTAGTAATATAATAAATCGAAATTCAATCGATTCTCGTACGAGGTTCAAAACTACACGGTAAGAGAAACGATACTACCAAGAAGCAACAAGCTTATTCACGCCTATTTTGTAAGTAAATGTGACGATAAACTTAAACTAGATGTAAAAAAATAATGATTGTATGTAATTTATTTTAACGTGTAATAGGCCAGTCATGGCGCAGGGGCACAAACTGTAAAACCGACTGGTTGTGGGTTCGATTCCCATTCGAGGAAATGAAACATTTATTTCAATTTATATTTCCATTTCTCCGCTCTGGTGTCGAGGCCTTTTGCTCATGTCTCGTTAACAGAGCGAAGCAAAACATTAAATATTTCAATTCCTTGAATGGGAATTGAATCCACAACCTGTCTGCGCCACGACTGTCCTCTTAATACTAAACACAATTCCAATATCACTCTCAAAACAATTTTCAACGTAGTATCGAACAACTTTAAGCACTAGAACTCAAAAAATATTAAAAGCCATTTCAAAAATCCTAACATATGATAGAGTTTGTATGAAGTATCGGTTAAAAATAAAGCGGAGGGAAGGGACAACACAGCAATCTATCTTTCCGATAAATGGGTTCCATCGTTTGTTTGTGGAACGAACAAACAAAGATACCTATTGCATTGTACTTTGTAAGTTGGTTAGGCGTTCTCTATTTTTCTCTTTAGTCTTTCACCGAAAATATATTTCTAAGTTTAGAAAAATTTTTCAATTTCAAATTTTAACATGATCGGTTCATCTGAACCGATTTTTAGAGTTGTGAGATAATGATACAGTTTCTATATCAAGAACAAATAAAATAGGCGAAGAGAACTTAGTGCTAATTTCCTGTTTCCTTGTTTTTGTTGATTTTAAGACAGACATTACCATTAAAATTTATTGGCCCAAAAAAAGTGGACAGAGTAACTGTCAAAAAATGCAGAATAACGTCATATATAACCCGTATATATCCGGTTACGCAGAGGGAACTTTGTGTTAAGACACTCCATTATGTGATAACTGTCAAAACTTGCATATTTTCTTCTAATCAAAGGAAAGGAATGTACGTAATAAATTCCCCTGAGTGAGAATCGAATCCACAACCATCGTGTCAGACGTTATCCTACTTCACTACGACGGCCTTAATTATCTATAAATTATAAGAAAACACGTTAGAATTGAGCTAGCGACCTCTCACATACCTTGAACCCTACAAGTTGGCTTAATCCAATAAAACCAGGATTTTATATCGCGCCGATTAAACTTGCACAGTATGGGCCTATCCCCCGGGGTTCTTCGAATAAAGCGTTTCCTTTTACGGCTAAACGCTTGCTACGTGTAGGGAGATATGTTAAATTATAGGTGGAATAGCTTTTTAAAACTATGGCAGGACTGCTAGTACACGGACGTCTTGCTTCGTTTCTTATTGTAGTCTTACATAAATTACTTATATGGCAGGGTAGGTGGAAAGGACCTGGTGTTAAACAATCTTTACCCCAAATTTTGCCCAAAATTCGTAAGTAAATAGATAAAACTTCTTATTTTCTGTTTTACTATTGTTTTTTTTTTTGATTGATTGATTTCTCGAAATATGGCGTTTCGAGCGTGCCAGTTGAGCACAATTCATTTCGCCAATGTCACGTTGTATGGAAAACACACGAAGGAAATTGACCGGTAATAAAAAAGATAAATATACACAATTATAGAATACATGTAAAAAAAAGAGATCCTGTGTAAGTACAGCCTTCACCCATACCCACCATATACACAGCACATTAGATTAGTAATAAATAATATTTTACATGGGGGTTAATTTAAAGTTTTATTTTGTTAAGTTTAATATATTTACATAAAAATTTACATAAAGGACTAAACACAAACATTAACAAACACTGAACATTTAAAGGACGAGGGACTTTATGAGGGAGGACATCATATAAGGGACGAGTTAACTTAGGACAAGAGAAAAGGATGTGGGAAGGGGAGCCGTCGTCCAGGCCACATTCACACAGAGAGTGGTCCCTGACCCTGATCTTAGCTAGATGTACAGGAGTAGAAGCATGCCCAAGACGTAAGCGACAGATTGTTGTAATAATCCTCCGTTCAATAAACCTTTGAGAATAAAACCAAGGTCGCCTAGGAATATCAGGTTGAATAAGGGCGTAATACTTACCTTTATGTGATTTTGACTCACTCCAGGAATTATTCCAGGACTTATGCAGATAAATATCCGCAAGGGACATCAGATCCTGGGCGGAATTGGAGAAATGGTCTAATGTGCCACACTGAATAGCTGATTTAGCGCAGGAGTCTGCAGATTCATTCCCACTGATTCCAGAATGTCCTGGAATCCACACCTAAGTAACATCCAAACCCTTTAGATGACAAGAGTACAATTCTTTACGAATCCTTAAAACAATTGAAGATCTCAATCTACTATAAAATGGGCTTCCCTTTAAGGCCATTAAGCAGCTTAGTGAGTCAGTAAAAATAACCGTCTGTTTAAAATTGTGGGAATGTGTAAACAGGACTGCTTCTAACAAAGCAACAGCCTCGCCTGTGAACACAGATGATTCGGGAGGGCATTTAAATTGTAATATAATTTTGAATTTTGGTATCCAGCAAGCTGCACCAACACAGCTTTCTTTTGAAAGCTTTGATGCATCTGTAAAGATGAGGATGTGATTTGAAAAATTTTCATTTACTATGGATTGAAATTTTGTGTTGGTTCCAGGATCTCCCTTGGTTAGGCCAAGATTTGTGACGATACAAGGAGAATGAACTAGGGCGTTATACGGTGTAAGGAACAGTGGATTAGAAGGAAAACAAGTCAAAGGATTAGGGAGAGATGTAAGTCTAAAGAAGGTATCAAGCAGGTATGGTAAAGGTTTGCCTTGAGGGATGAGATCAGCTAGCTTAGATAGCTTAGACCGAGGATGGGAAGACAGCTGCAACATTTTACTCACAAATCGATCGGAAAGGAATTGTCGGCGGATAGGAAGTGGAGGATCTACACACTCCACCTGCAATGCATTGGTAGGAGTAGACTTCATCGCACCTAGGATAATCCGAAGACATTTATATTGTATTCGGTTTAATTTTTCAGTAGGTAATTTATTAAAGGGGTCTAACACAAATAATCCATAGTCAATATGACTGCGAATTATAGCATTGTACAGCAGTTTTAGAGTATAAGGGTGTGCGCCCCACCACACACCAGACACAGCTCTCAAAGCATTAATGCCTTTTTCACATTTCCTGCTGAGATATTCAGCATGAGCAACTCCGTTCAATCGTTTATCAAGTATTATGCCTAAAAATTTGACGTTTTCTGTTAGATGAATGGGAATATTATCACACAAAATTTGAAAATTTGGAATTACTCTCTTTTTTGTAAACACGACCGTTTGACATTTAGCTACCGACAATGCCAGGCCATGCTCAGAGAGCCACTGGTTAAGATAGTGCAAGGCAGTATTTAAACGAGAAGTTATGTCCTCCACAGAATTTGAGCTGTAATAGAGGACGATGTCATCAGCATACTGAAGAATGTTACAGAAATTATTAACAGATAATTCAAGGTCATGTGTGTATATGTTATACAACAGCGGACTAAGAGCTGAACCTTGAGGAAGACCTTTCCAGACAAGTCTGGAAGGTTTAGTAAGAAGTCGATGTCTTACAGATACCGATCTCCCGGTCAGCAGATTACATATGTAATGGGACATCCTCGGCGGAATACTCAGCTGACGCAATTTCTGCCTGAGCACCGGAAGAAGAACATTATCATATGCAGATGCGACATCTAAAAAGACACCAACCAAATACTCTCCTTTGGCAAAGGCTCGTCGAATATCTGTAGTAAGAATACTGAGACTATCAATAGTACTTAGCCCCTTTCTAAAGCCAAACTGAGAGGGCGCTAAGATATTCCTACTTTCCACTATCCATTCCAGTCGATTTTTCAAAAGCCGTTCAACAATCTTAGATATAGTAGATGCCAGGGCAATGGGTCTATAGGAATTAAAATCTGAAGGACATTTTCCAGGTTTGAGGATAGGGATAACAATTTGGGACTTCCATGAGTTGGGTATATTGCCTGATTGAAATATTTTATTTATCATGTTTAGAAAATGGTGTTTAGAGTTATCATTTAATTTTGTAATAAAGGAGTAAGAAATACCATCCTCACCTGGACTGGTATCCTTTAAATCCGTTAAGACGTTTTTAAGTTCTTCAAAGGAAAAAGGAAGATCCATTTCCTCCGAAGATTCAACCGGCGTAGATATAAATAAATCTTGGGGTGGGACAAAAGGGGGAGCCAATTTGTTTGCAAAATCGTTGAGCCAAACAGAAGGATTATTGGAATTGGGACTGCTGACATTGTTAAGAGATCGGCGAAATCTCTTAACATTTGTCCAAACAAGGGAAGACGAGGAACGAGGACTAAGGGATTCACAAAAACTTATCCAACCACGTTTTTTCTTTTTCCAAATGCAATTTCTAAATACTATGAAGGCTTCGCATCCTTGCGTCTGTAGTCGATAAAATTTTCCATAGTCATACAGGCTGCGTATGACTCCTCGGCAGATGTTCGCCAAAGGACAGAATCAGAGCATTCCTGATCCCACCAGGGATTGAAATGCATCCAATTCTGAATGGAGCGGTATTTGGGGATATGTAGGTCAGCAGCAGACATAATAGCAGAGACAAACCCTTCATAGTAAACAGAGATACTCTCATAATTACCAGACTCAGAAAGATTGCACAACATGCAATCCACAGAGTCGGCGTACTCGTTCCAGTTGGCCTTTTTTAAATTAAATTTATGGGGAAGGGAAGGAGTAGGAGTGGGAGGAAGTCTATTATTTAAGGACAGCAAAATCGGGAAATGATCACTACCATGGGTAGATGGGAGTACAGACCATGATAGTTGGGAAGCAAGAGAAGGAGAAGATAAGGAAAGGTCAATAGCAGACCTAGGGTTCTGATTTGGATTAACCCTACGAGTCGGTGACCCATCATTGAGAATGCAGAGGTCCACATCATCAATCATTTCCACCAACGAAGGAGAGAATCCATCACATTAGTAACACCCCCACAAAGTGTGATGGGTGTTAAAATCACCCAGGACCACCACAGGGCTGGGAAGCGAAGAGATAATAGACTTAAGCTCTAGAAAGATGGAAGGGGAAGGATGAGGGATGTAAACAGAAAGGAAGGAAATACCAAGGGTCCTCACAGCAACAGCATTCAACTGTTGACTATGAGAAGGGAGAGGAATACGGGAATATGGAGAAGAGTGCTGGATGAGGATAGCACTACCTCCATACCCGTCATTTCTGTCCTCCCTTAAACAGGCGAAACCTGGCACCCTGAATCGGGAGTCAGGCACCAGCCATGTTTCTGAGAGGGCAATAATGACAGGATTATGCAGAGAAATAATAGAAAGTAGTTCATGCTTTTTAGCACGAATACTTTTACTATTCCACTGCAGGAAGAATAGTGGAGCCATTGTTAAGGATTTTAAAGATTTTGAGTAGGTTTTGGGCAACGTAGGACGGTAAAGGAAGTTCATCAGCAGTTGAGATTATGCTCACAAGAGTGTCAGTCAAAGCAATTAACAGATCCTTTGTAGATTCTGCTGGACTGTCAGAACCTTGATTTAGTGCACAACCATTAGGAAGGGACGAGGAACAATTGCTAATAATGGACTGGTGAGCTTGTCTATTGTATGCCTTTGCCATAGGAACGTGGGGACGGGGAGCTTGGAAAACTGTTTTACAATAGGATTTAGAGAAAGTAGCAGGTCTGCTTTGTTGGGGTTGGGGGTTTGTGAAAACAGGAGGTGAGAACATTTCCTTAGCAACATTTGCATAGGAACGTTGGACAGATGGGAACCGAGAGGATGCTTCCATATAGGAAATACACTCTTGCGACATAACCGTTTTAATGTTCTGTTGTCTTACAAACTCAGGGCACCCTTTATCAGTTGCAAAATGTTTAGCTGTGCAATGGATGCAGGTTGAATTTTCCTGCCGGATGTCACATGCATCACCAGTATGAAACTTTGAACACCTATAGCACCTTGGCTTTGATCTACACTGTGACTTAACATGACCAAAACGACAGAAATTAAGGCACTGGATTGTAGGATATTTATAAAGTTCAATATTAAGGACAGATTTATAGGAGAACACTCTTTCAGGCAATTGTTGGCCACGTATAGTAATTACAACAGTTTGAGTTGGAACCCATGTAACTACACCCTCACTTACATTCTTGCGGTTCATTCGTCTTGCTTTTATAACTTCTCCGCATGCACTAGGGAATATCAGTGAGCCAACAAACTCTTCCAAAGACCATTCAACGGGAATTCCTTTTACAATTCCCATCCTTGTAATATTAAATGTCGGGATTACACAAACATATTTACATAGACTAAGAACAGGGTTATTCAAAAATCTATTTGCTGCATCAGCAGATGTAAATTGGACACTGATTTTATTGCGACCCACATTTTTAACTCCATCATTAACTATATCAGTGATTTTATTAGTATGGAGAAATTGACCAAATTTAATGGCTCTTATAGAGGTCCCTGCAGATGGATCAGGAGATTCCCTTGACACATACACAATAAAAGGACCTTTATCAGTACTAATATAGGATTTTGGGGCATCGGATAAGGCAGGGTGGGTCCATACATTCTGGATGGAAGGAGTGGCAGTGGCTGGGTCTATGATCGTTTTTTTAATAACATCTTGGTTTGAGGATGTTTCCTCAACTTGTCTTTTTCTCTTAACTGTAGAATTTACATTACTCCCCCCAGGATCAGGGGGGTCAGGTGGAGGATCAGGATCCATCTTAGAATAAAAATAACCTAACTAAAACTAATCTAATCTATAAGACAACACAACTACTTACTATTACCAATCACCTTATTAGTATGGATCTATTTACACTATTATATATTGTTTCCACTATGTAAAATAAACATTTTCAGTACTAAAAAAAGATATTTTCACGAACACGTGTGTTAAACAAAACAAACGTCAGCATTTTTAATAAAATATGATAATGAAATTACGTACGTCATTTTAGTTCAAATCCTATAGGATAGAATAGGATTTTACATTTTTTTTTCTTTGTGAGATCTGGAAATTAACTATTTTTCTCGGTTTTACTCTTCTATTTATTATAATTTTATTAGCTTTTATTTATTATAAAACAATTCGAAGTCGAAGCGAGTCTTAGCTCTATGCTAACAGCAATTCCTTGACTAAGCCATAATAGTCCAACATATTGCCCGTATGGAACATAATTACTGCAATAATACTGTGAGTTCGCTTACAACGTGGTAAGAACAGCACGTTAATTACCTTTAGTATGAGATAACCTAACACTACTGCAACAACGCTGTTATATATGTATATTCAAATATTTATTTTCAAAGAAAACCACGTTGTATCTTGATTGGGAAAGTTATTATTCTTTTTCTTTTATTTTTCTTTTTAATATAAATATACAATAGGTGAAAGAAAAGGTTCATGTATGCATCTAATTATGAATTTTAATATATCTATAATAATAATAATACGAATCTACAGAAGATTTTTTTCACCAAAAAGCCATACATAAATTCTCTTACTTGTATCTTCATGCTTCATCTCCACTATAAATTGTAATATAAAATCTATATAAAATTTAGTGACAAATCACTCTTATTTTACGGAGTGTAGAACTTAAAGGCTTATCCTATTACCTGCTTCGCTTGCCAACCTCCGTTTGATGCTATTTTTTATATTATGAGCTCCTAAACATACAGCCAGACCAGTCGTAGCACAGGGGCTGGTGGAATATCTTAACACAGATATATAACTAATAAAAATAACTCACAGAAAACTTTTTATACAGGGTGGAATTGTCAGCGCCACTTTAAATGAAACCACAGTTTTAACTACTCTATAAAAGCCTAATATAATTCGGAAAAAAAATAATTCTCAAAAATGAAAAAGTTTTTTTTTCAAACAAAATAAATAATAAAATTATCGTTTTAAAATAAAACGCCATTTGTAAAGTATAACATAGGCACGCACACACTTACCTGTCAAAGTGGCAACGTCGCATACGTATGTGTGCGTGACACGAAATACAGGTATGGATAAAAATCGTGAAATGAAAAAAAAATCCTACGTCCCAGCCGTTGAGGTACCTTGATTATTTTTTTTAATTCTGGGTTTGAAATATTTTACCCTATATGCAGTTTCAGTAAAAGAAGCGCTGCCTCTTCCACCCTGTATACCTAATAGAAAGATAACGGAGGACCTATCATTTGCAAAGTAAATTTACCATACCATTAACCAGTATTAAAACAAGATATTAAACTGCACTACTTTTAGTTTTAATCATAAATATACACATTATAAGACTTCATTGCTTAAACCTATTAAGTTTATTAGAAAGCTGCATTGGTTATTCTACTTTGTATCTCTAGTGAATTATGTTTAATCTGTGTAATTTAATATGAGGGCAGATGATGAAAATCGAGTTCAATTTGGCGATTGACTTAACGGATTGTTTTGTAAAATTTGTTTTAAATATATTTATCTTCTAAAAAAAACTGTAGCGTTTACAATGGCCTGCTTGCCCTCGCGACACGACTGGACCCTGCCAAGTACTCTGACAAACTGTTCTGTCAATTGTGTGTCAATACATGTTTAAATTTATTTTTATAAGAGTTAATTACTTTTATTTTTAGAGACTAAAATTATAATATACTCATAATATAAACGTTTCTTGAAGCATTGACATCATCTTGGCATGGTTAAGAGTTCAATTCCGACTCATTGTAATAAATTATGATCATTTTTCCTCCAATGCCTCCAAAATGTGCGGTGCGAAACAGAAAAAAAATGCAAAAAAATATTCTTCTTGTTACAAAATACGCTAAAACATAGTCTTTATTAAAAAAAATATTTTTTTTAGAAAAAAGAACATAAAATACCCAGCAAGTGGGTACCTAATATAATTTTTATAATTTTTCAATTATACATAATGGTCATTGTCTGGGAGTAGTATAATTTCATTTTAATTATTCATGCTGAGGAGCTCGCTGGCTTCCCTTTTGTTTTATTTGACATTTAATATTGTAAATGAGATAAAACTGTTATAATACAAAATTCTACATATACCTTTCTACAACTTTGCTTACTATTCATTGTATTTTTTTTAAATATTCTTAAAAAATCTGCTAAAACTGGCTGTAAGATTTTTTATCTATTTTTAGAAATCTCTATGCCGTGCCACAACTACTAGCTTGAATAAATTCATTTAAGAAAATATATTCCAATCTATGAAGTCATTGGTAAATTTAAAATTGGACGTCAATATTTTTTTTCGGGAGTATCCTGCATATACCAGGATAGAGCGTGCTAGGTCTCAACACGGTTCCAGCAGGGTAGGCAGATTCTGCTACCTACCCTGCTCGAACCGTGTTGAGACACTTCATTCCCCACTTTCCGCCGAATTCATCGACTTTCTTATTATAGGAAACTCAAGCTATACCTCCAGGATTCGGTAGTAAGTGGGGAGTGCTTTAACACTAAGCTTACTCTACCTACCTACCTACCTAATTTTGTAAATAAATGTGCTACATGCAGGATCTACTTTAAAATTCCCTTGAACCCACAACTCGCTGTGAATCCGTCGTCTAACCTAATATGAGAATTTAAGCGAAAAACAAATACAATCAACAATGTTGATAATACCGAAGATTTCATCGTTCTTCATTTTGTTTGCCCAAAAATTGTGTAAACGACATCACTCACGAAAGTTAAAATGAAATTCTTTCTTTTATGTCAAATATTTTTACTGCAAATTGATTGTTTAGTATGCAAAGGGCGAACGCAAGTTTATTCCGAGCGCGTCTTTTAAATCTTCTCTTGATTAAAAGAATAATTTTTCAATATCCTACCGAAGTTTATGAAAAATTTTTGTTGGTGCATAAAGAAAATTTGAATTTACATATTTTTCTATTAAACTATAGTTTATTTGCGAAACGTGAGGTAGTCTAGCGATAAATTATAAATGTCATATCATTATCTTGTTTTTTTTTTTTGCTTCACGCTGTATCCCGCATATAGCAGGATAAGAATTCATTAAGAAAGAGAACGTAATGTATATTTGATACTCCCTTCTCTACCTGCGTATAATATAGAAATTTTATAAAAACAACAGACTATTGTGAACCGCTGATTTAAAATGCTTTTACAAGAACTAACAAGCCAAGTTAAGTAATTGACTTTCAGGGGACGTTTAGTAATTGACATTTTAATTTAAAATAGTGTATTAAAAATCTTAATACATTTTATTGTTTATTATACCTGCACAGTATGTTTTAGTAGCATTTGATATGTATTCAAATCTCATTCACTATTTTTTTCCAACATTGTATTAACTTTTAAAATCTCTTTGGAAAAAGTAGAGAGACTTGTTGACTTATCACTTCATTCTCTCTTTCTACCACAGAATACATAAAAAACAAAAAAAACAACATAATCTATTTCTAATGATATTTAAGAAGAAAACGTGAAAATTCAAATAAATACACATCACTTTTCCAGCAATAAATTAAACTGCTCCAATTACACCAAAAATTCTTCGAACAAAACAGTACCTCCGGAAAATTAACATCCTGTATATAATTACATATATTATACCTTTAATTAAACTACCTCGGCCCATATATTTTTGTTCTGCCTTGATTCTTTTGTGAAATTAAATTAAACTCAGGTGAAATGTGACCTCAATTTATATAATCTTTGTTATGATCTCATTTCTTGCTTTTCCACTTTATTTAATCGGATTGTTTATTTTGACGTTCAAATAAGTGATCAATCACTCTTTATTGTCTGTCTTAGAAAACTTATTGACTTTTGCTTATTATCCCAGAAGTTTGACAATTGGCTCTAACTTAGTGATTTTTTTCATAGTAAATATAAAATAATATTTTTTTTATTACCACAAGTAAACACTACAATAATATATAATAAATAAATTAATAAATGAACAAAGGTTTTTGAACAGACTTGGCGCAATGGCACAAGTGTATGGCTGTAAAGAGACAGGTAGTGGGTTCGATTCCCACTCAAGCAAATTATTAAATATTGCCATTTCCTTGCTTTGGTAACGAGGCAAAGCGCGACAGTATCTTCACGCTAAATTTCCAGGTTCCCTTTACTTACTTTATATATTTAATAAGCAAAGTAAAAAGCACTTTTCCATAAAAAATATATATTCTCTAGCATAAAAACCTATATCAACTTTTTTAACAATGTAACGTACTTGGAACAAATTATAATTGCTATGTAAAATAAGCTTAGTAAAACTTTTATTATTTCAAAAGCACTCACGTAATTTTTATTTTATGTTATAAGTATTGGCATTTTACATTGTATTGCCTTTTCTATTATAGTTATTGAAAATTTTCTTACAATACCACTCGGGAAAATGTTTATATTGAAATTAATTTTAATTTACCTGGACTTGTAAGACAAAGCGGGATGTTGGTCCGCTACGCAACACAAAGTGGTTTTAAAATTAAGGATTATAGTGGAGAACGGCAGTCAGATTCCGTAGCAAGCATAGAATCTAGTGTTAAGACACTTACTTCTTAACACTAGATTCTTACTGCTTACCGCGCCAAATGCAAGAAATGTTTGTTGTAAAAAATATTAATTATAATTTTTTTTTTCAAAATATCAGTTTGTTTGTTTGTTGTTATTACTAAAAAAAAAATTAATAATTTTATGAAATTGCAAACCCTCGTAGTATCGCGCAAGTTTGTTTTTATTTGCGCTACAAGCCTTTTCAATTTCATAAAATTATTATTTTCATTTTAGTACAACTTACCTTTTTAATAAGACTTGTTTTTAAGAAGCCATATTTTTACCCTTTTGTGTTACTCTTAATTTTTTCATTTCTATAATGTAAAATAAATAGCAATGACCTTTATTTCTGACACCATAGCTTTACAAAAAATATTAATTTAATAATTACATATGCCTCTTTACAGTATTATTAGATTGTGTTCACTAAAATCGTTACAAAATGAAATGTTAATAATTACTAATTCAAACAACTATTTGAATCCTAAATTACCTAGGCTTGTGCAAGAATTTGTAGTACGCCATTTTGTTGTGGCGGCCATTTTGGATTAACAACAATATTGATTATATGTAATTTCAATGTCATCAGAACTGAACTCGTAATCCAAATTTCAGCTCAATCAGACCCTGAAAAGTAGGTCAAATTAAGCTTAAAACATTTCACATACACTAACTAACGCAAGTTAAATAAAAGTGTTAAATGAAAACTTGTAAAAAGAGGTTTAAAAGTTTACAGACTCACGTGTAGAAACAATAAGTTCTTTATTTACTTTACAAGTACAACTTTATCTAATAGCTCTAGGTGGTTAGATGAGTAGGGTTGTCAAAAATGAAAAATATATATTGCATTTTCGTTCAACAATCAGAAAATAATAATTTTAAATTAAAAATATTATTTTATTTTTATTTGGTATAATAACTGTGATAATGTATTTCATCATTTGACATTATATAAGTGAGTATAGGATGATCACTGTATACAGAGCGAGAAAGATTCTACAAGGGATTTAAATAATAAAATAAAAAAATAAAAAAGCCTTTTATTTCCTAATTTATAACAAAATTTTTACAGTGTTTTTTACTTTATAAAAACTAACTTCAATTCAATTTTACTATTCTATTTTAATAAAAAAAATAATATTTCTAAATTGTGTTAATTAGGAACCCCCCTCAGGTAAAGGCCTCTTCCAAGGATTGCCACCTCTTTCGGTCCTGGGCCGTATGTATCCATTTAGGTCCAGCAATTTTTTTAATATCATCTTCCCAACGTGTGTAAGGTCTGCCTTTATGACGCTTACCCTGTGGTCCCCGCCATAACGTCACCATCTTTGTCCATCTACTATCTTGGAGTCGTGCCACATGACCGGCCCACTTCCACTTAAGCTTTTGTGCTTGCTCCAGAGCATCAATTGCTTTTGTTTCAGCTCTTATATCAGTGTGCCTTATTTTTTGTAACCTTTTAACGTTCATCATACTCCGCTCCATTCCTCTTTGGCATGATGTTATCTTGCTTCGAATTTTATTTGTGAATTTCCAGGTTTGGCATGCATATGTAAGACTTGGGATCAGGCACGAATCCATCACTTTCTTTTTTAGATTTATAGGTATATCATTTTTAAATATTTCCTTGAGGCTCCAGTATTTCGACCATGTGTTTTTGACCCTTCTTTCTATTTCTAGCTCATTATTGATCCTATTTAAACTAATTTGTTTGCCTAGGTATGTGTACTGGTCAACATATTCTATTGTTTCACCTTCTATTTTTATATTTGTTTTAGTGCAATTTGACATAGTTTTTGTTTTGGTGACATTCATTTCAAGGCCCACTTTTTTGCTAGCTACATGAAGTGTTTCGACCATGTCTTGCAGTTGAGCGCTATTTTCAGAGAGCAATACCAAGTCATCTGCAAATCTGAGGTGACTTAACCATTTCCCTCTGATATATAGTCCTTTGTTACTCCAGTTTAGCTTATTTATTATAGATTCTAGTATTGCAATAAAAATTTTGGGGGAAAGTGGATCGCCTTGGCGTACGCCTCTTTCTACAGGAAAGCTTGGCCCAATAGTTTCCAGCTTCACTCTACCAGTACAGTTATTATAAATATTTCTAAGAATCGTGATGTACTCTCTTTCTACCTTTTGAGCTTTTAAAGTTTCCCATATGCTTTCGTGCGACACTGTATCAAAAGCTTTTTGATAGTCTATAAACGCTATATATAAGGGTCTTTGAAATTCCTGATACTTTTCAATTATCAATTCTAAGGTATGGATGTGGTCTATAGTTGAATATCCTTTCCTGAAACCCGCCTGTTCAATAGGTTGCTTTTGTTCTAAAGTAGAGCTTATTCTCTGGCTTATAATTGTTGCAAAAAGTTTGTATATGGTTGACATAAGACTAATGGGCCTGTAATTTCCAATATTCTTAGAATCGCCTTTTTTGTAAATCAGTATAATGTGCGATTCAGACCACTGATAAGGTATTTCGGAAGAATCCAAGATCATATTAAATAATTTTACCAATGGAGCTTCTAGTATGGTGATACCTGTTTTTAAGCTGTCATTGGTAATATTATCTGATCCCGGGCTTTTGTCAGATTTTAGCTTTTTTATGGCCTCTATTACTTCTTTGCCTTCTATTGGATTTATGCCACTTTGTGTTGGTGTATACGACAAATGTTCTTCATAAATAATATCAGTTTTACTTTCGGCACTATACAGTTGCGTGAAAAAAGTTGTGGCAATATTCATAATATCGTTGCGATTGTATTTTATTTTACCTACTGCCCTTAATCCTTCAATCCACGTTTTTTTTGATCTCAATTCTTTATAACCCTTTTTTAAGCTCCCCTTTACTTCAAGATGTTTCTTTATGACATTAAGTCTATATTTTTTGTAATCGAATTTTATATATTTACTTATTAGCTTATACAGGGCTTTAAGTTTGTTTCTAACTGCTCTATTTTTATTTTTAGTTTTCTGTAACTCTTGCCTTATTTTTATCAGATATTTTGTGCGTTCCGATAATATTTGCCGATCTTTTGCATGTAGTTTTGTAATTCGTGCTCTTCTTAAGCTGACCTGCATAGCGTTAATTAGTTTGTCATGATAATTTTGAACTGTGTCTCCCGCGTCCCCATTTACTAGCGTAGGTATATACTTATGTAGAGATTCCATATACGAGGTGATTTCTTGTTCCGTTTTTAGTGTACTAAATTTGTTGTTATTATTATATCCTGCTCTACTTTTTATTGGTTTTGAGAGCGTAATTACTGATCTAAGTGGTCGATGGTCCGATGGGTAGGTTATATTTAGAGTTTCAATGTTTTGGAATAGTTGTGGTCGATTGGTTAGTACATAATCGATTTCATTTTTATATTGTCCGCTTGGGGACCGCCATGTCCATCTTTTTTTAAATTTTTTCTTGAAAAATGTGTTAATAATCGCTAACTTGTTTTCCAGAGCAAAGTTAATGAGTTTTTGGCCTCTGGTATTTCTCTCTCCGTAGCCGTTTCCTCTCATTATTAAATACTCATCTTTTTGCGGTTGCCCTATTTTAGCATTAAAATCTCCCATTAGAATGAAATCCTTGTACGCTACATCCATGGCTTTGTATATCCATGAAATATGCCGAATAGAATGCCGTGATTTCTTCTTCGGTTGCAGATTCAGTTGGGGCATAAGCTTGAATTATGGTAAGGTTTTTATTTGGTAAGTGCAAGTGTATCAGTGCTACTCGTTCTGAAATGCCAATATAGCTAGCTAAGTATGGCTTTAGGTATTTCTTAATAATAAAGCCCACTCCATACATGCCTGGTGTTTCTCCTGTGTGACAGAGAATAAAGTTGTCATGTTCGGCTATTTCATTGCCGAGTCGTCGAGTTTCACATATTCCAATGATATCATATTTTATATTCGATAAGGCTTCAGTTAATTCTATAAGTCGTTCTTGTGAAGATAATGACCTAACATTATAGGTGGATATGTAGAGCTGGTTTAACTGGTGCATCTCCTTTGGAAGGTAGTGGTCGTAATCCTCCTCGGTGACCAGCCGGCTTGGAGGATATAAATCAGTGTGTGTTGGTTTCTGTTTTGTATATTTTTTGCATGAGAGAGGTGTCGGTGGTTGCTATATATTATTCCCTTCTTGACTTTTATCATTTTTATTCGATAAGTAATTAAGTATAGTCTGTTTAGTCGTACCTTCTGAGAAACTAGAAGATCTTTGAGATGCAGAACATGTCAAAAAGGTTTTATTTTTCTTGGAAACTTGACTGTTACGTGATATGTTTCTATTACTGGTATTTTCATTGTGCTGTGGTGAGGTAGAAAGGTGCCTCTTCCTGGTGTCCTTTCCTTCATATTTATTAACTATGATAATTTTGTCGTATTTAATAATTACGTTATTACCTTTTGCTCTCTCTACTTTTAGTTGTTCTTGAAGCATTCTTCTCTTCTCTAATACATGTGTGGGGTAGTCTTCTTTTATATAATAGTTAGTGTTTTTTAAAACCATTTTCTGTTTCATAATCTTGATTTTAGTGCTAAGTGTCACAAAGGTGACTGTAATTGGTCGGGGCTTCTCAGATTTTTTGCCTACTCGTCTTACCTCTTGTATGTCATCACAGTTAAGGTTAAGTAAGAAATAATCATTTATAAAGTTAATAATTTTATTCTCCATATCAAAATAAGATTTCTCATTATCTTCTATGCCAAAGAACACTATATTTCTTTTCCGTGCCTGTTTCTCTAATAAATTAAGTCTTTGTTCTTGATCTTCTATTTTTTCCTTGATTTTAACTTGATTTTGATGCCAAGTTTCAAATTTTTTATCTAAAATTGTGTTTATATTTTTTGATACTTTTTCTGTAACTATTTCGACGCTATTCTGGATTGCATTTTTCTGTGCATCTATATCCTTTTGGATTTTGCGAAGTGCCTCCATAATTTCTTCCATTTTGAAATGGGCCAATTAATTGATTTGTTAAATTTTTGCTACTACCGCTATTCGTCGCTAGATGGCGTTGCTTTATTTTTCTCAGCAAAAAAGGCCGCAATTCTTATGAAACTTAGATAAAAGCACGTATCAGTATCCTCACAGAATTCTTGATATTCCTCACTTACTGAAGCACAGTGCTTATATTTACTCAAATTGTGGCAAAAAAAGCATATATCAATGTATGCAATTTTTATTTTTTTGCAGGTAGGTCAAGAATTTCTAATGCAGGTCAATGACCGGTCATTGACCGCACTTGACTTGTAAAAAAGTCCCAAATTGCACTATAATCGTTAGTTTAAGCACTTTATTACAACTAATTTTTAGCATAACACTTTTTTTAAACTATGAGCACTTTTTTCACGACTTTAACTTATTATTTTTAATGAATAACGAATTTAAACTCAGAGCAAAACGGCACACGTCTACCTTACGCGGTGAGCGACTCCCCTAGGGATTTATGAGGGATTTATGAAAATAAAAAACAATATATAAGCATATTATAGAATTTTATTTAAATTTTGAAATAACATAATATTTGTATTTGAAATATATTATGTCTCCCTGTATATTAATTAATTTCCAATGGAAAAAGCTACTAAGCTATAAATAGATAGCAAAACGAATGCCTTATGGTAATTTTCTCTTTCGTCTGTAACAAATGCAATTTCTTTAATGTAAAAATATTTAGCAAGCAAGCTATAGCTTTCCATTGGCTTGAAAGTGATAAATATGTATCTCTATGCTGCAAAATTTGGTTCAAATTCTACCAGGTTTATATTTATAGCTCTATAATGTAAATAGTATGTCTCTTCTGTTTCATTGACCTCACTGGGTTATGGTATAAGCTATCTTAGTTATGAAATATAAACCGACGAGATTTATCACTTTCTGCTGATTCTGATAACCCTGATTCTGTAAAAATTATTCCCATGCGTGAAAATATAAAAAAAAACTAAAGGAATTCATTAATAAAATATTTTTTTTGTTAACTGCAGCCCTAACAGTGAATGGTTGTGATGAATGGAACACACGATGTTGACAGCTCAATTGAGAAGCTCTTACAGAAAATTCAGAACTGTTGGGCTCGCTTGAAATATGACTGAAGAAATTACATAAGTTCATAATATATTTTTTTATCTTTATAATAGGGTGAATGTTGAAAGAGATGATAGTTTAGTGGAAAATGCAGTTGCTAAACTAAGGGTGTAGGTTCAGATATCAAGAACATATTAATATATTAGGTTCTTTACCTGAATGTGATTTTGTCTTACCTGTATGTTGTTTGTAAATCAAATTTTATAAAAGTCACACGCATATAGCAGGTTAAGCAGAGGGAACCTAGTGTTAAGACACTCCGTGCCTTACTTTCCGCTGAATTTTTGGAGACTTTGCGTCTTGAGTGGCAGAACTCAACGCCGCCCTTTGCCTTAACACCAGAGCGAAGAAATGAAAATATACATTTAAATAAATATTACATTTCCTCGAGTGGGGATCGAACCCTTAACCAGTCACTTTTACAGTACACTTCGTTCCCCTGCGCCACGACTGGCCTCCTGTTATTTATATTTTTTTAAAATGAGATATCATCGAAAACCGTTTGTATTAGGGTTGTTTAATAATCTGGCCCGAGCGAACACGTATTAAAAATATAAACGTTCCCAAGAGTAAAATTTCAGGCCACAAGCAACATAAATCTTTCAAAGAAATAAACACCCACTGAAAAAATATAGCAGTATAAAATAAATAAGAAAAAAATACGACCGCAGTTTTATAAAGCCATTCAGTTTTTAGATTAAATGTATGCCTCGCACGTTTTATATCCTACTATTCTACTATAATATAATATGACAATAATTAAGCGGGCGAAGCCGCGTTTCGTTCGCTATTTAATATATCAAGATTGATTTTAAAAAAATGGTGTTATCAGTTTACCCACGTGTTTATGGAATCTATTAGTTATAGGGCGATTTTTTTTTATTTAATAGTAATAATATTATAACTAAAGAAACAGTTCTAGTTTCAACAAAATTGGTTCAGTTATGATTTTTTAGATATAGTAGGTCTTAGGTAATTGACTGATTTTATTATTATTAAAATATTATCGTTTTCCTGGGTTCGGTCCACCCTTCAATAATCTAATATTTGGGCGGTATATGAAAAAAGGAATTTTTTAATCAAAAGTAATTCCTCTTCACCTATATCTTCTAATGAAGGAGTTCCCCTGCAAAAAAATAACTTATAATAATAGAGAACCTTCAAAAACTAAAATTATCTTGTCTAAAAATCCACGTGGCAAAATCTTATTACAGTAATACGTGGTTTGCCTCTCAATGCATATAGCCCAGTATTTTTATAAGGCATCGAAAACATACATTCAATTTTGTATGCAATGAGGGTATCTTTAGGTTATTTTTACCTATGAAGAAATGTAAAGGAAATCTGCAGCCACTCTAAAGGTCTTCCAGTTAGGAAATTTTATTTAAGATAGCATTTAGTTGCTTTCCATTCATACTATTCGTATTCGTATTCATATTTTCACATTCAAATTCAAATTCAAAATATTCTTTATTCAAATAAACTTATAATAAGCACTTTTGAATCGTCGAATGAACATATGAACAAAAAGCTACCACCGGTTCGGAAGGCAGTTCTGCTGAGAAGAGCCGGCAAGAAACTCAACAGTTGCTCTTTTCAAAATCAATGGTACAATCACAATCTGTTACATTTGCTGGCAGCTATCCTGCATTACATTCAATAGACATTAATTCCATACATGTTTGTCCTCTAAGTATTCTTGAACAGTGTAATAAGCTTTACTTGTTAGAATTTTTTTTACTGATATTTTAAATTTTGAATTTTTAGTATATTTGGGGCATGCTTAATTTGCATTTACTTTGAGTTTATTTTAGATTCGATTCTGAGACAGGGAACGGTTCATTTTATATTTTAAAATGTTCTCGTTACAGAGTGTCTTAACACTAGGATTCCAAATTCCCTCTGTTTATCCTGCTATGTGCGGGTTACAGCGTGAAGATAAAAAAATAAATAAAAAGTAAGTGTCAAATATTGTATCTAAGCCTCTAATGCGCATTAAGAAATCATGGATTCTGATTAAATATAATAAGCGTGTAAGATCATTAAATTGAGATCAGCCTGAATATTACTGAATACTACAGAAATTGTACTATTTAATAAATTAAATTTATTAAATTATGGTCTCGTTAAATTTTAACGTATAAATTACATATTTACAACATTAATTACTCGTAATAATACTATTACTGATCAAAGGTAAAATTCCGTTTTATTGTGTTGATATACAATTAAACCCACTATTAAATTATAAAATCCAATAATAATGCTACAAATTTTAATAATTTCACATATAATTATGAAAAGTCTATTTACATTCCAAACTAAAATAGAAAACTCCGGCATTTCCAAAGCCTAACAAAACAGTAAGACTTGTTCTTTGTATGGAATAGTAAGCAAACATTGAAAGCTGCCTGATGTTGAGAAGTTCATCAAACATCTGAGGCATGGTAAGGAGGACCAGACAAGAACAAACACACATAAGAATACATTAGCTCCACGTCGAAAGCTCTGAATAGGTCATGTACACCACTCTTACAGTCTGAGCGGTGGTATGTGGTGCAAGTAATAAGCGATATCTCTAAAGTTACGACTAAATTGTTATTTTAGCTGCGAGCTATATCACATATAGCTTGGTAGGCAAAGGCAACTAAGTCTAAAAGTTCGCCGATCTTTATTTTCAGACATGATTTTACAGACATTACGTATAAAAACAAATGGTGGTTGCCGTCCCGCAATAGAACACCGTGTGGACTGTAAGCGAGACAGTTGTGGTTGCGATCCCCACTCGAAGAAATAAAATATTTATTAAAATGAATATTTTCATTTCTTCGCTCTGGTTGGAGGCAAAATGCGACGTTAAGCTCCGCCACTCAACATGCAATTCCTCCAAATGAAGAACGGAATGTCTTATAGTTCAGCATAAACGAAACTACTAGATTTAAAGAAAGTGTTTCCTTCCCCTAAGGGACATTTCAAGACATTCCTACCGGAACGGAGAAACAGAGATTTTCCATTTTAGGTCTTAAACGCAATTGCAGGCTGCCTCTAGTGAATAATATATAATCGCTATAGCTTATAAATTGGGTGGTTACATTTTGATAACGATAGTAGCGAGCCTTCAGCGTTGGCGTCTAACCACCTGAGTACAGGCCGTACGGCAAACACTCCGACGCGTTTTAAGTATGTTTTTATGCTTTTCTGTGATTTTTATATGAAACGTGTTGGTAATTTTAAAATATGTAAATGTGAAAATCTTTTAATTATAACAATATAGCGTCCCCATGTTCTCGTCCTCTAATTTTCTTCCACCGACATAAAACAACTACATAACATTAGCTGGAGTTTTGTTTAGATTCACGGTGTATCCTAGTGTTGAGTTACTCCGTTTCCTACTTTGTGCCCGATTTTCAACACATTGTGTGATGACTGGTGAAACTCAACGCCGCGCTTTGGTTTGTTTCCAGAACATAGATGTGATAATAATCTATTGGTTCCAACTCCAGTTGGAATTTAACCCACTACCGTTAGGTTTACCGCTGTGCCCCAGTATCATAACACTAGGTTCCACCTGTCTAGCCTAGTATATGCGGGATGCAGGATAAAGCTAAAAAAACTACT
This sequence comes from Heliconius melpomene rosina, assembly GCF_056956725.1. Taxonomy (NCBI): domain Eukaryota; kingdom Metazoa; phylum Arthropoda; class Insecta; order Lepidoptera; family Nymphalidae; genus Heliconius; species Heliconius melpomene. The sequence continues at coordinate 3,586,943 of NC_140389.1, read as the reverse complement.
GAGTAAACGAGGCAAAACATATTTTCGTACAAGCCAAAAAATACTAAAGCTCAAATGAAAACGACTTGAAAGTCCCTGAAATACGGTTTGTTACGATGCTAATGGAGCTTTTCATTTTGTTTCGTAGAATAAAATTTGAAACTAATTTCATTTTATAGTATACAACACAGTCTTTTCTATCTTTTTTTTATTCTAAGTAAGAATTTCGCTTCTATTACTCTTTTAATTAAAAGTTTATAGCAAAGTTATTGTAGATAATTCCATATTAAACTTTGATTTAAATCCATATATACTTTGAACTATTATTCCCCTCGTAGTAGTACACTTATATAATATTTATGTATTTATTATTACAGGTACATTTTTTTCTTGAACCACTTTGTCTATTGATGAAAACCCAATTAAAATCGTTGTTTAATTTCATGAACGTAATCGTTTTCATACTAAAGAAATATCTTTGAAGTTTGAACTAATTGCCCTTTTAGGCCGTGTTATTTAAAGATTATTTAGTTATTTTTAAATACTAAATATTCTTTTTACTTCCTTCAAACCTTATTTGTAGAGAGTTAAAATGATAAAGAAAACTTGCCACTATTTGGTCCTTTTTTTATATATTGTATTATATATCCGACTAGATCAAGCTATTGAATCGTTAATAAATTAAAGAACAACAAATCCTCTTGTGGAAATCGAACCCACAAGCACTGTATGTACATATATATCTAAAAACTGCTCTTTCTTATCTTTTTTCTTTTTTTAAGTTTCATTACTCATTAAGTTCTTAATTTATTAAACCTCTGCACCACTAGACAGTGGATAGTCAAAACAGTTTCTAACCTTATACAAACTCAAAGCATAACGTAATTTAAGAAGTTACTCGTACATACGATAAGCTTCTATTGTACGCTATATAATGCTCATATACCAAGAAATAGAATATACTGGAGATGCATTTTAATTTGGGATTCTTTTTAGTTGCCACATGCAAGGCAGGCAGATGTTGTTCATGTTTTTTACCAGAGCAAAAAAATATAAATAATATAAATGTAATCTTTGCAAGTCTACATTTTTTTATTCAATTACCCCGATAGATCTCCTAGTAGGTACTCCGGTAAACACTAAGCAATAAGCTTTTATATTGAAAATATTTTTATCATCGTCGTGGTTTGGTCCCGTTGTTTACATATATTTCGTAGATTACAATTTGTTAATTATTACTTCCTAGTAATAATTTATTTAGTTTATTCCTATAAACATGCGCCTTCTACTGCTTGTACTACATTGTTATTTATTTTCTTATCTGAATTATTTTCGCGATCTAATTACTTCATTGAACCAAATTCCTACATTTCAGCCAATCCAGTGAAACAGTTATTTTGAAGCAATTCTGTCGAATAACATACTTTATATTGACATAACACTAAACGTTAAGCAATAAAATATAGCATAACAATAAAATTCTCCATCAACACGCAATGCCTCCAGAATTCAGCGGAAAGTAGGGACAGAAGAGTCTTAATAGGGACGAAGTGTCTAAACACTAGCTCCCCAGGTTCCCACTACCTAACTTGCTACATGCGGGCAACAGCGTGCAGTAACAGTCAGTCAGTCAAATAAAAAAAAAATAGCAGTATAGTCCACTTCCAGTGCATCATTGTCCACAACACATTTGTGTTTAGAAACTCTGCGTGGCTCTATAGCGCCTTTTAGAAAATGCGAGGCTTAGTGTTTAAAGTCAGAGTTTCTTAGCTATTCTACTCATTATACCTGAAACACAGAGGTACTTGCTAATATTCAGTTTTTTTTTCTTTGAAAATATGAATTTTTCAGATTATTTTAAGGACAAAATTTTTTACATATATTTCCGCAAATGTCGCTTGTATATTCAGAGACGGCAACCTACAGCGCCACCACCGATTTATAAATATACTAGCAGTCTGGCCCCGGCGTCACCCGCTTGAACTATAAGTATTAATGCAAGTTACAACGTTAAGTGAAAAAACCGGCCAAGGGCGGGTCGTACTCGTGCATGAACGGTTCCATACCACTATCTATAAATACAGCAAAACATATTTTTTATGTAGAAGAGCCCCTTTAAATATTTATTTTATTCTGCTTTTCACTATTTTTTGTTATAACAGCAGCAGAAATACACAATCATCATCAATCAATCAATCAATCAATCATTTATGGAAATTTCAACTGTCTATCTACCAAGGTTCATGAGATACAGACTGGTGACATACAAACATCGAAGTCTTAGTGATAGGGCTTGTTAAAACAAGCTATGGTACGGAACCCCAAAAAATAATACTTTTTTTGACACGTATTGTTATTTAACATTGACCTGCTTTGTCAGCCAAAAGTTCGACCCCCATCATTCTTGTTATGCGAAACTGTTTAATTCAAGCGTTGCCTACGTTTTGAATTATTAATATCCGTTCCAAGATACCTTGTTCCTTTGGATATCGAATTAATGGACTATATTTCTAAGGATTTAAGCTATTTCAATCTTTACTCCGTTGATGTAGAGATCAATATCGCGTTAGCTTATCGTCGATAAAGTAAAAATTTTAATGCCAAACTCTTAACCGCATTGCTCAACAGAAACTACGAATTTAAATTTTTATTAAACAACAATTTTTTGGGTATATTTTTTATTTCCTCTATCGCTTATGTTGGATATACAAAGAGTGGAGAGAACCTACTATTAAGACAATAAGATTCTCTTTTTGTCCGAATTAAAGATATTTTCTTGTCGAATGAGAAAATAAAATAATTAATTCCACGATCGCGTTTACAATTTATTTTGTAATATAAAAGTTTAAAATTATACGAAACGACTAAAGAGTGTGGTTATTTTAGGTTTTTTGCGGCTCTTCTCCCGGCAAGGTAAGAACATAGACTTAGATAAAAATATTTTTTTAGTAGTAATGTCACAGTATTTTTTAACTTTCAAAAGCATATAATAATGCTGTAATAAAAAATACGATTTTGTTTTTCACAGATTTTTTTTTTTGTTGGTCTTTATCGCAAACGAAGCGAACAAGGCTAAGATAAAATCCCTCAGAAGAACTACCAATATAAAAAAAAACATTAATTATCCTGACCTTTTAACAAATTAAATACAAAAGTTGTACGTTTCAATTCAGTATCCAATATTTCAAGTTGTCAAACTCTATGTCAGTAGGAGAGCCGCACTTCATAACGTAATTAGCGGTAGTGGTGCCCGTTTAGGGTCTATAAACATTTACAAGTTGGAAAATGGACAAAATAATTTTAAAAAATGCTTAAGAAATTAATTATTTTGTATTAAAATAATAATACTTAATTTACATTTATTAATTTTGTTTTATATATGTGTTTGTAGTTTCGTATAATTTTCTTTCTGCAAGATACCTATACACGATCTGGCTGGAAAAGGAACACCACCAAATAAACAGTGACAGTTTACATTACAATTTAAAAAATATATATATATATTATTTAAAATTTAATATTTAAAAAAAAACTTCTTTTTACGTAGAATTTTGGGTTTAACTAAATTTAGTAGTTTTAATTGTGTATAGGTACTTCACGTTAACCATTTCTGCTGCCACTCAAATAAAAAAAGAAAGAAATTGTTAAAGTGTGAATATTTTATTTAAATTTTTTGTAGATTTAGCTTAACATAAATTTTATAATTTAAATTGAATATAAAATAATAATTAGGCGCTGCTTGGGATGAACTTTTTGTTTTTTTTAATGAAGATATTTTTTAAGTTACAAATTGAAATTTTATCTTTCTCAAAAAAAATATTTGACTACTAATTTGCTATAGTATTTAGATTAAAAAATCGAATGATGATTTTAATAATTTAAAACAGAAATAGAATTTAAAAATGTATTTTTGGTTCAAATATCAAAAACGCTATCGACCATGTTATGACGTCATACCATCAGTAAACAAAAACTTAAAACTTTATTTAGTTCACTTCACATACTCTTACATTGTAACTGAACTGATTGTAAATTTTCTATAAGTTATGCAAAAACAATATATTTCTTTTTTATTTATTTGAAGTAATGGAAGTCACGTTTTTAATTTAAACTTTGTGAGATGCTAGTTTAATAAGATCAAACGTTAGCTTACTATGTAGATACTTCAAAGCGTAGACTTTGAAAGTATACATAGTAAAATAAAAATTATAATTTTAAATTAGTCTTTTTAATATTTTTTTGGTATAATACTACCTACTTAAAAATAAATAATATATGACGTTTATCGAATCCACAAGAATGAGATATACAAAATGGCAAATCTCGTGAGGAGGTCACAGCGAGAACAAAAATAACGTACTCAAGTAATTTGGATTCGTCGAGAGAATGAAAAATGGTAAAAACGACTTATTAAGTAAGAACTTAATAAGTCGTTTTTACTATTTTTACGTGAGTGGTAAGAGTGGTAAGGGAAGACCTCGATTGATATAAGAGCGTCTTTGACGCTGTCTCGACATTGTTGTCGATCGTGCTATAGTTAAGCCACGTAAAAAGCATGAAGACCCCCGTATATAAAGAGGTGATGACAGTGCAAGAGGCGAAAGAATACAGATGCAGAGACGTTGTCTCTCCGTTCTCTCTACCTACCCATCTAAAGACAAAGCTTCAAGCTGAAAAAAAAATTACATACATATTTATAAATACATGCTCTATTCAATCGCTATTTTCTCTGATATTCAACTGTATCAATAAAAAATGGAAATATTAGGAAAGGCTTTTTTCAGTGCCTGGCGCTGGTTGCTACGATTCATTGCAATTAATTAGGTTATGCCCATCATTTTTCTGTCATGAATAGCAAGTATTATACAATATTAGCCTTGTAATCAGTATTTCTTTTTGCCAACCACATATTTTGTGATAGATAAAATCTAATTCGTGATAATATTGGTTCGTAATATTCTTTTTTTCAGCTTTACGCTATATCCCACAAACAGAAAGGTAGGCAGAGGGAACCTAGTGCTAAGACACTTCCTTCTCCATTTTCCGTCAAATTCTGGAGGCATTGCGTGTTGAGTGACGGAACACAACGCCGCAATTTGCCTTGAGTCCAGAGTATCTTAACTTTAGGTTCCCTCTGTCTACTCTGCTGTGTGAGGGATGCACCGTGAAGCTGATTTAATTTATTTCATTTTATTTCATTTCCTCGAGTCGGCGTCGAACCCACAACCAGTCGCGTTTACCGCACACTTTGTACTCCTGCGCCACGACTGGCTTCATATAAATATTATATTTATAATATTCGTAGGAGAGAAATAATTAAACACTACTCAAAATTTTGATATACTGCATTGATTTACTGTCGAAAAATTCCCATTTTAGTTTTGTTTCAGTTTCGCATTAAGAAAAACTACATTAAATATATTAAAATTTTACATTTCGAGTTGTAAGCAACAATATCCATACAAATCTTTTCAAACCAATCTGGCAAATGAAGAAATATTTAAAAATAAAATTCAAAAGTGTCTATTGTGGAGTCTACGTCAGTTGTAACTTATGTACTTAATTGTACATAAAGATATAAAAGAAACAAAAGATGCACATATATATTCATGCTTTTTTCGTGACCTTCCACCAGTATCACCGATAGTGTGTTCTCAAAGATCAAACGAGGTCTCCCCCTACGTCATCTGATTTGACACTAAATTTCTTCCACTACGGTATTACAGTATAGTAGGGAAACGCATGAAGCTAAAAAAATTACAATTGTTTGTAAAATCAAAAACTATGCTCATTTTTTCTCTATATTTTATACAAATATATTAACTATAACTAAGATTTGAACCGACGACCATTACGAGCAAATACCATACAAATGTACACATCAAACTTGAAAAATATTCAAAAGGAAAATTGAAAAGTGCCTACAATATCGACATAGTTGCAATATTATTCACTTGCAACATAATTCGATTCTATGAAGCTTAGAGTCGTTGCAATAAAAAAAATAGTATTTCCTCCTCCGACTGTAATGGGCAAAGTTGTTTTTACTAAGTTTTGACTTCGCTATACCGAATTTATAAGAAGTGAAGTTTGTTTTTATTAGTTTTTTAGGATTCGAGCAATGGCGCTCGGCGAAATGAATATCGGAGAAATGCTGTACAACGTTTATAGAGTAATTGGATGGGATAATATGGTCTTTTTGTGTCGCTATGGTTTTGTTACTGATATTGTTGTGTCTAAATTCTCCGTTTTATTTCTACCTGTATAAAGACTCGTGATATTTGTAAAGTTCTACAAGTATATGTTTATGTTGCTTTATTATACTAAAATTTTTAATATTGCCATTTTTACAAAATTTATTATAATTTTGAATGGTTAATTATAGTTGTAACAAACTCCGAAGCGACGATAGAGAAGACTTAACTTAAATGATTAGAATTGGCGCTTAGACGACCATCTAGTAATGGAACTTCAGTAAGTCTGCTATTGTTAGTATCAATTTTGTTCAAAAGACTCTCATGGCGCAGTGGCACAACATTCGACTGTAATATGACAGTTCTGAATTCGAATACGAATGTCTCAAATAATGCGCGAAAAATACAGAACGGAGTATCTTAACACTAGCTTTCTTCTACTTATCCTTGCTATATGTGGGATACACTGTGAAGGTAAGAAAAAGACAAAAATATCACTTATTTTATTTAAACCGTCAAATCTGTTTCTAAACTGTACGATTTCTCACGTTTTTCCTACAGGCCAGGGTTTCTTTCGCTTGTTAACCTGTCAAGCACATCTCAAGTCATAATTTACGTGTTAGTTATGAATGCAAAACCATTTTTTTCGAGTGACCTACATTTATTTTAATGCTTAGACTTTTTAGGTTTCGTTTTTTTTCTCGTCTGCATTTTTAAGATAATGAATGAAACGAGTGAACTCTTTGGCATACTAAATATCATTATTAATTAAGAAAGACAGTTAACGAAAATATATAAGGTTTACTTGCTCTATATGTAAATATTTTTTATATTCAATCTACAATCAACAACTCTAAAAATAAAATACACAAAAATATTATGATTAAAAATGTCGTTTGAGTATGAACAAATATTTTTTTTAATATTTTTATGATATTGTCAATATTTTATATACAATTTTAAAGCAGCAGCTTAATAATATTTTTTAGAAACATATTTTTTTTACAAAATGTGTGTGGTATCATGGCACAGTGTGTGATAGTAAACGCGACGGTTATGGGCTCGATTTCCACTCAAGGAAATAAATTATCTAATATTTTCATTTCCTCGCTCTGGTAAAGCGCGGCGTTGAATTCCATTAACCATACACAATGTTTCATAAAATCTACGAAATAATATGAGAAACGGACACTCCGTACTTAACACTAGGTTCCCTCTGTCTACCCTGCTATATTTGGCATACATTGTGAACCTAAGAAAACAAAGATTTAGTAATATTATGCCTTTCAGACAAATAAATAGTCTATACATGACTACAGCTCGTAGACAGAACATATATTGAGCTGAAAACTTATACAACTCTTGGTTATTGTGGGACGAGCACAGAATTACTTTACTTGGTCGTAGAAACTTTTATATATAGAAAACTATATGTTATAAATATAAATAGAATCTGAGTATATATATTACGATTGTGGGTGTGGGTTCGTTTCTCACGTGAGTAAATATTTATGTTTTTATCCTTTAGGCCATCGTTGCGATGCGAAAAGGCATCTTAACTGTAAGGACGACGTTTTAAATATTTCCTAAACTATAAGAGTTTAGCTTGAAAAACAAATCTAGAGTAGATTTAGATATTTGTCTGTTATTAAACCAATTTTTTATCTTTTTTAAATGTTCGCTCTGGTATCGAGGCAAAGCGCGGCGTTGAGTTCTGCCACTCAACACGCAATGCCTCCAGGATTCACCAGAAAGTGGGGAAGTGAGTGTTTTAACAATAGGTTCCCTGCTGTGTGCGGGATACAGCGTGAAGCAAAACGTTAAACGTTAGCCCATTTTCATTGTAATCATGTAAAAATACACGTAAAAGCTAATAATATATTGAAAGGATCGCATTCTTATCCTAATCGCATGCCTACCCTCTTCAAGCCTGTCGCCTATAACATAATGGGTGACACAAGACACTTAAATTGGTAAAACGATGTTTTTTTTTCTTATTGGGTTTCGTAATATACTGAAAATGTAGTAAATTTTAGGTAGTAAAACCTAGGTATTTCTCGTAATGTTTAACTCGGTAATGTTCTCAGATGACGACTAGGAGAAGAAAAAGAAATATATCATTATTATATAAGAAAGTATATGGAAAATATTACGTGTTTATAAAATTTTAAGGATTCCCTCGATTTCTATGAATTTCCACAATCAAATCCAGGATTAGTAGTAATGGGACCAATGGAAAAGTACGTAATTTAAAAAAAAAAATGTTCAGAATCGGTCTACAAATGACAGAGAAATAAACGGATAAATATAAAAAATATATAGCAAAAAATATAGAACTTCTCCCTTTTTGATATAAAGATTTCTAATATAACGTTAGAATTTGTCTAGTTCAATCTGACTGTTCAATATACAGTTACCTCTAAACAAGAGAAAAAAAACAAGAGTCGTCAACGTTGGCCTCAACTAGTTTATTTAAATGGTCTTAATAAAATTTTACCAGAACAGTTTTTAATTACTATATTTATTTTATATTTTATTTTTTTCCCTTTTCTAAGAACATTTTTTAACTCAAAATATGAACTTAAAATATCATTGCCATATTGCTCTACAATTAGATTCATTATACTCAAAAATGGAGGACGTGATCAATAGCTTAATTCTGGTCAACGTTTGGTGCAGATTTCATTTGCATAGCTTCATTATTATGCATTGACTTTGTTTCTAATTTTGATAGCAATTTTGGTTAAGTTATAATCAAAATATTATAGAAATTTTGTTACATTTAAATGAATAAATATCGCACACATTTATATTTTTTAGGCCAATGGGCAGGCAGAGTGGACAGATGATCCTGAAAACCTAGTGTGAAAACACTCCGTTCTCATTAAGACATTTCCGTTTGGAAGCCTAGCGTGTTGGGTGGCGGAACTCGACGTCGTACCTCCACTGCACCAGAGTGAGAAATGAAAATATTAAATATTTAATTTGTTTGAGTGGAAATCGAACCCACAACTTGTCGTACGCCTCAACGCGCATTTAACATTTAGTTTCATAATATTCAAAGTTTTGTAAACATATTTAATATTTAAAAAGAAAAATATAGAGAGTTATTTATAGAACTAGGCCGTCTAGCATTTTTTTTATTTATTTGCATATTTGTTCTTTTTTATTTTAAATACAATAATTCTAAATACAAGAATTCAAAATCACGACTATCCTGTATAACAATCAGCAAGAAATTACTTTAAAAAGAAATTTCAAAACTCTTATTGGAAAATACGTAGAAATGAGATACGGTACATACAAAGAAGTTTTCAAATACAGCGCCCCGACCTATAATGAGGCACTACGAACGCTGCATACGGGTCCTTACAGCAACTATTTAAGTTATAGGCTGAAGCGTTTTTATTAAATTTATTTTACTCGATTATGTTTAGTAGTATGCACGTCTCGTTGTAGAAGTGATAGGTGTGAGTTCGATTTTCATTTGTGAAAATAAAATATTTATAGTAATGATTGGGTATGTTTAGACAAAATGTGAACTTCTACTTAGTTAAGTATAAACAGATTACTTTTATAAGATAAACAAAACATCAAAGATCTAATATTGTTTTTATATTCTCATTTCTCATCAAGATCGCCATTCTCTTCTTTTTACTTATTTTTAGGGCTCCGTACCCAAAGTATTAAAAGATCTTATTACTAAGACATTACTGTCTGTCCGTCTGTCTGTATGTATCTCGTAATAGATGGACAGTTGAAATTATCACAAATGATTTATTGCTTACAAAAACAAATACTGAAAATCACAATACAATAAATTTTATAATATGGAACCCTTGCGTAAATACGACTCGTACTTAGCCGGTTTATATATTTATATACGGAATGCACTTTATCTGAACAAACATGAAAAATTTAAATGATATTGAAATAAATAAATCGATCATAGCTCCTATAGCACTGATACCTACATTTAAACACTTTCCACGTACTTCAAATACAAATATTTATTTAAATTATTATTTTTCTCTTTTTTAAAGCTATTAAAACAAATATTTGTACACTACTTTATTTATATGGCGCATTCATATGTTTAATATACAATTTGTACAAATATAAAAATAAAATTTTTATTACAAACATGTAAAAAAAGACAAAACAAAAATTTTATTACAAACATGTAAAAAAAGACAAAATAAAATTTTATTACATGCAGCAGGACTGTAAAAATAAAAAAAAAATAAAAATAAAATTTTATTTTAATTTACTATTTAGAAAACATAAAAATTTCAACGTAGCGGGTAAAATTTTAAACTTTTATATATTTTCTTAAAATTTTTTTTTGTAAGCGTGGCATAACACTTTAAAAATATTTTTAAAAATGTAAAACCTTCTAATAATACATATTATATAGGTTAGCAGGTTTACACTCTAAACCGACGACTTATTTCATATATTTCATGGAATTCTTTATATAGACTTCAGAATTTACTTTTCACGTTTACTTAAAATTTAGACATGTTGAGCAACTTTCTGGGAAACTAAAACTGAAGCCTACTTTTGTACCATTAAGGGACTTCCAGACGGCGAAAGTGCCTCGTACTTTCAGCTTTTCAAATGTTGTTTTTTCTTTGCATAAAAAAATTCTATACATGTTTTGTACTTTAAAAACATCTCATTTAGCTAGCTTTCTTGGGAAGTTTAAGTTTTCTAAAATTATGTTGTATGACTTTCCTTCATTAACAATTATAATTACGAAACAGGGTCCTATTTAGTTAACCTATCCAAGACGGAGGGAACCTGAAGGTATTAGCCTACCATAGGCAGATGGATCCTGGGAAACTAGTGTTATACAGCGAGAAGCTAAAAACATTTTCTGCAATTTCACAGCAATAATGCAATTTCACAGCATCAACCAATTAAATAATTTCGATTCAAACAAATGGCTATTACTAGTTTTGTCGAATACTATCCAACATTTAAGAACATAAAAGTCTTGGATATTTTAAAAGATTTTACGAGGAGTCAGTAGATATAAAATATTACGTGCTAAAGTCTCGGATTTTTACTCTACAGTAGAGTTTTCTATGGGCACTAAATTCTTAGTATACTTTGATCTATATACATGTAATACAGTTATTTCGAATGAAATATAAGACTTTTACAAAAACAAATATTATAAATTATATTGACTAATGCTATCCCCCGGGTTCGACTACCAATTTCAAGAACACTTATATTCAACATTTAAATATATCTTTGGACTTGATAATCAAAGAAGCAAATAAAAAATATATAATAATGCAATTTCTATAAAAATCTTTATTAAAATTGTTCCATATAAACTATTAAATTTCATACGCTCGATTAATTTGCCTCGTTAGTTAATGCATGGATCAAATCTTGCTACAAAATGTTAAAGCAATTATCCCTAGGAGTCTGGATGATAATGCATCGTTAGTTAGCTGGCGGCGAGGAGGTCTAAATCTAATATAGTGAATATTTAGCCATATATTACTGCTCTAAAATATATTCATTTGTTCTATCTATTTCTATTCCTATGAAAATCATCTTTTTATAGCCATTTTTAGCTTCACGCTGAAGCCCGTACGTAGAAGGGTAGGCAGAAGAAACCTGGGAACACTTGGAGACACTTCCGTTCCCCAATTTCCGCCGAATTCTCGAAGAATTTGAACACAGATAGTATTTAGGTACAGGTACTTTTAAAATTTACGTAATTAATTGTAATTCGTTGGTCTAAATTGCGTTAGTTTTAGATTCAAATATGTTATAGAAGAAATTACTTTTATTTTTTATTTTCTTATAATTACATTTGGTTAGACAAATAAAACAATTAATTAGATCTGTAAACCAATATGCAATAACGTATAAAATATCTTAAAATAAAAAGAATTTCCATACAAAATTAAATTTTACAATATTCCGTGAACGAGAAAATAATAATTCAGAACAAATAGCCCGCAACGAGCCAAGCTTCACAACGCAACGGGTCTATTAAGAAAACAAAGGCGTCAGTTCTTATTTTACGCGAAAATTTCAGACGGAAATTCTCCTTATTGGACAGTGTACGTGTGAGCCGCAAAAATGAAAAAAAGTGCACTCTGCGTTAAAGTTTTCAAATCTTGCCGCGAGACGACATATAATGAGGTGCTACGGAAGCTGGAGACGTGTCCTTGCTGGTGACTTCCAAGTCAAAGACAAGAAGCGATTTTTTCAAGATTTTAAAGTAAATATGACTATTTTTTCACTTTTTTCTTTGCCTTTTGAAGTTTTGATTTATTCAGATGCAAAATTTGTATGATTAAGATCTTTTTTCTTTTAAGATATTTCACTTATTAAATTTTTAGGACTGCGCTCTCTCTCTCTCTCTCTACATTTTAGTGTTACTGTATTTAATAATATGCTATACATTGCAAGTTTAAAAATATGGACTTTAAAAGATAATATTGAACCCATACCCATCACTTAAATAAATAACAACTGAACTATAATATTAAAAGAAAACAAATTAAAAACATGTTTTCCATGCATGTAAAATACACTCACTTCCATGAAATAAGTAATGTTGTGTATGCACTCGTATGGGAAAATGAAACGATTCTCCGCCGAAATTACTTTTACGTTCTCATATTTTTATTTTAACCATTTCTTTTTTTGCTTTTTGAACGAATATATATTTTTTAAATTATTATAAATATACATATCCATACCTATATTATAAATTCGAAAGTAACTCTGTCTGTCTGTCTGTCTTTTACGCAATCAGGGCCAAACCGCTAATTTAATTGTGATAAAATACTCATATAGAGATACTTGGGGGTCTCGGGATGAACATAGGATACTTTTTTTCTCATATTTGTAATATTTTCGATATATACCAATATATTAAAATACTAATTAAATTGACATGAAATTTATTCCACCATGTTAATAACAATCGTCGCGTTGCTAAGCAACGATTTGCAAAGTTTGTTGTTAGAAAACGTCACCCAAAATGAGCTTGCTTAACGCATCTCTCTATTGAAAACTGAAAATAATTTAATAAATATTAGTATAGTTCAAGCGGGCGTAGCCGCGTTCGGGTCCACTAGTGTTTATATATACTGTAAACGTGACAGGTTGTAGGTTCGATTCTCAAGTTCTCTCTGCCTGTCCTGCTATGTGCGAGATTCAGCGTAAAGCTAAACAAATTGCTAATCTTTTGATTTTTAAGATAAACTTTCTTATTATTTCTCTTAGCTATTGGGGTTAGTGGTTAATTAATTAAATTAGTAAAAGTAGATTCGATCCTCCGGTTATTCTTTGAATATGTTTATTGTTTTCAATTTATATTTGAGGTCGTCGTGATCCGGTAACACTAAGGTGTGATTATTAATGTATTAACTATTATAATAAAGATATTAAAAGATAATAAATATGATATCTTTTATCAACTTAAAATATAAAATATATCCACGATATATTCCGCTGTTTAACAAACAGTGTCTCAAATTTAGGTGGAAAGTGGTGAGCGGAATATCTTGACACTGGGCATTTTCTCCCTTCATTACTAAATATACATACGATACAACGTGTATTTATATATTAAATGAATTTCTTTTTCGATAGATATGGAACCTATTTCTGTATTAATTAGTACTGACTAACGTGTGTAATTAATAGGCATTTGTGGTTTTAGCTAACTGGATTTGAAATTAACCATTAGAGAAATCTAAACGTTTTATCATAATGTGAAAAACGATAGTGGTTTTAGAAGATAGGAGATTCGAATTCCACTCGAGGCAGATATATAAAAACTCTCATAATATATTGTGAAAATATTTGAGAATTGATCTCTTGAATTGAATGAGAAATGAATTATTTTCGATTTCGTTCTCGCGCTAGGGATAAAAAACTGGTCAATTCTTAGTTGGACTAGCACATGATTGGTTCCGCACCCATTATCAATAAAAACAACCAAAAAAAGTCACGTTTGTCATATAGGAGATTCCTTTTTTTAACCGACTTCTGTAAGAAAAGGAGGTTATCAATTCGACTGTATTTTTTTTTTATTTTTTTTTTTTTTTTTATGTTTGTTACCTCATAACTTTTAACTGGGTGAACCGATTTTGATATTTTTTTTTTATTTGAAAGGTATAGCTTCCCGAATGGTCCCATTTTTTTTTTGGTCCATGTCTGACAATGGTATCCATGAGAAAATCACATAAGTCTTAAATTTGCATTATGCATGTGCGCGACTAATAGCCGAATAACTCAATGTCGCGCCAACCGATTTTGATGATTCTTTTTTTATTTGAAAGGACACACTTCAAGGATAATTTGGTGAAAGTTTGGTTAGGTTTCGATTATGGAATCCGGAGAAAATTGAGAAAGTTTGTTTTTTTTGGTCAAAAATTAATTATACTGTAATAGTTACAAGCAAAAACTTTTTAAATTGATGTCAGAAGTGAGATTCGTGATCGTTGCATTTCTTTTCAACCAATCTCAAAAAAGAGGATGTTCTCATTTTCAACCAACTTCAAAAAAGGGAGATTCCGAATTCACCCGAATACTTTTTATTATTATGTTTGTTCTTGTCAATATACCAAAATGTAACTTTGCACAAAAATAATAGCTAATTAAATTAAGTTTTACATAGAACAATCACAACCACTCGTTAACAACCACTACCACCACCATCACCACTCGTTCAAGAAGCATCATTTTAAGATCTACCCATCACTAAAAATCGTAAAATAAATTAATTTTTAACAAAAACAAAAACCGACTTCTAACAACGAACTAAAAAGTGAAAAATAATTATATAAAGATTTTATAATTTTGAAGTCGGTGTCAAACTAATGCTACAACACCTTTACTACAATATCTAATTACTAAGCCTGTTTGTTTTACTTGGCACCGACTTCAAAATTATAAAATCTTTATATAATTATTTTTCACTTTTTAGTTCGTTGTTAGAAGTCGGTTTTTGTTTTTGTTAAAAATTAATTTATGTTTTTGTTGCAGAGGCGAGAGAAATAAAGATTTCAACGGTCCAACTATCATCTCGGTTCATGAGATACACCATGTTGACAGACAGCAAGCTGACGCACCGACAGCCCAAACCAAACCCAACGGAGGGACAGCAGAATCTTTGTAATAAGGTCCCGTTTTACCCTTTAATTATGGAAACCTAAAAACGCGGCGTAGAATATCTAAAAACGGAGTGTCTTGACACTAGGTGCTCTCTGCCTACCCTACTGTGCAGTCCATAGCGTTAAGCTAAAAATGTTTATATACAGTGTACAGTAAAAATTATCAATTTTAATTATTTCCACTTAAATAGAAAACTGCTACAAACTTTCATTTAGTAATTTAAAAAAACATAGGAAATAGAAAGCTAAACAAGTTAATATTCATCACATTTTCGCTCTGGTCTAGCTTTTGTACCGCTAAAAATACCAGACGGCGCAAGTGCACTACGATCTATTCAACGCTTTTGGCGTTATTTTTCCTTTGCATAAAAATACTATGCAAATTTCACATGCACTTCTTATTAAACTGTGTTTCACTAAGCGACCTCAAAAAGCTAGGAAATACTATGTTCTTTTGTATTCCATATAAGAGTGTAATTTAGGTATGTATAATAATTTTATATTGTTAGTAAAGTATTTTATTAGCTTTAAAAGAATTTAGCTTAGACATCTAGTGTTGAAACACTCCGTCCTGCACGTGCCGTCCAATTTCTGAGACTGTCTGTTGAGTGGCGAAACTTGTTAACCAGAACGGGGAAATAAAATAATTTTAATTTAATTATTCCCCCGAATAGGCGTCGAACCCACAATCTTCGTGTTTGCAATCAAGTGTTGTCCTGCATCACCACGGCCTTTAGATTCAGAAATATGTATATACTTAATTGATTTTGATTTTCGCCACTCAACACTCAATGTCTCATAAATTAGGCGGAGAGTGAAGAACGGAGTATCTTAGTGTCTGCCTACCCTATTATGCGGAAAAAGTAAAGAGCTATTTTTCTACTTAAACAATATTAAATATCATCTACATTTGAACTCACACTTTAATTACAACATGTTATCCACGCCGCCATAGCTCAAGAAGCAATTTAAATCGTATTATATTATTTAGAACCGTAAAATCCGAGTCCAAGGCGACTCCCGCCGCAATATGGCAAATATCTTATTCAAAAGATTTAAAGAACAAACAGATTCAAACATTTATGATGGTTACAGACAAAAACTGAACGTTTTCAATCTAAAAATCAAAATAAAAAAAGAATTCACCCGCAAATAAAAACAAAGTAAGTAAAATATTCTAAAGTCGAAGTTTTAAAGCTATTTGTAAAGGAAACGAGCAAAAAATATGGAAATAAAATAAAACGGTTTGAGCATCTGTTTTTGAACTGTGAAATATGTGGATATTTGTATTCATTCAATATGTTAGCGTCGTATTAAATTTGTTTTAAAATGCGTTCTAACATGAAATTTATCTTAATTTTTTAAGCTTACCAAGATATTATGACTATGTTTATATGGTAACACGATAAGTATGGGTTCGATTATGTTCACGCTTGCTTGAACGAAAACGCAAACAAAACGCCACTCATCCAGCATACAGAATATAGGGCAGAAAGCGGAGAACAGAGTATCTTAACACTAGAGTCCCTTTGTTCTCTTTTCCCAATCTAAAAATAATAATTATATTCAATTCAAATTCAAAATATTTTTTATTCAAATATACTATTGTAAGCACTTTAGAATTGTCGTTTCATAGTTCACTCACAAAAAAAAATATATTTTTAAAATATTCCACACTTTGAATTTAATTTAAATAATCAAGTTATTTCATCTAATTTAGAATCACTCTTCACTAATTAGAAGTAGACGTATCACGTTCAGAGGAATCCATCTCCCGAGACATTGATATATGGCAGTAGGAAAAGTCTAATTAAAAATCTAGAAAATTATTTACAAACCCTAGTTGTGCATGGCACTTGTGCGACTATAACCTCGACGGTCGTGGGTTCAATTTTCGAGGGAATTAAATATTTAATATTTTCATTTTCTCGTTCTGGTGACGAAAAAAAAACCTGATGTCGAATTCCGCCACTCAATGAAGCTAAAAAAATATATTATATAGTCTTTATTCTTAATGTTCTTAATTAAAAATGAAATTATAATGGCTATAGGTTCGATTCCCATACGATTCTCGTAAGACTTCCAGTGATGACTTACACCACTCAACACACTGTTCGTGCAGGAAGCGGAGTATTTTCTAAATTTGTGAAGCTTTAAAAAGAAATTAATATTATCACAACTTTAGAACTATAAATGAAAATCAAATAATGAATTTTCTATTATAGAACAAGTATACACCCACCACCACCACTACCCATGTCTAACCACCGAAGACGCAAAAGACCGTGCAAAGTGGAGTAGGTTGAGTAGGAAGGCAGACCCTGGTAATAGCCGGGATTAATGCCAGGTAGAAGAAGAACAAGTATACCCACGTAAAAGCAATAAGATAGGCTTCATAAATAAAACAAATTTAGTAATCAGGCCTCGAGCCAAAACAGGTTATGAGAAGACCTGGAAGTAATCTAATATTGTAAATAATGTATTAAGATTTCCCCTCACGTTTCAACATGTTCAAAAAGCTATATTTGCTTGTTACTTCTAGTTCTAACTTGGTTTTGTCGTATAGAGAAATTCTTTTGAACCTGTCACATATAGGATCTGGATATTACTACTTATGTTTTCTCCTTTGCTATGTTTTTACTTTTTCATATTTTTTTTATATAATAAATATTATAGTCATATTTGATTAGTCGCCCGAAGCCTTTTTGCGTAGGCATGGTTAAGATGTAAAATGGAATATCTCGTTTTTTTTGCATTCCCTTAGGAAGTTCCAGAATTTATCTTTTACCGCTTTTCTACGCCGCCTAACTACAGCCAAATTCAAGTTTCTAGGAGAAGAAATTTGATCTATTAATATTTCTGTAATCAGAAATACAAAATGTTTCCCTACATTCTCCACTATTCCCTTAAAGACAGCTCTGACACCAAATAATTTTTAGAAGAAGATTAATATAAAAGAAGTGTAAATATTTCTCATTTCTCAGATCAGATGTCTATCTGATATTATATACCTACTGAAGGAGGAACTGATTTTGAATATACCTACCTACATATACCTACATTATTTCCTATATATACCTACATTATTTCACGTACACCGCCCTACACCTAAAAAAATTGTTTTCATAACTTATCCTGCTAAATAAAAGCATAACTAACTCTAAGAAATTACAGGACTATACAAATCAAGAGTATCTGTAAAGAAATCGAATCCACAACTTGTGACACCCTTGTGCCACTTCGCCACGTCGGCCTGGTCACTGGCCTCAGTGTATCAGTAAATTCTCTAAATAAAATAAAATTAAATACGTATGAAAATAATGGCTTTCAAATGAATATTAAAATTTGCAAAGTCAAATTTGTGAATGTTAGTTAACAAAGAAATTTTTGGCCCATGTGATTTGATTTGGACAGCATAAATTGCGTTGGTTTCTGAAGCAATGATCCGAGCTTACGATTCGTTAGTTCTGCCCAAGAAGGTTGTCTAGAGAATATAAAAGCCTACATTTTATTCTATTTTTTACTTTGAAAATGTATACTGCCTACTAAAGTGCCTACGAAAGAAAGTCAAATTTGTAAACTAGCACCTCGTAAAGTAATATTCTGAAATTGTGGTGATAGCCAAATTATATAGAATGTTTACATAAATTATAGCCTATATAATTTTTACATGTATAAATTATATTACTGGAAAGTTTCATCTAAATCTGTTAAGTAGTTTTCGCGTGATAGAGAAGCAGACATCAGTCCATCGGTACAATATTTCACATTTATGACAAACAGAAAGACAGACAAACAAGATAATCGTATCTACAAATCGTATAAATATCTATATGCACTTTGGGAAAACACGATTAGTTTTGAAATCTCAAATTAGGACCGGAAAAGGAAAAGACTTATTAGAGAAGAAAAAAAAATCAAATATTCCCAAAAAACAACATTATTTTTCAATAAATAATAGATTTGATGACCAATTATTATATAAAAATGATAAACTTCCATTTTTATTAAAAACCAGTAAAAGATATCAGAACGATACACGAATTCCCCCAAGAGTTCCAAATCATTAGGCACGTAATGGTGTCCTCTAAATGTCAGTATATCGATATAATCTTCGGTATTAGGACCGGCTTACATTAACCCTTTTGATATTTAACTGATGATACAAAATGGATAGAAAAATAAAAAATATATATATTGTGGCTTATATGAGGAGGTCACTCGCGGCGCAGAGGCTCGAGCGTGTACTGACGTGACTATAAGCGCAACGGGTTGTGGGTTCGATTTCCACTGAAGGAATAATTATTGTTATTTATTAATATTTAAATTCCTGGCTCTGACATGATAAGGGATTCGATCTCCACTCGGAGTAAAGAATCTATTTAAATTACTTCGTTTCTCCGCTCTTGCAAATAAAGCTCCAAGTTCAGTTTCTTCACACAACTGGCTGGTCTCGAAATCTAGCGCGAAAGCGTCGGGGTGTCCTCACTCTCTGTCTATTATAGTAGGGTTACTATATACAGGAAGATATAGAGGGTCCAATTACTTGCCAATTATGCAGTGACAGTGTCAAATATAAAACTATTATTAAAATATCTTATAACACTAAGAGTCGCCACAGTTTTAACCGAGGAATTGGAAACCGCTAGGAATCGCTTTAGATTGTATAAAGTCGAACCTTTTTTATCAAAGGCTCTCAATCTCTTTGATATTTGAACGAAAGGTAAGACCGTCCCTCTATTATACAGGCGAAGAAATGGTGAATATTTTAAATACAAAAGTGTCTTTTCTTTTTAATCTTGCATTTATAATACTTATAACGTTCGCGGGTTTGTTTCCTGTATAGGGTAAATTGTCAAGTGGGCAGTTACATACATCGAGACTTGTTGTTTAAATTTAAACGTAAAGTATCCTTTAAATGGACTTAAAAAATTAATAAGAAAAAATCCTGAAAATAATTATTTCTAATTTGATTGTTTTAGATCTCACTGTCTTCCGTATATAGTGTAAGACACTTCGTTCTCCACTTCCCGATATTTTTCGAGACTTTCTTCACTTTCTGAAATTCTTTTTAATTGTGTGTCGAGTGGCGGAACTAAACACTGCGCTATGTCTTGTTACCAGAGCGAGGGATTAAAATTAATTTATTCCCCTGTATGGGAAACCAGAACCGTTACGTTTATAATTAGACGCTACGCCAACGTGCTACGAAAGTCCGAGGTGTGATTTTTATGAAAAAAAAATTAATAAAAAATATTATAATAAAAGGCGTGTGACTGTAACGCGATGGTTGTGAGTTCGATTACTACTCGGGGCAATGAATTATTATTTATTAATATTTTCATATCTTCGTTCTGAGACCAAGGCAACTGCGCGGCGTTGAGTTATGCCATTCAACAAAAAAATATATATAATTAAATATAAGAGCACTTCGATTATAAAGGTGTAGGTGAAAGCGACATTATATAAGGACCTCCGGCCAACGTTAGACAGAAGGCTCCCCTAGACGCAGTTAATAGGATCTCTTTCGGATCGATCTAGTGAAAATAGAAAGTTCTAAAACCAAATGATTCCAAGTATTTTTTGCGGTAGATAAAAATATAATCGTATTGAAAGATTAAATATACTTTGAGGTTTTTTGTTTTATATTGAATTTTATCTTTAAAATTAAATATGTATATGTAAGTAGACATAGAGGAATATTTTTTTTCAGTCTCGCACTATATTCTGAATATAGCAGGGTAGGGAGAGGGAACCTAATCTTAAGATGTTCCGTTCCCAACTTTCCACCTGATTTTTTAGACATTGAGACATTTCACGTTAAGTGGTCACACGTGAGACATTTCCCGTTGAGTGGTGGAACTCAAAGACGTTTTTCTTCCGAAACGAGGCCATAAAAAAAGTTTAATTGTGTCCTTGAAAGGCACGTAATATATCACATGCTAATAATTTTTAAAGTGTATATACCTCACTGAAATCTTACCATACCTTACTTATCTTACCTTAATATACTACCTTACTGAAAGTTTAAAGAATTATCCAATTTTTAAGAATAGAGTCGCAAACTATAAAACTTATAACAACCGTATAAAAATTTCGTAGCTTGATTGGCTTGAGACATCGCTTGGATAGTATCCAAAAGACACGGATTCTCGTCCTTCTGCACCCAACCATTTTTTTTTATTTATCAAATATAATTATATTAAATTTAATTATTTGTTAAATCTATAATATATATACTTTAATGATGCAAAACCATCCAACAAAAAAACATCGAATTTTATCTAAAACCTTCTTAAAACATATATTTTTCTAGTTAACGTTGTGTTTCGCCACTCAACACGCAATGTCTCAAAAAATGGGCGGAGAATGGGGAACAAAATGTCTTAAGTTCTTTCTACCTACCCTACCGTGGAGGAAAATATATGAAGCTGCTCTCTGCTCGAGGAACCTATCAGCTTATCCACACTGAGAAATGACCAATTTAGTCAAGTAAACCAACACAAAACAAAAAGAAGAATGTACAGACATACTTCGAGATACTACGATTTCTCACGATGAATCTTAAACGCGATCCTATTCAATACATTTGAGTCCAGTCCAGATGTAAAAATGAATAGAATTGTAGCTTTTCGCTTTTTGATTTTAAGGATGATTTTGCTATGAAATAGTCAAGCTACAACTGCCTGGTACTCCTGGTATAAGTGCGAAGAAATCACAGTCCACTTTTTCAATTGACAATTTATTTTCGCTTCTCCCAAGGAAATTCGCATTGGATGTTGCTATTATTTATTTCACTCGTTTATTTGAAAAGTCGGGTAGTATTCTAAAGTAAATCCCTCAGGTCTAGAATTAAAGGTGCTTACGAGAAATATTGAGCTTACCTTGGTCTTCAGGTTCAGAAGATTTTGTTTTGTTTTATTTTATCTTCACGCTTTATAATATGCAGGGTAAGGGATCTTAGTGGCAAGACACTCTGTTCCCCACGCGCCTCCCAATTATCGAAAAATTGCGAGTTGAGTGTCTGTCTTCGCACCAGTGTAAGAAAATATAGATAATGCATTCTTCAAGTGAATCGGAATCACACTACGAATCCGCAAAGAAAAAGCGAGGTACTAGCGAGGATGTCACGGTGAGAATGAAGAAGAACGTGCTCAGGTGGTTTAGGCACGTCGAACGAATGAGTGATGAAAAAATGACAAAAAATATTTATCATGGAAAAGAGAGTGGTAAAAGAGATAGGGGGGAGACCGCGGTTGACCTTCGAAAACAGTATCAAAATTGCATATAAAACATTACTTATTAAATATTCAATAGGACTAAGTTGTTGCTATTTTCCAACAAAAAGATATCTACATATAAGGCTCTAAGGCTGACCGTATATTATTAGTTCTTCAGTAAAAAAGGCTTTTTCAGGTTTATCTAGGACATATCAGTGTATACAAAATAAACACTTAACCTGCCTAAACCTTTTAGTTACAGGAAGTGTCAGTACACTGGCACTTAGAAAATGGATGTCCTGTTTCCGTTTCCGTCTGGCGCTTCAAAAGGAGCATTCACCCTCTTTGCAAATATTTATAATGTATAGTCAACAATCAAAGAATTTAATGGTTGAGTAAGTATTTATTTGGTGTACGATTAGGAATCTTATTTTTTTGGTATTTTTTTTCATTTATATTTGAGGTCGTCCAACGACCGTCGTCGTCGAGGGGCACAAGCGTGCGACTGCAAATTCAAACTGCGACGGTTGCGGGTTCTT
This sequence comes from Heliconius melpomene rosina, assembly GCF_056956725.1. Taxonomy (NCBI): domain Eukaryota; kingdom Metazoa; phylum Arthropoda; class Insecta; order Lepidoptera; family Nymphalidae; genus Heliconius; species Heliconius melpomene. The sequence continues at coordinate 3,563,853 of NC_140389.1, read as the reverse complement.
AATGCGTGTTCCCATTTGGGGGAATTAAGTATAGTATATTATCATTTCCTCGCTCCGGTAACATGGCAAAGTGCGGCGTTGAGTTTCGCCACTCAACACGCAATGAATCATGAATTCGACGGAAAGTGCGAAACGGAAGTGTCTCAATGGGGAACGGAGTGACTTAACACTAGGTTACCTCTGCCTATACCCCGCCCGCGCATTGCAGGCTATGTGCGGGATACAGCGTGAAAAAAGAAATGATTATATCTAAACGTATAAGCAAAAGCTATAATTCCCAAACAATACACTACAACAAAAACCCTCTTACTTGATAGCTAATTTTAATAATTAACTTTTCAAGTTGCAGCCAGATGTTCTACGAGTAAAAGAACAAAATTGCGGACTACAAAATACTTGTAAACGTAAGAGCCGGTGCTTATTTAGTTGTTTCCAATTTTGACTGCACAGAAAGTGCACTGAGAATGTACTTGACCTGTTTAACGAAACATTTAATATGGCACAAGTTGTAAGATATGGCGAAATTTTATTGTTTTTTTAAATATTTTAAACACTAAAATGTTTTTGTTTGTGTGTTCTTTGGAGACCGAGAAAAGTAACATCGGTTTTTGAAACTACGAATTATTTTATATTAAAAGATGGTATATGCGCGATACATATATAAAAACATAAAGTTCAAACGGGCAAAGTCGCGGCTGGGTCGCTATCTTAAACGCAATCTTACATCGAAAGAATTGTACGTCTATTGTATTATTTCATTTAAGTCATCTAAGGACTTTAAGATATGATACCTACCCAAAATAAAAAATAACTTTATTAAAATTTTGTTCTTGAGGCCGTCGCACATAGGCGTATGACTTTAACGTGCTTGTGGGTTCGATTCCCACTCGGGGGAATGAATTGAAATTAATGAATTTATTAACATTTTTGTTTCTTTATTCTGGTATTAAGGCATAAGCACGGCGATTGTGATTTTAAAACGGTTTGATTTCTACAAAACGCTAAATAACTTAAAATTTACTATATTTATGTCTTAAAATTTTTATTGCACTTTTATTTATTTACACCACACAAATTTATCGGTCATCTTGAATTTAAGCAATGAAAATCTACCCAAGTGCAAGTGCAAGTGCAATCTTGCACGACCTGCAGCGATACTCGAGATTAAAACATTTAAATAATTACACCCAAATAACAACCATTACGCTACTTATGTTCGCTTGCAGCTTGAGAAAACCTTCTAATAATATTATAAATGTACAGGTTTGTAAGTAAATTAACTGTACGAATTTGGGTAAAACTTTCCAATAATATAGGTTTATTAAACAGAATAGCACATAGATAACAATTTACGAGGAAAGAGGAATAAATTATTTTTACTTCCTCGTTCTGGTAGACTAAGTGCGGCGTCAAGTTCCGCCATTTAGAACACAGTGTCTCGAATTTGGACGGAAAGAAGAATACGGAATCTCATAACACTGAGTTCTTAATGCCTACCCAGCTATATACATAATTATAGTATTACACAGAAATGTCTGTGACATTAAACATTCCATCACTATAGTTTACATTAATTTTTTTTAGTTCTTATTAAAATAGCTTTGAAAAACATGAAATAGTCCAGTCTTATGTCCGTCACATAAAAATGCAAATCATTTGATGTTCTTGAGCTTGTGTAATATGCAGTTATATATAAGAAAAATCTCCCTGAACTCGTTGGTGTTCTGCCAATTCTTAGATAAGTAACAGACAGACAGTAGTAATATTTTAAAGTATAATAAATGTATCTAAGTAAAATCTCATAAATTTTTAATAAAATAAACAGTTTCGAGGCTAGTCGTAGTGCAGGGGCTAGCATGTGACAGGTTATGGGTTCGATTACCACTCGAGGAAATGAAATTCAAAATATGAAGATCAAACAAAAATCCAACACTTATTTCAAACAAGTTAAAGTAAGTTTAATATATCTCGATATAATCATTTATATTATATCGGCACCAACTTTAATGTAATTAGGAAGAAAATTGGAAAATTATATTGGAGCCAACTGGCTGTTTGGAAGAACTTTCCCTTTGCAAAATTTTCGTATCCATCATCCAACAATTTTGAATGAGTTTGTTTCCATTCCACAGTCTGTCTTATTTAAATTATTTATTTCTTTTTAATTCCACGCTGTATTCCGCATCTAGTACTAAAGCTAATGTTAACAAACTACATTCCTCACTCCACCCAATTTTTCAACATTGTGTGTTGAGTGGTGGATCTCAACGCTGCGATTTGTCTTGTTACTAGAGCGAGAGAATTAAAATAACCCGTTCTTCAGAGTGCGAATCGAACCCACAACCGTCACGCTAACAATCAAATGCCACAGAACCGTGACATCCTCAAATATGATTTAAAATAGAAATTTCGTATAGAAAATTAAAATATAAAGGAAAAGTCAGTAATATTATTTCAAAGTCGGTTATAAAATGTATAAAATGATAAAAATGAAAAATGATATAAATGAATAATGATACAAAATTTTAATATATGAGATATTAAAATAATGCCTAGATTATCCTATATTTATTAATTATGAATTTCACAATCTTTTAAAGTAAAAAGAAAAGAACTTTTCATTAAGTTAAAACTAAGAAAAAAAAAATATCTTTATACGAAACCTATATAATTATAATCAAAAACTATTAACAGTAAAACAAATAAATTATAATAGCATAAAATTCAGAATTGTAACATTTAAATGTGAAATAACACTAGCAATACAATAAAAGTGCTCCATTATTTATGAAACGCGACCTACTAATGTTTAATGTTTTGATAACTTCTAATTACCATGTCATTATTATTGTTTGTACTGTTTATTTAAATAACTTCTATTACATTATATTAGTTTTTTTAATTATATCGTTATATTTATTTATTTTTTAATTCTTTATCCATTTTTATACTTTCCAAAGAACGCAAAGAGCCTAGTCACACTTTTAAAAAAAAACACTTCCCTAAAAATGACCTACTCTAACTATTCATTTAAATCTATGGTGGAGTGTATTGACGGGAAGTGAAAATGTCATAAAAATTGTACCATATAACTTAGAATTAAAATGAAAATCAATACAATTATATAGAAAATATAGCCGTAATATATTTACTTATAAGTAGTTTAAATGTTTAATTAAATAAATTTAAAATAGTTCTATATAAGAAATTGTGTGTGTTTTAAATATTAGTGAAAGTAATGATACGCTCTCATAATGAGACAAATTTTAATGAAATTATTCTTATTAATTTAGAAAAGTTTAATTTGATATAAAATTTCACTTCTTTTTTATATAAATGCATAAAAAAGCCATCGTAATTTAATTGGGAAGTCACCCACTTTCCACTAAGAGGCTGAACGTGTCTGGTAAGCCACAGCGCGGCCTTGGCCTCTGCCGTCCAACACGTAATATCAGACGAAATTATATCTTGAAAATGGAGAGCTGGGGAACTAAGTTATCTAGGAATATAAAAAATATATATTAAGTAGACTGCGAATTACTTTTAATATATTTTTTTTCAATGTATATATATAAATCAGTTTTTTTAGCTTTACGCCGTATCCCCCACAATGCTGGTTAGCCAGAGGGAAACTGGGAACCTAATGTTAACACACTGTATTCCTCAATCAATACTGAATGCCGAATTCCTAAGGAATTGCTTCAAAACATTAAATATTTCAATTCTCTAAGTGGGAATCGAACACACAACTATCGCGATTACAATCGCACTGTACTGAAGTTCAATTTTTATATTTGCCATAACCGTTTATATAATGGAAACGATATCATAGATATTCATAGCAAACTTCCATTTCCAGGTGAACTCTTATTACAAAGAGCTAAAGACTGTTTTCAAAATTGAACTTAATTTATGATTTAACCTTAAGCGAATTTTAAAGTTCGTGAAAAGTTTCATTTGCTTTTATCCGGAACTCTTATTGTGGATTTGTGTCGATCATACTTAGATAGATGTTTATCTTACTTCCATACTTTTATCCATTTATTATTGACCGGAATTTTTAATAAGGTTAACTTTAAATAAAATTTTATTATAAATTTTAATTAATTAATTTACATTACTCTGGCGTTGTGATAATGTTTTGTAATAAACGTGATGGTAGTAGATTTGAATCTACAATATAATTAATTATATAGAAAAATTTAAACATATAATTGAACTTAAAAAAACATAATTGTTTTTTAATGATAAACACAGAAGTCGTCATATTTAATTTCAATATTTTTGATTATTTGATTATTACCTTATTTTAACCTATTTTGACAATTCCTATACAATAATTATTATATTACAAACATTACTGTAAATAACAGTATGTATTTAGTATTTGCCCGCAAGTTTGTTAGTGTAACCCAAATTGCGTCTTGAGAGACATCAGTAGGGTCGATAACATAAACGACGGCTGTCATTAAGCCAAGTTATTTAACGTTGTAGAGCCCTACTATGTGTTATTTCATTCAGTTGTTTTAGCTGATTGCATATGTAGGTAATCTATATTATATCTATCTATCTATATATATAAAATCGAAAGGTCACTCACTCATCACGAAATCTCAGAAACTACATGTGCTAGGAATCTCAAATTTTGCATAGGAGTTACTTATAGGACGTAGGTGCTCGCTAACACGGGAATTTGTAATATTCGATTTCTAAGGGGTTGCTTTTGGGGTCGAAAGTTTGTATGAAACTTCGTTACTACAAATGCTAGGAGTCTCAAATTTTGCATAGACGTCACTAGGACGTAGTCATGGAGACAGAAATTAATAATAACATAGTTCACGCGGGTGAAACCGCGAGCGGGCCGCTAGTATATATATAAAATCGAAAGGTCACTCACTCATCACGAAATCTCAGAAACTACAAGTGCTAGGAATCTCAAATTTTGCATAGGGGTTACTTATAGGACGTAGGTGCTCGCTAAGACGGGAATTTGCAATATTCGACTTCTAAGGGGTTGTTTTTGCGGTTAAAAGTTTGTATGAAACTTCGTTACCACAAATGCTAGGAGTCTCAAATTTTGCATGGATGTCAATTATAGGAAGGTAGCTACTCATGGAGACAGAAATTAATAATAACGTAGTTCACGCAGGCGAAGCCGCAGGCGGGCCGCTAGTAGCATATATAAATATATAAAAAAAACTTACAAGAAATCAAGTGATATCAGAAGTTTTTAATGCCTTGCTATGTGCGGGATACAGTGGGATTCAAAACTAAAATATACGGAAACTATATATTAAAATGACTACCTAAAAACATAATTTGGCAAAATGCATTCAGCTAACAGGATAAATTAGATGTTTAACCCGAGCAAAGGAATTACACGGTCGTGAGAAATTAGAAGCAATGGTTCTTAATATGGCACTTAGAAAATGGTAGTATCCTTGTGAATTCTTCATAATTTCATATCATCAATCTCTTGAATGTTCATATACTGGTCATTAGAGGTGTAGGGCTGGCCAAAAATTAAAAGTAACAGATATAAAATTATTTTTAAACAATGTAATGACCCTAGAGATATATTAATAAGTTGTAACAAGGGTATAAGATTTCGATATAGCTTGATAGGAACGTATGGCTTAGAGGTCAGAGTGCTTAGACGGTAAAATAGAGGCGTGAGTTCAAATACCACTTTTACGTTTTCGAAAAAAGTGAAATATTAGTTTGGTATTATTCTTTAATAGATAAATTTAATACGATAAATCAATTTGACACTCTTCAATATTGCAACTGATACAAGTTGTTTTTTCTTAATAAATATGACAAATTTGGAGGCATTTCGACATTAGTTTCGAAGTAATTTGATTTATTCCTGACATAAGTAATCCATTTGAACACGGTATAAGTAGTACTGAGAGACTTTTTACGATATTTCGTCTTTAGAAATTGATTGTTGAGGCTTAAATATTGAAATGTTTTATTTATGTAAGTATAAAAGATATTAACAATTTACTTACTATGTAGGTACATGAAACATATTTTTAAACAATTTTTTTTTTTCATATTTATGCTGTATCTTGCATTTAGCAGGATAAGAGAGGACGTAGTGTTAAGACACTCTCCATTTTCCACCGAATTTTCGAAGCATTGCGTGTTGAGTGGTGGAAATCAACGCCGCCCTTTGCCATGGATACCAAAGCGAAGAAATGAAAATATTGATAAATGATAATTCATTCCCCCGAGTGGGCATTGAACCCAAAACCGTTCCGTTAACCATCACAAGCTTGTGCCACTGCGCCATAACAGTCTCAAGAATGAGAGAATACAATTTTAAGGATTAAAAATAAATTTCTATATTGGAATTTAACAAAATTCGTCGTTCAAATAATACTTACAAAATTATAATAAGACAAAGATTCATCTATATATATAAAATCGAAAGGTCAGTCACTCATCACGAAATCTCAGAAACTACATGTGCTAGGAATCTCAAATTTTGCAAAGGACTTATTTATAGGACGTAGGTGCTCGATAAGACGGGAATTTGCAATATTCAACTTCTAAGGGGTTGTTTTTGAGGTTGAAAATTTGTATGAAACTTCGTTATACTACAAATGCTAGGAGTCTCAAATTTTGCATAGACGTCACTAGGACGTAGTCATGGAGACAGAAATTAATAATAACATAGTTCACGCGAGTGAAGCCGCGAGCGGGCCGCTAGTATAATGTATATAATTAATTATACTTCAGGTAATATTTCATTCTTAAATTATACTATTTGTGGATTTATTTATAATAAATCATTATATTTTATCACAAATTAGTACACAGTATATCATTCCGTAGAAGAAATAATGTGGAAACATTCTCATTTCCTTCAAATTTGCTCGTCCATTGAATATGTAGGGGAAAACAACGATAATTTATACGACGACCTACATTACACCTCTCGCTTTCTATCATTAAATATATAGATAATGATAATGATCATTAGGTAAGGATATAACCGCAAATGTACGCCTTGAGTAAACACTTGTCACTGAGCTACGAAGGCCTTATATTGTTTCGGATGTGAGTTCGATTCCCACTCGGGGGAATGAATTATTATTTATTAGTATTTATATTTCTTCGCTGTGGTAGAAAGGCAAAAGCGCGGATATGTAGTTCCGCCACTCAGCACATGCCTGAAAATTTAGCTTAAAGTGGAGACGAAGTGTTTTAACACAAGGTTTCCTCTGGCCCCTGCATTAATAATAATAATATCTTTATTTTCATCTCACAGAATACAGTGTTAAAGTTAAAAAAAAGTATCAGTGTATAAAATAAATAATCCCTCCAATAATAAACACACAACCTGTCACGTACAGTCACGCTGGCGCCCCTACGCCACAACTGGCGTCATAAATAATACATTGTTACAACCAGATAAAGGGATAACAGACAGCCCTACAAAATGGGGGGGTGGAGTATTCATTAAAGCTAATTTGCATCTCCTTAAGATGCGATCAGCGGTTACGTTATTGAATTAAATTACAACCTTCTGAACCGACGCATTTTATGACCATATTTCTTGTCGTTAACTTGAGAAATTTCTGCATATTTTTCAAAGTTTTCAAATGAATTAGTCTGTTTTGATGATAATAACACAAAGATTATAGTTGCAAAGTTATTGGAGAAAGATTCATGGACGAACTAAGTGCAGTGTAGAATTTGTATCGTAGGTATGACCAGTTAAAATTTTTGACCATAAATTATATAATATGTCAATGAAAGTGACCAATATGGTGACCAGCTGGACAGCTTTTCACTGTAAATTCGGTTGTAATATGGAGTTCAATTTCTACATTCAGAAATAAATTATTCTTAATTTATAGCTCTGGTACGCTTAAAATGCTGTTTTGAGTTACGCTACTTGTCAAACAATGTCTGTAATAGGTGGAAAGCGGAAAACAAAGTGTCTGAACACTAAGTTCTCTCTGTCTACCCTACTATATGCATAATAAAGTGTTAAGCTAAAATGTAGAATACAAAAGAAAATCTGAAAAGGGAACTAAATACATTTTACTAAAGTATCTATCTATATGTGTATAAATAGTAAGAAAAATCTACGAACATACAAAACGTATTTACATACAAAAATTGTAATAATATAGATCTTTAATTAAAAGTTCAGAAGAAATATTATCAATTATGGAAAAACTCACACACTTAAAAACATTCACCTTTCAACGTCCAAAAATAGATGATAATTACAAAAGTTGGAAGAACAATTGAAATAACTAATTAAACCAAAGGAAGCCCAACGCTATTAAAATTCGAACCGAATTAACATGAAAATTTTAACGGCGTAGAAGTTTTTTTATAGCGGAAGTTGATGGACGCTTCGTGAAAATTACTCATTTCCTATATTAATTGAAAAGAAACAATCACAGGTTACAATTGTACTGTGGTTTGTGGAAATTAAATTGAAGTAGACAGCACGATTGTAAACGTTTCTTCAAGCATGAGTTGTAATGGCGTTGGAATTATCGATATCGATTTTATATTAGAATTGAATAGTTTATTAATTGTTGAAGATTAGTTACAAATATCCTAATCTAGACGTACTCTCTCAAAAAAGTTCAATTAATATTAAATATCGCATAATTCGCCGTTTCTTCTGTGTCTTGGAAAATGTCCTTATAACGATAAAAAATATATTATAAGAGTACAGAAACAAGATTTGCCTTTCTAAAAACATAATTATCAAGTTTTCTTTGTTTATCCGACATAATTCACCAGGTTATCCATGTTTTTAATGCATATTTTTATACGCACAAAATTTCATATTAAAACTTTCAAACTAGAGAAAGCACTGTTTCGTGCAAACGCCAGAATTGGCTACTATACAGGTGGAAGCGTCAGCGCTCCTTTTACGGGAACAGCATTTAGGGTAAAATATTTCAAACCCCTACCTTAAGAAATTAATCAAGATATCTCAACAGTTTAGACGGTGTCCCTTTGATAGATTTATGTGGGCGTGAGTCGTTCTTGACAAATGGTGTTTTATTTTACAACGATAATTTTATTATTTACTTATTTCATTTGAAAAAAAACTTTTCATTTTTGGGATTTTTTTAAAAAAATTGTAGTTTCATTTAAAGTGGTGCTGACATAAACACTCCATAAATAAAACTACTCTACTCTCTCTATAAATAAAAAATACAATCTAAAGTGTTTAAAAGCTTACAAATCCAGAATGGAGTTTCTAATTTCAAAGTTGTCTCATTAACATTTCCACGTTCACGGAATTATACCGCCGAGTCTGTGAATTAAAATACAGCTTTATTTTTCTAGTTAAAATGGATAGCAAATTTACAGATTATTAACTATTTGGATCAATTTTGTATTTCGTATTCATGAAATTCGATAATTTTTCATACCTTTTTTCAAATCTTTATAAGTTAATTACTAGAAACAAATGGGATATTACAATTCAACTTGAAATAATTTTGTGGCAAGGCATTGTTTTTATTTAAAAGTAGATAATATAGTTAAGGCAGAAACAAAGAAAAAAATATTGTTTTATACTTAAGGTGATAAAGTCATATAGGTAAAAATTCTGTCACTATATAAATATTTTAAATATTTTTTTAAATATTAGGGTTTATACTTTCTTTTGTTGTAGACCAAAATTGAAAAGTTCTCAGGTAACCTCAAAGAGTAGGCAACCGCAAATCCAGAATCGATAAACATATTTGCTCCTGTAATACTAGTAGCTTTATCGCTGGCCAACAATCCTGCCATTTCCACCACATCTTCCACTTTCACCATACGCTTTAAAGGTGACTGTTTCAACATCATATTTTGTAGAAACTTAATTTCTTCTGGTGTTTTACCAGAATTTATCATAAGATTGGTATCAACAGGTCCAGGGGATATACAATTCACCCTAACACCATGTTCAGCTAGTTCCATGGCAACACATTTAGTCAAGTGCGTGACGGCAGCCTTTGAAGTACTATAAGCTGTAGTAGTATGCATTGTCAATGTGCCCAAAATACTTGAAATATTTATTATACATCCTCTATTTTCAATCAGAGACGGCGCTGCAAAATGAATAGCAGCAACGATAGCACGAAGATTTATACTCATCATTTCATCAAAAACATTTAAAAATTCTGGGTCCGTTATAGAGCCAGTTACACCAATTCCTGCACAGTTTATTAGTACATCAATTCTGTGAAATACTTGAATCACTGATTCTATTGATGTTTTTAAATCGTCATCATTAGAAACGTCGATGACAGCTTTCATAATTTTGCTTGTATTGAAGTTTTCACATTTTTCTGCTACTTTATTTAAGTTTTCCCTGTCTTTGTCTATTAAATATAGTTTAGCGGAGAGTCCAGCAAAGTGCAAAGCTATAGCTTCTCCAATTCCAGAGCCAGCACCTGTTATAATCACGACTTTATTTGAAAGACTCATTTCGGTAGACACATTAAATATTTACATATACTTTTGATGATTACATCATATTATATAGGGCTGTAAATATTGGAAATAATGTGACCAAATTAGTTTTAATAAAGTAGATAAAGAAATAATTTCAAAAACTTTTTTTTCGTTTTGTCTAATTTACAAATGTAATATATTATAGAATTTACAAAAAAAAAGCCATTTCTTGTTAGTTCATCATCATCATCATCATCATCATCATCATCATCAACAGCTATCTTTAGTCCACTGTTGGACATAGGCCTTCCCCAATTCTCGCCACCACACTCGATCCTCAGCTTTTCGGACCCATCCGCTTCCCGCCAACTTCTTTACCTCTTGTTAATTGGCTCAAGTTTATTTTCTATATTAAGCAGATTGGAGAAACCAAAATATTAACACGCGGGAATCGAACAATCGAAAATTATAATGACGCGAAATTAAATATGAATTTTTCCGTAAAATACAAAATACATGTTATTCCTTATTTGGAGTTTCATATAACTATTTACTTTACATAAATATTATTGGAACGTATAAATAAATAACTATAGCTTAGACACAATTTTAACATTTTTATTATTTTAATGTTTTTTAAACAAATGTGGAAATAATAAAATCGCTTCTAAATTATTGTCATTGGATTTTTAATTTGTTTTAGTGTACCTATTCATTATACATACATAGATAGAGGAATGAGTCTCTAGGTTTACTGTATAAACTATAGTAAGACACTTAAAAATACTTTGGCGTAAATAATATTTATTTTGGAAATTAATTAAAAAATAATGGAAAATAATAAAAAAAATCTGTGTCTGTGATAAAATATGTAAGAACGTTTCGCTAAAATTATTCTCCTAAGTCTTAAAAAAAACTAGGAACGGGGTGTTTTAAAACAAGATTCCCTTTGCCAACTTTGCTATATAAGAAATAACTTGAAAAAAAGGAATAGAATCATAAAATCTATTTAAATCCCTTTGAACTACATATTTTATTTTTTTCCAATGCTAACTGTGCCAATAGCACTTTAAATTAAATATATACATAATATCAAACAGAGAAGTGGATAAACGGCAAATTTACTTTGTAAATTACTTTGAAACAATCTTGGACCACTTCATTCGATTTTTGTTATCCCGGTTAAAAGTTAAAAGTTTGTATTGAAGTTAAAACGAAACGACGGTTAAACTTCGACAGCATTTCCATCAAACTGTTATCTTATCAGTGAATCTTTACATTATTTACAGATGGCGCGAGATATCGATTAATCTGCTTTATTTACCTATTGGAAATTAAATTGAATGAGGCCGTCGTGGCGCAGTACAACGAGGGTGTGACTGTAACACGACGGTTGTGGATTCGATCCCCACTCGAGGAAGTGAAATATTTATTTATAGGGGATATGTATAAAGAGGTTGATGACAGTGGACGAGGCGAAAGAGGTATGTAGAGACCGTAGTGTTTGGCGCTCCGTTCTCTCTCACCAGTGCCGGTTTTAGCACTACCGGCGCCCTGGGCGAAGTTTTTTCGGCGCCCCCTAACTACAATTCAATAACATACAAAAAAGGGAATGGGTACAACGAAATAACCATCTATTTAAAAAATAATAATGAAAAAAACTAATAAAATTTCACTTCTTCTAGCCCCTCTATCTGCAAACTCTATTGAAAAACCCTCCTCGGTTAGAAAATTCGGCAGCAGGTAATAGGTCAAACAATTCTCCAGAAGACTCCCCGTAATCCGTAATCAAAGTCGACGATCATTTTGTTTTTTTTTAGATCTTAGACCATTTTAAAGAGCATCAAGTCCCCTAAGCCGCACCGGCCAGCAAATACCCTAGCTACGCCACTGCAGCGAAGAGACATCTTTGCGCAAAGCGCCCTAAACGGGCGTCTACGGCGCCCTTTTTATCCGGCGCCCCTGGGCGGCCGCCCAGCCTCGCCCTACCCTAACGCCGCTACTGTCTCTGACTACCCTGCTAGTGTATTATAGATTTTTAAATTTTCTGCCCTTTTTTAGATATAATACAACTTATATCAAAATAGCATACAAATTTTATATCTATAGAAATATTATAAAATTTTAGTTAAGCAAAAATCGAACCCATAACCATATCGTCAAGTCAAGTCTAGTTTACTCTATACTTAAAATCCTTGAAATAGTCATTTCGTTTTGTATTTGTTACATATAACGCAGAATGAAAACGGGATGGGTTTAAACGCATCTCGCTGTCTTACCTTAATTGTGCCCTCAGGACGTTCAATAGAAACTTACTTACGCGAACTAATTACACGTTTTCAGTTAAGCCGATATCTGACATTCTCGTAGGTAATAATTAACACTAGAGACTCACACGCGACTTCGCCTGCATATATATTGTTATTTAATAGCCAAATTATGCAAAATCTTTTATATACATTGTAGCCATGTGTTAAATGAAATATTTATCTCATAAGCATATTCACTTCCTCGCTTTGGAGCTAACGAGAGAATGCAAGGTGTTGAGTCCCGCCACTCAACACGCAAGGCTTCCAGATTTCAGCGGGAAATAGGGAAAAAAACTATCGATCGGATTTAAACAAAATTTTACAGTAGTCAGTATTTAGGAAGCATAAATTATACAATAAAACACATAAGTAAGCTACAATTTATGTAAAGATTCTGTATAATAAGGCTATTAGATATATAACAGATAAAATTGGCAAAGACGCGTTTGTTGCTAATTTAAGCAATAATGTCGATTTATGTACATTTCTTCTTAGGCATACAAAAAAAGACTTATATTTAATATTGCCCAAAGCAGGGATTGAACCCAGTGTTATTAGTCTGACACGTTACACCAAGACGTCGTCAAACCTTATGTTATATATCTAATAAATATTTTCCTACTCCAAGGGCAGTTTTGTTTGGCGAAGTGGCACTTCTCCTAGATTTTCATTTTAGATAAAAATGTACTGAGTAACATTAATTTGTACCGAAATAAAGTTAAGCCGAGAATTAATTTCACTGAGAATAACCCTATACGCTATAAGTTTACCAAAAAAATGACTATCAACGAATGAAAGTAATTGATTTCTTAGTAAACTAAACTAATTACTTTTTTTTTTAAACGAATGCTTTGTCTACTTTATCGCACATTAAGGTACATTGGTAAAAGTCGATAAAAAAAAGAGAAAGAAAAACACTTATTTAGAAAAGGTATAAAAATGTTTAAACCGTTAAAATTTTTACAGAAATAAAACAAACAGGTATTGAAACAAAATCAACTTGTTCTGGGATATATGACAAAGATAAGTTTAACATTTTTTAAAAAATAACAAAAAGATCGCTTAATTCTATCACATTAATAAATAATAGGTAAAATAATTTCTTGTTCGTCACTTTATAAACAAATTTCACTAGAATAGTTGTTATTACTAATGTTATGCCACTGAGATAACGAGAAAAGCAATAAAATATAAAATGCAAAATAGATATTTAAATTAAATTTTGTAAAATTCAAAATACAGGACAATGATTTTTACAAAAAGCTCGTAACAAAAAGGAAAAATATCGACACTGTCTGTGTGAAAAATATAGACTCTCTCCATTTCTTCCTCACGCGTCTATTTTGTGCTTTATGTACACCAGTCAGGTCTGTGATGATCCAGCTTGTCTCGCCATCTCCGTTTCGGTCTGCCGATTCTACTTTTGGTGTTTTGAACACGTTGGCAAACCTTAAGATCAGAGTTCTCTGAATTCGTCAAAGACAATGCCTATTTCATTATTGTGTAAGCCATTAATGCTCTTTAGGTATTCACTTTAATTAATATGGGATTTACGTGATAGAAGTTATTTTTCCCTTTCTCAGAAAGTAAAATAAGTGGCAAGAACTCTTGTATTTTGTATTTTAACGATTCTATTGTTGGTTTTACGGTTTCTTTATTACATTTTTTATTTCTTTTGATCTCTCCATAATTTTATTTGTTTTTTCGCAATATTCCTAGTCTTCCTTCTACCATAATCGCTATTCTATCTTTTGAAGAAACAAATGAAATAATCACTGAACCATCGCATTTAGTCGCACGCTTGTGCCATGCGCCACAATGGCCTCAAAATATTAAATCAATTAACATAAAAAAACCACATCAATTTAAATAAATAGTATATTGCACTTGAGTCACTAATTATTTTAAATACACCAAATAACATGTTTTACATTCTTTATTTTATTATATAAAATTGTTCAAATTTTACAGTCACAGTTGTTGATCTTTAAAATGTTCTTCTAAAATTTTAAATCCTTGATTCTTAACCACTACAATTGAACCGCTGAACTTTTGTGTGACATCGAATTTCGATAATGTACAAAATATTATAATACTCTTATTTTAAATTTATATTGATATTAGTAATATGACAAAATTAATAAAATTTAAAAAATACATAAGCAAAAGAAATTGGTTTTTAGAATAACTTTAATTTACCTATTATAATACTAACACTTTTAACTTTCAACATTTAATATTTTTTTCATTAAACATAAAATAAATTATATCACATTATACTTATACCTAAATATGAACATAATTTATTATTAATATAATTAATTATTTCCCCAAGTGGATATTGAACCTATAACAATTCTTTTTTAGTAGGCTACAATTATTTTATTTTCATACCAAATATAAATTATTAAAAAAAGACAACCACATAATGTTGTTATCCAGTAGTGACAAAACTGTCCTAGTGACTGAATCCTTCTAAAAATTATTCCTCCAATTAAGTATTAAAATTTTTGTTATACTGTTATTAAAACATGTAATTTATGAATTTTGCAGTCTACTATTTAATTTCAATAATCTTTTGTACATTTGACATTTGTGTGTTGAAAATGTTTGTTTTGGTTTTTGCTCCTGAAAAAAAATACAAATAATTTAAGTACAAAAAATGCTAATACTTATAGTTGATATACTATTCAATAATATACTTAAAAAAAAACATTATTACAATATTTTATTATTATAGTATCATAAAATGTATAGCAGGATGAAGCTCAAAAGTTATATGTAAATACCTATGTACATCAACTATACAGATATAAGTTTCACATTTTTTAGATTTATGTTTTATCCTGCATTTAGAAAGGCAGGTAGAGAGAAGTACCTAGAGTTAAGACACTATGTTTCACTTTCTACCCAAGACACATGTGTTGAGTGAATTCAATAAGTTTAATATAGTGTGTGCATGTTTTGCAATAATAATAAAAGTAAACAAAAGTGACTTACATTAGGAAAAAAATTAATGTTCAGATGGAATAACTCAAAAAATGTAGATGCCACAATGGTAGGTCCTGTTATTTTTTCACACACATCCAATTGAACTGCAAATTTACCATCTGGCAAAGTTGTTAATGTTTCAAAAATAGGTCTTGTAGCTTTCTTTTGACTAGATAATCTATAAAGCAGAATTTCCCCCTCTCTAGTACCTATTAATACTACATCCACATAAAAAAATAAAGCAGTTATCGGAGGAAATTCTAAATATAAGTGTTGATATTTATCAGTTTCTATTTTAAACAAATTACGTGAATAACATACAAAGTTCTTATCATTAATTGCATTGATGTACTTTATTTGTCTTATCCATTCTATTGGACATCTTAATGGTTGGACTGTTATTTCTTTGTTTTTATTTATATTTACAATTTTACCACAATCTGTAAAAATGTGTAGTATTCTTTCATAATACTGCATTTCTTTTATATCATAATCACAGTGAATTATCAATTTTGGTGTTAAACTTTCATTTAAAAGATCACATTTGAAAATATCTCTATGATTGTGAAAATATAAGGCATCATTTGTGAGAATAAAGTTGTCAGCTTTAAAAAATTCCTCTGTCCCAAACTCAGGGGTGTCAACAGTTCTTTGAATTAAAATACCAGATTTCAATTGTATTACCGTAACAAAATCATTATTAGCAAGTTTCAATATGTTTTGGTCGGGTAGAGTTACAGGAATATATTTCAATGTACTCATATCATACAGAACGCCACCTCTGGAGTCCCGTAAAGGCAATAATCCATAGTCAATATTCAATAAATGAGATCTGTCATGTATATTAAACTTATAAAATTCTTTAACATTGATTTCATAATGTGACACATCAGACCACGATTTCAGATTTTTGAATATATGATACCAACTACAATCATGACCAGATTTCGTTTTGGCTAGTTTCGATGAATGTCTGAACTCCTTTTTACACATTTCGAACCATAAAGGATCTATTTCGTCTATACATTCTTTCCATTGTTTGCAAACTCTTCTACATCGACCTAATGTAGTGCCATCAATTTTTAGTAATATCTCAATAAACGTTTCTAAAGGAAGATCATTCAAATTTAAAGTTTCAGTCATTTTCTGATTTAAATCGTATGATGATTTTAGTAGAAACTGAAATGCAATAGAAATATATTTATTAAATAATAGTAATGAACAGAATGTATACTATTAATATAAATTTTACATACCGTTAAAGTTATTTCAGCTTTTAGCTCATTAGTTATGTTTTATAAACGGTTTTAGCAAAATATTACATACATTATTTTTATTTTTTTACAAATACAAAACCCGTGATTTTGACATTTCGCTCCTTCGCGGTTATGTACATAATGTTGGCTAAACTGATTTTAGTTCGAAAAACTACTGCCCGAAAATTGAAATTTATGTAATTTATAATTTATTTTATATTGTAATTTATAAAATTCTTTTAAATAAATGATAGTTTATATTACTATTGACTTAAAGGCATTTTTAAAATTTATAAATATATAATCGTTTTTTAAGGTATGACCACATTATATAGTCCTCTAAAGAATATGACTTTAAAAGTCGTATGGTAAAACGGCTTGCGACAGGAAAATACAAAAAGCGTAAAAAAAAGATAGAAATTTCAAATTTAAATATTATTTTTCTTGAAATGGATAACGATTTTCTCTCAATAGTTATAAAATAGCGAATGTAACAAAGTCGTACCGCAAGAACATGTGCGACTGTAAACGTGATAGGTTTTGGGTTGGATTTCCGCTCGAGGATATGAAATATTTAATATTTTCATTTTCCTCGTATTGGTAACGAGGTAAAGGGCTCCATTGAGTTCCGCAACTCAACACGCAATGACATCCAGAATTAGTGTGGAAGTTAGAAAAGGGGAACGGAATTGTCTTAATACTCGGTTACTCGGTACTCCTTAATACTCGGTTCCCAGATTCTCTCTGCCTATCCAGCTCGGGTGTACCCTGCTGTATACTGTAGCATGAAGCTAATAAAATAAAACAAAAGTAAACCAACAAATTATTTATTACAATATACCTGATACATATATACAATCAACAAATATGTGTAATACGAACGATATGTCTTGGCTGCCTTGAAGTTAAAATTTCTAAACTTTTGCGCCAAATTCCTCGGTAAGAAAATAATGAAAAGTAAGATTTGAAGTGAAAACTAAATCTGCGCAGCCATCTACAGATAACTTCACGGCGGTCACGACTCGTCGATCGTACTATAAGGTCAATAGGATAACATACATGTATTATATTAACTTAGTATTATTATAGTAACTTATATTGCTAAAGCAATAATAGTGTAAAGATAATTGATATAGCTTTATAAATTATATTAATAGATTTAAAAAATTACAAAACCCAAATATTTCACCCCAAAAACCGTAAGTACGATAAAAAAGAATAAAAAAAGAAAAAATAGGGATACCATATTAATATCACATTAGGTTTTATATCAGTGCAAGCTTGGTCTACGAATTAAAAGATAACAATAATTTATATTGAAATTTAATATAAAAAAGATATGAAGAATTATTATTCAAAAATAGGACTTTAAAAATACTTTGGCAAAATAATCTTAAACTATTTTAATGAATTTAGGAAAAACTGATGTTATTAGACATTTTTCAGTGTGGGTGTGTAAGTTAGAAACACATACTGTGTTAAAATTATAACAGACTGAAATAAATATCATATAGACACTTAAACCAAAACTTTTTATAAAATATAAAAATTTTATACAAAAAATTGTCAAATTATAAAATGATTTTTATTTTTTTTAAAGTAATTAAATTAAAAAATAATAATATTATTTTGAAATATATAAATCTTGCACTGATAATCTTTTAGAAGAATACCCCAATCACTACTTAAAAAAACCTGAAATACCCTAAATGCAAACAAATCATAGGAATGATAGACAATTTTTTTTACACCAACAATAATATTTTTTTACTTATCATAATATACAATTAACACTCATTAATTTTATTTAATTAAAGTAAAAACAATATTTAAAATGTGTAACTGATATAACTTTTTAAATTAATGCGAAAACAAAAAGACTAGAGTCGTGGCCTATTCGTTGAATAAGGATTATGTAGGTTATTTACAAAAATAACAAGAAATATAAATAAATTTGAATAATTTGTATGCCATCGACACAGTGAACACCAGGCATGTTATAGACGATTGTTATGGCTTTTATTCCTTAAATTTAATATCAATAATAAATTAAATCAATAAATAATTGTAATTAAATAATAATAAATATACTTTGCATTACTTTATTTAAAATTTATTTAAATAATAAATTAAACAATGTTCATCAAATGTCAAGCTAAGACTACTAATAGTTTCTTATATAAAATGATACAGTAAGGGGGACCTTACCCCCTCTGAAATTATATTTTCTGAACATATTGAATTTTTCGCTGTGGAAGAAGATAATCAAAAATTCTTAAGCATGGAATAAATCTTTAAAAATATGAACTTTTTTTATATTATCAATATTATTACTTATAAATATATGACTAAATTTATATGTTCATAAGTTTGCATATGTATAATAAGTTTAAAGTATAAATTCAAACCGTGGGGCTTTTTTAAGCAGCCATCTACAACAACAACACATTTTGGTCAAATTACAGACATACATTATTATATTATTATTCTTACATGTCTATTACAAATTAGATAAGATTAAAATGAAAGTCAACTTTTATGATGTTTGTGCATAGATTATTTAAATACTTAATTTCATCATTTCAATAATGGCTTATGTTCAATTTACTAAAATAAGTTAAGAAAATATAATTGAGGAAAAAAAAGTATTACAATAAAAGAATTTTAAAAATAAAATTAAGCATAAATAAGAAATGTGTCTTATTATACAATTTGAAAAAAGTGATTTCATCGTTTGTCTTATAAACTTATTTATATACGTATGTATAGATATAAAAAAAATTAAAAAATCGATCATAAAAAAGCAAATCAATAACTATATCAAAATAAAATGAATCAAGTCACTTGTCAATAAATAAATGCCTCACTAAAAATATGAATAACCCAAAAAAATGCTTACAAAATCAAAAGTGTAATAAAAGTTATTCACAATTCTTACTTATGTACATATCAAATTAATCATGATTAATTACAAATATTGCGAAAATGACATTTTATCTTAAAAATATGTTTAAAGTATGGCAACATTTGATGCAAAAGTGATGATTTATTAATATAGCAACATTATAGTTTGAGCATCATATCGTTGAAATACCATAGCTCTTAAAAATTACACCCAATGCCCAACCAAAAAAATATAATACTAAAAAAATGTCTTTTGCACAAAATTCAACATAAAAACTAAAAAATATAATTACATAAAATATTTGAACCCGTACTACCTTTAATATAAAACTTATCACCTATTCTTGAGTAATGTGGACACGACTAGCATAGTGAAAGTACCAATGAGGTATACAGTTGCAGGAATTGAAGCTAACAGCTTATATCGCTCTTCTGTAAATAAAGAAAATTATTTGTTTTATAATAGATATTTGTATAGTAAAGCCGATGTGAGTGGCAACTCTAAAGTCAGCCTTTTTAAACTTTTGCGCACTTGGGAAGAAATTAATCAAACTTAAGAAAATATCGCGAAATCAAATCTGCACAGGTTGCTATAGTTAACTGTCAGAATAGCCACGACTCGTCGACCATACTGTGTATTAGTATTGCCACATAAAAAAATAAAATGCGTTGCAAAAATTAAATTTATTATTCTTCCGATTTCTGTAATATTTATGTATAGTTTATAGTAATGAGTTCAACATTAAAATGAAAGAATATTTATTAAGAAAAAGGCGGTGTAAGCCACTCGACAACTTATTTAAAAAAACATGTAGGACATACTTAGCAAAAAATAGCAAAACTGGTTAGATAAATTAGCGTAGACAGTTAGAAGAAAAAGAAATAAATTGGTTAAAACAAAGCTCCTTTTCCCAAAAAGGTTTACTTCAAAATAATATTAAATCACTTATCTTTATATGATATTTCACGATGTTTCACGTTGAATCTTATAACCGAATTGAAACACGTTATTGAGAAAAAGAACCAGTAAATTATATATAAAAAAATCATGCCCATTTAAAAATATATATTATATGTTTAAATAAATGTAAAAGTTATTTTGTGTTTTTGTAAATGTGGAACTTTATAGGGATAGATGTTTGTTTCACTTTTACGGGAAAACTACTAAACGGAGTCAGATGACACTTTTCAGTAATATAACTTATACATCACACATAGGCTACAATTTATGTAAAGATATTTTTATTTATCAATAATATGACAATAAATTTAAGCGGACGAAGCCACATAGTGTTACAATAAAATGTTTAATGTTTTGAATATCTAATGTGCTTTATAAATAATATATTATGTAATCTTTTCTCTTTTACAGATTTACTATATTTATGTAAAAATTATAGCTCTAATTAAAAAAAACCCACCTACTTATTAATAATATAATGTAGGTTTGTATTTTTGTTTATAATAGTTTAATATGAAATCTTTAATATGAAAAAATTTAAATAAAATAATTTATATGTTTAAACAAAGATATAGGCATAAAAAAACATGCATTAAAAGATAAAAAATAAAATTAAAGACCTTTAGTAGGTAAAATAATACTTTTATTTGAGACCAAAGCCTAAGTCGTTGCGCCGTTACAATTTAACAATTAAACTAAATATGGCTGTCAGTAGATGGTTGGTCTAATTTAATAATACTATATAAAATTGAAAATACTGAGTTTAGATATTTTATTTCTTAAAATTACACACAAAAAGTCAAAGATTATTAAATAGTTATGGTAACATTACACAAAAATTGTATTATACGAAATTTATTCGATTATTATTCGAGAAATCAAATTAAAAAACGACTTACTCAAAAAGTAATTTCCATGTAAAAAATATGACTTAAATCATCGCACTAACAGCCTAATACAACAATACAAAAAAGGCAACTACGTTAACGTATCTCTAACTTGGCATATATTTTTGAACAAGGCGGGTATATTCTCCACTGGCAATCTCTTTTTATAACCCACTATGGGTGCTATTTTAGGTTCAACCACGATAGGGTTGTCATCGCTATCGAAAATAATTTCTGGATCGTTCTCTATAATTTCCTCTATGGTTTCCCAGTCGGTTTGTATTTTTTTCTTATGACAACACTGACACATACCATAATCACATTCTTTTTTATTTTTATAATAGTCTATATCATCTAATATTGTGTGTTCGTCTTTATGCGTTTGTAATGGAACAAAAATTGAGAATTTTCGAGCGGAATATTGAATTAATTCCTGAATATAATCCTCGACGCCTTCATCTGTCACAGGTTTATCTATGGCTAGGTCTATATTTTTATCTATGCCTGAATTTTTCCTACTTTGGGGTGGGGATTGGATTTCGTTTAAAATGCTATTTTTTCTTTTGGCCTGACCTGTCATTGTGATAGATTTTTTTGTGGTTGCCCAGCCGAGGGAGCGTTGCACCGCCATCTTCCATTTTGTATATCTTGCGTCACGATCTGTTTGACAAATATATTTTTTTATCAATTATATGATTTTTTTAAAAAGTAAATATTTTTTTTATATTGAGGTCATCGTGGCGCAGGGGCACAGGGGTGTCACTGTAAAGCGATGGTTGTGGGTTCGACCTCCACTCGAGTAAACGAAATATTTGGTATCGGCGCGAAAACGTGGCGTTAAGGTCCCCCACTCAACACGCCACAAAAAATAAAAACACTTCCTACCATCATCAGTAGTAGTAGGCAGGAAGGTATCAGTGGACGTGGCGCGGTGTCTCCACCTGTCCATGCTCCAAACGTTCACGGCTGCACCCGCGACCACCGCCACACCGAGCGCTGACATGTCCCATGAGTGGGCTCGTACTGGGAATTTAGGAAAAGAAATATTGGTATATATTTTTATGTATGTGTTTGTCTCTTTACTACAACTTAAAATTGGAACTGATTTGGATAACATTTTGGGTGTAACAAACACAACAAAACTGACAAACTTCACATTTATAATATTAGTAGGATGATGCTTTATAATTCCAGACAGGACGATGTTTAATATACTTCGTTCTCCGTTTCTTACTCACTTTGGAGACTTTATATGACTTTATTTGGATTATATCACAATAACTATAAAGGGGGTAACTCGCGGGTGAATCGCTAGTAATTATATAAAAATGTTAATAGTAATAATACTCACAAACAGGTATTCCAATTAAATCAGCTTGCAATTGCATTAAAAGATCATTAGATGTCATTTTACCATCCACATGTAATTTAGATAATGGCATACCACAATCCTTGTTCATTGCTTCTAGAATATCTCTGTAAATATCAAATTATATTTAAATCAAATATCAATTTATATTTATACTTAAACATTTTGTAAAATTTGGGCATAATATAACAAAAAATTTAAACGGGCGATGCCGTTTTTGGGCCTTCCAGTATTATATAATATTTTATTAACTCACCTAGTTTGGAAACAAACAGCCTCTAAAGCAGCTCGAATTATATGGTTCTTGGTTGTGAATGCAGTTAGACCACAAATTATACTGAAACCAAAAAATATGTGTATATTGAAATAGGCAAAAGGAACTTAGTACTTACATAGAAAACATATAAAAATTTGAAGATTGCCGGAATTTGATCCTGCGCCGGATTTTATTTTAAAGAGGCGCAGGTTCAGATCCCGCTACGTTCAAATGTTTATACATTTTCTAAATAAGTGTTTTTCATTACTAATTGTGGAATAACTTTATAAATGTCAATATAGGGAACCTAGTGTTAAGATACTTTGTAATAATCGAATCGTCGAATTTTCGAGACACTGTGTGTTAGGTGACGAAGCCCAAGTCCAAAAACATAAGAAAAACAATAAAATCAAATCTGCAAAGTAGTCACGACTCATCAACAATACTATACGTAAAGCGCAAAAAACCTACCCCCTAGCGTCCTTCCTCCAGTACGGCGCATATAGCCCGTTCAATGCCGGCACGAAGTAAACGTCCCCGGTTGAGAACACCTGCCCCGCTATGTGCTCTGTGTCCCGGGACACGTCCTGGATCAGGTTTAGGTTGTCCCGGAGGAACTTCATTGCACCACCCGCTACTGCTATTGATCCTGGGAGATAGGATGAAAGTAGTTCATTATTATAATTTTTTTATACATACAATATAAACTCGATTGTCTGGACTTCAGTGAACCAAAAACAAAAACAAAGAAATATACATGCCAATCCTGAGCGACTTTAGTGACTTTTAAGTACCACGTCTGGTTCCCAATATCACTATATTACCTTCCAAAGCGTAAACAGGAGGTGAATCCCCCATTTTGTAGGCGACAGTAGTCAGCAGGCCGTGCGTGGACTGCACTCGCCTCTGCCCCGTGTTGTAAAGGAGGAAACAACCACTTCTGTAGGTGTTTTTCGCTTGGCCGGCCTGGAGGCAGTTTTGACCGACTAGCGCTGATTGTTGGTTGCCTAATATCTAGAAATATTATATATTTTTTATGTTATTTTCTTATGAAAATATATCTTATATATTTTATTATACTTTTTTTTATCTTCTAACCCAAAAGACCAAAGCAAAATCTATATATAAAACAGAATGTTGTAAATAAAAATTCTGTCAAACTGTCATTTCAGTATAAAAATACTTACGCCGGATATCCTAATTCCTTCTAAAATAGTTCCATTTTTAACTGAACCATATATTTCTGAACTGCTTCGTATTTGCGGTAACGACTCCCTATGTATACCAAATAATCTGAAAATAACAAAATTAATTATGTATGTGGATTTCGATACATACCTACCTAAAATTGAATATTTAATTTAAAGAAGATTTATTTGTTTATAGTTGCTTTTTCACGCTGTTTCCCGAATTGCATAGTTAGACAAAGGAAACTTGGTGTTAAGAAAATTTGTTATTTACGCACTGCCTCAATGTCTGATGCTTTGAAGACATGTTAAGACAGTGTTAAGTGACGAAACTCAACGCCTTTGTATACGCCATACTAGAAACAAAATATAAATAATGTAATTTTTATAATTTCGCCGAGTGATAAAATCATAATTTTCAATTACGACTCGTCCAACTATGTATTGGAAAAGAATCTACATATAGCTAAATAAATTTATAAGGCTTAGTATTAATAATCAGATTGTTGAAAAACATTTTTTTTCATCAAAGAAATGAAAAAATAACGTGTTTTAAGAAACAAACAAGAAAAAAAAAACATAAAAAAACATAGAAAAACTAAGAAAAATAATAGACTTACCTACACAACATAGGATCCCAATTCAAAGTATCCAAATTCATGAGTAAAGTTCTAGAAGCGTTGGTTACGTCTGTGATGTGAAGACCACCGTGTGGACCGCCTGTTAAATTCTATAATGAAAGAATAATAAAAAATTTTATTATTATTATTAAAAATAAACAGATAATAATAAAATATGGCAACAAAGCAAAATTTGTTAAACTGTGTAAAATAAATGACATTGTTATAAAAAAACCAAGATGGAAATTCGACGTCCAGAGTTGAGAGCGTTTATATGTATGTACGTATAAACTGACATCAGTTGGTTGCTTATTTGTGATCTTAGAGTTTTTTTTACATATCAATTGTTTAAATATATATTTTTATCATTAATCGGCTTAATTATGGAAAATTATTTACGATCAACGCCAATAATTGTGAATTTTATTTTATTAAATAAAATCCAAAAGAAATCCACCACCACCACCACACCCCCACCTCCCGAACCTCTTATAATGATAAATAAATGAAAGAATAAACAAATACAACTCACCCAAACTATCCAAGAATCGACAGTACCAAACATCAATCTCTTATCTCTACTCGCTCGTCTCACTGCCTTTATGTTATCCTTTAGCCATCTCATTTTTAACGCACTAAAATAAGGACTTATTGGTAAACCGGATATACTTTTTAGATAATTTTTGTTTCTATCCGGGACTTTTGCTAGGATTGCGTCCACTGTGCTGTCCGTACGTATGTCGTTCCATGCTGGAAAATAATATTGTTATTAAGTAAAAAAATAAAATTATAATTAAATTGATATAACAATTTCACCGTAACATCATATGGAAAGATTCAAAGTATTGGTTCAAACAAATCTATCCACGTTCA
The DNA here is from genome assembly GCF_056956725.1 of Heliconius melpomene rosina. Taxonomy (NCBI): domain Eukaryota; kingdom Metazoa; phylum Arthropoda; class Insecta; order Lepidoptera; family Nymphalidae; genus Heliconius; species Heliconius melpomene. Next base: position 3,537,809 of record NC_140389.1, on the reverse strand, counting down.
AAATTATGTATGAAACAAAAAAATAAATTACATTAAAATTAAAAGCAATAAATAGACGTTCAATCTCATAATTTTTATTAAAATTTAATATTATTTTGTTGACTTAAAGCATTACTTGTATATTTATTTAAATTATTAAAATTATTCCTGTACATATACTCACATATGGCAGGGTGCAATGGTTCTCCCGTGAACTTGTCCCACGCTATCGTTGTTTCTCGTTGATTCGTTATGCCTAATGTTATAATGTCTTCTTTTGTATAACCTGTGAAAAATAAAACAAAATTAATAAAAAGAAAACTAAAAAACAGAACAAAAATTATACGTTAACAACATTAACGTATGTCTTATTAATTATATTATTTTATCTATTAGCATAACTTAAAATTTATAGTTATTTATACTTTTATAAATTTATCTATACACATCTACCGAACTTTAAATTTTAAACAACCACACACCACAAGTCAAAGTATATGAAAAATAGAGTACTTTAATTTTCGTATACTTTGACTTATATTTAAGGAAATACTTAAATTAAAATATTTATGCAAAAAAGTACAAAAAATTTCACTTTCTGTCCAATATTCAAATATGCTTTTTATTTTACTAGAGAGGAATAATAACTCAATCCCTCAAGCGGGAATCGACACCACAACCACCTCGGTTACGGTCATATCTCATGATATAATTAACTTTTTTAAACTTTCTCTTCATTTTAAACACAAAAACTTACCTAACTCAGTCAATTGATCTATAGCGTTTTCTGCACATAGTTTTATATGGTGCATAATTTCTAAGGGGTCTTGCTCGTACCATCCTTCTTGAGGCTGCACTTCCGTTTTGTCTAGTTGGTAAGAAACTAATTCCTCTGAACGTTCCGCTTCGTAAATCTGCAAAAATAAAGAAATAAATTAATTAAATAGTTTGATCAAGCCGCCACAAAGACTGTAAACGTCACCGTTGGGGGTTCGATTTCCAGTGTTAAATACGAATTATTTTCATTTCCTTATAACAAGACAAAGCCCCAGATGTCGAGTTCCACTAAAAATTGAGCGGATAGTGGCGAACGAAGTGTGTTTACACTGAATTCTCTCTGCCTCTAAACGGATCCAAAACTAGTAAACTGTAAAAAGCTGAAATGTATTTTTTGGAGTATACTAGAATACTAAGAGAGAGTTTCTCAAATATCTCTTTGCGTTCGATAGTCAAATGTACGAAAATAAAAGTGTATATAGTAAAGCAAAATTCCAGCTTAATATACTATAACAACAAATTATACTCAACCATCGCAGTAAATTGTGATATCATGAACTAACAGAAATATAGAGGTAGCTATATAACTTAAATTTTCTAAAGGTAGCTAATTAAATTAGCGATAAAATGCTAAAACGTAATAAGTGATAAATTTCAAAGTTCCCCTTCGATATAGGATTTAAATAATTTCACAAATCATTTAAAAATAAAAAACCATAACTGAGAATAATATAGCCTAATTTTTGCGACAATGCATAGTTAAGAGGCGGAACTTAACCCCGCGCTTTGTCTTATTATCATAGTATTATTGCACTTCTTTAGGTATATAATGTATTTTAACATAACGTTATCAAACAAACAGCAATATAACGATTATTATCATATCGATATTAAACATATTGTAGGTATATGTAGAAGTCACGATATCACTTATTATAAAGTGAAATATATGAAGCAAAACGTTAACACAATATAGAATATAAAGTACTATGAAGTAAAATTCGCTACGGACATAACGCAGTGAAACAATGTCTGTTTGTAAGTACGACGTTTCGAGATTTGATATTTGGTGGAAATAATTATATTTGCTTGACCGCTCCCCTAAGGGATGCAAGTGGAAAATAAAGCGTCTTAACACCCTCCCTCTTTGCCTGCTCTAAAATCGAAATCAAAATTAATAAAAAATAAGTTTTCTGATGATTCATTCGTTCTCCATCATCCCTTAAATTCGATGATTTTGGATTACATTGTGCAAATAGTACCGCAGTGGGAACGCAGTGTTAAAACTCTCTATTTCCTACATTCCCCTATTTTTTTAAGACATCGTGTCACAGCCCTTTTGCTCTCTAAAATATTCTAAATCTAATAATTACAATTTATTTATAAAATCCTCTTTGTCACGTACCACAAATCTGACAGTCTTTGTTCCATCGTCGATGACGCTCACGAGAGACTTTTTGGCGGCGTCTCGGACCGGCATCTCGTCCTCTGAAATATAAAATTACAATATTGTTCATTGATTCATAAATAACTATAAGATGTTATTTTAAACATTAAATATCGATACTAAATACTTATAGATCGTTTTTAAAGCAGGTACTTTATATGCACACACACAGTTTATATATTTTTAGCTATAAATGTTGGAACACAAATTGCGTCTTAATTTTTAACCGACCTTTGGCGTCCAAAGCAGTTTCGTAGAAAAAAAGAACTGAGCTAAAGTTAAAGTGTTTATTTTTAAATATGACATAACTAATATCATATTTGTTATATATATATATATATGACATAACTAATATTATTCGTTAATAAGTGTTAAGAAAGAAAATAAAAAAAGAACAATAGGTAGAACCCATTTCATTTTTCATCTAACAATGTCATACAGACGTGACAAGAAATAAGATAACTTAGGTATTATTCGTTCAGTTTTCCAAGTTTTCATAAAAACGGTAATAAACATGGCCTTGAAAATACATATAAGGAAAAGGTGTGTGCGTTGTTTTATTTTACAAGGCTGTTACGTAAAAATATATTACTAGTTTGACGTGGAATTTAGTAATTATAAGCTATAATAATATTTATATTGTAACAGATAGACGTTAAGAAATCTTTAATCAGACAGACAGAAAGTTTTTAATTTTACGCCCACATAGCAGGGTAAGCAGAGGGAACCTAGGAACCTAGTGTGTGAATTTGGTGGATAGCTTAGGATTTGTTACTACTTTATATATAGGTATGTATTAAAATACAATTCCTGTTCAAAATCGTATCTTGTAAATAAGAAACCAAAGACAAAGCTGATGTTATATGCTTCAGCATAAAATGTGATGATTCACATTCTTGAGCATTATCATTATCAACATTGATAAATAGATAATATGGTGTGACCGATAAATTATTAACGAATAATCTAACTTTACACTTCAGAATGTAGATACAAAGAGGACGTAGAGAGAAGAGAGAAAGATTATAATTATAAGTTGTCATTTCTGTAGGTGCAGAGATGAATATGAAAAATGTATCATATACTTATGTAGAAATTCAGGCAAGACGGAAGACCTAAATCTAATCTAATATATTAAATATCTTAATGTAGAGTACCTAGTGAATCTACGGTAATGTTAGGCAGAGAATTGAAATTTAAACATGTTTTCCGCCAATTTGGGGGGCATCGCGTAATAAAAACACCCGAAAAATTAAAATAAACAGCTACGATTCGAGATGGAACCTACAATCATCGCATATTCCAATTGTTATATGATAGTAATGTTTTTAGCTTCAGTTTGCCAGTTGAGTGCAAAATCACTTCACCAATTTTTTAGCTTCTCCCTCTCCCTTCCAGAAGAGTACCCCCCTTCCAGAGAGAAGGAAGAGTCGATGGTGATTAAGGATTGTAATAAAATAACAATATTATTATTTTACCTGACTAGCTGCCCCAGTATAGAATAACACAATAACAGCCTTGGCTGGGACCATACTGATTATTTATTAGTAATAATGTGAACCAATCCTTATCACAAATTAATCCCCAATGTAATATTACATGAACTATCTTATTTGAAGTGTATTATAAAAATAATGATATATATGTATGTAATGGATGACTTTGTTAAACTTATGATAAGTTTAATTTTTTTTAATACTTAATCTACATTTTCTCTATTTAATTTGTGGAAGGAAAGCAGAGAAAATTTGAAGTTTTCATATTGGGATTCCATTTCAGAGTTTCCACATTCTTATAATACATTTTCTAAAAATATAATTAAGATACAAGTAAAATATAAATTGAATGTTACTTGTTGTCCATCCTTATCTAGAACTGCTACCAATACTTGGAAGTCCTTGGTATAAAATAAAAATTGCCAACGCATGACCTACATTTTTAATTTGATAAAAATTAAAACAAAATCATAATACAAGTTATATGTTACAGGATGTTTGCCATAATATAGTACTAAAAACTACATATAAAACGGTTCACCATTTCTTAGACTAGCGTAACACACAGACGACACACACAAACAGACGAATAGGTAAAAATTAAAAAGAAAATTTTTTGGGTTCTATTTTATTGTTAAATGCCCCAAATAACAAATTTTCTTTTAAATGTCTTTCAAGCACCGCTAAAATGCACCGCTCAATTACAAAAAAAAATATTTTTCAGCTTCACGATGTATCCCTCATGTAGCAGGGTTGGGAGAGGAAGTCTACGGTTGACACTTCGCCCCCCCACTTTCCACCGAATTCTGGAGGCATTGCGTGTGTAGTGCTGCGTTGAGTTCTGCCACTCAACACGCAACACGCACCAGGGCGAAAACTGAGAATATTTGCAGCAAATTAAGCTTTTAGTTACTTCTATTAAATTTTATAACATAGTGACTGATTGTCGTATAATAAATATAAGGATAATAAATATAAGCAATACAAACGTAGGCTCTTGCATCATTTATATTTCATACTAGGTAATTTCCCGCGTGGAGGAAAAATAAGCAAATTATATTATGTAACTATGTAATTGTTCCTCGTAGAGCAAAATGATAATCGCCAAAACTTCTATGCGTATCTAAATACATAATTATATGTAATACTAAATTTTTCATTTATTTAAAAGTTATGAAATAATAAATAACACGGAATTGCTTGGTATTTCCAATAATAAAATGGTAATATAATAATAATTTATAAAACTTCTTTTTTTTTCGTATTATTTGGTGCAACATCAGGTTTCTAAGTTCGATCTCCCTACTTTACTATGAGCGGGATACAGTGGAAGATAAAAAAAATCTTATTCTAATTAAAATATCATCAAATTTCCCAATATTTTGAAAAATAACACTAATTAGAAATTTCACCAAGAAACAATACCCACAGAATATAGACCAGATTCAACATTAATTTCTACTTGGAAACCAGTCACGTTACAATGCATAGCAGACCGACCGCAAATACAAGAACTGCATTCTACACGCTAACACAATTTACGCTAACGCTAAATTGTGGTTTATTGCAAATTTGCATACCTATACATATACATATGTGTTTTAAGTAATTACTTTATTTATACTAATTATTAAATTAATTATTAACGAAATATTATATTTAAATTTATATTTTCATTTCTTCGCTCTGGTGTCGAGGGATAGCGCGTCGTTGTTTTTCGCCACTCAACACGCAATGCCTCCAGAATCTGGCGGAAAGTGGGGAACAGAAATATCTAAATGGGAAAGCAGTGTATTAACACTAGTTCCCTCTGCCTAATCTGTTATATGCGGGATACAGCGTGAAGCTGATTTTTAAATATAATGATTGTGAATTTAAGCCATATATCAACAGAAAATAACAAGTGCAATATAAAATAAGATTTACAGATTTAAATAGGCATCTGTGCTGATACGTCTCGAACTTTCTAAGGAGAAAAGGCCCCTATGACAAGTGACAACTTGGAAAAAAAAAATTATATCAAAATAAATAAACAAAAAATGTAAAAAAAACTTTGAGAATTATTTCCATTTAAAACAACTTTTAAATGTAAATAATCCAAGTTGTCAAGTGGAATGGGTCATTCCCCTGAGGTGTGACGTCTGGTCATGCGTGACTTTGCAATGCTAAGCAATAGGTCATAACCCTAAAATATATTATGTATAGGACCCTAATATATGAAAAACTTTTAAAAGTACCCATTTCGTATACAAAATATGTTTAACTTTCAAAAAACCTAATGACAAACTACTCTCCGCCCAAATTCGGGATCAAACCGCAACTACGGCACTATACACGTAGTTAGCTGCCACATGAATCCACGTCCATTGCGACAACCATTGCATTGCTACGTCCCAATGCGCTTTGCTTGCAATATGAACTAAAATTCATAATCTTGTATATATATATATACAGGATGTCCCAGGAGTCAACGATAAGACGTAAACAGGTGATAGACCAAGTCGTGACAGTTATGAGATAAATATAAAAAAAAATCTTTGTCATGTATTTTTCATATTATATTGATTTTAAAAAAAAATATCGGAAAAACCGACACCTGTGATGATTTTTCAAGTCCTAAGGAAGGAAGGAATTTCGACGTGGTCGTATTTTTGTGAACATAATATGGCTGAATTTTCTTACAATTCTTACAATGTAAATTCGGTTCCGTCACTCTACACTCATATTACAGTTCCTCTCTCTGAGTATTGCAAAATCTGAAGAGATCACTGAAAATATTTCTCCAATGAAACATGATGAAACCAAGGAAACATACATTTTATATAAAGATTAATCTAACCACGGCTTATTACCCATGTATTAACTTATTGCGAGTAGTTCTATCTCAACCATATGTACAATACCGCCAACGAGTCGTGGCGTACATTTAATTATTTTCTTTCTAAGTGAATAATGCGCAAAAGTTCAGAGAGCCTAACCTCTTGGCAACGACTCATCGACCGTACTATATCTACCTATGTATAGAATAACACAATATAGTTATTACTTTACATAGCAATATAATTTATCTGTTTATATTGCTTATCTACTATAATGTCGGGCTTAGCGCGATAATAGAGATTTAATAAAATGTTAATTTCAGCCAGTTTAATATGTAAATTTTCCATTTGACAACATACGACAAACGAATATAAACGAACATACAACGACGATAGACGACAAATAATTGTAGGTATTTTTCATAATTGTAAATAGAAGTAAAATGTATATAAATAATAAGAACTAGCGGCCCTCTCGCGGTTTTACCCGCGTGAACTATGTTATTATTAATTTCTGTCTCCATGGCTACGTCCTAGTGACGTCTATGCAAAATTTGAGACTCTTAGCATTTGTAGTAACGAAGTTTCATACCAACTTTCGACCCCAAAAACAACCCCTTAGAAGTCGAATATTGCAAATTCCCGTCTTAGCGAGCACCTACGTCCTATAACTAACTCCTATGCAAAATTTGAGATTTCTAGCACATGTAGTTTTTGAGATTTCGTGATGAGTGAGTGACCTTTCGATTTTATATATATAGATAAAATATATTTCGTGAACTTAGTTTTTGATATTTGTAACAAACAAATAGTAGAACCTAGTCTTAACACTCCATTATCCACACACCGTAAAATTTTCGAAACATTGTTTGTTGGGCATGTAACGTGCAAAAACGTGCGACTGTAAACGCAACAAGTTGTGGGTTCGACTCTCACTCGAGGAAATGGAATATTTAATATTTTCATTTACTCGTTCTGATATCAAGGCAAAGAGAACCATTGAGTTCCGCCACTCAAAAAGCAATTCATCCAAAAATCCTCGGAAAGTAGGGAACAGAAGTGTATTATTGGGAACGGTGGTTCCCTTCACCTACCTTACTATGTGCAAGAGACAATGTTCTTTTTTTTTGTATTTTTCTACAATATTATAATCAATTATACAATATGCTGTATATAAATACCTATTACGTATGAGTTTTAACAGCTGTCTCATATTTGAACTTTGAACCGAAAACACAAATCGCAGTAGTAATTAGCGCTAATAAACAGGAGTCACCGACAGAAATAATAATTATTAGAGATTACGTATAGACAATTAGAAAAACATAGTGAAAAATCAAAGTCCAAAGTACCGTTGCAAAAATTACTTTACTTTCCGAAAAAATATAAAAAATATTTTATGAAATATATACGAGAAATATACTTCTTTAATATCTATTTTATTACAAATATTTTTAGACTGTGATAAGCAAATACGTATGATATAACCAAAAAGTTAAGCTTCTTATCCGATGTGATAAAACTAAATAAAGCTGTAGGGAGGGCCAACCATCAGATATCAAAAAACCCTTTTTAAAAGTATTTTTTTTATTAAGTTGGTAGTAAATATTAATAGCATGCACAATTTTGTTTATACGAGTTTTTACATAAAGACCTTTATAAGGACAGATCGACTAAAAACAAAAAGTGACCTTTAATTTTTTTGCCTTTTTTAATGTTTAAGGAATTTTTATTTGTTCGTATACCTTATAAGGAATGTTTACTTGACATTTTCTTTATCTATATATATAAAATCGAAAGGTCACTCACTCATCACGAAATCTCAAAAACTGCAAGTGCTAGGAATCTCAAATTTTGCATAGGAGTTACTTATAGGACGTAGGTGCTCGCTAAGACGGGAATTTGCAATATTCGACTTCTAAGGGGTTGTTTATGGGGTCGAAAGTTTGTATGAAACTTCGTTACTACAAATGCTAGGAGTCTCAAATTTTGCATAGACGTCACTAAGACGTAGTCATGGAGACAGAAATTAATAATAACATAGTTCACGCGGGTGAAACCGCGAGCGGGCCGCTAGTATAGACATATTTTGTAAGATTAAACTTGGTATGTATAGATGAAAAATTATTAAATTGATGCATAAATGTATATAAAAGTAGGTTTTTTTTAAATAATATTATGTTCTCATATTGGAAATCAGTAGAGGCGCAGGGGCACAAGCGTGCAACAGTAAGCGCGACAGATAGTGGTTTCAATTTCCACTTATCGTAATGAAATATTTAATATTTTCATCTCCCGGCTCTGGTAACGCAAAACGCAAAAGTCTTAATGTAAATGGATTGTCTTAACTCTAGGTTTCCAGTTTCCCTCTGCCTACCCTGCTATGTGCGTGATACAGCGTGAAGCTAAAAAAATATATTTTCCTACGACTATCACTCTATCCGGAATAAGTATTTACTGGTTAACTATTGAGTCAACCAGTAAACGCTCATTCCGGAATCGCTTCATCCGCTTATATTCATATGTAAGTAGATACAACCAGTGCTGTTTGTACCTAACATATTTAATTTATATCGATATTATCTAGGCGATAATGCCGTCATCAGTCAATTCTTAATAACACTTTATCAAGATAACCAACCAACGTTTAGAATTTATATTATAATGTATTCAAAAAAATATAGTAAGAAGTAAGTAAATATAATAAAATATTTACAAAACATTCAAATATAATTAAAAATCTAAATAAAAAGTAACAGGAAAGGTCAAATACGCGAAAAAAACGGGTTAACATTATTACAATTTATTTTTAAATACTTTACCTTTTATTTAAGCATACATATTAAAAATATAACTTAATTATATGTATTATTTATTTCTAACAATGTTAAACCAAATTCAATTAAAATAACACTACTTTCTAATATTATTCAACGTAAAAAAAAACAACATACCATCATTCATCATTTAAGAAAAAATATTCCCTCAATAATTAACAATCTACAACAACAATAATTTAAAAAAAAAAACAAGCAATACGTCAATATCTGTCCGTCTGACACAACGCGGGCTTTCCCGCGCAAACGAGTAACCACACTGGGGAGGCGCGGCGCGGCACGCCCGCGAGCTCACGGCCCGTTCACATTCAGCCACGCTGTGACGTATGTCAACGTCATCGCTTATTGAACCTACGTATCTTTATTGTTGGGTTAGTATAAATTATAACATGTAATATTATGTCGGCAACGTTTCGTCTTATACTGTAAATGTTTATCTAAATAGTATATTGTAAACATAAAAAAAACTTAATAACTTTTATATTCAAAATGTTATTATTTTATCTACTTACATTTTGTTATTTATATAATTTATCGTCATTTGTCGTGGCGCCGGGGTATTTATTACATTGTAAAAAGCAAAAATACAATAAATATAATTGTAACAAAAAACAAACGGCGTTGTCGGCATCACGAGCATTAGGAAACATTTAATATTTCCATTACCTCGCTCTGGTAACGGGGCAAAAGCGCAGCGTTGAGTTCTGCAAATCACCCTACGCTACGCACCTCAGAATTCAGAAGTTTTAAAAAAAAAAATAAATAAATACCATAAACTCTTTGCTGACGTTTCAATATCCTCTTAACACTCATTATCACTCGCACCTGTACTATCACATAACGGTTTACAAACTAAAACCATTATATAGATTTCGAAAGACTTGGCGAGACATCGTTCATTCTAATAATAGTATTATTAAAATTGCATACAAGTGAATTGGAAATCATTCGTCATTTTAATAATAAACTAATATTATCTAACTATATCAGTAGTTTCAGCTTCAGTTTAGTTGCTGAAGTGTTTAGTTGCTGAAGTCTTCTTTTGCAAACAAGTGCAAACCAGTAATAAATAATTTAGTAAACCAAAAACACAGTAATATGAAATAGTTTTTGCAATAATTTATCAAGGTACACAAAAAGTCGCAAATGCTAGGTTTTTTTTTATTATATGATACTGTAGAAATTTACACTTCGCTAGGCCATAGTTAGTAAAAAAAGGCAATGTAACTTTAACAATAGTAAATTAAAAAATATATATTTAAGATTTTTAAATAGAACGATGAGATGTCTTTGTGCTAGCAATAGGATTAAAAAAAAAGAAAAGACGAACGACGAAACACCAACGGGGTTAAAAAGGTTTTTGTAACTACTATTAAAATAATAATATTTAATTTATTATACGGAACATGTTAATATACAAATATAAAATTAATAATTAAAGATCCATTGACGCAATCAGTGATCCACCATTAAGCATTCCATTAGTTTGCTCTAATTAATTAAGCTATGAGAGTATAAGCCGACTCTGCACTGAAAATTCAATAAATTAAATGGCTTATTTGAGGACAGTCGTGGCGGAGGGGGCGTAAGCGCAACTGGTTTTGGGTTCGATTCCCACTCGAGGTGTTGAAATATTTAATATTTCCATTTTCTTCAGTCTGGTGTTGATTCGCGGTGTTGAGTTCTACCAGCGTTGCGTGTGAGCGCAATGCTTTCAGACATCAGCGGAATGGGGTGGAAACTGAGAATACAGTGTTTTATCACTAAGTTGTCTTTACCCTGCAATGCAAAATAAAGCAGTACATTTTATGTTATGTAGGAAAATTTGTATTTAATCTTTTCAGTTCGGTTTTGTGTTGATTTTAAAGGTAAACAAGTGACCTAATATATATCTTTTTAAATAAATTATACATTTTTATCACCTTTGTTTCGAAAAAAAAAGCCGTATTCCTTAAAAAAATGTATCAATCAACGTAAGAAAATCTTTGACTCCATTTTTTTCGTTATATATTTTCATAGCAGGAACTTAATATATTAGATTAAGAAGACCAGAATATCGAGAAAAAAAATATTTAGCAGTTAAACAGAAAGAAACCGCTATAAACAAAAGAATAATTAATATTATAGGAGAAGACCTGCATGTTTGTGACACATCCGCGTGTTTTCACGAGCTATTTTTACTACTCGGTGGACGTCACGAGTCAAGAGACAATTTCGACAATGCCATTGTCGTCTGCACGGGCCATTTTTAGCGTTCATTATTTTTTTTAATTGTCTTTTTACGTAACAAATAATATAATTTTGTAAAATCTTACATTACGTTACTCTGTACCTCACATATAGCAGGGTGGCAGAGTTAAACTAGACAAGGGAAATTTTCAAGACATTACTTGATGAGTGGCGGAACTCCACACCGCGCATTGTCTTGTTATTAGAGCGGGAGAATGTGAATGAAAACGATTCATTCCCCCGAGTGGGAATCGAAGTCACGACCGTCGCTTAACATTCAGACGCTGTATTTGTGGTATTTTTTTTTCATATACTTAGTTTATGTATGACACGTTTCGTGTTGTACGCGATTGTAATTTGTCTCAAATTCCACAGAGGGCAAAGTTTATAATTAAAATATGTCTGATTAAATAAAGTTTAAAGTGCAGCATCCTTTATTAAAGGATGAGTTCAGTTCCCACTCGGGGGAATGAATTATTTAATATTTTACATTTTTACTCTGGTAACATAACAAAGTGCAAATCTCTCAAACATTTTCGAGACACAGAATTTCTCGAAAGTTCGGCAGAAAGTGAGGAACAGTGCATCAACACTAGGTTCCCTCTGCCTACCCTGCTATGTGCGGAATCATTGTGGAAAGAAAATCTTACTATGTAATGTCACCTTTTAATACATATATCTCTAGCTCTCTTCCATAGAATAAAGCACATCCATAAAAGCACACACCCTTCAAGCTATTTATAAACATATAGATATATATGTGTGTATAAACTATATATATATATAAGCAATTATTAAGCCTCACTGATTTCAAGATAACTTCTTGTGATCAGAATGTGAAATTTATTTTACTTTTTTTTTGTCTGCTGATAATTATTGTTATGTTATAGCCAAATTATACAAAATCGTCACGTAAATTATAGCCTATCTTCACATAAAAGTAGTTATTTTGACATATAAGCTATATTACTGCAAATCTTCATCTTTTGTTAAGTACTTTATGTGTGAAAGTGTAACAGACAACCATTTATCCTCACAAACTCTCATTTGTTTTTTTCAAATATATTTCATGTTTAGATAGTAATGAGTTACATTTTATTACATATAGATAGACACAGATGTTAGTAGGTACATACATTCAAATTTAAAAATCTCTAAATTTACATAAATATATAGTTATGTTATGAAAAGCCCGGCATTGAGTTATGCTACTCAACATACAATGCCTAGAAAAATTCTGTGCAAAGTGGGGAATGGAGTGTTTTAACACTAGGTTCTCTCTGTCTACCATGCTATAAGCAGGATACTGAGTGAAGCTGACTTATATATAAAAAATATTACTAAATAAGGATAATTATTAATTTAATATGTTAATACAGTTAGTATTTATTAAAATGATAGGATAAGCATTATAGATAAGAGAAGGTCACTCCTTCCAAAGTACAAATGATAAAATTATTTATTAAAATATTACACAATTTGTACTTTTGCCCTTTGATTAATATTAACTATGTTTTTTTTTGTTTTCGTATAACAATTTAATTATCAGTGTGTAAATAGAATAGCTTGTTTATTTTAAATCCTCTAGAAGAGCTGTATTTTGCTAAATTTATGAGTTTATTGACTTTATATTCAAATATTTCATAACATAAAGTTACATAATTTATATGGTAAGGATAATATATACTTTTTAAAATAGGACAATTTTAGCAAACGTTACTATAAAATAGAGCAGGTTATATTATTCTTAGAAAAATAATAAAATATTTTTACATAATCATTATAGCATACTAAATTAGAGAATTTCCTTTAAGGCAAAATGCATGCAATTAATACATACAAATTATTGACATAAATATGTTTATCTTTTAAAATAAAATAAATTATATTTGCTATTGTTGTTGCCAGAGTTAACTTTTACTTTCACTCGCGTATACTTAAAGAAAGTAAGTGATGAAAATAGAAATCGATTTTACAAAACATTCTTCAAACGGAATTGTATAACCAATTGTAGAAAAAATATTTCTTACCGGTTGATGCAATTTTTTACAGCAACAATAAAATTCAGAAATGATCACTGCTTTTAAATATATTTACATTTATATACACATAACATTAATCATAATATAATATAAGCGTTTTCGGAATTTTTTCAGGAGAAAAAAATTCACACCCCAACATTCGCGGAATAACTGACAAGTGACATAGATTATTAAAACGTCAACAAAAACACGTTAAGTGTCTATTTATAATAATATGATAAAAATTTTTTTTTTTATTCATGCAATAAATCAATATTTAATTTATTCATATTCAAAATGATGTTATATTTAAGCTTTACCAACCTGCTAACTATTTTAATTTTATTTGTACTCTGTGTTATGATTTTCAATTTATATTTACTTAGGTATTTAGGTAACTAATCAGAAAATCATTTGACAGTGACGTCCATTCCGTCAATATCGTAACAAAACGATTTAGTAAATGTTATTCCAAATCAAATTAGCCTTACCTCCTTCATATCTTTTCTATACAACGTGGCATTGGCGAAGTGAAATTTGCTCAGTTGGCACGCTCAGAACGCTATAATTAAAGAACCATAACAAACATTACAAGAAGTGAAAATACCATTATTGGACAAAAATATAACAAGGACCAAAGTGACGATGAAATAAGCAGTGGGAACTACCAATGTGTGTGTTGAAACCTTCGATCAATTATACACTAGATAAAGAATTGCACACAAATACGGCTTAAAAATATGGCACCAGTCAATATAAACAGAAATTCAATATTTTATTACACACAGATTTATGACAAAAGATCATTTCAATAAAATCCAACCTTATAACAGTGCGTTAAGTTTCGTATAGCGCGTAATGGATATAAAACATTTTTATTCCTAATCTATATCCTATCTATCTATCAAAATTTTCTTTCAACTGTTTTTAACCCTCTGCAATTGACGTGGTTTTCCCAAAGACACCATGAAAAATAAAGTTCGGCTTATTACCGTTGATTTTCAATTTTAAGCACCGCAGCTTTCAGTACCTTATCGTAATGAGAGAGAGAGGATAGTGTGTGGCAAGTGGTCGCAGGGAGCGCACGGGTGCTTAGAGAGAGAAAAGTATCCACAAGACTGCCACATCAACCTTAAGATACTAGACTACCATCTCAGTAGAATGCTTATATTTTCTCCTTTTTTAGATAATGTGTGTTTTTGTATTATTTCCCATTATTTTAGAATTTAATTGAATTTACATTCAAATTATTCTTTATTCAAATAGACTATTGTCATAAGCACTTTTGAATCGTCGAATATACATATGAACAAAAAGCTACCACTGGTTCGGAAGGCAGTTCTCCTGAGAAGAGCCGGCAAGAAACTCGACAGTTGCTCTTTTCCAAATCAATGCCACAATTTATTACATTAGCTGGCAACTATCCTGCATTACATTCAATGGACATTAATTCCATACATGCTTATTCTCTTAATAGAGCTATTTATGCTAATATTAAAAATAAAAATATAAAATTTTACTTCTAAAGAATAGTCAAAACCTAACAAAGACTTTTTCTTCTCATCATAATCGAAAAATTTAAAATGATACTGCGTCAGTATAATTGTATAAATTAAGCCACATCTGGCCTGCAGCTTCACCCGAGGATTTATGTTGTACTAAAGTATTAGAATGTTTAAAAGTCCTCCAGACGAAATGAATGCTTAATTCACTTTAGTACCTACCATTTGTTGACAATAGATAGTGTTACATGTGTCTATTTCTACTATCTCAAATATGAACCTTTTAAAAACTTAAATACTTATCTTTTGATAGAGTGAAGTGATTACAATGAAATAAAATCTAAAACCTTCTCTGAGTTACTTATAATTTTTATGTATAAAAGTTGCTTAAATTTATTGTGTACTTTTTACGTGATATGTGCTCTTCACATAAACAGACAAACAGACAAAAAATCCAAAAATGCTGGAAATGGATTCTGGAAGTTATCCTTAAATATTTTCAATGTACAGAAACGACGTTTCTACAGATTTATTATAAGTATAGATATGTTGGCAAGTTTAGTAAATTTACTAAAAATAATCTTTTATTTTTCTAACGTGTGGTCATTTGCTCCCCTTGCGAGGAGGCTATCGTGGCGCACAAGCGTGCAATTGTAAATGGTTGTGGCTTGTTTTTTTACTCGTTTTGGCAATGACTTTAACAGCCAACGAGTAAAGCGCGGCGTTTAGTTCTGCCACTCAACACGCAAAACCTCAATAATTTGGCGGAAAATGGGTAACGAAAATGTCTTGATCGGGAACCAAGTGTCCTAGTTTAGTTATTAGTTTCTAGTCCTAGTCGTTTCTTTTTTTTCAAAAATTAATACATCCACTCCATGCGTGTTTTAGTCTCCAGACCAACCGATATTAGTCGCAAATATTGGCCAAATTATGATATTTGAATTTAATTGTTTAATACTGATTTTATAAAGCACACTGACGCATTTCGGCACGTCCGCACGTTGGCTGAGGTTGGACTATACTAAAATCGAATAAGAACACATAATTTTTCGTGCTCGTATTTTTTTGCTGTTTTTTCGACGCACTGTCTCTGCAAATCGCCAATTTTATTACTTAAGTCCCATATTATTTAATAAAATAAATAAAGAATCAAAAA
This sequence comes from Heliconius melpomene rosina, assembly GCF_056956725.1. Lineage (NCBI taxonomy): Eukaryota > Metazoa > Arthropoda > Insecta > Lepidoptera > Nymphalidae > Heliconius > Heliconius melpomene. The sequence continues at coordinate 3,521,546 of NC_140389.1, read as the reverse complement.
TATATCCCTAACGTTACATGAATGTAAAATTAAATTAACTGACTGGTTATTAAACTTAGATTATGATCAGACAGATAACATTTTGATCATATAGCTTGATATCGATAGATCCATCACACGTACGCACACACGCAAACTTACACACCACACAAACATCATGCACATCGATCACTAATAATGTTTTATTTTTATAATCAATTATATTTCCTTATCCTTATTTTTTTAATTAATTATTTTTTAATACTATTATTGCTTGCTTTTTTAATTACTATTGTTTTATTATTTGTTCTATGTTAAAGTTTTTTTTTTTGTAATGCACTCGTTTTGGTCATACTAATTTATGAATGGACGCTTGTGAGGCGGGCGTTAATAACTGACACACAGTTTGTAACTAATGCGGTTATCGTTATAAATTGTTTTTTTTTTGTAATTTTGTTTATGAATAAATTATGCTATTATTATTTTTTTTAGACTGTAATCCTTCATCTAGGGTATAATTGATCGAAGGTTGAAACGTTAAAATTAATAAGTTCGAAATTTTAGTGATAATAATAAAAAAAAATCAGTTTCTCGCGAACGGTTGTGTTAGTTTATCGTGTTCACAAGCTCAAATCGTTCATACTTTACAGGGGAACGGTATAGTCAACCAGGATAAGAAACAATTACAATGCAATCCAGCAATCCTTTGGTTAATAAACAAGGACAAACATCTAGTCAAGTGAGCATGCAACCTGGCATGGTGACGGTTCCGTTGACAGTTAACTCTAGCATGTCAGGCTTTATACCGAATGTTATGACAATAAACAAGTCTGAAGCACAGAATGTGGTAGTTACAACGCAAAACTTGGGATCAGCGCAGCCCGCGATCTTGCCTAATGTTCAAATTTTAAACATGAGGCCGAGTGCACCGGCTGTCGCTGCGCAAAAGTCAGTGGCCACAGTTTCGCCGCGCGTCGTGACTGAAACACCACAGGTGGTCGGGACAAGAGTCGCCGCGCCTGGAATAACGCTGCAAACACTGCAAAATCTACAACAGGGGCATCAAGGTCATTTGTTATTAAAGACTGAAAATGGTCAGTACCAGCTGCTGAGGGTAGGGCCGGCGCCCGTCAATACTCTCACGGCGCCACATCAGACGCTCCGGCTCTCGACCGTGCCGGCTCATTCTGGCGTATCAACCATATCGACAAGTGTCGCGGCGCCGGGACAAATGGCTGGTCAAATGCCCACCGGGCCTGTGGCCACTCCCGTACCAGTGGCCTCGGTGACCACCCTGTCTACCCCTGCCACCTCACAGCCCACTGTCACCACTCAGAAACCTCTAGACAATACAAAGGAGAAATGCAGAAACTTCTTAGCGAATCTCCTGGACCTGTCTAGCAAAGAACCAAAATCTGTGGAAAGAAGCGTCAGAAATCTGATCCAAGAATTGATTGACGCTCAAGTGGAACCGGAGGAGTTCTGTGATAGACTTGAGCGCTTGCTCAATGCGAGTCCGCAACCTTGTCTCATTGGATTCCTGAAAAAAAGCTTGCCACTTCTGAGACAATCCCTCGTCACCAAGGAACTGTTGATCGAGGGTATAAACCCACCATCGCCCCATGCGACATTTTCACCGCTGCCCGCAACATCCGCCCAGGCGGTGCCTAGTAATAACATCAATGTGCAAAAGCCTCCACCGAAGGCGGGTAGTACAATCGCGGTGCTCCAGAACATTCCAGTTCACACTAAGATAAATATTAGTAAAGTGGAAAAAACTATGCCAGTGAATAGCAAGACGTTTACGAAGCCTACAACTTCGACGGCCGCCTTATCCACGGTACTGACGGCCGGCAAGTCCTTATTAAAACAGAAAGAGAAAGATAAGAAGTCGGGTATTCAATTTACTCAGCCCTTCGCCGATGATAAGATGGCGGGCGATGATGATATCAACGATGTAGCCGCTATGGGAGGCGTCAACTTGGCTGAGGAGACGCAAAGGATCTTGGGTTCAACAGATATGATTGGGACGCAGATTAGATCGTGCCAAGAAGAGTATCTAATCCCCACACAATTGATGCAAGCTCGTATAAAGGCGATATCTGCGAAGCACGGCTTGGAGGAACCTTCGCTGGAGATAGCTAGCCTCATGAGCTACGCGGTCCACGAGCGATTGAAGACTATAGTGGAGAAGCTAGCTGTGATAGCCCAGCAAAGGATTGATATACTTGTTAAGACTGATACTCGATACGAAGTGACTCAAGATGTGAAAGGTCAACTGAAGTTCTTAGAAGAATTAGATAGAATGGAAAAGAAAAGACGAGAGGATTCTGAAAGAGAAATGCTACTGAGAGCAGCCAAGTCAAGATCCAAGAATGAGGATCCGGAACAAGCCAAGTTGAAGGTTAAGGCAAAAGAAATGCAACGCGCTGAACTAGAAGAACTAAGACAAAGGGAGGCCAACCTGACAGCCCTGCAAGCGATAGGGCCTCGTAAGAAGCCCCGGTTGGAGGGCACCAGTGACTCTTTGGGAGGGCATGGCGGAGGATTGTCGGGTCGCAGCCAACTTGCCCTTCGTACTCGTCTAAAACGTATCAACCTCCGTGATATGATATACCTCCTAGAACAAGAGAAGGACACGTCACGCACTGTCATGCTTTATAAATGTTATTTAAAGTAATAAGTTAAAAGAATTAAAGATCTATAATAATCTTAAATGATTCGGCAATTTTTTGTGATGACAAATAACGTCATTGTTTACTTCTGTAAAAATGTAATTTGCCAATTATAATTGCTCTGTTTACTATAATGTGCACAGTTTTTATTTGTTTATAGATATAATTATTCGTCTACACTTAGGTATATAATTGCCGGAGAGAAAACTCCGTTATAAAACCCAGCTCTGGAGCTTCTTTACAGTAGCGTAACGAGCTTAACTCGAGCCCGGGGCAAAATACTTTTAGAGGCGAACACCATATAATTTGATATGTAAAATATACTCCCAAATTAATAAATAAATAAAGTCTTAGACTCAAACTTTGTTGTAAATTAAAAAAAAAATTTAGACGCCAAGACGATTTATACATTTTAAAATGTATGTTCCTTACATATGAAATTAGCTTTTGGTATGGGAGGCACACAAAGAACAATATTTTTTTCACATAACATATCTATTCAATCAATGTATGAACCTTTATTATTTATATGCACTTTTGCCATCTCAGTAAGTAGTTTATTTATCCCTTCACTAAAAAAAAACCATTCAGACGTGAATCAATAGAGAAGACGGATCGGAGTTGAATTTTTTTCCTTGCAGAAAGTTATCCAAATTTAAGATAAATAGTATTCTGTTGGAGTAAGGTCTTAGACTTTCCTGGTAGTAAGGTCTTAGACTTTCCGATTGAAGCTCTTCTAACTTGGTCGCCGTCTGTTATGCAGTGTGTGGTCTAGCGTCGACGTGAAGCAGTAGTGGCATAGAGCGATTGACCAGCCTCGGTTGCTTAGCAGCTTTTTTTTGTTATTGCGGACAATAGACGTCTGTCGTAATTGTCTGGCCACATTTAAGAAAACTGTAAAACTGTAACTCCAAACGCTTACAACTAACTTTTCTTAGGTCAATTTTCACTCGAGGCAAAGAGAAGAAATTTGCCTTTATACAAAGGCACGACGACTGCAGCTCGCCAATCATCGGCAACCTCCCCTGATTTTCACCATAAATTGCACAAAAACCAGAATAAGTACAAGACGCGTGGCCTACCATATTTGATCATCTCGGCAGCAACTCCATCTGCTCCCGCTGCATGAACATCCACATACGTATTTTTTTAAATTTTACATATCTAACAACTTACGACGAACAAAAATATATAATATTTATTTCTTTTGTTATCGTTTATTAGTTGAAGTAGTACTGTAGGCGCCAGAAGATGAATGAATTATTTTTGAATAGGTAACAAACATGAGATAGTTTGTAATTTATTTAATTTTTAATATGATTTGCTAGAAGGAATCAAACACAGCTACAAATTATAGCAAAGGTTTGTCTAATTTGTCTAATATATAATTAATAAGCAAAGGTTTGTCTTGGCTATATTCGTACCATCTTGAAGTGCTTTGAAACTTTTCAACATGGACACGAATAATAAGATTACCTATGTATTATCAAATACGTTTAAGTTATTGCACAAATTATCTCATCGAAGTATACGTTACATACCACCAACAAAAAAAGAAGAAAAAAGTCTTATGAGTTAGTCATTTCTTGTTAAGTTATTTCTTGCTGAGATTAATTTACAAAAAAGATTTGTTCCGCGTGTATTTAGTTTGAGATGAATATCCTATGCGATATTTAAATAAATCGCTTAGATTTATAAATCGCTTATGTTCAGGTCATTTCTGTAAACCTAAATATGTAGTAAGTACAAATAATACTAAATTTATATTCTGTCCCACTTTATACCCATCACTATTTTGTAAAGCTGCAGCAAACCGTACGTATTCGTTACTAAGTAACGACGTATTCGTTACTAAGTAACCGAGTAACGAAACGTTACTCACTAATGCATTTCGTTACTCGCATTTTTCGTATCATTCTTACCTACACTGTTTCGGTTCACGCAATACGACTCGAACCGAACATAGCAAGTTATACGGTATCAGGAGTAACGAGTAACGTAACTGTACGAAAGTAACGAGTACTAGTTGTTATAGTACCGAATACATACGGGTACGCTCGATTTCTTTACTTTTACACTACTATTTTGAATTATGACAAGACACTTGACAAAAGTGATTTGAGATTTGAGTTTGACTTATAAATTTAATAAAAAATCTTCACAGACGCGGAACGGGAATGTTGTTATTCCATAACTATTTCACAATATAAAGATACAGGCATTAAGAATTTATCAAAAGAAATAATATATTCTAAAATGGGATCTCTAAATCATGCTTTACATAGTGTTATTACAAGGAAATATAACGTTTGTTGCCTGTGTTTTAAAGTAATTGAAGGTAACCCCGTTAATCTTCAGGATGAAGTGGTTTTAAAAGACAATAATAATGAAAGCACACTCAAAATATTAGATATATTAATATCAGTATTAGGTTATCAGGTATGTACATATTTTTAGAATAATAGTTAATCAATAATTGAATGTTTAGAATGATAATTAAGTAAACATATGATTTGTTTCAGACATGTAATAATATATCGGCATTTGAAATTTTATGCAAACAATGCACTCGTTCCGTTGTGGCAAGTTATAAGTTTATAACAACATCCAAAGAAAACGTAGAATTATTAAGCAAAGCCCTTTCTAATCTATCTAGTTGTTTTGATAATACCAGCGATAGTTTTGTTGTTTGTAAAACATTGTTTGTTACACTGGATAACAGTACTTGGGCTACACAACAGTATTATGACAATAAGCCACCCGTGACCTCAACTTCTATGGCACATAAAAGATTTCAGTCACTATTTCATACTGAAACAAAACCATGCATTAAGATAGAACCAACAATAAAGAAAGAAGAATTAAACATTAATAGAAAAAAGAGAAGAGATTATTTCTCCCTACCTATAAGAACAAGTGAAATGTTATATGATAAAAATGACAGGAAAAACTTGAAATGTAAAGTATGTATGAAGGTTTATCCTTCATTATCTAGTTTAAGAAATCATTTTATAAGAGTACATGCTCCAAAAAACTATAAATGTACAATTTGTGATAGAAAATTTGGCTCTATAGCACTTTTGGAAACTCATAAAAGTGAAAGTCATTGTACGCTTGTATGTACAGAATGTGGTAAAACTTTTCATAACCGTCATACACTTAAAATGCATGAAATAGGTCATTATTTAAAATTAGTGTGCCAGGATTGTGGTAGAGTTTATAAAAGTCAAACAACATTTAAAAAACATATAGATTTAAATATATGTGGACAGAAGACTAGAGCATCACCAGCTGATGCAAAGTTCACTTGTGATTATTGTAACAAAAAATATACACAGAAAGTGTCTCTGAGAGTACATATTCAATATGAACATGGTAACTATAAGGCACATGAATGTAAATGGTGTAAAAAAAAATTTTGGGCTCAGAGTCGTCTTAAAGCTCATATAGTAAAGCATACTCAAGAAAAAAAGTTTCATTGTACTATGTGTGGAGGAAAATTTGTGTCTAAAGAGTCTTTATTATATCATACTAGAACTCATACGGGTGAAAAGCCTTATAAATGTGAATTTTGCGATAGCAGATTTCTTTCAGCTTCTCGAAGAGCTGATCATACTAAACGTCATCATTCTGATGCAACATTTCAATGTGATATATGTAATATAAAGTATACAACACAAATTTGTTTAGAAAAACACAAGAAAACCCATGAAAATTCAGATAAATTGACTTTACATTTACAACTTCCAAAAGGTCTGTCAGAAGAAGATGAAATTTTCTTAGAAGTTTCTGATGATGATTACTTAGCGAATAATGTTTAAGTAATATGTGTTCACGTGGCGAACTGAACACTAAATGAAAACAATTCCCTTATTATGTAAATGCAATCATTTGTACTGTGCTGTTACACCTGCCTCAGATAAACATTAAATGTATAGTTTTAAACTTGGGCATTAACTTATTGTTTATTGTTTATAATAAACTGTGAATTCATTTTATCTTCCTTGCAAAAAAAAAAAAATAATAATTCAATTATAATCAATAAGCAAACTTGATTGATCTCATCAATCATCAATATTCATATTGTAAAACAAATCAATTTCTTTTCAAATCAATTATTTTATGTTGGCTTGTCATTATCTTGTACAACTTTATCATATTCAATGTATGTTTAATTATGTCTATGATTTTTATAAGATGATTTTTTTCTTAAATATAAAAAGAAAATCTGTTACTGTTTTTTTTTATATCTTCAAATGTTCTTAATAAGTTTGAGTTTTAGGGGCGCTAGCGTGAGTTGGCAAGCGCGATGGTTGTGGGTTCGATTCTCACTCGCACTATGAGATTCCTTCTCCCTACCTTGCATAAGCGTAAAACTATAGATATTGCGATATTGCTTATATCTCTATAAGTATAACGTTGAATTGAAAATATTTTGATAACATTGTATAGAAACATTTAAGAAGTATCGCAATGAATGAATTCGTATAAAGATTTAACAATTTGGAGCATATGTAATTCTATAGTGCCATTTTTTAATTCATAATATTGTAATATTCATTCATATTTGTTGAACTAGGTAGCGTGCTATTTTTTCTCAGTACTTACTGTGCTAACGGCTTGGTATAGTATACAATATTGTCTAATAACTCTATGCGTATCGTATTCGTACCGTAAACAGCATCGTTTTTTAAATTATATAGCAAAATGCAAAAAAGGCCTTTAAAAAATTATATAGCAAAAGCAAAAAGGCTTACATCTAAGCCATTTTAATAGTGACTTTGACATTGAACTTTGACGTTATGACTTTTGACAGTTCTAAGTGGATTGTGGGGTTTATTTCGCATTCGTCGGCTTTTTCATTTTTTATATTATAAGAAAAATATAGTAAAAAAATGTCATTTATTTAAAATTCTTTAATCGTCAATTAAAATCTCCATTATGACTTTATTAGATGATACACTTATAATATTAATTTCTCAGGTAAGCTCTTATAAAGTAAGAACTAATACAATTCTTACTTTATAATAATTACATTGGACTACGCTACAATAAAAATATTATTTCTAATTCTGAAAACAGTGAAGTCTTATAAGATTTTACTAACATCATTACTTATTTATTATTACAGACGATTTTTTTCGTCGGGGGATGGATATTTTTCGTGAAGCAGCTCTTTCGCGACTATGAAGTTCATCACAGATTGGTCCAACTAATATTTTCTGTAACATTTGCTTTAAGTTGTACAATGTTTGAATTAATCATATTCGAAATCATTGGATATTTAGATTCTAGGTAAGTCATGTAATATTTAAAGATAAAATAATTTGACAATAGCTATGTTCATTTAGTTTATACACAACTTATTGATATTGAACATATTGAAATCAACAACCTGTATTTATAGTTCCAGATATTTCCATTGGAATTTGGGTCTTTATTCTTTGCTTTTTATGGTAATAGCATTAATTCCATTTTATATTGCCTACTTCTGCATCAGCAATATTAGATTTGGTAAGTTTTTTTAAATAAAAAATAAATCTATTTTACCAGATGGAATACCTTAAATATTTCTTTTCTTAACTATTATATTTAAAAATAATTGAATATACAAAACTTCACTTTGGTATTTCAGTGTCAAAAAATATGATAAGACCATTAACAATGTTTGTTTGGTTTATATATCTTTACTTTTTTTGGAAAATTGGAGATCCGTTTCCAATATTAAGTCCAAAACAAGTAAGTATTTTTGCAAATTTATTTTGTATAGTAGTTAGTAAACTTATTTATAATTAATAATAAGTAAATGTTTGTATGTTTTTGTATTTTACACATATAAAAGATATTGTTTGAAAAATCTTTCAACACAAGTGTTAGGATACCCCATTCCTTATTCATCAGCCAATTTTCAAGAAAATGCATATTGAGTAACAGAACTCATTGTGACATGTTGTCTTACTAGTGAGAGGGTATATAAATTGTTCATTCCTCTGAGTAGGAACTGAAACTATAACTGCGGTGTGTGCCAAAGGCCTTATACCATACAAATTATGTATTAATTAATTAATTAGCTTAACGCTGTTTCCCGCACACAGCAGGGTAGGCAGAGATTATTTTCTGGCAAAATTATGTATAATAATGTTATTATAATATATTGTATTGACCCAATTTTATTAATAAAGAAAATTATATATGCTTTATATATTCTCAGGGTATATTTTCAATAGAGCAAGGAGTATCCCGTATAGGTGTTATAGGAGTTACAGTAATGGCGTTACTTTCGGGTTTTGGTGCGGTTAATTATCCTTATACATCTATGGCCATATTTATTAGGTAAGCTATTTTTTTTATACTGTTTTATAATTAAGAAGGGTTATTTTTAGTTAGTAAAGTTTCTAGGGTGGGTAATCTGTGATGAGCATGTACCAAACTAGTTTTATTAATATAATGGCACCAAGACAAAAGTCTGGTGTTGACTTCTACCTCCCAGGAAAGTGGGAAACAGAGTGTCTTAACACTAGGTTTCGGTCACTACCTCCCCTGCTGTATGCTGGATACATCATGAAGCTGATTTTTTTATTTTTTATGAGTTAATTGATAAGAATGACAATATTTATCGCTTAACTTCAATATTTGACTATATAATCTTATAAATAGAACTCTTAAATATATCACTTTAAATATCATAATTACAAAATACCCATTATTCCATAGTTATATAAAATACTTTACCAAATTTTTATACAATTTCAGACCAGTAACCCAAGCAGATGTTTTATCTATAGAAAAAAAGTTACTACAAACTATGGATATGATACTGGTTAAGAAAAAACGTATAGCACTAGCAGAAGCTAACACTATGGGCCGCAATCAATATATGTTAGATCAATCTGGTGTTAAGAATAGAGGATTTTGGACGAATATACTTTCAAGTGTTGGTAATATTGCCAATCCTTTGAATCATGGGGCTGAGAGTGAGTGTCTGTATTTATGGTTATTTGTATGTATTTATGCCTTTTGTGGTGGTAATTAACTGGCAAAAAACAATGTAATGAGTTTTTCTTATATACAGTCAGATTGGTTAGAAATCGATATATGTGAGAGTAATATTGTATTAAAAACGAAGGAATTTGGATGAATATATTGTCTAGCATCAGTAATATTGCCTTAATTTAAATAATAAGGCTGAATTTTTGTATTGATTAGTATTTATATGCATATAATTTGAAAATTATTTCCAGATATAAATCAACTAAGACAAGAGATATCAGGATTGGAAGAACTAAGCAGGCAGTTGTTCTTAGAAGCGCACGATGCCAGAACAATGAGAGAGAAAATAGAATGGTCTAGAACATTTCAGGGGAAATATTTCAACTTTCTAGGTTATTTCTTCTCTTTGTATTGTATTTGGAAGATATTTATTGTAAGTATAATAAGAAAGAATCTTTACAAATTATGCACTTTAGTTTTGTACATTTTTAGGGAAGTCATAATTAGTTGAAAATTTTATAAGATGAATATATTTTTTACTGGCAACCCTACTTTTTACCTATACCAAACTATTATGTTTGTACACTATTGATTTAATTTTTTTCATAATTGTATTAGTTCAAAAACAACTTTTTTATAAATAAACATAATTATTTCTAACCTGAATTCTACACTGTTCCCAACACATCTCTGAATATTCTAGTCATTGTGTGTTGAGTAGCGACACTCAACGCCGCGCTTTTTTGCCTGGTTACCAGAGCGAGAATATGAAAATATTTAATAATTCACGCCTCATATTTACTAGATTCAACTTATAAAGGGATGAGCTCGTGTAAACTATGGGAATATATTAATTATCTGTACCAGTTGTTTAACTCTTTGTTGAATTAAATTGTTTTTTTTTGAGTACTAATAAATAGAATTTGAATGACAATTCAATTTTTTTTTCAGTCAACAATAAACATAGTATTCGATAGAGTAGGCAAAAAGGATCCCGTGACCCGTGGCCTTGAAATTGTGGTTCACTGGCTCGGACTGAACATAGATGTATCATTTTGGTCCCAACATGTCTCCTTCATACTGGTGGGATGTATTGTTCTGACTAGTATTAGAGGATTGCTTTTGACTTTAACTAAGGTAAGTTTGGTTTGGTTCTTTTATTTTAGTTTTAGTTTTTATTAAGTTACTTAATTTAGATTACCTTAAATACTTTATTATATTTTGTTCACCTTTGCACTGAGGTAGCGAGGGAAAGTAGTGTTAAGACACTCGTTGCCCACTTACCCCGCAATTTTCTGAACATTCTGTGTAGAGAGGACCTCAACGTCGAGCTTTGTCTTGTAACCACACCAAGGAAATAGAAATAAAGTAAATAAAAGCATTGCTCCTGCGGCATAGAACTAGTAGTACATTCTCATACTGAACATAGATCTGATATATCATTTTGGTCCCAACATGCCTCATTCATTTTTGTTGGAGCTGACTGGTATAAGAGAATTGCTTAAGATGTTTTTTTAGCTTTACTCTACATATAGCAGGGTAGGTAGAGGGAACCTAGTGTTAAGACACTCCACTAATTTGCCCTTCTACGCCCAGATTACTGTCTACTGTCCTAATATAAATAAACATTAATTATGTTTCTCATTTTTCACAGTTCTTCTACAAAATCTCGTCATCGAAATCGTCAAATATAATAGTAATGATATTAGCACAAATAATGGGCATGTATTTTTGTTCCTCCGTTCTCCTAATGAGGATGAATATGCCTTCAGAGTACAGAATAATTATAACACAAGTTCTCGGCGACTTACAGTTCAATTTCTATCACCGTTGGTTTGATGTTATTTTCCTAGTAAGTGCTTTGACGAGCATATTTACGTTGTACTTGGCTCATAAACAGCCATCTGTGAATTAAGCGGAATAAAAAAGTTTTAAAAATTAAAGATACAATAAGGTCGAAGGAACGTTGGCCGCTCTGAAGTTTTAGAAAAAATAAACAATTAAAAAAAAGAAAAAGCTTAGTAAATAAGACTGATACAGTTAAGCTTAAGAAAAGTGATTATATTGTTTGTAAATATCTGTTAATAAATTATTATAAGCATACACTGGTTTATTTTTCAAAAAGCTGTATCCTGCACGCCGTGCCTTGTCCATCCTGCCGTGTTTTGTCTCTACCAGAGCTAAAAAAGTTGGAGTAGGAATAGAACCCATAGTTTTTGTCCCCCTGAACCACGAATGGCCACAGACTATTTTTTGAAGCCAAAACTAAAATAATATTTCAGAAAATCTTATATTTTATCACAACTTCACGCAGCTCTTACATTTTTGAGAACTCCGGCAGTAAAAACTTTTTAATTTCCTTTTATATTCTTATAAATTTAAGAAAATTTACAAACTAAATTCTTTTAAAATCTACTTTGTGAATATACAAAAAACATTAATAAATGAATATAGAAAAATCAAAAATCTTTCAATAAATTAAAGATTTATTCATTATTTAACACTTTTTAATTATCTTAAATAAACTATATCGTAAAAGATGAAATAGAAACGTTTTTGGAAAGGCCACCTTAACTAGTACGGAGAATAGAAACATTGAAGAGAGTGAAGTCACAGATTACATAATGTACACAATCTTTCAAATCTTACTATTTTTAGTTTCACACTTATAGCAGGGTAGGCAGAGGGAACCTAGTTAAGACACTCCGTTTTCCCCTTTCCATCCAATTTTCAAGCATTTTGTCTTATTACAACAGCCAGGAAATAAAAATAATAAGTTCCCCCAAGTGGGAATCGAATCCACAACCGTTGCATTTGCAGTACTATGCCGCCCTCAAGTCAACATCTTATTAATTACTGCCATATAAAAATAATTTCGGACATCTATATATTTTATTTCGATCAAACAACTTCAGAATTTAATTTTGAGCAATATCTTGATATTGAATTTAACACATTTTTTGTACATTTTAATAAAATTAAATTTAAAAATAAATCTTTGTATCTCTTTTATACAAAAGAGTTCTATACAAAGTAATGGCGTATATTATATACATATAAAGTAATAATTTCTATTCTCCCATAACATCCTCGTATTGTTTTCTGAAGCAGTCACCGACGGGGAAGAAGTCCCAGCACCTTTGCGTGTACATGTTCCATACAAATGTTTCTTGACCTGAAAATATGGAAAATGGAAATTGCATAGAAATTAAATTAAAAAGTGATTATAATATTAATTACAGTACGGTCGACGAGTCGTGGCCGACCTGAAGTTAGTATTTATGTGTGAGCTTTTGCGCATTGAAAACTCCGGAAGAAAAGTAGGAAAAATTAAAATCTCAGCAGCCACCTCCAGCTAACCGTATAGTTATAACATTTTTTGTTTTACAAATAACAGTGATAATAGTCATTTGAAAGTGATAGGAAATTTTATTGAATTTTATTTCCGAATTTTATAACCGCTGTAGCCTAAAATTTTATACTTTGTCTAAAAAACTATACTAAGTCGTCCCGTTGCGTCACAATGGTCTCTACAACGGAGTCTAAGTGTATTATCTCTTTGTTTTTCCATTTACCGGTGTATTCAGTATCCGGTTTATTGATGAGATGCATGAGGAAGAACATGTAGTTGGCGAGGTTGTGCTCCCGCTGCACGTGTGTGTCAAAACCGTGCGGGACCTGGAATGTACAATAGAAGGGTGAAATTATACAGAAAATTAAAATACTTATTTTTAAAACTAACTATTAGTAAAAATATTACCAAATCATACAAAATCTTTACATAAATTGTAACTTATGCGATATTCTGATGTATAAGTTATAATACTGTAAAGTTTCATTTAATTCTGTTCAGTAAGTAGTTGTCGGGTGAAAGTGGAATAAACATTCATCCTCACAAACATACATACATACATATATAATATTAGTGGGGTTTGATATAAAAGACATACTTAAAAAAAAATTGAGCAATTAAGTACATAAATCACTTGAGTCTTATGTTTTTCGTAGCATGCGTTCTAAGGTCATTTCAGATACTCTCTTATTTATTTTCCATTTAAGTACTTAATAAAAAACACCTCCTCACCTTATCAAAGTAATCTTTATTAATTCCGCATATGAAGCAGTTGGACTCCATGTCCTCTTTTACCGACTCCAACTGGTCACGGAGCTCACCGAACGCGTCGATGATCAAACCTTAAATAATATAATTTACATGAATATTATATTACTTTAGATAATGACAGTTTTTATGAAATTTACTCAAATAGTAGTTTTCTAAATAGACAGACTAGACTAGAATAGACAAGTATAATATGTTTTACTACTTTTAATGAGTATTTTGAGCTAAGTATTTATTATTTTTTGATATGGGCATTTTTAAAATAATAATTGGTATTGGGAAGGTAATGTAAATGCATGCATGTTGATCAGCGGAGCCCAACGCCACGCGTTGCCTCGTTACCAAAGCAAAGGAATGAAAATATAAAAAAAATATATATTATGCTTATCTATGAAATTTCACAACCAATTTTAAATTAATAATCTAAACAAAAAGCAACTCACCCTGCAATATAGCCAGCAAAATAACAATAACGAAAAAGAAGAACGATATATCGAATATAATGCGGTAGACTTCTGAATCGTCGCCGTCGGGAGGCTCCAGCTCGTCGCCGATACCGCCGCCCGCGCGCACTCCCTTGTAGAGGTTGAACACGAAACACTACGGAGACATATAATATGGAGTTAGAAATATATTATATATATATATATATATATATATATATATATATATATATATTCTTATTTATTGTTAGATAATCTGCAAACAGTCAATGTCTTTAGGACATTATGGTACCTATAATTATGGAGTATATTCCAGGCACTCTATGCACTTAATAATTACATTACACTAGCGTTGGTGCGTTATTCGATAGATAGATGCACATAAGAAACGATTTTCTCAAATTCCTATGGAAGTATATAGCGAGGTAGACAGAGGTCACCTAGAGTGTTAAGACACTCCGTTCTTCATTTAAAACCTACTTTAACGAGGGTGAAAGGTGAGGCCTTGTTGCCTAAAAAATCTATATTTTATACATAACATTTGTATATTTACTTACAGTAAGCATGTCGTGACAGTTTCTATTAACTTCGTCGTCCTCCTCCTGCACGTAGAACTTGCGGAAGAAGTTGAAAGCTATCACGGTGTAGATGTACACTATGATGGTTAGCAGCATTACCGTTAACACCAGCTGGAATTAGAAGTAATATTGTATAAAAGCGGTATTTATGTTTTTTTAATAATTTCATGCACTATAGTAACGAACTGCTATGATTTTTTTTACTTGAACTTTTTGTATAACATAAATTCAAAAATTAAAGAGTAGTTTTAAGAAGGTCTTAGTAATTTATACCACTAAGTAATTTCAAAGACTTGTTAAATGAATTTAGATAGATTAATCATATCAAATGCGATTAAAATTTTTATTTTAATACATTTAAAAAAAAATCAACCTGTTTCCCGTTATGCGTGACAGATTGCAAGATGGTTCTCAACGTTTTAAATCCAACGGCAACGTCCAACAAATGTGCGGCGAAGAAGAAATTATTGAAGTTCCCCATCACAGAGAATGAGAAGTACCAGAGGGAGTATAAGAACGAGTTATCTGTAATAGTCACTCCCGCTTTCCATACTTGGTAACGCCAGTCTATGTTTATTATGCTGGAATAAAAGTTTTTACGTTTATAATAGAAAAAAATATATTTACATGCGCATATTTTTATAATTATTTATTCCCTTTTTTTTTTTTCGGACTTGAAGTTAATGCTGTTAGCCCTATTGGCCTTTACAGCGACACCGGGTGGGTAGGGAAGAGAGTACTCATTCCCTGAAAAATTGCAGGCACTATGTGGCTGCCTGTGGGGGTGCCAACGACGCAAGGGCGCCCTCTGCGGGGATCGAACCTCGGCTTGCGGTCGTCGAGCGGACTGGGTTTTTCAACTAGCAATAATCGCACCTCGGATTAACCTCATTGGTTACGATATTGCCTCTGCGCAAAGTTATTTATTCTCTCTGCTCATCCTGCTATATATGGGCGAGAAACACTAGAAAAAAGATGAAAATAAACGAGAAATAAACTTACTAGTGAAAGAATCCTTTGCTGCCTTCCTCTTCTTGAGCAGTGAACGATGTTTTTTCCATTCCCAACATATTCGATATAGAATCAAAGTCGTATGTTTCCGAATATTTTGCTCGAACTTTCTTTTTAATGAATTTATCCCAATAATTTACTGGGAATGACCTGTGAAGTAAAGAAATAAAATAATACAGATTATGAAAAATACATACATGTACTTTGACATACATAATTTAAATTTACAAAATTGACGTTCTTATTATCCTAAAAAGAATTTTCATGAATGTTCATTGAATAATATCTTTACGTATATTTATCACAATATAAGAGGTGAGAAATGAAAATAGCATTTTCCTATGAAATTTCATTTTTATAATAACTCATTAATAAATAAAATACTTAAAATACAGATCGTGTAAAGTGGAGTATACTAAGCAGGAAGGCAGACCCTGGCAAGATACCCCGGGATTAATAACAGGAAGGGAGAAGGAAGGACTTATATTTATTTATATTATATTTATTATACACACTTAGCAGAAATAACGAGTTTATCCCAATGACTTTTCAAATCATCGTCCTCCGGTTGTTCCGCGATGTAGAGACCGTCGAACTCCAGTCGACGCGCGATTTCCTTTTCCCGTTTAAATATAGCTAGAGGTACCTTAAATTATAACAATAATAGTCGGTTAAGAAAGTAATATATTAGTTTTAATATAATAAATATTTAAATGGGGAGATTTGAAAGCTGGCGCCCAATGTGGGACAGACTTATTATATTCATTACAATAAAATTAAATTAGTCTCAAAAAAAATGTTTTTTTTTACGAAGCGGAATTTCAATTTTGCTTCTTGAAAAGTAAAATACCCTATAATTTTTGGTAAATTTACACAAAAATTGTCCATTTGTGAGAAAATTATATTCAATTAATTAATTAGGTATGATAATAGGTAGGTAGGCAGGTTTAAATCATATGCAACAAATAAAAAAACCAACTAACCTTCAAGTGATAATAACCAATGAGTATAGCCAAAGAAACGACAGAATGTAAAGCTGCTGCTATCTTGATAACGTGTTCCATATAGAAAAAATCTTCATCTATTAATACTACTTCTAGACTATCGTCGTCTTCTTCACCGCTACCTGGTGAATTATTTAGAAATGTATGTAGGTTTTCTTATACTTCGGGGAATTTATATTCGTGGGGAACAGAGGGTCTTAACATTAGGTTCCCTCTACCTCTCTTCCTAGGTGCAGGATACAGCGTGAAGCTGGTCTAATTTATTTGGCCTCTAGATGTAATCTATTATTTATTGATGATCTGAATCCCGCATTTAGCAGAGTAGGCAGAGGGAACTTGAGTGTTACGAGACGATTACAGTCCGTTACTCATGCACCGAAAAAAATTCGATACATTAAGTGCTGAGCGGCGAAACAATATATCATAAATCTGAAATATCATCATATTTTTAAAGTTAAAATTAATTTTAATAGTGTTCGTTTATAGTTTAAATTTGTTTATATTATATTACCGTCTCCACTTCCAGATCCCGAGCCGGAGCCGGACCCGCCGATGATGTCACCTACACCAGAACCCTCGCTACGTTCACCTTCTAATGTTGACACCTAATCATTAAATTAAAAAGACATTTATCAAATGTTTTGTTACAGAGACAAGGTTACAAAATAAACCGACTTCAACTTCGGAGTAAGTTGTATATTAAACAATTTTTAAAATTTTGGTATATCCCACGATTTCACCTTCACTTCAACTCAATAATTCTCAAAAAAATTAAATAAATAAATATGAGTGAACGATTACTTTAAAAGTACCTATAATATCTTTAAATATACATATATGGGAAATAATTCCACGTAGTTTTGGAACCACTTTTATGTTTTTTCTATGTATTTATTCTTTGCGTGATATAAGTAATTTACACGACAATTATTTTTTATTTCCCCCCCAACATTTTTCAACTTACCTTATAAAACAGCAGCACGAAGTTAATACAGAAAGCCAGCACTAAAGCCACGTATTTCAGATTATAGAAGTTTCTGGCGAGGAATGAGACTGCTTTGCGAGTGTAGACCGACAAGTCCACTTGTGATAGCGCAGACGGCGTGGGTCCTGATACTGCTTGCTGGAAAGAAGACATGGCTAGATAGATTTTTTATTGTATTTATAATATAAACGTATAAGTAAAAAAAAATTACTGTTTTCTTTATAGGTTCACACTATATTTCGCATAAAGCAGGATCCGGATAGGCAACTTAGGGTTAACACACTCACATGCACATAGACATCACACCGCCAAATTTTTTAGACATTGTGTATTGAGTCGTAGAAATCAAAACCGCGCTTTCCTTTGTTACCAGAACAAAGAAATGAAAATATAAGATAATTCATTCCCCGAGTGGGAATCGAACCCACAATCGTCACGTTTACACTTGTGCCATTACACTACAATGCCCTCGAAGAATCAATATAAAAGTAAACAAACATAAAATAAATATTTTACAGATGCATAAAAGCACCATGTAAGGTCGACCTTATCAATATTAGACCTTTTACAGATGATCTTAGGAATTTTAATTAGAATTTTAACTAAGTATAGTAGTTCGAAGTAAATAATGTGGCTTTATTTTACATAATTTTTAAATGTGGTAGTAAAGTAAAAAAATATTGGCACCCAATGTGGGACATTTTTCAATTGGTGTAATTATAGTTATTACCTTTTTGTAACGAAAGTATTTTTTGTCAAATCCTGGCTGCATAGCAAAATACATACAGATTTTAGATACATACATGTTATGCTTATATTTATGATATTTAAAATACATATTAAGTTTCTTTATTTGAATAATTATACACGTCTCTCCTGCACTTTAAAAGGATTCAATACATAAATAAGTAATAACAGCCATACCTTCTTGCTCTCAGCCTCGATAGCGGACATGGCAGCTTGCTGTACAGCCTGAGCTTCCATTCTTTCCTGCGCTGCTTTCTTTGCTTGTTCTCCACTGAAACAAAGAAGAGAAATATAATGATTAAATACCTGTCCTAGTTTGGAATCGAATATATAACTTCTTGTTCTACAGGTATAATCACTAACTTGGACTTTAATAATTCCTCTAATTCTTGTTGAAATTTTTTTTTTCAAAATTATAATAGGTCATCATTGACATATATTACAAGAAGTAGAATTGGATATTAAAAAACTTTAGCGTAAAATACTGCAAAAAATAAATATCGACCAAGTATTATCTTGAGAAAATAAGAAAACAATGAAGCATGCTTTACCCCAAAAGATCAATAAGAGAAGGTGGTTGTTGTTCCTCAGTGTGTTCAATACTTTCATCGGGAGACACTTCTGCTTCTTCACCAGATGACGGCGTCGACGTACTGGGAGACTCGTGTGGTTTTACTTGTATCCTGAAAAAAAATTACAACTTTAATATGTTATATTTTATTATAATATCGCATACAAAAACAAAAATATCAAATATGCCTATTGAAGGCATAGGTAAATAGGTAAATTTATAATTTTTGATTAAATCATATTTCTAACGTAGTTTAAAATAAAGACCATATAGGAACAAAAAGAAATAAATAAATACAAAAACAAAAAATGTATATTGAAACTGACTGTCCATTATCTTCTTTAGTGATATCCAAGCCGAAAGCGGAGACTTGCATCTGCCCCGTGTCGTCCGCCGCCGGTAACGCCGGCAAGTGTCGAACGGGACCTAGATACGAATTAAAAATAGGATTAAAATAATATTATAAATTTTGTGTATACAAATTAAATAAAGTAAAGTATTTCATAGGTTTTAAATATATGACATTTTGGCATTGTTATGAGTAATAGTACTACAGTAAGGTCAACGAGATTTAAATTCATATTGTGTGTTTATTTTTTGAGTAAATATTATATCACTAATATAATGTTTCCTTATATTTGAGAAAGTAAACAAAAGCGACGAATATAAATATAAAAATAAAAGAGCATACGGGAATCGAACTCGCAATATCTTTTAAATCACAAAATTAAAATGTTAATGTTTAATATTTGTTCATACCTTTTGTTAATCCAAAAGCAGATTCCACTAAAATCATTTTTTTAAATATTAATAAAAAATAAATAAGATATTTTCATGAAGTTATTATATTTTTATTTTATTTTCAAAATATTAATAGTTTGTTAAAAATGAGCCTTTATGGTTTTGGTTCAGTAATTTAATATTATATCCAGGCATTGAAACCAATTTAATGAACCAAAGGTTAATATTTAATTAATTTAGATTATGTACTCATATTATTTATATTAGATTTTTCTACATTGAAAAATCTTTTTAAAAAGGTAGTTTTACCCTATATACATATATTTAATATTTGATTTTATGTTTTATAATCAATTAGATTTTATTTTGTATAGAATAAAGAAAAAATATAGAATCTATCCCATAAAGTTATAACTAGGCATTATTTTGACAGAAATAGAAATTAACTTTTAGATTTATTGTTGCAATGTTGCTTTAAAATTGTTTTTAAAATTTTACTACATTTTTTGTTATATAATATGAGAAAATATTTGTCAAAAATAATAGTTTTCATTTGAATATTTGTGTGTTATCATGGTGTTAGGTCTAATTTGCTTTTCTTTGCTTTCTTGCTTGTATATGTGGGTATGTAGAGATTGCTGATAGACTGCTCGACTTTTCCTTTTATTTATATATATTAGTAATAGAAATATTTTAATAATACTATTTGCTGTTGAAACGACAAAATAGTGTTGTTTTTAAATAAATTTGGTAATAATGGCATTTTTAAAAAAATTTACTATACAGAATATTTTTGAAAGTAAATAATAAAAAGAAACACTTGTGTGAATAATTAAAGCATCAAACAATTAAATCCTGAAGCGTCATTCCTTGTTGCCCACTAAAATGTATAATTTGCCTTACTTTGAGCTAATCTGTGCGTGTGTAGGGATAGCTTCAACTGACCGATTTTCTCCTCCTCAGTCGGTTCTGGCGGCGGCTCTTCGGTTTGTGGCCCTCGCATTAGACCGAGGAGTACTCCTAATATGTACCTGTATAAAAAATATAATAGTAATATGTAAATATTCTTTATATTTTGTGATTATATTAAATAAAATTATTTAAAAGTATAATATATAGCTGAATAAAATATAAATAAATTGAATAAAATCTTTGAAAAGATTTATATTTGATATATCGCAATATATACAATAATAATTTTAAACATACTATTAACGAGAAAAGATTACAGGAAAGGAAAAAGGTATATTGTAGATGTTATCATTAATTCTAAATATGTATGTTATAATGGAATCTAAGAATTTAATGACATCCATAAAGTACGATTAGGTAATTAATGTTGTAACTGGCAACAATATGGTAACACAATTATTTGATTTAGAACTGGTCATACCATGCACATATTGACAGAATAATTTTATTTATTCAAAAGAGACATTTAAATAGGCTATAAAGGTATGAAATATTTATGTTACTGAGTGACCACACTAAGAAAAGTTAATAAAGTCAAAAAGTGCTAAAGGTATCAAGAGGTGCTAAAATATATTCCAAAAAATATAACGAGATTATGAGAATAATACTGTTGCCTAAATTAACTTTAACATCAAAACTAAAAAACGTCTAAATTATGATTAATATTACAAATATTGTAAATTTATTTTAAATATTTCTAAGTATTTAGACAAAAATATTTAAAATATAAAGAATGATCAAATATTAAATATAATAATGAATAAATTACCAATGACTGTGCATCGATTTTGTTGCGTGAAATGAGACAACCATTTATTATTTAATATGAGAAAAATAAAGATCTATGCAGATAGCTATTATATGTTATTTATCATATTCTCGAGGATATTTTTAATCTGCGTAAATCTTTATTTTTATACTTTAATAATAATATTTTTCACATTGAATGACTGAATGAATTAAAATAATTATTGTGAGTATGTGTTACATAGAGACATGAACGACACTTTTAATTAAAATTCGCTTTTTAAAATTGTTGAATGTTTGTATTATATAAAAATATCAAACAAAACTAAATATTAAACACAATGGACAGTAGACTTTCGCACTTGAAAACCTATAAAGGTTTTCAATAAAGGTTGTTTGAAAAGTGAAATATGTTAGGCAGTTATTTAAAACAATTAAATATTTATATTAAAATTCTTAATAGAAAAACATAGAAAAAAATAACTCACCTTATAACAACAACAAAGCTATATCCAATATAATAGAAGAAATAAAAGAACAGTTTAAAGAATCCGACAAATAGTTCAGCAGGCGGCATTTGTTGTAGATCCGCCATTTTAGCCTTTATGCTGGATGGCGATAGAGATGAGAATGCGGTGGATATGCCCTCCTTTACTGATTGGAAACCACGACGGAATGGATCTTTACCAGCTCTGAAAATAAAAAGATAGTACGTTGAGATTTTCGTGTTACATCCCTCACTTTAAAAGCAATGGCAAAATAGAAAGGGAGAAACGAAATTAATTATTCTTGCGTTGAGTCACACAATTCAGTAGAATGTAGGAAACAGAATGAAGGCAATATATTTTTACTTTTCTTTGTCTTATTATAAAAAATATTCGCAATTTAATATTTATTTTTGTTGTATTCTTTCAATATACACTATGAATTCTTAAAAATATACATTTTTATCCCATCTTCCCTGAGTAAACAGAAAGTATAGAGATAGATATATAAATTAATGTTTCATAAGTTTCCGTTTTTGACTATTTTTGTTTATTTAATAGATTTCGTGAAATCGAACCTATTACCACATACATGCTTACCTTTCTTCCTCATCATCTCCCAAATAAATATGATACGCTTCTCTATTCTTCGGTCCTCCCGCTGTTTCCTCAGATGCGGCCATCAACCCTGACGCGTGTGTCATTTCAAAAATCGCGTCCTCGCAGAAATTAACGAAGGCCTCGAGTTTCTCCTTATCGCCACCCTCTGTTACGATGCTGTAGAAGAAAGCTCGTTTGGATTCCTGAAATTATTGTTTTATGTAATTTTAATATGCCACCTTGGCATTTTTAGATAAAAATACAAAAAATATAAATTTCTTATAATACTACTTTGAAATGCAGTGCTTCGTTATTACTTCCCGCACACAGGAGGGTAGGCACAGAGAACCTCGTGTTGAGACCCTTCGTTCCCAATTTCCGTGTTGAGTAATAATAGTTTATATATTTAGTACTTAAAATACATACTTTAATCTGTGGCTTCTCCCATTGTTCAATATTAGACTCCTTTATCTCGAAGTAAACTCGCTCAATACGTTTGGAGCCGCCCATTATTTCAATACGACCGAGGAAAGGTTCGAAATAGTTCAAAACTGAACCCGCTGTTTCTAGGAAACGAGCTAATCTGTAAAATAATGTTGTAAAATTTGACACCATTTTAATCTATAAATATGAAATAATAGTTTGTAACAGGCAACATTTTTTAATTGTTTTTTTTTTTTGTGTCTGATTGTGGAATACACAAAAATCTTTTTTAGTTTTTGTATATTTGTAAACAGTGCTAAAAAATATATGCACATAGCAGGGTAGTCAGAGGGAACCTGGAAACCTAGCCACCTCCGTTCTCCACTTTCTGCCGAAATAGATTAAAGGGGCGTGTTGAGTGGTAAAACACAGCACCGCAATTTGCATTAAAACAAAATACGTTTTATTTATTTCTATTAATACTTGCCTAGGTTCATTAGGCATATGTTCAGACAGATTTGTAAGTAGAACGGCCAAATTGAAGCCAATTTCCTTAGCGGGTTCGTGGAATCTGTCGCAAAAGCCCACATAGTCCAATTTACCATCGTGGTTGGTTTCACAACACGCTAGGAGGAATTCTATTTCTTCACTGAAATATATAAATAAAATGAAGGTATTAATTATAAATAGAATCATATTTCACGAAATAAATACTTATAATAACAAAACAAGTTTAAATTTCTCAAGTTAAAATTTTTCAAGCTTAAATCTTATTTATTGTCATTATACAATAAATAAATAAGATAAAAAAATACATCAAATATTTCGATTACATTTCAACAATTATCGTTGGCCAACTTTCTATATAGGTGACCATACAGTGAACTCTTAAACTTTTTTTACATGGACTATTTACACAAAAATAATTTAACAATTTGAAGAAGAAGTTTCTGAGATTAACGCTTTCAACCAAACAAACACCACGTCAATTTTGTGGTATTAGTACAGTCAACTTACGGCGTATAACTCTTCTGCTGTTCCATTTTCTCCTTAAAGTCTTTCGGTAGCACCCATCCGTCGCTGTTTGGATCGATTTCCTTAAAACTGGCGCTTGATGTAAGATCTTTGAGTTTTAGGAACATGTCGAAATATTTCAGAATAAGCTCCACATTGGAGGCAGATTCTACTAGCGTGTCTACCATTTGTTTACCAATTGTACCTAAAATAATAAATTTTTTGGATAAATATTACAATAATTGAAACCTTTGTGGGTTCGATTTTAGGATATAGTGTAAAGCTAAAAAGTACACAGCAGAAATGTTACTTAATTTTATAAAAGAGATATAAAGTTTAAGTAAGTTCTTTTATCTATAGTATTTAAAGTATAATAGAAGTTATTACATGAAATATCTGAAAGTTAAACGCGATTAATTACGCTTACAATAGTAGATTCGATTTCCAATCAGTGGCTGATTATAATATTTAAATGAAAATTCATAAAAAACGTGCCAAGAGTCGAACGAAGGACCAACATACCGTTAACAACGTTTCCTTCAAGCATGGAAAGCATCATGGTAATCATGTCTTTTTGCAAATTGAGCAATTCCTTGAGAAGATCAACTTGAGAAGAATGTTTGGATAGTTTATCTTGCATATGCGAGAAAAGGAAGAGAAAACCGCCTACTGCGTCCCATAACCTGCAATAGGTATAGAAATTAAATTAATTTGTTAGTTCTTTGATGTTTAATTTATGTTTGTTTTGTTGTGGAGTGGTACGGCGTAAGAAGAAATAGTCGAGGAAAGAAATATTTTCATTTCTTCTCACATGTGCGGCGTTAAATTCCGTCACTAAACACAATATATAAAAAAATTGCAATGCGTCGAAAGGAGTGTCATAACACTAGGTTCCCTCTGCCTATTCGCATTGCCATGTGGGATAAAGAGTGAAGCTAAAATAAAAAAAAAAAACAAATACTACGCAAATATTTCTATTTTTTCACCTAGAATGTGCCAAAGCCTGTTGATTTTGCGTACACGGCCCTTGAATTACTTCAGTGAGTGTGTTGAACACTTGAGACGCTACTCCGATTGCTTTGAAGAAGTTAGCTTTACCCGCTGGGTCTATAAGTTCCTGGAAGAGAATAAAACAACATATAAGGACGTTCTTAATTTTTTTTAAGTGCTAAGAAGTTAAGAAGAAATACATATTTTTAGAAAATGTATAAATTTTCAAATAGCGAGAATCAAACTCACGCCTCGTGTTCACCATCCAAGCGCTCTGACTAGCCATTGCTACATCGAAAATCTTATACTTTCTGTTAAAAAAACCTTACTTCATTAGTATTGTAATTTTTTTTATGTAAGTATTTTAACTGAATTAATTTCGTATATACATTACTATACATTTATGGACATTGTTTGTCACTTTGCTGTGAAGGAAGTCTTGTAATTTTCCCTAGCATGGCAATAAAGGATCAGCAAAAAAGAAAAAGACCAGAAGAGTAAATATCATGGATGCAGTCCAGTCCTGACTCCACCTACTCTTGGGAAATTATAATTGATATATCCACTTAACTAACCTTACTAGAATAGTGCCAGTAGAAGTCCATAATAGACTCTTGTAATCTCAACAAATAATCGACGGTACAAATAACTACGTTGACAGTTGTAGTGTTACCCGCTTGTGTACGAAGGTAGTTTTGCCATTCTGAAATTGAAAAAAATATAGTTATAATAAATAAAAATGTATATTTGCAATTGCAACGATTGTGGGTTCGATTCCCATAGCGGAAAAGAACTATTCAATATTTTCATTTTCTTGCTCTGGTAAATAACCATCGCCATTCAACGCAAACGTCTCGAAACTTGAGATAAAAACAGAGAGCGGAGTGGCTTAGGTGACTAGGTTTCATCTGACTACCTTGCTATATGGGGGTGTAAAGCTAATAAAATAAATAAACATCTAAGTCACAAAGCTCTAACAACCAACACCCATTTAAAAATCTCACCCAAATTATGTCCTTCACAAGTAAGTTGTATGAAGCGGAATAGCGCGCAGGTGAACTCCGCGTCGTGCATGTTCTTTTCTCCAGCTGCACCTTCTAGGCCCACACCAAGACCTGGAAATTAGATAATTTTAATTAAAATCTTAATTAAATTTAAAACTAAATGCTTTGTCTGTGTATGTGGCGTTGCTCTAAAAACTTTAAATACTTAGTCATTTTCCCGCTCTGATGGCCAATTAACCTCCAATCCAAACCATCTCGAAAATAATCAGTGCTTGGCTCAGTTTCATTTTCACATTGCGGGAAATTGTGTGAAAATGTTTTTTATATCTGAATTTTATAAACAGAACATTATAACGTGAAAATCTGAATCTCTCTTTGTCTCCTTTCTTTCATTATAATTCAAAGATTATTTAGGTTTCTTGTCAAGATCTGGCTCTTGAGAATAGAATAAAATATAGCAGAAAATGTGTCTTCTCATTTCCTCGTACAGGTAACAAAACAAGGCGCGTCATTGAGATCCGCCACTTAACATCTTAAAAATCAGCGGTATACGGAGGATGCAGCGTGAAGCTGCAAAAAAGATAATATGTGAAGACCAAAAATGTAGAAAATCGACAAACCTTCAGCTTTGGTGTTTCTCTCGAAGGCGTCCAAGTCGAGCACTGAGCACGAATTCATTAAACCAGCTATGGAAGTGAAGAAGCCAACATCCTTTTTATCTTTCAAGTGATTCAACATACCCTAGAAAACATTAAGGTTAAAATGTTTACATATTGTAATGCACATTACATACTCGTATTAAATGCTTACTCAGACCACACTCAGACACATATTAACCATTAAGCACTTAAGAGACAGAATGTGTCAAAGTGGAGAAGAAGAAGTGGGAAGAAGTGGGCAGCATCTTAATGGGAGCGGAGTGTCTTAGTACTTGGTCTCCAGGTTTCCAGTGTGAAGCTACACTTACCATCTGTATATCAATGTTACCGCCTCTCAGTATAGATATTCCTAGTTGCAAAGTTTTCATGACCATGTCACTTGGCACTCCTTTGGACGCCGATATATGTAACAAGACCATTTCAGCAACTCCTCGGTTCGCGAGTCGCGCTTGATGGAAAAGGAGCTTTTGTTTTTCCATTTCTTGTTCCTGAGGGATAGGGGATAGGTTTTTATAGGTTATTTTACTTTCATACTAAAAAATTTAAGAAATGTCTTTTTCTTTTGAAAATTGTATAATATTTGAGCGTGGTGGGATTTGAATCCGCGCCTCTTGGAAACAGTCCAAGTGCCCTGGCCACTAAGCCATACGTTCTCATCAAGCTATGTCGAAATACTTAAAATCACACTAGGTGTGTCAAATCAATAACATAAAGTTAGAGCTATAACATAATAAATTTTGACATATAAAAATATATTAAAAGACTTAGCCCTGTATTTGTTGAAGCAAGTATACAATACATACGTACCATAAACATGTCCATAGTTTTCTGCTTGTAACACAATCGAGATTTTTTATACAAAAGTTTATTATTTTTTTCTATCAACATCTTTTAAACACAAAGAATAAATTATTTTTTATGAATTAATTTAGGTCACTATTGACACATCTTAAATATTACTGATAATTATTAAGATGTTGTCAATGTATTCTATGCCAATTTTTATTTTTATTTCTAATATTTTTTTTTTACTAATAATAATCAATATTAAAGTGTTCTATTTAAATATATGTACGTATTTATAAGCTTACATGTATACTAGCGCCGCCTTCGTCTTCTCCAGCTTCTTCCCCACCACCACCACCTTCCTCTTCTTCACCACCTTCTTCTTCTTCTTCTCCACATGACTTCGCTATGATATGCGCGTAGGACATGTATAGAGGATCCTCCTGAAAGTTGATATGAACAATTTTTAAGATCATTCAATTTATTTCAGATTTTACATCCATTTATTATTAGTGTGTTATGTGTTCAATTTCAACTCTGAGCCCCGACATGTAATGTTTGAAAGTGGGAAACGAAGTGTCTTACCACTGGTGTCCCTTTGCCTACTCTACTATGCAGAGAGAAGCCAAAAAATATAATAAAATTTATATATTCTTATTATTTTTTAACGTTTTTGTACCTGTAAAGCACCGGAACGTTCAGTCATCGCGCCCCTACAGAATGTAGTGACTAGTTGTGTTAGAGGATCCGGCTTGCCTTCCTCTTCTACAACATCACTCTTCTTTAGTTCTGCGTCTTCGAATGATTGCTGCAAATTATATAATTTAATAGTAAATAAAATAGAATTATATTATCTGATTGCAAAACGTGACGGTCCTAGGTTCAATTCAGACTCGGGGGTATAAATTAATTTTATCTCTTCGCTTTGCAAACGATAGATAGTGGGGCTTTGAGTCCCACCATTCTAAATATGTCTAGAGAATTGTCTGTAGTGAGGAAGGAACGGAGTGTCTTAACACTACGATATCTCTGCCTATCCTGCTATATATGGAATACAGTGTGATTTGAAAAGACACAGTTTTCAAGATAAACGCTTACCGTTAAATCTTCAATCATAACTTCTTGTCCAATATTTTCCTCTTCCAGCCATAACTCGTAGTATGTTCTTGCAAATATATTGCAAGCGCGATGCCTGTAATTAAATTTAAAAATAAAAGCATAAAAAAAATATTTTAATAACAAAAAACACGCACTAAATTATAACGATTATTAATAAATAAGGGGCCGTCGTGGCCGTTTTCGTTCTGGTAATAAGACAAACCGCGGCGTTAAGTTCCGCCTCTAAACATGCTATTCCTTGAGAATTTGGCGAAAATTGGGGAAGTGTCATAACGGGAACGTGATGTCTTAACAGTAGAACGGCATGAATCTAAAAAAAAAGTACATATACATTACCGACTTATCTTATAGAGATGTCGAGATCTCAAGCAGGCCATGGCCGCCCGTTTTCTCGCGGCACAAAGTACCCTCTTCCAATTATCAG
Organism: Heliconius melpomene rosina; assembly: GCF_056956725.1. Classification (NCBI taxonomy): domain Eukaryota; kingdom Metazoa; phylum Arthropoda; class Insecta; order Lepidoptera; family Nymphalidae; genus Heliconius; species Heliconius melpomene. The sequence goes on along the minus strand of NC_140389.1, from coordinate 3,492,479 downwards.
ATCTCTGTTTCGGCTTCGTCGCCTTGTTAATCCAATGCGGCATGCGTGTTACTTAGGATTTAGGATATTTTATACTTATTTATTAATAGTTAAAAAATACTTTGGCTTAAAATGTTATATTTTTTAATTGAATTAATAAATTAAACATGTCAAAATTTGGATTAAAACTCACACATAACTTAAGACGCATTCAAACGAATTAGATATATCTATTTAGTTTAGTATTTAAAAACATTATAGGAATTATAAAAAACAATATAAAACTCATGCTGAAATCAAATTGTACTTCTGAAGTTATTAAGACATCTACATATATTAAAGTTTAAATTTTTTATGATAAGAGACAAAAAAGAGCCTTCTTTTTTGACGTTTATATATTATACATAATTATATAAAAATAAAAGAAACCAATAGCTTTTCTAATATATACATTGTATATTATAAATATTATTAGGCAATGGAACTTAACATATGATTATTACAAAACGACACACAAAAATCAACTCTAACACACAGAACACAAGATACACTATCATTTGAACCTTGGCAACGAGTGCAGCGACAACTGCCTGAAGCAGGCAATGACAGCGCGCTTACGTTGTATGGACACTACTGAGCGATACACGTTTTTACTCATTTGTTGGGGGTGGTCGATCTAGTTGAATATATGTAAATATGTAAATTAAATAAATAAATAAATATATGTAATTTATTTTAATATAATCAATTTCTAAATAAAACCTTGAGTTGAAGAAATTCTAAGTTACACCAAATATAAGTTTATAATCCTGTTTTATTTTGTAGGATTGAAACAGACTCAATTTTGGCCGTAATGTCACCATTTCTTTTACTTATAACAACTTTTTAAAGAATAAATAAGAAAAGAATGATTGTTAAGAAATACTTAATACATCCCATGAAGGATGGCAGTATCCGATATTGTATTTATCTAACCAAAATTGAGAAATAACTGATATGACAAAGAAAAATGGAATTAAAGCAAAAATTTTGGAATCCGACAGTTGAAATTTAAAAACCCATCGTTAATAAACAATTTTCTAACAAAATACAACTCACCATATGCAATCCAAAAAGAACTTTACTCATAGCGACGATCCTTTCAACAGTATCATCTATAATTTTGGCCTTATTTTCTGACGTTTCAACAGTGATGGCGGTTTTGCTTTTTGAACCTAGTTTGCTGTATAAGTAGTGTTGCCAGGACATTTCATCAGCTGGATCTATTTTATCTGGTAGAGTTAGTTGGGTCTTTGCGAACTCTGATACATCTTGTTCTGTCATTTTCTGTGGACATTTTGTTTTAATTGCAGACAATTATTAGGTTAAATATTATATGAGGGTATGTGTGTAATTAATTTTTATACAATTATGGAACTTCTGTATAATATTATTACTTTTTGTAACATGATCTATACATACATAGTATATGCAAATCAATATTAACTTGCAATTTTTAAGTAAACATCTAACATAACTTAGATTAACCATGGAGTTACTTTTAAAGGATCTAACCAAAAATATCTAACACACAAGCAAACTTACCTTCAAAAACCGATCCTTACAATGCTGTACCAGCTCCTGCTCTCTACCCGCAAACAGATTCAAACCCACTGGCAGCAACCTCTTTAAGCAGGCCACCATTAAAGACGCTTGAACTTCCTTGTCTTTGTCACGTTTCTTGTCGCGATGCTTCTTCTTTTTCTATAATATTTATAAAGCGTTTTAGATTTATATACAGTACGGTCGATTATTTCTTCCTTTTGAATGCATAATATGCAAAAATTTTTAAAGTCTAGCCTTCAAGGCGGCCAAAATTTTTGGACCGTACTATAGTCTTCATTATATATTTTTTTATTCTATGCGTAAAAAAGATGTTAGATGAATGTAAGTTTTTTTCTTCTATTTAACGCTAAATGAAAATTTTCATATGGTTTCTTACACTGTATTTTTATTTGTAATGAGTAGATTAATTTAATTAAATATATACGTATATGTAAAAATTTCTATAGTATTTATGGTATTTTCTTTTTAATACAACTATAGCGTGTAGAATGTTATAAATATATAGACTGGTTATAATTCTCTTTCAATTCGGAAAATTAAATGATTATTAAATAGTCATGTGCATAAAGTCAATACATAAATAGAATGTGTATGTTTTTACATGTGTATAAAAAACAATTAATATTTTTTTATAGTCGACATGCAAAACTAGCTACGTGATACAAGCAAATTGTATGTAAAAAACATGGAAAAATGTTTATTAGCTTAAAAAAGTGACAACCTTCTAAAACATATTAGAGAAAAACACTTCGTTGGGAAATAATTTTGTCATTAGTCACACAGAAGTTTCATAAGAAAAAATATTATACACTAAAATTACAATATACAAACATTATTTACAAAACTTATATTAGTAAGAAAGAAATACAGTAGTTTAATAAGCAATACAAATAGTAGAGTTAATTAGAATATTTTACAGCTTCAAGAACTTTACCTTTCCACCACCCTGAGGTGTTCCGTCTACTACGGTCGTGACTCTTCGAGTGGCAGTGGGCATAATCAATACCTATATCAAAGTTTTTTTTATCATTTATTTTATATTTAAATAGGAAATAGTTAAAACTTGTGTAAAAATTGATCTTTCATTTATTTTCATATTTGGAGATGCAGACAGACAGGTCAGAAAATAGATGTCTAATGCAATATTGGATACTTTTGAAATCAAACACATCCAGAAAAATGTTTCTTAAAATCTTTCATCTTAAAAATCCAAATTTTAAGAAATAGTAATAAAATAACAAAATGCAAAAATTTTGGTCACATTACAAATTAAATCTACCTGCACTGATGTTCAAAACGTCTAAATTAATTTGTCTTTGCTGTAATTTTTTTAACAAATGAAAAAAAATATGTCTGAGTGAAGCCAAGTAACAATACAAACATAATAAACAAAAAATAAGTAACGCCAAACATGTATTTGTATATGGATAGAGAAATAAATAAATGATATTGCGGCGTAATTATGATACATATATAATATCTATCTATCTATATATATCTATATATATATAAAAAAAGGACTTGTCCTCACTGACTGAGGTAAGACGCACGCACAGCCGTAACCGCTCATGGAAGAAACGTGAAATTTGGACAGATGTTTACTTTCTTAATCTGGACATCCACTAAGAAGGGATTTTGAAAAATTTTAACCCTAAAGGGGTAAAATAGGGGTTGAAAGTTTGTATGGAAAAATCTTTAAATCGCCACCGATTTTTATAAAATTTGAAATTTAGAGTCTTAAAAATATTTCGTTGAACACATGTTTCGTGGTTTATTTTAATCACCCCTAAGGGTGCAAATAAGCGGGCGAAGCTGCGCGCGTCCGCTAGTTCATATATATAACTATTTTTTAACAGACGGAAAATTTCTAATTAGATACCCCGTTTCCCATTTTCTACCTGTTAGAGTTCAGTGTTAAAAGTCGAAACTCAACGCCGCGCTTCTATTTAATACCAGAGCGATGAAAAGAAAATAATTCCCCCAAGTGAGAATCATACTCACAACCGTTACTGTGCCATGGCGGTTTAAATAATAATTATTAATTATACATTATGTTGTATATGTATAACTTTGTCTAAAAGTTTTACGTATAATCTTACCATATTGTCTATTTCATTTGCCGATATGAAGTTTTGTTCCTCTTTGAGGAAGTACTGACTCTTGGACCAAATGTTGAATATTTCTGCAACGTGATTGTATAATTCTTCCGCCTCTGTATATAGAAAAATGTTATACATTATATTTATTACATTTAAATAGGCACACTATCATAAATTAGATGGATGAATTAAATATTTAAAAAATTCTGTGATATTAACATATTAAGTATTGTCGCATTTTTTTTATATAATTTATACTCCATTTTCACGATTGTAAATATGTAACCGTAAAATCGAAACGAAAATTGTAATAGTAAACTTACCACTCAAAAAATACTTTACATTGAGAAAAAGTATAAAAACATTAAGTATCGATACTTTAAAACAGAATAGTATTTAAAACACTTACTAATAAAAAAATATTACCTGGAACATTATTCCTAAGCCAATGATTCCTTTGCAAATCGACATATTTGATAAGTAGAGGGTAGAACGAGTATATGTCTCTGACAAGTAACTGCCAATCTTCTTGTATCTGGGATTCCACTTGCGACGTGTCGTCGGTTGATGACTGGAATTTGTTAAAATACAAACATAATAATAAAGATAAAATAATTATATCGTTCATAAATTATAAAATTTGCTCCAATGTTTGTAAAAAACTTTTTGGGAATAAAATGTGTAAATTTGCAAGCATAATGAGTATCTATTTTACCTAATTATTAAAGAAAAAACAATCTAGTACCCATATATAAATATGTGCCCAAAAAAAAACAATAGAAAAAGTTACCTTAATAAAACCTCTCAAGCTCTCTTCTTTATGGAACATATTATCAGTTCTCTTTCTCACTCTCTCTGCCAACGGCAAGAAGGACTCCCTGAGTAACTCCTCCGAACTATTTATGATAATTTGTTGGGTATAAGTAGCTATTCTAGTCATCCATGGCGCACTTTCATTGCCGATGTTCTTTTTGATGAGTTTCAATACGTTTTTGAGTAATTGGTTCATATGTTCCGCTGTTACCATTGTCACGTGGTTTCTGGAATGTGAAGTCATATTATAGTATTTTTTTACTGATATTAAATATTTAATTAAGAAATAATGAAAAATAGTGTTTTGTAAAGTATAACATAAATAGTATCCATAATTTTTATCCTAAAATAACAAAAAGCAATCTCACCCAGCAGTCGGTGTAACATTATCAGGTCCTTGCGCCCACCAGAAAGGTAAATAAGAACATAACAATGGCAACACCACGTCTATTATATGAGGGGCTTCACTATATGTTTTGTCTGACTCTACGAAATGATCTACTTCGTTCAGTATTGTTTCTAGTGTGGGCATTGATTGTTCCATTTTTGCCATTATGTCTGGAAATAACAGAAATTAATTATTTTTATAGTTTTATAATTTTTTTAACTTGAAGCTGTAATAAAAAATGTGTCGTTGTCATATGGACTCTTTATTATGTAGGTATACGTATATTTCAAGTTTTGAAACCAAATCTTACTAAATTTATATATTACATATTTTGAGTTAATAATAACGACATAAGAAATATATGTGGATAAAACATGTAATTTACCTTGAGCCTCAAGCGAATGATCAGCTATTCTGTTAAGAAGTGAGAATTGGTTATGCTTATTTAAATGTGGCTCCAAGAACGCAACGGGGAACGTCGAACTGAAGGCGCCCAAACATGAACCCTGAAAGGAAGAGTAACATACCTATGTTTTAAATAAACTCTTTAATTGGGTTAATCGCGTTAATAAAAAAAAATAGCACAACTTCGAGTTACACAAAGATGTACCTAACATTTTTGTGTAACCTAACGTTTCCAACACTTTGCAATAGTCCCTGGTCACCGGGAGGTTATCCACATTTGTACAATGTAAATTGTATTTGACATGGGGAAGCGTCTGATGGATATGGGTTCGATCCTTGTGGATTTTTATTCAAATAACATATTTTTATATTATCGGTCTATTAAGACTTACTTAACGTGAGCGAAAAGAGAAATGGTATTTTTTTAAAAAATTAACAGAAGTTAAAGAGGGAGGAAAAAGGTTAAAGCTTTCTAATAAATATAACACATGCTTAAAAATATAAAAAGAAAAATTATAAAATCGTTGATTTTACCAAAGCTGGTTTATGTCTCTCTATTTCGGTTTTCAGATACTTCCTGTCGTGCGTTAGGCTGACGTCTGTTCCCAGCGTGTACAAGGAACCCAGCATCTTGTAAGATGCCACTTGTATTTCATCCACTGAAATATGAATATACTGTTTAAAAATCCTTAATATTTGCATACCAGACAATAATATCTAGTGTCAAATCACTATAATTATATACTTTATAGGTTAAAGAAAACTTAATGTTTTTGACTGTATTCATTCATTTTGACCCTTTTAAAGCGGGAAAATAATATTTTTTTAAAGAATTTCTTTCCAAGGCAATTTAGAATGTACATATTAGCATTTACATATATATCAGTCTATACAGTTTTTAGTGATATATTTTTAACAATAAATTATAGTGTAGATGTATGAATGTTTAATATAATAAAGCGAAAGTAAATAACTAAATTATATAAATTTAAACCATTACTCATAAAATCGATAAATTAATCAATATTTTGTGAATTATTTTTTTTAGCAGAGTAGGCCTTAGCAGGTTAAACTGGGAACCTAATGTTAAGATACTTTATTCCCATCAAGTTACTTCAGTTCCTCACTTTTCAGCGAAATCTTGGGGCATTGAGTGGTGGAGGTCAGCGCCGCGCTTTGCCTCTTATATTATGATATCGAAGAAAAGGAAAAAGTGGGAATCGAACCCACAACAACAATCGCATGCTTGTGACCCTGCGCCTCGATAGCCTCAATTAATAAGAAAATGTTAATTTTCAGATATTTATTATATAATATTAATATTCTATATTATATTATTGCAGTACATGATTATTATTATTCTTAGTAATTGCAAAAATTCTTTATGTTGTTAAAGTCACATTTCAAAGTATACATATCTAAATAGGTTTATATGCTACAAAATATAAAGTGCCCCTTATCTGTGAGATTCGATTTATTTTATCGTTTTATTGTAAAAAATATTCAATGGTTTCCCACCAGATTGCGAGTTTGATATTTTCTGTTATAAATGTAACTTTACTTTTAAAAAATAAGTGCAAAATTACATATTTTTACTTTTTAATATTTATAACAAAAATGTTTATTACAGATAATATTGCTTTTCAATGCAGCTTCGAAAGTCAAAGGCAATGAACAAACACTCGCAGAAGAATACCAGAACCTTACTTTGACGAATAAAATAATCGAGAAACTTCTACAGAACTATGAGATTCTTACAAGCATGTATAAATCTCAAGATATGCTTCACAGCTCGTCATCTTTTGAAGTAAATAAAACATATAAAAATCCACAAGTGGTGAAAACAACAAAACATAGAAGTAGATCGTTAAAAAAAATAATAAATTATAGTAGAACTAGTCTACGCCCTGGAACAGCAATGATATACGGAAGTGCTTCATCTCATGAAGAAGTATCAATTTCTGTAGAAAAAACGAAAGATGAAAAGAACATTGGTAAAAATGTAAGTCAAAAGACAGTAAAATTCGAAAATATATTAGAAAATAATAAAAAACAAGCATTTAAAGTAATTGAATCTAAAGAAAGTGAATCTAACGATGAAATAGACGAATTACCGTTAGAAATGCCTACTACTAAATATGTAGTCAATAAACAAACCCAAAACGCAGTGAATCCCAAGAAACTGTTTAATAAAAAGCGTAAAAGTAAACACAATGGTTTAGGAGAAAAAACAAGGTTCGACATTTTGAAACAAGTATCTCATAAAAAACAAAAACATAAAAATCTGCGGACCGACAATGATACAAATACTAGAAGAATAAAGAAAGTGGTGTATTCAGAATTATTTTCTCCGTACAATATTTGGTATGAAGTAATAAACAAACCGATAAAGTTAAATATAGATATAGATCCATTTTCACAAAAACCAAAACCAAAAGCTTATGAGAAACAAGATGAAGTAGAAAAGTTTTCAGTTTATATTTTGAATTCAAGTACAAAGGTAAAAACGTGTAATAAATAATTATTAATTGATTGTATTAAAAATATTATCAGCCCAGATTTGAGATATGAAATTAAATGTTTTCTTAGGAATCACGTGAAGAACGCACAGAAAGTGAATTAAGAAACATTGAAATAGAAAATTTACTTCGAAGTACCTACGGCGAAGCATGTTTGAGAACTCCCATTACGAAATGCAAGAAAGTAAGTATTTTTTTCTTTCAGCTTCACGCTATATCCCGCATGCAGGTTAGAACAGGGAGCCTAGTGTCAAGACACTCTGCTCCCCACTTTCCGCCGAATTCTGGAGACATTCCGTGTTAAGTATTTTAATACAAAGGCAATAACAACCCAACAAACTTACAAAATGATTTTTTTAAGTAGTAAACAAAAGAAAATAATTTTAATTCGCCTTGAATCATTTTTAGGTGGTAAAAGCTGTCAATAAAAACGTATGCAAGTCTCGTTTTAAATGTAAATCAGATTTCAAATCTGATTTCGTGGACTTCGGCGACGAAGGATGTGAAAGAGAATTTTCATTTAGACAGCCGGATGACAAAAATAAGCATGACAAGAAATCTAATGAAGATAAAATTCAACCTCTGGTTAGGAAGCGAGATGGTAATATTCTATCCAACAGCTCTCTTTCATTCTCATTTTTTATTTAATTCTAAATTGGTGAGAATATTTCAATAGCTATTCAAATATTGCAATAAACGAAAATTTTTAAGGAGACAATTTACTATTAATATATTTTCGTTTCAGAAGCAAAAATTGAAGAACATTTACGTGAAGAGGTAAAATAAATAATTTAGTATATTTTTTTTGGTATAAACACTGAAAATAGCCTCTGAAAATTTTATTTAACTTTCAGAACAATTTCAAACAATTATCTGAAAAAAATCGACATGACATTATAATAGATAAAACAGCTCTTCGCGACAAATACGAAAGGGAATGCCAGAAACAATCAAAATCTAAATGTATCAAAGCTTGTAATTATGCTGTGGAGAAAACCTGCTCCAAGCATACGTGTGAAGATAGAAAAGAGAGAGGATTACAGAAGGGTTGTAAAACTGAATGTAAAAAGATGTTTCAAGTTCTGAAAGACACTGATGAAAGTGGTTCGAGTAAGAGTGAAAGCGAGAGTGAAACAGCCAGTGACTAGTAGAAGAAGACTAGTAGAAGTACATAGATTAATTATAAACGCGGATAGTCAATATATTTTATTATAAATGTATGAATAGTTTTTTATTCCTAGTATTTTTTAGTAATGTAGTAAACGGGAAGCTATTTTTGGGATAGGTGACAAAACTTAACATTTGTTCTTGAATTTGTTTAACCAGGATATAAAAAACATTAGGAAAGGAAGCATTAAACAACAGAAAAATAAAAATAATATAATTTTTTATTATCATTAGTATTTTTGATTGATTGATTTCAAATTTAAAACAAGTGATATTAGAAATGGATAAAACATTATTTTAAATGTGGTTTTACAGAGAAGCGTTCCGCTTATTTGCAATTTTAGTTTTTATTGTAAGTTACGTTATATGTACAACTGCATTATATTACTGAATTTATACTTTTTACAAGTTTTCATGATTTTCCAGTTAAATTGGAATATTTTTATAGAGTCATTACAAGAAAAATATATTAGTTCCATTGATAATGAAGAAGTCGACAATATACAAGAATATAATAAAGAAAACATCACAGATTTACCAAAAACTATAATATTCGTTGACCAAAATGGAAAGGTAAAAAAAATATATGAAAATATTTTTGAGTAATTACTAACATAAAAAAACAATTTGTGAATTTTAGATGAATTATAGAAGATTGTCTGATTTACTTAATCAAGAGGTGTACAGCGTCAAAGTAATCAAGGGTCCAGAAAAAGCGAAAAAAGAAAAAGCGCTAAGAGGAAAATACGCAGACGCATGTGTAAAAGTAGCAATAAGAAAATGTTATAAAGTAAGTCTGTATTTTTTTTAACTTCCCACTGTATCCCGCACACAGCAGGATAGGCAGAGGGAACCTAACATTAAAACACTCCATTCCCCACTTTCCCCCCAATTTTCGAGGCATTGCGTGTTGACGAAATAATCTACTAATACTAATGAAAATATTAATAAAATAACAATTCATTTCCCCGAGTGGAAATCGAACAATCCTCGCGTTACAGTCACTCGCTTGAGCTCGCCCCGACGACCTCTAGCTAGCCTAGACCTAAATATGTTAGTTTTTATACTTTATATAAAATAGCCAGTAGACATTTATTGTTATTTAAATAAGACATTTATTACTTACTAGCGGCCCGCCCGCAGCATCGCCTGCGTGAACTATGTTATTATTAATTTCTGTCTCCACGGCTACGTCCTATAAGTGACGTCTATGCAAAATTTAAGACTCCTAGCATTTGTAGTAACGAAGTGTCATACAAACTTTCAACCCCCAAAACAACCCCTTAGAAGTCGAATATTGCAAATTCCCGTCTTAGCGAGCACCTACCTCCTATAAATAACTCCTATGCAAAGTTTGAGATTCCTAGCACATGTAGTTTCTGAGATTTCGTGATGAGTGAGTGACCTTTCGATTTTATATATATAGATAATATAATGAAAAAAGGAATATAGAGCAATTAAGTATTTTCCAGGCATTACTGAGCGTTAGAAATAAACTTTGCAAATTAGCATTTCGGTGTAAACGTGACTTTAAGGATGATTTCAAAGTAGCAGCCAAAAGAGCGGCGATCGTAGAATTCGATTATAGCAAATATATACCAAAAATTACCACAGATCAAAAAAACAAAAAAGAAATTGGTAAGCTGTAATATGTGTTATTTAATTATACAGAGTGTTTTTGTCACCACTTCTTTAAATGAAACCAGATTTTGCCAAAAATGAAAAAGTTTTTTTGACAAGCAAAGAACATACATCAGCTTCACGCTGTATCCCGCTGCCTAAACAATACATAAATAATAAAATGATCGTTGTAAAGTAAAACGCCATTTGTCAAGAACGACGCACGCACACATAAACCTATCAAAGGGTTAAGGGACACCGCCGCACATGCCTCATTCCGAAATCGAGTCGTAGGTATTGGCGATAAAGTTCAATGTTGTTTAAAATTTAGTAATATTTTTGAAGTAGTGTTTACGTATGGATAAATATCATAAAATGAAAAATATATTTTTTAATAATTTCTAAATTTTAATTATTTTTTAACCCATACCGGGTTTGAAATATTTTTCCCTATATGCAAAAGGAAAGGGAAGGAACGGAAAGGAACGCAGACGGTTCCACCCTTATTTATACTTTAAAATTTATAAATTATAAGCGTGGCGCCGCGTTCGATTCTCATTCGAGGGAATGAAATATTCCATATTTTCATTTCCTCGCTCTGGTAACGAGACAAAGCGCGGCGTCGGGTTCCGCAACTCAACACATAACGATGCGAAAATTCGGCAGAACGTGGGGAACGGAAGTGTTTTTTATAGGAACGGACTGTTTTAGCACAAGCTTCCCAGGTTCCGTCTGTGTACCCTGACATGTACGGGATACAGCGTGAAGCTATAAATCAAAAGTTACAATTACTGTATTTGTAATTATCTTGCAATTATTCTTATTTAAAAGTAATTTTATTTTTAGCTGAATTTATACATGCAACTAGAAAGAGATACATACAATTGTGCGTACCGTTGATGATACAAGGATTGAAGGTAATCACAAAAAAAAAAACTACATATACGTATTATTCTGTATTAATTCAGAGAGTTCATAGTGTTACATCATTAAGTTCTCAACTAACTATTCTACTGATAAGGTATGTTTGCTGAAGAGAAGTTACGTCTCGCGACTGACCTGAAGTTAGCTGACTCTATTTTAGGTTTTTTTAAAAAATATTTTGATGATTCCATCTTCCTAATTGCACAATACACAAAACCTTAGACTCTCAAGCCCACGATTCATCGACCGTACTTTATTTATCATGTAAATATTCCCAACGGTGATTCTATACAATTAAATTGATATTTTTTCAGTTAAAACAAAGAAAAGCAAAACATATGTACGACACCCATATATTTCGCAAGGGCGACCCCAAATCCGAAAGGGAATGTCAAATAATATCTGCAAACAAATGTCTTATTGCCTGTTCAATGGTAAGACGGAAACTTTGTTCAGTTTACGGGTGTGGAAGTTCTAAAAGGAAGTATTTTAGAAAAGCATGCACAGATATATGTAAGAGGGAGTATAGAGCGAAAACTGATAGCGAATCAAGTGATGACGAATACTTAATGATATAATGTAATAAAATTATATTATATGAGAAAACTGTTTCATATTTTATAGGAAAAAAATTGTAAATTAATATAAAATACTAGCGGCCCGCCCGCGGCTTCGCCTGCGTGCACTACGTTATTCTTAATTTCTGTCTCCATGAGTACCCACGTCCCATAAGTGACGTCCATGCAAAATTTGAGACTCCTAGCATTTGTAGTAAAGTTTCATACAAACTTTCAACCCCAAAAACAACCCCTTAGAAGTCGAATATTGCAAATTCCCGTCTTAGCGAGCACCTACGTCCTATAAGTAACTCCTATGCAAAATTTGAGATTCCTAGCACATGTAGTTTCTGAGATTTCGTGATGAGTAAGTGACCTTTCGATTTTATATATATAGATCAATAGTGAGTCGCGGAACTCAACGCCGCGAGTGTCAATTCTTTTCTTTGCATTACCAGACAAATTATTAATTAAATATTTCACTTCCTGGAGTGGAGATCGAGCTCACAATCCTATGTGCCCTGCCCCACGACTGGACTCTCCTCCTTCAATAGTTCCTTTTCTTTAATAATAATAAAAATTAAACTTTCACATTAATAACAACAAAAAAAAATAAACTTACACAGTAAATCAGCGCCATATTCGCAATTGGCCAAATGATCGAACATCGCAGTAAGTATTGGTAGCAGGACGCCATTGATGTAACCAAGAGATGTAGATGTCTTTAGATGAGTTCCTCGGAGGTGTGCATATTTACCCTGAGTGTTGAAAAGTTACGTATTTTTTAATTGTTAATATTTAAGTTTAATTAAAAATGTCCTAAAATCTTATAAAGCCAAGATTAGGAGCCCCATGGTTATGGGTTCGATTTCCACTCGTAGACGTTAGTTTCTGGAGGAGAGAGAGAGAGAGTTCCACCACCACTCAACACGCAAACTTTCAAGAATTGGGCGGGAACAGGGAATAAAGTGTCAATAAAAAATAAAAATCCCTGAAACAAAAGAAATAAACTTACATCTTGCAAATTCATAATAGTATGGCCGAGATCATCAGCCACATTGTTGAAGAATGTTAACATAGATGTTCTTATGAATTCAGGGCAGTTCTTCACCAGGGATTTAGCGTCGATGCCTTTTACCAGCACTTGTAAACATCGCACTGTTATACGAACATCTGGACCGAATGCAGCTAGCCTGTTCGAGAGAGGTTGAGTAAATAAAAACAACATTATTATTATTCAAAAAGATGTCTTGTCCAATAAAGATTGCTATAAATTATAAAATTCTTTTGGCCTTCTCTGAGGTTGAAAATAAATGAAACGAATAACTTCTATCTAAGTAATGTAACAAACAAAATAATAAATAATAATATGGTCATATTTTAAACAATTTAAGGACTTATTGGATTATTCAGTTATTAATATTTTTTCAATTATTGCATACATAATATGTATATTTAAAACTGAGTCTACAATTATAAATATTAACTAAAACAAGGGCTGTTCCTCATGTCTTACCTAGATCTCAACAAACTAGCCAGTTTACAGAACAACGCCGCAACCATTTCCTTCTCCTTCAAGCTCGCTGCTCCTACATTATTGGTGGCTGTCGCAACCGCTATGAAATAGTTGCGGTGAGTGGAGAAATACTTCTCCATTAGAGGGAGAACCACCTGTTGTGAAAATTGTTTATTTGTATTCATACTGTCGACCCAAAACCGCTTTGCTCTTTTAAACTTATTGTTGTATTAGACGAAGATATATCGTACAATTTTTTTATATAAATGGAAGCTTGACACTGTATTTGACAATTTTTGTGTGAAAGTGGAACAAACATCTATCCTCATAAAAATTTTACATTTATAATATAGTAAGTAGTCGTGTTTTTTATTTCACTCTGTATAATACACATAGGCAGAGGGAACCTAGGAACCTAGTGTTAAGACCCTCAGATCCTATTAAAGTTACGTTACGGTTGCTTCGTTACCAGAGCGTGAGTGAGCGAGAAAATGAAAATATTAAATACTTAATTTCTTCGAGTGAGAATTGAACCCACAACCTGTTGCATTTGCACGGCCTCTATTTTATAATTCCAATAAATCATAATATATACATTTAGAAATACAGTGACTGTTTTCAATAACAAAAAGTACATTAACATAAAGGCTATATGAGAAACTAATTTTAAAAGAATATTAGAGTTACTATAAAGTATAAGTAAAAAATAATACTAATATAGTGGCATAAACCCTTAATAATAATAAAAAAAAAGAAAAAAAAAAACACTTATATACAAAAAATATAATAGTACCTTTTTGAAATACTTTAATTCCGATTTGTTTTGCTTGTAATATAAAGATATGAAATTTTAAAGCATAGATAGACAAGAAAATAGTGTACATAGTGAACGTGAGAAAAAATATTTTATATTAGATATTTAATTTTAATACATTTCAAACTAAATTTAATCATGCTACTTATGATAATTAAAATCCAAATTGTAAAAAAATCTATTCCAACATGCATATTTACAGTAAAAGTCAAGTATAAAAAAAAGTGAATCGAAATTCGACTAATTAGTAGAGTATAAATAATTTAAAAACATATTTTTAAAGAAGTAAGTAATTTCATTATCAAGAAATTCATAAATAATAAAAAAAAATACCTTAGAAAAGAACTTAATATCCCTCGTACTAGTTTTAAAACTGCTACGTCTACTAAAAGTAGTCGACGGTTTCAACAACTTCATATTTATGGTCGCCCTGTCAATATACTGTATTAACTTTTCTAACAAGGAATAAGCAAATCTAAGTTCAATGGCGACTCCGGTTGTGGTTTGTTCTGTGTCACTTTGTGATGTCTTTGGCCGATGGAGCTTGTACCCTTGATATTGGAGGTATTTGAGGAATTCCTGAGAACGTTCACGATCTTTCTTTTTCTCTTTGTCTGTTAGGAGGTCGTATGGCACCAGTTGAGGATGGATGCCACCTAAGAAGAAAAAATATTGTTTTAATTTTGGTTTCACTTTGTTTTGGACACAAACAGGTGCTGAAGAATAATGCCAATGTAGATATAATGCAATGTAAAAAAAGAAGGAAAGTGTGTGGATAGTGAAACCTCCGTCACCCACTCACCTCCGTTAGTGACTAATTCCTCCTTTTTCTTCTTGGCCCATATATCGTGCGCATTCTCCGCCAATCTTTCCGCCATGTTTTGCATTTCACGGGACAACGTTAAGTTAGTCATGTCCACCGGATGAGGATTATAATTGAATGGAGTAGCTGAATCCGTCTGTTAAAAATAATAAGAATTAATAAATAAAATATACTTTGTTATTTTCACAAAAAAAAATGTATTGCAAGCTAAAAGTCGTGATTTGTTTTGAAGAAGAAAGAAATGTTATGTAGCTTCCAGCTGTTTTAGAAAACCAATCAAAGCTATTAAAATTTAGATCTAATTCAGAGTTTTTATTACATAACATTCAATTAATTTTAGAAAAATATTTAAGATGATTTTTTTTTATCAGGTATATATTTGAAAAAATAATTTTATCTTTCCTAAGTGAGGAATAGCACTTTAAAAATAAATAAATAGTTTCCCACTTACAAATATATCTGGTGCACGCTTATAGCAGCAGATAAAAAATTTAAGTAATTATGAAAATTTTTACAAAATATATAATAAAATATTCTTAATATTTTATATAATAACATAAATGCAGCGGATTTTATTCTTTACGTTTCATTCCTTTGAGTTTTAAATTTCATCTTCATGAAATTTTAATAAACACAGTAAATATATTTTAATCTATATTTATTTAGCGAAATAAATTATTCTAACACACAGTCTTTACTTGTCATGCAAATAGTCCCTTCAACGGACTTTGTAGGCGAAAGTATATTAGATTAGTATAAAATAGTTATATAATTCATAATAAGCATTCATCTAAATAGAATCAAGGATTATTACCATTCCCTCCTCGTGCTGCCATGAAAATTGAAATAACCATATTAAAACATAGTTTTAAATAAAAAAGGAAGAAAAAGACATAGACTAAAAAAGTTGTTCCAAAATCAATACATATAAAAATAAACAGATAAAAATATGTTAATCACTTTTTTAAAAAGTTTTTTTAAACAATAAACTAAAATAATGTATTACTCTATAATGTAGTTTATAGTACAATTTTATACATTATTTAATACCGTAATATAAATGTGTATAGTTTTATTTAAAAAAATAGAAAATAATATAGATTTCTCCCAAAAACAATACATAAAAAGTAAACAGATTAAAAAAAAAATGTTAATCACATTTTGAAAAAAAGAAAAAATAAAGTAAGATACTTACACTGTCGTTGTGTAGCTGCACATCTCTGGACTGTAAGCGCAGTAGTTCTGGGTTGGATTTCCAATTGGGGAATATATAATTAATTTCATTTTATTTTAATTTCTTCGCTCTGGGCCCAAGACAATACGCGGGGTAGAGGTCCGCCACTCAACACGAAAACTGGATGTTACGAGGGGCTATCCTGCTATATGCGAAAATATCAATACTTACAATGCCAGATTTGGATTGTCTTCTCATAGAACTACGGTTGGTGCTTGGAATATCAACTTCTGAATGTTCCACCGACCATCCGATAGCCAGAAGTGCCTTCAGGGATTCACGTACCGGCTCCTTGTAGCGCTCTTTTTCCTAAGAAATTTTGAAATCTTAGGTAAAGTACATAAAAGTTGAGTTAAGTAAACACTGGTGGTCTACCAGTGGGAATCGGAAACCTGATGTAATAATCAAAGTTTTAATTCTTTTAATCCCCAATATGTTGTCCACTTCCATTTATTAGAACATTGGAATAAAATTATGTAATATTCAATTAAACTCTTATCTTTGAGGTATTTTACTTACATAGTCGTTAAGCATGTTGTAAGGTTTCAGTCGTGGATGACTCTTTTGGCTGTCTGACCACGACTCACCGTACACCCAACCATTTTCAATTTTCCTAAAAAAAGTATTTTCAGTCGCGTTAGACAAATAATTAAAAATGTTGTTTAAGTAATTTGTATGTTTTAGCTTTCTAGTTATAAGCAATTGGTTTATTGAGACAGCACTAATTGTTTTAACAGGAAATTTAACAATTTTGCAAAAATTTTTTTAAAAACTATAAATCTAAAAAAGACACTGCTAGTCACCTAGATGCCCAAGCATCATGATAGTGTTCGCTGAACTTCTGCACTATGGTGTTAAGATCGTTATTGAGAGCCACCGACGATGTATTAATAGGTTGAGGATCGTACTGGGGGTTGTCTGCACCTGCTGAATTAAAAAAATATTATTTTTAATTTTGTGATAGATTAAGAAATTATTTGCGACGCAAAGGCGGCTATAACTATATATAACAAAATTATAAAAATCTTTACTTTAATTGTAGGATACCTGTTATTCTGACGTATAAGCTATATTACTGTAAAGTTTCATCTAAATTGGTTCAGTAGTTTTTGCGAGAAAATGAAACAAACATCTTTCCTCACAAACCGCTTCTTTTAATTTTCATATTATGGTACATTATATACTATAAGATAGGACAGGATTATTAACTTTAGAGAGAAAATATTTTTTTCTCGGTTGTAAAGAGTTGAGGTTTCAAATTCCAAATTAAAGATATGTTTTAAATTCTTGGTAATGTAATTTTAATGCGCTTAAATTACCTGTAGATTGAGTTTCTTTTCCGTAAAACTCGTCGTCATAATTCTTCGACAAGGAGTAATCAGGCGGTAAGGCACAACCTGTGAATCACAAAACCCAATTAATTTTTTGAATGATTACCATAAATATCTCCATATTTATAAAAATAATTAGGTCAGCCTTTCTACTATTTTCTTTATTTAAACTAATATTCTATTTTTAATTGCTAAAACCTTTTTTGAAAATTTTTGTAAACCCAAAAAAAAAACACCGAAAAACTCACCAATAGCAATCAAACAAGGCAAAGCTTTCCCAAATAGCTCTGGCTCATAATCCATCTTGCTCAGAGAGTCGAATATATTAGAGAATAACATCATAGTGAGTCGTTTCTCCTCATCGGAAGAAGCCCCGTATATACCTTGCCCGCTAGTACTGCCGTAGTACTTCGCGCAACGCTCGTAGTGGAGGGTTAAGAGCTGAGGGGGGGATAAAAAATGTTATTAGGTTCTCAGGCATCGCAGTAGTCTTATTATAGTTTAGGGAAAATATATAATAATCTTTTTAGTCTTATAATTTTTTTTTTATGGTAAGTAGCAAATGTGGAGACAGTTGTCATTATCTGCGTTATAATATGACAAGAGTCCGTTGTATTTAGTTTAAATATATTTTATCTCATATACTCGTATTCAATAATAACATTAGAGTCTTAATATTCCCAAAAATGTTTCATCATCATCATCATCATTA
This sequence comes from Heliconius melpomene rosina, assembly GCF_056956725.1. Lineage (NCBI taxonomy): Eukaryota > Metazoa > Arthropoda > Insecta > Lepidoptera > Nymphalidae > Heliconius > Heliconius melpomene. The sequence goes on along the minus strand of NC_140389.1, from coordinate 3,473,973 downwards.
TCATCAGCCTGTCCTCGTCCACTGCTGGACATAGGCCTCTCCAATGGCACGCCACTGAGCTCTATCTTCAGCTCTTCGCATCCAGCCGAAATGTTTAAGGTCTAATGAATATAACATGAATTCCACTCACCCGCAGAGCAACTGTAGTGTATTCAGACAATCTCGACACGTCAACAGTGAGTTTTCTCAGTAACTTCAACAACATAGAGGGTTGCATGGCTGCCGTCAGAGCTACTAGGAAATCTGATACTGCTTCACGCTGACCCTTAGTTAACATACGGTTTTTGGATAATCTGAAATATATATGTTTTAATTATTCAATATTCATCAAATTGGAGAAAGTAGATTTCTTCTTGCCATGCGGGCAAAAGCATGAAGATGCTTTTTCATTAAAAAGGTTTATAGGAAAAAATTTACGATACATTTAATTGTAGTCGATGTAACTTCAATAATCATAGAATATAAGAATATAATTATGATTTAAATTATCATAGATTACCTGCAAGATTGTAGTTTTAATGTTTTATTCAAATTTTACGGTTTTTTATTATAAGAGTTCCGTTAGTCAATCAATATGTAGAGAACGAAGTTTCAGTAGATTCTCTCTTCATTCCGTAGAATTAAAAATAAAATACCTCATAGACATATTTACCTATAAACAGTGTGCAAAGTAGCGTCCAACAAGCTAGCGTAGTTCTCCGCCTCGTTGTAGAAGTTGGCGTGTTTGATAAGAAGAGGTAATATAGAGTTGCCAATGTATCTGTTCATTGATAACGCCATGTCAGATTCACAGCCGTCGTTCTGGAAATATTTATATTTTAATAATATTGATACGTTTTAGTGGTACAGTGGATGGGTAGTGGATTCGATTTCCACTAGGAGACAAAGCTCAATTTTGAAACTGCATAGAAACAAATGGTCTTATAATAAAGGATATAAGAAAAAAAATGTAGTAAGAACAACAGTAATCAGAATTAAAAACATTTTTATAAATGCGTAACGTTTTAGGCAATAAATTTTTTATACTACCTCAGTAACTTCTACTTCTTCAGTAAAAATAGAAATAATACTTACCCTATCAAGCATAGTTGCGGCTCTCAAATCAGGCAAGAAGGCCTCTTCAAGAATTCTGTAAAACAGTTCCTGAGTTTCGATACCATACACTCTCTCCAGGAACAAACCGACGCTTTGCTTGTGACCGGGAATCAAACCGGAAGGCATATCTGTAAAAGAAATTTATAATCGATTATAGCACAGTATTGTAATATATTTTTTAACAAGTTTATAATATTTTGAATTATAATAATTCATATTAAATATGTATTTTACTTGTAAATAGCATTAATGACTATTTTTATTTTATCAATTTAAATATAGCTATAAAATTATTATATCAATAGCTAAGTTATGACTTAAAATTTAGAAGATTATTTTTTATAAAATAAAAAAATAATATTTAGACACTTCGTCAACACAGGAAAATTTTGTAACAACCTGACCAATGATTTGTAATCATCCTTTATTTGTTATTATCGAATGATAAAACCTTTTATATTTCAAATTAAAAAAGAATATTTCCTTACCAGATTTGGGTCTTTCTTCACCAGCAGCCGGATTATTGAGAGTAAAACGTAAACTGAGAACTCCTTGTAAGTCTTCTAATGGCACCAAAGAACGTAGAATTGCTCTTGCTCTTAGTGATTCATTCTTTCCCTGAAATAAATTGCATGAAATAAGTAAAATTATAAAAAGTTTTAGCTTGTAATTTTGGATTATAGGGCGAACTTGTAAATATTAATTTGTTTCAACAATTTGTTTTTTTTATCTGCCGATATCAGACCGAATGTATGTACATATCTTATACTAGCGGACGCGCGCAGCTTCGCTTGCGTATTTAGGGGTGAATTCTAAAACATCACGAAATATGTGTTCAAAGAAATATTTTTAAAAGTCTAAATTTCAAATTTTATAAAAATCGGTGGCGATTTAAAGATTTTTCCATACAAACTTTCAACCCCTTATTTGCACCCTTAGGGGGTGAATTCTAGGAAACCATGAAACACATTTTCAATTAAATATTTTTAAGAATCTACATTTATAATTTTATAATAATCGGTGGCGTTTCAAAGATTTTTCCATACAAACTTTCAACCCCTTATTTGCACCCTTAGGGGGAGAATTCTAGAAAACGATGAAACATGTGTTCAATTAAATACTTTTAAAAATCAAAATTTCAAATTTTATAAAAATCGGTGCCGATTTAATTTTTTTTCCATACAAACTTTCAACCCCTATCTCACCCCTTTAGGGTTAAAATTTTTCGAAATCCCTTCTTAGTGGATGTCCAGATTACAAAAGTAAACATCTGTCCAAATTTCACGTTTCTACGCACAGCGGTTACGGCTGTGCGTGCGTCTTACCTCAGTCAGTGAGGACAAGTCCTTTTATATATATAGATTGTAACTTTTCTCAAAAAATGTAAAATCCGAAACAAAAAAATGTATTCGAACCAATATTTCCTGAGGTTACCGCCGTTAACAAAAACTTTTCAGAGCTTTACAATATTAATATAAAAATATTAATACATACCACTGCTATAACAGCTGCATCTGGTGCACATCTTCCCAATAAGTCAACAAGGGTACAGTAGAAGTTCAATATGGCAGCGCCGGTATCTATATAGTCCTCATCATCATCTGATTGCGGGAGGGGATGGCTAAACTGTGGAAATGACATATTTTTTAGTAATTTTTAATATGAAAAAAAAAGAAATACCTTATATTTTATTAAAATGAAAAATAAACTCACAGAAATATCACCCTCCTGTTCCATTTCCCTCAGTTTCCTTCGATCAGCGATCCTTTCACTCATCTTATTAGCATCGACTATTGCCTTTAACAAACCCTCGCCCTCCCCCCTCAGAGCTGGTCCGAGGCACTCCGGACGACGGATTAAGAGACGTATTACTAAGTTGGCGTTTTCTTCTACGCTTTCGCCGTTTACCTGTTGGGTGATGAAATGTATGTAGGTTTATGTTGTTTATTGTGGTAATTAAAAGCGCTGTAGATAAATTAATTTGATGCACAATACCTGTTTAGATAAATGAAGCAATAATTAATGTTAAATAACCCTTTATATAAACGAGAAATATAAAGACTAAAATTACTAGCAAAGTAAAAGAAAAAGGCAATAAATGATATTGATTGAAACAATATCAAAATTAAAATTTTATAAATATAAAATCATACCCAAACACAAAATCTCAGGAAGTCCAAGTATCGTTCGCCCTCCACCGGATCCCAGCCCAAATCGGGATAGCCTTTCTCTATCAACTCAGAGTTGCTTTGTAAACCGCAACGAGAAAGATATACTGCTATCTTTTCTAGATAGTGTTCTCTGTAAAAACAAAAATGAATAGACTATTAATTTGTCCCTCCACTCTCCAAATGAAAATATTAAATATCTATTTCTTCTAATATACAAACCTCAACGCCAGTGCTAATTCAGTATTTTCCATCAAACTCGAATAAGCAACGTCCAAAGGAGTAGATCCTCTCAAAGAAGGTCGTGATAGAAGAATGTTAGAGTTTTCCAATAAAAAGTCAAAGTGATCGAACATGGCCTTCTGGTTCTGTCGACCTGTTCTGCAGAAATAGCAGAGGAAACGGCAACAAGCTACCACCATTTCGTGTGAGGTATCCTGAAATTGAGCACATATTAGTTTTTTTTTATTTTAAATATTGTATAACATATTATATTTATAACAAACATGTTATACTATATACATTTGGAACTAAAGTATATTTTTAATAGTTTTTCATTACACAGTAAAAATAAAAAAGTATTTTAAGAAAACGTGTAAAAAAAGTAACGAACTCAAATACTCATGGAAACGACCCACGAGACACGACGAGGAAGTACCCTAAACTTTTCAATGATTATTAGTTTTTTTATAATTTTGATGAAAAAAATAGAAATAACTGTAATATATAATAATTAATAAATTAACACCTTCTCCTTGTCCTCGGCGGTGGGCGGCGTGGCGGCGGGCGCGTCGGACTGCGCCTGCGCTCGCCGCCCAAGCGTGTTCATCATCACCGCCATCACGTTCTCGTGGACGCGGAGCACTCTGAATAGAATGGATATTAACTTTTAGTCCATATGTAAATAAATTTAAAGAGGCCTGGGCGGTGGAGTACAAACGTGGGACTGTAAGCGCGACGGTTGTAGGTACGCTTGGGCGGTTGTACGCTCTGGAAACGACAGCAAAACGCAGCATTCAGTTCTGCTACTCAACACGCAATGCAAGGCATCTCTTTATCATCGTCGTTGGTAAAAGTAAAAATAATTAATATTATTTTTACTTTTACTGTTTTAACTTTATTTTAATCTAAAAATAATATTAAAGTTATCACCTTATCAAGTCTGGATGTTGGAAGAATGTGTGATTGTTCACCAGTTTCCTAAAATAAAATAATATTAAGCTACAATATGTTTAATTATTGTCTTATAATTTTAATATTGTAATAAAATCCTCCAGAGGGGCACATACTATAAACGCGATGATTGTGTTTTAAGTGATACTTAAAATATGAAAGTTTATTAGGATGGATGATTCTTCTATATTCACGCAAAAATTACTGAAATGAAACTATGGAGCAAAGCTTATATGCAAAGATTTTATATAATTTGGCTATAATATAAAAATAAGTTTAAGCGGGCGGAGCTTACCATAACCTCTTCCTCATCAGCTCCTCTTCTTCTTGACTCATCTGTACGGGCAGCAATGCTCTAATCTGACTGAGTCCGACCCACATTTCGGCGACATCTTGTTTTGTTTTAGCATTGATTACGTATGTCTTTTCTAAGGCACGTATTAATTCTCCTACCGCGTCGTATTGGCGGACGAGTAGACTGGAATTTTTTTTGTTTAAAATTAGTTTTATATGGTATTTTTTTACAAATTTTATCAAATAAAACATATATCTTAATTATTCTTACCTAAACATTTCCCTTACAAGTTTAGGTGTTTCTATCTGCGACTCCTCCGCCCAAGTCACTATTGTTTGTATGAGAACTTTACGGAATTTCTCTTCTGGTGACTTCTTTGCAGGCTCTTCCAGTGCCTGTTGTTTTAAATATTATGTGTGTTACATTTTTATATTTGCTAGCTTCAGATCTAGCAGGTTAACCATCTAGTATTACGAATTTATTTTATTTTCACGTAAAAATCATGACTTTTTTTACCTTTTGCTCTTCCTCCAGCTCCTTTACAGTATTAATTATATTGTAAAGTTTACCCATCGCACCTGGCTTAGCTTCGGGCTCTGATGATTCCTAAAAATAAAAAGTATTCTATAATATTAACAAAATAAAAGACTATCATGACGCACAAGCGTGCCACTATAAACGTGACAGTTGTCGCTTTAATTCTCGCTCAGGGGAATGACATTTTAAAATATTTTCATTTCCTCGCTCTGGTGACGGATAATACAGCCATCATCTACCTAACTTCAAGGCGACCACAACTCGTTGACCTTACTGTGTGTAAGAGGAATGCATCTACGCTCTAATTATAATTTATAAGATGTAAATAAATACTAACATCGCCATCGGGTTCCTGTAGAGCATTCAAAGACACATGCGTCATTAAATTTTCATGGAATTCGTTCATCCTGGTAATAAGTTCTTCACCGCATGGACTATTTTCTGGATCATCGTCTTCTAAATGTTTGAAACCTGGGGGATTAGGTATTGAATAGTTAAATCTGTCATCCGTCAATGAACATAATCAATGAATATTTGGAAAATTATGTAGAATGTAGAGAACGTTCTACTATATGGGGATAGTCGTGATAAAAACTTTTTTTTATATTCACTCTGGATATAGCATAGTAGGCAGAGGGAACCTGGGAACCTGGTGTTAAGACACTTCGTTTCCATTAAGACAAGTCCAGTCTCCACTTTCCACCGAATCTTTAAGGTGTTGAGTGGCGAAATTCAACGCCGTGTTCTAACTTAAGTAGAAATGAAAATATACCTTAAATAAAAATCAAAATACTCGAGTAGGAATCACTCGAGTAGGAATCGAACTCACAACGATCGTGGTTACTATCGCAACAACATATATATTGAAAAAAAAATAAACGGAACTTACTAAGTATAGCGTTCATCTGTTCCCTTGGCGGACAACGGAACTCCTTGGTCTTCTTAGCGGCGACTGCACTTGGTAAATCAGATTGCTTGATTTCCGTATAACGTCTAAAAATATGAACAAATACGAATAAGTGAATATATTAAAATAATATTTATAACTCACTTCAAGAGTCCATCTCAACTTGCAAGAAGAATACGATTATACAATTAAATTAGAAGTTTCGTTTTTTAACATTGACAAAGGGAAGAGAATGTAAATCAAATAAAGTACCATCTTCTAAATAGCAAAGTAAATTCTTTATTCTATTAATTGCACCACTGCATGATAATAAAATTGTTTTATAAAAAAAAAGACATTTTGAATCTTTGCATAAAAAATATATGTAGGTAACGTTTGAACAAGCAATTGCTTGTATATTATAAAATATTTTACACGATCGATATATATTTAAACTGTAATTTAAAACACTATAAAGTTTACATAGGTTATTAATAATAAACACAGTTTAACCAACCTTAACTGATCAGTTTGCAGATCACCCACAAAGTCATGGGCGAAAGCTATTATAAATTCTACTCTGTGTCTCAGTTGTATATCATTGAGATGCTGTAGCAAGTAACACATCTGTAATTTAGCGCCTTCCGCCATTTTCATGTGAAGCAAACCTTTCCTGTGCTCGTCTTTGCCTTCTGCAATTTGTTTATAATTTTTAAAATAAACAACAATACCAAAAAAAATAATAGGGACATATAAAAATTATACATAATAATAGAATACAAGGCTTTTATCATTGACAACAGCCATTATGGCTACTTTAAATATTTTTATTTTTACATGTACTCTGGCAATAGCTGTGACAATAGCAAGGTCTTTTAATCCATACTAACCTTTATCAAAAGTAGGATCCCAGGTCTCGGGGTTGATCATAATTAACAATTTTTCAACATCTTCATCTCGCATCATTCCTACCAGTAAAAGACGGTCTACAAGCTTTATTAGTGGCCTGAAAATTATTGGAAATATTAATGCAATTATACAAAAAAAAAACTATAATATGAAAGAGAAACTAGTATAAAGCAATAAAATATTTTTAAAGAAAAAATAAATTTTAACAATGACACTATATAGACTGACTAGCGGACGCGCGCAGCTTAGCTTGCGTATTTAGGGGTGAATTCTAAAAAACCACGAAAACATGTTTCGTTCAATGAAATATTTTTAAGAGTCTAAATTTCAAATTTTATAATAATCGGTGGCGATTTAAAGATTTTTCCATACAAACTTTCAACCCCTTATTTGCACCTTTAGGGTTAAAATTTTTCAAAATCCCTTCTTAGTGGATGTCCAGATTACGAAAGTAAACTTTTGTCCAAATTTAACGTTTCTACCATCAGCGGTTACGGCTGTGCGCGCGTCTTACCTCAGTCAGTGAGGACAAGTCCTTTTATATATATAAATGACAATATATAGGGATAGCTATATTTATAAAATAAATAAACAAAATAAACTTACAAAAACAAATTCTCATTGCTACCACCAACCGGATCCCTATTATGCACTTGGTTAGTTTCCACCGCTTCAGCCAACGCTTGCATTACGAACTCCCTCACAACTTCTAGTGGGAAGTATGGAGAGTACAGATTGGCAATTTCTGTTATACTTTCACTGCAATAATAATAAAATTAGATTGTGTTAAGACAAAGTAAATTGTGTTTTAAAATTAGATTGTTTTAAGACAATACGCGGCGTTAGGTTCCTTCACTCAATACGTAATGTGTAATTCAAATTCAAAATATTATTTATTCAATTAGGCAATTATTATAAGCACTTTTGAATCGTCGAATGAACATCTAAACAATGCTCGGAAGGCAGTTCTGCTGAGAAGAGCCGGTAAGAAACTCAACAGTTGCTCTTTTCAAAATCAATGGTACAATTTATTACATTAGCTGGCAGCTATCCTGCATTACATTCAATAGACATTAATTTCATACATATTTATTCTCTAAATATTCTTGAACAGTGTATTAAGCTTTACTTGTTAGAATTTTTTTCACACATATTTTAAATTTTGGAAGTGGCAAACAATAATTGGAAATTGGAAAATGGGTGGGCAACGAACGGCAAGGCTTAGCACTTGGTTCTTTGAAAAAAAAGTCCTAAAAAATTACATTAAAATGGATACTCACGCAATATCAGTCATTTTCATTTGCGGTATAACACTTTCAGTTTGAAGTGATCTTAAGCTGTGCCTCATTTCAGTGTCCTCATACAACGATTTGAGCTCAGGACCTAAGGGGATGACGAATTCATTTTTACACGCCTCCCTGGAAAGAAAATAATTTTAATTTGTTATATCTTGTGATGTTTGAATGAGCTTTGCTTTGCTATCACTTTTCAATCTTTACGTGTTTAGTAGGAAAATGAATTCCAAGTCTAAATGAAAATAATAATTTCATATACATTTTTTTATGGAAAAAGGGCAAGGCAAACGAGCGTTCGGGTCACCTGATGGTAAGTGATCACCGCCGCCCACGACCCCGTGCAACACCAGAGGAGCTACAGGTGCGTTGCCGGCCTTTAAGGTGGAGATAGACTTACATAGTAGTTGCATGAGATTCCAAATGCAAGGCAATCAGTAAATCGTAGAAGCCTTGACGTAACGGACCCGACATGTACTGAGACTGGATGGCGTATAAAAGTTGTTTTTGGTCAACATGCTGGCATAATGCGTGTGCGGCTCTGGAAAGAGATATATTACTAGAATTTATTTTTTTCATATTTTATTAATTATATATGTATTTTTATGTTATTGTCATTTACTTAATTGTTAACTTGTGTATGTTTGACACTTTTAAAGAACACAGAAATACGTCTATGAGTCTAGTCGTAAGTATGCAGTTTTTTTGCATTAAGAAAAATATAATATGTATGAAATATAAAACGGCAAAAGAACAGGATTGGATAATTCAATGAGTATGAAGAACAAATAGAGATTCCTTCTCATTATATACCTTTAGGGGGTACTCTATCTTGGAAAATATAATGTTCCTATTGTTTAGTTTTTTTTAAATTGTAACAATATTTAAATTTTTTATCCTACCTTTTCGATTATTAAAATACACGGCAAAGAATTATAAAAAGGTTGAGTAATATCTGTTTTATTTAAATATTTTTTTTATAAATAATTATGATTTTCCTTACCTGTAATTACTTTGGTAACAAAGCGCCGCATACAAAGTGAGTGTATGAGAATGGAAACTTAGTAATTTATCCATCTCGATCAATTCCAGAATATCGATACATCTGTCTTCCTCTGTAAAAATAAACATAAAATAAATAATGACAAATACAAATATAAATTCATCATTCTTTTGGAATCTATATATATAAAAGGACTTGTCCTCACTGATTGAGGTAAGACGCACGCACAGCCGTAACCGCTGTGCGTAGAAACGTTAAATTTGGACAGATGTTTACTTTCGTAAACTGGACATCCACTAAGAAGGGATTTTGAAAAATTTTAACCCTAAAGGGGTGAAATAGGGGTTCAAAGTTTGTATGGAAAAAAATTTAAATTGGCACCGATTTTTATAAAATTTTAAATTTAGATTTTTAAAAATATTTTATTGAACATACGTTTTATGGTTTTCTAGAATTCACCCCTTAAGGGTGCAAATAAGGGGTTGAAAGTTTGTACGGAAAAATCTTTAAATCGCCACCGATTTTTATAAAATTTGAAATTTAGACTGTTAAAAATATTACATTGAACACATGTCTCGTGGATTACCTATTAGAATTCACTCCTAAATAAGCAAGCGCGCGCGATTGACTATGATATAAATAGCTGAGAGATGAGACAATGATATAAATAGCTGCGCGCGTCCGCTAGTATATATATATTTTTATTTATGTAGTGGATAAAATATTTACTGATAGTCATTAAATTACAAGCTGTCCTAAATGACCAGATAATTTCAAAATTTTAGCCTTGTTATATTATCTAATTTAATTTGTATTATAAAAATGCCTACTGAATATCGAATATCGCCACATTCCACTCAAATTTTAAATATTGAATGTAGAATGACAACGCCATACGAAGTACTCGTATATATATATATATAGAAAACGAGAGCATTTCCCCGAGTGAAAATCGAAACCACAACTATCCCTTGTAGAGTCAGAAACTATCCAATAAGACATAATCACCAGGTATATGTAAAGCCAACATGGACACCGCATCTTCACAGAGCATGGACCATCCTCGGATGTCGGATAGTTTTAACGCGTGCACTTGTAGGAATTGATTTGGTACCTGAAATTTAACAAAATGTAATACGTTATAAGAAAAAATATTAATATTATTTGAATTATATTTATGATTTATCTAAGAAGTAGTTAGTTTAACTCAGTCTATTTCCGTATATTTCAGTATACTCTGCTATATTTTTATGTTATATTTTATTAATACGAATATCATTCTTTCTTTCAAATCATTACCAATGCTGGCTTCCAAGCAAAAAAAAATACTATGTTTAAGATTTTTAAGATAGTTTATTAGTGGAAATAAAGGTAACTAAAGAATTAAATCGAAGACACACCAGTTTCAAACAGTATTTTCTATTAACTGTCTTCTTGTTCTATTCCCTTGAAATATATTTTTAAATTAACAGTAAAAATAAATATCTATATAAATTAAATGGTCCATACCCTAGCCCACTGATGCGGTTTTAAACACTGTATTTTCAACCTTGGCGGGAATTGAGGGTTAACGTGTTTATCACTAGTGGGTAATACCGCAGCACTTAGTGGCAAGCTGGTGGAAGATCTTCCTAGTTCTATTTGTAGGATTTCCTTGGAAGTTGCCTCTACGAAGATTGCTGGGAAGAGCTTGGTTTCTGGTTCCATCTAAAAGAGCGGACGAAAATTTCAGCAGATGCTCTTTAATTAATAAAAATGATTGATGATTATTTAAATTTTCTCGTAATGTTTAAAACATTTTAAAAGTAATCCAAATGAGAAAATAATATATTGTATTTATTCAGTATAACTAAACTCAGTATTCACAAAATAACAAAACAATTTTACTAAAATAAACACATAGAGTTCTATGTGCTTATTATAGCTGAAGTGATCATTTTCTCCACATTTCTCGTAAAGCTTACCTTAAACTTGATGCTATTTTCTTTCCCCTCACAAGTAAAAGCAACAGTACCAGTGGAAGTATCTACAGAGCATCCTATGAACATGCCCTGGGACGCCCCTTTCGCTGTTGCTTCAGCCATTACTTCATTGTATAGCTCATCTGCGCGAACCATGTAGCAAGATTGACGGTTTACACTTAAAATAAAGATTTAAATTATAAAAATATACTGCACTCGCGGCTCCAACCATTTGGACAACAAGATTACGGTAGGGCCCAGGAGAGGAAATTTAAAGTAACAAAAATTCTAAAATAATGTCTACGTAGCCTGTCTATTGGTAACTTCAGGGCCGCCAGACAATAAGCGGGAAAAATTAAATAGTTGTAATGTGATCGTCATGTAAACTTTAACTTCGTGGGCTTACCCAACCAAAAAATATGAAATGAACTATTAAAAATATAAAAGAAACTATTGGCATACATTCTTCTTACAAAAAGATATATAAAATATTTTTTTAAAGATTTGTAATTTGACTCAACTACAATCTTCTTAAAGTAATATATTACCAGCACAGAAATAAATTAGTAAGAATCTAATCATATTTTGCTGATTTTTACAAATTATAATATCTTTTGACAACAAAATAAATAATATAAAAAAAAAACAAACCTTTCAATAACACGATCGTAATCATCAGTGATGATAACAGATGATTTAGTCACTTTGTTCTGATTGAAGTCCTTTGAATGCAAGTGGTACTGTGTGGTCACCCATCCTATGTACACATGGGTTGGGTCTTGGCCAGGGAAAATCCTAAAAAAATATAATTTAATGTATATTACACTGAAAAAAAAAACTATCTATATCTAAAAATATTAATACAAAATTAATTGAGGCCATCGTGGGACTACGTGTGACTTAAAATGCGATGGTTGAGGATTTGATTCCAACTCGGGAAAAATAATTATTTTAAGTCTGAGCTTTAAAAAAAAATAAGGCGCGGCGTTGAGTAATGCACAGCACACATTATCTCCAATATTAGATGATGTGTACAACACTAGGTTCCCCCTGCGTACCTGGTATGTACATGAGAAAAGAAAATAAACACAAAATTACATTGTCAAAAATTTGTGAATGATATGACATGGTCACGAAGTCCACCATCAGGGAAAAGGCTAAAACTAGATTTATTAATAATTTCTGTCATGGTGAAAAAAAGTTTATATTATAATCCTATTCTTTACTGACGAAATACTTACCTAACTCCATAGAAGTACTCATTGATGAGCTTCAAGCAATCCGCATCGAATATCTCGTTGCCGACCGTCTCCGTAGCAGCCGCTTGTAGGGTGCCTGCCGTCATTTGTTTACGCTCTTGAGTCGGCGTTGTTACCGCTAAGTTAGTCTGTGAAGGAATTTAGAAACTTTTGTTTTAGAAAATTGTATTTTTAAAGGATTTTTCATCGTGACACAGTATGTCACTTTAAGCGCGACGGTTGTAGATTCGATTCCAGATTCAATTTCAGTAATAGTATTAAGTTGCATAAACGCAGTACGGCGCAGTGGATCATTTGGGCTATTTCCGCCTGAAGAGAGCTACTTAAAGCTAAAAAAAATAGTCCTAAAAGTCTTTAGAATTATATAACTTAGTATTCTGCGAAAACACCTAAAGCCTACAGTGAAGCTGGAAAATTAGGTAGGCTAAGACCTATTAATAGACTGGGATCCGGCCGTTGAATCCTGCATAAACGAGTTTTCTTAATTAAACCCATATTAATGAATAATACATGATTAGTAGAACAGATTACACCTGGGTTGCCTGGAAGAATCCTGCCGCAATCACCTTTAATTACATTTTTTCGTAACTCGTTTTTGGAGAAAATTGCAGCGATACGTTTTTTATATGAATCGCACATCATTTGAAAGATAATCGCATAAGGAATTGGAAAATTAAGGGTTGCCAGCTCTCAGTCTGCCGCAAGTCTAGGGTTGCCTGGTTTAAACATGTCACTAAATGTTAATAATTTGCACTCATGTGTTTTTTTAATGAATTATATATCAAATTAAAGCTTATTTTTTTCTGAACACTATAAAACAGGGTTGCCTGGAAAATTCCTGCCGCAAACAGGGGTTGCCAGCGTTTGAAATATTTTATTCCGGTTCCGTTTGACTATGAGAATAGACGATGAAATGCGCGGTCTGCCTTATGTTTTAAAGTTAAATATTATATAATAGAAGGTCAATCTTAAAATCAATGTTTATTCTAATTGTTCACCTGTTAAATGATGATTTTAATCATATTAAGTACACGCAGAAAACTATTTAAAGATGAAATCATTCTTATTTTTCAAGTAAAATAATAATCCATAATATTGAGTCTTCGCAAAATTTATTTTATAAAAAATAATATTTAGTTAAATAACCCTTTTAAAACAACTAAATTATCTAATTAAGTAAATGTTTACAAATATCGATTTACTATAAGATATTAATTACAACATGTTTCCTTAATATGATGAGAGGTGACAATTATCGCGGATATTTTTTTTATTAATTAAGAAAATATGGAAAATTACATTTCAATAAACAATCTCTCTCTCTTCGCCCTCTGCTTGTTTGATTTGACAACGCCGTCCGTATCCGTAGAAATAACTATGGCGCCCATCTTTTTGGTACGAATATTTAGGTTTTTGGAAAGTAAATGAAAACTATTCACCAATAAAACTAATTTCATCTAATAAAAACTATTAAAATATAGATAAAAAATGTCGCTAGCAAGAACTTGTCCGTCTATGCTGATAGTTTTTAAGGCATTTAGGTCTGAAAGAATTGTTCTTATAATTATAATAAAGCGTAATCACTCACACACGTCCCTAACTTAGTGTAATCAAAACTGAGGCAATTCCCACGGCCACAATTGTCTACATTTTATTAAACTATATAATATTAAACATTAAAGTATACTTACGTTTTGCATTAGAAAATAATTAAAAAATACTTCTTTATATTTTTGTTTTAAAACAATGAACTCTTTGTAACACTGTAAATGATAACCGTGCATCGTGTCACTATTTAAAAAAATGTCACTGTATTTAAAATTCATTTTTTGGCGAAACAATAACATAATTTTACACTTTTGGAGAGATTCCTTGTTAAATTCTATCACATTTTCACTCCTGCCGCACAAAAAACACGTCTTCATTTTTGTCAAGTAAAAACGTCTTTATTTCAAAACGAAAGGTAACTAACTAAGTAATATGCTCAAAAACAACTCATTTGGCCATCTGCACTTTCATTGCATTTAGAAACAATACATCTTCGAAAATAATTTTATTGCATTTGGTTTGCTTTGTATCGCGCCGCAAAATGTTTATCTATAGTAAAAAATAGCCAACTAATTGATATTTGCCGACTCTTGGTCATAAACCGTAAATAGCATTTATTAGTCGGCATTACTGTCGGATTTTCTTCGAATTTATTTTGCTAACTTAGTTTTGTTTATTATAATTCTATTATATATATTTCTTTCCTATGCAAATTATTAAAAATTGCGTGAGAAAAAAAAATTGCGGCAAGCGTTGTCAAATCAAACAAGTAGAGGACGAAGAGAGAGAGAGAGAGAGTTCATTGAAATGTATTTTTCAATATAATTAATAAAAAAAATATCCGCAATAATGGTCACCCTTCATTATATTAAGGGAACATGATGTATATGTATGTATATTAATAGTTTATAGTAGATCGATATTTGTAAACATTTATTTAATTAGATAATTTAATTGTTTCAAAATGGAAATTTAAATTAATAAATAAATATTAGTATTTAGAAAATAGATTTTGCAAAGACTCAATATTATAGATTCATTATTTTACTTGAAACATAAGGATGATTTCTGCTGCCCCATGATCTTTAAATAGTTTTCTGCATGTACTTAATATGATTAAAATCATCATTTAACAGGTGAACAATTAGAATAAACATTGATTTTAAGATTGACCTTCTAT
This sequence comes from Heliconius melpomene rosina, assembly GCF_056956725.1. Taxonomy (NCBI): domain Eukaryota; kingdom Metazoa; phylum Arthropoda; class Insecta; order Lepidoptera; family Nymphalidae; genus Heliconius; species Heliconius melpomene. The sequence continues at coordinate 3,458,667 of NC_140389.1, read as the reverse complement.
TATATAATATTTAACTTTAAAACATAAGGCAGACCGCGCATTTCATCGTCTATTCTCATAGTCAAACGGAACCGGAATAAAATATTTCAAACGCTGGCAACCCCTGTTTGCGGCAGGAATTTTCCAGGCAACCCTGTTTTATAGTGTTCAGAAAAAAATAAGCTTTAATTTGATATATAATTCATTAAAAAAACACATGAGTGCAAATTATTAACATTTAGTGACATGTTTAAACCAGGCAACCCTAAACTTGCGGCAGACTGAGAGCTGGCAACCCTTAATTTTCCAATTCCTTATGCGATTATCTTTCAAATGATGTGCGATTCATATAAAAAACGTATCGCTGCAATTTTCTCCAAAAACGAGTTACGAAAAAATGTAATTAAAGGTGATTGCGGCAGGATTCTTCCAGGCAACCCAGGTGTAATCTGTTCTACTAATCATGTATTATTCATTAATATGGGTTTAATTAAGAAAACTCGTTTATGCAGGATTCAACGGCCGGATCTCAGGGTATAACGAGAACTGAGTAGTGTGTCAGTTTCAAATAGGCGTATAGAAGTTGTTTTAAAAGCTACAGATTCTAATGGGTTAATATTGCAATTTTTCTCAATGCATCGAGTATTGTTCATACTTTATAATTGTCCCATTGAATTATAAAAATATTTCTTTTCGTAATTTTTTATGAAGCAAGAAAATTAACCTAGAAATACACTATAAAAATACATTAGAAAGTTACACATAGAAATCGTACACTAAAAAATAAGTAGAAATGTTAGAAGTATGTTTAGAATTTAAAAAAAAGAAGCAACAAAACAGAGTAGTCCAAGACAACTTAGGCAAAGTTCAACGACAAACTTACATTTAAGCCACCTTGGCTTCCGTACAAATTGGGCCTACTAGGCCTAGCTTGCGTGTTATACCTTTGATTCGCCTTAGAAAAAAACATTATTAAAGTAAATATTCAAAACAAAATGCAGTTTTAATTTCAATCAGGGCTTATTTTAATGCAAATGCTTTTTATTAATAAAAAAATATATTTTTTAAAATGGCACTTAATAAATAAATCGAAGGATTCATTCAGGTTTAACAAAAGGTTCAAAAAATTAAAATAAAAACAAATTTACTAGTTACAAACTAAAAATGCAAACAAATTGAAAAATAATTCCAAATGGTCTACTAATATATGTAAGTTACTTATTATTATTATGAATAATTCATCATACTTAGAAAAATATCAAAAACTTTTCATTATACGAAAAAGTATTAAACATATTAAAATAGAACATTATCATATCAAATAAATAACTTACGATATTTAGCCTTCCATTCTAACAAATTCTATAGGAATATTAAAAGTTATTAATTAAAATATTATTTTCAATCACCTGAGATACTCTTATCTGTGGATTGGGTCGTCTCATGCCGCGCTCGGGCGACACTTCCGTATCGCTGAACGGATCTGGTGTTTTGGATTTACGCGATTTTCCACGATCGCCGCTTTCGCCACGTTTGCTTCGGAAAAATCTGCGGAAATTGAATTGAGGCTTATTATAGAAGGTGTCAGTGATGTAAGGTATGTAAGGTTTCATGAACTAACAAAATTATTTTTAAAATTAGTATTAAATTTTTCAATTGTTTCATTTGCATTTTCAAATACACAGAACAGCAGAAGCCATGATTTGACGTCATACTGTCTTGTAAACAATATGTCAAATAATTAACGCAATCTTTGTGCATGGGTCATATATAAGTCCAACGATGTCAATGATATCGCAGAAGTTAACTTTTAAGCAAATCAAAAGAAAATAAGAAAACAAAAATACTTGAAAGGAGATCTCCCTCTCTTATCGGCTTTCTTATCTTCTTGCAGATTTTGAACGCCAAGTTCATATTTTGCCATTTCCGCTTCACTTGTCGATCGATGCATACCGTTTACTGGACCTAAAATGAAATAATAAATTTTAACATATTTTTTTACAATTCAATCCGCAGTGAAAAAGTATGTAACGTGTAATATAACAGGCTTTGTTAATGTTTTAATTTAGGTAGTACCGATAATATGATCAGTTAATATGACTGGAATGTTATTAGAATCCAAAGTTTCATTGTTGGTTCTGATAAAGAATAAGAAATAGAAAATTCTTGGCATCATTTGGTAAATGTTTTTTGTAAATTAAAATATAACAAATAAAATATTTGAAAAACATTAATTTGGCACTAAGTTTTTTGTTTAAGCACATTAATACTGTCATTATGCAATTGCATTTCTTTTAAAGATTATGTTTCTCCTATGTTTAAAAAATCTCTAAACCAAAAGTTGTCTCGAGAATTATTAAAAGCATATTGTTAAGGAAGAGTAGAAAGAAGCACAGGTTATTATGGAGCTTAAAGCTACAAAACCTGGTTGCAAATTGTAATTCTGTATCGTAACCCCTCGAGGGATAGAACCTTTTCGGGGAGGCCGTGGCGGTTGTTTTTTAACTTTTGATGTCGGCATTTCTTCTTGATTTTCATCATAGTGCAGACCTTAGGGGTTGGAAAATATAGGGGTCACACAGAGGTGCAAATAAGCTACATTTAGGGGTTGAAATTGGAAGTTCAAAAAGTATATACAAGGTATAGATTTATTGATATAATTGGTTATAAAAAAACTAAAATTAAATAATTTCATTATTTTAAATTTGATTTACAAAATATTGTTTAAGATGCTTCCGTAACTCAATTTCGCAATATTCTACAATATTTGTACATTTTACTATGTAAACTAGAAGAATGATGAAGAAAGACTTCATCATGGCGCAGTTGTGAAATCAAAAACTTAGCTATACAACTACATATTTTTTTACTATACCTTTAATATCATTCATAGTAAACCCACTCCTCATGATCTGATCAATATGAGCTGGCATTTGAGCTTCAGTGGCTTCCTTCATTAGAATTTGTTGGCGTTCTTTGATCTCCACCCAACGACGAGTTTTTTCTTGTTCACTGAAATATGTATTTTATTTTTTATACGTTTCAAAATTACATTAATCTTTATTATATTATACTCTTGCTACTAACTTGAAACATCAGAGGAAGAGCCACCAACAAATTCAATTCATTTTATTAAAAAAAAATGTCATCTTAGATCTATGAGTGTGAGAAAATGGACAATAAACACTTACTCTATAAACTCTGATTGACATATAACTGGCAAGGAAAGACGAAGGAACTCCCAGTTAGCTTTCTCCATCGTTTCAAATGTGTTGTGAGAAATCTTTAAGCATGGAGGTGTATCTACAATAAAGAAAAATATATAGAAATTTGTATATGTAAAACATAGAAGCTGATGCTTTTACTCTGTCACACTAATACCAAATCTATCTCAGTATTTTTTTGTACTATTATTGTTGTTATTACAGTTAGTACAGTTATGTATGTATAAGAATTTACAATAAATTAATATAAACAACTTACCTGACCCAGCAGGTATCCTAGTAACATCTATCCTAGTGTCGGCCATTTCGTCTGTGTTCTCAAATATCGGCTGGTCTTTGGTGTACCAATGTGTGACGTCACGTTTCATATTCCTGGAAAATATTTAACAATATGCATATTTATATATTCTAAGTATTATGGACAAAGTATGGGCATATAGTAATAACACGTAAAATAGTGGCGGGATTTGAATCCTGGCACTCTTGACATATCCGAAAGTTATCGTTTATGAAACTCTACGTTCACATTCTGCTCAGTAAATGCTAATTTAATTTTTTCCAACTGGCGAACCTATGCTGCGACACAGCGCGGCAAAAAGTAGTGTAGAGACACCAGTATAAAGAAATTTAAATATTAAATATTTAATTTCCTAGAGTGGGAGTTGAACTGATGACTGGAGATTGGGGGTTGGTGAAGTTTATAGTCACACGCTTATATTTCTGCGTCATGACTACCGTTATTTTAGAGTTATTATTATTAAATTGTGATGAATAAATACTACTTACACACAAAATGGTTCGTAGCCTTCTTGAAGACCGCATGTCGTGAAATATTTTAAGGAATTCACATCCTGACCGTATGAGAGTCTAAAATAAAAGAAAATAATATGTATTACTATATTCAGATACGTACAGTAAAAACATAAATGTGTGTATGTATTTATAAAAAGGTTCTTACCTTGCCTTTTGACCAACTCCTAGAGTGCAAGCTGGTACAAAATTATCACCCTGTACATCAGCGAAGGTCGTTTCGCCGCCCAGAGCATCCATCAATAACTCTCCGTTTAGGGAAAAACCTAATAATTATCACATATTAGAATATGCTTTATATTTGAAGCTTGGATTAAAACGAAAAATTAAAACGTTAACAATAAATTACCTGTTTCTAATCGAACAATATGGTAAATATGTATATTGGATTAAATATGAAAATTGAAAAAAATCTTTGAATATAACCTACCCTACATCATTAAATTACAACATATCGAAAACAAATAAATCGATAATTATCATGCATTCGATTAACTTTACGAGTTATTCACACAAAAATATAGACTAAATAAGCGTTAATCATTTTATTAATTACTAGCAAGCGGTTTTTAGGGACTTTCATAATGTCTTGAAATGAAAAACAGTAAAATAAAATTGTCTACTGTCGTTGTGTAGAGTAGATACTGGTATGTGAAGGAATAAACTGAAAATACTTGTATTGTGGTTGAGAAAAAAATCATTTTTAAAATATTATTCATATTTAACACCAACGACTGAATTATTTCAATGTAAACGCGTTTGTTAAGATCTGAATCACCATTTTTAATCTGATTAGAAACAGCCCGACGTTGGGTTCCGCCACTTGACGCGCAATGTCTCAAAAATGGGCGGAAAGTGGAGAAAGGAGTGTCTTACCACTAAATACCTGCTGCTTATCTCGCGAAAAAAAGCAGTTAATGTTATTCTATGTGTTGTTCATATTTACATTATCATGTTTCAAAATGCTTTTTTAAACTGTTTGTGAGTTGACCTCTATTTTCTAAACATGCTCGATGTCAAATTGTATTAAATCTAATTTAGAATTCTCCCAAAGCAAAGCGATGATGTTACGCCAACAGACGCTTTTTTTGCCGATTTGTCTATAAGCTAAGTTGAAGCCTGGCGTGACATTTTGATAGTGGCTAGAGCATTTTTACATAAATTACACCACGAATTGTGAACATATTTGTAGGGTTATTTAAAACCTTTAAGGCTGCTGTCAATTTTGACGCAAGCCAAATATAAAAAAAATAGAAGTTTATGAAAATTTCTATGACTTGCCATATGTAAAAATGCTCCCACCACGCCTCCAAGCAAGCTAAGTGTTGCCAGTCAAAAGTTATTTACTTATCGTTTTATCAATGAGATCTAGGAATACGCCTACAACGTCCCCCACCGCCCATTGCTTGCCAAACGACTCCGTACTACCGGAGTATACTTTTTCCTCCTTAAAAAGTTAAACCATTTTTCTTAGGATTTATCGTAAATATTGAATACGTCGCATAAAGTTTAAAGGAATATATATTTTTAAGATAATATAACCTAAAATCTATTCTATAAAATTTAGATAAGACTTCATCAATCTGATATAGGTAATTTTGTAAACACATTTGTAATGTAATGATGAATTATAAAATTAGGGGGTATGTAGGAAAATATTTACAAATGACTAACTTTGGGGGACTCCGGAAAAGGGAATGCATGTACCATTCTGAACATACTCATAAATACGCGATACCACAGGATTCTAACACTTTGAATACCATAAAACACAATGACATCGACATCAGCTTGTCTGATAAATGTTTGACAGTAGATTAAATAAGTAATAGTAGTATACAGTGTGTATCGAAATGAGAAAATATTTAAATTTCTGATTTAGTATATTCGTATGTAAAGTGAATTTTGTTGCATATTTAATTAGTGTGAATACCACGTTTATTTTATAGGTTACTTAATTTTTATTGCTCGTTTTTTTGTATTACGGATTTTTTAAGATGTAAAATTTTTATACCTAAAATATTAATTTAATTAATGAACGCGATGATTGTGGATTTTTAATTCCCGTCAATTTGGGAAAATGATGGTAATATGTGGCAGTGAGATCCCATCATCAACATTAATTTTATGGCAAAGAGTGTACAACAGAAAGATTAATCACAACTTCCTCTAAACCCATCCCACAAAACATACGATATTGTCTAATCAGACACATAGATAACACATACATTTTAGTATGCAACATCGATCTACTTACATGCCAAATGACAAAGTTAGCCAATAATAGATGATATATAATTATATAAACATTAATAACAAAATACAACATTTATCAGACAAGGGTTTTCCGTTATTCCGTTGACTCACTAATAGTTTGGTCGATCACGTCTAAGAAGCAAGCGACTATGTCACCAATTTTCAATTGTTGTCCAAACGTGTCGCTGGTACCACCGTGCCATTTTAGTGACTGTATTTCAATTAATTATTTAATTTACGTTATCACTCTGAGACGTCACTTAGTTTTTAACTGACATTAAATAGGTATGGTATTTTATTTATAGATCAAGCAAGAATCGAACTTGCTAAATTGTTATGGGTATATTTAATAACAACATTTACATATATGGCCACATGTTTGCGCACTCTTTAATTAAATTATATTTATATATAGGATATAGAACTACTTTACATTAAAGGAAAATCAACAAATTACTTACATTATATCCATCAAATGCCCATGAGTTCTCATCTTGTCCTAGCATCATGCCGGGAGGCATATCCGCATGGGCCCAACCAACCTAAGAATATAAAATTATGTTTATGTTAGTCTATCTGAAGTTCTGTGCAGGAAGCAGACAATGAAAAGTAAGAAACATAATAAAATGAAATCTACGCAGCTTACTTCAGGGTGGTCAGGGCTCATCAATTGTGCTATTAATAATAATTTATTATTTTCAAATGATACACAATGTGTACAGAAAATAATTTGATCAAATTACTTATTATAAGATTAAAATTGTAAAATAAATAATAAATAAAATAATAAAGTTTTACTAACCCGCATTGGTCCAGCGGTCAGAATTTCGAACTCAAAGTACCACTTTCCGGAACTGACAGCGTAGTTCTTTTCAGCTCTGTAAGTTCTAAAATCCGCTTGTTTCTGTTTAGATGCTTCCGCCAATAAAGCTGAAAAAAAAATATTCCTTATTGCACAGAGAACATGTAAGAAGTATAAAATTACAAGGTCACCTAATAATGTACGAGTAGACTTATTTCTAAAACAAATTTATTCCAGCTAACCAGGCGAGTAGAGTTTGAATCGGCCGCCAAATTTAATTTTAATAAGAAATTAAATGTTCACGCGAAATCAAAAGATAATAAGGTACAGATAATAAGAAAGTCATAAGAAATATTTTTTGTGGAGTGACCTCTACGGGGTAAAAATGGCCGTTCATTAATTATCTTACTGTTTTGTAACTCAGTAAGATGCCGTAGTACAAATTATAAGTAATCCTTGTTTAAAATCATAGTCTCGCATGTTTCTAAGAAGTAATCCGAAAATGAATTACTAAAATTAAAAAAATATATATTTTTTCTTACAATAAAATATATAATAGAACTTCATAAAATTCAAAATATAAACGAGTTAATTTATATTTTGAAGTAACTAAGTTCTAAAAGAATTTATTTCTAAAGGAACTCTTTTTCATCCAACCAATGGAAGTGGACTACTTTCAAACAGCAGGAAGAGAATACAGTGCAGTACATATTAGAGTTAAATACCTTCATGTTGTTCTCCAGTCGGTGGATCCAAGTTATATCCGTACACCAGCAAAGTTCTTACAGTTTCTGATGCAGTATCGCGATTGGCTTTCTTGATCGCATCATCTACTTTCGGATAAGGAACTAAATGTGGAGATCTGTGCATTTCTGGGTCCTGAAATTTAGAATTTATTTGATTTCCATTAGACAACTTTCATATTGTAGTATTTTTGACATTTTGTGGCTACAATAAAATAAAAGTCACAAATTGAATTAAAGAAACAAAAAATAACTATGGCATGCTAAGGCGATCTTCTCACTATTAGTAACCATATTGTTGAAGATACTTTTTTCTTTTCTTTCTCACTTACAATCATTCTTTTTTGCCTAGTAATAAATATAGACTTAAGACTTAGGTAAGAAGTATAGACTTAATAAATACAAAACATTTTATCTTTAAAAATATTAGATAAAAAACTATATGCGTACCTCATTAAGTCCATAAGTCCATCCTTGCTGTATCCTCTCTCTGGCCCACAAGTTATGAGTATTTTCAGCGAGCTGATCCACTAGCTCATCCATTTTCGGTGTTAATGTTACAGCACTCAAGTCCAAAGGTGCTGGTTTGTAGCCGTTAGACTGTATAAGGGATTTTAAATTCAGTTATTATTGTAAACATATGAGTATATGTAATAATTTGAGGCCAAAGGCTTGTTTAGTTTTTGCTGCCCTTATTTCCACAACTGTCAGTTACAATTTGACATTACATTACAGAAATTACAGGAGGTAACGATAGGGTTTTAATTTCTATGAACAAGCAAAACAGAAATTAACCAACAAAATTGGCCGCCATTCAAAATCAACCTTAGGCTATTATACCTACTCAGCCTGCTCGTAAAAAAGCCACTGAGAGCACAAATCGTTTTTTTGTTATATTTCAACATAATATATTTAATTTATTGTTTGTAAATATTTTAAAATAATATCACTTACTTGCATGAACGGCTCGTTAGGCAAACGGACGTTGCGAATGCGCGCTGGCGGTTTGTCCAGACTTATGTAATATCCGAGCGCTAAAATTGTTCTATAAAAATATTGTAAATTTATACATAATTGTTTATAGTACACATTATAAGAATTGGGTAGTTAAATAATATTTAAATATCAATAGCTACAGAAGTTGTTTATTATTTCATAGGTAAAGCAATATAATACTCAAATGTGACTTTATTCAGGTATTAATTTTATTTTCTGATCAAAGATTTTTTTTGAAAATATTTATTTACTGTACTTCAATAAACTCACTTCAAAGTCTGTACGGCCAATTGTACATCGTATCGCTTTTCCGCTGCGGGCAGTCGTTCAAATGGTACTAAACAGGGATGAATTCGACGAGCATCTTCACGGTTATCACCGTAACACCAACCGGCTTCGATCTGGTAATAAAAATATTATGTAAGACTTCTTCGTTACTGACAGACAATGATAAATAATTTCTCAAAATTCCAACGGGAACAGGAAAAAAAAGAGATGTTCCGTTTTAGGAATGAAAACACAATTGGGGCACCAGATAATATCATTATGGCGCAAATATACTAATATTCATTATAAAATTTTGATTTATTTAGATTAAAGTATGTGTTCAATATGCGGTAAAAACTGTATGAAACACTTTTCCTAGAAAATATTTTATTTTATTAAGAATAAATAATAAAATCTAAACCTGTACCTTATTCATGGCCCACATCTCGTGAATATTTTCGGCGAGTTTGTCGCGAATTTGCTCAATGTAAGTCGCCAAGGTGATCTGAAAATATAATTTTAAAGAAGTTGTGCAGTTTGGCTATAATATAATAAAATCTGTAGGCGGGCGAAGCCGCATTTCAGTCTCTAGTTAATCATAAAAAAGTACTTACAGACAAAGTATCAACCGGCGTCGGTACAAACGCCGTATCGTCTTGCACCAACGGCGGACCAGCTAACGCCCTCTTTGCTAAGTTACCAAAATAAAAGCAAGGTTCCAGGTTCAATATCTGTTGAGGTAATAATGATTCCACTAATGGAGAATATCCTTCAGGCGCAGCGTATCTAAGACGACCATGCTCTCCACCGAGAAGGAACCGGCAACTGTGATGAAGCAAAAAGAAAATTGTGGTAACTATGGTTGTTCGATCCCCATTCGGGGAAAATGATTATATTTAAATTATTTTCATTTCTCTGTTTTAGTAGACAGCACGCGGCTTTGAGTTCTGCCACTCAATATGCAACGTTCCAAAAATTTTACGGAAAGCGGGAAATGAACATCGAAGTTTTATTTCTAGATTCTCTCTGCATACCATTACAAGAATGCATAGCCAGACTAAATAACAGATTCATAATATAACTGTGTTCTATATTTTACTATACTTTTCTCAACTTGGTTTTCGGATCGTGAAATCCAATGTTGCACTTTAAGCCGTAATCGATACATCAAGTTACAGTCGTTTAATTTTTAATACCTTTAAAGATTTAGATACATAGGTACATCTATTTCAAAATTATATTTATTATAATATTAATTCTATAAATTCTACTAACTTCAATACCTCTAGTAATAAGAAAACATTTTTTCTATTCATATACCTTAGTTTACTCGAACAACTGATCACAGGGAAGAACATGCCTTCCAAGTTGAAGTTGGTAAACGAACCTGTGACCCTCACGCCGTTAAACATAAAGTTGATTAAGGGCACTGTCAGATCTAGAGCACAGCCTATGACGTCACCTGGAATTATATACATGGAATGAATATTATTATTTAAATAAGTAACAAGTGTACACAAAATATGTATCATTTACCGATTTACGTTGTATTCCGCATATAGCAGGTAAGCAAACGAAACCTTAAAGAAAGTCTAATAAGTATAAAAATAATAAAATCCATACCCTTCCTAATAAAAGGTTCTTCAGCATGAGACCTATTGACAGGTGTCTTCCTTCCTCCCGACCAAAGAAAGGCGCCGTCAAAGCCAAAGGAGTACAGATCGTCGCCTACACCATTGCCTCCCCATTTCTCACCTCCTCCCGGATAGGGGACGTACCTGAAGAATAAAATACATATACGTAGTTAAACATTCATATACTAGCTTTTACACGCGGCATCGGTTCTGTGGTCAAATAGAAATAAGTAAAAGTTTTATATGACAAATTGTAAGTGCACGTGGTAACTCTGATCGCAGGTACAGTCACGCATCAGCCATAGAAAGAATTTCATAATTCAATTCCTGAGAGATGTTATGTAAAAAAAACTGTAGTATATATATATAAACATATTTACTAGTAACATTTAGCGAAATAATAATTATGATTTTTAAGGGTAAAACTTAATTTTATCTTAAAACACTCAAATGCTAGAACAAAATGAATACTCACCCAGAAGTATTGGCCCATCCAATTCTTAGATGAGGCATCATATGTGTTGTCTTCTCGATATGGTCCATTGTCACTTCGAAATACCATTTTTGGTACACTGCGGAACCTTCTACACGACCCACAAATATGTTAGGTCGTACGCTAAAAAAATGTTATAATATTATTTAGTAGTAGAAATGTTATATTAACAAAGAAATGTATAACTTACGTACTAGATAATGACCAAAAACTGTCATGGATAAACATAAAATGTTATTAACACAAAGGAACATAAAATTATATTGTTTTAGATTCACGCTGTATCCCGTATATTGCAGAATTAGTCCTGTCTACCCTAGTTTTAGAACACTCCATTTCTCATTTCCTGCTTAATTTTGTGAGACTGTGTGTTGAATGGAGGATCTCAACATCTCTAATATATCAGTAGAGCAGGAAATTAAAATAATTCATTCCCCAGAGTGGGAGAGGAGTGGGGTTAGGAGAAAATTAAAAAAAATATAAGACCTTGTGACTTGTCACTATCTTTTATCGTAAAATCAACAGTACGGTCAACAAATTATGGCCGCCCTGAAGTTAGTATAGATTCTTACTTTTGCTTATTATATTCCCGAGTATACAATCCGCAAATATTCAGAAAGGTTTACTTCAGAGCAGCCACAACTCGTCAACTATACTATACATATTCTATATCATTACCTAGAAACATGATCGACCAACTGCGTCTGCAACAGCAAGTTCTTGCCAGGCAGTAAATAATCGCATATATTGTTCTGAGATGATCTCACTGCAACCCCATTACCCACGCAAAGGGAACATAACACGTCGAGGACTTTTGGATCTCTACCGTGTTTCTCGAGCAACGATATTATTACTTTTATGTGTTCGTCCTGTAAGGAAATTGTTTTATATACATTTTGAAATGTAATTCTTGCTGGAAAGGAAAAACAATCAAAGTTTTGGATTCGAAAATCCTACGTAGTTTACTGAACTCAAATATCAATTTACCGCAGTCACAATATTTTTTTTTTACAAAAATATAATATATATTTAACAAAAATATAAAAATAGAAATCCATTACAAGTAAGCATAGTGTGATATGTAGTTAAACTTTTATTCCATAATTTTATACGATTTTGTAATTATTAACTAACTTATTTTTGAAAATAATCTTTACTACTTTTAATACTCTAAAAACAATTAATAATAACTTAAATTAATATTTTAGTATATACTAGTAAAGAAATAATAAAAAAAAAACAAATAAATAAAAAATTTCAAATACCCTCATCATATTCAAAGCCTCAGGTGAATCAATGAGCACGCAATGCAATACATCAAGCATGCCCGTTCCTTCTCCAGAGGCTTGAGAACCAAGTCTTGAAAATAACCAGTTCAGACGGTTGGAGTTTGCAAACTGGGCGCAGTTTGTGTGATTACCCTTGATTATGGCAGCTGTGAATGTAAAACACCAGTAGGTACATTTAAGTAAGAAGATGTCATCAGTGAAGAAATTCCATTTCCAATTCCAATTCTAAACTTTACAACAAGTCGACTTAAACTCTAGTTTTAATGACTTACCCAACAATTGATATAAATATACAGATATCATATCCCAACTCTGTCCGGATTCATCGCCAGCCAAGAAACCAGCTAAGAAACCCTGGGATGTGATAACATTGATTTTGTCTATCGCTTCTAAGATCAAGTTCAAAATGCCTTCCTCTTGGAATAAGTCCTGTCTATTGCGAAGTGCTCGGAATTTATTTTGTTTTTCTTCGTGTTCTGTTAAGAAATAAGGATGTTTGTAGAAAAAAAAGAATCAGAAATATTTTGTTCTTGTGCGTTACGACTGCTAAATTTGTATAATATTTAACTACTAAAGTATATAGCAATCTCTTACCCATGTCTTCATCAGGTTGTGCGAAGTAATTGATCAAATCTTCTAAGCACATGACCATTTCTCCCAAATTGACAGACGCAAAGAACATAGAGTGACGTCTGTTTTCTTGTAACGTTTCAAGGCCACTAAAATAAAGTTTTTAAATAAATACTGCCTTAAATTTTTTAAATCAAGCGATTTTGTATACAAATAAAAAAATGACAATAATTCACTACTTACTTTATAAATTTAGTGAAAAGCGAAGAACATTTCCTAATAACCCTAGCAGTTCTAGATTCTTCCTCTTGAGACCTAGAGAAGTCTAAACCGTCATCCATTTTGCCTTCCTCGTGTAGTATCGCTTGTTTCTCTTCCACTTTACCCACACCTTTCTTTTTCGTTTCGTATGACTGAAATTAAAAAAAATAATAAATACATAATCATAAGGTTCTTCTTCCTAGTTCCAAGTTTTAAGATATAAGATATACGAAACCAAAACATATATATAAAAATACCACTAAAACTAACCTTGTAAGATAACCAAAGACCAGTTTCAGAATGTTGTACAATGACAGTGGAGTCACCGTACTTTATAATGGGTGCACCTATAACTTCTAGATCCTTGTCTTCCAATACAACTTTCTGGTCATCCTTCTCTTGGCGGAGGCAGAAGGCGCAAGATGCTGTTGTGGCTTCCTCTCTGTTATAGCAAATGTTAATATGATGTTTTTTTTATATTTCTAATACATTTTTTTCACGTTTCTCGTTTTTTTTCAAATGCAACGTGGTAGGCGGAGAGAATAAGCCGTAGAGACACTTTACAAATACACAATAACAACTTTTCATTTAAAAACTGTGCACCTACGAGTATATGCACAATTTAAATTATACATAGCATATTTACAAAAATAGAGAATCTGTGCATAAAAAATTAAATACAAAAGTAAAATAACTCATTTAAAAATCAAAAATAAATCACAATAAACGTACCTGCTAACCAAATACAATTCATTCTGATCGTTCACACCGAGGTACCGTCCGGTGGTAATATGTCGAATTCTCATGGGATGGTACCAGTTAATGAAGCCTCCTGCCCATTTGGTGCGCGCCAGCTCGAGCCGCCAGAGGGAACGCGCTTGAGACATTACTGAACCACCTTCGTAGACTACGATGCTGGAATTGTAAAATTTTATGGTTCATTAAACAATATTTTTTTTTGTTTTTCGTTAATTACTATTACCTAACTGATAATCGACACTAGTACTATTAACTCAACTTTTATAGATTAAAAAATTCTTGATATTTTATTTATATTTTAAGTTAGTATACAAATATTTTAAACTTTTTACTATTTATTTTTACTAAAAGTGAGGTACGAGTATATCTCGTGAAGAAGATTGCACTTGTCAGACAATGCGTACAAACATCGCTATTTACTGAGCGAGCGGAACAATTGCATCTTTTGTTTTATATCCAATTACTCAGACATATAACTACTAGTTGCTGTTACTACACTGGAATACTTTTAAACGTTTTATTCTGGAGACCTATTTTAATATGTATCTACTAATATGAAATAGATTCATAAAATCATTAAAAAAAGAAAATTGAAAATTTTCTTTAATCATAACTCAAATTTAAGCTAAGTAACTATAGCTAAAATATAAAAAACATAGCATAATTTTAGATATTATAATCAAAATTTCAGATTTGTTATATTTGATCATAAAATAGTTTCTTTTTTTCCTTTTACATTCTTGAGTACAGTTTTGAGGTGACCTTATCCTCCAGAATGCCCCAGGGTTTCCCCTAAAGCAGCTAGAGGCTCGAGGACTTGCAACAAGCCTCTATATTCTCATAAGATTACTCAAAGAAAGAAAAACAAAAATGGGCTGTCCCTAATAGCCGGTTCTATGAGTCAATTGAGTCGAATTGTGATAAATAATAAACCAAAAAAAAGCAGAAAACAAAAATAACTTACTTCTGCCCCCCTTCCTTACTCCAAGTGCTTGGTATGGTAAGACACTCGTCCCCCCCATGGAAGAACCTGAGCACGTCCCCTCCGAACACGTAACCGACGTATTTCATACGAGATATGCCGGTCCCGTACGGCTGCACCGACCAGTGGGTTACGTGGAACGAGGCGTTCACTATTGATACTTCGTTTTCTTTTGTTGTGTGCTATAAAATAAATATTTATTAGTACATATATCATTGGCGTCAGTGGAGTGTATAAGGGAGAGTGTTTAGACACTGTGTTCCCCACTTTCAATTCAACGCTTTGTCTTGTTATCATAGCGAAATAAAAATATTAAACAATTTATTCCCCCAATAAGAAATCGAACCCAAAACTGTTGCGCTTACACACAAACCTCAAATAGTTTTTTACAGTAGACTTACCAAATATCTCTCAGTAGCGACAGACACTAGAATCAAATCGTCACCCACACGCACTTTTTCACCCTCAGATCTATAACAATTAAAATATAATTTCTTAATACAAAATACGACACCATCATTTAAGTTTATAAATAGCAGAAAAAATTAAAATAAAAATGGCATCACGCTTTATCCCGTATATTAGCAGGATAGGCAGAAGCAACCCTTCTCGTCCAATTTCTGAAATATTGCGAACTGAGTGCAGGAACTAAACACCATGTTTTTCTCGATAAGAAATCAATATAAGGAATATAACATAATAATAAATAATAGAGGCCAGTTGTGGCACAGGAGCAAAGTGCATCAGGAGTAAATGCGACAGTTTGCGGGTTCGATTTCTACTCGAGAAAATGAATTTCAATTTTCTTATAATACTGTACACACGTATACAAAAGTTCACTGGGATTCCCTTTGGAACGTTAGTGAAAGACAACCCCACACAAACCATTAATCGTACTCCATTTGTGAATTGGATTGGAAAAAGATTGGATAGAAGGATAGACGCGTTGAAGCATTGAAGGATTGATTTAAAAAATATACATACTTCCTATTTATATGATTTAATTTTATAGTTAGGGATAAAATGTAATTATATTGACTAAATTAGGACCAAAAAAATATGTTGTAAACAGAAAAAAATAATTACGAATTGCCCAATGCCTAACTTAAGTACAAACAACTTACCAATACTTAAAATTATAATATAATTAGAAAAAAAATACTAAAATAATAAAAAAATATAGTTTACCTTTGTTTACTAGCAGGATGAAGGGTCCACCAGCACGCCTCGCCCTGAGAGTGCTCCTGCAGACCGACGTCAAACGCCAACTTATCTTGAGAGGACGACGTAGATAGGCACGCCAAGTACTGGAATTTAAAGATTTGTCATCTTTTGCGATTTTGTAAAGAATATGAATTTCTTACGAATTACTGTCACGATTTTATGAAGTTACTAGTGGGCCCGGACGCGGCTACGCCCGCGAAAATATAAGCCTAAATAATTAAAATAAGTTAAAAAATAATAATAAGTGGAGATTTATTATTAGAAAAAATATCTGAGTAACCGAAATGAACAAACAAAAGAAGTAAAAGTAACTAAAGGAAATTCTTAATATTTGAAAAAGTACCTAAAGTTAACCGTGCGCGCGTACTAAACATTTTTCTATATTAAATAATTAATAATTTTTGCGAACAATATTAAATAAAATCCCAAATGATTAAAATTACGATATTTTAAGTGTATAACATCGGTATAGATAACCGAACTGAGATAAATTAATTATAAGCAGCAAATAATTACATAAAAAATAATAGTAATTCGAAAATATATAAAAATTTACTTAATCATCAAAATCATCTGCCCGTTCGCGTCGGTTATACTATACCACTCGGTCTACCACTAGGTCATTTGGAATCAGTGACATCTTATTTATTAGAATGTTATACAGTAAACTATAATTTCCATCAAGATGAAATGCTAAAAGTGACTATTATATTTATTTTTATAAGGATGAATATCAAATTATAGAAATCATCTAATTTTTGTTAATGTATACAAATCTATATCGGCGCGCGCCATGTATGCATTAAGCAAACTCACTTTGGGTGACGTTTTCTTAAAACAACAAACTTTGCAAGCCGTTGCTTAGCAACGCGTAGCGACGATTGTTATTAACATGGCGGAATAAATTGCTTGTCAAATTAATTATTTTAATATATTGGTATATATCGAAAATATTACAAATTCGAGAAAAAAAAAGTATCCTATGTTCATCCCGGGACCCTCAAGTATCTCTATATGAGTATTTTATCACAATTAAATTAGCGGTTTGGGCCTGATTGCGTAAAAGACAGACAGACAGACAGACAGACAGACAGACAGACAGAGTTACTTTCGAATTTATAATATAGGTATGGATTAAGTACTTTATAATAATACTAGTGGGCCCGGGCGCGGCTACGCCCGCGAAAATATAAGCCTAAATAATTAAAATAAGTTAAAAAATAATAATAAGTGGAGATTTATTATTAGAAAAAATATCTGAGTAACCGAAATGAAGAAACAAAAGAAATAAAAGTAACTTAAGGAAATTCTTAATATTAGAAAAAGTAAAGTTTGCCGTGCGCGCGTACTAAACATTTTTCTATATTAAATAATTATTAATTTTTGCGAACACTATTAAATAGAATCCCAAATGATTAAAATTACTTATTAATATTTTAAGTGTATAACATCGGTATAGATAACAGAACTGAGATAAATTAATTATAAGCAGCAAATAATTACATAAAAAATAATAGTAATTCGAAACTATATAAAAATTTACAAAACCATCAAAGTCATCTGCCCGTTGGCATCGGTCACACTATACTACTCGTAGGCTAGATCATTCCGAATCAGTGACATCTCCTTAATCATTTATTAGAACGTTATACAGTAAACTATAATTTCCATCAAGATGAAATGCTAAAAGTGACTATTATATTTATTTTCATAAGGATGAATATCAAATTATAGAAATCATCTAATTTTTGTTAATGTATACAAATCTATATCGGCGCGCGTCATGTATGCATTAAGCAAACTCACTTTGGGTGACGTTTTCTTAAAACAACAAACTTTGCAAGCCGTTGCTTAGCAACGCGTAGCGACGATTGTTATTAACATGGCGGAATAAATTGCATGTCAAATTAAATGTATTTTAATATATTAGTATATATCGACAATATTACAAATATAAGAAAAAAAAGTATCCTATGTTCATCCCGGTACTCTCATGTATCTCTATGTGTGTATTTTATTACAATTAAATTAGCGGTTTGGCCCTGATTGCGTAAAAGACAGACAGACAGACAGTTTTACTTTCGAATTTATAATATAGGTATGGATGGATGGATTAATATACCGTAAAGTGTAATATATTCGTATAAATATTTTTTTATTTATTCAATGGCTGCTTTCATTTAGGCTTTTGCCTGAAATCATTGAAAGTACACGGATATTTTATTTAGCTTCACGCTGTATCCCGCACAAAGCGAGATAAACAAAGGAAACCTAGTAGTTTCCTAGTGCTTAATATTTTCATTTCTTCCCTCTTGTAACGACGCTAAGCCCGACGGTGAATTCCTCAAAACTCAAAAAATCGACGAAATGTGGTGAAGTGTCTTAATAGGAACAGAGTGTCCTAACACTAGGTTACCATGTTCCCTCTGCCTACACGTACCTACTGCTATGTACGGGATACAACGTCAAGGTAAAACAAACAAACAAACAAAACATTATTATAACTTATAACTAAATTCAATACAATCAATATGTAAATTTGAAATCAAGAGCGTGTTTAAATTATATAAGTACAATCATATTGTTTACTTTACAACCTAAGGTTTGCGCATTGCAGAGATTGCAATTCAAGTTATACGATTGCATTTTGCAATGCAATAAATGATTTTTAGTACTTAAAACTTTATGCAAATGAACTATTATTAAAACTAAAATATTTGTTTTTAATTTATTAGCTTCAAACTCTATTCTACATCTTTAACAGAGTAGGTAGAAACGTAGTGTTAAGACACTCCGTTTCCAACCATCTAAATTCGAGGCATTGCATTTCGATTTTGCGAAGTTGTTCAACCACGCTTTGACTTGTTACGAGAGCAGGAAAATGAAAATACTAAGTTACCGAAAGTGGGAATCGAACCCACAACCGTCGCATTTATTGTCAGGCGTTTTACCGAACTAGATATTTAAGAATTTCAAATTTTTGTCCTCAACCTATTGATTTCCTTGAGGCCAAACAGAGTAGTTCTAGGTTCTCTGTAATATGAAGCTATACAGTTTTCATCGTATGGCATTTGCTAATTACACTATTTATCTAAAATTATACGAATTAAATTCTAGTTCATCACTCCGTTTAATTACTTTTTTATTAAAAATCTAGAGGATTAAAGCAGGCAGATTCCTCTGGGTGGGAATCGAACCCACAACTGTCACATTTACAGTCCCAGTTTACACCCCTGCGCCACTACGGCCTCGATGTGTAAGGTGAGGTACACTATATTAATTATTAGTTTAGCTAAAACCCCGTTTAGATTATACTGTACTTTGTTCTATATTATGGGTCCTGTCATGCAACAGGCAATCAACGTGAGGAAATCACAGAACTGGGTTTCATAGGCCTACGTACGTTCAAACATATATGCTAAATAAACTTCAATATTTAGCTAGAAGATAAATCTAATAAATTATTTTTTTAGCTTCGCGCTGTACGCACTTGACATTGTTCCCGGGCAGAGAAAATTTAGGAAACTAGTGTTAACAAACTCCGTTCCTATTAAGACATTTCCCTTGCCCACTTTCCGCCGAATTATGGATCCATTGCGTTTTGAATAGCGAAACTCAACGCCGCGATTTGCCTCGTTGCCAGAGCAAAGAAATAAAAATATGAAATATTCCAATCCCTCGAGCGGGATCGAATCCACCACTTGTCGCATTTACATTCGCACGTTTGCGCGTCTGCGCCACGACCGGCCTCATAAATAACTTATTGATGAATAATCTATCATCTATATCTATATCTTTATTAACATAATAAAAAAGATATATAGCAAGTAGAGTTGAGTAGAAAATATTTAAACCATAAAAGATAAAGTGAACATTTTTGCAGAAATATTAACTTTGTAATCCTCATTAGAGAAGAGTAGGTATGTTGTGAACGTAATTCTTTCAGGTTTTATGTGGCAAGCGAGTCGTGCCATGTACGCCGTAGAGGAAAAAAGCTTTTAACTAAATACTGAAAGTATGAATTGAATAACCATTTTTGCAACAATGTCATAACATAAGATATATGAAAAGTACTTTCGTACGTTACATTTTTTTCTTTTTCTAAATTAATTTAGGCCAGTCGTGGCGCCGGGGCACAAGCGTGTATTGTAAATACGTAAGATTATGGGTTCGATTGTCGGTCGAGGTACTGAAAAAATATTTCATTTATTTCTTATGTATCATGGAACTAGAGTAAATAAAAAGTATAACGTTTTCTGGTAGAATGGTACTGGAGAAAAGGTAGCACTTTTCAATATATGTATACATTTTTTCATATTTGTTTGGTAGGAAATCAACTTGCACTACCTTATTATGTATATATAAAAAAAAACTGCATATTTTCCTCAAAAAAAATAAAAAATAATTGTACTCACCATGTCACTGTTGAGATGACGCAAAAGAATAGCATTGCCGTATAACAACGTTCTGTGACCTGAACCAGTTCCTTTGCCCTGAAAATAAATGTACGATTTTTTGGCATATTTTTCAAAATAATATTTTCAGTATGATGAGTTACAGTGAAAATATTAACAATGTATTTATATTACTAAAAATAACAAGTAATAATAAAAAAAATGTTTATTTTATTCATCTTAAGGATTTTATAGACTTAAAAATGATAAATCAAAAATGTGAGAATAATAAGTCTAAGCAGTATTAATTTTGTACACACCCATTGGTAACTTAGTTTTGTTATACAAAACTTGTATTAAGAAATATAATTCATTATTCATGCTCAAACTTGCTCAATTTTAATTATTATTTTTGATTAAATTACCATGCGTGTCTATAATCGCTATACAAATTTAAATATCACTAGAATTAAATAAATCTTATTAAAATTATTAGTTAAATTAATAAATCCAAAAATAAAGTGCAAAATGTACTGGATAATATTAATTTGTTATGTTTTTATTTTTTTTAGAAAACTAATAACTACTTATTTGATGAGAAAACGTTCTTTAAAGTTTGTTTTATAAGTTTATTATATTGAAAATATTATTTATTTAAAGTATATTTTATAAACGTATTATTTCTGAAACATATATTTATTTAATTAATATTTTTGTAGTATATTTCTACTAATGTGTTGAATATAAAATTTAAAATTATGGAAATAAAATATAACCAATTATTTTATTCAAAATTAGTGTCAAAATATTGAAACGAATATGAAATTGTTATAAAAAAAAAACAGTTTAGCGACAAAAAGAAAAATTTTGAATAATCACTTTGGTCAGTCACAATAAGAAGAATGTGACTTCAAAGTCATGCAAAACGTCACCACGAGAAATATCTTGGAAAAAATATTATGGAAAATTATAGAAATAGTTCGGAAAAAGTGGAAATTTAGTAGAAATTTTTAAGATATAACTCGTTGTGATCGTATTTGTTACCGATATTTCATATATTCATATACTCACTAATAAGTTTTCTTTGCCCTGGAAAATTTAAATACAAAGCTAGTACGTAAAAAGGGTAATATTATTCACAAATGAACACATTTATGTTAATTACAATATTACAATGTGTAGAATATAGAGATTTGCTGCTTGAAACCTTTATAGTAAAATAAATTAGATTAAAATATTTTGCAATACGTTTTTTTAAATAAAAAAAGATATTTAATTTAATATATTAAATAAGAAATAAATATTTTATAAAATAACGTATTACAAAATTATCATCTTAGATTGAAAAATATTTAAGACAAAATTTTAGTTGAAATATTCATTGAAAATTATTTTAAAAGGCAACAGTAATATAAGGATAGGTGTTCAAATGTTAATTTTATATAATTTACATGTGTATTTAAAGTTAACATCTTTTGAATACTTACGGTCTCCGAGCCGGCGGCGGTGACCAATTCTTGAAGAGCTCTTACCGACAACGCCTGGAAAATCGTTCGTTAATATATTATCATAATTAACTTTTTTAGGCTTCTAGCCTTTTTATGCATATGAGGATGGAGAAATAGCACCTAGTGCCAGGAAACTCCATTCTCCCCTTGCCGAAAATATGTTACTCTCTCATTTTCAATTTTTTTATAAAAAAAACGATGTAAGTTCAAAATATATTTTGATATAAATAATAATACTATAAGAAGTAGTACCTAAGAAAATAAGATTTTTCTGGATGAACAATGCGCAAAAACCCAGAAAGTCTAACCTCGCTACCGCCTTAGGTAGCGACATATTGGCCGTACTGTACATACAAATCTAAGTAAAAATAAAAAACATATTTACCTGTTCAATAACAAACACGCATTGAGATAGATCCGGCGGTATGTTCTTATCAGCTATGTTCTCTAAGAAACAATGTCGATTACCAAACCCCTCCGCTGCAAGACACACACGTTCACCAGTCGCTGTGCACGACAGGCATACCATGTCTTCCTGTGGATAGAAAACAAAAAAGGTATATAATATCTTATAAGTAAAAGTCCTAATTATCTAAAGATATTTTTTTATATAAAAAAATATAAAAAAAATGTTATTTGGATTAAGTTATCAGATTTTATATACTTTTTAACAACCGAATGCCTATAATAGCCCTGAGGGCCTCACGATTTTAATTTCAAATAGCATTACCATGGCAACACACTATTGATGAACATTCCATAAAATATTATCATAGGATTAACTTCATTGGGAATGGAACATTAGGAATGGGACTGAAACCCACATAAGCGTCTCATTTAAGATTGGAAACTGCTGCGCTACGGCGGCCTCATAGAAATACCGTATTCAAATTCAAATTCAAATTCAAATTCTGTTTTTCAAAATTCAAATGAAATTATTAATTTCAAAAACCCACAATAACAATAAAACTAACAAAATCTTTTTTATACAATAAGCTCCTTTCAAATCGCCCAACATACATAAGGAAAAAATTTATATAAGAGTACCTATGTGACAAGCTTAAGCAATTCGCGCCCCATATTTTCCTTTCTATTTCATTTCCGCAGCCGAGACATATTTTGTGATATAAAAACATATATTTCACAGATTATGTTAGTAGATATATCTATGTTGTTGTATCTAGAGATGTAATGATATTATAAACAACATGGGTAAAAACAACCACTCGCGGTCCAAAATAGGCTGTATAAGGTTTCAGTATTAGAATATTTCTATATTGACCAAATTCAATTGAACTTCGCTTCTATTTGTCCGTGGTGGCCTGAAGCTAATGAAAAAAGACGAATGATTGATGGCTCTAGGGTTGTCACGTTGAGTAATTTGTTAGTGACAGTTTTTGTTCAAATTATTTCTTGAATTGTTAAGAAAATAAAAGAAATATGTTGATTTGTTAATTTATTTAAGATTATTTGTATATAATTGTTATTGTGGAAAAGTTGAGGCATGCTGCATGCTACCTAATTAATGAAATAATATATGACAGTACCAACATATTGTATCGATTGGGAAATATATAATTTAAAAAAGCAGCTGTAGGTATACAGGTACCTGCGTGGCAGAGTAGTGTTAAGTCACGTTGCGTACTTTATCCTATTCTTACCTATATTAGAGAAATTGTGTGATATGACTGGCGAAATTCAGCGCCACATATAGTCTAACAGCCACGACAGATTTTATAAATAATTATAAATTATAGAAACAGAAATATCATTATCATAACCAAATTAAGGTATTTTATAACAAACTAGCGGACCCGGACGCGGCTACGCCTGCTTGAAATATGAGAATATAATTTCTATAGAAATATAATTTCAATCTAGATGAAATGCTAAAAGTGACTATTATATTATATTTATTTTCATAAGGATGAATATCAAAATGAACGAAAGCGGTCGCGTAGCGACGACGGTTGTTATTAACATGGCAGGATAAATTGCATGTAAAATTAGAAAGTACTTTAAAATATATTAGTATATATATGTAATGTAATATTATATAGCCTATAGCACTTCTGAAGAATGCAGCTTTCATACAAAACAAAAACAAAGTAAATCGATCCAGTAGATCCAGAGATCTTAGCGTTCAAACAAACAAACTCTTCCGCTTTATTATATTATTAAAGTATAGAAGTATAGATTTGATTTCAAATGTATAAAAATATTCTTTATATGAATAACAATAATAATATGTAAGTGGTGGCGTGCTTTTGGCACTGACCGGGTGCCAAGTTGTAGGTGTCAGGAAATGCCAATGACACTGAGTGCTATGTTATTATAATAATTGATGAATCGACGTTCCAACTCGTATATAGCATTGTTTAAAGCTTCGTTTGTCGTTGAGTATTTTATATATCAAGCTTCCTTTTTAGGGTTCCGTACTCTTAAATGAAAAGAACGGAGCCTTTAAATATAACAGTTTTACGCTTTACGCTATTTTCGCATGGCAAGCATGACTTTCCGCTCAAATTTCAAGACATTATTGAAACATGTTAAATGGTCTTGTTACCAAAAGGTGGAAATGAATATAACTCATTCCCACAAGTGGAGTTCAAATCCACAATCGCTATTTATATGTTGAACCGCTGTCTGTTAAATAGACGAAAAATTCATGTATATTTTATCTGTGGATATCCAATACGTCTATATTTCCAAAATATACTTAAGAATTTGACGTCAACAGTACTGCTATAATACGCAACCTGCAAAGGCAGAAATAAACTCTTGCATTAGATTATTCTTAGACGAGTTATATTTAACTTGGCCACTTGAAACGCATGACACAGTCCACACTCCATGCTCTACGTATTCATCTTCCAATTCATTTATATTATAGGTAAGTAGTATTTCATATATGTATAATAGGATTGCATTTGCGTTTAAATCTGAGCGACGCAGTTTATTTTAATAAGATAGTTTTTAATATGAAATATTTGTTGACTATCGATCGGCGATTGTTGGTTCGATTCCCACTCTGGGGAATCAAATATTTAATATTGTATGTATGATGTGATGAAGCGAATAAAGAAAGTGCAAAAGGAATGACAATTTAGGTATATGTTTATGTTTTTACCTAAAGACCGACCTAAATTAAAAAAAATATATAAACGTTTTAGATAATAATAAAAAAATCATATAAGCCATACTCATTCTGGGAAACAATAATCTTTGAGTAATTAATAACTTTCTGCGAAATTAGGCTACGAGGATTTTCAGAGTAAGATCATTAATAGTGTCCTATCATAGAATACGAAATTCTATAAGCTGTCTGAAGGTTATGTAAATGGTGACCAAAGTTTGAGCTGTAACCTTGTTATAATTGATGAATTTAGAGGGGTTTATTTAGGGAATTTATAAGGGCAAAATTTGGTACGCCACTAGTTCAAGTGAGGCAATGTTTCCAATTTCCTTACGGAACCTCGGAATGTATAATTGTATATACTCTCTCTCTCTATAACTTAGTGTCGTACGCTCTCCGCCCGAATTAGAGACAATGCTTGTTGAGAGGTGAAATTCAATGCCACAACGTCTACCTAAAATGAAAATAATTATTTAGTCCTAGTTGGAATCGAACCAACAACTTTGACACTTACAAACAGACGCTGTACCATTGTCATGATGGCCTCTCCTATTAAAATTACAAGAGGAATTATATTTTACATAATATAATTTCCATTAACATTTATAAAACTTAAATTTCCAACCCTTGGCAATATCGGTTGCAAAGGTTTAATAGAAGCGCTTTAATTAACGATACCTCCATAGCTCGCTCTTCCGTAGTTTTTATATCATTCTAAAACTAGGTTAAAATAATAAAAATATTTTAAATTCATATTAATAGAATATAGAGGTCATCATGGCACAGTGGACCAATGGATGATTGCGACGATATTTGCAAGTTTGTTGTATGTGTGTTTGTTTCTCATAGATAAAATTCAAGCTCTAAATATGACTTGGCCATTTTCACTGCCAGGCACAAATCAAATTTCTATTTAGTAGTTCAGTACAAGCAAAAAGTACACTAACTTGCAAATATGCCAAAAACATAAAAAATAGTGAAAATAATGTGAAAGTTTCTAGCGGAGACTTTGGAGAATAGAACCCGTAAATAGATTATGTTTCTAAGATTAGTAAAAATAATACAGAATTAAATCTGTCCGCACTCTCTTTATTTGCATAAGAATTAAGATACACCACCAACAATACCTACAGAATTTTCTAAACAAGTAATAAGTAATTTAAATTCAAGCGAAATACTATGTAGGAATTTCATAAATATGTATAAATTCTATAGTCAAATTGTTCTCAATATAATAGCCTGATATGATAAAGCAAAGTTGAATAGGGGATGGGGTGTTCGACCTCGATGCTGGAGAGAGCACCAAGATTTTATACAAAGATAAAATACTTTACCATCATTCACTTGTGATAACTTTGCGAGGATTTAATAATATTACTTTTTCATGGACGTTCATTTTTTCATCACAGTTTGCCAATATGATTTTTTAATTTTAAGGTATTGGGATTCATTTCCAGTATATCTGATATAAGCTTTTCGCTTTCGGCTATATCTGCCTAGATTTTGATATTCTCGGCTTTACTTAAATGTAATACATTATACTAATAGAAGAAAGAATTTTTCTTCGATTGTGGGTTCATTTGTCACTTTTGCGAATGGATTATGGCGTAGAGTTTCTCTACTCCAAAAGAAATGCTAAAGAAATCCAGCTAAATGCGCGATACAGCTTGAAGCTCAAAAAATCAACACAAACTTTCAATTGGACAAATAGAACTAGTGATAATTAAAAGATCTATGAACATAAAATAAGGGAATTAATTAAAACCATTTCTTTAGTTTTCGTTGTATTGTAATAGTTTTCTTACCAACAATAAATAACTCTTTCAAGAAATAAATAAATAAATAAAGATAGTCATCTCGTTTTCCTCAAAGAACATTAATGTTGCCTTTTAGTTGCAAAGTTTTTAGGAGTAGTTAAAAAGACTTGTTTTATAGGTTTACTTTAAGCTTTGTAGGTATAAGTAATTCCATTTGCATAGAAAATTTTCTTCAAGGTTCTTACGTTCCCCTTTAAATTTCTACGTCTTATAATAAAAAATTTAAAGTAGCCTTTAACTTTGAGCCTTTAAACTCTCCACACGCAGTTTTATTCTATAAAAAAGCGGAGAACGGAGTGTCTTATTAAAAGGTATTTTCTGTCTTCCCTCTTCAATAAGCGGGATAAAGCGTGAAGCTGAAGAAAAAATACAAAGCTAGTATTTTATAATGTAATTCACATACTTATTGTAGATTTAAAAGTTAAAATTAGCCACAACATGGTCTGCCAAAACCCAGAGGTGATTCATATAAGCTGATATATTAATAGAATAGATTTTATGTATATATACATAAGAGTTACCTACTTGTCTGATAATTAAAATATTAGAAACGATTTTTTATCCCTGTATGCCGAATATAGCACAGTACGCGGAGGCAACCTTGAAACGGTAAGTACGTTGCGTAATGAATGGCGGAATTCAACGCTGCACTTTTCCTTACAAATGTTTTTTTTTTAAGATAAATTGTCACACTTCTCCCACATGTTCTAACGGTTTTCAAGTAGTGCAGGCTACGTTAAAAAAAGTTACGTTTCTATGAATAAATGGAATTAAAGACTACCGTGTGGCTCTCCATTTTCTCTGTCTACTTCGCTAGCGTATAAAGCATGAAGCTAAATAAAAAGAGATTTGAACCAAAGGCCATACACATTTAGTGGGGAAAAAATAACGTCAAGTTTTGAGCTTTGAGGGTTTATGTTTTTAAAAGATAAATTTTATTTATGAGGTATACAAAAAATTGCAGCTCCAGAAACGACATAAAAGCTAAAGCTGCAGTGTAACAATAAGAAGAATATTAAGATCGTAAATTTTTATTAGAGTTTTGCTTGAAATATTTTCGTTGCTTATTTATTATTCAACATTCAAAAATTTTAAAAGAACTTTATGTACGCTACTGTTGATAGTATATAATATATATCTATGAAAATTTGTTCTACGTGTTCAATCCTCTAGGATTCAAATCCGGAAAGAGTCAAGAGTCAACGAGAACAGACGCCCGCCTGAACGATACGATTTAAAAAAAATAATTTCACACTGTATCCCGTAAATAGCGGAATCAAGATCCTAGTGTTAAGAGACTCCGTTCCCCACTTTCTGCCGAATTTTTCGAGGCATTAAGTGTTAAGCAACTATATGCGAAATAACGCATTTGCCTACTAATACTTACTAGTAAATCAGGTTTTTTTTTGGATTCTACAACCTTACTTAAGAACTTTTTTCACCTTTACGCTGTTCCCTCAGCAGGGTAGGCAGAAGGAACCTGGGAACATAGAGTGAAAACACTCCGATCCCATTACGGCATTTCTGTTTCCCACTTCACACCGAATTTTGGAGGTATTGCATGTTGAATGGCGGAACTCAACACCGCACCAAAAATAAAATATTTCATTTCCTCGAGTAGGAGTCGAACCTACAACCTGTCGCATTCACAGTCATACTTTGAGCCCCTGCGCTACGAGTGGCCTCATTTAAAAGCCTTCCTTTGTTACAAACCAATTATGAATAAATTATACATTTTCATAATTATAACAACATAACTTTAATCGCGGTAAATACAGTTGTGTCGGAATAAGCCTTATTTATTGTACAAAGTTCCAAGTTCCTGATTTTTAAAGGTCGCGCTGGAAGTTTTCCACCGAATCCTTCTACATTGCATGTTGGGTGGTGAAACCCAACGCCGCGCTTTGTCTCAACACTAGAGTGAAGAAATGAAAATATAATATTTCATTTTCTTTTTGTTCTTATTGTTATTTTTATTATGCCTCGTGCTGTATAATCGGGGCATTTAAACTTAAATATATATTTTTTAGGAAAACCTACACGAGAAAATATTAAGAATTTGAACGTGATTAGAATCAAATCTCGCTACGGTCATATTTTTATACTTTTTGTTTCGAATAACCTCTAATGGATATGAAACTCATAACCATCCCAACCATCCTTACCTACGTTTTTTTTTTAAACATTTTGATAAGAATTTACTATCGCAACTATCGATATTTTTAATTAAAGTTCCCAATGTTTCCCCAGCAGCCACTCTTACGTCACTCGTAATCAAATAATAGCTATAGTGTTACATCTCCGTAATTATCCCGCTGATCTAAATTATACGGTCGTTTGGCAGCTAAATGTATTGCTCTTGAAGTATTTCCTATAATACTATATATATATATATATATATATATATAACTATTGTAGAGGAGAATTAAATTTTAATTCATTGTTTCAGCTTTATCAGCTTCACGCTGCGTGTATCTCGCACACAGTAGGGTAGGCAGAGGGAATCTAGTGTTTATACACTCCGTTCCCCACTTAAGTAATTCTGCTAAACTAAACTTCAAGCTGTATTTGTACCCATTTACAGTTCTAAAAATATAACTTAACTTTACATAATTATATTCGCTATAAGGTTAGAATATTTTTAAGGATATCCTCCTGCCATCATATTAGGGGTTGTATATTAGGACAAACTGTATACAGTCTCGATACATTATGGACATCTGGTAAATAAAATATATTTTATACCTTTATCAATTAAAAGACTCGTGTCAATATCAATGTTACACTGTGACGAAATATCAGGGAATATCAGTTAAATATTTATTATTTATTGTACAAATATGTCCGATTTGAATCCATATCAATAATAGCGTAAAACGATTACGACAGTTATCTTTATAATTAGGAAAGTTTAAGAAAAAAAAAATTGTAGTGCCAAAAAAATGTAAACAAAATATTCTCCAATTAATATTAACATATACATATTATGAAACTATAGCTTACCGTTCGTAAGAATGAAACGTCATCCTGCTCGCTCGCTCCTCCTTCCGCTTCCGCCATTTTGAATACTTTTTGTTACTCGAACGTATAATTAAATCAATTCGTATTCATTCCTTTCGACATGCATAACTGTAACAAAGGAAACATGTATTAATTACATTAATGAAAGTAGTAAGAGGTCGTCGTGGCGCTGGCTGTGAGTTCGATTCTCAGGCAAAGGAATTAATTATTTTCACTTCCTCGCTCTGGTAAGAGGTCGTCTTACCAGAGCGCGGCGTTGAGATCCGCTACCCGCATATATCAGGGTAGTCACGGGGGACCTAGTATTTAGACATTCTCTTTTCCACTTTCCGCTTGATTTTCCAGACTGCCGAGCAGCGGTAATGAAGGCCACTCTTTATCTTGTTACCAGAGCAAGGAAATGATAATAATTTATTGTCCTGAGTGGAAATCGAACCCAGAACCGTCAGACGCTATGCCTATACACCAGGACGACTTCACATAAATGTAGGTACATGATTAAATTAAGGATTATCTTAAGTGAAATTAGAATCCACAATTGGTCCCACTACGCTACTACGGTTAAGTGCTTTTATATTTTTATATCCAAAGTGCCTAATTGCGGGTTGTTTCTAAGCCGGTACATACAAAATATATGTATATAAGCTATAATATATTAAATGAATAGGGTTAAAATGCCTTTGATAGGAACTTTCTCTGCAGTTTAGTAAAGTGAGAGTTGAGAATAATTGAAGTCTTTCATAGTATTGTTTTCATAATCATAATTCTGTAGGAGACATTTAGTTCTACTAACTAAATACTCTCCATCTAATCCGTACAAGACATCATTTCATGTCTTACTAATAAATGAAAAAGCTATTTAATTATTTACATTTTACAGAACTTATGAAATACGCAGATTTTAACGCCTTAAACATCGCTTACGTAATCTAAATGCCAGAAAACTTAATAAAACCAAGAAAATCAATATAAGCATTTAATTCAACCGAGATTCGAATCCATAAACACTATCATCATTCAACATTGTGTACTATCATCACCACCACTACGTCATAGGAAGAAAAAGAGAAATATAATTTAAATTATAATAATTGACATAGAGTATAATAATATTATGCAAAAGGAAAATTATAACCTTGCGTGCTCTGTTGAGTCATAAAGCTGAATTACAAGCGCCTACGATACATACTTTTGTTATTACATTGGTTTACGTTTTAAGGTCATTGCTGAATGCGTATTACTTTTAGTATTGTAGAATTTTAATTAAATATTGAATTGATTCTGATTTGTTTGTCTGTAAAACGATGTGTGTGGATTCGATTCTTAATCGGGGGAATGATTTTTACATTACACTTCCTCGCTGTGGCAACAAAACGAACGCCGGCCTTTCCTCGTACTTCCACCACTCAACAATTAATATCTTGAAGAAAGTAGAGGATGAAGATATGACTCGGAGATAGACACTAGGTCTTTTCTGATTACCCTTTTGTTACCAGAGCGAGGAAATGAAAATAATTCCCCAAGTGGGAATCGAACTCAATAACGCCGCGGTTACGGCGGCGCGACGGCCTCTGCCGAAAAACTATATGTTTTCCCAATATATTACTCCACCCTATCTATTATATGTTTTTTTTATTCAGTTTTCTTTATATTCAGAGTAGCTTCAACAAATATATAATAAAAAATAAGGAAATAATAAAAAATATTCCTTTATCCAACAGGTAAGAAGTACACCTATTTCGTATTTTATAAGATTTAATAAAATGATGTAGCGAATACCTTCCCAGCTCAACGCTACTCCTTGACCTACAAACCTTTATCATCGTTTACAAAAATGTATTTGGAATTTACTATAAGGAAGCAGCTGAATATTTTTATAATTTTTTAATTGTTTTTTAATACATTTTTCGTTTGCTTTACATTTTATTTTATATAATTTTTTACCTGCGGCTTCGCCCGCGTGGTCTATGACACTTGTCTCATTCCTGCATAGCATAGTT
This sequence comes from Heliconius melpomene rosina, assembly GCF_056956725.1. Classification (NCBI taxonomy): domain Eukaryota; kingdom Metazoa; phylum Arthropoda; class Insecta; order Lepidoptera; family Nymphalidae; genus Heliconius; species Heliconius melpomene. The sequence goes on along the minus strand of NC_140389.1, from coordinate 3,426,502 downwards.
TTATAATTTACTACAGAAATATATATTTTAAAAAGATTATATACATTTTATTTCAATAGATATTTATTTAAATCGAGAGTTGTGACTTCGATTCCTACTGAAGGTAATGTTTATATTTAAATACCATTTCCCTGGTTTTGACAAAATGTGGCGTTAAGTTCCGATATGCAACATATACATAAATGCCTTTAAATGGACGGATTCTAAACAGGAATTTCTTGGTAGAAAATAAAAAGAAAATAAATAAGTCGTTTTTCACATTTTAACACTCTCGTCACACATAACGTGCAAATTTAAATAAATTGCTCATAATTTCCTTAAGTAAAAAGTAAAGAGTAAAGTAAACTCGGTACATTACTCTGAAACTGCGATGAAATTTGTTTACATTATAAACAATGGCGAACACGATTATGAAACATAATGAAATTTATAACAAGCATTTTAGACTTTTTTTTAGCTTATCCTCATATTTTTTGTAGCTTATCCCTTAGCCTGCCTAACATTAGGTTCCAAGGTTCCCTCTGCCTACCCTGGTAGGCTAATGTTAAGACACTCCCTTTCATTTAATACGAGGTGGTGGTGTTCCCCACTTTACATCGAATCGTGGACGCGTTTATTGCGTATTAAGTGGCGGAACCTAACGCTGCGCTTTGCCAGAGCGAAGAAATATAATATTAAATATTTCAACTCCTCAATTGGGAATCGAACCCAGAATCTGTCGCGTTTAAAGTCGTACGCTTGTACCTCTCTGTCACAGCTGGCCTTACCGCTTTTTTCCTAAGTACTCATATATTTTAAAAAATATTTTGTGAACAAGGCTGAAGAGATTCTCTTTTGCATTCAACATATTTATGTTAACAACTATACATATAATGTTTTAATTTAAAAAAGAACACGCTGTAGATAATAAAAATATTTCGTAAAACATATGAAGTTTTTAGAGTAAAGTGCAAAAAAATTACGTAGCTTTAAGAGCCATTTGTTAGAACGTATGTATGGCTTGGTTATCAGAGCGATCCGACGGTTTTTAAAAAGCGCAGGTTCAAATACCGCAACATAAATATCAAATATTTATAAATTTTACTTTAAAAACACTATAAATAAAGAAAGTATCAAATGGAGAAAGTAAAAAAGGAAATGTAAACAATATATTGCGTATAGTTGGGATCGAACCCATAGCCACGAGGATTTCTCGCCATAATATACCTACATCATCTATATCCTATAATATATTTGTATGGAACTACGACAGAACACTTAATCCACTTAGCTGCATAACTTTCAAGGCTATGGCAGTTCTCGTTAAAGTTTATTGCAAATTAACTCGACATATTGTGCTTTATTGCGACGAAATATAACCCGATTGAGGAAATCGTAAAAGAAAATTAAGGTACTTTTGGAAAATCCTAATATATTTTCAGCTTCACACAGCCCCCTATATATTAGGATGGGCAGAGGGAACCTAGGAACCTAGTGTTAAGATACGCCGTATCCATTTAGGCTCTTTCGTTTCCTAGTCTGCCGCACTTGCGTGACGTGATAAGCGGCACAACTCAACGCCGCGCTTGAGTTATGACAACAACTAATAATAAAACTTTAAATAAAAAACACTAGTACCTAAAAGCTCTTTAAAAAAGTATCTTTTTTTTTTTTTAAATTAAACGTTACTTTATTAAATTTATGAGTGACCTAATTTCCAATGTAATATTTCCAGGTAGCGAAAATATTTTACAGACTTTATGGAAATTTCATCCAAAAGAACATCCGAGGTGGAAAACAAAATCCTGCTATAAAACTGTCGATGCTTTACCACACCCAATTTTATAGCTTTCTATGTAAGTGTAAATTGACAAGACGTATCAGTATAGTGCGTAAAATGGTACTGAATTTTTAGTATTTATTTCTTCTATATACTTATATCCCATATATAAAATATACATATAAGATTTACTTATAGGAAAAAAAAATAAGATCAAATATAAAAAGAAAATAGAAATAATATAGTAAGACAACCCCGTTTTGTTCCGTTTCTGTCTGAGAATCTGGTTCTCAAAATTCCGACAGAAACGGATCAAGAGGAAGGTACCTCTTAGATCTTAGTATTCTACATGTATAAAGATTTCATCATGGCGCAATGGAACACCATCTAATTGCAAACGATGGTTGTGGGTACGTTCCGCCACTAAACCGGAAGCTGATTTTGGACGGAAAGTAAAAAACGGAGTGTTTACACAGCAATGAGGAATAAAATGTCAAACTAAAAAAGCTGTTTGTCTGTTCTAATATCTTAGTGTTTTCTATCTCGCATACATAAAATAAAGAAATAAAAATAAAGACAAACCCGAAGCTAATGTTCTAACTGATCAACAGCGAACATCAATAATACTTGTACAAAATTTATTACATTCCGGAATCTTGTTTACGAAGTCGACGTATAAGTTAGAAAGAACATAAAGTGAAAAGAACCAAGTTTATTCTACTTAGGTATTACTTGAAATACAGAAGTACCTTCTGCTAGCTTATATTAGGAAATATACGCTCATTTGATCTTTGTATGTCAAAACAAGGGAAAATCTGAATATTTATACTAAATATTAGGATCACTTAGTGTAATGGCAACATCTTATTTCTTGGGAATCCCCCATTTATTTCGTCGCTCGAGTGCTCTCACTTAATATAAGCAAGTAGAAAATGTGAAAAGTGAATACAAAAAAAAAATTTTATGTTTTTCTACGAAATACCAATAAATTAAATTTTACGTACGATACGAAGTACTGATTAGGATCTAATACCCTTATACCAAACTCCCAAAACTGAAACATGGAATAATACTGAAAGCGCACTCAAGCAATAAAACCGGTTCAGATAGTTTACGTACTTCGTGGTTATGCAATTTTCAAAGTTCACGCTGTTCCTAAATATTTTACAAATATTTTATGGTTAAAACTACTGAAATATATACCATGTTTTACCACTTGACTCTTTTTCGTTACAGCATGGTAGACAAAGGAACCTAATGTTGAATTTAAATCTAATGTAAAGACTCCCCTTATAGTCAACGCTACGTTTTATCAGAACCCACTAGCACAATGTTTACAGGTCCACTGCGCCACAACGGCCTCGATACTTCTCAACGAGGGCGTTGATACCCCATATTTATACATTTTTGAAATATTTTGGCTTTGCTGTATTTTGTAGGAAATTTTCCGCGTAATTAAAATCTATAGGGTACTTCCCGTGGACTTACAGTCATGAAATTTGGCAGAAATTGATAACTTACAATACAAATAAAGGAAAATTCCGAAAAGTGAAAATCTATAGATGTTTCAAAGAAAAACATAATTGCAAACTTATATTAGCAGTTAATTTCATACAAAATGAGTGCAAACTTTGTCAACTTTTATAAGTTATACTTCCCGTTAACCTACAATCCAAAATTGATATAGAAGCCTCGGTTAGCAATTTTGACTTGCACTTAACCTGTTTTTATTTACAATTGCAATTGTAAATTAATAAAAATACGCATAGATATAAAAAAAAAAACAAAAAAAAGAGAGCTTTTTACAACAATATGCAATCAAAATAAAAACTGTACAGATAGAGCAGCCCCTGAATTGAACCTGAATATAATATGGGGTAGGGGGTGATTTATGTATGTGAATCTGACGTGTAATTCATGTGCGTGTCGGCTAACACGCCTGCCGCGATAGTATGTATGGTTTTTAATTCAAAATGTATGTATACACATTTAAAGTCCTCTGACTATATACGACGGTTGTGGATTCAATGCCAATTCGGGGTAACGAGTTACTTTTTTTTCTTCACTCTGATAATAAAATGTCTTGAATCTCGATCTCTCTCTCAAATCTCTATGTCTTGAAAACTAAACGGTAAGTAGCAAAGTGCCTTAACACTAAATTCCACCTGCCTACACTGTTATATGGCGAGGGTTAAGAATTGTATATTCGGGAAAACCATTAGGTTCACATTCCTATTGACTTGACGTATTAAGTACCAACAGACTTCTATATATATATATATATATATATATATATATATCTATATATTTATAATATAAATGAAAAAAAGGTGCTGCCACTCTCATAGAATACAAAGAACGTGAATACAGTTTCATATTACAAAAACAAAATGTTGACATTGACAGTAAACAAGGCGTCAAAATTATATCAAATTTTTCCTCACGTCTCCTCCGAGAATCCTTAAGTCAAATAAATTGAAGAACGTGGAATTGAAGAGGTCTCCAAAGAACGTTTGCCATTTGAATGGTAATTTGTTTTGAAGATTTTTTTTTTACTATGAAGTATGAAGAAAACATGATATAATACAATTATAACGTTATTGAGATTTTGAAGAAGTCACTGCATATGCTTCACCTATATTTCATCAAACCCACTCATTCACGAGGAACCTCCCACAATAAGTACGAGTTATTGACCACGCGGACAAAGCCGTAGGTGAAAGCTAGCTAATTATAATAATCAGTTTTTATACCCACCAAGCCCATCAATTTATATGAGTTTGGTAATCACATCCAATTAACAATAAAAGCAAATTTCAAGGGACGGGTGGGCCATAACCTCTTTATCAGGTCAATGTACTCAAATAAATTAATCTAAACTATTTTTTATGAGGTCATCAAGTCGCAGTGGAGCAGCGTCTGACAGGTAATGCAATGGTTGTGAGTTCGATTCTCTTTCGGGGGTGAATTATTTCCATCGCTCTATTAGTCGGCGATTTCCACGCGTTGAATTTTGCCATCCAACACGCAATGCCTCGAAAAATAGGCGGAGAGCTGAGACACAAATTTCATGACACACTAAAACCATGGTAATTATAGTTCTTACTTATATAAATTACCTAACATAAATTGGCATTTCAATAAATATGGATATCTAATATGATTGTCTGACATAAAAGAAATATATTTACACAATCTTTCACAATTCTAGACTAAGTAAATAAGAAAAAAACAGCGTCTTTTGTTTTTCTGTACTGTACCGAATGGTCCATGGATACTTGTTATTCCACTCACTGATTCTTTTATTAATTTTTAACATTTTGCTAAAAAAATTATTTAGATTGATTTATAGCCAAGCGCGGCGTTGAGTACCGCCACTTAACACTTAACGGAAAGTCTAATATCGGCGGAAAGTAGGGAAAGAATTGTCTTAATCCTAGGTTCCTACTGCGGCACTGCTTACCCCGATATATGCGGGATAGATCTAGTATATTTATATTCATACAATCTTCGTAGGTATATCCTACGAGTATCTACACACAAATATAACGTTCGTGTTTCTACATATATTGGATCTACAATATGGGCTGGGCGATGATAGATTGCTTTATTGCATGTAGAATATAGATGTGTACGGAACACGTGCCTATTGAGGAGATGGCGAAAATAGTGTTCCATATTCTTTACAGAGATTTTATAGGGAAGTTAGGAGTTTCCTCCTTGAAAATGTTACAACCTCGCTTATAATCAGTTTCTTTTGTTAATTGATGGATTTTACTTCCATTTGCTTCTGACTTTAGACGGACGGGTGTGAGTTCGATTCCTCTCGGTAAGAGTTATTTTCCCTTCCTTGTTCTGGTAACCAGACAATGCATGGCGTCATTTAACACACAATGTCCCGAAAATGGACATCGGATTCATAAGTGTCTTCTGTCAAATTGCACAAAAACCGATGAAGTACCAGTCGAATTCGGTCATCGAGGCCTCTGTACCAATTTCAGGATTATAGGTCAATCGGAAGTACGGTAGTACGGTAGCTTATAAAAGTTGTGGGCACATACACTCATTTTGTATGAAATGTAGTAGTTTATAATTAATTTCTTTGTGCTTAAAGGGATCGTAGATATGAATATTTGATATTAATTTCAGCTTTATAACTCAACTCGGTCTCGAGATAAATGTCACTGACAGACGGACAGCAAAGTGATCCTATAAGGATTCCGTTTTTACCTTTTACGGTGCGGAACTCTAAAAAATCTCGATGGGGAACACAACACGAACTTAAGACTCAATTATAAAATTGTTTTTAAAATTTACTTTTCTGCCAAGAATAAATATAACATAAATAATATATAACTTTAAATCCGAATATCTAAAAAGAGATTAAACTAGATTTATAACAGCTTTCCATTTCCAATATTGCGATATGTGGTAACAAATAACTCTGTTATACAACAGTTGATGGCTTGTGGCCGTGTGACGTCAACAAAAGCTAATTAATGCTATATAATGCAAATGTTAGTAATGTAATATTAATCTAATATGTATATTGTAGTTGTAATGGGTGTGACTGTAACCGCGACGGTAGTGGTTTCGATTCCCGCTCTAGGAAACTTTAATATTTTTATTTCTGACGTCCAGGCGGGGTTGAATTGAGTTTCACTTCTCAACACGTAATGCCTCCAGAATCCGGCGGAAAGTGGAGAGCGGAGTGTTTTAACACTGTTCTCCATGTGAATATAGCGTGAAGCTGAGCCTGTTATATAGTTCTTATAAATCTACACCTATTGGTGTAGATTAATAAAGAAATCTGACATTATTTTATTATATTTTTATCAATAAATGGTTAATTGCTACTTTCTCAAACTTATTTGAAATTCTTATTATATTATAGCCTAGATATCCTAGAGGCTATCATCTTATTTAAACAATATTTTATCCTCAAATAAATTGCGTACTCCGCAAATCTGAGAAGCAAGCTGAGAAGATACACTAAGAAATACGTCAGAACGAACTGGATAGTAGAGTTCAATGTCAAGTTTCGTCTAGCCGGGCCAGGAAAATAATTGGTATATATAATTGTAAATATGACATACAAAACCTTGTTTGCATCAAAGCGATACGACGTACTCAAAGAAATACGTAATATATAGCAGAAAAACCGTGCAGTTCTAGCAAAAGGTTCACATATTTGTATGTACATATGAGGTACTTTAGACCTCAAGAGTCAAGAGTCTCTGAATATTCATCGACTTTGCCTTAATAATAGGTTATTTATGATAATATAAAACGTTATCTTATAAGAATTAATTGTATCAATGTATGTATGAGATGAATCCCATTTATCAGATGAGAATCTTTATCAAAAGAAAGAAAATGTATTAGTAATTTCTTCACGTAACTTATTTGTTTACGGTTCACGCACTTACCTGACTGGGTAGGCAGAAGGGAGTTAGTGCTAAGACATTCTGCTCTCCATTTTCCAGCCGAATTAGTTAAACTGTCTATCTTTCTGTTTGACCGGGCTTATCTCCGAAACTATGAACCGATTTTTATGAGACTAAAACTGAAAGATAATGGTGGTTGTAGAGGAACATATATTTTTTACATGGGAATTCCTGAACGATTGGATTTTTAGCGGAAAATACTGCGTGTACCCCGAGCGCGTGCCTACTGTCAACCTAGATATATGAGAAATATAAAACATTTTTCTAGTAAATACAACATCCTATCCTATCCTATCCTATCCTATATCTTATAAAACAAAGTCGCTTTTCGTGTCTGTCTGTTGTTTCTAACTCTTCTTCTTCTAAACCACCCAACGGATTTTAATGCGGTCTTCACCATTAGGTCGAGTATTTTTCATAGAAGGTTTATATATAGTTTATTATTTGTACATTCTTATGTAAATTAACATAAATATGATAAATGTGTATAAAGTCCTACCCGTTGAGACACTTTCGCGCATGCGCTGCTTTAATGGTAAGTACTACATGAAAATAATGTACTAGAGTATTGTTTCTCTTAATAAGATCTACAAAAAAGTCCGCGACGGCATATTCGTATCTTTTAAGAATAACGTGTAGTGATCATTTTTCTGTCTAAAAATAACAATTTCAATATATTTTTTATTGTGAGTCATATTTTTCCATAATGGTATTAATCCTTATCCTTTAAAATACTTTATTATTTTTTTACGTTAAACGAATATAAAATTTGCTTTTTACACTATTTCGAAATTGCGAATAGTTTTACAGAAAAACGCATTTAATTGTTGACACATCCCGCCGTTGACACCTCAGGTGTATGTTACTCAAGTTTCACTTATCCCTTACTCACAGCATATAAATAAATATATTAGTTACGTTGGCCATTTAATGTAGATCAAAACTGTCTTTTACTGTTTTTCATTTTAATAAGTACTTTAGAAGTTGTTACAATATCAAAAAATCCTTGCTGCGAAACGGCTCGCCACTTGCCATGCGTCCGCCGCGCCCGCCTGCCTTACACGCATCGGTGGTTCAGTGGTAGAATGCTCGCCTGCCACGCGAGCGGGCCGGGTTCGATTCCCGGCCGATACATTCTATTTAATTTTCCTCACAGGCAGCCACGTAGTGCTTGCTTTTCATCAGGGACAGAATACCCTCTTCAGCATTAACCACAAGCTCGAAAAAAAAACCCGCCTGCCTTTATAGCAACGAAGATTTAGATGCGTTTGCACGTATTGGATAATTGGAGTTGAATGTATTATTTCAGCGCGATATATTTGGTTTCAAATTTTTTGTAGTAGTTATTAGTAGGTAGGTTTTTGTTTATAATTTCTTCCGTTTAAAAATAGTCATTTAAATATATATTTTAATAAGTACTTGAAAAGATTAGTAGCACAGATTTAAATACATACATATTAAATACTTACATACGGTACATACTAAAAAATCCTTGCTGTGTAAAACAATTGGAAAATCCTTATTGAAACTACGAAAATGCGGGTTGCATTAGGGTTTAATTAATTTTCACATTATCTTAAGTGCTTTGCAAACATACATTATATGAATAATCCAGTAGTAAAAGCGGGCGAAGCCGCAAGAGGGCCGCTAGTTTCAAATAAAAGAATCAAATAAAATCTCAAAAAAGAATTATAATCTATATATAAGTATAGACTACCATACTCAAATATTGTCATAAGTATACCTGATTAATTAAATCATATTAAAAATAAATATATGTATAGTTCAAGCGGACGAAACCGCGCGGTAAACAAGAAAGGTCTAGTAAACAAGAAATTAAATTTGCCACCAGCTATATATTTATTGCACGACTTTTAAATAAAGAATATTATATATTTATTATTATATTTCTAACTTTAAGCAAAAACTCTAAAAATTTCAAAGTACCAAAAACACTTCATACCGCCCGTCGCTTCTCGTAGCATCGTTAATAAAAAAACAAAAGATAAATTACTTTCGTTGGAGAAAAGTGTGACCTAGTTTCACAGTTCACTTCTTTCCTTCCACGGATCAAACCATTATATAACAAAAGTTTGGTAAGTAATTATTATTAATCACAAAAAATCGGCCAAGAGTGAGTTGGGAAAACCTATATTACCAATACCACCATTAAACTGTTCTTGATATGCTATTTTCAGTCGACATTAAACAGGGGGAGGTTCTTATCGAAATCTACGAAATTAATGTTATTTAAACTAATTTTCGTTTGAAATTGTCTGTTGAATTGTAAAATCCCCTTTTTTACAATTTTCCACTTCGTATTTCAAAAGTTAGGGAGGGAGAATACGATCACTTGGTAACTGAAATGGTAAACACTTTAGAAGCAAATATCTCACAAGTATTGCCATAATCAAAAAGAGACCACCTTCGTAACGAAGTAATATCAAAATACCTATTATTTTATTTCGATTTCGCGGAAAGAACGTATGGAATAATATGGAAACTTTAACTTATAATAAATTTAATCTTATGATATTTCATATAAGCAAGCATGTTCAATTATCTAAAATTAATTCCTAAATAAAAAAATAGGAAGCCATTTTAATTTCACCTCTAAACAAAGCGTTCCCGCCATACGGGTGTAGGCCCGCCCACAGGTGCGCCTGCCAACTATTTTATTAATACTCCACAGACTACCTGTCGTTTTATTTTTGAATTTCTAACCAACTTTAAAATGTCTTAGTACAGTTGAGATATATTCATTTACTTTTTGAACAAATATTTTTAGCAATTTTTATTTTTTTTCTTATTTAGGCAGAGGGAAACTGGGAACTTAGTGTTAAGGCACTCCTTCCTTCCTTCCTTCCTTTTGAGACCCTTTCGTTTCCCACTTTCCAATTCTAGAGGCGCTACGTTACTAAAATCAGGAAATGAAAATATTAAATATTTAATTTCCTAGACTGGCCATCGAACTCACAACCTGACGCGTTTACAGTCCGACGCTTATGAACCTGCGCCACTGGACTCTTAATAATTATTTTTTCTACATTTTCGTCCAGGCAAAGAAACGAGTGGGTCACCTGATGTCAAGTGGTTACTGCTGCCCATGAGCACTTGCAGCCTCAGAGAAACCACCAAGGCATTGTCGGCTTTTAAATTTATTTGTTTAATTAATTCATTTGGTTAATACATTTATTTTTTTATTATTTAAGTTATTGTTCATGTCACAGTTAATTTGACTGTATCCGTTTAAAGTCGAATTTGAATACCACTATAACGATTATTTATATTTACAACTTTGTACGTGAAAAACGAAATATATTAGATAATAATAAGCTTGAGGAAGTTGTAACTCAGTAATAGCACAGTGTGTGACTGACCTTGACTTGTGGATTCGATTCCTGCTCGAGGCATTGAATTATTTTCATTTATCCGCTCTGGTGACCAGACAAAGCGCGTAGCTGAACTCCGCCATTTAACACACAGCATTTCGAGAATTAGGCGGAAAGTGAAAATTGAGGTGTGTGAAGCTAAAAAAAATGCTATTTTGATAATTTAACTATATATCCTATTAATAAATTACAAATATATTAATAAAAGTAAGTACAATATAATTAACCCATAATCACTTTCATAGAAAAGTAACGAAGCATAAATCATTCTCCGGATTCATTACACCTTCGTATTACTTATTCCATGTTTTTCCAACTGTAGTTGTTGGGTAAAATATTTACGGGCCATGAATTCTGTTGGATTTACCGCATGAATATTGAGATGAGCTTGCAATTACACGTTTTATAGTTTGATAACTAATAACTTCACGCTCTATCCCGCACATAGAAGAGTAAGCACAGGGACCCAGTGTAGTGTAGGACACTCTGTTCCCATTAAAGCACTGTCATTCAATACTTTTTAGTAAATTTCTGAAATCATTGTTGAGTAGTGGAACTCAACGCCGCGCCCCGAGTTTTTACTGCAAAATTAATATGAATGTGTCTAAAAAACTCCACTGAACTATAAAAATTGACCGTGAAAAAGACGCCAATTACCTTACTCGTTGACATTAGAAGACATATTATACAAACAAATAATTTAAACCTAATTTTAATTTTAAAAGCTTCGTTATCTAATATAGAAATAAATATATAATGTTATGGTAGAGGCCATTCGTGGCCCATGAACATAAAGTGTGACTGTAAAATTGACTGGTTGTGGGTTCGGTAAAGCGCGGCGGTGAGTTCCGCCACTCAACACGCAAAGCCTCCAGAATTCGGCGGAAAGTGGGAAACGGAGTGCCTTAACACTAAGTTCCCTTTGCCTACCCTGCTGTGTGGATTTTTTATGTTATGGTAAGTTATACATATATTTTAAGACCGTCTGACTGTTTGCGACGGTTGTAGATTCGATTCACTCTCGAGGGTATATATTATTTTCGTTACCTGCCTTTTATAGCAAGACAAAGCACGCTGTTGAGTTCCGCCACAAATAAATACATAAATAAAAACTTCATTTTCTCTCTAAAATTGGATGGAAAACAGAGAACGGTACACACCGTTCTTCGTTCTTCTTAACACTTAATTACATCTCTCCTCGCTGTGTGCGGGATACAGCGTGAAGCTTAAAAAAATATTTTTAAATTGCACCATTGGTGCCTGAAGTTTCAAAATGGACGTAAAATATATAATAGACTGACAATATAGAAAAATATATATAAGCAACAACTAATTTAGTATCAATTAAATTAAAATTATTCTTCAGCGATGGAAATTTTCGCAAAATTGCTCTTTTTACAAATATAATAATAATTAAACGCGACCGAATTATGTCAAAATATAATAAATAACAGTTAGCTGTCTATTCAAAACATAAAAGCATAAAGAACATTTTTACACACAAAAATAAGCTTTATCACGCAGAACGACAAAACAAAATCGCTTATATCCTTTTTTTATAGATAATAGTTAAAATGGCAATCAAAAATGACATAAACTAACCTTTATAAAGTCTAATAAAATCCAGATTATAAAATATAACACTCACAATCACTTATTATTATAATATGCTATTTAAAATGGCACAATCTCACGTTACTTTTTATAACAAAAACAAAGGAAACACATTTTTATTCACTTTATTAGATAGCGTGTTATACGGCCGAGTGCCGCAGAAATACTGAAACCCGCAAAGTCGCAAACCTGCCTTCGGGAATTTTCAGAGTTGCTACAAGTAAATTTTTACCACTTTTCACGGAATGTACTGGTATAGGCTTTGTTTAATTATAATATTTAAAATGACTAAATAAATAATGAATAATATTAAATATCATTGCATAAATTTGAAAGAGGTAAAAATATTGAAAACCAAAAAAAGACGAAGAAATATATTTATGTGACAGTAGCTAGAGCGAGATAGAGCTAGCTAACTTATTTGATAAATTTTACTTGTTAATATTTATAGAGAATATTATATTATATTCTCAAAATTGTAAAAAAAAGTAATATTTTTAACAACGACACTGAAAAGATGTTTTCATTATTTATTAAATTTATTACGACAAAAAGTGTCGTCACAATATTTTTGCACACTATAAACTTACAATGATTTCAAATTTACTTTAAAAACAAAAGTTACTTATATACCTATGTCAATTTTGATTTTTCAATAAGAAATAACAAAGCTTTACGTAATACACACATAGCACAGGAGTATTCCTTTTAAGACCATATGCAAGCGCAATAACCCAAAAGTTTGTGATATGGTATGTTGCAAATCCAAGCTAGCTCGTTCTCACTTCTATGTCCTAAGCAGTCGCTTATACAATGATGTTAATAAAATTATCAACATTTACCCTTTGCTTTCTACGAAATGTAAAGCAGTTATGTATACCTGGCTGCAGAAGTTGTCCTATTTGGATACGGAGAATCTTCTTCGTAGCTAAGTTACATTCACGACACGTACATACATTCACGCGCATAAACACACACACACACACACACACACACATGCACGCACGCACGCACACGCACACACAGACACACACACACACACACACATTCTACACGTGGTAATAATACAGAATCTAATTGTTTTTCTTTCTCAATAATTAATTTAAACGTTGTTATATCGCTTTATTTTGCTTATGTCAACATAATAATATGTAATTGATGAGTATTTTCACGTTTGTCATCGAATTAGTGTCTTAAGGGGCAAAGATGCTGGCAGCTGTGACACAGTTTACACTAGTACGGCTGCCATCGCTCACCTCTACTAATTTCTTGTCTTGTTTTTTCCATAGTTCTACTAAATTAGAGTGCATTTGTAACATTTAATTACTGAATAAAGCATTATTATTATTATTATTATTAATATAAATATCTTAAACTGTAGCCGTGTAGTTTTTTCGAACTAAAATAAACGCTCATAAATATTGACATTTACATATAGTGATGTCATTAAGAACATTTTCCACAGATTAAACCCAATTTCCACAGATTAAAACTAATTAAGACAAATAATGGACGTGTTAATGATCAAAGTTTTTTACTTCGACAGTCGTAATATTATGCTTATTTTATTCGCCGTATATTGGAGATCGGCCAAATTATACGATACCATAGTTTTCATGTTCCACGGTTACTTTGTAAAGGCTTTACAGTGTCTATGTTAATATATAGAATTAAAATATTAATATAGTATGTGTTATCCTCTTATTTAGGCGATATTAAGAGCTTATTTTTGAAGACAGGTCAAAACAACACTTGGAGTCAAGATCCGTTAGTAATCTATTATATCTGTTAGTCTGTATGTCCACATTACTTCTCTATTTTAAAAACTAAGGCGAACTGTACTAAAAAACATGACACAACAAGAATTTTATAACAGTAAAAACTTATTATTTTATTAAAATTTAATAAATTATAGGGAAAATTCAATTCTCGTATACAGATCACCGACTGTTGACAACTGCATTGTAACGAGTTTAAATTCGATTTTCACTTTAGCATGACCCTCAAATTCATGTGGAATTTCCTTAACTAAAAACTAATAAGCTTTTTAGCTACCAGAATCTTAAAAGTAAAATGCTCAGGTGTGACTGTAAATGTGACAGGTTGTGGATACGATTACCATTCGAGGAAATGAAATATTCAATATTTTCATTTCTTCGTCTGGTGTCGAGGTAAAGCGCGGCGTTCAGATCCGCTACTCAACACGCAATGCTTCCAAAAACTGAGGGAGTGAAAAATTAACCTAGGTTTTCTCTGCCTATCCTGCTATGTGCGGGATAAAATCATGAAGGTAATAAAATATTAAACCTGATTCAATATAAAAAATATATATTTAAAATATTTTTTTTACTGCAATGCTTTAAAATGTTTTTCACACGCCAAACATTTTAAACTTATCGAAAATCTATATGTTATGTATAAAAATCGGACATTTTTTTTTTTGCAGCTTTGTACTTTTCAGATTTTTGCATAGAAATATTGCATGAAACACCTCAATTAACTTTTTATTGGTAATATCTCTAATATTTTTATCATTTTTTTTTAACTGCACGCTGTATCTCGCACATAGCAGGGTAGGGTAGGGAACCTAGTGTTAAGACACTCCAATCCCGGAGACGAGAAGGAGACAAGAATTCTTGTGGCATTGCCTGTTGAGTGGCAAAATTCAATGCCTCATTATCAGAGTCAGAAAATGAAAATATTATTTATCGGTTTAATGAATCGAGTGGGAATCGAATTCACAACCATCAGGTTTACAGTCACTCATTGCTGTGACGGCCTCTACTCAACATTAATTGCTAATTATCAATTTTAAATAATTAAATTATTGTTTATTATATATTAATAATTAATCAAAGCCTAAATTAATCAAAGCCTAAATTACTTTTTCAAGAAGGGCGAACAAAATAATTTAGTTTCAAGGTAGCTCCAATCTTGTTAGCTCTCATCTTTTAACGCCAGGCTGCTACTTCCGCATGAATATCTTATAGGTAGACTACGGCACCCGAACTCTACCTACCACTACCTAGTATATTAAACGAAGCTTCCTTTAGTAGTCTAAGTTTCTATATAGGGAAAGAAAATATTTTGCATTTTTTTTTTTTATATTTTGAAAATATAGTCCTTTGTTTAAATTTTGATATTGCAATTAATAGTCCGTTAAAGGTAACTTTAGTTTGAGTTTTGTGATTTTAAAAAAAATATAGTAATTAATAGTGTAGTAAGAATTTCCATATATTTTTAGATGCCAAATTTCAACTTTCTATCACTAGTAGTACCTAACGTCAGTGCGTCGTCTTTCAATCACTTAAGAACGGAAGAACCTTTCTATAGTAGACCTTCTTTAAGGGGACAGACTATTGATGCCATCATAATGCTCTTTACGTTTAAACACCGTAATAAAAATTGTGTGGCGTTTAACTCCGCCACTACACAATATAACCATCTTCCACTACATTCTCTTTGCTTACTTTATCTGTGGACGATGAAAATTATTATACAAAAACTCGTGGCTCGTGTATAACTAGAAACTAATAAAATATAAATAAAATACTTACTAAAAATCACTAGGCACATCCATACACTACCGCTGAACGCACTGTTCACACATTATCACTGAACAAACAACAAAATTGTATATATATTTAAATAATGAACACACAAAAAGGGATACCTTTCCAATCAAAAAAATCGTATTTCGTCAAAAATCCCTAATAATAGGAATTCTCTATAGTCCGGGCAGCGCGACCGCCGGACGGTATTTAGAACGAAGCAACGCACGCGTTCAAATCTATTTATATTTTAGCCGGGGATGTTGGTTAGCCAGTTCCAATTGAGCTGTGATTTCTGAATAAGCGTGTGGACACATGGGTGATTCGTATTATTATTATTATGTTTCTCTTTAAAGATTCAAGGGTTCAAAAGAACCCGGTCCTTTGGAAGGCTTGCGTGAGGGCACAGGTCCAACACGTAGAGGCCCCTTAGAGAATATTCAAATGTTTAATGTTTTTTAATATTATTATTAACTTTCATTCCTCACGCACCACTGAATTTCTGAGATGTTTCGAGTCGCGAAGCTCTATTATTACAGTGAAGAAATGAAAATAAATAATTTCCACGAGTTTGAATGAAATTCACAATTATCACGTTTACTCTCAGAGGCATTTCGATCCACAGACTTTAAGGAATTGAGGAAGAGAGCATTATGTTCCAAAAAAAATTTAGTATTAATAAATTTCTATGAAATAATTTTAAATGAAAATGAATTTTAAGTTTAATTAAAATTCCGTACCTATTTATTACTATCTAAAAGTAATCTTTAATAGCTTCTACTTAATATATTTATATTATTATTAAGAAATTATATTATTATTAGAACTCGTATTTTTTAGATAATATCACAATCCTCTACTAAAAATCATTGAATACCAAGCTTAAACCTATTATTACAATTACATGTGAAACATCAACGTAATGGCGGTTCATTTTACACTTGTCGCTTACCACACTGTTTCGTATAATAAATATCCAAAAGACCCCGACTCTGGTCTATCTCAAATAAAATCGACATTGTTTTGTTATTTAAGTTTTAACATGACATTAAAATTATAAGGTTAATTGTCGGACATATCAATAGAAGTGAAATAAAAGCAACAGTGCTTCCTTGTAGACAGGTATCTCTATATCTTTCGATCCAGTCACATGTACTATACTTACTTACTTGTTACTGTATATAAATAAAATTGAAATGCCTGTCTGTTATTTCAAAATAACTGTGTTTTTTCATGTAGTACACGATACTAAAACACAAACAAACCAAGCTAATCGCTGGAACAGCAGAACCGATTTTTATGGGGCTTTCTTTCGAAGGAGGTTTTGGAACAACATATAGGCTACCTTATATCTTGAAATTTAAGCGGGATCGAGATTTATGCAACCGCGCTTACCGTGCGCGTACTGGTACGTTAGGTAGGCCCAGTAAATAAACTAAGCATTTTCCTTTTTAATACGACAATTTTTAAAATTTTTGACAATTGACAATTTTTAAAACATCATGCATCTATGAAATCTTCTGAAATTTATAAATTCCAAATTTAAAATCCGATTTCTTTACAATTCAGTAAAATGACGATCCATAAAGAAGATATGGTGTTGCCAGTACCTATTATTTAAGATGGAAAGGACAAAATAAATAAAAACATTTATTTAATAACATAATCATAAAAATCACAATATAACAACCAACAACAGTTAAATCAAATTATAAAAAAATAAACAACGAGATATTAAAAGCTAGAAAAATCTATTTGTTCGTACAGGTAAGCTGAAAGCTCAACTTTTACAATTTGTCAAGCAAACATTAGCGACTTACAAAATCCTTCAACACTTCAATTTGACGAAATGTAAGAAGCCAAACAATTTGTCATATACGTTCAAAAAATTAATCAAAATCGAATCTAAATACATGATTTATCTGAAAACAGATAATAATTCATTGAAGTTGACGACAGATCCGCAAATAAGGATGAAGACGCCAATCGAGATTAGAACTACTCCTTTCCACAACCTCCACTTGTACTTGCCGAGGCCTGGTCGCTGCCATATGGTCATTAAATAAATCATATTCGGCCAGATGAACGCCATGTTTGACAGACAAAATGTTCCCAGCTGAAAAAATATATGATTTTTTATTATATAATTGTATGCTACTACCTGGTGGCCTAATATACTATAATAAAAGGACTTGTCCTCACTGACTGAGGTAAGACGCACGCACAGCCGTAACCGCTGTGCGTAGAAACGTTAAATTTGGATAGATATTTACTTTTGTAATCTGGACATCCACTAAGAAGGGATTTTGAAAAATTTTTACCCTAAAAGGGTGAAATAGAGGTTCAAAGTTTGTATGGAAAAAAAATTAAATCGGCACTGATTTTTATAAAATTTTAAATTTAGATTTTTAAAAGTATTTAATTGAACACGTGTTTCATCGTTTTCTAGAATTCTTCCCCTAAGGGTGCAAATAAGGGGTTGAAAGTTTGTATAGAATTTTTTTTAAATCGGCACCAATTTTTATAAAATTTGAAATTCAGACTCTTAAAAGTATTTAATTAAACACATGTTTCATGGTTTTCTAGAATTCACCTCCTAAGGGTGCAAATAAGGGGTTGAAAGTTTGTATGGAAAAATCTTTAAATCGCCACCGATTTTTATAAAATTTTAAATTTAGACTCTTAAAAATATTTCATTGAACTTAAGTTTCGTGGTTTATTTTAATTCATCCCCTAGGGGTGTAAATAAGGGGTTGAAAGTTTATATAGAAAAATCTTTAAATCGCCACAGATTTTTATAAAATTTGAAATTGAGACTCTTAAAAATATTTTATTGAACACGTGTTTCAAAGTTTATTAGAATTCACCCCTAAGCAATCAGCAAGCAAAGCTGCGCGCGTCCGCTAGTATACTATAATAGTTATATAAGCTAAGAAAAATCGTATTGACAGCAGTACAATTTTTTAGTTCCACTCTTTCTCCATATATAATACTAAATAGGGTGAATTCTAATAAACCATGAAACATGTGTTCAATGAAATATTTTTAAGAGTCTAAATTTCAAATTTTATAAAAATCGGTGGCGATTTAAGATTTTTTCCATACTAACTTTCAACCCCTATTTCGCCCCTTTAGGGTTAAAATTTTCCAAAATCCCTTCTTAGTGGATGTCCAGATTACGAAAGTAAACATCTGTCCAAATTTAACGTTTCTACGCACAGCGGTTACGGCTGTGCGTGCGTCTTACCTCAGTCAGTGAGGACAAGTCCTTTTATATATATAGATAAACAAAGATAACTTAGCGTTAAGGACTAGTGGGTGACTCGCGACAGGTTGTCGGCACGATTCTCACTCGAGGAAATGAAATATATAATATTTTCATTCGTTCTGATATCCACTCAACACCCATTGCCACCAGAATTCAGCGGGAAGTGGAGAGCGTAATATTTTAGCACCAGGCTCTCTCTGCCTACCCTGCTACATGCGGGATACAGCGTAAAGCTGAAAAAAAAAGAAGTAAATATACAGCTAAAACCTAATATAACAGTATCAAACTAAAAACTTACAAAACCCATAAGAGCATTAATATTGGGAAACACAATGGCGACGATGCCAATGATCACAACAAATATTGCCCTGTAAATCAATTCCCACATCAAAATCTTGTTCTGGTTGTGGAACGGCTTGATGTAGTAGAAGCACAAATTGAACGGCACCCAGTAGTTCAGCGCGTGGGTCACGTAAATCATGATAGCTATACCACCTTTCAATATTTTGGGGAAACTGAAATTATATTAAAAGCAAAAATATAATATGTACTAAAATATTTCAAATTGCGAAACTTGAAAAGTCAAAAATTGCAAATTTCTGTTATTGCTGTTTTGAACTACTAACAAGAGTAGTTTTTGATTACATACACTTTTTAAAATAAATCACAATTTTTTAGAAATTTTGAAAACAAATAATTAAAATTACACTTCTTTGTATTAGCAACGTTGATTGTTATTATTATATAAAGAATATTAAAAGAGAAAATAAAGAAAAATGAAAAAATGTGTTAAAATAACGATTAAATTGTTAATAAGAAAATTAAAAGTAAAAATGTACTAACAGAGTCATAGGGAAGTTGACAGTTATGGGAGATTCACAAGCGTCTAAAAAGGCAACGTATCCAAAGAACGATACCGAAAACGTGCACATTATAATAAGTGCCATTCCTATAAAAACATAAAAAATTAAGATATCAAGACATCAAGACATTAAGACATCTATACTATAATTATTAAGCTGAAGAGTTTGCTTGGTGGTGGCGTTAATCTTAGGAACTACTGGTTCATAGTCCGTTTAACTGGAAAGAAAAGAATTTCTTCCTTCCTCCGTAAACATAATTTTTTTTCTTCCCAAAAATGAAATAGTTTTTTTTAAACAAAATAAATATATAATACCTAAACCACTTTTGAGAAGTGTGGTTTTCATACAAAACAAAAATGTTAATCCTACCAGTAGTTCCAGATGTCTTAGCCTTTAAACAAACAAACATAATCTTGCACTTTATTAGATTAGTATTAACATAGATATTATTATTTAGTACAGTACAGTAAAAATGATTTGAAGGCCGTCGTGCCACAGCAACTGTAAACACGTCGGTTGTGGGCTCGAATCCCACTTCCACGAGGAAATTAAATATTCATGATATTCATTTCCTCACTCTGGCCATCAGGCAAAGCGCGGCGTTGAGTTCCACCACTCATCTTGCAATACCTTGAGAATTCACGTAGGGCACGGAAGTGTTAAGGGAAACGAAGTATCTTAATACCAGGTTCTCTTACCTCTGCTTCGGCTGCTATAAGCAGGATATACCTTTTTTAAGCTAAAAAAACATTTTTAAACCAATATTCATTGAATGAGTTGAACTGATGGAACTTTAACCATTAAATCTTACCACAGAACAAAGCCTGTGGAAATTTCCTCGGATCCTTCATATTATTCTCGATAGGTATTACCACGCCAGAGCAGGACATGCTGAACACCGACATGCCGACGTATTCAAAAAAATTATATATCTTCGTTACAGCCACCGTGTTTGAAAACGTAGGGTTCAACATGAATGCATAGTAAACGGTCAATGCTATGCAGAACACTGTAATAAAGCCAATAGTTTTTAGGGTTCCGTACTTCAATAGAAAAAAAACTGTTAGATCACGTTATCGTCCATTTGTATGTCTGTCAACTCATTTTTGTGACTCATTTTTATAGAGGTATCGAGATTTGTTAAATATCTAGGTCCCTTGAAGCAAAGAAAAACTTGAAGCAAAGAAAGAAAAATCCAAACTTAATTTAGAAATGTTTAAATTCTTTTCATCTTTTCGTCTCCGAATTCGACTGAAAGTTGAGAACGGGGTGTCTCTTAGAATGGAGGAGGGAAATTAGGGTAATACATTGCTTCGCTTTTATTTCGGGTTGAGTGGCAGAACCTAACGCCAGACAACCCGAAATAAACTAATGAAATCCATGTACAGCAACACACAATGATTCTATATTAAGTACAGATAAGTTTTTTTATAACAATTGAATATTTTTATTGGAATTACGAAAATGTAACCTTACGAAAAGTTTTAATAATTTTCCCATTAGGAAACTTAAATGTGCTGCAAACATACATTACCTATAATTTTAAACAGGAACGTAATTCAATGCAGTAACAGATTTCAGGAACGTATTAACTAATTAAGTAAACAATTCAGTAGTTAAAGCGGGCGAAGCCGAGAACAGTCCGCTAGTTATAAGGAATAAAACTTACATATAATAATATTAGCAACGATCGAGAAAGGCGCGAGCCATTTTAAGTGAGTTATCAAACAGATCAAAATAATCGGTACTATCATAGACGCCAAGTACACTCTTAAATCAGGCATTCCTGTAACATAGTAGTTGTATTATTATTTATAACTAAAAACAAATAAAAAGAGGCCGTCGTCGATTAAAAAGTGCCCCATTCGAGGGAATATATTATTTTCATAACAAAACACACACAAAGTCCCTAAAATTGGGCAGAGTGGGGAATGGAGTATGCCTACTATATACGGGACACAGCGTGAAACTAACTTTTCCCAGCCAGTCGTGGTGCAGCGGCCCTCGACTGGCTCTAAATGTAAATGCAATGATTGCGGGCTCGATTTAGAATTAAATTTATTGTTTGTATTCCTTCTTTGCTCTGATCAAGACAAAGCGTGGTACTTAACGCGCAATGTCTCGAAAATTAGGTGGAAAGTAGGGACCGAAGTGTCTTAACACTAGATTTTATCTAACCTAAAATAAAAGAGTGTCCCGCACACAGCAGGGTAGGCAGAGGGAACGCCGCGCTTTGCATCGAAGAAATGGAAATATAAAAGAACAATCAATTCTAATATATAGCTACCAAAAGTTTAAATATACCCTTACCATTACTTCCTTCAATGCTCGTCACCTGGGTGTTCTCCACGAGCTGCTTGATAGATTTCGCTATAATGATTTGATAACAAGCGCAGGAACCAAACAAGTCAATGCATATAATGGCATCTATAGAGTATCTGAAAAATTATACAAATTTATCTCAATAAAAAAAAATAACGCTAGTAGTTATAGTTGGTTTAAAAAGTCGCAAAAACAAACGAAAAAACATAGTAAAGATAGCAGAAATGATGGTCAAACACCAGAAGTATATGAATGTTATTCTTCTTTTTATTAGACGTGTTGAGCGGCGGTACTCCACGATACGCCTTGTTTGGTTACCAGAGCGAGAAAATGAAAATAATTCATTTTCCCGAGTGCGATTCCGACGGTATTCCCGGTAATGCGGGATAGATGATCATTACGGGACAAAGCGTGAAGATTAAAAAAAATAGAGTCTATAGTTAGTATATATAAATAGTTCAGTAATTACCTGAAGAACTTAGAAAATCTGGCGACCTTCGGATTTGGGAAACACGCCATCGCCGCTTCGCCGACGTCTGGATAAGACATAAAAGTGACTCGAGTTCTTCTGTAGAGCACTTGTGCTGATAACACCAAGATCTGTAATATGCAACATTAATATGGATCTTTGGTTTGATTTAACCGCATTAACCATGTCAATCAGTATTCTCCATTTTTGGAAAGCCGACGTTTCGAAAACTTCACACTTCACAATACTCCATGGTCACGGGTAGGCGGAAGTGGGCATTCGTCTGTCAGTTGACATAATTATTATATCAATCCACAGCGAACGTATAAACTTTTTACCTTATAGATATTAATATAGAAGTTTAGATGTAGTGATACTATATGGACATCCATGCGCGAGACAGTTAAGACAGTTAAGTTTATGCTAAATAAATTAATATCTGTTCCAAGTGGGAATAGAACCTGTGGGAATAGAAAAGTGAAATTTTACTATTTAGTTAGGCATACTTACATATAAACAATAAGTCATGTACAATCCAAACAGCAGATTGAAAGGTATGCCGATGAATAGACCACCTTTCATGTAGGCCACGTGACCGCCGAGAATGCCGCCGCCTAGAGCGCCCTTCACCATGTGCGCTACGGAGCCCACCACCCTGAATATTTAAAATAATATAATGTACTCGTATATTGAAATACTGTTGAGACACAGCTTGGGGCTGTAGGCGCGAAGGTTTTAGGTTGGAAGAATTCAGTAAACGGAAACGGAGTGTCTTAACACTAGGTTCCCTCTGCCTACCCTGCTATATGTGGGATACAACTTGCGGATACTGCGTACTTCGCTTTCTATTCAATTTTTGAGACGTCTTGCGGTGAGTAGCAGAACTCAATCCCGCAGCTTGAGTTCCGCTCTGATTATTCTACAATATCCAGGCTGGTGCGTAAACAACAAAAACAAAAGTAAATCAGATGTGGAACGTACCCCGATGGCTGAGGTTGATTTCTAAATTTGACATAATCGAAGGCGTCTTCCTCCTCTTGAGTGTTTGCTAAGTTCTTCCAGTTGCCACGACTTGCACCCGACGGTTGAGGACCCGCCTATAGTTTCAAATATTTGTGACATACAAATTTATGTGTATATATATTTTAAACTTCAAATTCGTTCGTTTCAAAGGATCAATAGAATTATTTTGAAAAATTGATAAAACTATTTGAAGTTTAAAAAAGATAATGGAATGAATTTCGCCTTATCTGCTGTTATTCACAAAAACTGAAGGTCAGGTATGGTCTTCCCCTATCTCTCTTACTTCTCTGTTTTTTTCTGTTTAAGATACTTAAATAAAAAATAAATAAAATCAACTTCACGCTGTATCCCGCCCACACCAGGGTAGGCAGAGGGAACCTCGTGTTAAGACACTCCGTTCTCCACTTTCCGAATTCTGGAGGTATTGCGTGTCGTCAGTAATCAATATAATAACGAAGTTGAATATTATATACCCATGTCTTGCTTGACATTGAATAAATCATTATTAATAAAATTTTCAATTATACAGAGAGTGCTGAATCAATTTTTAAAACCTTACGCTTACTTTTTTCATTTAAATATGCCACTATAAAAACACTTTAGCCTAGAGACTTACGCGTAAAAAAAATTGAACTATTTGTAATTAGAGTTATTTTTTTGTAGATTTACAATAATTTAAGATTTTATTGGAAACCAATATTGGTATAGTGACCGATAAGACTTACTCGTTATTATTGAAATTTTCAATAAATTTGAGACATTGCTTGTATTAAGTAGCGAAGTTCAACGCTAGTAAAAGTTCAATAAGTCCTAGTTGTTCAAGTAGTTCAAAATATGTGAGTGTACGGACAGACCAAAAAAGTCTATGTGTGTACTACACTGTCATTTACTGGTACTGTTATCTCATCACTTTAATTCTTTTTTGTAGAAACATTTAATATAGGAAAACCTTTTTAAAAATTTTAATTAAATTATTGATGATTTTTTTAAAATACAAACTAAAGTCAATTGTCCTAACGATATCAGGAGCAGAACATCTCTTATGTAGCGTCAGTAATTCGTGTCCTATACTAAGATACAAGGTATATACATATGCTAAATTTGATTATATTAAAATTTAAACATGTAAAAAATTATTTACTTACCATTGTTTTTTATGGAATAAAAAATACTAATCAATAACTAAATAATTGTAGAAACATTGAAAAATTATAAAATAAAATAATGTGTCACTAATAATTCTTTTTTCATAGAAAGACAATAATCAAAGTAATTCTTCTATCAAGTGTTTGGCGTTTTCACAAGCCAGTAATAAAAATAATAAAAATTCGAAATCAATTTAACATTGCAATAAGAAAACTATTTAAGCAAAGTATTTAAATATATTTAAATTGGATAGAAAGTACATTAACAATAATAATATTATTATTTTATTTAAAAAAATGATTTAATAACAAAAAAAAAATACCTTGT
The DNA here is from genome assembly GCF_056956725.1 of Heliconius melpomene rosina. Lineage (NCBI taxonomy): Eukaryota > Metazoa > Arthropoda > Insecta > Lepidoptera > Nymphalidae > Heliconius > Heliconius melpomene. The sequence continues at coordinate 3,401,321 of NC_140389.1, read as the reverse complement.
CCATAACTCACAAACGTAGAGAATCTCTTAATGCGACTTTGATTCATACATTATAATTAAAATTACATAGTGTAAAATCAAACTAATTTTATCAACGGAATTTAGTTACGTCATTGAAAAAGCTAATATGCGTAAAAATTAATCAGCATTAATAGAATGTGTTACACCTAACACTTTACTTACATACACTTCAATTAAACTGTGTATTTTGAAATTTACGACTTCTCATTTTCAATCTTTCGTAATCTAGATTAGAAATAAAAATCCTGCAAAAAACTAAGTACATAAATCATTTTATATGACGCAAACATGTTTTTACACTAAACAGGCGTACCGAATGAATTACACAGCATCAATTGAAATGGGTAATAAGTTTAAATATATTGTACGATTGTGTTAGTACGCGCTTTATTATAAACGTCTCAACGTAATTAACAAATATGCTCAAATTAATTTCCATCAATAATGAATAACAGTGTTGTATTAATACATGTGCTAATTGCCTCAAGCTTATCAAATCCGATTGATGTGAGTATTAAATTCTATTATTTTGTTAAATTCTAGTTGCATATTTATATTGCATAGGGTCAAGACACTCCATTCTAAGCTTTTCGAATTCCGCCAAAATTCAAGATATTTCGTGGCGGTTTTCCTAGTAATATATGGTGGATATGTTATCTTACACAGTTTCAGTTCGTTTTATTGCTGATATAATAAAAATAATAAAAGATTGTCTTATTTTTTTCGTTCTAGAAGGTAAGCCTTGCTAGCGATGTAAGCGTATCCAAAGTCGGAGATGACTCTCAGGTTTTCACACCACTAAGCCACGTAGCAGTCAACGTTGACGAAGAAAATGGTTTAGTTTCAAAAACTGTTGATAGTATAATTAGCGGTAGTGAAATAATTAAAATAAATAACATTGATAAGATAGTTGATGATAATAAACATTATTCAAAAGCACTAGAAGAAAGAGAAAAACAAGGTATAGAAACTAAATCTATAGAATCAACAAATGAACCAATGAATGAAAATTTTGTAAGTAACTTAGAGCCTGAAAATAAAGTAGGTACACAATCATTACACTTAGAAGAGAAGAAAGCAATTGGCATTGAAAGTGTAACCGCAGTTATGGAAGACGACAGTACTGAATATTTAGAGAATCCAACTGATTCTTCAATAGAAACTAAAAACGCACCAGAAGAAGAATCTAGAAGTACAAAGCCTGAATCAGTAAAGCCAAGTGATGAGTCAAACGAGTCATGGGATGTGCTTGATGATTTAATACCAACTAGGAGAATGATGTCAAACTTGGAAGATAAAAAGGGAGAAAAAATGTCTGAAATAATTCCAGGCAGAGTAGATTCAAGAACAGTAAAGCCTCTAGAAGGTAGGCAAAGTAATTCCGTCCGAAATGAACAAGTTAAAGTTAGGAAAGGTGAGGAAGTCAAAACAATTTTTGTTTATTTATTATAATAAAAGTTAATACACATTTAAATTTTAGAAATATAGGCATTATATGTATATTAAAGCACTTGTTCTTTATTATATTGTATTAAAAGAGCATATTTTTTCAGGAAATGATGATATTCAAATTATACGTCAACCAAACATTTCTAAGGATCCCACAAAAGGTCCACTGTATCAACCAGAAGGACTTCGTAGCTACTTTGTAAATCCAGCTAAAACAAATGCAATACAAAATGAAGGAAGTTCAATATATAGAATAGTAGAAAACTCACCTGCACCTGCAAGAAGAAATTTTGGGCCTATACAGACACCATTAAATTATAAAGGGCACAGGCATATGGATGATTATATTCCTGTACAATTTCCCCTAATTCCTTCTTACTTTTCACCGGTATTGCAAAATCCGATAAATAAATCTGCTTATATTCTATCAAAATTGTTTGATGCGTCTGGACAGCCTATAAGAAATGGACGCCGGATGAACAAGAATTCCGCCGGTTTAGCTACACCTAAGTAAGTATAATACACTCTATGATAATACTATTATTTCATCTTCACGAATTACGTTGTATCCCGCACATAGGAGGGTAGGCAGAATAAACCTAGGCACCTAGTATTAAGATACTCCGTTCCCTCTTTTCCGCCAAATTCTGGAAGCATTGATTGTTGACTGGAGAAAAGAAGAAGAAGAAAGAGAAAGGAAGGAAATATTAATTATATAATAACTGCTTAATTAGTTGAAATTTAATTAGTAATAATGTATTTGTTTTGCAGATTCTTAAATATCAATCTATCTAAATTGGCCTCATCCTGTGGAGTTACACGCGCTTGTGCATTGTTTACAATATAGTTTGTATTTAAAGAGAAAATTATAAATAATTATAATACTGTAATTAATAACTTAGAGAGAGGATAAAAGTGCAAAATATGTTAGAATGTGACTTTATTTACGGTATGAAGTTAGAGTTTGATAATAAACTATTAAAATAATGCAATGCGTTTATGTGAAAATTCCGTTCAACTCAATTAAGATAAATAAGAGCCTTGTAAATATAATTATGTAAGTATTACCCAGCATTTTATGGTCCCTGCCGTACGATATTCGTTTTTGCCTATATAGAAAAAAAAACTTATTAAAAATATATCTATAAATAAACAATTAATATTTAAAAATAATATATAATGTGTATTTCATTGTGATTGTTTTAATTGTGTATTTCTTATACATTTTTGTTAAAAAAATTATTTCATATTTATCGTTTTTGCACGATACGTCAACTTTCATGATGACATTGACATTGGACAAATTAAATTTCATTATAATTTTGTTTTGATATTGTTAATTTTCTATCATTTTACCATTCCTATTATATTGTCTTTTTTACCGTACATTCTCCTTTGTGTGTTTTCCATTCAACGTGACACTGGCGAAGTGATTAGTGCTGAATTGGCACGCTCGGGACGCCATAAATAAAGAGCAACAACAACCATTTCTATCGTAAAAAACATCATTACATATAAACCACTACATTAAACGTTTGTAATTTTACTAGCTAGTTTAAATTATAACTATCATTAATATAATCGCTGCCAACACTGATTACCAAGTTTGTTCGAACTTTGCATAGTTTGAGCTATAAATTGTATTTAAAAGAAATCTGCCTATTTGTAAATATAAAGGTACATTTTATATTATGGGTAAAAGATATTATTGCGACTATTGTGATAAAACTATGGTGTCTTCAATATCAATTATAAGAACACATATGAAAGGTGTTCCCCATCAAAAACTGGTTAACGAGCATTATCAACAATACAAAGGTACAATTTTACTTATAGTTTTATTTCTGTGTATAACTTTATTATTTAAAGTCAATATAGTAAATAAGTCAATTATAAAAAATACCATATTTCCATTGCTGAATGTGAACTTAATATTTCTAAAATCACTAAATAATGTAACAAGTAAAATAAGTAATAAAATAAAATCTTTTTATAGATCCTGAAACAGTATTAAAAGAGGAAAGCATCAAGAAACCATGTAGCAAATTTGCGAGGGGACAGTGCAATTTTGGTAGTATTTGTAGATATTCACATTATACACCATATGAGCTAAATGAGATAAGATTAAAAGGTATAAAATATATTTAAAAATTATCTAGCTGTTAAAAAAAGATGCTAGCCTTTTAAATTTATAATAATATTTTCATATTTTAGAAACCAGGCACACAAGTATGCAACTGTTAATATAATGTTTGTTGGTTCAACCTCCACTCTAGGCAATGAAAATAAACTAAAGAAATGGCAGCATTGAGTTAATTTGCTTTAGGTTCTATTTGATAGATGTATGCCCCCAAAAATAGATATGGTCATATATATATATACAGACAGCGATTGGTTACAATTTTATTATATGCATAGATGAATAAATGTAACATATAAAAAGTGGAAATCAAACCCACAATTGTCAAAGTGCCAGGACAACTGCCATAATTAACACCATATTACCTATTTTTTTAGTTGCTGCAAAAAGTAATAAGAAAACAGATCCTCAAACTTTATTTGAGAAAAATAATGAAGAACAAATTAAATCAAATAATACAGATAAAAAATATACCACAATGTTAGATGAAAATGGTGTAACACATGTTTTTCCTTGGACTTATAATGATTTATTTGATAATTATGATAATTTACCTCCAAGTATGAAAAGATTGAAAAGCACTGACTTTATTGATCTAAATATTTCTACATGGGGCTGAATTTTATTATGTAAGTTATTTTTTATTTAAAATTTTTAATAATTAATAACTTAGTAAGGCAATGACAGAGTAGTGGGAGAGCCTAAACATACATGCAATGGCTGTAGGTACCATTCTTATGACAAACATTAATTTAAATAATTTAATATTTAAATTACAAACTAAAATAATCTTGTAAGTACGTACATACGAGACAGTAAATACTGTATATTTTATTTGATATTGGTATTTATGTTTGCCCAGTAATATTGTTATTTTAATTTTTTCATCTAAAATGTATGTTTTTAAATTTTTATTTATCTTATGCCAGTAGTTCCTGAGATCAGCAAACAAACTCTTCAGCTTTATAATACTAGTATAGATTGAAAAACTAAATGACTTTGTCCTTTTCTAGGTATTAAAAATATATGTACATGAGATAGTGAATGGACTGGAACACATTCAAATACAATCAAAAGGAGACAATAAAAATGAAAATAAAATTTATTGAATTTTCAAATAAAATTATTTGAAAACATAACTAATAAAGACAATTAAAGCATTATTTAGTTCTTAATATCATATTTATTAAGTTGTATGAAATTTTAGAGTCTTGTCAACCATTTTGGTCTTGTACTTCTTGAAACTATTTTCTTTGCAGGTAGTAGATATTTATAGGTTGGATAATTTATAAATCTAAATTCTGGATATAAAGCACAATGGTAAGATTTAATCTGTAACAAATAAACCATAAAGTAAGCAATTCAGCCACACAGATTCCAATAGTGGCGTGGAGGCACAAGCGCGTCGCTAATCGAGACATGTTGTGGGTTCCATTCATTCAGATGTCGAGGCAAAGGGCCTACGAATTCCGCCACAAGCAATGCCATGGAGGCATTCGGTGAAAAATGGGGGGTGTCTTAACACTACATACCGTGCCACATGTGGTATACAGAGTGAAAATGAAAAAAAGAAAAGAAATATAACTCAATTTTACAATTTATAATTGAGTTATGGGTAATTTTTTGAAATGGAATGTTTCTTGAAATTTTCAATAGTTATTGTTTTGATCCTCACTGAGGAATAAAGATAAGGAATAATATATAATAGGTACAAACCTTATTTATACATTGTAATGTAATAAACATAAAAATGAACATAAGCAATTTATTTTCGATCTTAAAGAATTCCATTTTACTACTGCCTCAACAAAACTATAAAAAATATTATTTGCTTTAACAAAATTCAATTCTTAAACGAAATAGAAAAAATACTTTATTATAGCACTAGTTATATATTTGACTATTTAATATGATGTTTTTATAGCTCACGCTGTATCTCGCACATAGCGGGTAACTCTTCCATAGCCAGATGGAACCTAGGGTTATGACACTCCATTCGCTTCCGTTCCCCGACATCCACAAAATTCTCGAGGTATTGAACCCAGAAAAATATTTGCTAAGTTTATAGCTAACTAAACAGATGACCCGTTTTACTTAAAAAATATTTAGTTATTTATTATTTTACGATTTTATTTATTTTTGAGCAATTTTCAATATTTGATAAATAAATCTGAAATAACATCTTTTCATTTTAATATCGTATTAAAATTCCGGATAATTTGAACTGCAACATCTGTCAAGTGCGTTTGGCCCATAGTAATAGGTACTCTCATCAGCTTAAATTGCAATTTTTATAGAACATTAAAAAAGTAGTAATTAACTTCAATAGCCTTAATTAATTAGAACTTTATATACTTATGTCATAAAGTGAGATCGATTGCAGTTAATATATTAGTGATTTATGAAAAGAAAAATAAAAAGGCTCGAAGCGCCATAATTAAAGAACAGAACAGAAGAAGAATGAAAGAAAATGTACATAAACAATTTCTTATATTATTTTTAAAGGTAAATAGCTGTATTATTATTGTCTATAAATTTAGAGTCTTGCCAGTAAAACTTGTTTGTAACGTTCTGTCAAAAAAAATATTCAGTAAGGAAGTAAGGCTCAATGTTATTCTAAAATATATTTGATGAAAGTAGAAGTTAAATGGTTTAAGCGGAGAGTCCTTATTTTCCTCTGCCTTCCCTGCTAGGCGAAAAAAATTGAACATCTTTGCTTTTATTATCTTGCTATTTTAAATTACAGATATTCTTAATTTGTGAGGGTACAAGTCGACACGCCATTCTTCGGACCTTAAAAGATACATTATTCCAACTTGGCGATGCGGACGCTAAATATCAAAAAACTATTGATAAGTACAATACCTTCAAAGCTCAAAATGAATTAAATAATGATAGAATATTAATGGTTATTCCTATAGACGATTATATTAAGCAAAATCAGAAAATAGCACGTGTCAATTACGATACAAAAGCAGTCATTGTCCAACGAGAACATGAAGCTAGAATGAAAGAAATAATAGATTTTATGAAAGATCATATGATGACTACGAAATATTTACACGATGAAGTAAGAAGAATCAAAAGAACTAGACAAATTAAAGATCGTCTAAGAGAAATGGTCAGTTATTTAGAAAAACCGAAATGGGATTCTATAAAACAAAGGTTTTTGAACTTATTTACTTATATTCAGAAGCATCAACGTCATGATGAACAGCCGAATATTTGGGATCAAAAAATGAATGATATGGTCATAAATGTCATAAAAGACCCGTTCAACGATGGTGTTATAAACTGATTTGTAGTTTCCGTTTTCATAATAAATGTCTTTAAAGTCAAGCTTGTTAGGTACTTTCTTTTTCAACTTAACACTGCATGTAGCAGTGCAGAGAGGATCTAGCATTACATGACACCCCGTTCTTAGTGTAGGTACTTTCATAAAGAACGCAGTACTCGATATAGATCTCACATTCTTTTGTCGTTAAGAACGACGCATTTACATTTAACTTGGCTCTCATTTTATATTTATGTTTTTGATGGGATAGGATTACTTTTTGTAACCTCGTTACCAAAGCGAGGGCCTTATTTTCTTAACAACAATAACGTAATACAATAAACAATTATTTGTAGGTATTGTAATAGGACAAAATATTTTATTTAATTACAATTTATGTTAATCAGCATTGTATTTATTAATAACATAAAGTAAAACGGGTGATCTTCTCTTCAATACAGATACGAGTTCGTATAATTTTGATCCTGGTTCGATATCAACTGTCACCTTTTCCTGTAATAAATATTATCTAACATAAGAAATAAAAAAGCTAAAAAAAATGATTAACACCTAATGGGCAGATGGAATTTTTTAGTAATTTATTTTCTTTTTTTTTATCTTTGATTGGTGATTTTATTGCACTAATACATCAAAAAAGAGGTGTGAAAATATACGTACCAGCTTATTCGAACTTTTACTTGAAGTTCTTAATAATGTTTTTTTATCAACGTCTTCTTTCCATACGCCATTCCAGAAATTCTATGAAATGTAAAATATTATATCAGTCACTTAACGGTTATAATTATAGACAAAAAAAGATATCCTCCTAATGCGTTACAGATAATATATATGTTTATAACAGAAGAAATGGATAATATGATGCCAGTCGTAGCGCAGGAGCAGAAGTGCGTGACTGTAAACTGGTTGTGGGTGTTCGATTCAAACTCGAGGTATTGAATTATTAATATTCTCATTTCGTTTTGGTGCGCGGCGTTGAGTTCGACGGAAAGTGGTTAGCGCAGTGTTCTGACACTGGGCTCCTTCTACCTACTGAGCGGTGCGTGAAGCTGAAAAAAAAATGAAAATATTTCACGTACACCTGTTCTTAAGATATTCTTTGTAATAACATCTTCACTTGGATTTTTGGGCTTCGTCCCTTCTAAAATAGCTGACTGTTTAGCTACTGCTAGAACAAATTCTGGTGGTGCCTATGAAATAAAAAAAAACTGTTAATACATATTTACGTAATTTCAGTTTTTTAGTACAAGCTTTTAAAAAATAGGTGCTAGGTACATATAGATGAAAGTAAATATCCAAAATTACCTTCAAAGGAGTCAAATGGTTAACGTAATGTTTCGTCACTTGCAGCTGTTCCTGGCAATTTTATAGAAATTTAAAATTATAGATAATTTTTCATATAAAAAGTAAGTAGTAGGTAGTACTAGTAAGTAGTAGTGAGGCCAGTTGTTGCGAAGGGGCACAAGGCGTGACTGTAAAATCGACTGGTTACGGATTCGATCCCCACTCGAGGAAAGGAAGTATTTATTTAAATTTATATTTTTTAAGTATATATATATTAGTTAAGTTCCGCCATTGAACACGCAATGCTTCCAGAATTCGGCGGAAAGTGGGAAACGGAGAGTCTTCACAAAGATTTTTTGACCTCTACTATGAGCGATCCTCTAGACAGTAGCAGTCCTGTGTACTCAGAGTACAAAATATGGATTATATGTGAAGACTATAATTAGAAAACATAAATATTTGTAGTAAAATACCTTTACATCTCTGTCCAATTTCATTTCAGCGGGATCTACGGTATTGTTTTTCTTTAAAAAAAAAACATTATTTTCAAGTTTCTAGTGCTAAGTAAATGTTAAAATTATTTTAAATTTTATTATAAATATCACTTAAAAGTTAAAAAAAGAAAATTAATAGCGTAGCCGAAGGCATAGGAATTACAATGAGGTTTTATATAAAAAAATATAAGTGAATATGCTCCTCCTCTATCTTCAAGTGAAAGTCCCATAAAAATGGTTCAGCGCGACGGTTCCAAAGATTAGCGGAGACAAACAAAAAGATAGACAAACTAGGCCGTAGTGGCACAGCGGCACAAGGCTGTCACTGTAACGCGACGGTTGTGGATTCGATCCCCACTCGAGGAAGTGAAATAATACTTACGTTTGTATTTTCATTTCTTCGCTCTGAAGTCGAAGCAAAGCGCGGCCTTGAGTTCTACCACTCAACACACAATACCTCCAGAATTCGGCAGAAAGTGGGGAACGGAGTGTCCTAACACTAGCTTCCCCTTGCCCTGCTGTGTGCGGGATACAGCGTGAAGCAAAAAAATCACATTTTTACAAACTAACTAGACAGATAATGTTATAAACATATAGCTATATTTTAATATTTACCTCAAAATAAGGATAAGATAAAACAAAACGTCGTCCAAATTCGTAAAAATTCTCAGGTATCTCGTAATGTTGGTTGGTTCCAAAATAATCTGCTACACTACCGGCAAATTTTTGCTTCTCACGCTCCTTTTCCTTTATTAAAAGTGAATTCCAACGTTATAATAGAGGGGAAATCTTAATATGATTTGATTTTAATGATGTTATTGGTTAAATGACGATAAATATAACATTTTAATTTCCTCGCTCTGGTGTCAAAGCAAAGCGCGGCGTTGAGCTCCGCCACTGAACACGCAATGCCTCCACATTTCTATGGAAAATGGGCAACGGAATGTCTTAACACTAGGTTCCCTCTGCCTACGCTGCTGTGAATGCGGGATACAGCGTGAAGCTGATTTTATCTCTTGGTATGGTACCTATGCATTATTATTCATATAAAATATATAGCTACACGTATTTACAAACATATGTGACATACCAATTCTTCTTTTAGAAGATTTTCCTCATTTTCATCAGATTCATGATGCTTAAATTCTTCTATATCCTAGAAAATAATAAATTTATTATTAAAAAAATATTCAAAACAAAAACTATCAAATTCAAAAACTCAAAAAACAATACCTCGTCTTCATCATCGTTAAACTCTTGCACAAAATGATCTTCTTTTGATTGCAATTTTTCAATATCTTTTTCCTATAAAATTAACTTTATAAGTATGGTACAATTTACATTTTCATACTAATATAATAAATGTAAAAGTGTGCGAGGATGGTTGTTTTCGTCGAGGAAGTGAAATATTTATTTACGTTTATATTTCCATTTCTTCGCTCCGGTGTCGAGGCAAAGCCCGGCGTTGAGCTCTGCCACTCAACACACAATGCTTTCAGAATTCGGCAGAAAGTGGGGAACGGAGTTTGTTAACACCATCTGCCTACCATGCTATGTGCGGGACACAGCGTGAAGCAGTTTTTTTTAATATAGGTAATATACTAGGCTATAATCTATATATATAAAAGGACTTGTCCTCACTGACTGAGGTAAGACGCACGCACAGCCGTAACCGCTGTGCGTAGAAACGTGAAATTTGGACAGATGTTTACTTTTGTAATCTGGACATCTACTAAGAAGGGATTTTGAAAAATTTTGTATAAAGGGGTGAAATAAAAATGTAATAAAGGGGTGAAATAGGGGTTCAAAGTTTGTATAGAATTTTTTTTAAATCGGCATAAATTTTTGTAAAATTGGAGATTTAGATTTTTTAAAGTATTTAATTGAATACGTGTTTCATCGTCTTCTAGAATTCTCCCCCTAAGGGTGCAAATAAAGGGTTGAAAGTTTGTATGGAAAAATTCTTAAATCGCCACCGATTTTTATAAAATTTGATATTAAGACTCTTAAAAATATTTAATTGAACATGTGTTCCATGGTTTTCTAGAATTCACCCCCTAAGGGTGCAAAAATTGAAAGTTTGTATGGAAAAGTCGTTATTTCGCCACCGATTTTTATAAAATTTCAAATTTAGACTCTTAAAAATATTTCATTGAATACATGTTTCATGGGTTATTAGAATTCACTCCTATATACGCAAGCGAAGCTGCGCGCGTCCGCTAGTATAATAATAACTTTAAACGGGTAAAGCCGTGGATGTGTCGCTATTATGTACATATATAAAAGACAGTATTAATAAAAAATATAACGAAAATAAATAAACTATCATAATGAATATATAAATAAAAACTATCAAATTCAAAGAGTCAAAGAACAATACCTTGACTTCATCATCGTTTAAATCTTGCCCAGAATGTTCTTCTCTTGATTTCACTTGGCCAAGATATTTTTCCTATAAAATTAACTTTCTTGCTTTATAAGTATGGCACAACAATTCTTAGTTGCGTACTAATATTATAAATGTAAAAGTTTGCGAGGATGGATGTTTGTTCCACTTTCACGCAAAAATCACTAGACGGATTTAGATTAAACTTCACAGTTATATAGCTTGTACATCAGAATAACATAAAGTCTGTGGATGGGTGGCTATTAGGTACATATCTATATAAAATACACTATTAATAAAAAAATATAAATATATTTCTACCTCTTTGTATATTAGTAACATATCAGTAGGTATATAAAATGAGCTACTTGCATGACTATCCTCGTTATGTAAAGCATTATTGTCATTTTCTTCTGCATTTTCTTCGGCATTTTCTTCAGCATTTTCTTCGGCATCTTCTACGGCATTTTCTTCGGCGTTTACTTCAGAATCCTAGAAAACAATTCACTTATAAATAAATATAAAGGATATATAAAAAAACAAGAAACTGATTGTTATTGGTTACAAGTGCAGCGGGTGAAGCCGCTTTTGGGTCGATAATATAAAATATATTTACTTGTATTGTATATTATGCTACTCTTTTACATTTTTTAACGATAATTTTCACTTCCTGTATATCAATTTCTTAGAATAGCCGTTATTGACGCACTTTTTCCTATTTTTTTATAGTGGCTGTTCTAATGCAACACTTTACAGCGGGTCCAATTATATTTTCAATTAAGCCGTCTAGAAATTAATTCAAATGTTTTCACAAAATTGCTTTCAAACCTATCCAGCCTATTAAAAAGTGTTTGATAAAGTAACAAACAAACATACAGTAGTGATTTATATGTATGACTAGCGGACGCGCGCAGCTTCGCTTGCGTAATTAGGAGTGAATTCTAATAAACCACGAAATATGTGTTCAATGAAATATTTTTAAGAGTCTAAATTTCAAATTTTATAAAAATCGGTGGCGATTTAAAGATTTTTCCATACAAACTTTCAACTACTTATTTGCACCCTTAGGGCGTGAATTCTAGAAAACCATGAAACACATGTTCAATTAAATATTTTTAAGAGTCTAAATTTCAAATTTTATAATAATCAGTGGCGTTTTAAAGATTTTTCCATACAAATTTTCAACCCCTTATTGGCACCCTTTGGGGAAGAATTCTAGAAAACCATGAAACATGTGTTCAATTAAATACTTTTAGGAGTCTAAATTTCAAATTTTATAAAAATTGGTGCCGATTTAAAAAAAATTCTATACAAACTTTCATCCCCTTATTTGCACCCTTAGGGGAAGAATTCTAGAAAACGATGAAACACGTATTGAATTAAATACTTTTAAAAATCTAAATTTAAAATTTTATAGAAATCGGTGGTGATTTAAATTTTTTTCCATACAAACTTTCAACCCCTATTTCACCGCTTTAGAGTTAAAATTTTTCAAAATCCCTTCTTAGTGGATGTCCAGATTACAAAAGTAAACATTTGTCCAAATTTCAAGTTTCTACCATCAGCGGTTACGGCTGTACGTGCGTCTTACCTCAGTCAGTGAGGACAAGTCCTTTTATATATATAGATAGATTTACCTTTAAAATGCTAACTTACTTGTTTTTTCATTTCTTCTGATTCTTTTTCTTCAGAATCTCCTTTAGTGTCCTAGACAATAAATAATTTATATGTAAATGTTATATATTTAACCAAGTAACTTTAGCGTACAGCTAACCTACATAATATACAGTACGGCCGACGAGTCTTGGCTGCTCTGAAGTTGGATGTAGAAGGTAGAAGGCTGCCCGGATTTGATTTTTGGACTTTTCATTTCTTTTAGATTCACTCACATAGCAAGGTAAGACAGTTCCATCCAATCAAGGATTTTTCTTACTTTTCATTATAATATCTTCCCGAGTGAACAGTAACGCTATAGACAAGAACGCCTAAATTTAGGGCAATCACAAATAGTCAACTGTACTGTTTATAATATTATGTAGGTAAAAGACATCTAATATATAATTATAATATATTTTTTAATTATTTATTTATTTATTAAGAACAACTAACAAAACATACAGTTAATCGCATATTACATACACGTCTTAAAAACTATTAGCTTAGTGTTGCTTTACTTATAAGCTGCTACAGCATTATTAGGGACAGTTTCATATACTTAAATTAATTACTTACATATAGTTATATACATATTTATATATATTATTTATAATTTATGCTACGTACTTTATTTTTTTGAGAAAGAAAATTTATTAGTTCAGCAGATCCAGAATCTTCTTTATTGGTCTAGAAAATTACAAATCTGTTAATAGATGTATATAGAATATTATATATTTTTACAAAATTCAAGACGGTCTCAAGATACTTAATAATATCCTGAATTTGCTAAATTTTATAAATATAAAGTTATGACAATTTAATTCCGCCATTCAACATGCAATGTCTCTAATAATCGACGGAAAGTGAATGAGGGAGTGTTTTAACTCTTAACTAGGTTCGCTCTACCTACGGCTTAATTGTTCAGGACTGACTGCTTGTTTTCATAAGAGTGAGAATGCGCCCATCATGGGTTCCCACCGCATGGAGTTCCATTAAAAGTATGTCTTCTTTTATTGAAAAAACAAGGCAAGCGAGCGTAAAGATCTACGACCCCGTGTAACACCAGAATCCGTTACCGGTCTTTAAGGTGGAGATACACCTAGAAACACTACAATAGGTAGACCATTCAATAGTTGTGACAGAACAACAGAATGTGAGCTCCTACAAAACCGCATACTATTGGTACTCCATGCTACGTTTCAGGACGTGGAAATGACATTTCCATCTGTGACGTAGTATGCGGTTAGAAAATTCAGCGGCAAGTCCAACAATGCCCATGATATACTAGAGAGAATGCACAGCAAAGAAACGTAGAGACGTAGTAGTGTTGAAGTAGTGTAGAGACACTACTTAAGTTAAAGTACAATTATTATTAATTAATATATATTTAAAAAATTAGATATAATAATAAAGTTAAAAATGGGCATGGACCTGGTATCGACCTAAATAATAAAAAAAAACTTTAGGACCATAAAAATATAGTACTTACTAGATTCTGTTTTAAGCTATACTCGTAATGTTCATTTTCTTGTGAATAAGAATTGTCTCTAGCAGCCTAGATAAAAATAAAATAAAAATAAATATTTAATAGACATGTTATTAAAGAGAAAAGTTTTCAAAAAAAAAATAGAAACTCAATTATTCGAATCTCTAGCTGCTAATTATCTATATATATAAAAGGACTTGTCCTCACTGACTGAGGTAAGACGCACGCACAGCCGTAACCGCTCATGGGAGAAACGTGAAATTTGGACAGATGTTTACTTTTGTAATCTGGACATCCACTAAGAAGGGATTTTGAAAAATTTTAACCCTAAAGGGGTAAAATAGGGGTTGAAAGTTTGTATGGAAAAAAATTTAAATCGGCACCGATTTGTATAAAATTTGAAATTTAGATTTTTAAAAGTATTTAATTGAACACGTGTTTCACGGTTTTTTAGAATTTACCTCCTAAGGGTGCCAATAAGGGGTGAAAGTTTGTATGGAAAAATCTTTAAATCGCCACCGATTTTTATAAAATTTGAAATTTAGACTCTTAAAAATATTTCATTGAACACATGTTTCGTGGTTTATTAGAATTCACCCCTAATTACGCAAGCGAAGCTGCGCGCGTCCGCTAGTATTAAATAAGAACTCGCTCGTTGCTTCGACTGCTTGAAGTAACAAAATATTTATTTGATATTCTGAAATATTTTCTTGTTATATTAACAATATAATTTTAAAAACAAATGGAATATTGAAATCTATTATTTCAGCCAATTCAATAAAATAATTATTATGCAGCAATTTTTTCGAACAAAATATTTATTTTTGTAATTGCATTTAAATTCGTTAAGCCGTTTCTGAGGTTAGCGTATACAAAGGCGTACGTACGTTTTCTTTTAAAGAATATAAATGATTACCCTTTCTTTACTTTCTCCTGAATTGTCATACATGTCAATCTGTGAAATATATTTTGATAAACATAATTATTAAAATTGATTAAAATACACACGTTCTAGCCGTACCACGTTAATATGAGAAATATATTATGTATAATTTTAGTTAAATTGAAATTTATTTTTATATCCTTACCCTTTTTCCATCGTAAAAGGAAGGCAGAATTAGTTTTAAATTAAGTAATTGTAAACTTAAAGAGTTCAATAGAGTATTAATAGATACTAAAAGGACGGCGCATCACGCATATTATTGCGTTATAAACTATCGTTAGATAGATTAAACGTAACTAATAGGTATGTTTTAGTATCATTACTTTTTTTTTATTTTAGTATTATTACTTATTTATTTATTTTTTAAATAAATCAGTTTCACGCACACAGCAAGGTAGGCAGAGGGAACCTAGTGTTAAGAGACTCCGTTCCCCAATTTTCGCAGAATTCTGGAGGCATTGCAAATCGAGTGTCTGAACTCAACGCCGCGCTATACCTCGACATTAGAGCGAAGATATAATTTTAAATTAAAATATAAATTTAAATAAATATTTCATTTCCTCAAGTGGGGATCGAACTCACAAACAGTCGTGTTTATAGTCATACTTAGTGCCACTGTGCCATGACTGTTCTCATTGTTTAACATAGATTCAGGTGAACCTAAAAAAGGTAAAGGTAGAATAAAATTAATTTTCAATAGGTACCTGGCAATAAGCTCTGTAGACACATAGCAACGTTATAATGAAATATTTGAAGCTCATGACTAAAGTGAGTATGATTGCAAGAAAATTTTACGACTATTTTAATGATAAGTTTTTTATTGTTTCATTAACTTTGTGATTTTGCTGCAATTTCTGTTCCTTTACAAATGTATTTGTTATTATGAAGTTGTTTATTGTCAAGGAGCTTGTATATTATATAGGAATTCCGTCACTCAAAACATAAGCAATGTCTTTAGAATTCGGCGAAAAATGTTAAACGGAGTGTCTTAGCACTAGTTTCGCTCAGCCTGCCCTGCACAGTGTGCGGGCACAGTGTGAAGCTGATGAACTTATGTTTTTAAATACACCCATTACATAATATATAATTTATATTCATGTAGTCTGTGGCACTGCTGTTAGCAATTTAATACATCTCTTGCCTTATAAATTAATTAAATTTTATTGTTCTCTTAACTTTTTTGTTATTATAAAAATATGTCCATCCATCTAAGGCTTATCAACACCATCCACTTCAATAGATGGGTCACCAAGCCAGAAGTAAAGTGTTGGATATGGAACCAACAATCATAACGATACTATATTAGTACATTATATACAAATATGTCCACGTATACGTTCCACATACATTGTAGTGCAGTCTAATACTTACCAACCAACAGTGATACGATGGCCCTTAAAATATTATTTTATTAATGACTAAATCCGATAAATACCGACTTTTAATTGGTTTTCCTTAAATCATATAAGTATTCTACATAACATTTCTTTACGAGGAATGTTAGAATACCAACGAGAACCAGAACATTTTCTGTGTTATTTTAACAATTTCTTTAGTGTTGATATTGTAACACTCCTCGTAAATGCTACATTCATCAATATTCATAGTTGATAAGAATTTAATATCCTGTGGATTTAGTAACGTAATTATTAAATTTTAACATTTTATTAATCATATATAATTTCTATATTCCAATAATAATATAAAAAATCAGTTTTGCACATCACAATGAAAACATTTATATTTACTTCGGTAATTTATTAAAAAAAATGTATTAATAAAAGAATTTATCAATTGGCAACACTCAGATGATCGTTCATAAGCAAATTGACAAAAGCGAAGTAGAAGTCAGCTGAACAATGCATCTTTATTTATTTATTATTTTGTGATTAAAATTTATTGGCATGTAGCTGGTGATCAGCGCTTTAATATTTCAATGTTAATTTTTGAAACACTCCCCTATTTTCCTTTTAGTTTTAAAGTTATTAATTAGTGTATAGTGTTTATTATATTAAAATGTTTGGAAGGCCGAGATGCAGAGAGTGGACGCCTTTGACCACTCAACAATTACGTCTTCGTAGCTTAATTCAGGTAAAATAAGATTAACACGAATTTAAATTATTTTATTCACGTGCCAATTTCTTGGTAAGAATTTACCAACAAACGCCTACACTCATCTGTCATACGTCATTTTTTTAATATATCTCCCGAGTTAAATGATATCTTAATGAGTATACTTTTATTAATAAACCACACGACTTTGCGCAGTCTATAATCTACCAAAAAATAAACATTATTTTTTTATTACAATTACAGCAACAATATTTATTTACATAGAATGTGCAGTTCATTGTTTATTTTTTCATTTAATTGCATAAAATATTACAAAATATATGATTATTGTGTAAGTAAAACATTAGTCAGACTTGCATTTTATGAAAATCTATTATGGGGCAGAGACAGCATCTCATATTAAATGTGATGTTTGTGTGGTCAATCCTCATTTGATCCTAAAAATGATGTTTAAATTATTTCTCTGGTAGACTACACCACACTTTGATGTTGTACCGGAGCAAGGAATTGAGAATAATTCATTCTGCTGAGTGGGAGTCAAACAATTAATAAAAATATTCCTGTAACTAGCTTTTGACTGTTTGTAATCTATATGAAAATAAAATTATACAATTTTATATTGAAAAATCATTAAGTAAGTAGAGAGAAAGGCACTTGAGTGTAAATATCATTCAATTGCAATGAATCAAGTCCAGGTGAAAATATTTATATTGTAATGTTTATCAATAACATTCTTGTAGAGCTGATAGTTATAATAAAATAGCTTTAAACTTGAAACCATTGTGGTGCAGTGGAAATAACATAGTTATGGGTTCAACTCAAACAGCAACTGTAAAAAATAATAAGCATTGAGAAATAAAACAATTATATCAAAATAAATCCTGTACTCAACAGGAAAAAACAAAAAAAAAGTTCAATAAAATATCCAAAAAATATTTTTTTCCATTAAAACAATGTTTCAAATGCCTAATGTACTGACAAAATATTTATGCCATAAATCATTATGTTATAATAAGTGGTAGTTAACAGTAATATATACATTAATGTTAATAATTAATTGCCTATAAAGGAGATAGATCTATGTGATTGCAAAAACTGATTGCACATTTGAAAACTATTGTTTTTTTTATAACATTATCTCTATATTTCTTAATAACCTTTTTAATATTTATTGTATTAATTTATAATACATTTTTTTTTTCAGATTGTAGGCTACAACATAAGACCACCCGAGTGGTGTCATCACCAATGCAGTTATTATTTGACGCTACACCATACTACTATGTCAGCACCATTTTATACTAGCGAAAGAATATTCTCACCACATCCAAAATGGAAAGAAATTGATTCTGGTAAGTATTTTTGTATTATATTTTTCGAGTGTACAATAAAGAATATATTATTATTATTATTTAGCTTCATGCTGTCTGCAGCACATAGCAGAGTAATTTAGATATTGGTAATTTTTTTAAAAAACAATTTTTGTAAATAAAAAATATTATATAATATTATCAGGGTTAGGTTCTGCAAATAAGTATTTAAATTCTATTACAGTTTTTGTTTCATCATAATTTAAAGAACAGATAGATATTTGTCAATAAACAGGTGACTTAATAAAATATAAATGCTTAATAAATGATATTATGCTTTTAATAGATTTATTTTACATAATTTGTATAGATTTTAAACAGAACTGACCTTTAGAGGTTAGTGACTTTAAGTTGCTGTGAGAAAATATTATAATTTCATGTCTAGACATTTACAAATGAATCTGATATACAAGATTTCTAATTAATATTAATTTTTATAATAATATTCTGTCAGAAGATAAAATTATTGTTTATTTATTTTTATACAATACAGTCGATGAGTCATAGCTGCCCTGAAGTTACAGTTTACAAATTTTGCCCATTGTTGACTTGGGAAGGAAATAATCAAAAATAAGAAAATTCTTAAAATTAAACCTTTAAGCGACCATGTGTCGTCTAGCATACTGTAATAGGACCGTCATAACATAGTAGGACTAAACACAATGCATGTCTGTACGATTTCCGCTCAGGAGAATGATTTCATTTCCTCGTTTGGGTGGATAAAACGGCGTTAAGTTTCGCCTACCAACACTTGATGTTTCGAAAAATTCTGTCTCAACACTAGGGGTTCCCTCTGAGTAAAAGGAAAAGTGTACTACTGCAATAAAATAATAAATTAATAATTAAAATGATAGTATACATTTATTTATTTAATAACCTGTTTTTTGTTAAAGGCTGATTGATCTATTAAATGCTTAAATTTTCCATTATTTTAAAGTCTGCAGTCAAATTTTATATGAGAATGTTGATTCTTTTATTTATATATTTATCCTCGTAATATTACAATAGGGGTGTCAAATAAGAAATATTTTGAAAAAATGTATCAATTAAATGTAATTGATTGTTTATTGGTGCTTTATCATTCAAAACACGGCATTTGACCTATATTGTGTGAGACGTAAAACTGTTATCTCCCACAAATGATTCATTTGATAGATGGATCCCATTCTATTTTACAAAGCGACCTTCATAATCTATGTATGTCGATAAAACAGACTAAAATGAAGTTTATTTAATTTTCAACTTTATGTCTCTTATTATAGGGAATATTTTTAATTAAACATTTTATCATCAGATGATGAATTCGCGTCATTTTATGAGTGGAAATCCCTACTGACGTTAAAACAATAGTTTTCAGCCGTATTATTTCGTTTATTTCAGAAATAACTCAACGTATGTCGTCAACTAATGTTGTAATACGTATTTGGTGTCACATAATCTTGCCTCCCAGAGAGGATGATGACAAATCACAACCTATCCATGACACTGTCATCCAAACATGGGGTGTATATTTTAGTGGTCTTAGATACATAGGGGCTAATTTAGCATTAAATTTTACCTCGGATTGCTTCAAAAGCAATACTCTGGTGTTCCAAATGCAAGGTGGCTACTTTTGTTCGTATAAAAGTTTAAAACTAGACATAATTCCGCCAGAAAATGAAATGGAACAAGGATCGTTGTCTTCGGACTCGTCAGGGAAAACTAATGTGTCCAAAATAACCATCGATTCAGCGAGAATGTTGCATACTCATAAATTAATAAAGGAATCTAGGTCGATATCACCTGCGAAGATTTCAAGAAGATCCGATGCAGAATATTCTAAAAGTCATAGTCCAATCGAAAGAGGTTTTAAACAGAATTTTCCTACTTTAAAATCTTCCTCTAGTTTAAACTTAAGTCATAGAGGAGAACGTAGAGATGATAGTGTGGAAAAGAAAAAAGTAGACCCCAATCACATATATGAGCATTCACCAGATAATATAGATGTTAGAGAATTTACAACCAGTGATTTAAACTGTGATATATCAGCGTCCCAGGAGGACCTGTCGAATAAAATAGATTTGAGTGAAACGGCGGAGAGTTACGACTTGAGAAACGAGTCGGATGGTGTGCCAAAGTACAGATATTTGGCGCTTAGCTTCCTAAAATCGGAAATAAGGCCGAGTTATAACGCAACGAAATTGCAATGTTTACATCTATTACAATACTCTATAAAGAAAAGACAAGAGGCTGTACAAGAAATTAAGGAACAGATATACAAAAAGTCCGCTTTAACTGAAAATTTTAGTTCCGATTCTGAATTAAAATTAAAAGGCAAAAGTAAATCTCAACGAAATTTGTTTTCGCCAGATGATAATGAATCGTTAAATAAAGATAAATCGTCGTCCCAAACTGATTTGAATGTCAAAAATGGAAAAATCAAAGACGAAAAGACGCCAATGTCTAACGGTCCTCGGCTGACTTTGAAATTAAATGATCTCCTATCTTATAAGGTATATATTAATCTGATACAGATATTTTTTTTAAATTAGGTAATTAATAATGGTCTTGAAGTTTTTTAATGTTAAATTTAACATCTCCACACCCTGAGTTAGCAAAGAATGGAGGGTAGTTCTAAAATTTTTAAAGGTTTTTTTTTAAATTATTTTTCAGTCTAAGCCTTCTCCCTTCCAAAGGGCAGAGCATGTAAGACTTACGAAACAATTAGAAATATTACATTTCAAAAGGCTAATCCTCTCGGACGAGAGAGATAGCAAATTAGCGAATATACGAAGATTGAAAGAGAAACACGCTAAAATGTTTGAAGAAAATCAAGATATAGGTAAGGATGAACCTTTTTGTAATATTTAATTTTGATAAGTAAACATAAGTGTATATATATATATATATATATATATATATATATATATATATATATATATATATATATATATATATATATATTATCATAGATAACTAAGTATTATTAACAATTTTGATGAGATTTTTTTAAATTTTAAGTTATATAAGCTATGTTTTAAACATATTGTAAATATTTATATTTCTTGCTGAACCCGTCGTAGCATAAGCATTTGACTGTAGAGGCGATGGTTGTGGATTCGATTTGAGCCGGGGGAATTAAATATTTTCATTTCATCTCTCTTTTAACTAGGCAAAGCGCGACGTTGAGTTCCGCCACTCAACTGGCAATGCCTTCAGAATTCGGCGGAAAGTGGGGAAGAAGACTTTCTAATTTAACGAATAATCTTTTAACTATCCATAATAAAAACAATTTAATTATATTGTTTTTAGGTACAGAATTAATGCAAAACTACCACACATTGTCACGTAGAACTGAATCTTTGAAAGAAACAAGGGAATCTTGTTACTCTTTAAGAGAACACGCGGCTCGCTCTCACGCGGCCCTAGCGAATTACAGAAGTGATATGTTGATGCAATTACATAGTATATTTTATATAGAACAGGTATGTTTTATTTATGGGTAGGCGGAGGGAACCTGGGAACCTAGTGATAAGACACTCCGTTCATGGCAACGGATAAGGAAAACTTTCGTTCCCGTTCCATTCTCTTTTTACGAAAATACAATATATGTATAAACATTATAACATATTGTCTTTTTTATAAATGTTATTGTGAAGGAGTTGTACACTATCTACCTATATGCCCTAGTTTCCTCCTCTGGTAAGACAAAGCGCGGCGTTGAGTTCCGTTAACAGAAAGTGGACTAAAGAGAGCCGGAGGAGGGAGAGAATTCAGTAGTAAATTCATTTTCCTTAGCAAAAGCGCAAAACTGTTCGCTATTAACTTTTTTTGTTTTCCTATTATTTAACTATCAATTAATGTTGTAAACAGAAAGACACAACAAACTGGACAATAATCGACGTCCCCCTCCCTATATGTGGGGATGACAACCCCCGGGCATCGAATCCGGTGCCGGATTCAGTAGCGGCGGGTTTTGTAGCGCAAGTGACGTCACTGGCCGCCGCCATATTGAATCAGCCGCTTCGATATAAAATAACTTTATTGGGTTCCGCCAGTAAGATATTGGATATAACACCTGAATTGCCCGATCCGAAGTAAGTATTTGTGTTTTAATTTGATTAATTGATTGTTAATTGCATCGTGTTCTAATATCTTGGGATATTTTTTTAACGGTGGAATTTATAGCTCAATTTTTTTAAATAAATAATACAATATTGTTATTATGGTTTATTTTATTTTAATATATGTACATTTATTTGCCAGAGGTAATGATATAATATTTAAAATGCAAAATTTGTTGTTTGAAATAGATTAGTATAATAGGCTCAACGAGTCGTGGCCGCCGTTATAGGATTTTTCTTACTTTTCAACATTTCTTTTTCCAATTATGAAAAGTTCCGACAATCTAACTTGAGGACGGTCGCGACTTGTCGACCGTGCAGTGGTTATTTTTAGTAAGGATTTTATTTGAATATGAAAAATAAAATAAAATAATTAAGTTTGTTGTTTGAAATAGACTATCGAATTATAGTATTTAAAGAATTTGAAAATGGAACACATTATTCTAATTGACATAGTCATAATCTATCTATACTAATATAATAAAGCGGAAGAATTTGTTTGTTTGTTTGTTTGAACGCTAAGATCTCTGGATCTACTGGTCTGATTTACTTTGTTTTTGTTTTGTATGAAAGCTGCATGCTTCAGAATTGCTATAGGCTATATAACATTACATTACACATATATACTAATAAATTAAAATACTTTCTAATTTGACATGCAATTTATTCTGCCATGTTAATAACAACCGTCGTTGCTAAGGAACGGTTTGCAAAGTTTATTTGTTGTTTTAAGAAAACGTCACCCAAAATGAACTTATATTTTGATATTCATCCAATAATTTCATAAATATATTTAATAAATATTCTTATAGTTCAAGCAGGCGTAGCCGCGTCGGGGTCCACTAGTCTGTATATAAAAAGACTTTTTTAATAACAAATTTTATAATATTTTCTTTTTAATTTTATTTCTATTACAGTATACCATTATTCGCAAGAGGTGGCGATATAACATTATTTAGATACGCCATGTTTTTACTAAACAAATGTATAGCTCAATTACTATGGGGGAAAGGACTTTCGATACACGATATGAGACCGACTTTGGCCAATTTACATAAATTATTAACTACGCCTAGCAATTTGTAAGTTTTTTTGGCTTTTTTATGTTTGTTTCGACAGTTTTGTTTTTATTTATTTTTTTAATATAAAAATAAGGTATTTGTTTTATGATAGATTTATTTTAATTTTGTTTTTATTTAAATAAAAAAAATAAGTCACTTATATTTTAATGTATAAATAATTTGCATTCACAGATGTGATACATCAAAACTATTTGGCACCTACCGATGGTTGACAGACAGTCAGTGTCCAAGAACTCAGTCACTGAGGAGCTTGGTGACCGAAAGAGGGAAATATAGACAATTCAATAGGTTTAAGGTATGTGCATAAATATTTATATAAAATGGAATCGATTTATTGTACGGAAATAAAAAAAAATTACATAGTATAAAAAGTTGTTGTTGAGTAACATTTTGAGTATATATTTTTTTAATTCCATCAAAAAGTGTAAAATTATAATCACATGAGTGTACGTCAGATCACATGTGTGGACGGGAGATCCTCTCACAATGTTGCGTTTACAGACAGATGCTGTGCCATGATGACTTAATAAATTAATTGTAATCGCGTTTAAATGCGCACACTTGTGCCCCTGCGCTACGACTGGTCTTGTCTTAGTTAAAAATTAAATATAAATATTTACATTTCTAGGAATCCTTAGATCCACATTGTTCCCAAAAAACGGCGAACATCCACCGACACAAGCATTCTAGGAGTGTTGGTAGTTATCATGAAGATCAAGTGAGTTTCATTATAAAAGTATAATAGTGTCTACTTTTAGTATTTAAGTTTATGTCACTTCAGTTTTAAGTGTGTCTGATATTTGAGCGCACAGATGCACAGACTCTAACTAGGGGTAGTACTAATACAGTACAGTACTAATACAGGTATGATTACTTAGACGTTTGAAAAATGCATAAACAATTTTGAATTTATCAATTCCTTAATTCAATCCTTATTAAAACAACCCTTCTTTTTTCACTTTCGATACTTTACCTGGGGACCATCGATATGTAGATTTATTACATAATATGTATATAAATGTATTTCAATACTAATTGAATTCGAAATTGTGATTAATGCTTTATGTACTATGCCGATAGTTTTAGAAATTATTATACAATGGAAATGCCATTACAAAATTTTCTTTTATAGGATTCATCACTAAACGATTCTACAATGTCGATTATGGGAAGCGAGTCAAATATTTATAATATGAAATTAGCAAATTCAGAACAAAATCAAAATCTAAAACCACATAATTCCGATTCGGAGATATTGAAATTGTCTGATGGCGGAATTGAAAACGTGCGTTTCGCTTTAGGTGAGGAAGAACAACAATTAGTGCGAATATCGATTAATAATGACGATGAAGTCACGTGTTCGACATGTCTCGATCAAAATGTCAAACGTATTTGTTCGGAAATAAACGATTTTTGTTCCAACTCCAGTAAAAAAAGCTATGAATCGAGTAGTATCGATATAGCGAAATATATGGAGAGGAAAGCGAGCATCGAAATCGAGAATATCGATGTCTCGTGCGAATCGTGTGATAAGAATCGTGGTGGGCATTGTGATATCGAATGCGCTAATAGTGTGAGAGATGTGATAGTGATACCGAGTGCGGAGGCCATATTGGATACAGGACAGGATTTGAAAATAGAACATGAGAGCTAGTGATATAAAAAAAACGTTTTTGAAATACATATGGAATAATCACTCGCTTTAATTTTGAACACAATTTGAAAATGGAATGCAAGATTTTAATTTCGAGTACTTTTTTTAAAATAGAAGAATAGTTCCACTGTACCGTTCTACAATAAAAAATGGTCTTATTTTTCAACTGCATTACTAGGTTTCAAGGTCGTCTTTTATAAAATAAAAATAATAAATTAAATAAAACTATTTTAATGGACATACGTATGTCGAGTATAATTTGCTTATTAGATGTAGATTGAGAGAGATTAGAGTATAATTTGTTTGTGATTACAGACTTCCGTATTCAAACATTGAAAAAAAAGGCATTTTAATAGTCAAAATGTACGCGATGTATTGCGACAATAACTTCTTTTTTATATATTAATTTCATTATTTCGAACTTAGAGCTGCATTCAATTTTCAGATTTGGAACTAAAACCCGATATTTAAATTGTTTGTTTTTCAACAAAAAATATGGCTATAGTTTTCTTTATAATTATAAATTAGGTAATTTATGAAAAATAAAATATTGAGAAATATAATTTTCCTAAATTTAAATATAATTTACTCAAATAAATATTTATTTAGCCTGTAAATAGAAAAATACATTTAAAACACTTATGTTTTAAAAAACTTTATTTTTTTTAATGAATGCTCTTATTATAAAAGAAATAGCTGAATTATATTAATATTTCCTATTAATAAGTAAAATGCATAACCTCAATAGATATTTATCCTGTAAATTTAAATACATAAATTTTTGGCTGTGTGTATTAATTTATTTATGAAAGATTTCGAAAGTTGATTCAATATCGATTTTAATCAATTAAAAGATAAATAACTGAAAATGTATTACCTTTATTTTTTAATATTATTATTATTCTTCAAAATTGTTTTGATATCGATTAAATAAATCGATACCAAAATAATTTTACTTTCCATTGAAGATGGATTTTTGTTGTAGCAAAATAATGTATTGTGAACTACTTTCGAGGGAAATTTTAATTAAATAATAGAGTGATTGAAATATTTTATTTTATTATAGCTTTATCTTCATCAAATATTTTTTATCGATTCTAATAAAACATACATACATGTATAGAAAAGGATCGATCGTTTAATTGCCAACTTTGGAATAAAAATTAGGTCAAAAAAATTAATTATTTCTACATTTCAAAGTATTTTTTTTTGTTGTAAAGCTTAAAATTACATTGTTCTGCTTATACATAAATACTATATTATGTTAATGACCAAATTATATATTTTTAATTTATAATTATATAAATGCTTTTGCTAAACGTGACATTTTTAAATATTTCATATTGTACCCCCCATACAGATATGGTAGAGTGGTGGAGTGATAAGACACTGTTCCCGACGCACCGCCCAATTTTCGAGACATTGCGTGTTGAGTGGCGGAATTTAACGCCGCGGTTTGCTTTGGTTTTAGTTGGTCTGTCGAACCCACAATCGTCTCGATTACAGACGCTGTGCATTTTGCATTAAATATAGAGTATAGATTTCAGTATATTTTCAAAAGCTAGATGAAACTTTGTTTATATGTATATTGTATATAGAATCAAAATACGGTTGTTTTAGTATTAGAAATATTTAACATATTGGAAATGAATAAATCTTTTGATACTGTAATTGGCTAGAATATAATATATTGTAACATTGAATAATATGATTTTTGTGGTAAATATCGATTTAAAAACTATAATCGTATTATAGAAATAATGTAAGCAGGTTTATTCGGATTAAATGATATCAATATTTCAACCAAAATTCTCAATTCTTATGTGAAATTAACGAAATTTAACAGAAAATAGTATAAATTAAACTATATTTATTTATATATGCATTAATACTGTTCTACTTTGTTATATATATACAGAAAAAAATAAAAGTAAATATAATTTAAATTTGTTTTATTTGAAAAATTTTATTATTTTTATAAGCATCATTTATTAATTATTAACATGATAATTTATATTAACATAAATATGATAATTTAAACAAAAAAAATTGGACTACTTTAAGTAAGCATTTATATATATATTTAAGGAATGTATGACAAAAAAATATAAAAAAAAGATTCAATACCAATAAAGCCTAACTAAGCATCACGCGTTATCGTGCACATGACGAGGTAGACAGAGAGAAGATTAAGACATTTCCATTCCCAACGTTCAGGTAAAATAAATAAAAGTAAAAGGATATGAATAAAAGTCATGTAAATTTTGCTTAAATATATTTTGAAACATATCTCGATTAAAAGCGTAAAACAAGTCCTAGCCTCCCCAAACTCACACTCCATTTAGCCGAAAGAATTTGTAAAATACAAGAAAATATAATCTCGCCAAAATTTGTATATTACAAAAGACTACCATAAATAAATAAAATAATGAAGTGTTGCCATTTTAAAGCTATTGGTTGTGAATTTCTAAGACATATAATTAATGTATTTATTTGTGAATAAATGGCCTGATTAATTGACATATCAAAACAAAATATAGAAGAATATACATATACATACCTCGCTAAAAATATTTCGAATGAGTCATATTTTACACATCAATTAAAAACAATAAAAAAGTAATTCATTATATTTTTACAAATCATTTCAATTATTAATATAATCAAATATTAATATACAATATTGATCATAACCGAAATTAATATTCCAATAATAATAATAAAATAATAATATTGCACAATTACATCAAAATAAACACTGGCAACACTTATTTTTTTTAAATGAGGCTCAAATGAAATAGTACCCAGAGCCATTTTCAATTTATTAAATAAAATAACTTTATACTAACAAATAATCGAGAAATCGTTTACGTGTTTTAAATATCGTTTTTATTGTTATACAAATGTGCATATGAAATTATAAAGACGTTTCAGATTCAATTATATTATTATTATTAATAGTCCATTATAATTGCTATAATTTTGAGCCTATAACAGTTACTTTATAGGCTAATTATCTTATTATTCGTTTTTTTTCTGTTCCTTATCAAATTAGCATTTGGCTTCATTTTTAAATAAAAAACCATTTACAATAAAAGAAAGATTTAAAAGGTACTCTGTTAAGATAATTAGCCCAAAAAGCATTAACCTTAACCAAGTTATCACTTTTATATAAACATGTATTTCCGTCTCTTTCTCTTTTCGTACTAATTATATGCCGTTTCGCTCGCACGTACCAAAAAAGAAAGAGCCAGAACATCTATTAGTGAGTAAGCTTAATATTTTATATATTAAGAACGTATTTTGACTAGTAACTTGGTGGATATGTCATACAATCTAAAGGCTCGTGGGTAACTACACTATTACTAATCTATACAATTATATGAATAAACCTTTGTGCGATTATTTTAAATGGAAAGAGAATTAAGGCCTTATTTTATTACTAAAGCTTTTAATTATATTGAAAGTCTACATATTTTAATGCTTACAGTAAATATGGCGGCTTATTCATACAATTGTATGAAAATCTATTGTTAAATACAGACGTTACATTACATAAATCACTGCAAGAGTAGACTAGCCGTACATTAACACTAGGAGTTCAGTCAATTCACCATCCAATCATAAAAATGAACAATCGATTTTTTATTTATTTTTTCACATTTTCAATTAGTAACAATTATTAGAAAAATATCAAGAAGATCGAATATAAAAAAGTTTCTGATTTAAGCTCATCGGTAAAATATTCATGGAGGTAATATATAAAGTAGGCAAAATGACAGGTAAATGTCATTGCACAAGTCAAAGTGACATTGACGTTGTCAAAAAGAATAGCTTAGCATTTTTAATCTGTATTTCGAATTAAAAAATTGCCGCGTTCAATATATTAAATCCACGATAATCACTTAAACGATTGAATCGAATACGTTTGGAAATATTTACATACGTAAGTTAAGTTATTGCGATATCATAAGTAGTGTCTAGTCGATACACACATATGAAAAAATATATTCATTTAAAGACAGCGTACTAAGAAAATATAGTGAATTATATTATAATATTATGTATATACATAGAATAGTTAGTGAATCGAATACTGACAGCGGAAACACTGGAAATTCGTAATGCAAATAAATATATATATGGTTATTCTATGTTAATATCTAAAGCCATTTATTTGGTGTTTTTATGATTAATAAGTTTAAATCGTAATCAAACCTAAAAAATCGATATTAAATAACTTGGCACTAAAAATGCACGCCATGGCCACGTTTCATTATACTCAAGCTCACTATAAAAGGCAAAACATATTAACATAGAAAGTCCAAAATGAAAGCTAAAATTAAACCTATAATACTATCAATAAATGAAAAGTATGCCACATAAACGGCCGTTTAACATTTTGAGAATTAAAAACGCGTATTTACAATTTATTTTATATAAATCAAGAACGCTAATAAATTTTATCCCTCAGACCTATAATCTATAAAAATAATAATTTAAAATTTACTATTAAAATACGTAAATTATTACTTTTTTAGAAAACGTATGAAAATTTTGAACGTAGTGGACTTTGAAGCCGCGCCTCTTGGAAACCGTCCAAGCGCACTGGCTACTAAGCCATACTGTCTAATTAAGCTATGTCAAAATTCTTATACGCTTGTTACAACTTAAATTTATGTTGTTAGCATCTCTGTTGGCAGATTTTTATAAATTTCCGCGAGCCAAGTATAATTGCTTAAACCTATGATTTGGCTAGAGAGAACGTATGGCTTAGTCTCAGCTGGTCAGAGCGCTTGAACGGTTTCCAAAATCGAGTTGAAAATTTTCCTTTTATCAACTTAGTTCAATTTTTTATGCGTTATCTAAAAAAGTAATTCTTCATTCCTAAGTGTGGAATTACATTTTAAATATGTTAAAAATACGTAAATTATTGTTCGACGATTCAATATAAAAGATTTTTTAATGAAATGAAAGCGTGCATCTATAATCGTACTTACAATAAAAATCAGCTAATTCGAACAACTGACTAAGATTTTTCGATTAGTGCCACGAACAACTGTGTAATGCGGGTTTTTAACTTTTGAGTAAAAAAAAATATTTGTGTTTATTTTCTTACACGGAATAACATGTTAATGAAATATCTTTCATTTCATAAATTAGGTAAACAAACTAATAATAATCGTTTCTGGTATCATTAATAAGAGGCCGAGCTAAACATGTTACCTATATATACCCATCTTTAATTTTTCTGTCATCTTATTTTAGTTATTATATTTTTGTTTGTGAAAGAAAAATTAAGTATATATATTTTATTATAAATGTTAAATTATATTATATATTATACATATAATAAATAAAACAATTATAAGAAAATATTTGTCTTCCAGCTTCACGCAGATACATTGATTAGTTACAACTATAATTGAATTGGAATACATAAATTTGTACCGATTTAGTCACACTTAATCAGCGTTTTTGGGTGCCATTATTAAACATACAAAGATACTGACAGTTAATAAACGCTCGATATTAAAAACTGCCAATATCTTAAATAAAAATAAATAAATCAATTTCTCAACATTATCCAATTAAATGTGAAACACGCTCAATGAAATTGAATTGAATAATGCCGACCCATTCATTTAATTGGAATTTCAAATTAAATTGAATCTATATAAATATTTAAAAACCCGCGTTACTCATTTAACAACTAACACTTATGTTGTACTTTCGACCCGAATTCGTGTAAAATATCGCAAGCCATTTCTAGATCGTTTCTAGTAATGCCTAACGCTCGTACCACGATGTCTTTTGGATAGCCCTCGCTAACTAAGCGGGCGATGTAGTCTAAATTAATGTTTTCATATGAGACGTTGTCACCGTACTTTCTGCCGTGTTTGTCGTGGGTTAACGGGTTTATTTTCTTAGCTGAAAAGAAATAATGTAAATTAATATTTATCTTCATATACAAATATTCCATTATTTTATATGTGGATAAAGATATCTATCAATAGTAAGGGAGTATCCATTTGACCTAATGTATGTTCGGCAATTTTCACTAGTTCAGCAGATATTTGAGAGGTTTTGATTTTTGTAATCGAATTATTGAAAAAAAAGTTAAATAAATCCGAGCGTTCGTTCTTTGCTAAGGATTTTTTTTGCTTTGATGATCGCTGAACAATTATGAAGGTAAAATTAATAAGTATTGAGGTCCCTTACTCTTAGACCATCGTTGATTCCCCGTCGGATACATGTGCATATAAAAACAAAAAATGTAAAAAGAAAACCTTAATACAACTTACGCGCAACAGCCAATTCATTCTCAACGGCCACATTCTCGTACGGCGGGTCCTTGACCTCTTCCGACGGAAACTTGGGCATCGTCGTAGACTTCGTCGGTTGGTCTAAACTCCCACTACTGGTTATCGGCAGCGATCTTTGTCGTGGAGGGGCTTTTGTCTCTTTGTCGAAACTAGTTCTGTCTCTTTCTAGCGGTTTGTCGGGTCTCTCGGGGGGACTTCGAAAATCATGTCTGTCTTGCATATATCTGTCTAGGTTTCTTTCGTTAGATCTGTCAGTATGTCGGTCTGGATTTCTGTTTTCATTAGATCTGTCTATATTTCTATTTTCGTTAGTTCTGTCTGTGTGTCTGTCTAGATTTCTATTTTCATTAGATCTGTCAGTGTGTCTGTCTATATTTCTGTTGTCATTGGGTCTATCTGTTCGATCTCTGGTGTCTTTGTCTGGGAGCAGTCGTTCGTTTACGTTTGGTTTGGACTCTGGTCTGTCGGGGGGTGGGGGAAGGGGTCGACTATTGGACTGTGGGGTACACGCTCGTCGGGGTTTTTCGAAGGCCCGTGGATCGGGTGGTACCTGAAATATAATTAATAATAAAGATATATAGTTATGCCATATAAAACAAGACATAAAAAAAAAATTAAACTATAATTACCTCATGATTTCTAGTATCAATAAGTCCGGTAATAGTTTCCGTAGATCCCGTTATGACGGATGTGAGTCGATGTCTCGAGTCCGGTTCAGGTTCTAGTGAAGATCTTCGACGGGGCTCTAGAATTAGAAAGGAAGTATAAATAATAAAAAAGTTATGAAGTATATATTTTTTAAAATTTTATACTATATACTGCTCGTAGCAAGGTAGGCAGAGGATTCCTATTGTATATTGCGCAAAACATCGAAAAGCCTAACTTCAAGGCTTATTGGCTACTATAGGACGATCAATACGGTTGCCGAAATTTCAGTGGTAGGAATATTAGTGCCCCAAAAGTTACTTAACACTCACCCATAATACTCGCTGAAGCAATATCCTGTACACTAGACGCAGTGGCGATGGTCTCCGCCGGTGACAAACTCTTCCTAGGCGGTAACGGCGGAGCTCTCAGCTCTCCGTACGCGTTCTCATTGGGCGCGGGCACTCTCCGTGTAGCACGCGGAGAGTGTCGCGGTGAAGCCCCGGCTGACCTAACGCCGGGGCGGAGAGCGTCGATTGTTGATGTCGCCGCGTTGAATTCTGCCCAATCCTTCGAATGGTTTTTTTGGAGCTTTAAATTTTCGTTTGTTAAAAAAGATTTTGTTTGTTTTAGCTTCTCACTTTTTCCCGTTATGCAGGACAGGCATAGGGAACCTATTGTTAAAATTTCCATTGTCCGCTAGTATGTAATAATTGTATTGAGATTTCATGGCTTAATTTAACTTGATTTTTTTATCGAATCCTTGTATCGAAATCGAACTCACAACAATATAAATTGGATATTACTCTATGTAAATGTTACCAAGACGCAATTTAAAATTTATATATCCTTTAAAGAAAATTTAAAAAACTTTGAAAAATTAATGGATATACCATATTACAAAATGGCCATTCTTATATGATATGAAAATATTGACATTACATATAAAATTAAATTTATTTGATAAGATAATTAAATTTGTTTAAAATGTATTTATGAATATTGTAATTTTATAAGAAGTTACATTTATATAAAACTTTTGCTTAAATTTCTTTTAATGTGAAATAAACCTTAAGAACGTTTATATTTTCTTTATTTTTAAATATACTATAACAATGATTTCTATATCACCAGTAAAAAGTTAATACATGCCACATGCATATATAAAACATTATAACTTGAAAAAAGAAAAATAAATCTTTTGAATGACACAAAAAAGCAAAAAAAGGATGCAAACGCAAAAGAAAACACAAAAAGCACATTCATTCAAGCATATATTGTCAACATTTAATTACACTTACAAATAAATAATTCATGATAGACAAAAAACCGTACAAAATAATAATTAAATACTAAAAATAATAATAATTAATTTAATAACTTTAGATTATATATATAGTATAGAATTTTTTTATATATATAGCTGCTTACAATTTAATAAGAAAAAAAACTCCAAAATTATCACTTTTTGTAAGAAATAAAATATAATCATGAAAAATTATTATAATAAAGATAAATTAATAAGATACAATAATATATTTTAAATAATAACTATTTCAATTAAGCACTATAAGAACAATCATTGTTTCAATTGCTTTGCATTATTTTATTATTTAAAAAAAATAATAATACTTTGACGTTAAATGCCAAAATAAAATAAAGTCCATTTAATAATAAAAATTCAAAGTCTATTTGTAGTATTATATAAAATCTAAACTAATAATCACTGTCGTATTTTAAACTAATATCTATAATAATATAACTTCTTAATTAATGAAATCTAAGTTATCTATAAAAAAATAATAAAGATATTATTTATTTAAAAAAAAAACAAAATAATAATGATAACCAGAATTTAAGTAACTTACATTTGATTAAAATAAATTTTCAAATGTTTAAAAAAATTGTATTAATTTTTTTATATGAAACAAATTTTAATCAAATATTTATATTATATATTATTCAACTAATTTAATAATTGTGATTATGATAATGTAAAATATTTTAGTATTCAGTCCGATATTTTAAATATAGTGAGCAGATCTTTTCTTATCAAAAAAAAATACAAATATAATACAACTTATTTAAAAACATAGAATCTATTTTGAAAATTCAGGTAGTTCCACCCTTATTTTAAATGAAAATAACGTGTATTCAATAGCAATTGTGAATAGCAATTGTGAATGATGAAAAAGAAATTATGATTATTAATGTAACCATTACAGTATTTAAATGCACATATATCATCGAAAATATATCTTGTATTTTTTTTCTACAGGAAATATACAAAGATTTTTCATATAATAAAATGTATGAAAAATTTAAATTATTAAAATTGTTTGTTTTCAATAAACGATTACTCCGAACTAAAGATAAAAAAAAAAAAAAGAAACACTTTTGCTATTGAATGTATGTACATATCAATGATTAAAATGAGATAACTTTATTAATCAGATATGAATAAGTTAAGGAAAGTCGAAAAGCATATATATAGTCTTTAGGGAATAAATGAGTAAAACAAAAACAATACAATAAACTTATATCATTGAAAACATAATGAATGCTCGTCGATTTATTAATTTATTCACATGTGGCACGGAATTAATATTTTCATTTAATTTTTAAATTTCACCCCGCATCCCGCGCATAGCCGTGGGCTCTTAGTGCTAAGGCACTTCGTTTTACAAGACATTGAGTGGCGGAACTCTACGCGGCGTTTTGCCTTGTTATCAGAGCGGGAAAATGTATATTATTTTGTTTCGCTCGAGTAGGAATCGAACCTACGACCATCTTATTTATAATCAGTTGTTAAGTACCTACCGAGACTATTTAGACCTATTGAAAAAAATAACTGTATATATAATCCCCGATTAAGATTAAATTAAGACAAGGCGTCGTGTTCAGCTATTTAACAAATAATATCAATAAAAAGAACGGAATGTGGAGAGCAGAGTGTCTTAACACTATTACTAATATTAGGTTCTCTACTAGGCTGCTATATGCGGGATATTTGTATGAAAATATTATAATTGAAAACATACATGTATGAATATGCTATATCGAAAATAAAAAATAAATATTATTTATTATTAATAATTTTGCGCCCAAAATTTAAAACGAACATAAAATATAGTATTTTATTGTACAAAATAATTATTAAGTTCTTCTTAATGAAAATTTTAAGTAACTTATTTGATGGTTTTATTATTAAAAAAAAGGTTGTTGTTTTATGAACCAAGTACATTTTTAATTTTTCAAATGATTATAATTATTTGGGGGGTGTGCTGACATGTAGTGAATGTGGCCGAAATTTTTCTGGTAAAGTCGGTTATGTCAGTCACATTAGAGCTTATCAACGAAGCTCTTGTTAGCCAGATGTCAGTCGCTGTGGCCGAAATCGGTCAGGAACTATCACATTTTTAATTTTTCAAATTTATTATTTTTATAAAAAAAAGAGATATATTTATGAACAATTAAAACTTTCATTCAAACACAAAACTGCGAAAATTAGAAGAAAACCGACAGAACACTTTCATCCATGCATGTTTTCAAATATATGTATAATTTATTTATACAGTAAAACTCGATTAATTGTTCCTCAGTTTCGCGATTATCCGGACTACTATATATATTTTCTTATATTATTATTTATATTTCTTGATAGTTTTTCGTTGATATGTATTTGTTATTTTTAATTAACTTTTCATCTTACATTCGATTAACGGGATTTTCAATTATCCGGATCGCTAAGAACAATTAGTCTAGTTAATCGAATTTCTACTGTATTTAAATGTATTTATGTATATATAAATATCAATGTAATGTGTCCGTCGTGTCGTACGTTAAGCATGCGGCGATTTTCTCCGCCTCTGCGAAAACAATCACAATAATAGTATGAACATGCTTTTTGTTTAAAAATACAATATGCATTGCAAATATAAAAAATATATATATAAACCTAAACTAAAATAAATTATAATTAATATAAATTAATTATTTGATACTAGTCATACTTTATTACTTAATATTAAAAAGTTACAATGCAAATTGCAATCTAATAGTAAAAAAAATAACCAATGATTTCCGAGCAAATAAAATAAAATGACATATTAAAAGCCCACAAACAAACATACACATGCTTGAAAATATAACAATATGCATACATGCTGAGGAAACAGAAATAAAAAAAAACGATAAATTGCAATTAACTGCCATGTTTACATAGATTGTATCACAGTAACTAATTATGACATACTAAAAAAATACTAAAATAATGTGTAAAGGGTTATTAAATTTAAAACAAATTTATAAAAAAATTCAAATGTCTCCATTTTCTTTACAGATTGTCAGAGACAATAAAACTTGTAAAATAATAATTATTAATATCATTATAAGAAATATTATTAATATCATTATAATAATAACCTCATATAAGTTCGTAATTGTAATGAAATTTCTAAAATATAATATAATTTTGGGGCCGTCACTATAAAAGCGCGACGATTGTGGATTTAATTCCCACTAGAAGGAATAACGAATTCTTAAGACATTGCGTGTTGAGTGAGTGGCGGAACTGAACACTGCGCTTTGCCTCGATACCAGAGCCAAGAAATGAAAATATATAAATATTTCACTTCCTCGAGTGGAGATCGAATCCACAACCAGTCGCGTTTACAGTCACACTCTGTGCTCCTGTGCCACGACTGGCCTCGAGTATAAAATATTTTTTTATAATTCGGAACAAAAATCCACGTTACCGGAATCGACGTTCTATCAAAAATCAAATATTTATCGTTAAGATTTTATGAATAATTTAAAAACATTACTTACTCCTAAAAAAATAACTCGATTATTTTTTTAAAAATCTATTTAAAATATAATATTTACCTCGGGATCGTCAATGTCGTCGGTCAATCCGTTGAAAGTGGTGTTCCTAGAGGACCAACCGTTGGAATTACTCGATATCGTTGTTTCAGAACCTGAAATTGTAGAAAACGTGTGTAATAAGTA
The DNA here is from genome assembly GCF_056956725.1 of Heliconius melpomene rosina. Lineage (NCBI taxonomy): Eukaryota > Metazoa > Arthropoda > Insecta > Lepidoptera > Nymphalidae > Heliconius > Heliconius melpomene. The sequence continues at coordinate 3,363,907 of NC_140389.1, read as the reverse complement.
ATAAGTAAAATACACCTATATGAAAATGTATTTATTGAATAAAATTAATGTAAAAAAATGTTAGTTGTGGCGCAGGGGCATATCGTGCGGCATTAAACACAAAAAGGTCGTAGATTCGATTCTCGTAACAAGGCGAAGCGCGTCGTTGAGTTACGTCACCTCAACAAGCAATGCGTCCAGAATTCGGTAGAAAGTGTGGAACGGAATTGTTTTAATGGGAACGGAGTGTCTTAAAGCCAGGTTCCAAGGGTTCCTCTGTCTATCCAGCGTGAAGGTCAAAAAAGAGATGTAAATACAGTTCATATGTAAATGAATAAAGAACTCACTTGAACCATTACACCCTGAGGACCCCGACGAGCCGGATGAATTAGACGAAACCGGTTTCACTGCAGTCTTTGTGTTTGCTACTCTGTAATTATAAATTATAAAAAAGATATTATTATTTTATTTGAGAAGCGACGGTTGTGGGTTCGATTCCCACTCGTGGGAATTAAATATCTGATGTTTTAGTACAAGGTATTCAAAAAAATATTTCTCATGTCACGGAAAATATATATAAATGGAATATATAGATTATAAAATATATAAAAATATACTAACTTCACTTCCGAAGTGGTGTTGGGAGGTCGTGGCGGCACAAACGCATCGACGACCACTTGCTCAGTGCCCTTTATTTCCGCCCTACAGAACGGACAACCTTGGCCTTCAGAGTCCTGGAATTATAGGAATGTAATATTATTTATTACTATGCTATACTATTTAATTATACTACCAATATGATTTTTTTACTGTAAAACTCTTCTGAAAATAGCGTTATTAGTTATTTTACAAAATATATTAATTTGAACAGTTCAATAATAAAATTTGGAGTTTAAACTGCAATCTAATAGTAAAAAGTAGTAAGAAGTAATTATGTAACAATAATGTTAAATTTAGTTATTGAGTACACAACTATTAATATATTCATATCTAGACAAAGATAAAACAACTTACAATGATCTATTATTCTTATTAGCCATATCAAAGCAAAATAACAATAAAATTAAGTAATAGGTAATTTTAATCAATGTGGACTCTCGCTACTCAAATGTCTGGCACATTTGAGTACCTACACAGCATGTAGTGTTTACTTTCAACCAGCTTTGTATTGGTACAAAAATTTCAAGTAATATAAATTATTCTTATAATGCAATAGCCATTACAAAACCTTAAATAAATAAAATAAAATTCAACTTACAATCTGCCACGCAGTTAAACACGGTGTACACAACAAATGCCCGCACGGCTCTATTCTAATATCTTTGTCGTTTTCGGCGCATATTTTGCATAATTGAAACGTACTTCCTGAAATATTAAAATGAACATAATCCTTAAAACTAAGCATGTTTTTTTACAGTAATTAAAAGAAAATATTAAATATTTAATTTCCTCAAGCGGGAATTGCATCCGTGTGTCGTGTTTACAGTCGCACGCTTGTGTGCCAGCGCCACAAATGGTTTCAAGCTTTTAGTTTATAAATAGAAAAAAAAATACTTCATTAAGACAAAACGCGGCGTTAAGTTCCACTACCACAAATTAAAATGATCCATTTTTTTTTTTAAATCTTAGTTTATACAATCTACGGACATATACGTTACATACTTTTCTGGATTAAGTAAGAGTAGCCCTTTCTTAAAACAAATCAATATTAGTTTAAGTATTACAAGGAAGCTTACCCATTTCGCAATACAACTCGTACTGTTCCTGCGTGACAGTTATATGGTCCTCCGCAGGTGATATTATTGCTGAACTCAAATCGGGGTTTACATCGCGACCGTCTGGATATAGGTAGCTGAAATATACAATCCATACCTATATTATAAATTCGAAAGTAACTCTGTCTGTCTGTCTGTCTGTCTTTTACGCAATCAGGGCCAAACCGCTAATTTAATTGTGATAAAATACTTATATAGAGATACTTGAGGGTCTCGGGGTGAACATAGGATACTTTTTTTTCTCATATTTGTAATATTTTCGATATATACCACTATATTTAAATAATTAATTTGACATGCAATTTATTCCGCCATGTTTATAACAATCGTCGCTACGCGTTGCTAAGCAACGGCTTGCAAAGTTTGTTGTTTTAAGAAAACGTCACCCAAAGTGAGTTTTTCCTTAATGCATACGAGACTCGTACATGGCGCGCGCCGATATAGATTTGTATACATTAACAATAATTAGATAATTTCTATTATTTGATATTCATCCTTATGAAAATAAATATAAAAGTCACTTTTAGCATTTCATCTTGATGGAAATTACAGTTTACTGTGTCATTGATTCGGAATGACCTAGCCTACGAGTGGTATCGTATGACCGACGCGAACGGGCAGATGACTTTGATGATTTTGTAAATTTTTATATATTTTCGAATTACTATTATTTTTATGTAATTATTTGCTGCTTATAATTAATTTATCTCAGTTCAGTTATCTATACCGATGTTATACACTTAAAATATCGTAATTTTAATCATTTGGGATTTTATTTAATATTGTTCGCAAAAAATTATAATTATTTAATATACAAAAATGTTTAGTACGCGCGCACGGCAAACTTTAGGTACTTTTTCTGATATTAAGAATTTCCTTTAGTTACTTTTACTTCTTTTGTTGGTTCATTTCGGTTACTCAGACATTTTTTCTAATAATAAATCTCCACTTATTATTATTTAACTTATTTTAATTATTTAGGCTTATATTTTCGCGGGCGTAGCCGCGTCCGGGCCCACTAGTAATACATAAATCTACTAATTAATAATAGATAACTTTACATAAAAACTAGCTATTTCCTACGGCTTTGACTCCATAGTCAAATGACAATAAGAGGAGTGTATGATAAATTCGAAGAGTCCCAGGTAACTCAGAACCGCAGGCATAATGTCTTAAATGGGAAGGATTAACAATACGTAAATATAAAAATTAGCCTTCCTTGATAAATGGATTATCTATCACATTAAATTGCGATTTCATTCAGTAGTTTCTGAGAATGGCGCGTTGAACCAAACAAAATCTTTAACTTAAATTAGAAAAATGGTACAGTTGCTACGTCTATGATTATACGTAATGATAAATTTATTAATGCAATTGCTCATAATAAAACCATAACAAAATAAGTACTTACAACCCCTCTCTATAACCGTCCAGCAAGGCTTGTACTAAGCTCTTATTTTGCGGTATAGTTTGTAATATTTCGCCGTCGACTGTCACGTAACCTATTGCCCACTGCCCTAGCCGCGTACACGATAACCTGTAAAATATCAATATGTTATTAGGCTTGCTTTTTCTTAGCTTAACGCTGTATCCCGCTCATAGTAATGTAGGCAGAGGGAACCTGGGAAACTAGAGTTAAGACAATCCATTCCCATTAAGACTTCCGTATCTTAATGGGGATGTCATATGGAAGCATTGCGTGTTGGGTGGCATAACTCAACGCCGCGCTTTTACGTGACGATACCAGAGCGAAGAAATGAAAGTTTAAAATGTATCTACAAATCCTTCTAAAGTGAAGTTAGCAACTTCTACACGCAAAGAATATGAATGCACACCCGTCCATTACATAAGGCAAAGCCACAAATCAACATCATACTTTACAAACACTCATAACTCACAGTAGCAGGTACAAATTCTTTCAATTTCAAGTAAAAGCTCCCCGCATTAACTTAAAGCTCTAGCACATGAGATGCAAATATGAGATGCAATCCGAGTATTTTCCGAATTTGCATATCCTTAAGTGCTCTATAAAGTAAGAATGGCTCAAACGTTTTGAGATGGTATTCCATTGCCTATATAAAATACTTAAATAGCAAAAAGTGGCATTATAAGTAGTTTTATAATTTATAAAGCTTTTCCGATTAAAAATATAAGAACTTTAGAAGGACACACAAACCTATTTTATTAAGTATACGTATTTAGGTTTATTTTTGTTAGGTAACGAAATTTTGTTACGTAATTTTAGTTGACTCCTATTAATATCGATATCGTCATCATCAAAGGCTTCCCTATTCCTGGCGTTCTGTCCCCAATTAGCGCTTAGAGCATCGATATATTAAAACATATTGAAAAAGAAAAATTCGTTCAAAATTTAACGAACTATCATAAATAACACATTCTAGCATTTCCAGATAAGTCTGACCACTAATACAGTGGTTATAAAGACACGGTTAATAATATAGTTTACAATTTTTCTTGATAATTGGCCTATTCAACTCAAAAATCAAACTTACTAAAATCTACTTACCTAAAAACATAACTGCCAGCCTTATGTATATATTTTTGTAGGCGCGCCTTCACCTCGTCGTATGTGAGGAACGCTACGTAGCCGGGATGCGTCACGGCAAGTAGCTGCCAGTTACGCAGTAGAGTGCTCCAGGGTTGAAATAATCTGAAATTATTGTTTATTTATAATTATATATAGGTATATTTTACTGTTTTTAGTCTTCGATTGTTTGTTTATAGCAGGGTAGCCGGAGGAAGTCTAGAGTTAAGACAATCTTTTCACCCGCATCGCGGAAATTTCGAGATATTGCTCCTATAGAATAGCGGAGCTCAACGCCGTACTTTGTAGTAACCAGTGCGAGGAAATGCATATATTAATGTGCTTTGCCACTGCACCACTAACGGTCTCGTATTTTACTTTTCTTTATATACTTTTTATTGTGTATAGAAAATTTACTATTTAGAGACTCCGCTATCCACTCGGCGTACTTTTTACCCAATTTACTTTGCCCAAAATATATAAAAAAAATAAAAACCCTAACATCCATTATTTATAGAGCAGACTACTCAACATTAAACTTCTATTTAAATACAATATAGCATATTCTTTATACATTTTATAGAGATCATTAATTAACATTAAATAAATAAAATAAATAAGTATTTTTTTATTGGGACCTAAAATTATATTAATTATCAGGTAGTACCAACAAAATCAGGAGAGCCCGTGAGATAACGTAATAAAAAAAACAAAATCAATATACGAGTTTTTTTATGAAAAAAATAATTACTCTACACGAACTGCCCCGTGGGTAACCTGCTGTGGAAATTAAAAGAGCTCGCAGCTAAAGTTTTCAACTTTTCTATTGAAATATACGTTGGATGTAGGTACGTTATTTTTTATTGAACGAATATCCAGTGAGGTTAATTAAACTTTTAGATACGAAAATTTGTTTAAGCTCCTTTTTCACCAAATAATGCTTGTAAAAATCTTTAATCTATATATATAAAAGGACTTGTCCTCACTGACTGAGGTAAGACGCGCGCACAGCCGTAACCGCTGTGCGTAGAAACGTGAAATTTGAACATAGGTTTACTTTCGTTATCTGGACATCCACTAAGAAGGGATTTTGAAAAATTTTAACCCTAAAGGGGTGAAATAAGGGTTTAAAGTTTGTATGGGAAAAAATTTTAATCGACACCGATTTTTATAAAATTTGAAATTTAGATTTTTAAAAGTATTTAATTGAACACGTGTATCATCGTTTTCTAGAATTCTCCCCCTAAGGGTGCAAATAAGGGGTTGAAAGTTTGTATAGATTTTTTTTTAAATCGGCACCAATTATTATAAAATTTGAAATTCAGTTTCTTAAAAATATTTAATTGAACACATGTTTCATGGTTTTCTACAATTCTTCCCCTAAGGGTGCAAATAAGGGTTTAAAAGTTTGTATGAAAAAATCTTTCAAACGCCACCGATTTTTATAAAATTTTAAATTTGGACTCTTAAAAATATTTAATTGAACATGTTTCGTGGTTTTCCAGAATTCACCCCTAAATAAGCAAGCGAAGCTGCGCGCGTCCGCTAGTCTCTTATAAGACATAACATAGTGTAAGAAGCTTTAAGACTTAGTATGTACCAATATTTTCAGCGCCAAATTTTAGCGTTCTACGCCGCATAGTTTTACTGATAGATAAAACTATGCGGCGTAGAACGCTTATATTTAGTAGACTTCTTGGGTAGTGTAACGGAGAACTGAGATGATTTACCGAAATTTCAACGGGAACGTATTAAAGTCCACGCGAACAAAGCTGCGCGCTACAGCTAGTAATTTATATAAATTTACTATTCTGTGTAACAATATTCTACTATACATTATAACTTAACCAACCAACCCCAAATTGATTGAACTGCACACATATAAAAAAAAAATCTTAGGCATAATTTTCCCAAAATATATAGAAAAAAAAAATCCCAACACCCATAATTTATATATACCAGACCACTGAGCACTAAAATCCATATTTCTATATAATAGAGGATATTCTTTATAAATTTTCACGCATTCCTTTGTAGCGGACCAGTTTAAATGGCTGCGCAGTTTTGATAATGTCTGAATAGAATTCACCCGACGGACTACGGATTATTCTTCGGTGCTCTATACAATACGCCAGACGGAAAATGTTGGGTGTACTCGTAGGTAGTAAGTACGCATACAATAAATGTATAAATAAGGTCGTGATCGCACTATAGGTGGCTTTTTTTTAATTTGTGGTGATAGTTGGTAGTGAACTCGTCAATAAGTCACGCTGTTTATTACTCTCTACTTATTTAGAGACGAAGACGAATTATTGGCCAATTATCTCTAAATAAGTAGAGAGAGAATAATTATTAAGTCTTAAAAGCGAATGACTTTTAAAATCTAAATACCTGATGGATTTCAAACAAGCTTTGCATATTTTATTTCTATAACCAAAAAAATAAATACATAACTAATTTTAACTACAATATCCAAAATAGAAACTGTTACATTTAAAAATAGGACTTCGTAAATTTAGATCATTTTAAACACAAGATACGTACGTAGCCTAAGGAATGGGGCATGGCAAATTATTAAAAGCTTTCATTTAGTCCTTTTGCATCGTGCATTCCACTCTAATGTAGGTACGTCCCGTTTTAGTTATACATTTTATTTCGTAATGCATTAATACAAAATGTACAAATGCAAAAACTTAACTTCACGCTTTATCCCTGCAAATGCAAAAGTTGGCTATAATCTAAATAAAAGTAAAAAAAATGCAGACGCTCTTGGGGAAATAGAGGGGGGCCGCTTTTTCTCTTCCCTTGGCTTATCAGGGTGTACCAGGATATATGAGTATATAACTCACCTCGTAAACACGTCAAACTCAAAATTAGATATAAAGTCGTTGCACGTCAAGTCTATTGTCGTCTTGAGGGCCATCGTCTCCAAACCAGAAGATATGGGATGCACGTTGTTGAGTTCTTCACGAAAATGCTTCCAGGGGACTAGTGTGCTGAAACAAATAAAAAATATACTTATAGTAACTGAAGTGAAAGTTTAAAAAACAATCAGCTTAACACAGTAGGGTAGGCAGAGGGAACCTAGTGTTAAGACACTCCGTACCCCACTTTCCGCCGAAATCTGGAGGCATTGCGTGTTGAGTGGCAGAACTCAATGCCGGGCTTTGCAAGTTTAATATAAAAAAAAATTTGAAAGTTTAATATCAAAATATTTTTATAGGCAAGTTACTACCATCATTTTTGAAAATACCATAAAAAATGTTAGCATTTGCAATCTTTCGGTAAATTAGCATCGACTGAGAATCTATAAATAATTTAATATTAGTAATTATCATTACCACCACTTAATATAGTCTCAAAGACGTCCCACGCGTATTGCAATGCAATTGTATTTGTATAAAATATAACTAGGAAAAACCATACAATATCGTTTGTTTAGATATCCCATGGGAAAAAACATAACGGGATGTTGTATAAATATATCATTTTTCTAATTCCCAAACGGTAAATTCCGACTCGTTACCTTCTGTTCGGTAATTTTTATTATTTTGATATTCAAAATAATAAATAATAAAAATTCAACGGAAAGTGGGGAACGCAAGTGTCTTAAAGGCAATGGAGTATTTAACACTAGGTACCCAGGTTCCCTATGTCTGTCATCATTCTATGTGTCATCATTCAACGTAACACTAAAATTTCACAAACCAAAATTCAATAATTACATAATTTTAATTTCCACAAATGATTGAAGCTTTGATAGGTTTATGGTCTTATTAATCAAACTGATCCTCTCTCAATATGCCAAAAGCCGAAATTATTACAGTAGCTGTGCTTATTTAGATTCATTGAAATTGTAGCTTAATTACGATTAAAAATGCTTCATTAATAAGACGATACGTCCCCGAGTTATATATATAGTTATATAATTAATGATGTAAAAGTGTAGCTTTTAATTATAATACGAGTAAACGGGATGGTTTGAAGTTCGATAAATTTCCTATTAATAGTTTTCTCAACAGAAATGAGGCGTTAAGTTCCGCCATCCAACGCACAGTGCCCAAAATTAACAGAAAGCGGTAACTATCTAAGAGTGAAGAAAATAACATTTTTTTAATAAGATATTCTTTTAAGATCACCACCTGTTATAATCAACATCAACTTTTATCACAAAGTAAAACGATAACGGTAGATTAAAGTAGCAAGAACTACTAAGTACCTACGGACTCGTCATCACAAGCAGCAATTTAAAGTAAAGTTAGACGTAAATATAACTGTTTTTTAATGTCAGTCAATTTGCTTTAAGACTTCTTCCTAACTACTTCCTAAGAAGGTAGCCTGGACTTAATGGGGAGCAACAGCCATTATCCTACTATTGACAAGCTTGCGGTAAAACTGGTCATCATCATCATCAGGTATAAGTATAGTCACAGAAGTAGTAAAGTAGTAAGAACCTTTACAACAATTATTTAGGGAAAACTAAGAGAGCACAACAAATTATTACTATATCTTAACTGCGGCTTCGCCTGCATAGTCAAAATTACTTAACTTTTACTACAATTATAGTGGGCTATCGGCACGATTAACATGATCCTATATGAAGCTTATCACCTTCTTTAACAAATGGAAAACCAAATACAAAAATAATAATTTTTAAATCACACCAATAGTTCCTGAGATAAGCGTATCTATCCACACAAACTCTTCAGCTTTATAATATTACTATTAACATATAGACGAGCGATTCAATAAAAGATAGAGATTATACTCTATCTTTTTAATTGAAGAGACCCTACAACCGTATAAATATTTATAATCAGTATTACAATCTGTCTACATTTAATTGTTAAGCGAGTCATTAAAACAAGTACCTCGGGTATATTGTAAAAGTACTGAATGAAAAGTTAATATCTCAATCTCAGACAAAGGTCCGTAAATAAAAGAGCTTTCATACTAAAACCGGTGTACTATTTTGAATTGTTCTTATTGCGCATTTTTTACCCATCCTTAAAAAAGTGGAAGTATATTTTAGTGGATACTACCTTTATTGAATATTTTTTTCAGTCTAAAATGTCTGCTTGATGTGTTGGAGCAGTTTTCGCATATTTGTAGGGGCACAAGCGCGCTGTAAACGTGACGGTAATGGATTCAATTCCTACTAGGGGCAATAATAATAAAAGAAATATTTCATTTTTTCATTTCAAACCGCAGTGTTGAGTTCCGCCACTCCACGCATAATGCCTCGAGAATCCGGCGAAACAAAAACGAAACGAACAGAAATGTTTTAATGGAAACGATATTTCTTAACACTGGGTTCCCTACTTATCTTGCTATGTGCGAAACGCTGAACACGCTGTAGCGTCAAGAAAAAAAACATCTTTAATAAATAATGTGATGGTAGGTATAATTTAAAATTACATTTTACCTATGAATATATAAAAAAAAACCCGTGAGAATTCTCTAAATTGAAGATTAAACCAAATCCCATGAGGCAACATATAATGGCAGTGTATTTGAAATGCAATCAAAAACACAATGATATCTCGACATCGGCGGGTTGCGTAATGGCGTTTAAATCATTTATTGCATATTCCACGCTTTTGCGGTCACAGATACACCTATTGTACAAATACTGTTTCACAGTTTATTTGATATGCATACTATTTGTTTATAAACTTTAGCTTTTAACTTTCCAGTAGATATGTTTAATACTTTTTTTTAGCTTCAATCTATATCCCACACATGGCAGGGTAAGCACAGGGAACCTGGGAACCTAGTGTTAAGACACTCCTTTCCTATTAAGACGCTTCCGTTCTCCCATTCTCTATCATACACATATTTTCTTTCGTCTCTCCAGAGCGAGGAAATGAAAACATCCCATGCCCTCGAGTGGTACTCGTATCCACGACCGTTGTCTTTTCAATCGCACGTCCGTGCCCCTGCACCATGACGGCTCCTAAAATCTAAGTAATTATGATACTTAGGAGTAACCTAGTAATAACATAAATATTTCACGACGTGGTATTCAAACCCACAACCATCTTCTGCCAGATACATTAAAACTGTGCTTCATTGGAATATAGAATACCTAAACAGAAATATCTAACGCCACATTTCACCTGACGGACGGACAGCTTACTGAGAAATGACAGGAGACTAACGCCAGAAGCGTTTTCATTCACACGTGTATAGCTGGTAGCATACATTTTTAAATACGAATAAACTGCAAAATGAAACTGCAAAATTTAAGCAAATGTTTAAGTTCGTTTACAAAACTTTTCTTCTCGTATTAATATTTAGATATATTTCGGCAGAAAGTGGGGAACGGAGTGTTAAGTGTTAACACTAGGTTCCCTCTTCCTGCCCTGCTGTGTGCGGGATACAGCGTGAAACTGATATATCTACCAAAATCATAAATCACAGTAGGTATAAAAAAAAACTCGTGATGTACCATATAAAAGTGTCACCATTAAGTGCTTTAAAACATCACCGAAGCCATACGCAAAATAACCTAAGGCTTCACCTCTGTTTAACACGTTTTCTGACATTATAATAATTATATTCAATTAGATATATCTTTCCGCTATTCTGATAAAAATAAATACTTTCACATTTTTTTTGCTAAACTATATGACGATCATTGTTATCATATCGGTGTATATGGAAAAGAAACTCTTCTGAAAAAAAAAATGGTATTGCATAAGACAAGAAAAATATTTTTTTGCTTCGTTCTCCGTTGTATTCCGCAATGCAGCAGGGTCGACAGAAAGAAACTAGTAACTAGACATTCTAAACTAAAACTAGACATTCCGTCGTCCACATTCGAGACGTCACACGTCAAGTGATCCCACCAACCCCCAAATCCCCCACACTCACATCTCACTTTCAGCCAGACGACGTCCAAACGACAAGACGATGACAAACCTATTGTCTCCAAATCATCATGTCATTTGTGGTTTCGCTGAAATTCTTGATTGGTACAGATAGCATCCTTTGCGGCCGTACAAGTGGGCGGTGTCGTTGTGCGAAAGGATGTGAGTCACCCACAATTTATCACACAATTCTCTTTGCAATATATATTTCCTATAGGTAGGTAGTTATCGATAAACAAACGTGATGAGGACATAATGTTTCCCTTTTCGATCAATTCAAGGGCGTAATTACATTATAGTAGTACTAAGCAGAATCAAACAGAGTGCCATGGAGTTGCGATCGCCCGGAAGTTAGTTTTTCGTTGTTAAGTCGGGAAGAAAATAAATGAAATATTTCATTTACCATGTTCTTTACTTTTCGTCTACATTTGGAGTAAAATAAAATGTTTTGTAAGATAAACATTTTCAAGAGGTCCGTAGTGGCGCAGCGGCACAGTATATGACTGTAAACACTACAGCTGTGGGTTCGATTGTAATTGCGGGGAACATTTTTCGCTCTGACAGCAAGACAAAGCAGCGTTATACTACGGAAGCGAATAGTTTTATCACTCTTCTCCCTCTACCTACCCAGTGCCATACGCAAAATATAGTTTAACAACTAGATTCTGTCCCTTTAACTAAAATACAAGCGCCAACTCGAACACAAATACCACCATACACTTAATTACAAAACCCATAGAGTACCAACACTTATGATAAAGTAGTGAAATATCGATTGGCACCGGGCGTTGCAATCGACTGGTGCTCGAACGTGAACAAAGCGGTCACCGGCTGACAATGGGGACGATCAAACGAGTGGGGGGGGGGTAATTTGAGGATACGACTCGAGTGCTCTTTATCATTTTTACCCATTTCTGTACATGTATGTCGTGATGGCGCGGTTGTTTGTTGGTTTAGGTGTAATTGCGGGAGGTAAATGGTAGCAGGTTTGAATTACACAAAACCAATTAAATTAAATTAAAGCATCCCACAACCGTCGCGCCTATGGCATATGGCCTCAATACATATCCATATGTGCGAAATATAAAAAAAAACTAGTTCACGTAAGAAAGAATAATCTTCTATTTCCTCTATATATAATAATTCAATAAACAAACATACCTACCTAATGTTATCTAATAAGAGAAAACTACTTGTAATTACTCTTGTACAATTTATCCTGTACTTTAATATACTAGCTCGATGAAGCGTAAATTAAGTTTACGTGTTTTTTTTGTTTATTTTTTTTTTATTATCTGTAAATACCATAAAATACCTAATGCTGCCATATTTCTTCTTTACCCGTTTTAAAGTCGATTTTGATTATTCTTTGGGTAATGGGTTTTGATAATTCGTTTTTTTATTTCGTTAATAATTTTAATGTCTAAATTTATTATATTTAAAGTAGATCAATATTATTTCCATTAATTATCTAAAAATAACAATGATCAATTAAATTCGTTATAAATTATATACATTTCTACCTTTTTCAATTAACACGAAAAATTCAATATCATAACTACGAAGTTTAGTCACTCTAAAACTCTGTCGCCAAAACGGAGAACACAGTCACACATCTTCACTAGAAATACGCGCGAAAACAAACAAACAATACCATACCATACATATCACCATTCAAGTACAACACACACGTTAGAAAGCTCGGGTCAAGTGGGTCGTGAATCAACTTTTACACCTCGTCGTTTACTTACAAATTAGCCACTCAAAAGGCAAGTGGGGCAAATGCCGCATCATTAACCTAAATAACATATGGACTCGTATGCGAGTGTATTACGAGTATTTTCTAATAGAATTGGATTAGGTCTTAATAGAGCAATAAATTATGAAGCATTAGCATATACCCACCCTCACTAATTATTAAACGGCGGAACTAAACGCAGCGCTGGATTCTTACCAGATCGTGGAAATAAAAATAAGTAGTTCATTTATCCCATGGGAATCAAACTCCCAACCCCCAACAGTAACATTTATAGTCTGACCATTTTTTTTATTATAATAATAATCATTTCTTATGGTAGTTACATATAACTTTCTCTTTTTTTTACCTTCACGTTTTACCCCTAGCATAGTAGCCAGAGAGAGCAGAGAGGTGAACGCTACTGTTAACCTGCCTTTTAAATTATTTTTACTGTGAATTCCGCATTCAAATCGATTACGTACAAACATTTTTGCGTAAATTGTGTTAACTTTTTTTCACATTTAAACTACTTAAATAAAAAATATAAAAAAAAAACTAAATTTTATACTTTTCCACACAAATTAAAAATGTCATGTATGAAAGCGAAATTAGAGCGCTAGCTGTATATGTACTTACCTATGGCTAAAGCGATTAAAAAGCAATAAAGGTTATATGGCTACTTGAAGCGAAAGGATATTAAACGAGTTATAGCTTTGGAATGTGTGTATCTTAATCCAATTTAATTAAGCTAGTAGGTGTTGGAGAAGCTCTTTTATTAAAAAAAACATTCATTATTTTATACCATAATTACTGTAACTACATATTCTACTAATAGAATTAATGTTATATTAAATATTTAGCTCTATTTGAAAAGTAATCATTATAATTGTTGAACATATAAAATTTAACCGCGTTTCGAAGTTAAAATGCAGAAAATTAAACATTTTATAGGTACGCTCGTCTCGTCTAGTTAAGTTTACTTAAATAATATAAAGGTGTACGGTAAACGTATATAAGCATTACAAATGTTTACTTACATAGAGAAGTAAATTAAATTACAACTGTCCGTTTTGTATGTACGAGTATATTTTAATCGTAACTCTAGTCACCTAAAAATGCAAGACTTTATCCTGAAAAAAATACTTATCTTAATTAATTAACTTAAATTAAGTGGTAATTCATTTGGTGGATTTTATTTTGATGAAAAATAAATAAAAAAAAAAACTATCAATGAAAATTTATTGGAGATCTTCAGAGTTCCGCCTCTCAACTCGTAATGTCGCAAGAATGTCAACAGAGTGTCTTAACATTACGTTAGCGGGATAAAGCGTGAAACTAAAAAGCAAAAATAAGTAAGTGTAGTAAAGGAAATCTTCGTAGGAAGTTATCTATTATGTTTACATTATTTCCTTTGTTTACCTAACAACAACATAATCAAAATAATTAAAGATATAAAAAATTTAATCAACTTTTCAAATGCAAGAGTACAAAACAAGTACCCACATTAAGTTTATTTAAATACGAAACATTTTCCTTTTCTCATTACGGTCTATACAAAAACCGCTCTGTGATTTTCTACTGGCTGAAATAACTTTCTTATTTAAACTTAGTGTTTCGATTTTATTCCTTTGTAAGTAACTATTTCTTTAAAACTGGTAGATTAGTACAGGGTATAAGGAAATTTAACCTTAAAATAGTTATTGTTTGAATCATTTTTAATTTTAACTTCTGACGTTGACGTTTTTAGGGTTCCGTACCTACTGAGGAAAAAAAATGACCCCTTATAAAATTTTCCAAGAACTTTGATAACTTAGTACAAACCTCGTAAAACCCTCGTGAAAAAAATGTATTATTGATAATGTATAGATAGAAGCGACAACGCGATTAAATTGTTTGTTTCGACGAAAACAAGTATAGCTGAAATATTTTCCATACTTTCCTCAGACTTTCCATGAACTCCTTTATAACGTACATTCTTTTTACACTAAAAGAAATAATACCTAATTCTTATTAGAATTTTATAGAAAGCCATTACAAATATGCAAGATATAACAAATAACATGAGTTCGCAGTGGCACAGGAAAGGTCTCGAGAATTGGGCAACAAATAGAGAACGGAGTGTTTTAGCACTAGATTCCACTTTGTGTACGTAATGCCGAATGCGGGATACAACTAAGGAAGCTAAGAAAAAAATATATACACATGACCATACGTACCATTTATATATATAAAATTGCAGTTAATGTGTCAATGAAATACCTAAGGTGAATCCTTAATCGTGTTCCACTTTACCGCCGTACCGTAAGGAGCGCGTGGTCTTTAATATTAATTCATACAGTAGATATTTGTATTATATTATTCTATGGAATTAAAGACAGGCAATAGTAATCATATGTTTCGAACAATCTTTTATTATTATATTTAACTTACATCAAGGAGGTTTAATTATGTATTTTATTAAACACATAAAAAGCCTAAGGACCACCGGGAGGACAAGAACGAAGAGGTTGAGGACAGTAGACGAGATGAGAGAGTGTTGGCCGCTTCGTTCCCTCTGGCTACACTACCTTTTTAATTTATTTCTTTTAGCCAGTCAGCAGTTGCTTCTAAATATAGGAGGAAAGGCAGACATATGGTATATTGAGGCACTCCATTCTCCATTATTTTCCAAAATATAAACCAAAAATTGTACCTACATAAATTCAACAAAGCAGTATATTTAAATCCAATTTAAATAAATATAATTACAACAAAAGTTAAATCCTCGCGTCGCAAAGTTATCGCCGCGAGTTACACAACTCTAAAATACGATGAACTAGAACAATAACGTCGCATTGGATTGTATTAAACGCGAGTTTTAACAACATAAAGCCTTCGAAACTTTTGTATGTCTGCGGTAACACTCATATGTCACGGTATAGGTGCCTACTGTGATATAAGTGATATACCTATATATTTTTTAGCTTCGAATATTTTACACTACACCACATATAGTATGGTAGGGACAAGGACCTTATTGTTAAGACACTAAGTTTCCCGAGCAAAGCCCATTTCGAGTCATTGCATTCTAAGCTTCGAAACTCTACGCCGCGCTTTGTATGAAACGAAACAAATAATATAAAAAAAATAGTGTTTCTTGTTGTTCTCTCTGCTCTCTCAATAAACATTGTGGGAAAAAAAAATATGTCGAATATAGAAAACAAAAGCAATACTAATAATATAAAACTGTAGAATTTGTTAGGTCAATTAGGTCAATGTGATACTCCATTTTTCAAGGAAAGCTGTACCTACGTACAGTGAGTTGCATTGTATTTCCCTATTAAAACAACTCTAAATCATTTGACAAAGCAGGCGAAGCCGCGAGTACAAGCTAGTATTCCCATACAATCGTTAACTATTCTCACACTCATTGTTTAGTTTGCACAACGGCTTGTTCCTACGTTTGAGCTACATACACAAACATACAGCACATTTATACCACGCCTAATACGTTTAAGGTGGGAGGTTTCATATTGCATTGAATTCGCATTGCTAGTATGAATCATATGAATGTTATGATAAATATTTGTAGAGGTTTCGCCTTACGATAACAGAACCTGAGCATGTGGCAAAAAGAATTGAAAAGATTATTAAAGAGGCCGGTCATGGCGCACGTGCACATAGTGTGACTGTAAACGCGACAAGATGTGGGTTCGATTTCTACTCGGGGGAATTAAGTTCTCCTTTAGTATTCTGCAAACAGTAGAGTAGAGAGAGAATAGAGCATAAGTATTTTTTTTTAAAAAGTGCTCCTGTACATTTACAATCAACGATAAAAATATAAAATAGATATCCTATCTATACTTTTATACGCATTCACAAAATGATTCCGACGACAAACAAACAAACCATATAAACAAACACCTCAATCCACGATGAATGAACTGAATTAATGAATGAACGAGATTGATGCCATTCTATTTACGACGCAATAAACTGAATGAACGATCCGAGACAAATTTTGTTTACAGAGTACTTTACGATATTGAGATCTTGAGATTATGTTGATAGATTCATTGATATCTCCCCATTCGACCTATCACCCCCTATCGTGCTTTCCAAATTAATTTGTCGTGCTTTTAATTAATTCGCTTCGGTTTTTCTAAAATTAGTAGAAAACGTCGTAGTGGCGTGATTTGGATGTGATTTAATGGTAAACAGTTCAATTTCCTTTCGGAGACCGTTTAAACAAGGATAATCGTCGTCTCTACAAAATAAGTGAGAATCCATGCCTACCTACAGATTGACAAACATATAATTACAGTCGATATATTATAAAAGACAGAATAAAATCATATATCTATAAAAAATAGCTTTCTTTAGCCCACATTAAGTTTAGGCATAGCTTTCAAATTTCCAAATATAACAATTTCCAATTGATTGCGCGACCCAATTCTTCAAATTAAAAAGGGACTCGTCAACGTCCGTCATAACAGGAAGTGTGTCGTAGGAATTTAAATATATTTTTTAAGAATTTAAATACATTTTTTACGAGAAACGATTTTCGAAAATCCTCGATTAAATCTCATTTAACATTTTTAACTAGATTTTTTTAACTTCGCGCTGCACCTCTCGTATAACTGCAGGATATGCAGAGCGAAGTGTAAAGAAAAATGTTAAAAAAATACGATCCCAACTTTCAACGCAATTTTTGAAACATTGCTTGTTAAGTGGCGGAACTAAAACATTTTGTCTTCACTGTCACTTGTTCGTGGGTTCAGAAACGGTTTAGATGAAAATATTTATATAGTTTAGATTAATTTGATCATCTAACCATGCACCACCAGCTAAGAAGCTATCTAATATACTTAGAAAATACTAGATATCCCCAGAAGTAACTCGACGATACCACCTAGAGGACCGCCCCACTTATTGTTTAGTAGACAATATTTCCCAACGATAAATTCGCAGTCGTAAACGTTAAACGCATTAAAAGCCTTATAAAATTCCTTCAGATAAAGGAAGCAGTAAATATTGCTCGTTAAACAGAGAACACGTTAAATTGGAAGATTTTATTTTTATTACGACAAAACATGTATAAACTTTTGAGACTAACGCGACAGGTTGTAGGTTCAATTCTGACTCGAGTAAATGAAATATTTCATCGCTCTGGTAACGAGGCCAAGCGCGGCGGTGAGTTCCACCACGTTACAGTATATTGTTTCTATGCGTGTGCTTTAATTAAAAGTATATTTGGTTAGGTTAGGTAGGTCAATATATTTGTTCCTAGAATATAGTGCCCTACTATATATATATATATATATATATATATATATATATATATATATATATATATATATATATATATATATATCAAACTTTTTAGGTTTCAAAAGCACTAGGTCAGCTAAATTGGATCAAGTACCAATTCTTAACTTGTAAAAAGTGCAAAATTTCACCTCTCCAGTGATAATTATTTTCATTTTCAATCTATTAATTTAATCAGTAATTTCAAATAAGCTTACCAGTTCCACTGATCACACCTGCCCGGCGTTAAGTTCCGCACTATAACCCAACACTTTTACCCAACCATCAATATGCAGGAGATGCGTATACCTTAAATAAAAATACCCACTCGAGTAATAATAAAACTTGGCATGTTTATAATTTTCTGAGAAAGGTAATATTGCGACCGCGAAATTGTTTCGCGCTTCATAATTGGTTGGGACGAGGAGCGCCACGTTTTGATGAAGAAAAACTTTCAACTTTAATTTGAAACAAAGAACGCACTCTGCCTTCTGACTTTGTGGCTTATCCAAATTATCGTGTATATCAAAGATGAAACTTATCTTAGTAGCACAACTTGGTGAGATTTGTAAATAGGATGAACTACTAACATTGAGTATGCATTATTTTTTTAAAACGCTAGTATAAAAAAAATTAAATCAACTTCACGTTGTATCCCGCACACAGTAGGGTAGGCAAAGGGAACCTAGTGTTAAGACACTCCGTTCCCCAATTTCTGCCGAATTCTGGAGGCATTGCGTGTTGAGTGGCATAACTCAACGCCGCAAAAGCTAGTATAAAGATGGATAAATACATATAAAAACTACGTATCACAACACAATACAAACTAACTACATTTTGCAATTACAATTTTTTAATAATACTATAGCTTTTGCTTAAATGATTTAAAATAAAGCGATACTTATATTAATATTATTTAAAAAAAAAGCATTTACTGGATTCAATATAAAGTACTAAGAACTTATAGGTTAAACAGAAGACAATTAGTCGTGCTATTAATACTAGAGTACGACCAAGCATCTACATTGTAGTTGCAACAGTAGTACAACTATTTCAATTTAACACTAGTAGGGAACCTTTATGAATTTGTGATATAATACGTCTACGTCGCTGCAAACTGACCTAGTTGGACAAGTGCAGCACAACAAGTTCATATTAAATCTGTAGTGCTACGAGAAATGGTCGCAAGACTTTATAACTCTATGGGCAATTAATAAATTGCTAAATGCGTTTGATATTATTCGATGAGGTTTTGTGCAGGTGATCATTTGAGGGCTATGTCCAGCGGTGAGCGTATGAGACATGGAAAATTTTGATTTTTACTTAAATCGTTTTAATAGCATCATCTAACATTTTTTTTGTATGTATGAAATTGAACCAATGAATTATTTTCATTTCCCCATTCTGGTAAGGCGCCATTCAACACTAATGAATTGAATTTGAGCGGAATGTAGAGAACGGAATATCTTTGCCTACCCACATAGTACATATGTGGGATACTGCTGAAAAAAAAAAACACTACAATAATTTATATATGAGCAAATAAATCAACAAATATAAGAAATACAAACCACAAATATTTCCTCAAGCCATCCATCATCAGAATGATTCGGCAAGCATGACTAAATAAACGTGGGCACGTACCAAGAATTTGATATTGTCATTGTGCGTTGAAAGCAATAGGAAATGCGTAGGTCCTTAATATTAGTACCGAGTACTCATGCCCTGTGTTAACTGTGTATATGAAACTTCCGTTACTGAGTGACAGACAGACAACGCACAGACGAAACTATTGGGCTTAGAATGTTTAAGTTAGGCGTGTTAGAGAGTGTAGGGGGAAGATTCCACGAAACACCTACGGGAACGGGAAAAACGAGATTTTCCATTTAACATCCGTATACATAAAACTATTCAATTTCTGAGAGACAGACAAGGCATAGCCGCAACCAAAATTTCGTGTGAAGGTTCGTCAAGGAGTGCAAAGGAACAAACAATAAAGGAAAAACGAAGAAAGAAAAAAGGCAGATCGATACATACGAATAGTCAGTGCAGCATCATCGATTTCAACACACGAAGACATCTTAATGACAAACAATGTTCAATTAAACACGAGTCTCATATAACCCGCAAAAGTCTTTAGGTACCTATATATGAAAACATAATTAAACAAGCTCGAAGTTTCTCACTTTCATCACAAGTAAGTACACGGCTCTGCTTCTACAAACAAATTTTAATGAGCAAGTTGGAAGATTGATTTTATAGCAAATTCCAAACAACAAAGCGATCAATCAATATGCCAAACTATGTTTAGGCAATTTCAATATTCCCATCCTGTCACTCTCCGTTATAATTTAAGGCTTCCCAAATTAACGTTACACAACAGACAACAGGTATCCATTTTGTTATTAATTTCCAGTGGGATTATTAAATGGAATTGGAAATTCTTAAGCTTCAACGTGATAAGCCGCGTTGATGAATTAACATAGTAATGAGATGTTGGAAAATCGATTTACTTATTATCAAAAACTAAGTATATTTCTTTTATTAATTCATTGGTCTAAGTAAATTCTAAAAAGGTTTCGTACCACTGAGCTTACTAATGTAGAATGTATTTAAAGACATGAATACTTTTTAGTACCAAAATAAAAAAAGCAAAACTTTAGTGTTAAACTTAAATTTATACCTGATCCCCTTGCAAATCGATATGTGATGCTAAAATCCACCTCCGGAAGACTGTAAAGGTGTTTAAAGTTTAAAACTCCAATCTAGCGAACACGTGACCTAGTTTTTATCCACACTACCCTGAAGGAACTTCACTTAGCTAACCGCATTTCCTACATTCCTAACATTTCTAAAATCGTAAAATCCTAAAATAGAAATAATAAAAGCTTACAAGAATTGAACACTGTGGGAGAAATAAAGCTATTTTATTTTATATTGGTTGCAACTGGACTGACCTGCAATTGATTATGGTGAAACACGAGCAATATTTTCTTCTTAAGTACCTACAGTTAATTTGTCAAATGTGGTCTGCTAACAATAATTGGATAAGGATTTTCCAGAAAGTTCCAAATATTATTGTGCACAAAACGACTTTGCAACTGCTATCACCATTACCAAATCACCATTGCTAACGTAACTCGTATAAGAAATTCAAGATTTCAAAAATGAAATCCGAATATTCGCCTCGCACATTACTTGCTCTGTAATTAATGCGGATTTAATTACATTTGGCGACACATTGGGGTCGACCACTCGTCGGAGTAGAGAGAGAGCCTATATATTGTACGTATACATTTCTACGCTTAGTTTGGTTGGGGCTTTCAAAATTTTAGGGAACATGGCTTCTGTTGACATCTGACCTTTAACCTTACAACACAAGAATAATTACAACTGACACATACTCGTGTATATTTTTTTGTATGAAGATCACGCCAAGAGTACGTAGTTGATGAGACACTCCGCTATATTCAGCTATCCTAAAAAAACGCGCGGAGAAATAAGGCTATGACAATAAAGATAATTTAAAATATTATATTCCTTTTAGTGGGCATCGAACTTACAACGTCCAAGTGTAAAATAATTTATTACTACATATGCTATGTATAAGAAGTATGAAAAAATCTAATCACTACTCCATCTCATTTCGCAATAGCTTCTAAGAAATTAAAAAATGTAATACGATTGGGAGTAACTTTTATGAACATTCGTCTTTAGTTAATGCATATTAGGTCAACATGAACACTCATTCACACTTTAATATCTTTAACAAAAAGCCAGTCAGTTTGAGGCCAGGCGTAGCACACAGGAACAAAGGCTCAATGTGTGCTGCAAAATCGACTGGTTGTGGGTTCAATTCCCACTCGAGGAAAGGAAATATTTATTTAAATTTATATTTTCATTTTTTCGTTGTGGTTTCCGCCTCTCAACACGCAATGCCTCCAGTTATCGGCGGCAATTGGGGAACGGAGTGTCGGAATACGAGGTTCCCTCTGCCTACCTTGCTGTATGCGGAATACAGACACAATCTAGACTGATTCCTACTAGAATCGTAGATACATAGGTGACCTTACGGGTTCCATTAACAGAAGCTAATGATATAAAATTACTCTCTTTATTTCCTACGATACATCTAGGCATTTAAGCGGAAAAATCTAACGACACGGAGAAATGTGGCTATTTTAAGCGGATTTTTTTTTCGAGAAAGATTTAATACACTTTTACTTTACAGTCAAGATTATTCAAATTGAAAAAATTGTGTATTATTTCATATCACTTTATTTATCATCAGATAAATAAATAATAACGTCTATGCGATTTATATAAAATCTACTTACTTAATATTATTTAAATTATCAGATGACTCATTAAAGATAATTAAATATATAATAAAAAAACTATAAATAGTTTCAAGAAGCTTTTAATTACATTTAAAAAGCTAAAGTCACTGCGGTACAATTTGATATTTTGTATCTTGATTGGTTAGTAATGAGTCCGTTTATATATTTCCAATATAAATAGTCAAAATTTCTGGCTTTCACAAGTTTATTTCTTAATAATTAAACGTATAAAATTATAAATAAAAAAATATTTCTATCTACCCTCAAAATGTAAAAAGTCAAATAAATAAACTTTTAAAACTCGCAATTAATAAAAAATATTATATTACATTTTAAATTTAAATTTATTTCATACAGCACATACCAAGGCACTCGAGTTGCCATATCAAATTTTGTAGTTCCTTTGTGAAATGCACTATATAAATTTAAATCGTGCAGCTTCGTGTGACGCGCCATTAGAATACCAAGAGATGTTCGACCCAGTTTCAGCAGTGTCATAAGAGATTGAACGATATAATATACAGCTTCCAGGCGACTCTATGAGCACGTAGTTATCGAATATGATTAAGTTAACTTTTACTATGATTTTGTTTGCTTTCATTTATTGATTTTCGATGTAGTAGAGAAATTTATTTTCTTTTAGAATAATAGAATAAAATATAATCTACATTTGCTATCAATTAAAGTTATTTAAAAGACATATTTTTACATATGTACATACAAATTAATACATCTATAAACGTATTTGCCCGTCTGTTTACGCACGCACTCCTTAACGGTTGAAACGTTTTGGTTGCAACTAGCCTTCATTAATTCAATTTACATTAACAAGTCAACACATTAAATACAATTCGTTGTTTGGTACCTGCCTGCCTTTAAATTAATACATCATTCAGATTGTAGTACTTGAAACTTAGGTGTATATTTATCTTTAGCAATTGTATTGATTTTCGTGATTACTACATGTTTTTCTTTTCATAGCCTATAAAAGTTGATATACATCAAACGTCTCAACATATTAGTATCTCGAATCATGACTAAAACACACTGGATTAAATCACTTTTTAAATAATCAAAATCGGTTCATCTGTTTGAGAGCTATGATGCCACACATAGACATACGCCTATACACAAACATGCCAATAGCACTCCTCTATTTCCATAGTAGGTTAAAAATATAAAAAAATAAACAATATATCAAAATCCGACAATATTATAGCAGTACCAAAATTAACACATTTAACGTTCACCCTGCCACTACAGAAGGCGAACATCTAATGCACATTCCTGGCCTAATTAGGGCAATATCAAAGAGAATTTGCATACTTAACGAAGACGATACTAATTAGAAGAAGGAGCCGTATCGTTACGCATGTCTAATGAAGAGGTGTCATGGGCATTTGTGAATGCAGTAGACATAAAAGGTGAACATAATTTTTTTACTTTTTCTTTGGTATAGAATTGGCGATTTAACTTAAATTAAAACTATTAAAAAAAAAATCATTTTCTGCTTTCTGTCTGAATTAGAGATATTGTGCGTTGAATGGAAGAACTTAACGCCAGGGTAGAGATATGATATGAGAGAGATATAATTTCTACGAGTTTGGATATCGAACTTACACTCATCGCGTTTATAATCAAACGTGCACTGCACAACAATGATATCTATATGTACGACTATGTATGTAAAACGTAAGTAAGAATAATAGACATACATAAGTTTTTAAGTAGAATTAAGTAGAAAAAGTAATTGCATAAATGTGTGAATACTAATTTAAAATATTACAAAATAATAAAACAATGAAGAGCTTGAATAATAGCCTTCTATTACATAAATTTAAAACAAAAAAAAGGTACTTTTGTAATATCACCTAGAAATGACGAAATGTGGAATAGCTACAGCAGAATTTCCACATCACTGCTAACCATAATATTATATTAAAAAATAATATTTCAGCGATAACATCAACAAAAATCCGACTCACGCTTAACCAACCTGTACGCTATAAGGAAATTTTAAACGTATGTACCTTACACATACATTTAAAATTTCCTTATAGCTTTGCGTTTACACTTTTACAACGTCTCACACCATTTTGATTCACCAACAAGTAGGTAGGGTAATCGAGCATCGTTCGCCGAGGTCTTGTTTCCGTTATTAATTAAAACACTGCCCCAGTTTCGAACAAAGGCAAGGCAAGGCACAAAATATGTATCTACCTATCTCTCTATTTCGAAAACAGCTTTTCAGACGTGAAAAGCACTATTAAGCAACGACTGCGCGACTCTGGCTGATTATGATTTTTTTTTTTCATGAATTCAGGTTAAATGAGACGAAATGGAGGATAAACTTCGTGAGTGAATGAGCTTTAATGAGTTTGTAATTAGGATTAATAGGCAATAATTGTATGGTTTTAGTGTGGCGTAGTGATTGACGATTATGTGTATATACATGCAATGTTTAAGGGTTCAAATCCAACATTTATCTTTTTATTTGATATAAAAGAATATTACTATAACAAAAAAACTCAATTCACACGCAAAAACACCTTCGAATTCAGTCATTATGTTACCCAAAAGGCGTATAAACAAGCATTACAAATATGATAATTAAAAAAACAAACACTTGAGAATATTCCACCGGCGGTTCCATTATTGTATTCCGTTAGACGGGCCGGATCAATTAATAGCTTAAACCGTTAAGTTGTTGGCGCATCTTAGATCTGTCGGTTGCATTGAAACGCTTAGCGTTTTGTATTTTATGGTATGCCGTTGTATTTAAATGGGGGTATTGCAATTTATAGTTGCGGAACGCTCTTCTGAGACGAGTTATGGTGTTTAGAAACTGAGATTATCTATTAAGTAATTCTAAAAGAAATAGATATTTATGTAGATAGATATATGACACCGTGGTGGCATCTGATTGTAAACGTGACGGCTGTGAGTTTGATTCCTTCTCAGGAATGAAATATTTCAAATTCTTCGCTTTAATAACAAGAATAGCGCGCCGTTACGTTCCGCCACTCAACACGCAATCTCTCGACAATTGGGCGGAAAGTGGGGAACGAAGTGCCTTAAAAGTGCTTATAAGTCTGTTTGAATAAAGAATATTTTGAATTTG
This sequence comes from Heliconius melpomene rosina, assembly GCF_056956725.1. Classification (NCBI taxonomy): domain Eukaryota; kingdom Metazoa; phylum Arthropoda; class Insecta; order Lepidoptera; family Nymphalidae; genus Heliconius; species Heliconius melpomene. The sequence continues at coordinate 3,338,251 of NC_140389.1, read as the reverse complement.
ATTTGATACGCTGTCTTCTCTGTGGTATAACTTTTAAGAAACACGAAATCAATTAATATTTAGTAGGTACATATTTTTCTATAGAATAATAAAAGTATGAAAAATTATTAAAAAAAAATCTAATTAATATAATTAAATTTTTTACTATCCACCAATCTAATATAACGTCTATACAAAATATCAAAACTCAATTTATCTTGAATTGTATACAATCCATCAATCATGCACAAGCACGTACAGAGTCCACACGTCAGTACCAAAAAGAAACCTTCTTGGTACGTACACCAATTCACAGTTAAGCTCGACCTTTGTGGGAGAGTGATCGAATCGAAACCTATCCACGGTTGCCATTTCCCATTCCACAATTAATTCATGGCGTCGAGGGCGTTATGAGTCAGTTAATATACTCCATGGCCCCTAACACAGAAACGCTTTTAGGTGTAAATAAAATTGGAAGATTTGCAGAAAACGAACGAGATCGTGCTGATTTTTAATAGCTAACGGTATATACTATACAGACATTTCTAATATTTTATATAAGAAATATAAATTATTAGTAAGATACTATTCAAATGAGTAAAAATCCAAGATCAAAGACAAAATTAAATTTACCTGGAAAATTGTTCAAATACTCAATTCGCAATCGTAATGGTCCTAACAAGCAAAAGATAAAAGTTAACTTTTTAATTGACAGAATTTCTAGGAAGTGCAGTATCGAAAACTGATAAACTGAGAGAAATAAAAAAAAATCAAAGAAATAAGTAGGTACACAATTATTAAAAAAAAATAAACATCTCGTTCATAGCATCTCGTACAAAAATAAAATATAAACCTCATGTTTAACTACAGATGGATACTTAACTTTATCTAAATCGTTTCAGGGGGCACACAAAGCTCACCGCGGCATTACAAAGCCGGGGCTCGAGCCGCCACTAATATAATTCTTGCGAAATGCCGAGAAAGCTTTTAAAACACTTAACTATGTAAATGAGAGTGTTTTGAATATATAATTTTATGTATCAAAAAAACTGTATATCTAGAGTTACATTCAGGTACAAATAAATTATTTAAGATATACTTTAATAGAACTAATGATAGAAAGTAATGTAAATATAGCGCGAATAATATTTTATAATAATGGAACTTTAATTTTACTAGGTTAGAGAAATTTGATTTTCTATACTGACAATCAAGGTATCTTAATATTATTTACAAAGTCTAGAGAATAGGTCATATTGCAATAAGAAGTAATAAAATGTCGCTATCAAAAATGTAACAAATCCCATATCAAACTATTTGGCAAGCAGCTTGTACGAGTATATGGTCGGTCAATGAGACCGAAAATAAAAACTGAACTTTCGTTTTAGTATGCCATAAAATAGGTTCATATAATATAAAATATTTATTTAAAAATTGATAAAAGACACAACTGACAATATAGAGTCACCGTCCTGCACTCTCCGTCGTTCTCTCTTCGCCAGGAAATCAAAACTATACCTTTTAGGATCCGAAGAAAAATGCAAATCAATATTCAATAGGTTAGCACAAACATATTCAATTTAATAACAACCATAAACGAAAACAGTTAGAGGCAATAAAAAACGATGGAGCTATAATTTAGATCATTAAAAGAAATATAATAAAATGACATTGTAAAGTAACGGTGAAAAGACAGTTAAATATTGCATTCGAAGTAGCGGTGCAGGTTGAGTCCAGTTTATTAATGATTCCGTTGTAAATATACTACTTGGTGCTAATATTTTATTGAGATTTTTACTTTCCAATACCTTAATAACGATATCTATTAATTTTAATACCATAAACCGAAATATGAACCGCGATTGATGTGTGTGAATCAAAGTATATTTTTTTTCACTTCTGACAAGTCACGGGGTTTAACTTCACCACTCAACACGCAATGCCTCGAAAAAATTAGTGGAAAGTGAGGAACAGAGTGTCTTAACACTAAATTCCTTCTGCCTTCTTCTGCTGTATGCGGTATACATGAAGCAGATTTTTTGAAGAGGAGAAACCTTAAAAGGTACGAACATTTCATTTGAACTCTTCACAAAAAATTTACCAGATTGTACACACTTATGTTTTACTATTTTAAATTTTACTTTATATCTCTTGCTGCTACTTGTCTCCTGTTTGTCATTAAAGTCACATTAGTGTCCGTCTGACGTTTTAAATATTTTTACCCTTTAAGTTTTACACAAAAAATCTAAATATTCACATTTTTACTTTGAGACCCTCGTCGTATACTAACATTACTTTATCATGTAAAATGTAAATGGATAGTTTGATATTAAGGCGAGATTAATTTACACATTTCTAGATATTGTCCAAGCCAAATAGACGATGGGAAAACTTATCTGAAGAGACGAGAAGAAAATTCTTAGCATTTCATGGATTCACCGTGCAAGAGCCCGTGTTGCAAGGAGAGAAGCACGGATCAGTGCCTGGGACTTACGGCCCAAGTGTAGTCACATAAGGGGCCTCTTTGAAATGCGCATTAACGCTCCCCTCGACATCTAGATTCTAGTAGTGGCGACTTGAAAAATTAATGTTTTATATTTAGACTAGCGACCCTATTGCGGCTTCGCCCGCTTTTACTACTGGATTATTCATATAATGTATGTTTGCAAATCACTTAAGATAATGTGAAAATTAATTAAACCCTAATGCAACCCGCATTTTCGTAGTTTCAATAAGGATTTTCCAATTGTTTTACACAGCAAGGATTTTTTAGTAGGTACCGTAATTTTATATCTGTGCTACTAATCTTTTCAAGTACTTATTAAAATATATTTAAATTACTATTTTTAGATAGTTAAATGACATTAAATAATACATTCATCTCGAATTATCCAATACGTGCAAACGCATCTAAATCTTCGTTGTTATAAAGGCAGGTGGGTTCTTTTTTTCGAGCTTGTGGTTAATGCTGAAGAGGGTATTCTGTCCCTGATGAAAAGCAAGCACTACGTGGCTGCCTGTGACGAAAATTAAATAGAATGCATCGGCCGGGAATTGAACCCGGGCTGCCCGCGTAGCAGGCGAGCATTCTACCACTGCACCACCGATGCGTGTAAGGCAGGCGGGCGCGGCGGACTCGCTTGTATAAGCATAACGTCGCGAGGCGCGTTTCGCAGCAAGGATTTTTTGATATTGTAACAACTTCTAAAGTACTTATTAAAATGAAAAACAGAAAAGACAGTTTTGATCTACATTAAATGGCCAACGTAACTAATATACTTATTTATATGCTGAGAGTACGGGATAAGTGAAACTTGACTCGATACAGTTGATGTGTGAACGGTGTGATGTGTCAATAATTAAATGCGTTTTTCTCTAAAACTATTCGCAATTTCGAAATAGTTTAAAAAGCAAACTTTATCTTCGTTTAACGTAGAAATTTAATAAAGTATTTTAAAGCATAAGGATTAATACCATTATGGAGAAATATCCCTCACAACAAAAAATATATTGAAATTACTATTTTTAGACAGAAATATGATCACTACACGTTATTCTTAAAAGATACGAATATGCCATCGCGGACTTTTTTGTAGATCTTATTAAGAGGAACAATACTCCAGTACATTTTTTTCATGTAGTATTTACCATTAAAGCAGCGCATGCGCCAAAGTGTGTCAGCGGGTAGTACTTTATACACATTTATCGTATTTATGGTAATTTACATAAGAATGTACAAACAATAAACTATATATAAACCTTCCCTGAGAAATACTCGACCTAATGGTGAAAACCGCATCCAAATCCGTTGAGTGGTTTAGAAGAAGAAGAGTTAGAAAGTTCAGACAGACACAAAAAGCGACTTTGTTTTATAAGATATAGGATAGGATGATGTGAAATTACATTTAAAACAAATAAAAAAAGTGTCAAACTATAGATAGATCTTTGGTTAATTCGACATAAGGATAAAAGAACCTACACCATAACCAATCTTAGATCATGCCCAGTAATGAAGACGTGATTGAAGCGAATTCACACAAAGTCTAGTTGTAATTGACATAATAGTAGGTTAAGAAATGTTTTAACTGACTGCTGTAATAGTTAGTTTCTAATTATGAACTTAAACAGCGGAAATTAAATTAATAAGATTTGAAAGTGGATTCAATATTATAATTTTAAATAATCATTTAAAAAATTGAATCAAAATCCGTTTAAATAATAATTTGAAGTATTTAGACATCATTAAAATATCGACTCATTAGAGGTAAAAATCGCGAAACAATATAATTTACGTGTGTGATGATACTTAGTTGCTAAGCGCTTGTGCCTTATGGGACATGGGATATATGTAATAAGGACTACGTACATACAAACATACATATATGTAGTATGTATAGTGAAATTATTGCGGCATTAATCATCATTCAGTTGTAATGGAATGCTTAGTTTATAAATAAGTATAATAGGAAACCGAATGAATTTCCTTTTTACACTTGTAGATTATTTTTTTTAAGTAGATGAAATTTAGTAAAGGACAAATATTTCTACTAAAAATGTAGGAAATAGGAAGGCAGGAAGAAAATAGGAAGAAAAAAAAATATTATATTAAATACGACGATTTCTAATTATGGTCTTTTGTTAATGCATTTCAAAATGCTCAAAACTTTGAGAGGCCTGGACAACGATACCCAGCGGCACAAACTGACTGCAAACGCGACAGTTGTACGTTTCCCATTCGGGGGATGAAGTGAGAAAGAAGGAGAAGCAGATTTATTTAATGACTCCAAAACGACAATGGAAAAAATAAACAACATTTTTTATAGTTTTTTATGACCTTTTAATAAGTTTAGTGTTCCAGTCGCAACATTGCCTTCATATTCTACACGATTATGGTTAATTCCGTTATCATCCATTTTGAAAGGGCGAGCGCATAAAATATTACTTTTACGACATTATACTATTAATCTTTCCTATAATCGACTTTACTCAAATATAATTTGGGAGTATTATAAATAGAAACTTTACTCTTAAATCACTTTTTATTAGTGAAAACCACATTAAATAGAAACAGAAAGATACATATACTTACTATTGTATACGAAATTGTATATCACTTAAAGAATAAAAAAAAAATTAGTACATCTGTAAAAAGGTTCATTTAAGGCACAATCAAAGTAAGTAAACCGTTAGAACCGTTCTGCACTATAGAATTTTCCAATTCAATACGACCGCTCGTAAATCAACTTTGTCAATCAATCATTTCTTTGTTTATGGCTTTTATAATATACCATTACTTTGAAACTACATACGCATTTGGTTATTTATTTCTAATATGTGTCATTTACAATGACAAATGTGTTTATAATATGCATTTATTTCTTTTTTAGCTCTAGGTTGTATTCCACACAAAGCGGGATAGGCAAAGGGAACTTGGGAACCTAGTCTTCAGATACTTCCTAAACTTTGAACTTACGACTACTTCGACCCAATAGGCAACTTTTGCTCACAAATCAAATTAGAAACAAATGATATTTACTAAAATAAATAGACACAAATTAAAAATGAAAAAATAAACGCCGACTGACAACACTCTTTATAACTATTTCAACTGTTTGTAATATCTCTAAACATACACAATTATGACAGCTGTTTATCTTGCAGTTAAGTAGGTACTAAATGGGAGTTAATTAAGTTTTAATTACTGAAGAATGTCAAATATTTAGCAAACTGTATAACTGTAACTATACGTTTCGTAAAGTTTAAGAATAAAGACCTTAAAAGAAAATCAGTTTTAGACATAGGTTTTCCACCCATGGCAGAGTAGGTATTAGGTAGGGAGAATATGGAAATCACTTCGCTTTCCATGAGAATCTGTGAAATAAAATAGATTTTTTTCTATCTACCGCACAAAAAAAACATTAATAATAAATAAACAAAGATTACATTTTGCAAACGGCAAAAACTAAAAAAAAGATATATCCCACACAATATCAAACCCCGACCTAAAACACTTCAACACCACACACTAACAACCACTGCACCACAAGCGACAAACGCGACGTAATTAAACCCAACCAGCGGCACTAGTACGTTTGCTCGAGACAATTTGTTTTGTTCGAACACTAATGTCTCGAAATGAGATTGGATGCTCGAAGGCAATTTTCACGGCAATCTCGGCATCATTTCTCATTTGTGGTGGAACACCAGTTAGTTTGTTATGAACACATTGTAAACGCTTAGATGGCTTTTAATGGAAGACGTTTTCTATACTGTTAATTGAGTTGCACTATATAGTGGGATGCAGAACTAGTAGAAAAAAAAAACGATTTTATGAATAAAAAAAAACCAGGACTACTACACGTTTTTTGCTGCAGCGTGGGCTAGTGGAAACTAGTGTTAAGACACTCCGTGTCCAACTTTCAGTCCAATTTTTGAGATGCAATATCTCCAGTGTTGAATGGCGGAACTCAACGACACGCTCTGTCTTTTTAACATACTCATTCTTCATTCACAATACCTATACTTAATACATTAAGTATGTTATTTTTTACATTACATAAAAATGAAAAAGAAATTAACACATTTGCTAAATCTCTTACATATTTCATAAATAAAAATTAATACAAAATAAAATTTTATTTCTCAGAAACAAGGCAAAAAAAAACGATGTGCTTACGGCAAAATGAAAACATTACAAATACCGTAATGTACCTAGGTAAATCTTATTATTGAACTATTGGAGTAATTTCTTCTACATTAGATTAAGAAAATGTTTGTAATTTTGCAAAAGCCAAACAGTAGCAACAAAGTAGGGCCCGGGGCGGGATTGTGATTCTAAATTTCTGGAAATTATATTAACCGAATGAATACGACATTTCATAACGAAGGTTTTTGTAATTGAATTCTCAAATATATTTCAGTAAAAGAAATATTCAAATGTTATTTTTTTTATGGAAATTAATGGTTTTTTTCTTAAAAGAAAAAATATAGTATTTTTTTTTATTCAAGGAGTTATGTCTAATATGAGATGAGAATGTAAGAATAAATCTAAATTATTATCTAATATGTAAACATCAAGAACCTCTTCATATCAAAGTATACTTAATGTAATTCAATCAATTTAAAATCTTGTATATCATACTAATAACAACGAAAAGCTACTAAACGACAATACAAGAGGAACACAAGACAAATTTTGGACTTGGACTCCCAAATTTAACGTTTCAACGAGCACCAGCTCTTGACCTTTATCGCTTCATTCTTAACAAATTGGATTTTAACATCAAAGGGCCCTCCCCTCGGATATGGCAGGCTGAAAACATAAGTTGTGCCCAATGATTATAATTTTATTAGTTCCACGTTGACATTTCCTGTGATTTTATTACGTTACCCCGAATTGGTTCGTTTAAGGACGACGAAGGTGTAATTCGATTGGGGGGTGTGTGAGTATCGTTAATGTCGTGTGTTCATTTGAGAGTTAATGTGTCAAAGTAAAGAGAGATTGGCAATGTTGAATTTAGTTAAAAATATCGAATGTACCAAGTTTCCAATGCTATTAGTAACACGTAAAAATAAGATTTCAAAATTAATCAAGAATCCAGAATTCGGCAAAACTGCGCAACGGAAGTGTTTTAACGGGAACGAAATGTTTTAACACTAGGTTCCCAGATTCCCTCTGCCTACTGGGATACAGGGCGATGCTAAAAAGAAATACCTACTGCATAATAGTAACATATACCTACTACACAAACTTACATTATCTATCTTTTATGCTCAATTAATAAAACATTATCTTGAACAAAACAAACATATATGTATATATAAAAGTACAAACAAAAAAAACCACTCGGTAAAATTAATTCAATTCGCTTCCACCATATGTTTTGCAATTACATTGGGTAAGATCGTTTGTGTACGAGGCGAGTTGTTTACAGGCAACAGGCAGGTAACCATTGCTTAAGTGTTTTGTTCGTTTTTATTAGACCACCATATGGTAGGTATAGTGGAAGGAATATAATATGGTAGATTTTTTTTTCAGAGGGAACCTAGTGTTAATACAATCTAGTCCCCATTTTCTATTCAAGCGAATCGAACCCATAGTCGTTGTCTTTATAGTGACTCGCTTGTGCTACTGCGCCACTTTGACCTCATATAAATGTAACTATTTAATCGGATTAATTGCGCATATATGAGTACTATACATGTTTGGAAACCCGACGCGACCTGAAGTATTTACAATAGTTAAAACATGAAAAATCACGAAAATCAAAAATGTTATTATTTTTAATATATTTTCTTTAGCTTTATATGCCTATCTACCTATTAAGGAAAAAAATATTATAAAGCTAATTAGACCTACATTTTGCCATCCGGTTTTCGTGAAAATTTACACAACGTTCATATCCGAAGGCAGTAGATACAATATTTTCATAGGATGACTATCAACCGGTTGTCCTTGCTAGGATGATCGAAACTATTTAAAAATAATACTAATGTAATTTAGCTTTTTAAATTATTTTATTAATTGCTATATGAAATACGAATTATATCTTAAAAATGTCTATAACAACGTTACTACTATCTTAGATAGGGCATGCCTCAATGAATATAATAATAGAGAATTAAATGCCCATTGGACAAACAAATTGCGAAATTGCTTTCAGCCGCCCAATAAACAGCGTGGGTGGCTTAAACGTAAACAACAATTAATTAAAAAAAAAACATTTTGTAAGGGACACGAACTGCGCCATGAAGTAATGTCATTATCGAACTACATGGTCAATAATAGCCTCAATTTGGTAGAAAATTATATAACTCTATGAAATGATTACTAGGATCCATCAACGGCAGGATTTGCACAAAATTGCAACATTTCTTGCACAAATAGTCTTCTATTTTCTATAAAATCTTATTAATATATCAAGTTTTATATTTATTACAAACTTTTATATGCGTCTATGCCCGCGTGGTCAAATAACTAAGAGTTGTGTTGCATTACATTATAAGATTATTCATTTCCAAAAATGTATAATATCAAATATCGCAATTAATACATGAAAAAAAAGTTAAGTACGTCAGGTACCTACAGTGGTTTCCATCAAAACGATGAAAACAATGTCTATAACCTTTCTTGGTTTTTTTTTACAATTCAAATCAGTAGTTGCTGAGACTAGCGCATTGAACTAAACAAATTCGCGCTAATATTAGTATAGAATTCACAATTAACTATTAAAACTACTTGCTGACTTGGAAAGGCATGAAGAAGCGCCACTAGTAAAAAATCCAAAACTTCTATATAATTTCTCAACCATACTGTACATGTTATCTGTAGATCAATTGCGTATATTTATGTGCATTTTAAGTTACAATCATGTTTTGCTCAAGGCGGTCTTGGCGGTTTGAAAGTTCGGATCGTCTTACGATCCTTTGTTGAGAAATACTAACTTTGATCTTTATAAAGAAACTTGTTTACAACCTTGTCTATACAAATAATGGATTCATGAAATGTTACTTTATAGATTTATTATTTTTGTAAGCAACTTTTATATTATAAGAAAGTCTTCACTTTCAGTTTCGTTCTCATACTTTTAGATAGTTTGGATATTATATACCTATCTATCTGCGTAGCTTTCCCTTATATGATATTTTATTATACATTTTATTTTTCCCATAATCACAATTAAATTTAATACCGCGTTCCTGGAGTAATAACAATACGAATAAAAGTGTACACACGAAAAATATTCTCAATCGAAGAAAAAAAAAAAAAGTGTTCTCTTACATTAATTACTTCAGGTAGCATCTGAGAACATCCCCACCCATCGTGAACATCTTACCTGTAAAAAGAAAATCAAAATTAAATAAGATACTCACAAAAGGCAGAAAACTAACGGGAAAACGAACGTCTTAAACGAAAAAGTACCAGAAAAACAATAATAAATAATAAAATGTACTCGTATATGATTCATGGTAACGAGTACAATGTTGGCGCGTATGTAATTGTTTCAATTACAACTCTAATAAGAGATGTCGACAACAAAGAGGGCACCGACGACGTAGAGGGCACGCAATATTATTAACAACGTTATTATATATTAAGAGGCATGAAATTGTATAATAAATAGATTACACGAAAAACCATTTTATATGAACACTAGAAACCGGCTCCCGGCTTCTCCCGCTTGAACCACACAACTGTAGTATTCTTATAACAATAACATTTTAATGATCTTATGTTTATATTGAAAAGTAAAGATTCAAACAAATTATTTATGTTAAATAGTTTAAAAAATGTTGTCCAACTTAATACCTTCAATTGAGATATTTTTTATAATTATCGATTGAAATAGAACAAGTACTAAATGTTAATGAAAGCTTGCTAAAAAACAATAGTGAAAACTGCATTTAAATCAGCTAAGCAGTCTCTGAGATTAACGTGCACAAACGCACAGACAAGCAGAAAAAGAAATTAAATTAGTTTCTTTTACATTGATAAGGTCACAAGTAACAGCTTTTTCTCATTTATTTTCCATGCACGGACATCAATCAATTTTCTTACTATTTTCTTAAACGTATAGATTACCGTTTGTGGTGCAATTCCCACAAAGGGGAAGGACAACAACAACAACAACAACAAAAACAGAAATTCACACATTAGTAAACAAACTTTATTAGTTCACATAGAGTGTAGGTACTTTTAGTGCCAATTGTTATAAATGAAATAGAATTAATTCGGAACCTCCCGTGGGAGCCGATACCGAGCGCACCTACATCGAAGGTAAACAGTAGTTATAACATAGTATAGTATAGTAGTTAGTAGATCATAAACTAAAATAATGGGCCCAAGGAATAATTAAGTAGAGACAACAATTGAGTCCACCACTTTCCGCCCAACTTTCGTCACATTGCGTGTTAAGCTTCGGAACTTAACGCCTCGAATTGTCTTGTTACAAGGACACTTGATTGTTCTCGTAATGGGAAAATAAAAGTAATTCGTTGCCCTGACTGAGAATCAACTTCCTCAATCGTCGTATTACAGCCAGGCGTCGTGCCGCTAGGCCACTAGGGCACCTAAAAATATAATAACAAAATACGCAATACAAACATCACAAAAGGACATTCACACATTAACACACAAACGTTATTCATTCACATTGCAATTGCACCTACAAATGAAATAAAAGAAAAATATTCACAACCTCCCCGTGGGAGCCGATACCGAGCGCGCCGACGACGGAGGTACATAAATAGAACCGACCATAAAATAATGTAATGGACTTAATGAACCATTAACCACACGAACACAACACACAATTATCGAGACATCACATGTTAAATGGCGAAACTCAACGCCGCGATTTCTCTTGAAACTAGAAAACTCAGAATTTCTTGTTAATAGGGAACTAAAATAATTTATCCCCTTATTGGGAATCGAATCCACAAACTACCAGTCAGCATAAATGTTAAAAATAAGCAAAAAAAAGAGGCATTCAATTCACAACCTCCCGTGGGAGCCGATACGGAGGTAAACAGTAGTTGAGATGATAAAACAAAGTAATGGACCTAATGAAGGTTGATGCTTAAGAGCTTGATGCTTGATTGATTAAAGCTGTTTTGCTTTATGGGAAACTTCATTTTTGTTCAACTTAGTTTTGTTATAATTGTGGTTATAAATGTGTTATTTTGGTTTTAAGGCACAAGTCATTCATTTCTTAGTATTCCTCGCATTTTATTAAAGTTGATAATGAATGACGAAACAAAAAACATAAACGAATAATAATAAACATAGATACTAAAGTAAATCGTATCGACATCCGTATTTAGAATTTTAAAGAGGCTCATATTTGTCTTTCTGTAGGTACTTTTCATATTTTCAAACAATTTTTACAATATGGTGAAGATGTTAAATAAAAGAAGTAAAGAAACTATTAATATTTTACACAAAAATAAGTTTTCAAGCAGGTTCAACCAAACAAACGAGTCAGCTTTACAATATTAGTATAGATAGAATAAATAATAAATAAAATAGCTTGATCACTACAAAGATGGAACATTTGTATTGAAAATAAAAAACTAAGTCTAAGTCGGTATGTGTAGGTTAATAATGTACACATCAATTGTAAACATTACAATTTGTGTGTGTGTACGAACGAGACATACAAGCTTTTTAAACTGTAATTTGTTGTAACGACCAGTTATAAAGTGACCGTTGCTTAAGCACGTCGTTTAAATAACATAGGTACCTCGTATATTATACACTCTTACAAGTGTACTGCACTTTAAATTTTGTAGAAAAAATAACAATAATAAATACTGATACCACGAATAAATACACACATTATTTAAAGTCAGTTAAGACCTAATAGACGTGTCTGAATACGACGTTTATATTAATTTATAAACAATTCATTTCTGAAAAATATATTAGTGTAGCCGAAATGATGAACCACGAATCCTTATTCTACAACTGGTTGTTCTATAAGGAAAATAAAAAACAAATTTTTCACCCAACTACCAACATCAAACATCCAAAGTGAAGGAAACCAAGTAATTTGTCACTCTGTCCAAACACTTAGTTTTAGTAGGTCACCGATAAAGAGACATTATACAGCTAATAAAATGATGCGAAATACAAAACCTCGTATACAGCTCGTACTATGTGGCTTTACTACTCACATGTACCTATATATAAACTTATTTATAAAAAGATTATGATCCAATAAGGCGATTACTTTGACGATGCTATATTATTATAAATACTCGACAAGCGTAGAGATAATGATAATAGCTTATTTTCTTTTTTATTTATTTGCAAGTTAATAATTCGACTTAACTGTATACTATTTTATTTATAAAATCGAGAAGAAAATAGCTATAAAATACGCTGAATTTGTTTCCATTCAGGTTTAAAAAACATTAGTTTGAAAAACTTTCGTTTCTTTTATCTATAAGACTAAGTTTAGCTTCGGAATTGGATATCATGGAATATAAAAATGATAAAACAACAGTTCTCCGTGTTCAAATAAAAGATAATAATTAACACTACGAATATAAATAACTACCACTTACTAATTTCCATACAAACTTTCCATTATGATCTAAATTGCACACAATTCACAACATCAAAGGAGAAACAAAGTCACGTATGCATTATCTGGAGCAGACTTAAGCATCCCCAGGCTTTACAAATCACTGCGCTTAACACGAAAATAAAAGATAAAACCATAAATCTTGTTGGAACGGAAACTCACATGGCCGGCGAGCAGATGACGTGGTCATTACCGGTTGTACGCCTTTTTGCTATGTTGTGTCGACTCTTCGTTACATTGTTTATAAGCAGGTGCGTTCAAAATAACTTATTTATTTGAATTCAATGGCAATGTCCAAATTTTTTATTTGGTCTTGAAGCTTTTCCGAAAACAAAATACCTATATAAACGATAAAATTTCTACTTTGTTTTTGCACATATACCGTAGCCGCCAAATTCAAAATAGAAAAAAAGAGAAAGCTCTAAAAAAATCGCTCTCACGTCAAAACCTGAAACTAAAAATAAAAAAAAACTCCAAACTTCAACCTGTTAACTTTTTAGAAAAATTTCACCTTTAAAAACGTAGATTCAATATGAAAATATATTCCAAATATCGTGCCGACCACTTAACTTGTCTTATTATCTCAGCATATAAGTTAACAAGCACACGCGATTCATTTCACAAATTACCTTAATTATCCGAATAGGCGCTTCTCTGATTACCAGAGCTACTTATATGCCAAATTGCTAAAAGTAAGTTCAAGCACAAACCTAAACGGCTTAAATATCGTGGGAATTGAATATACCTACTATGGATATAATTTGACATTTCAATTAGCTTCACGTTGTGTCGTGCACTCAGCAGGGTTGGCAGAAGCAACCTAGTGTTTAGTCACTCCGTTCACCACGATTCGCCCAATGCTCGAGACATTACTGAGAGCGTGTACCAATTTTATGGCGTTAGTTAGATACACCGGCTTTCTATAACAGGTAAAACTAGATAAGCGTGTATGTGATATAATTCATAAAAAGACTAATTAGCTTTACTTATCCTATAAGAACTACTTAAATGATTATTTCTAAGAATCTAAAGTTATTATCGCAATAATTAGAAAAAATTCTATCGTCGAAGAGTTACTTGAAAATATTTGATCATTAGCTCTTAAAAAAAATCTAAGATATTACGATACCCGGTTTTTTTCTAAAGGTTAAAACTAACATGAACGTTAGCTCAAATGCTATTAACTTAACAACTAACATACCTTTAAAAGCACTACTTAACTTTTATTTCTCTTTTGCCTTTCACTTCCCTTATTAGGTATTAACTACGAAGACATAACAATAATTATAGAAAACACTCAAAAAAAAAAACAATACACTCTTTTGCCATTTGCAAACCAAAGGAATGTATTCAACCGTAACCATGACATTTGCACATCCGCCTTGCAACGGAAAGGTAACGAATGAACGGTTGTAAAGTGTAAATGTACTTACATTAATAAATTGAACGAAAACTTTCCCACACTTCTCTCTTAAATAGAAGGATGAAAAAAGGGAATCTAGTCTTAGATATTCTATTTACCAACTTCATATTAAAATCATTGGCGTATTATTTTTCTTAGACAGAGTAGAAGAACCTACAATTTTCGTAGGTTTGAAATAAGTGAAGAAGCCATTGTGGCGCAGTGGAACATCGTGTGATTTGTCGTGAGTTCGTTTTCGACTCGAAGAATGAATTCTTTGAAATTGTTCTTTATTTTTCGGGGCTGTGTTCAAAGTTTCGAATTTGGGCGGAATGTAGAGAACTGTGTGTTGACGTTAAGTTTTTGCATATGCAATGATTTTTTCTATAATTCTTACTTAAATTTATATTTTTTTTTCCTGTTCCTAAATAATTATTATACTAATTTTCAATCATGAAATAATTTCTAAAAATATAACATCCTTCACTGTAAACTCGCCGTCTTTCATTTGTCATTTTAATAATTAGTTCCTCTGAGACTTCAGGGATAATTTCCGTTCATTACTGGTTTCAAAGAAATTGTTATTACTCTTATTGATGATTATGAAATATAATTTATTTAACCACTAGAACTGAACGTTAGAGTTATGCCATCAAATTTCAGGGCCCAGGAATATTTATAGTATTTATTGTTTCTTTAAGCAATTTACATTGATTTTTCACTGTCACTTAGTCGTATATCTAAGGTATAAAAATAGAAAACGGAGTGATTTATTATAATCAAATATTAATCAAGTCTTGAAGTAATACTTGAAATCAAAGGTATAAAAAAAAAAGAATACGTCCTTCCTACAGTGTATCAATTGACAACTCATGGTGTTACGTTATCATATTGTGACGTATGGATTAGTCAATGCCTGTAACGCGAGGTTGAATGAAACTTATCAACGGCCGTTGCCCAATCTTTGTTTTGATCGAACAACCTTGGAAGATAAAATCGCTAAGTTCATTGATTTATTAGTCTACTAGAAATACCTCTGTATCAGTATTTTGGTATTATAAGTAAATTTTTTTATATAACATTTTATGTAATTAACAGGATCGGGCTATATCTGATTTCAAATTCAATCGAATATTCCATTTCATCGGTGTGTATTGATAAAATGTTTCCCATAACTGTATTAATAACGAATATTAAAGGTTATTATCAATTTAGGTATTTGATTTCATAAAAGCAAACATCCGGCACATCGTACGGCGAGATTGAACTATTTTACACGGTAGCTACCTCTTCGTGCATAATTTCATAACTATAAATGAATTAAATTAACAATATTAATAATTTAAATTTTCGATTAGATTTATTACATTATTATTAATAGGTAAGTACAACAAAGATTAATTTCTGTATAATTAAATTATTAAAGACTAACATAAAAATATTTTTCAATTCGAACCAGTAGTTCCTAAGATTAGGGCGTTCAGCTAAACAAGCCCTTTCACGTATATATTATTATTTCAAAAGCAATTTTAATAGCTACTAGATATTGATCGGCAGGAAGGCATTTTAATCTAGACAGTTACATAAATTGTTGGTGAATAATTTAGTGCACACGCACTATCGATAGTGTTATCGCGGGAAAGTACTGCGGGCGATAATCGTAGATCGATCAACGATTGAAAGATGACTATTAGAATTTCCCTCTTAGTCACCGGAAATGCAGAATAAACAGAAAATAACTTGAGATAATAACTCTCAGATAGTAAATAAATAGCTAAATTCCTAATATTTTTATTTTATTCAAAGGCAAATTAAGGTTATTTATAATCATGAAATATCGAACAAACTGTTTATTTCTCTATAAAAAGCAATAAAATATCTACACAAAGCCAAGTCAATGGTTGGAATGGCAAAAGGTTCCTAATTGCGATTTTTTTTATTTAAAATATTAAATAATTTATTACCCGAGAGGAAATCGAACCAATTTTGCATTCACAGTCACACGTTTCTGCTCCTGCGCCACGACGGTTTCAAATATATAACATCGTAAATATTACCCACGATTGAAATTTTCAACTGCACCACAAAGGTGTCAGTAATCAAAGTAAGTTTAAAATGTAAACAATTTGCAAAATATACCTAAAATAATTGATCTTCTATTAAAACTTGCAATATCACAGAAATCAGACAACAAGGAGTAGTCCTATTTAGTCTACATAGACAAAATAAAATGAAACTTTAAGAAGTAGCAAAAAATGTGATACAGGATCTATGGACCAGTGGGGGTTAACGACTGATTGAGGTATTTATTATCTTGAAAACGTTTCCTGATAGTTATTATCATTAAGCTTAAAGGACGTTCACAGAAATGTATTTCAGTTCCTCTGACATGTTTCCTTTTTTTGTGGAGATCAGAATTTACTTACTGAATGTAGTACTAGGTTCTCTCTGACCATTATTGGTTGATTTTGTTTTTATATTTAAATTGATATATGTTTGACAGTTGACTATTACATTTTACTATTACATTAGTGTTTTCTCTGTGATAAAATAGATCTTCTGGCCTATTCTGGTCTGCTGCTGAAAGTACACTTCTAATACTAATACTTTTTAGCTGTAGCTATATTAGAATGTGGGACCTACCCTGTAAATTATAATAGATCGATATAATATATTAATGCATAATTAACCACTTTACAAAATTACATTAAGCAAGTGTATGTATGTATATTATACTCTTATTTCACAGTCAGTTTCTTTATAATAACTTTTACTTCGTGTGGTATCGATTGACATATCTGTCTATCCAAATGTGAACACGAGCATTGAGTAAGGCGACCCTTTTCTGCGGTTGAAACAGAAATCCTATATCAATTTCTTTCACCGTAACACTGTAGTTAAAACCTGTATGATATATCTGACACCTTTAATTCTGTAGTAGAATATAAAATATTAAATATTGCTTCGATTTCACTTAAGCAAGCAAAAAGAAACATACATAATATCAGAAATTCTTAACAAAAAAAACAATTCTTTACAAATATATCCAAAAATTTAAAATCACTTTAAATAAAATAAAATAAAATCCAAACCACTTGCACCAACATACAGATTGTCCTAACAAAACGATCATTTACATCTATTTATATAAAGGTCGTAACAATATTTATAGGCAATGCCAAATTTTATATTGACTACAAAAGTTTATCGCACGGGTGGACCGAGTCCAATACCATCTATAAATACGTCGGTCACGCCTCTCAGCCACGTATCTATGAAACTGCGTAACCATTCATAAATTAAAGTGTGCGTACAACACAAATGTCGCACCAAGGGCACGTACTGTATGTATGTAGTCCCAACGCTTCTTCACGATCAACAATTTATAATTAGATTATATTTTAATACTATTTTCTTTTCTGTAGCCGTTGTTGAATGTTACTGAATGGGCGGAAAATCGGCTTCAAGTTTTTCCTGTATGGCAAACTAGAATAAATCTAATGTATCACATTCCGTTTCCACATTTTCCATGAAATTTCGAAATATTGCCTGATAAGTGGTTAGTATGAAAATAATTCTAACATAATCATTTCCTCGGATCGATCCAAAACCATCGATCGAACAAAAATCATCGCATTCACAGACAGACACACACAAACACAAAAAATATAGAAAATAACAATTTGCTAAATTACATAATGCACGCTTTCACGTTTAACTCTCTAAGCTCACGCAATGGACCTACCTACAAATAAGTTATTATTATTAGACTTTGTAAGCTTGGAAAGTATTCGCTACAAGTAAACTACGTATAGTTAATGAAATAAAAACATTATAATAAACAATGGTGTTTATTGTGCGTCACTGTGGTCAGGGCGAGTCACACTAAATGTATTGATTTTCGGTTCAACTTAAACTAATATTTGTATTAACAAAATGTTTTTGTTTTAACTGTGTTGTTCAAACAAAACATTTAATTGGGTATCAAAATAAATAGGTGCTTCGTTACTAAATAACTCCAAAGTTAAGAACACAGTGACTTATCACTCTTTTTACCTTAGAGTAAAATAAATAAAAAACAACAGAAAAAAAAACAGCACAATTCAACCGACTGCCTTCAAATCTCGCAAATAAATGGGGACAAAACTGAAAAAGAAGCATAAATTGTATCGTTGTTGAATAACCGAAATCCCTTGGCAGATATCCAGCAATGATGTACATGTGAAAGTACCCGCAAAGGGAACAAAAATAAATACATTCAAGAAAGCGGGCACGATGAATGAGAATGTATTGGGAGCGAGGTTGTGATGAAAACGAGACTTTATATTGGCGAACTGAAGACTCATATCACATTATGTTTATACCAGATTGTATATAACCATATATTCATTTAGTGCTAGCGTAAAGCAAAAGATATTCTAGTTGTAGTATAGAACAGAATTGATTTTCCATTGACAGATTGGACAGTGAGAAACGAGTCAATGAAGATAGGTACATGGGGTCAAGTTCGGGGCTAAAGCAATTGGGTAATAAATAAATTGTGTATTTGCAGATAGTGTAATTTTGTGTGGAGGTTATTTTATTCTTATATTATAGTTATTTCATATGGACAAACTTATGGTATATAAAAAGTACTATACAATGGTCAATACGAAGAAATTTCAAAAACTTGGGGAACGTATTGAAGTTGATTTATCAACATGTCCCGCCACTCCATAGGAAATACAATCAACCTCCAATTCTATAACAAAATTGATAAAGCACGAAGCGGATTTGGTGTGTCGAAAAAGTTTGCACTTGTAGATTCTGGTTCCTCTCGTTCTGATATCTCGGAACCGTCAAATCTACTCTAACCAATTATCATTACTTATAAAATAAATATTTGTGAACTATTAATATTAAAATAGGTAGACTTTAAAAATTATAACCCAGTACATTACTAATAGAGGAAAATTTTAAATTAATATAATAAATTTGGTTACGTAGCGAGGTACCTACTTGAGCTACACTATCTGCAAATTAGTTCGCATGAAAAACATCGCTAAAATATTTTAGTATTTTATCATAAAAACGGCAAGCTATTTTAAATTTACTGAACATTTACCTTTTATGTCAGGTAATTTTATGGCTTTACAACATATTGAAAAAAAAAATATATATATATATAGAAAATATTTCTCTCATGTTAAAATCATTGGATAATTATGCAAAATAGGCTTATAATTTCTACGATAACAACTTGTAGTGCTACTAATTGGATTATAAAAGGAATACCGATTGCATCTGCGTGGGATTGTTTAATTTTATAATAAAATACGTACATCTTACTGTGAAAAATATTATATTAATGTCCAATATTTGCTTTCATTATTCCTTTAGCACTTAATTATTAATATTCCAAAGTTTCTTATAGTAAAATACATTACTTTCTTACATTAAACATAAAAAAAACACCTGCATAAACTTAAAATTTTACATTAACTTTATGCAAAAAAATTTACAAAAAAAACCAGAATCCAAGTAGAAATAAAAACCTGATACCCCCATTTTATCTTAATTCGCTAAAACGAAGACGTAATGAAGTTTCGGCAGGAAATGGTCCTCATTTCGTCAAAGCTTAAAACGATAAAATTTCCCAGAGTGTATCGAGTCTCGTGCTCGCACTCACCTTGAGAGTTTATTGATCTCGGAGATTATGTGTAGTAAGTACCTGCCGTGTCCTTTTATTGACGTGCAAACGCAACACTGAACATTCTGTAACGCTAAAAGTGGTATGTTCTACGTAAAAAGTGCATTTGTTATAATGACGTTTAATTTAAAACTTTAGAAAGAACACGATTTGGTTGAATGCTTATTTAAAAAAAAAAATTATTTACTCGCTTTACCCACATAAGAAATATGAATAAAAATAGACGATTAAGATTATGACAACATGGACTCCACCAAATATGAAAGTGGGTCCTCATACCTTATACCAATTGTTCAGGATCGAACATAAATCAGTTACAATGACACAAATCCTAACCAATATTATAATTCAAATATTCTCTTAGCTATGCCTTATTCATATTCTATTTGACTGGACGCTCCATTCAAATGTCAGCTGCACTACTTGACATTTAAGCAATCACGAAACAGAAATAATTCACAACATTGAACTGACTTATAGTATTTTGTCCAAATATAACTCGATCATTTTCAGGGCGCTGTAAATTGGATGGTGCTTTTGAACTATGTTCATGAAATCGTACCAAATTGGATTTTCTGATTCTTGATTTCTCAATGACATTGGCGCTATAACAGTTATAATTAAAAATGCAATTCAATCGAAAAATATCTTTAAATGAGCAGGAAAGAGACATAGACGTAAAGCACCTAATTACCTACGTTCCCTTACATTATCCAATGTAAGATCACATGTAAAATAAAAAAATATACCAATTAATAATAATATCTACAAGCATATAATTCTGTGAAGTGTAAAGCTTCTAAGGATTAACGCACCAAGTAGAATTTAGCGTGATCCCACTTCAGAAGTATAGACGTTGGCAGAGTCAAGAAATTCTCTGAACTTAATTTCCACATAAACCGTTGTGATATGAAGAGAACGTCAGCCTAAAATCCATTTGCATCTGCTTCACTGACATTGACTAGATGGATTGTAAAGCTTAGAAAAGCATGTACCTTTAACAATATTTGTGTTAGTAATTAAAATCAGCTTTTAGAAAATACCGAGATATACGTGATTTAAGTTTTAACGTTAGTAGTCTATATACATCAACTATACATTTAAACGATGGTTCATAGATAAAAATGGTTTTAATTAGCAACAAACTTTAAATATTAGCATTTTTATTTTATACCCACTGTGGATCTAATCTACAATAAAGTTACTATTTTGCAACACTGTATTTATATGTGGATTTATATGGATATAGTCGCTTTAGTGAAACTGAGTGATACGCTTATATTGCTCGACTATCTTCACCATCTCAGCTTCAAGGTATATCCCGCACGCAGCAGGGTAGGCAGAGGGAACCTAGGGTTAATACACTCCGTTCCCCACTTTCTACCGAATTCCGGAGCCATTTGAAGATTTTGGCAGAAAAAAAGTATATTTCTTAACATCTCAAAAGATAAGCCAAATATTATTCAGATTTAAAAGAAACAAAAACAATTATAGCTAACAAGTGTTGCAAAATTTTATAAAGTTCAATTATGAAATGTAATAAAACCATGCATACAAAAAATCTACTTGATTTTACAACGCAATAAAATTGAACGTTGAACAATACACCAATATTTTTTGTAATCGAATATTTTCCTATTGCAACTACAAATTAAGTTATAAATATTTTTTTGTAAAATTGTAAATGACAAAGAAAACCTGATGCATAACCTCTTCTATCCTTTCGCTCATTTTGGTGGGAGGCATTGCGTATTTATTGTGTATTGGAAGTATTTTTTTTATTGTATTAAATTAAACAAAAATTTTAATATTTAGTCCTAGTAGTAGTTTCAAAGATCTTTGTGTAGGTTCTTACGTAAAAAAGATAATATAGCATTACCCCAATTAGAAATCGAATCCTGAACTGTCAGACAATTCTCAACTGCGCCACGAAGGCGTTCCAACATTTACTTTTCATTTTAGTTCATAAATAAGTCTTGTTATAAAACTAAAACTGGTCGGTTATAAAACGAGTACAGAGCTGTTTAGGGCAAAAAATATCAATTTATTTATATATATAATGGTTACATTTTATCCCAGGAAAGACATTAGCGAGTCGATAGCGATCTTTTACAAATTAAACATACGATATAGCTCCTAACGAGAAATTACTAATGATTTTTTGAATTATTTTATGGACTAATGAATCGACAGGAAGACTTTTTTATTTAACTAAGTTTTACCTGCTGCTTCGTCCGCGTGGTCAAATTATTTGTTACGATCGCGGCTATAGTTACATTAATAAATCTGTATTAAAGATTAAAACCTTGCTTGATAAATATACCGTATACATTAAAAATAATTTTTCAATTTGTACCAATAGTTCCTGAGATTATCACCCGTCGTTTAACCAATCAAACTCTTCAGCTTTATAAATTAGTATAGACTAGGTATAGATGCTATCATTGTATAATCATAATGTCTGAGCGTGATGACTGTGGGTTGGTATACGGTACGAGGGAAACATTACATTTATAAGGTAGGCGTTTTTATGGAACAATTTCTCTTCTTAGTCTAGAGTGCAAATAAGGGAACCAACTCGCGACATAACTAAAATGCAGTGAGTGCCAAATCACTAAATATTGAGAAAAAAAAGGGTTACTTATGCTATACACTCGGTATAGCATAATTTATTAAGAATTTTTAAACTTAAAAATTTAAAATGTTAAGGCAAAGTTCCCTCTGCCTACGCTTCTGTGTGCGGGATACAGCGTGAAGCCGATTTAAAAATGGAACATTACATATTATTATAAAATATTTTGACAAGTGACACATGGCTATACGATCCCAATTAGGGAGAGATAAAGTGCCTGTGCTGTGATCAGATGACAGACGAGGATACATAATACACTGTATACCTATTTTAAAAAACATTCGTAAAATGATAAGTAGACTGTGACACAGTTGTGACATATCTGCATAAGCGCGATCTGCACCGTTCAGTATAACCCTCTGGAACTTATTGAGGTTACTTGTAAGTATATTATTCTAGGTTAAGTAAGAGTCAATAATCAAAATAATTTCTTGCCATGGTAACGAGGTAAAAGAGTCAGGTTCCCACCGCCCAGCTATTTGCGGGATACAGTGTGAAGCTAAAGAAATGTATGCAATGGATGTCAATCAGAAACAGGACCACTTCTAATGTGAGTAATAAGAAAAGTACTTCCAGCACAACTGCCTTCCAAGCCGGTGGTAGCAGCTTAATAACATTTTTAATTTAAATTAAAACTTAATCCAAATCAGGAAACAATTGACTATCGAGTTTTTATATACTAGGGGTTGGGTACATACGAGTACATCCTACTAAGAGTACTTCAGCTATATATCCTATGATCATCATAGAACAGATGACGAAGTATAAAAAAACTAAAGTAGGAAACACACACTCACGTCAAAAGCGACACTATCATAGCTAATCAAGCATAATGGAGGAGCAAAAATCTAAAAACAACTAACCTAACTATCGGGAACTCCATCCGCCGCCAAACATCCGGCAGACGTAACGACCCCCATGCCCGTGCACTTACGTCATTGCTATCGTATGTTCGTACATTCATAAAAACTGTAGGTGGACGTTGCACGCTGTATCCCTCTTGTAGCGGGATAGATAGGGAAAACATAGTGTTAAGACACTGTTCTACGTTTTCCGTCTGAATTGTAATGAACTATTGAATGGCAGGGCGTAATTTATTTTCTTCTTTATATGTTATTCTTTCATTTTATTTTTTCAAAGTCCTCAAAGGTGAGAATTGAATACCTACTAGATCATGTTCAATTCGTCATATCTGATTTCTACAGAAGAGGAATGGTTTGTGTACACGTGCACTGCATTGTTTTATGTCCTTTAACGCCATATTAGTCGTTAAATTCAGTCAGTCGAAAGCTCGATATTAAACTAGAAATATTAAAATGTCTAGAAATGATTAAGCATGATAAATAAAATAGAATTAAACTGAATTACTAAATACTAAACATACCTAGTTGTCTTGATACCCAATCCAGGAAATAAAAAATAATTCATAACCACTCTGGTGAGTGGAAATCGAACCCACAATCATCGCGTTATAATCAGACGCTATGCCACAACGGCCTCAGTACAAAAAGTCTTGTTTGATAATTCAAAATCTAACATTACATTATTTATTTTTATTTTCTGAACTAAGACAAAATATACCTTTTAAATACCTTATAGCTGCACTTACGTACTAAGTTTACGTACCTATATATATATATATCTAGATATATATCTAGGTACGTAAACTTAGAGCTTTAGTTTCTTCGGTGAGCTTTTGGTGGTAAGAATCTCAGTGAAATTGTTACTTTGAAAATCTAATGATGCTCGGCGTGCAGTTTAGCAACTATGCTCAGGGTAATTTAACTTTATAGAGTTAGTTTCAAAATTGTAAGATTATAAATATTATGAATTAAAAATTATATATATATATATATATTAAATATATTGAAATTATCTATATAACTAACCGGTAGTACAAATAGGTATTCTTTTTACCTAGCGTTAAATGGAGGGTTGCAATGAATTTAAAAAAAAAACTAAGACGTAAAAAAAATGATATAAGGCTTCAGGCTGCAGTGGTACAGCTGAATACATGAATTGTTTCCTTGCTGTGCTCATTAGACAAAGCGAGACATCAATTTTCGCCACTCAATACAATGTAATGTCTCTAAATTTACGTGAAAAGTGGGGAACAGATTGTTTTAAAACTAGGTTTCTTTTGTCCATCCTATTATTTGCGGTATATAGCGTAATAACAATAGGCAAAGCATATCTGAAGGAGAGAACGTACCATAAATATTTAGAATTGTGATGTTTAACAAGAAATATCCCAGAAACCACCTAAAACTATGATTTCTAGAATACATTAAAGTTTTCGCATTTAATATAGGCAAAAACATTCGAGCTTTCTCTTGCCAACAAAAACGTGTCATAGCCACAGCGAAATGAAAACGTATAAGAATTATTCGTTAGGTTTGCGACCTTTGTCCTTCGGCGAAACAAACAATATGGGACTTTAATTATGTTACAACTTTGTAGAAGGAATTTTTTGAGTATAATATGTCATATTACACTAGTTTCAACCTCAGGCTTCATCAGGCCCTAGCAGGATAGCCAGAGAGAACGGAAAGCCAAACTCTACGGTTTCGTGATACGGTTTCCATTCGCCTTTTCCAATGTCATCAATTCCTTCATATATGCCTTCCGGATGATCCAGATACTTTTTATTTGGCCTTCCTGCAGTATAGATATTGTGTTATCAAAGATCAACCGAGGTATCCCCCTCCCTTTCTTACTACTAACAAAATAGTTTGTTTGTTTATGTAACAAAAACTCTGCACTTTGTCTTTAGTTAGACACAATTTGAGGAAGCGCCAACATATACTTATTTTAAATATAAACATTTACCCAATAGCACGTCATAACAATCATAATTGCTCGAAAATCACATATTTGACATATTTGCTATATTATTAAGATATTAATGTAAACCTATAAAAATAATGCCAAATTAAAGCAACTTTATTTAAACAAAAAAAAATCGAAAAACTATATCATTTTCCCATAACAAAATCTTTATAATTTAACCAACTGACTATAAGAACAATTTTGATCTGTCATTTTAACCAGGCTCCCTTCGTTTACCATCTGTCACACTATTCAATAACAGGAAGGAAACTAACATGTGCTCGGGCTCGTTTTAATTTGCATCCGTCGTGACTCAGGCATACCATGCATTCGGTCTAATATGTGTGTATTGTAATACAAATTGTAATGTTATTAGATTTTTGTTATCAAATATTGGTAGTTTTTGGTTTCACACTCTATCCCACTTATAGCATGGAAGGTATAAGGAAGGGGTGCTGAGACATTCCCTCCCACTCACCGCTCAATTTTCGAGACATTGGAAGTTTATTGATTTGATATTGAGTTTTATATTGTGTGGCGGGACTCAGCGCTGTTTTGTCTTATTGCTAGAGCGAGGTAGTGAAATTAATTAGTTAGGTGAGAATCGAACCCAAAACCGCCGCAATTACAGTTAATTTATGCAACACTGCATCAAAAGTAATCCAAACATTTCACAGTAAAATCAATAACATTTATTTTCATGTGTCAAATAAGGAAAAAATATACAATTACAAAAGCTAACCAATACATACCAATCCATATAAGAATTATTCGTTATCGGATTTCAAAAGTCCTCTACATTATTTAACTGCAAAAACGTATTAAAATATATATATAACACATACTATTTTTATTATCAGTTAATTATAACCTAATGGTATAAAGACGTATCTCGACAATTCGTTATATCCTAATTCCCAATACATGCAAGACTAAACCCCAAACCCCAAAAAAAAACTACAAAAAAAAAAGAAATCCAATTCAAACCTACACCCACAACAATAAATCAAAATCAACATTTATGCCAACAGGAAATTAAATATTACATTACATAGACTAACTTAACGGGACGTATGTAGTTATCTACGTACAAGTATATAAAACGTTAGTGCCAGTGAGTTATGGACTGGCGGGCGTCGAGCTCGATCGGAAGAGCATCGGTCGGACGATCAAACTAATCATAAACGCCGCATTTCCGCCGCCGTTGAACTTATTAACGGTGATTACTTTTTATTTTTATAGATAATCTACATTAGGTATATGTAGATAATAATTTTATTCTATAAGTATATTTTTAATCTATGTACCTATAATAGAATATGGCTTGAGGGCAGCGTTGATAGATGCAATAAAATCGGGACGATTTTAAGCTCAAAATTTAAATGTCCCGATCGGGACAGACAAATCTGGTACCGCTTTTCGTCAATTATTTCACAAACTTTGAAAATTCTTTTTTATTTAGGTACTTAACATAGATAAAAACCCTCTTTTCCCTGAGGTAAAATCTGGCAACGCAAAGTTAAATAGATCAACATATTATACAGAATATAAATACAAAACTGTTGCCCCAAACGAGCAACATGTACATTACCCCAAATGTGGATGGAACCTGCGACCATCGCATGTATAGTCAGACACTTCCGTCGTTTTAAGCGTCCATAAATACTTACCTATAGATATAAGATAATATACCAAAGTATCAAGTGTATTTAAAATTGCGTGATTACCATTATCTAGCGTTAATGACGTTATTTTAATGATAATATTATCACCGGCTGTACTTCCTGTTTTAATTTATCAAATGTCCCTATTGTTATATAAAAAACTATATATAAAGAATTTTCATTATTTTATTTACCTTGTTATCTTTTTTATAATAGTTTTTAACCGACTTCAAAAAGAAGGAGGTTATCAATTCAACTGTATTTTTTTTTTATATGTAAGAAATGCTTTTACTCAATTGCAAAATTATCTTAATTTTTTAAAAGAGAATGAAGTGTTCAGCACTCTTGGGGGGAGGGGGTCCAAAAGATTTGGATTTATTCTCTATTTTATGTTAATTTTAAAAATGTTATAAATATTTTTGTGACATTTTCAGCCAAAATGAGAAAAACCAAAATGGTCATAATCATATAGTCATAGAAGAAACCTTATATGAATCGCTGTAGTATATGCCATAGGAAAAGAACAAAATATCACTCATTCTATTTATATTTTATGATTTGTTCGAAATATATTGACTGATGAGCAATTAAAGTTTTAATTAAAAATAAATTACAAGTCTTCAATTAAAGTTATGACCAGTTGCAAACACATAAAAGTTCTGTTAATTGAACATATGACACCTAGAATGTGTGTTTCTAGTAGTGTAATTTTACTTTCTTATATATAAAATTTTCATGCATTATATTAAACTTAAGTCAGAGAGGAGAGAAGATTAACCATAAATTCAAAAGAAATGAAACAAATTGAATTGTACATTTTATAGTCAACAAGGAAGCAAGCAACATAAGCAAAATTGTGGGCTACACCTATTATTTCATATAGTATATCTTTTAAGAGTATTTTACATAATTTAAATCTTCATTAAGCAACAAAAGTTATAGCAAGAAATAGCATGTTATAACAAGACTGGATAATGCATTTACATGCAATTAAGGACTTTTTGTTCCTTTCATAATATTTTTTACCATTTGCAGACAAAGGGAACCTAGTGTTAAGAGACTCTATTTCCCAATTACTATCTAATTTTCAGGACATTGCGTATTGAGTGGGACTATTTCTCTTATTAGCAGTGCAAGGAAACAATAAATTATTCCCATGACTGATATCAAAGCCACAACTGTTGGGTTCACAGCCAGCCGATTATTGACTGTGCTACAATTTCCTCAAATATATAAATGTTGTATGAAACCAGACCGGATCTCTCATATCTATATAATATATATCTATGAATGGAAACACAGTATCAATAATGATAATACATGATAACATTTACAAAATTATCACAACAGTTTACCTACTATCAAATATAGTAGATAAGATTAAATATATAAAATTTATGAATGAATCATTCCATTGGTGGTAATATGAGGATAAAAGATATTTTACAATAAAAAAAATGTATTGTGTTTCTTAGTAAAGTACAATCAAAAGGTATTATCGCTTAGGAAGTGTTTTGGTACTGAAATGATAACTTTACAGCAATTTGAATACCTACAAAAAAACAATAACTATATAATACAAGATGACATTAAACTTGAAAATTTTCAGTAATAGCCTCATTAAGTAAAATATTCCCATATAAATTTATTCCAAATAAAAGAGTGCAAACATATATTATTAAAATTTTATTTTCTGGTTGCAGCTTTGATGGTGATCAATTGATCAAGACAAGGTGGAAGGGATTATATTTTATGATAACAATTAAATTTTCCCTCTTTGGTAGAAAACACACGGCATTGAGCTTGGCTACCCAATATGCAATGACTCAATGATTCAGGGGAATGTGAGAAACAGAGTTAACACTAGCCTTTGTAGACAAATGGTAGACAGTGTAAACCCTACCATGCAGGAAAATAAGTATGCCTTTTTTACTATGTGAATATGTAAATAGAGGAAGCTATAATTATGTAAAAAGCAATCTTTATTCTCACATACCTTTAAAAGACATTTACAAGTATAGGAAGTGAAATCTAACATCAGAATGTATGGTGTGAAAAATCAATATAATATGTTTTGTATGTATAGTAGATATTGTTTGTAGATAAAACATTATGATAAAAACAGTTTGAGCTCATTCTGACATTTAACTGTTAATACAACAGTTGTGGGTTTGTTTCTTTACTAGAGTTTTCATTTCATTCAGGGGAATGAATTATTTTGACTGTCTTGTTACTCTCGTAAAATGTGGTTTGCACTGCCCTGCTGTATGCGGGATACAATATCAACATACATATTGATAAAAACAAAAATACCTTTGCTTATAATCCAATTTTCTTATGTGTTTAAATGTGAGTTATTCACTTTAATAAAAAAACCTTTTTCTAAGGGGTAAATCTTTAAAAGTATAATTTATTTACATTTTTATATGTAAATAATTTTATATGTATGAACTATAAATATTGATAAATAGTGATAAATTTTATTTAAGTAGTATTATTATAGTAGTTACATTACTGATGCCATGTTGACTAATAATATATTTAATTTAAGTATCTAGCTTTAAAATACAAGAGAAAATAGTTATAACCTTACCTGTTTCCGAAGTTGGTTCTCCAAAATTCCGCGGCGTCACTTTTCGTTATACGAAACTGGTCGCCAGCAAATGTTCCATTCGGGAACATTGCCTTCAATTCGCTTAGCATGTGACTAAAAACGAGGCTAAGCTTCGTCAAATTACGTCTGTAATGTGAATTTTCATCGAACATCTTCTCTTTGCCATCCTTGAACAACTTTATAGCCTGTTTACACTTTCTTATCAAATTTATTATGAATATGTTAAAATGTTCATTATTATTCAACTCTTGCATGTTATCCTCGTACTTGGAGTAAATAATACGCAACCTCTGATATGTATCGGGCAAAATATCTAGAATAAACGGCGGACTGTTCTTCAAGTTCATTTTGTGATGCTGACATAATTTAACAACTTTGTCCATTAATTTCCAAGTTTTATCAAGAGTCCGTTTGTCGGTTGCCAGTTTTGTCTGGCACACGGCATCAGAGAAAGCACCGTGCAGCTTCGAAAATATCGAAGATATATTTTTCTGTTGTGATTTGTGACGGGGAGCCGCCATATTGAAGAGTCCGATGACATACAAAAGGAAATAACTTTTATAACAAGACACTGAACTTATATCACTGTCATCACTTTATAATTAAGTAATCTAATATGTGTTTTCTCATTATCACATAAACGCGCCACATTTACGATATAACATACACAAGCGGCATACGATCGCTCACTGACACATCTCGAACGCGTATGACAAGTTTGTTTGACAATTTTATGTAATGACAACTTGGTCGCGCTTGGGATTCGACGTTAAAGTTAATGTTGCCATATAAAATATTATAAATAATTTAACGAATACAGCTTAAACTATTTCTTTCTTAATGCAGTTTAGTTAAAAAATAGGTAAAATGTGATTTGATAACTTTTAAATAATTAAAGGAAAAAATTAATTAGCTTAAGGCTTAAATATTTGTTTTTATTTGGTCCTATAAATTTTTGTTTCCAAGTTAGTACAAGTTCTCTCCTATAAAATTTTCATGATTATCTTCTCAAATTCTATATTCAATATAAAAAAAATCGTTATTTATATGTTTTCATGCATTAAATATTACAGAAAAATACAGTCGACCTTAAAGCCATCTAGTTACAACAAACTAAGCTAAGCTCTGTGTTTCTAATAGAAAAAAATAAAATAAAAACAAATATTTTTTGAACAAATATTTTTATTGTATATTAACAACATGGGAAAACTTTACATTACTATCACAATATTGATAAGCAAATAATAAAAAAGTAACCTAACATATAATGGCTATGTCCTTTTAAGACCAGAGTAATATTATATATAGAGGACTGATATTTAGCGCGCCATCTTGCGATAACTATACGGCTTAAGTAGCTATACAAAATGTTGCATAAAGAGACAAGTAGTTTATTGATATATCGTAAGATGGCATACCAAAATATCATTTACATAAA
This sequence comes from Heliconius melpomene rosina, assembly GCF_056956725.1. Lineage (NCBI taxonomy): Eukaryota > Metazoa > Arthropoda > Insecta > Lepidoptera > Nymphalidae > Heliconius > Heliconius melpomene. The sequence continues at coordinate 3,306,916 of NC_140389.1, read as the reverse complement.
TACTATTTACTTATGAAAAATTCGTTATACTATTATTATATTGCATTTCAAAATTTAAATTATATTTAATGTTCATTATAAAAGTTATTCCTCGTAATATTCGTCATTCGATTCAGTAGTGGAGGTAGAAGTGGTGGGCCGGCTCTTACGGTGTTTGCTGTGTCGTTTTCCAACTTTGCTTCGTCTTTGTTCTCTGTATGACATTAAAAGGCAGATATATAAATACTCTCTTGTTTTTTTATGTATTTTTAATTAACTTACGGCGGAACTCAACCCTACTTTGCCGTGTGCGGAATACAGCGTGAAGGGAATTAGATTTTTTTTATTTAAAAATCTAATATTTATAAATTAGAAAATTAAAAAATAATTTTGAAATTTCTATTGTTCCTAATATTTTGAATACTGCTATAAAGTTCTCTGGTGCACAGTTTTCGACCAATTTTCGAAATATTACGGATAGACAGTAGCGGAATTCAACCCGACGCGACGCTTTGTCTTATTACTAGAGCGTAAAAATAAGAAAAAAAAATTGACAGCGTAGGTACAGTTAAATGGATAGTAATTAACCCTTAAAGTTTGTCCTTGTATACAAATTTAAAAGAATTTACTAATAGCATAGTCTGATGTTTTCTTTGTAAGAATATTAAGAGATGTGCTAGTTGTAGAGACACTAACACATCTCTTAATATTATAATAAGAGATAAAATAGTAAGGAAGTAAATATGCATATAGTTCTACGTTATGAAAGTGTTTTAATAACGGAAGAGCGATTAAAAATCAAAATAGTGTAGAATAGATTTTTTTTACAAAACACATTAATTAATAAGAAATAAATAGTTAATAAAATAAACATAATAAAAAATTACTTTTCGAGATTGCTACACGGGTTGTCCTCGTACGCTGTGAATTTCATAATGCGACCCTTTACACCAATGAGAATATTATCAGATGAGTCCATCCCGAACGTATTCACTCCACTTACATTGAATGTACCTAAATGCTTGGCGCTCGCGTTTTCAGCATCAACACTATACAAATTACCATTTTCGTCCATCACGTATATTTCGTCTGATCGACTGACAAACACGTTGGTCATCCTTTCGTCTGGCAACCCCTTTATTTTTATGGGAATATTTTGGCCATTTTTTAGTACATGCGAGGTTTTTGTTGCCGCGAAAAATATATTGTTCCTCGTGTCCATGGTTAAACCGTGACCGTTTGGGATAGATGAAAAAGACTCTTGCTTTTGCCCATCGTTTGATACTTTTTGAACGCGATTTTGCGGCCATGTCGCTATAAACATGGTGTTGCCATCATTAGAAACTGTCAAATACATCACATCCTCACCCAAAGCTGTATACAATTCAATAGAACCGTCATCTTTGTATTTGTAAACGCCGTTATCAGTCGCCAGATAGACAATATCGTTGAGGTTATCAACCGTGGTTGATTGACCTAATCCGGAAACTTTTAATGTCTCCATTTCTCCACTGGGATGTAAGACTTGGAGGCTCATTTTCATTTCGTCGCTTATTAATGTGTAGAATACATTGCCGGTTTTCCAATGCACGCTCATATCGGCTGGTGTTCCCTGAACATGTATAGGCTCGTCTTTGGAATAGTAGAAATTATTGAAATGTATTAAATTAGAACAGAACTGCGTTTCGTGTGCCTGTTTCATTAAACCCTGTCGTGTCATTACTGGACTTGATAGGGTGTTTGTGATTGTGAATACTATGATAAAAACTGGTGCTAGCATCTGAAATAAGAAATAAGATATTTCTAAATTTTATGAGGGACTAAATTACTTAGGAATATTAAATGAAAGTTATCCTTAAATAAGTCATTTAATAAATATCTAATACTTTCCGAAAACATTTTAAAAACGGCTAATCTCTAAAAACAATAAATACATACCATTTTGCTTAATTTAATGTTTCTAAAATATTCTGGTTTTCAAAACTAGACTGTAAGAAATAACACGCTTACTCTAAGTTCTCTCACAGCACTTTATCGCTACATTTATTATTCCCTAATGACAATGTTTATATTAGCGTATCAGTTAAATACATGAAAGTACAGTCAGCTACAGTATTGTTATGTTTATTTTAATATTTTTTTCGTAAAATATTCTTAAAGGCGACAGTTTGTCGATTCTTACTCGTAGGGAAAACTATTTTTTTTTCACTCCGATAATAAAATAAAGCGCGGTGTTAAGTTTCGCTACTCGATATGCAATGATTTTTAATTTAGTAGATAAACATTTTAAAAATATATAATTTTGTAAGTATTTTTATTTATAATTAAATAAATTTCTTCTTTATTCGCAATCTTAAAATTGTTAACAAAATATTATTTTATTTTCCTACTAAGAGATTACTATAAAAAAATAATATATATTATAGTATACTTTAAAATGTTGCCGTATGTACAGCATGTTGTTACTACATATTTGTTTCATTGTGCACGTTATTGACAAATTACAATCGATTCTTATAAATATCGTATACAAAATGCGTAAATAATATGAATAATTCTTACAATTAAATAGCATTGAAGAAAGATTAAATATTTTTGGTTTAAATAGGTACATTTAATATATTCTAATAACAAGCAAGTACCTAAGTCTTTTCTATTTCCAGGTTTACTGCCTTATTAGAGATATCTGAAATATATAAAAAAAAATACGTAACAGGATTTGAACTGGTGCCTCTTCGAAATAGTCTAAGCCGTCCCGTCTTTAAATCCCGTTGCGTCGACATTCCAATATGTTTCCTAAAAATAATTTTTGTTTCCTTAATGTGGAATAACATTTTAAATTAATGTTTAAAAATACCTACTTGAAAATCGAATTGAAAATCGAAGTTCTTTAAATCATACTCGATGCTCATTTTACCTATAGTTCTACTTTGGTTTATATCTATTTTAATATTTAATATAAAACTATTAAAATAAAGAAAACTATTTAAAGACATTAGTTATAAACGTACATATTTATATTATGTCTATTTAAACCTGCTTAATTTAAGTTAAGGGTTAATTGACATCTCTAACAGAGGTTAAACGAACAAGTTGACCATTTTAAACAAGTTAACAAGAAACATCAAAACTTAGATTTCATTCAAAACATATTACATATTACATAATACATTACCAAATGGACTAAAAAGGTAATAAAAATCAAAATTTATAGTGTCAATTCGATTTCAATTTTAGTTTAAAAAACTATATGTCTCTGACAACCATAAAAGTGTTATATGCGCACATAGAAAGAGTATTATGCCGTAAATTTTACCGTTTCCAAATCTATTACTTTAGTCTAGTTGAAAATTTTACCACATCCACTTTACTACATTTCCTACTAGGTTACCTACATTTTTATTAAGATCAATATATTATTTTTAAAGGACAGAGTCGATTTATTGTCAGAGCCTTTAGCTATATCTTGAAAAGCTTATTTGAAAAGTTTTAGTATACGTTATAGATATTTATAGCGCTTAGGCAAGCGTAGTGTAGGACGCCTTGCAGCACGATCGACAGACGATTTAAAGAAGGTGGCTGGCATCGGGTGATGTGAGAAGCCCAAGACCGGAATGCTTGGCGCTTGATGAGGGAGGCCTACGTTCAGCAGTGGACGGCGATAGGCTGATGAAAATAGATATTTATCGGAAGTTTTTACGTAAACGATATACAGATTTACAATGTAGACAGTATAATAATTATAATAAAATTATCAACAATTTTTAAACTTATAATTTAATGAATTTAAAATATTTATAATGCATAGTAATGATGACAAAATAAATAAGGTACGCTTGAAAATAACAAGAAAAGGGGAAAACTCTGTCTTGTCTCGTCCAATTAGACAACAGATTAATAAAATAAACATTTTATATTTTTATCCTCTTTTCTCGATGTTCTTATTTGTTAATGGCCAAACTGATATAGAGAAACGAAAATATTTTCAGTTATTATTATTCTCGTATAAAAGGATGGAACCTGTGTCACAACGTTATCGTTAACATATGGCTCAGTGGTTTGAGCGAATGGCTTTTAAGATATATCGGAAAGGAACTCGCTAGTTAATTTTTTTGTACGTTTTCTAAAAAGCTTCATGCTGTACCCCCATGTAGCAGGTAAGGCAGAGGGAGCGGAGAGCGGAGTGTCTTAACACTAATTAAGAAACTTCGCTTACTATATTTCATATTCCATTTCCTCAATTGAGTATCGAACCCAAACTGTGTGCAGTCAGACGTTTGTGCCAATGCGCCATAAATGTTTATAATGACTAAATACACTATCATTTATTCGATGAAATTTCATAAATGCCTTAGGAACTTATCTAACCTCGACTTAATATACTACGGCGTGTTAAGAACATCTTTAGCATATACCTATTAGAAAAGTTTCAGGTTTAGTGTCTATATTTAGCTTTAGTCCATTCATAGCTTGGGTAAGGTCGAACGACATCATTTTTCACCAACCTGCGTCACTACATAATGAATGAAACCACCTTATCCTTCAAATTTAAAATCTAATGTCTAAAAACTAAATTTCATCTTATTTCCTTATAATAAAGTAACTTTTAATACAATCTACCTGAAAAACAAAGCTGGCAAAAACGTATAAGACGTCTAAATTAAGTTGAACCTAGTTATTCTTATAAAAAGACAGGATAAAAGGCGTACGAAAGCTCTACGTAAAATGGCCGCCTCAATTTGACTATTATGGAAATTCTTAAGGTAAGTTGAGAGCGGTCGACGGATAGTTGCAATTTACCACTTTTCAAAGATTTTAATCCTTTTGTATAAATCGTCTTACTAATTTGTGAGATTGTCATTTGAGTCAAGAAGAAAGTTTTAAAACTCTGTCAATTTCTTCAATTCAATTGTAATTTTGTCTAAGATGGAAGATGGAACTTATTTTTTTCTACTTTATGTCTATAAATTGTACGTGAGATGTGAGATTATTAATCAGGTCTTTATAAATGTATGATAAAAAGAACTTCAAGTTCTCTCCTGCATGGAAACGCAGAGGGAGGTAATGGGCGGTAATCACTTACCATCAGATGATCCTTACGCATGGGTGAAGGGATTGGAGGAGCCGGGTGGTCCGTGCCCATCCCAGAAGAGGCTTGTACACATAGCAAAAATTTTATAAAAAAAAATATATCCTAAAAAATAAAAATAAAACTTTACACGAACATTATCTGTTCAACGTAAAGTCCAGGCCCCTCTAGAAAATATCTCTAGATACGCTCATGCTCTTTCGCTTTCTGCCTTGTTTTTCATTAAAAAAAGAGTACCCTTAAGATTCCCTTAAGATACCCAAAAATTTCGAGATATTGCGTGTCAAGTGGTGAAGCTCACTGTCGCACTTTATTTTTTTTACCAGAGCAACAAAATGAAAATAATAATTCATTCCCTCGAGTGGGAATCAAATCCTCAACTATCATACCTACATATACATTAGGTACCTCGAAAATCGTTGATAAGAACACTAAAATTGTAAGAAAAAACTTTTTCAATAAGAGCTTCAAAAGTTTTAACGGTAAACTAGATTAATTTGCAATTGTAAATGGCCCTCGATCACTTGACCGTTTTTTTTCTTCAAGTATTTCGACCGATTCGGCACCCAAGTCCAGCGAAATGAAGAAACTTTGTTTCTACTTCATTGTTGAGTAGTGAAAATATAAAGTATTTTTTTATTAATAAAATTATTATTATTTAGGCCTATGCGGCAAAGAGACACAAGCGTATGGTTGTGGGTTCGATTCTCATTTGAAGGAATAAATTATTATTTATTTATATTTTCCTTTTTTCGCTTTAGTATTAAGGCATTAGCGCGGCCTTGAACTCCGCCATGCAACACGCAATGCCTCGAAAATTTTCAGCAAGTGGGGAACGTGTTTTGATACTAGGTTCCGTCTGCCTACCCTGCTATAATACTCTCAATCCCTCATAATCTAAATATACGCGATTAATTAACCGGATTAGTCGCATATATCTAAATATATGCGATTAATCCGATTAAAGAGTTTCAATTAAAATGAATAAAATACAATGATATTGGAATCGAATCCCACTCAAGTCTTCATGTCTCTGCTCAGGCTTAGCAACTACTGCATGAATATGGTGTTTACAGTAAATATAAATCAGCTTCACCCTGCATCCCGGGCACAATAAGGTAAGCAGAGGGAACCTAGTATCAAAACACTCAATTCCCCAATTCTGGAGGCATTGCGGGTTAAGTTGCGGATCTTAACGCCGTGCTTTGAGTGGTGCGACAGTCGCTTTTCCAGTCACACTTTGTGCCCCTGGACCACGAGTGGCCTCGAAAGTAAATATAGTTTATAGTAAAAACACTTATATTAAAATTCATATCATAATTTATGTACAAATATTCAATTCTAACGGTTAGTTCGCGAACCGCGCGACTGAGAGGCGCCGGCGCTGGCACCTGGGATGATCGAATAATATGGACATGATAGAAAAATCTTGCTCTCTAATGCTTAGATGTAGAAACAATCTATCTGTATCAATAATAATGCAGGATTATAAAGCGTTGGTATATATTTATAATTCATAATCATTCTTATATATTTAGGTTTTTTTTTTAATTTTAGACTTCACACTGGATCCCACATACATATGACAAGCTAGACAGAGGGAATTTGGGAACCTAATCTTAAAACACACCTTTCCATTAAGCAGTTCCACTTGGCGGAACTCAACGTCGCGCTTTCGCGTTGACACCAGACCTAAGAAATGAGATATTTCATCTCCTCAAGTGGGAATCGAACCTACAACTGGTCGCATTTACAGTCGCACTCTTGTGTCTCAGAACCAGAAAATAAAAAACAAAGAATAATAGTAAAATAAAAGCGAGCAAAGCACATCGATTCCTTTAATAATAAATTTTAGATAACAAATCATTTAACAAAGTAAACATTTTATTCATAAACTCTTAAATAAATATTTAAAAAAAAATAAAAAGTAAACTTTTCGTAAAGAAAAACACAGTATATCCACAATAAGTTACTTCTAACATGCATTTATCAAGTTCTGCGTAGGAGTCGTCAAATAAGGTCAAGACGCAAGAATTTCGTCAAAGTTTCTAATATGTTTAATGATATTGATATTGCGTGAAGCAAAGTGTCTGGCTGTGAATGCGACGGTTGGGAGTTCGAATCTTATTCGGGGGAATGAATTATTTAATATTTTTTTACCCATATGGCTTAGGAGGTATAAAAATTGGTTCCGCTATTCCACAGATTACCGATTCCGGAACGAACAGAAAGGCACACAAAAAATATTTTTTTTTGTATTTCTATTTTGGTGTATTAAATAACTACGTGCACTAAAAAAAACACTATTTAATAATCATTTAATTACTTTTCAATAACATTTCTATATGAATATAACAGAAAAAAAACAAACGATATCTATATTTCCCAACACCCAATAATAATAAACAGATAAACAAATTCATTTTGCATTTACAAATTAAATATTTAAATGAATAATAACAATTAGCTATATTTATTTGAACGATTGAAACATTTTATTTTAGTAAATGAAAATAGTGTTGTGATAACAGTTCAGTAGTTAAAACGAACTCATTCCGGGCCATCATTATGAAGCGGGACTTTAGTTTGCCATATTATTAAGTACATATAACTTTTAGGGTTAGCAAGTTAATTTTTTTTAGCTTTATGCATCTTCTGAGTAAAGAAGTTTGGTGGATGCTAGTGTTAAAACACTCTACTTTCTGAGATATACAGTGTAGAATACATATTTTAAGGGTATTTTTGTGGTTGGTTTGAGGCAGCGTAGTAAGACAACGCAACGGTTGCAGGATCGATCTACATCACTTGGGGAAAGTATTATATTTAATTTATTTTCATTTCTCTGCTATGATAGACGAAGCGCGGCGTTAAGTTCCGCCTCTTAGTACGTAATATCTTCTCCAACACAGACAGTCCAGGACAACAGAGCCCATAATATAACACTTCTGATCCCCACTTGTCGCCGAATTCTGCAGAATGCCCTCCAGAATTCGGCGACGTCTTGATTTATTATTAATATATTACTTTCTTTTCGATATAGTCATTAGTGATGTACCTATCTATCTACTGAATATTTATTAAATAAATAATAATTACTATTAGTAATAATCTCTATTAAATAAATAATATAATAATATTATATACATTTTTCCTCACACAACCCTGTTTCCAAGCCAATTCGGCTAATTGATGTATGTTTGCAATAATAGGGTTTAATATTTTCCACTGATTTTAGCTACGATTGTTAGTTTCGGTTGTTTTATTCGTATTAGTCAAATTAATTGCCAACACGGCGGTGTTTTGTTGATTGCCTTATTATTATTTGTTTGTCGCGGTTATTCCCCTAGTTTTAATATTTCATTTTATTATTATAATATAATAATTTCAATAATAATTAAGATAAATTTATCTATATTGGTTTTTATGTTTGTTGCAGGGAATTTGTTAAATCGTGTTGAATGGCGAAACTCAACGCCACGCAATATTGTGATGTATGTGTATATACAAATGGCACGAGCATGGCACGAGCGTGTTGTGGGTTCAAATCCGCCCCAGAAAATAAGTGAATGAGTATAATTTAATATTTTAATTTCTTTGCTCTGGTGTTCAGGCAAAGCGCGGCGTTGAGTCCCGCCACTCTACATACAATGCTTCCAGAATTCGGCAGAAATTGAGGAATTGAGTTTCTTAACATTAGGTTCCCTCTGCCTACCCTGTTGTATGTGGTATTTTTTAATAATAACTAAGATAGACAAGACGTGTTCTCCATATTTTCCTGTGCTTAAACTAACATACAATAGTGAAAAACATATAAAGATAGTAATAAAATTACTATATTATTAAAAATGAAGCTCCTCGATACAGCGAGCTTTATTACAACCTCCATTAATATATTAATTGAATTAATTAACCGTCGATCGTTTTCATAAGTGCTTATCGCGGCTCTTTGATGATATTACAATTATAAATATATTGTATAGATAATATTATACTATATGTAATTATAATATTATTTCTGTGTTTTTTTTTCAATTTATCTTACTATTTATTTTGATTTGAGTCTGTTTATTCAGCGTCGATAACTCTATTTTTTTACGCTTCACGCTTTATCCCGCACACAGCAGGGTAGGCAAAAGGAACCTAATGTTAAAACACTACGAATCCACAACGCGCTTACAGTCATCTGACTGTCTGATGCTGGGCAGCATAGCGCTACTACGGCTGAAGTATTAATAATGCACTTAGAAAACCCTTTTTTTTCCAAGTCGGTTATAAATTGTCGGTCATATACGTGTCTTATCAAGTTGAAGGCGAACCTAAAATTTGGTTGAATAATTCAAACGTAACAACCGGACGTGTGTAGAAGCCTTCGTTTTTGATGTTTTTGCTCTACTGTTTTTAAACTTAGCCCTATAATTACGTATGAAGTGGTTTGACAATGTGGAAGACGCTTTTGTTGAATTTTAAATTGCTTAAGCATGGATTGTCGTTTGTATTGGGTAGAGTTACTCTCCAGTGTCCTCTTACTGTTCAGTGTGGTGGTACTCATGTTGGTTATGGAGAGGAACTGGTTCTGCAATGGTCTCCTTATGTGAACCAGTCATAGCGATGAAGGCGACTGCGGAGCGTCTGCCGACTCTGTCGACTTGGGTCATTGGGTCACTTCCTCTACCGTAGAGGAGTTAATGCGGGAAGGTCATGATGATCTTCTGGCAGGACATTGAGGCTTCCGTTACCCTGGGATCAGGGCATTCTGAATACGACGGCGGCCCGCAATTGGTGGTCTTTCCACCGAGGCATCGTAATGGCATGCGTGAGCGCTTTTGCCTCATATTGGTGGAGAGGGTTGCCGTTGGGTTCTGTGGGTAGTATTACGCGCCAGTGCATCGGGGTTTAGCGCGTTTAACCAAACAAAGATTTTCAGATTTATAATATTAGTATGTATAAATTAAAAAAAAACTTGTTTTTCTATTGAACTAATTGAAAACTAAACAGAAATAGTAAATAAAGAGAAATATTAAAAGTATACTCCACAAGTAATGATCTCGTGTAACTAACGACTCTAGATTCGGCCCAGCATCCGGCCATTAAATGCATCTGCCGTTAACAAATACGGACCTTTGAGACGCATTGTCTCTAAAATAAGAGTATTATCTAACTAAACTTTGAAATTTTAACGTTTATTATTATGTAATACACTTAGTTTGTAGTAAAATTAGTACACAGTATTGGAGAGAGTGAGCCAGTCGTCGATAATCGTCTGACTGCAAACGTGGTTTTAGAATGATTTTTTTTATATACATTTCCCCATTCTAGTAAATAAGTTCCGGAGTGTCTTACCACCAGGTTCTTTCTGCCTACTTTTAATTTCTTTCCTTGAATATGAATGGACTGAAATGAAACAAACACTAAACGCTTAGAGAGTGATGCCAAAATATAATAGCCAAGACTGCATTTAGGTACATTGGTTAAACCGTTTCTGAGATTAACGTGCACAAACACATAAATAAACAGACATAAATTTAAATTACCATTATTATGGATTGTATCACATGTATAAATGCCTCCAACAAACCCCCCCCCCCAATAGTTGTTTTTCATATACCTTCCATATGCAGCAATCAAATACATTTTTATTTTACATATACATAGATTATACGGAAATATTGTTTAAATTCACTCGCTAGTTGTAAAATTTAATTCGTAAGAGCAGTATCGATGGCTACGCTCTTCATTTCAGTATGTACATCAAAATTTACGAGGGCTATTCTGACCGGGTTCCTATTACTGCACGTTCAGAGTAAGGGAAGGGAATATTTGAAAGGAAAATTTACAATTCTAGATTTTATATAGGTAGAGAAATTGAACAGTTGTGCCTGTAGCTGATTGGTTATGGTTGTGGATTCAATTTTGGCTTAGGAGTGTGTTGATTGGCTTTAGATGATGAATTTATATATATAGTTAAGATGATAACAGCACAACGTCTAACTGCATACGTGATGATTGTGGGTTCGATTTCCGTACAGGAGAATGGATTATTTTCATTTTCTCGCTTTGGTAACATTAAACAGATTGGAAATCCACCACTCAACAAAAATGTTGTTAATAAAAATGACATATTATTAGGTTTTCTCGATTACAATGATTTGAATGGTAATTCAAACTATAAATATTGATAATATAATAATCTGAAATATGACAAAGATGCAAATACAATTGAAGGAAAACTCTTTTGCAAAAAAAATATTTCCACTATTAAATTGAATCAATATACTGAATTTCAAACTAAAACCAAAATTTCATCAAGATCATATATAAACATACACAATGGAAAGATATTTATCATTATCGACCGTCACCCAGCATAGAGTCCAAAAGTATTTTAACACTATAGTCACTTTTCCTACCTTGCTATATGCATCAGATGAAAAAAAAACTAAAAAATAATTATACAAAAAACAACACCAGCAGTAGTTTTTCCATATAATTTAATTTTAATCAAAACTTTTGAACAAAGTGAGTACGTACATAGCGCTGGTGCTAAAATACGGTCCGCATTTAAAAGTGAAAACAAATATTGTACCACCAGCTCGTATGTTCGCTATTACGTGTTCCGTGTTTATACACCTTATTACTTGCACCTGAACGAAGCGTTTTGCGAATTACCGGCGTAGCTTTCGTATTGAGGTACTAGTTTTAATTTATTTAAAGTACTAGCGACCCAAATGCGGCTTCGCCCGCTTTTTTATTGTTATATATAACCTTTACATTAATTGTAGTCAATGTCTTAGTTTATTCTGATTTATAAGTTGTATTGCTGTACGTGTACAGGTTGTAGTTAATAATGTTGACATGAAAGTGAAACGAACATATATCAACAAACGATCACATTTCTAATATTAGTAGGATAGGAGTAAATTGTAGACACTACAGACTAATATGCTCATAAGTATTTTAAGATTTAAATTTATTTTCCAAACACCGGCTGTCAAGAAAAGGAAAATAGGTACAGAGAACACAAGCTAAGAAAATTCAGTTCTCTGATGACAAAAATGATATCGCAAATGTCAAGTTTACATTACATTGACATGTTTAATTATTTTAAAATTATATGAAATTCTTAAAGCGGATTAATCGCATATTTTTGAAACATAGGGTTTCCAAAAAGGTGTAAATTTATATAACATCCAATATCGAGGCATATTATATTAAAACTAAGTGATAAATAGAAATAAATACCATTAAAGAAATAACTACCCACAAACCAAATCCCCAGCAAATGCACACAGAGCAGTACGTATCCAGCACAATTATAGTCCAATTGAACGGTTCTCAATAGATTTAAAGAGATTTGCAAAATCATTTGCAAATTGAATCGATGCTACAATAGCGAGTTGGTTTCTTATTTGCCTGTACGCTGTACGCTACGTCGGGTTGAAATTAAACTCAATTTTTCAAATGAGTTCTCATTTTCATTTTCTTAAATTGAGGGGGAAAATTGTATTGTAATTGATAATAATTAATTGAAGGTTACTTTACAAGGAAAGGAATTTTTTAGTATTTTTTTCTGTTTCACGCAGTATCCCGCTAAAAGCAGAGTAAACGGATAGGATTTGGTGGTGTTAAGATATTCAAAGTTTGTCTAAGTCTCGTCTCATATAATGGCAGCCTTTTTCCGAAAGTGCTGTTTTTTAAAAAAACACGTGGTGAAACTAATATTGATCGTCCATAAAATTTGTAAAATTCTCTTTTCTCATCTTGCAAATCAAATTCTCTTTCAAAATTTTACAGGATTTTGTATATTTTATGATAAAATCAACTCAAAATATTTGTAAAAGTTCCAAAAATTACATGTCACTAAAATATAGGAACATAAAAATCTCAAAATCTCCACCTCTAATGAACATCCGAGCAATTTCTCACGCTTTGTTTGAATCTTGACGTCGCGTCGTTGTATTGAATAAAATTTGGTGCATACAGGACTGCAGGTAGGTGAAGAATCGGGCTATTGTAATGGAACGCCTATCTAGACGCTATTTTGCTGGCATCAAAATGTAGTTGTAGGGATAGCAAAATAATATATAGTTTATTTTTGTCACTCTGTATTCCGCACACATCAGGATAAGTAGAGGGAACCTAGTGGTAAGATACTTCAATCCCCACTTTTACTGAAAGTGAAACTTGGAGGTTAATGCCACGATTCATTTTGTTACCGCAGTGTGAAAATGAAAATATTTAATACATTCCTCCTAGTGGAAATTTCGCTACACGCTGTCACTGGTTCATAACGTCCTCAATATTATAATATAAATAATAAAAAAATTAAATGACATAATATACTCTAGCAATGCAAAATAAATAAGATCCTATGTAATAGTTTCCTGTTAATTTTGATAAATTTACTTTTTCTACATTTTCTACTTAAAATAAATAGATCTTTTGCAATATTATATAAATATAGTTTTCTGCTAGCTCTACATCCAGTTATACGGAATAAAAAAGTAGTGCAGGAAGAAAAGTGGGTGCTTTCCTGTATTTTCTACAAGAACTTGCACGAGAGTTTAATCATGCGCCAGATAAGACTGTTAGGGCTGACACAAAATGTGAATGATTCATACAACAATGCCTTGTAAATTCTAAAACTATTTATTTTTTACTGTGAAAACTTTTGTGGAATATTTAATTTCACGCTATGTTTATGGATTCAAATGCAATTTTATAGAAAATATATTTATTATTTAATAATTATAATTTTTTATTTATTTATCTGGTTTATTTAGAAACCTGGATAGAAAACAAACAACACAATGGACATAAAACATAATATGTGAATTCTTTTTCAGGATTTACCTCCTTGATTAAATTCCTTTTTAATAGCAGATGTTTTACATTAAGGTAAAAACATATATAAACAAATTAAAGATATTATATAACCGTACATACGACAATTCTTATACAGTACTATACAATCTTATAATGCACTTATAAAAATATAATTTTTCTATATATAAAAACAAAATTTCTTATCTTATGATATATATCTTACATATCCATAGATGTCTATCGAAAACACCCCAAAAAACCTCTATAATAAACTAAAAGGACCCAACCCTACATTTTGGGTGGTTCCGTCATCCTTTTGTCCTGTACCAATTCAATTTAGTGATAAGGGGTAGAAAGACTTATCCGTGGACACAAAACAAATAAAGTAGCCATCGATAGAAATAAGAAGCTACACATGGCTTATGTGAGACGCGGTCAGGACGTGATCTGGATGGATAAGCTGAAATAATGTATTACTCTTATATATTGGGATTTACTTTTGAAGTTATTTTATAAGTTGGTTCCTTTTGTTTTGGGGTAAACGGTGAAAGTACTCATGTTTTGAATGTTATTTGTTTTTAAGTTTTTGAAATTTATATGTTTTTTGTGTGTAGCTAACACACTTTACTGAAGATCATCGGTTTATTTGGTCCTGCTCACTGAGCGGTCATCTGGTTCTAGGCCGCAACTCGAGAACCTCTCCGCCCAAATGGCAATCGGTTTTCCTTGCGATATGTCTCGTCCACTGCCATTTAAAATAACATGGAAATGTTCTTTAAAATTATGTAATTGTAATATGTTAATAGCGTAGATAATTTCTACAACAGGATCGATATACTCGAAAAGTCAATTAAAAAAAACTTTATGCTCAAAAATAACCCGACTTTGTAGTCTTTCCTGAACAATATCCCTCGTCTTTACATTTATTTATTTGGACCAACGTAAATGTATAGAACAATTGTTTCTTAATAAGTACGTATATATGAGAGTAACTTTAAGTTATATGATTTAAAGGAAATACTTCAAAAATATAATTGAGGTGTTGCATAATTCGTACCTACGTCCAGCAGTATAATACAGCCTGCCATTACGCAGTACCGACCAGCACTACCAGCACCAGCGGTGATTCCAATATTGGATACAATATTAGACAAAGTAATTGGTTGGCAGAGATACTAGATAGGATTATTACCTATTGATATATCCGGTCAATATGATCGGTGTTTGTGAGATTTGTGTGTGGTCCAAGTTGTAAGACATTCAATGATGAGTATTGAGTGAGCTGGTGTCTGGAAATGGAATGAGTGTGAGTTTGATTCCTGATGATAGGGATTCACTATGCTTAAGGTATTTTGTATTTTCCCATACTAAAAGGCAAGTACAGCATCGAATATCTCGAAAAGTTAAGTGAATGAATATCCTAACAGCAGCCACTCTACTCTGCTTTATGCTTATTTTCATATTTATCAATATATTCTACAGAAATTCTTATTTTTAACATATTTAACTTGGCAAAGAAACTTTTATAATCAAAATAATTAGATAATCAAAAATATCCTAAAATATTATTTCTTCGCTACAATCACTCGTGACTTATCACAAATCTATAATAACCCCTCACAAACCAACATTTTGAAACGTCAGTGGGTTTTTTTAATGCTAATTCAATCTTTAAATTGAAAGGCAATTTATAACTTTCGTAATTTTTAACGATGTTTTATATTTATAATTCATTTGGTATTTTGATTTACAATGGTTCTATGGGTTTGGGGCTTAATAAGTTTAGGAAATTGATTTTATTGTTTTACTAATTATACGAAGTTGAGGCCGTCGTAGAACTGTGTGTGATTGTAAATGCAATGATTCTAGGTTTGATTTTCATTCAAGGAAATATATATTTTTTTATTAAGTGTCCTATTACTCAACATCGAAAATTGGGCGAGGAACGGAGTGTCATAACACTAGAGAACTATAAATGCGATGGTTGTGGGTTCGATTCCAAAGTAACAAATTATTTTCATTTGGTTACCAGTTTCAATATAAAATCAAACCTGTACCGACCTCCAGGTCCACCCCTATCCACACCTATACTATACAAGTAGTTTTCATATGAAGGGATTATACGAATATGTATATAATCCAGTTAGGTTTCTGGGCGTCCGCCAACTACTGAGCGCTTATGTTTAACTTAGGTCGTAGGATCAAGTGTATTTGAATATGCATATTGTGTTACGACTAGCGCCCGTTTGTGGGTTTGTTCGTGTATTAACATCTATACTCTACTCGTATATTGATATTATTAAGGTGTAGTGTGTATTTGGTTAAATGCGCTAATCTCGGGAACTATTGATTCTAATTGAAAATTGCATTTTGTTTTGCATTATGTATATCTCTTTGCTTGCATTATGTGTTAGGTGCATTTATTTAACTGATTTCAAGTATTTTCATGTTTTATCATAAAAACTATTGGCTTTCTGCGATCCTTGTTCTTATAAACTTAAATTTTGTATTAATTCAAAGAACATAATTGGTTTTTAGGTTCACGCTTCGTAGATAGCCAGGGTAAGCGGAGTGTCAAAACACTGTTTTCCCCACTTTCCGTCTAGTTTTGGGAAATGAAAATAATTCATTCCCCCGGAAAGGGAATCGAATCCACGCATTTACAGTGAGATGTTGTGCCTTACAGGTTACAGTGACTTAACATTCTGTTATCAACTTTAAATCTATGTAGAAATAATGCGAGTTGTGGGAAGGCACCAACTTCCTAACTAAAGGACTCCATCTATATATTCCTGTTAATGTTACCGCAAAACTTTGCAATTTATGATAATGATACTTCTTTAGCTTTAGAACGGAAAATATCTGTAATTTATATATAAATAGAAGCGACTTCGCCGACGTTGACACTATGAGATAGTGTTTGACGGTACACGCGATTGTTGTGGATTCAAAATCCAATCAGGGATCAATTAATATTTAATATATTAAATAAATCTTTAATTTGAACCAAAATTACACATTTTTATTTCACACATCTTTTGCATATTAAATCCCATTGTTAAGATATTTCTCATTTCCTCAAACAGGAATCGAACTTACAAACATTGTACATATGGATATTATCCTATAAACCACAAAAGCGCACAGTTTTTAACGTTTTGAAAACAATAATAGAAAAAAAGCATATAATATTTTTTTTATTTATACGTTTTTTACATCCTCGGTGAATGTTTGCGAGTCGAATTGTAAAAATTTCATTTTGCACTGTGACAAGTAAACTATTGACAAAAAAATATCACGTTAAAAGTTGGGCTTGATTTTTGTATTGTATGAAAATAAATATAGTTAGGTTACTATCTACGGGAGGTATTTTTTGTAAAAATAAACCTGGAATAAAATAAAAATTGTAAATTCTATTTAAAAAAATTGGAATTTCACTTTATATTTTTGGAAAAGTTGAATTTATTTTGTAACAAACGGTCAAGTGCGAGTCGAGCTCGCGTACCGATGGTTCTGTACTAATTTTATGATTATAAACCAACGGAAAGTGAAATATGACTTTTTCCTTTAGTTCTAGTGTAAACTCCTTATACTTTACAAATTTTATGGTTTTAGATCAACGGTTACCTAGGTTTTGCTAACACTGTGAATCTCATATAATATACAGCATAATAGGTCATAAACAGGAGACAGACGTCTACGTTTGTTATTCGTATATCTGTCTAGATATATGAATAACAAACCGAAATGTTTTTTTTTTCAGAGTTAATTTTTTACAAAATTTTCTGGGGTGAGCTGCTGACCTCAAGACTGTTCTGGTGTGGGCACGACCCACCAGGCCTCCCTATAAAACGAGGAGTGTCTTCAGAGTTAGATTCCACTACATTATATGGGATACAATTTGAAGCTAAAGAAAATATAATTTCAATGATCTACAAAAACGCTACATGAAAACGTAGTAATATATGGACCGTTTATTTTGAAAGTGGTGTAAGTCCCTTTTTGAGAAAAATGAGCTATCACGTAATTCATGCTTAATTTAATGTAATTTTTTTATATATAACTAGTCCGTGTTTAATTTCTCAAAAAAAACCCATCTTTTGAACAACTTAAAATCGGTTGGTAAATGAAATTGCATAATCAGCGGCATACTAACCCTTAATTTTCTCGAAACAAAAGAAAATGGACTTACACCACTCTCAAAATAAACGGTCCATATATGAAAAAAGCACCCAAAAGACATTTTCATATACAAATAACATTGAATTTAACAAACATTTTCACATATACCCAACCTAGAGACTAAAAGTAAGTACTAGGTCTAAACAGTACTATAAAAGTGGGTATCCAGACGAAACCGCAGGCATGTTCATATAAAATGTATGAGTTCATCTGTTGGCAACGTTCATAAGGTAGTATTCTCAAGTATTATAACCGTGATTGTAGGTACCGGCCAGGTCGCTGGGGGGCTGTAGTCTTTTATGTATGCTGCTATAACATTAGTTTTATATGTACGGGCTAGATTATGTGTAAACTTATTTCAATATTCCAGAAGTTTTGGTAAAAAAATATAGATATATAAAAATAAATAAGAAACTTATTTTTTTCCTTTTTAATGTTGATTTCGAAAAATAGTTATATCATACGAACGAATTAAAAAGGTTCCTTGTTTTTTCATTTACGTTATTTTCATGTAAAATTTCTTTTACATAAAAGAATGCGAATTTCTATATTTCAGTAAAACAAATAGTCTTAAAAGTGTCACTGACGCAATTCACTCATGCTCAACTAGACCAGTTAGGTGATTTTAATATTTTTTTTAGCTTCTTATTGTATCCTGTATATAACAGCTAGTATTAAAACACTGACTTTCCCACGCACTGCTCAATTTTAGAGATTTTATGTATAAAATTACGAAACTCAATTCCGTGCTTTGTCTTATTTCAGAGTGCGGAAATGAAAATAATTAATTCCACCGAGTGGGAATCGAACCCACATCAGTCAAGTTTACAATCAGAGACTGGGCTATATCACGACGACTTCAAATATATATTTTACTTTGCTAAAACTCAGTGTTTTTTAATACTATTACAAAAATCCAAAAAAAGAAAAAAAGAACACTATCTGGACTTACACATAATCATAATAAATATTTAATATTCAACACCTTATTTCTATTCATTTGCAATCAAAATGTACCATTTCCGCGTCCGCCGGTGTAATGGCCACCTCGCACTGTGAAACGCCTGTTTATTTCTTCTTATGGGCTATTTGCTTAAAGTGTATTAGGTCGCTATTGTGTCTAGTATAGGGGTGTTTCGTGAAAGCGTTGGTTGTGGATTCGAATTCCATTAGAGGGAATGATTATATTTAAATTATGTATAAATATATGTTCTATTCTGCATGTTCTATTAGGAGGGTATGCAGAGGGAACCTGTTAAGTCAGTCATTGCCACAAATTTTGATGTGTCATACGGAACGGAGAAAGCAAAGCTAACTCAAAACAAAAATCAAACCTAACCCCCCCCATATCATAGTTCTAATTGAAAACTGAGCTATCGAGATCAGTCCCCACATAATCCTTTAATTCTTGTACCCCGCACTTCAATACTACAGTAGTTTCAAGAGACCGAATATTCATCTAGCTTTCGCAAGAACTTGGTCAATATGAATTTCCTTTATAGTTAATGTAAGTTACTATTAAGTTTGGAGTTGCTAAGTAAAGCGGAATTTATGCAATTCTATATGTGAACTTAAGATCGATATTCAGTGACCTCTTGTTTTACATATCTTTATATAGTTACTTAGTTTTTGTCAGCTCTTTGCTGTTTATCAAATACAGCAGTGCAGAGGGAACCTAGTGTTAAGATACTCCGTTCCTCACTTCCCGCCGATTTTTTAGAGGCATTGCATGTTGAGAGGTGGAACTCAACGACGTACTTTGCATGGGTACTAGAGCCAAGTAATTGAGATATTTAAGTTTTACATGGTATTATTTCATGAAATCATGAGTTGAGAAATGGGGTTGGAAATATATGACAAACAAAAATATATAAAATTATTATTATTATGATATACTAGCGGACGCGCGCAGCTTCGCTCGCTTATTTGCACTTTTAGGGGTGAATCCTAATAAACCATGAAACACGTGTTTTTTTTCAGTTTAAATTTCAAATCTTATAAAAATCAGTGGCGAATTAAAGACTTTTCCAAACAAACTTTCAACCCCTTATTTGCACCCTTAAGGGGTGAATTCTAGAAAACCATGAAACACATGTTTAATTAAATACTTTTAAGAGTTTGAATTTCAAACTTTATAAAAATCGGTGCCGATTTAAATTTTTTTCCATACAAACTTTTAACCCCTGTTTTACCCCTTTAGGGTTAAAATTTTTCAAAATCCCTTCTTAGTGGATGTCCAGATTACGAAAGTAAACATCTGTCCAAATTCCATGTTTCTACCATCAGCGGTTACGGCTGTGCGTGCGTTTTACCTCAGTCAGTGAGGACAAGTCCTTTTATATATATAGATAGATTAGGAAGAGGGAACCTAATGTTTGTGTTCACACTTAGGTATATATAACGAAGAATAGACAATTAACTCTGAACACTTTCCATACGAATTGAAGAAATTGCGTGTTGAGCGGCAGAATTTAACACCGCGTATTTACTTACCAGAGCGAGAAAATTTAAATAATACGTTCCCCCAAGTGAGAATAAAACCCACGACTGTCGTCACCACGACAACCTTAAATATATATTTAAGGTTCTTATATCTATACTAATGTAATAAAGCGGAAGAGTTTGTTTGTTTGTTTGGACGCTAAGATCTTTGGATTTACTGGTCCGATTTACTATGTTTTTGTTTTGTATGAAAGCTGCATTCTTCAGAAGTGCTATAGGCATATATAACATTACATTACACATATGTACTAATAAATTAAAATACTTTCTAGTTTGACATGCAATTTATTCTGCCATGTTAATAACAACCGTCGTTGCTAAGCACCGGTTTGCAAAGTTTCTTTGTTGTTTTAAGAAAACGTCACCCAAAATGAACTTATATTTTGATATTCATCCTTATAAAAATTAATATATTATATAATATTTAATAAATATTCTTATAGTTCAAGCAGGCGTAGCCGCGTCCGGGTCCACTAGTAAGAAAATAAAAAGCAAAAATATATATAAGCAAAATCGTTAGAGAGAGCGTGTATACGCTTTATTAACACGTTTGTATGAAAACCCGGCTAATTTACAAACAGCCGTCCATTCCATTCCATAAATTAACGAATCCCTTTTAGTTTTAAAAGTATTTCTGTGTAATTTGTTTTAACGTGAATTTCTCAACTGAGTTACTATTGTGAATACAATTAACTTGGCTCGAGAGTGTGCGCTGTAAAACAAATGAAGCGACTCGCTTATAAAACTTTATCACGCTAAAGATAAATTGTATGTTTGTACGTGTATTTTTGGCTTGTTTATATATAGAAAAGTTATGATTGTCGACCGTGCAAATAACAACTCGCCAGAGATTAAATATATCGCGAATTGTGATGTCGTACAATCATATGTTTACCTCGGAGCGCTGATCTCAAATAGTCGAAGCTGTGCAGACGAAATCAAGCGACGCATGGCAATTTCTAGAACATCGATGAGTAAGTTAAGGAAAATATGGAGAAGCAGAAACATCACGAAAACTACTAAAATTCGATTAGTCAGGACTCTAGTGTTTCCTATATTTATTTACGCTTGCGAGACATGGACGCTTCGGAAGAGTGACGAGAAGAAGATAGACGCTCTCGAGATGTGGTGCTGGAGGAAAATGCTTGGAGTGTCTTGGACGGAATTTAGAACGAACGAATCCATACTCCGGGAACTCGACGTAAAACAACGGTTGTCCTCCATTGTCAAAGCACGGATTCTCACTTTCTTCGGACATATTTCTCGACAAGAAGATATTTGCATGCAACGCCTTGTAATTCAGGGAAAAGTTGAGGGTAGCAGGCTACGCGGTAGATCCCCCATGCGATGGACAGACTAAGTGAAGGCTGCCCTCGATGACCCTCTCTACGAGTGCACCAGGCAGACAGTCAACCGCGTAGAATGGCGTCGGACTGTGTGGCGCACCACCAACCTTAAAAAAAAAAAAGAAAGACGACCACGACCGCTCTGTCAAGAGCGAAACGACAAAGAAGAATAAATAGAAAGAGACAAATGCTTAGTGATTGTATTTAATTTTTTTTCACTATAGCGAGGAAATTAGCAGAAACACACTATACGAATTATATAATATGAGGCAATGGAATCAAAATCCGGAGTTCTTGTTAAAAGTTAGAAATTTTTCAAAAATATTTAAAAAGGTATGTGGCCAGGCTAAGTCTATGCATATAAGAGCAAAAATTTTGAACTCTAATAATAAAATTAAAGCTACATGGGATGCTATTACTACTGTAACTGGGAGATCTAGAGCTGTCAGTGAACCTATTAAATTAAAAGTTAATAATATAATCTTAAATTCAGATTTAGAAGTGGCAAATACTTTTCAAAATTTTTTTTCTGATATATCAACTGAAGTAACACGTTCACTGCCATCATCTCCTTCGGAAGCAGAATTAATACTAAAAACCCATGTAAATAGTTGTAGACAAAATTTTGTGTTTAAGAATGTGTCACCAGAAGAAATTGTCAAAACTTTTAAAAGCCTTAATTTAAAGAAAACTGGTGACTTATGGGGCATGTCTGTTAAAGTTTTTAATTCAATTATACCTAATATTGCTCCTTACCTTGCTTTAATTTTTAACAATTGTGTAGAATCCGGTACTTTTCCTGATTTAATGAAATATAGCAAAATAGTGCCGCTTTACAAAAGTGGAGATAGATCTGAGCCTGGAAATTACAGACCGATTTCTGTTTTGCCATCCTTAAGTAAAGTATTTGATAAAATAATGTTCAACCAGCTCACAATTTTCTTAAATATTAACAATTGTTTCCATAGTGAGCAATATGGTTTCACCAAAGGCAAGTCCACTACGGATGCGGGTGCTGCACTCCTAAAGCACATTTATGACGCATGGGAGAGGTCACAAAATGCAATTGGAGTGTTTTGTGACTTATCCAAAGCCTTTGATTGCGTAGACCATGTAACTCTGTTATTAAAATTAAAACATTATGGTATACAGGATACTGCCCTTGACCTTATTGCCTCATATTTAAACCAAAGAATCCAGAAGGTTAGTATAAATAATGTAAAATCATCTGGATCTCCTCTAAAGATGGGCGTTCCACAAGGATCCATTCTTGGTCCCCTTTTATTTCTTCTTTACATTAACGATCTACCTTTTTATGTGAAGAACCTATGTGATATTGTACTTTTCGCGGATGATACCTCTTTAATATTTAAGGTTGACAGAAATAAAATAAACTATGACGAAGTGAATAGTGCATTATCGCATATTCTTCGTTGGTTTGATGTTAATAATCTAATGTTAAATGCTAAAAAAACGAAATGCATCGAGTTTGCCTTACCAAATGTTAAAAAACATAATTTTAATGTAATAATTAAAGGAGAACCTCTTAATGTGTCGGAATCAGCTATTTTCTTAGGTGTTACTATAGATTCCAAACTCCAGTGGAACGCTCATCTGGAAGCACTTGCGGATAAACTCAGCTCTGCCGCGTTTGCAATTAAAAAAGTAAGACAAATGACGGACGTCGACACTGCCCGATTAGTCTACTATAGCTATTTCCATAGTATTTTATCTTATGGAATGCTGCTATGGGGCAGTGCTTCAGACATAAATTCAATATTTATCCTCCAAAAAAGAGCCGTGAGATATATTTATAAACTAAGAGCGCGGGATTCTCTGCGAGATGTTTTCAAACATGCAGGTATTCTTACAGTTGCTTCCCAATTTATATACTATAATATTCTCTTTGTCCGACAAAATATACATTGTCATAGTAAACATAGTGACAATCATACGATAGAAACGAGAAATAAAGATAAGATTGTTACTCCAAGTTTTCGCCTCCAAAAAGTTAATAAATCTTTTATGGGTCTGAGCATACGTGTATATAATAAAATTCCACAGTGTATTCTAGATTTGCCACTTCCAAAATTTAAAATATCAGTAAAAAAAATTCTAACAAGTAAAGCTTATTACACTGTTCAAGAATACTTAGAGGACAAACATGTATGGAACTAATGTCTATTGAATGTAATGCAGGATAGCTGCAAACTAATGTAATAGATTGTACCATTGATTTTGAAAAGAGCAACTGTTGAGTTTCTTGCCGGCTCTTCTCAGCAGAACTGCCTTCCGAACCGGTGGTAGCTTTTTGTTCATATGTTCATTCGACGATTCAAAAGTGCTTATTATAAGTTTATTTGAATAAAGAATATTTTGAATTTGAATTTGAATTTGAATTAAAATTATTTATTCTCCTAAGTGGAAATGGAACCTACAACCGTCACGTTTACAGTAAGCGGCTGTGCCCTTGCGCCATGACGGCTTCAAATGATTTACGAGCCGCAAATTTAAATATGTGGTGTCGGGGTGATGTAAATTTATTTCACATTTGGTCGATTTAAACTAGGGGATTTTTTTTATTCTATCTAATAGATTTTGTATCTACGACCGTTTCGGGTCACATTCGAGACGACAGTGCCCAGGTTTTAGCCCAAAAATTAATGTAATTAATGTAAACATTAATATTTAATGTAGGTACTATGTGTTTCCCTATAACAATTAATATTTATTAAATATTAATATGTATTAATAGTTCAATTCAATACTTTAATTATCTTCTATTGCTCCTATCTTATTTAACTTGACCCACTTGCCAGTGTCGATTGAACTGAAATTTTAATTACGACTTCAGTTCTGATGACAATGAAATTACATGTCATCAATCAAAGTGGTTAATCCAAAATGGCCGCCGCAATAACATGGCAGATTACAAAATCTTTACACAACCCACTTAATATGGGTATTAAATGAAAGCGCTTAATTTATAAAATACAATACACCATAAAAACACCTAGAAAGATTTTTTTTGAAATATTTTTTTAAAATTTTTAAGTTTTTTATAACAAAACATTCAACAGACAATCAAACTTACAACCACCGTACTTATTGTGACACCATTATAAACTATTCAAAGTCAAAAAATTCTAATAAAAAAAAGAAATGCGATCATTACACGAACAAACACTTGGCGAACCGTAACTGTGAAACCCGTTCGAGCTTACTGAGCAAATTGATTAAAGATTATCGGTTAAAGCGTCACGGTGTTTACAAGCTTTCAATTATTATTAGACTAT
Organism: Heliconius melpomene rosina; assembly: GCF_056956725.1. Taxonomy (NCBI): domain Eukaryota; kingdom Metazoa; phylum Arthropoda; class Insecta; order Lepidoptera; family Nymphalidae; genus Heliconius; species Heliconius melpomene. Next base: position 3,281,699 of record NC_140389.1, on the reverse strand, counting down.
TTATTTAACTGTAACTAAAATTTCTATTTATTTATTGAATCAGAGTTTGCGAAATGGGTGAAGATTTTTCCCTTTTTGTTGGTGTTTCAAATTATATTCATATTTCTTTCAGATGCCAACGCGATAGTTATGGGTTCAATTTCTACACAGTTGTAATTCATTAGTGGTTGAATTTCTGTACGTCATATATGAAAGTTTACCTTAATTGATCTAAAAACTTTCTTCTTTTCTCTTCTTCTTCCCTTTTCAGTTATAAAGTGTGAAGCTAAAAGATAAAACGCATCATCAAACTTTGAAAACACGATTGAAGAAAAATAAACTGATTGGCAATCTAACGACATTTTGTAGTACAATTTACAATTAAGACGGTACAGCTCCTGACATTCACTAGATTTATTTGAATATATTATTCAAAATAGATCGTTGTTTTTCAATCAACATAATTATATAACGGTACGAAATAGTATATTTATGTATATCAAACTTTTCCCTTATTGACTGACAGACATATAGCTAACGAGCCAGTTATTTACTGAATTCAATTTAAATATTAGTTGAAATTTAATATAATAAATATAATAAATAATAATTTAATATTTGTAAATGTGAGGCCCTCGTAGGCACGAGCACAAGCAATTGTAAAAACAACGGTTCTGAGTTCGATTTCCATATGAGGCATTGAAATATATTTTTTTTTATCTCTGGTAACGAGTAAAAGCGAGGCGTAAAGTGTTTTCCTCGGGGGACTAAACCCGTAACCATCGCCATACAGTCACCCTTGAGGCAAAAAAATTTTTTTTTGAATCTTATATATGCAATAAAAAAATTGATGAAAAGAAGTTATTGGACGTGTGGAACATATACAATCACGTTTTTAATAATAAAGTACATTTGTTATATAGGAAAGTAGTATAAATAATTTTATCCAAACTTTCCGAAACTGTTGCAAGAGCCAATTTCATTTGGCACAAACAAAAGAAATATGTTAAGCAAGCAATATGTAAAACATAGTTCAAGTATTACGAATTCAAATCGGAATGATTACGTACCCATTGCCTAGCGCCAGTTTTTCATCACACTCACGTTATGAAAGTACTAGCGGCAAAAAAAAATTATTAAACTTTATATTTTTACTTCTCATTGCAGGAAATATTCCGCAAATAGTAGGTGTGTGTTGAGTGGCGGAACACAACGTCTTTTTTGTTAGTAGAGTGGAATAATAAAAATAATATATTTCCAGTATTTCCAGTTGATAATCGAACCAAAAGCAAAAGCATCATTAATTGAAAAAAAATATTTAAACATAAACTAGAGTAACATAATTCACAATTATTCTATAGTTATTAACGATCTAGACCTTGTTTCCCGTTTCCCGGGTGCCCCGTTTCTAGCGAAAAATATGTAAACAATAAAATTTCCCTTTTTTTACCATCGTTACCTCTACCGTGCTAGTGCCTAGGCATTCAGCATAACAAGTGACGGGCAAATTGCGTTCCTATGTTTATCCACTTACCATCCATACTTACCATCTATACTTGCTCTTTTAGATGAATTTAAGTTGGCTTTTCCACTTTTCCTTAAGATTTTCTTTAAGGTTTATATAGGTTAAGCTGGGAACTGCAATAATCAATATATATGAGTACCTATAATGTTTGATATAACGGTGCCGTGATACAGTCGTTATATAACTAAATGTACGTAGTGTAAGAATGTTTATATTTCCATTTCGTATTAATTTTTTGACTATTTTAAAGATATTAAAGGGTAGAGACAGAATCCAAAACTAATTTTAGTATGTCTAGATTTTAATCTATAGTCTATTGATCAAAAATATATTTTGTGGGAATGTCCACGCGTGAGGATAATTGCATGTACAGGTTAACCATGCCAATTTGCTGCTAAGCGGTGTGCTGATGTGGTAGTGTAGCGTAAGGTTTTTGAAATGTCTAATGTTGCTGACCAAATACTAATTCGTAGCTTTTGTGGCTTTGTTTTCATACTTTACTTATTATAACAATAAATAAAGAAAAATGGCTATCTCTTATCTTTCAAAAAATCATTATTTAATTGATTAGAATAAAAAATATATATCCAAATAAAATAAAATTAAATCTCATATTTCGTGCAAAGGTAGCATTATCTATACTGAGTGTCCATATAACTAGGAGACGCTTACTAGTGTCTTGTTCTCACAACAATTTCAATTTAGTAATGTATAGTGAGACATAAAATGTAATTGCTACAGCATAATATCATGTGTTATATTTTAATAATAGTGTAAGAAAACCACGTAACAAATATTTAGTAAAACAATAGAAGTTGTTTTTATAAGGCTAATACACTTAGGCAAATGGCCTATAAGCAGGCATAAACAGGCAGTTAACTTCATTACACCGTCGGCCACAAATACGTATTTTGACTAAAAATATTTATATTCATTTTATTTGTTATTTGAAACCTTCGTGGAATGGCGGGATAGCATTCGACGTGATGGTTGTGAGTTCAATCCCCATTTAAATGTATATAGATAAAGTCGAGTTTCGTTACCTAACACATAAAGTGGAAAACGGAGTGTCTTGGCTCTAGGCTCTCTCTGCCTACTCCGATATATGAGAGATACAGGTGTACAGCTAAAAAAATAAAATAAAAATATACATAGTCAGAAAAAATAATGCATGACGTGGATAATCAGATCAGCTCCACGCTGTATCCTGATTTAATTTCCTAATATTTTTGCTTATTTACATGTAGGCGGGTAATTACTCTCTTTTTTAATATAAAATATTACGGTGTAGGTTCGGTTACAAAACAGAATAGTAATTAGTCAAATTATCATTACTAGATAATCATTAAAATATATGTAAAATATTATTTGTGTATACTTAATTAGTCCTGGAGTGTACAATGTCGGTAGTGTTACAGTAATCGCCATCGTACAGGTCACATAAAAGACTATTGCCCCCTAGTGCATGCTGGCTGTCCGATATATCCATAGCTGTAATCCTTGAGACCTGTACAATTTCCTTGGCAATGGTACTAGGGCTATTCTAGCTGCCAAACAAGCTGCTTCCGATGATAGTAGGTTCGATTTTTCTGCGTAATTTTTACAAACAATAATTATTATAAAAACTATTGTTGAGAGGCATTTATCATATTATAGCACAGGCTTGTTGTGAGGCAGGGGCACAAGCGCGTGACTAAGCGCGGCAGGTTGTGGGTTTGATTTCCACTCGAGGAAATATTTAATATTTTAATTTTCTTGCTCCAGTAACAAGACAAAGCGCGGCGTTGACTTCTGCAATTAACAACCAATGGGACGGGAGTGTCGGAACTTTTCCAGATCTCTCTGCCAACCCTGTTATGCGGGATACAGCGTAAAGCTAAAAATATATAAGTAAGAATTGAAGTTGTGCTTAATGGATTACACGCCCAAGAGCTTAAGCCAATTAACTTACACATACATTCTCATTTCTCAACGTCGTTATTTCTAAACATCATAATTTCTGTTGTTAGCGCTTCATGAAAAAGATTTTCCACAAAGTTTCGCTGTAAAAAGATAATTAATATTAATAATGTTATTTTACATTATACAGCTCATTTTATTGTTGTGATATTTGGTACTGATATATTGCCTAAATAGTAATATTTTTTTTCAATTGACAGAGTTCTGGTTGAAAGCAGTGAATAGATTGTCTTGACACTAGGTTCTCTCTGCCTCCGCTGCTACCTTATAAAGTGAGAAAGTAAAAATAATTTTTTTTTCAATTGGCGATGTATAATTTTAAATAAGAAGTTTCAATTCAATTCCCAAAAATATAAATAACATTAACTTTAATTACAGTTAATCTAAAATCTACAAATTATATAATCGACCTGCAGCTTCCACTACATACATATACCTAACATATACCTAACATATACCTAACATATAACTAACATATACATAAATTAACTTTAATCAAACTAATATAAACTGAGGCGGTGAGGCGTGTATACACAGTCGGCCTAATTATTTTCGCAAAGGAACATAATCCCCGAGTCAATAATATAATCCGCAAATCTATTTACACTATCTATCTTAGCGGATTTGACATCTCATTATCTATGTTACAGTTAGGCGCGAATTAAGACTAATTGGAAAATATTCTATGTATAATTAAATATTATATGTAATTTCCCCCCTTCCCCCCTAGTACACATGGGGGAAAATTTTGAGAAGTACGCGTATTTGTAAATGTGACTTTTTAACACTTTGCAGTAGTTAGTTCTTGTGACCACTGACTGGTTCAAAATGTTAGTAACGCCGGGTTTCGAAATATGTATAGCTCTATCTTTGATGTAGACCAATTTAAATGCTTATAACTTGTAAACTAATATATTATGTACGGAATACATAAGTAGTAGGTACCAACTGTAATATGGTAGTAAAACTTGAAATAAATTATACGCTGTATATTTAAGGGACATACATAATTATACAGAAGAAGTTTTAGGTTGGAAATAATATTAGAATGTTAGAAAATTATCATATTTGCAGCTTTTATTTTTAGAAAAAAAAAAACTTTTTTGCACTTTATGATGTATTCTGCACGTAGATGGGAGAGTGGAGGGAGTTTAGTATTAAGAGTCTCCATACAAGACACTCTGTTCCCATTAGCACACTCCTGTGCCCCTATTTCCGGTGGAATCTAAAGTAAGGCATAGCTAAAGTAAGGGCAGAACTCAATGCCGCTCATTTTGCCTTGTTACCAGAACGAGAATAATTATTATGAAATATTTTCTTTCCTGGAGTAGGAACTGACCCCACAACCGTTGCGCTTACAGTCACATCATTGTGCAAACGGGCCAAACGAAGATCTCAAAATATTATTTATAAAATTTAACTTATACAAAAATATATGAACAATTTATATAACTATGCGAAATAAATATTACTTGTAAAAGTAGAACGTTGTATAATAGATAAAAAAAACACATGTCCTTTTATCAGATAACACGTGTTCAGTTTTTATAAGAATATCATTAATTAATGATTCAACAGTAACATGACAAATTTGTGGTTGGATGACATTTTACGTATTCACGAGGCGTATCGATCTCAGTTAATGATGATAATGACTGACACACTGCACTACAGAGACTGACGTAGCGGCCAAGGCATTGAGTGCTATTGTTCTATTATACACTGCAGTGCACAATAACTGCACGCTGTTTTATATATTTTATTTAAATTTAATATTTAGTTTGGGCTAATTTATAACCGTCTATCTCGCTTCATGCGTGTTAATAAAAAAAATGTTTTTATTATATATACTTCTATACCTAACTTGAAATTTAATCGCCTTAAAATTATTTGTTGTAGATTACACTCAAAATATTTACAAAAGCTGAAAATTGAAATAGCTGACATTTGTAAAGCATAACATTGATAATATAAACGTTGAATTTACTTTGTAGACTGCGGTATGTTAGCAAGCTCTAAACAAACGTAGCAATTAACTTCAGTTCAATAAATTCCGATGTGTTTTGCTAAATGAGAATACAAATGAATATAATGCGAAAGAGAAGTGAGAATAAGAAATTAATGAAGAATACAATACGTTTTATACAATTATTCTATTTTATTATTTCAGAAGGCCTAATTTAAATGGAGCGGAGAATTAAAAATAATATAAGCTAAGAGTAATATTTTACAAAGATGATCAATTACTTTGAAAATCAACTCTATACCTATTCATAGCTTTAGTTACTCACCTACGATACGATTCTGTTACAGCTAATAAATTAAAAGGTAATGTCTCTAAAGACTACTTACTAATTAAACATTAGTAGTATATTTTCGTAAATTATTTAGCTTTCAACGAAACTGAAATTTCTAAAATAAAAACCTCCTTAGGGAATCCTGACTTGAATAAAATATATTCAGTACATATTCTAATATATGTTATTTCTGTAATAAGCTTTGTGACAGTTGTCTACTCAGAAATACTTCTATACAGTCCAATTTGGAATGAATCACTGTGGAAGAAGAATTTAGTCACTGCGGGAATTGAACTCGTGCCCCCTTGACATTCTTGAAGCACTTTGGTTAATTTAGCTATACGTTTTTAAAATAAAAAAAAACCCAAACATCAAAATTTTTGCAGGAACATGCAATGTCTCGGGTTCAAGCAGAAAGTAGAAAACAGAGTGTCTTAAAATTATGTCCTTATAACTCTTAAAAATATTTTAAGTATTAAAAATACTAATCGTACATACCGAAATATATAGACTAATATTCTAAGAGCTACTTTGAGAATATTGTCAAAATTCATTTTCAAGTTTCTTATAAAGTGAGTACAATGTTTGCCGTGAGCCATTGCATATTTCATTTTAACACAACCAATAATAGTCCTTGCTGCTATCGATATTCATAACAATTTTCCGTGAATGGTGTTGGTAATAAATTTGTATTCCTCCGTTGAGTTGTTCCTAAGGACTGATGCACATTTCAATGCTCGAAATGCATTTCCTTCCAATCCATTACCGCTTTGTCGATTAGAATTTGGTTTATCGTTTTCTTTGGAAATATTGCTTTACAATCTTGCTGTGTTCATTTGTTGGGTACTTTGTGAATAGTATTTGCATGTTAGTGATCTAATATATTAGTGTAGACAAGTCTATATATCACTTTACTCTCTGCTTTTGTTGATGTAAAAGTATAGATTTCTAATATTTGTATGAAAGGAAAAACTATATATTTTTTTTGAGAGGAAAGTTATAGTTCTTCATGACGCTTTCTCTCCGGTTGTACTATCTGGTTAATTAGATTTTAAAAACTTTGTTTAACATGAAGATGCCACCGAGTAGATATTTTTTAGTTTCATGCAGTAGCCACACATAGCAGGGTAAGCGTTGCGCGTTGAATGGCGGAATTCAACGCCGCGCTTTGCTACGTTACTAGAGCGATGAAAATAATATGTTGCATATTTCATTTTATTAAGTAGAAATCGAATTGTACAGTCGCAAGCCTGTGCCCCTGCACCAGGAATCTTTAGTACTTAGTAGAATTTAAATTCCCAACTATACTGGTTCAACCAGCTAATTCTTCAACTTTCTTAATACAATTTAAAACAAAAAGGGACAAAGTAAATTCTCATGTACATACATAAGAACAAAAGAGAGTGTTAAATAAAAAAAAAATCAAATATATTTCGAAAAAGGTACTTGGCGCCCATTCCCCTTGTCAGCCCTTAGGCAGGGCGTAATTCTCGAATGTAAAACCAATATTACAATATTGTTTTACATCCGCCTAATCACCCTTTGTTTATTTGTTAGCAATTTAAATTTGTTTGTTTATTTTCTTTTGTATAATATCAATACAATAAAATAAATTAATACAATTTGTACTAATAAATTAACGAGGTCTGTTGTAGCGCAAGTGTGTGACTGTAAACACGACTGGTTGTGGATTCGATCCCCCCCTCGAGTAAATGAAATATTTAATATTTTCATTTCTTAGCGCTGCTCAGACTTTGACAGAAAATGGGGAACAGGGTGTTTTAACACTGGGTTGTCATTGCTTACGTGTTCAGCGTGTACGGGATACAGCGTGAAGCTGATAAGTGTATTAATCTTTGTTAGAGATAGATGTAAACAAACTAAATACATATAGAAAAGAAACTGAATTAATATAATAACCTGAGAGCTATTGTTTTAATAACATCCTAGACTAATTGACATGTGTCTTACTTAACACCAATAAGCAGATATAATTAAAAAGAAAACAAAATTTTTTTTAGGTAAGCAGAGAGAATCTAATCCTAAACAAAACTATATACTTAACTTTCTGTTTACGTTAAAAAAAAAAATTCTAACAAATAATAATATAATTAATAGTGTTTACACTTATATTGGCCTGCACTGTACCAGCTAGTCAATTTGTCGAGATTAGTGGCATATACCTGTCAATACAGTATACACCTGTAACGTATGAACGTCCAGGGATCATATGCGGTTAATTACGACGATACTCTGTAGATCAATGTCTTGATGTCTGTGACAGCTCATATAAATTACTTTTATGTAGGTTCTATAGAATAGAGATGTTCTTCGATATTTGTCGAAAGCTTCGTAGATTAATTAAAATATTAGATACTTTTTTGGTGTTTTTGTGCAGGCGATGGTTGCTAGTTCAAATTCGATTTGAATATGTTGGTATGTATACGTTAAGAGATGTACGTTTAAAAAAAACAATGTGTCGGGATTCGAATTTCGTGTTCTAGCCGTCTAAGATTTAAGCCGTCTTAAGTTCGTATAGTTCTTAATGAATTACTTTAAAATTATTATTCACTTTTTAAAACTAACAAATAAATATAATAGGCTACAATATTAATAGGATAATAGGCTAGAATGCGGGTTAGTAAATAATGTATAAAAACATTACAAAATACACCTTTATTTATTTTTTGATACATATTTAAATATTTTTTTCATTAGCAAGAATGAATAGCATGGTTTAAGGTGTAAAATGTTATGGAAACTATAAAAAGAAGTATTGCATCAAAGGCTTTTTCTATTTACCTTGAATGGCGCGAGATATGTGTATAAAATTTTTGAATAGATTTTATCTAAATATTTTATAAATACTATGAGATATTTAAAAAAAACCTTTGATTTATAAATTATACTAGGAATACGGTAAAAACATTTTAAATTACAGCTTTATTCACGGAAAATGGAAATTATTTTAAAATTTAAACGTATAAAATTATTATATATTTTAAAATAATATGGAGATCTTGTTGGCTTTAGAAACGTTGGGCATTAACAGATTCAGTAGTATATCGTATATTAAAGTATTTTATAATTTATTTAACGAGGTGTCTTAAGAGTAGGTTCCCAGGTCCCCTCTATCAACTCTGCTACGTGCAGGCTATAGTGTGAACTTAAAAAATATATATTTATATATTCGGATTCATAATAATTATCATTTATGTAGAAATCGTGGTTTTAGTCCGAATTTTACCATTTATCTTTTATGAAATATTAAAGTTAAATTTGCAATACTAGGAAGTAAAACAAAAGGAAAATGAGAATAGTCGCAGCGTTCACGCTCGGATAGAGGACCCGAATCACATCACGAGATGAGGGTCGAATGAGGAATTAAAATGGTTCTTGGAAAAACGTAAATTGGGAAGTTTTATAATGAAGTCAGATGGAAAAACACCAGCCCAGGCCGTGGTGGTACAGCGTCTGGATGTAGACACTACGGTTGTGGGTTCAATTTTAATTGGGGGAAATTTTCGCTTGAGCATGCAATCTCTCGTAAATTAGGCAGTGCTTGGGGAAGAGAGCAACTTAATATTAGGTTCCCTTTGTCAACCCTGCTACATTCTGAATGCGGAGATAAAAAAAAAACAATTAAAACATTTAAATTAACGAATCTGCACTTGGATTGTTTATCTAGCCATAAGAAAATTACGCTTGTCTATATTATTTATTGGCAGAGACGACAATCTATAGTCGAAGGAATTGAGTATTAAATTGAACAATGTGGCGATAAATAAAAAAATATCGAAAAGTATATGTACACATATGTGTATGTAATATTTATATGACACGCGATGATATTAATAAGATTTTTTTCACGTTGTATCTCGCACTTAGCTGGGTATACAAAGGGAACCTAGGAACCTAGCGTTAAGAAACACAGTTCCATTCCATACTTACCGCCGAATTCTTCAGTCAGTGCGTATTGAATGGCGGGATTCAACGCCGCGCTAGACATTAATTTTATTTTATCTAGCAGAATTTAAAAAAAACATTTTAAAACATAGTCGATATGAACCTATTACTAAGCTAATCCATTATAAGCATTAATTGCAACAGATCTCTTAAAAGATAAAACCCTTATAAAAATATGCTAGGCTACCCTCAGTCGGACTTAGGTCACCTACAAACTAGGCTGCAAGTAGGTATATGTAGAAAGGGGCCTTTGAAATGACTTATAAAAGAAAGAGGTTATCATTTGCGTGCGTGTTTCTATGTTAAATGTTCTGTGGATGTTACGGTAAAGGGGTAGTAGTGTGTTTAACCTAGTATTGCTCATTGCTTGTCCTAATTGAAATGGGTAGGGTAGCGGATTCGAATACGAAGTATATTATAATAATTTTAATTTGAGGTTTTGATTGACTGTTGTGACATATTTCTAAATATATTAACTCAATACAAAAACCGGTATATTCCGCTGTATTCGTGTAAAATTCTTGCGGTAAAGCGTTTATAGGGATTCCTCAAACCTACCCAAATACTGTGGGTCTTTACGAAAAACTTATGCAAAAGATGAATTTTAACACCCTTTTATTAGGGCGAGCTGTAATCTCTTCTAATCCTTGTCCTGTTGAAACTTGGCAATTATACATATGTAGATTAGATGGCAGTACAGTCACGATCGAGCTGATCTGATGATAGAATTGGAAGATGCGCTTATTGCTCTCGTCTTCTTAAAGTTCTATTAAGTTTCCCCCACTCAACACGCACTCAAAATATCGGGGGAAAATGTGGAACGGAGAGTCTTACAATAGGTTCCCTCTGCCTACCCTGCACGTATTGCAGGGTAGGCAGAGGGTCCCCGAGGTTCCCGTATGGTAAACAGCGTGAAGCTGAAAAAAAAAATACATTTATACCAGCAATCGTTGCGTTTGATCATTTAAATTAACAGAATAAATTAAACAGAACAAAGATAGCTTCAATATGAACAGATACCTAGAAACCTATACAAATAAACGTAGTATTAGCAATGAATGCACGGCGCGGAAACACGTAAATCTTATACAGATGCTAATTATTACCTTGCAACGTACTCGCTACGGAATCGGGTTGAAATATGCTTTGTTTTGTTACGTGAGAATTATGAACATACCTATACATATCGGATTTTGTTACATAATTCCGCGGAAAGAGCAGAACGGAGTGTTTTAGCACTACGTTACCAGGTACCTCAGGGAATATACTGAAATACTCAATGATGATATACATATCTTATGTATTTAGTGATATACACAGTGAAAACACTACTGAAATGAAAACAAAGTAGTTTTCCACTTTTCGTGGTAGTAATAATCATTATTTAATCATCTACTTATTATATTATACTTATAGTAATTTATTATTACAATCCCCCCTAAATTATTCTTTAGATACTTTATCATTCCCACCTTTGAGAATAAATACCAAAATCTCGTAAGCGTTTTAATAAAGTAATTTCGAGATAAGGTGTCATCGCAAATAGCAATCGAGCTAAATGGCGGTATCTGGTGAGGGGTGCCATGATATGTAATTATCGAGGACTAGCGACCCGCACGCGGCTTCGCCCGCTTCAACTTATTGTTATATTATAGCCTAATTTTACAAAATCTTCTATCTTCTAAATCAAATCAGTACTTTTTGCATGAAATCGATACACACTTTTATAAATGTTTTTTAAGAATTAATTAAAATTACAATTTATTTTTCCTTTTCAATATTAATGTTTAAATTTTTTATGTTCGCTTCCGTATATAAGCATATTCAATAATAAAGTATTACACCTTGTATTTTCAATGAATGGATGGAATGGAACCCAAAACACATACGCTTGTGCCACCACCTAGGAAAAAAAAAACAAAATATACATTTAAAAATATAAAAAAAATCCCAATAATACAAAAATCCTAGCCACCCTACGTTTGAGAGATGTTCGCCAAAGATTTCTCAATTTGCCAAAACGTGGATTTAAATTTCAAATGTTCTCTTTAAGGTTTAAGCACGTAGCGATGTGAAGGGCGACATGGAGACTATTTATAAGGTACGACTATACTATTCCTACATTTATTTGTATTGAATTTCTCAACCTTTTCAAATTTTATTTCTTCGTGGCTTAGGGACCGTTGCTTGTGCGTTGTAGGTTCGATTCCTATTCGAGGAAATGAAATATTAGATTTTTTTCATTTCTTCGGTCGTAACTCAACACGTAATGCTTCGAAAATTTGTCGGAAAGTGGGGAATGGAAGTGTCTTAATGGTGAGCAGAGTGCCTTAACACTAGGTTTCCTCTGCCTAACCATCTATATGTAGGATACAGCGTGATAAAAAAATAATGGTACATAAACCATATGAAAGAGTTTTAACATTCTATTTAAAAAATAATCTAATTTTTTAAGTGGGAATCGAACCCAGGACCGCCATGCTTAGTCACACGCTTGTACTCCTGCGGCACAACGGTTTCATTATTATACAATTCCTTTAATAACGACTAAAACCTCAATCTGGATAGTGTTTTGTAATCTTATAATAAATAAAAAAACAGTATAAAAAGATGGTCTAGACAAAAACACTTCATTATTACAAGAGGCCTTGAAATTATAATTTTTTATAAAGGTGGGCTGATTACAATTTATATTGTTTTTAATAAAATCTGTTGAATAATAAATACTGTTATTTATTTATTCATGAAGTAAATTAGATTTTTTTTTGCTATTGTTTGAACATCTTTAGGTTATAGACAAAGAAATATTAATATTATGAATTTGATCATTTATTTTGTGTTCTAAGCTTACAATAACTAAACCAATACGTATTGTTTTTGGTAATTAGCTAATCTTATATCAAATTAAAAAGAAAGTTAAAGCCAGTAATTTTTAAAGCAAGTAGTTCCTGAGATTAGTGTTTTCAATCAAATAAATAAGCTCTTCAGCTTTATAATACTGGTATAGATTAATATTTTATACATTTAACAGACGAAAAACCACGAGCGATAACAAGTTAACTACAATTTAGTATGCGCAATAAATGCATATTTTTAATTCACATACAAAATGATAGTAGCAGATGCACTCCACGCTCAAGGCAGCCAGGTATGGCTCACAAGGGTCGTTGGGAAATAAAATTTCTTTTGCGCGAGGCCCCAGCTTCCAATACGTCTTGCTTCGCGACGGTTCCGCTTTGCACACTCGAGTGTAATAACGTCGCTTCAGATTTAAGACGTTTGGTTTTACTTGAGAAATTTTTAGAAATAGTTATTTTTTTATATATTTTTTTAAATAATAGAGTAATTTGTTAAATAATAATTGAACACGGATGTCGTATTTCTGTTCTTAAGGGCACTTGTTACCTGGTTTTACTGAGGAGACATCTATTCTCGTGCTATATCCTACAGTGAAATGTATAAGTAGACCTTTGATAAATATCAAGTGGATAGGAACTATTTTTTAATAATTATAAATCTACAATATTCAAGCGGAGTGCAGAGACACTTCATTGTTTTAACACCAGATTCTCTCCGCCTACCCTGCTGCTCGCGAAAAAGAATGCAGCTGTTATCGAAGATATGAATTTTCATTTTCACTTTCAGTCCAATATTCGAGACATTGCGAGAAATTCTTTGTTTTTTTACTATGGCAAGCAAATGAAAATAATTCTATTCAAAACCAAAACGGGAATTGAATCTACAACCGTCGTTTGCAATCACACGCAGGATATCTGCGCCACTCCACCACTGTATTATAATTAATTTAATATAAGATAAGCATAAATTAAAAATTAAACGCCACTAATAGGTGTTAGGAATGGAAAAATCATAAGTTTAAAACGGCATGCAATACGGCAAGCGTAGCAACACTTCCGTTAAGTTCAAGTGGTATTAAACCATTTTCAGATTTACAGCGCATTAATTATATTGGATGTGATGGAATATAATTTATGTTATTTTTTTTAGGTTTTACGTTTCTTCTGTAATGTATTAGTTGTATTTTTTTTAGTATCATGGTATCCTTTATATAGCTGGTAGGCAGAGAAAACCTAGTGCTAAAACATTCTGTTCCTATACTTTTTGAGGCATTGAGTATTGATTTAAGCGGCGGAAGTTATTGCCGCGCTTTGTCTTGTTACCAGTGCGAGGAAATGAAATTAATTCAATGTCTCGAATAGGAATTAAACTCACAACTGTCGCGGTTACAACTGCTGCGCCACGACGCTTTCATCAAAAATTATATATTTTATGAAAAATCACTGCTATACTTTCTTATTTAATCGATTGATATTAAGACATCGACTGGGTCAAATCGAATAAAATGTAATTCACTTATTTTAATTTTACCAAATGTTGAACTTAGAAATAAAAATATAATATTCTTATCATTTTAATTAGAATATGATTCTATAGACGCCATATGTAAAAGTATATAACACTTAGCTTTTTTCCTGCCCTGCCAAGCAACCAAGCCCTGCAAGCCCTAGTAATAAGGCATAGCGCAGCATTCAGGTCCACCACTCAACACGCAATAGCTCCAGGATTCAGCTGAAAGTAAGAAACAGAATGTTTTAACACTAGGTTCCGAGGTTGCCTCTACTCTGCTATGGGATAGAACGTTGAGCTAAAACAAGTCGATTACTGACTTTAATGAATTTACGACTTATCATTGTTCAATTCTCATAGATACAAAAATTAAGTTACGTTGTTATTACAGTAATAAAAAAAAAATCTAACAAAAAACGTTTCTACAAACAGTCCAAACGCTAGCCATGTGTCGACGCCACAACAAAATATATTTAGTGAGAATTTATATTTCAAAAGAATATTTTAAATTGCTCGAATTGAGTCTGCAAGAGCAGTGTAGTGTTTGGCGCTAATGATGTGTTAGTATGTATTTTAAATGTGCCACACGAAAATGTAATCCTCTGGTTCTTTAGATAAAATTATTAATTTTATATTATACTAGCGGCCCGCTCGCGGTTTCACCCACGTGAACTATGTTATTATTAATTTCTGTCTCCATGACTACGTCCTAGTGACGTCTATACAAAATTTGACACTCCTAGCATTTGTAGTAACGAAGTTTCATACAAACTTTCGACCCTAAAAACAACCCCTTGGAAGTAGTATATTGCAAATTCCGGTCTTAGCGAGCACCTACGTCTTATAAGTAACTCCTATGCAAAATTTGAGATTCCTAGCACTTGTAGTTTCTGAGATTTCGTGATGAGTGAGTGACCTTTCGATTTTATATATATAGATAACTATATTATGTATTTAAATAAAAATAAAATAAATTATTAATTAAATTTTGAGGCCAGTCGTGGCGCAGGAGCTTAATGGTGTGACTGTAAATACGACGGTTGTGAGTTCGATCCCCACTTAAGGAAATTAAATATTAATAACATTTTCATTTCTTGGTTCTGATATCGAGACAAAGCGTGACGTTTAGTTCCGCCACTCAACACGCAATGCCTTCAGGATTAGGAGGAAAGTGGGCAACGGAAGCGATGGTTTCCGCGTAAAGCTTAAAAATAACGAAAAAAAATAAAATAGCTTCACGCTGAATATATAATAGCAATGCCTTGAAAATTCAATGTAAAGTGGGAATGGAGTGTCTTGACACTAGGCCCTCTGCCTATCCTGCTATATGTTACGTATCGAGTAGCTGATAAATAGCAAAAAATAACTAGTGTATACACTGCCATATTTCATTTCACCCTGCACCCAATTTAAAAATCTACTCAAACGAATGCGCAGGCAGAAACTAAATAATACATAACCTGATTTCCAGTATCTACGTTGTTAATTGCGAGAATATTAAATATTACTCCCAAAAAGCATATAAAAGTGGCAATTTGTGCATTATTAAAAATTTTCGCGTGCTTTATAAACAAAGCGTGGCGTGCCAACTTGTGTGTTTTAACTTTGTGATAAATTTTAAACTTAAACAGTTTAAATTTATTTATTTTGTAAAACAAAACAGGTTGGAATTAACGTCGTGTTTGTATTTTGATTTGTACTGTGATAACGTGGAAATATGCAAATAATAAGGCCGTCTTGAAACCTCAGTAGCGCAATGGGATAGTGTCTCTCTGTAACGTGATGGTTCTGAGTTCTAGTCCCGTTCGAGGGAACGATTTATTTTCATTCCTCGCTGTTGCAACGAGACCGCAAAATGCGTAGAGGGAGAAAAACTGATAATTAACTCTCTTATATAAAATTACATGGACTTAGAAAATTACTTTTTCTGTCTCCAGAAGCACTTGACAGACAGAAGAGCAAACAAGAAAGTGATCCTGAGGGCCTGTTTTCTTCTTTTGCATTACAAAACTTTAAAGAAAACTAAATATATAACCTATTAGCTATTGTCGTAGAACATTGCTCTACGCGTAGTTTTGGCCGTGCGTTGTCTGTTTCTCACTGTGTAACGGAAGAAATTTATATGTGTATAAACATTGTACCATAAAAGGGTATTTATAAACGAAAGCTTTAAAACGTTAAGTACTTATTTTTTTTAGTTTATTCTCTTTTAATGTATCTATATTTTTGTAAATTTACATTTAAAACGTAACCAATTAAAAAGTATAAAAAATATATGGGCATCATTAGAAGGAAAAAATATCCACCGCTTACGTAACGGCAAACCGCACGCTTAAAATAAGATCAACACTTAATTTAGGGGCATGAGTTGGTACAGTTACCAAAAAAAAATACAATTTCTTTTTAATCTTTTAAACAGCCATAATTTTTTGGATCTATCGTATATTGGCGTTTATTTATTTCTCATTACAGACCTGAAGCTACTTACTATTCCATGAAATCGCACCGGGGGTTCCGTACTAAAATTGGAGATCTCGAAGCTTTCCTCACTTGAACTAGTGGAGTTTAATGCCAAATTTTGCCTCCCTTTTAAGGCACTATCTGTAAATGCTAGCTGCAAAATTTCATTATTCTAAGTCAATCGGAAGTAGCCTATTAACTTTCATTCTTTTTATAGTGTAATAAGCGTTTTTTGCGATATAAACAGTATATATTTTTTAAAGTAAATATAAAAATACGTTTTATTTTTCAGATAATCATTAGTATATGGTTTAAGTTTCAACTCAATATCTTCAAATATTCCTGAGATGAATGCTCTTGACAGACATACAGACAGACAGACGGACAACAAAATAATCTTACAAAGATTCTTACTTATATTCCTTAAAAGGTACGGAACCCTAAAAAGAAAATACATAATGAAGTGCAGACTAAAGAGCCATTTAGTTATATTCGCATATACAATACGCTCTAAAAACTTTTAGTAATATCACTTCTGTCAACAGTACCTACACATATAAAAATGAAAATAAAAAATAAAATATCATTTACATGCCAACTGTATACAGGTACAAATACATTTTAATATGCTAATGGAGTAAAATAAATTCTGCATAGGCGCTTTATCGCAAATGAGGAGAAGATTCAATTTACATTTGAATATTGGGAGAGTTTCAGCATTTTTTTCAGGAAATACTGTAGACCCTAATAAGTTCAGCGATTTTGTAGTTTTCGTTGGTTTGCTTTCTTTTGGTAATAACATAGTATTTTCTTATATATAATTTTATATAAAAAAATATAAAACCTTTATTTCTTTATGCATCTATATAATATGTAGAAACATATATAATACGAAATTTTACTTGCAAACAACCAGAAATATAAACAACAACAGCTTCTATCACCCATAAAGTGATTTTACAAATAAATTGAAGTAACTTTTAGGTGAGTTAGTTAATCTCAGCACTGTGCTCTTCACAGTCGGTTGCAACATGTATTGTTCTAGTAGCTCAGTGGGAACTTTGACGTCGCCTAACAGGTTAACGTTCACAAAGTTAGCGCTGTACGCTCATATTTACGACTACGTGTGTACTTACGGGGGGATGTTTTGACAGGAAAAGTTGTGATTTTTTTAACGTGTATTGCCCAACGAAAATAGAAGGATAAGGGTACGATGTTCCTGGCTGTGTGTATCTGTATGCCAAATGGTCAACGGATGAACTGTTTTTAATTTATTTTTTATGAGGTTTCGATTTAATGGTGACTTCCGTTTTAAGAATGTTCGTAGTTATGACAGAATATAGTCGTTCCGTTCGAAGAATTAATAATAATTATGTGTATGAAAATTTTTACATTTGAATTAGGCATGGTGAAAAAGGGGTTTGAATAGATAAAATATAGCGATAGGTTCTGCCATGTAACATAAATTTGGTATAATTAAATCAAAATAATTAAATCAATGTATGGATAGATTCTGTTAATAGATTATTATGGACGTGCGAAAACATCCAAAAATTGAAATAAATATTGTAAATTAAAATTAAAACAGATATCGTTAGATTATTCACCTTTCTTTATTTGCCGATATTGATTTCGAGAAGCGGAGAGTGGCATTCAACAAAAGCTGCGTTTTGCAAACAATTAATGCTCTGTATGTTGCCATAACTTTTACTTAGGTACTTAGCGCAAGTTAGAGCACTACAGTGCACTCATTTAAGACTATGAACATTTTCATGTTGAAATAATAATTTCGCTCATAGTCTCGTAAGGCCTTAGTACTGTTGCTCTCACACCCGCTGCACTTTTAATGCCTTTATGTTTATCATTTTCTGTGTTTGTACAAGATTTTTTGGATATTTTTGTTTGCCTTTTCTATCTATGTTTGCGTTTAAATATAAATTAATATATATATCTGTCGATTTTTAATATGAGGTAATATTGTTTTGTTGGTGTCAGTAAGCTCTTTGTTAGAGGTTTTCGTGTTGAATTTCTTATATCTATTTCTGATTTATATTGAACGATTTGTAACAATTTAAATAAGTAGTTATGTTGCCTCATGGCGTGAGAACGGTACCGGTAAACGCCTAATCCGCGTTCGGCGTATGTAACGCGAATCCCCTCATGCCATGGGAAACAAACGTAGTGTTTTAATATTAATTATTCTATATTTTATTCTTTAGTCGATTAGAGCATGCACTTCTGCTCGGTCGATTCACTAGTTAAGTTAATTTTAAGTTAGTTACAAGAACATATACCTTTGTTCTTATTTTAATTAAAGTAAATTTAAATTTAACTTCCTTAGTTATTTTTAAAAGCCCACTCGCGCTCCCGTAAACATGTCTAAGTTTCAATTGTGTTTTTATAAAATATTTACTTCTAATTTAAAAATAATATTTGTCGTCTGACTGTAAATGTAATGGTTGTGGGTTTCAGTGTTACTCCACTAAATGATTATATATTTTTTTCATTTCCTCGTAGTAGACAAAGCGTAGCGATCAGTTCTGTCACTCAAAACAGTGTCTCGAAAATTAGAAAATTAATTTTTAACAAAAACAAAAACCGACTTCTAACAACGAACTAAAAAGTGAAAAATAATTATATAAAGATTTTATAATTTTGAAGTCGGTGCCAAGCTAATGCTACAACACCTTTACTACAATATCTAATTACTAAGCCTGTTTGTTTTACTTGACATTTATGCTTAAATGGGGATCCCAATTTATTGACAATCCTCTTTGATCCAACTTATGCTAAAGAGAAATCTAACATTAAATTTTGCTTTTACTAAAACGGAATACACATTTACATTGACAAAACAAATATAACCGTATAAACTAGCCACTAGAACAAACGATGCAACTGCATATGACCATATATTTTGTATGTACAATATATGTACATATATAATATTGTAGCTTAACGCTGCATTTAGGAAGAGGCAGGAAGAATGTAGTGTTAAGACACTCCATTCTCCTCTTTCCCCCACTTAAGAAACATTTGATGGTAAAATCTAATTATTTTCATTGATTTTATTCTGTTTTAGCTTCAAGCGGCAACAGAAATTCATCACCTGTGAAAATTTCAACTGTCTAGCTACCACGGTTCGTAGGATGTGTCTCATATCTTGGTGACAGAAGGACAGACAGACAGACGGACAGCGGATTCATAGTAATAGGGTTCCGTTGGACTCTTTGGATATGGAATCCTTAAAACAATTAAAATGAAGGTAGTCAATTCGATTCTCACGCAGGACATGTTACGTTAGGTATATTTGTCTTATTTATTCATTCTTTTATTTATGAGCATTATATTCTACATCTGAGTGTGAATTTATTTATTTATGTATGTACTTATAAATATGTATGTATGCTCATCAGTTGTCTTGTCACCATAGTACAGGGTTCGCCCGTTTTGGTATCACACATCCATATGGGAAAAAGACCAAGATTTACATTTTGTTGATATGTATGAATGTTTCTAAATCTTTAACATAAATAAATGATATAATTTACAAATAAAATAAAAAACATGCTTATCTACACCAACTATTATAGGTTTAGATAGTGATTTTTCACTCCAAATTAATATTTTTAAACTTCAAATCCGAGTATAAAATGATTATTTTGAAGTCAAAATTAGATGAATTTAAAGTGTAAAATTTTAAATTTGATGCGTTAAAAATTATTATTAATTAATTATAGATGAAATGCTATACAATACTATATTATTTTAAACATTGTGACCTATATTTGTGCAAAAGGTAAAATTATACCAAAATTAAAATATTTCCGGGTAATTTCTCATCTACCCCCAATAGTTAACCACATTGCGATCCAATACTTTAATTAACTGACCAATTTCATAATTTTGTTACATTTTACCGTGAACAAACTTTTAACAATAATTTGAGTGAAAAATTGATATTATTATAAATAGGAGTGGCTTCGTAGCACAACCTCTGACTCTGATTGTGGGTTCGATTCCCATCAAGAGATAATTAATAATTGCCTATTTCTCGTGCTGGCAAGAAGACAACAGCGTTGAGCCTTGAGTAATTAAAAAAATGCTTAATAACAGTTTTTACTGTAACTTTATTGTAATAATTGTGTTCTAACATTTAAGTGTCACATCGTGGCGTTAAGTTTCGCAACTCAACACGCTAACACCTCTTAAAATGTGGCGGAAAGTGTGGAACGGAGTATCTTATCACTACTTTCCCTCGGCTCTCCCTCCTGTATGTGAGATACAGCGTAAAACTATAAAATACATAGTTAATTTACAAAGTACATACGAAATGTAAAACATTTGTCAGTATAAACTGTGGTTTCAGGACACATTAGCGACGGTTATCGAGCGCGGATTGGTACAGCGTCGGTATTTGGTACGCTTTTGTTGACTAGTGATGTGGGTGTTTTAATGTTCAATGGAATGGAAATTTTAAACTATTTTTAATGTCACATCACTATTTTTAACTATTTGATAATGACATTTAAGGAAATTGCTTATGCAATGCTAATATTATAAGAAATGTAAAGTTAAAATAGACTAGAAAGTCAAATGTTGACTGGTGATGGGAAAACTGAAAAACTTAACGTCCACAAAAAATTTGGAAAAACATATTAAGAAACTTATGAACGTTACAGTAATAAAATTTCTAAATCACACAAAAAACGATTTATCATCATCTCACTTTACAGCATAAACCGTCGTACTTGTCGCTTCTTTCATTATATCTATCCCGCTAGGGATAAATCGGGAACCTAAAAAACAAAGAAAAGCATATATACGTAAAACTATAAACAGATATCAATGTAGTACATTCCCATAAAAATGCTCTATTTACAAAGAAAGGTACAAAGGCCAACAAAAAGCTCAATTACCATCACGCACTTCCCACGAGGTGCACGCAATTGTGTCCATATGTTTACACGTACTTGTAATTTACTGTTAAAACGAGACCAGATGAAAATAAGGATCGTTATATTGGAATAATCATTTTTTTATTGTATTTCCTTTTTTTTTTTTTCTATTGTTAGAATTGCCTAATAGGCTTAAAAAAATTCATAAACGTATTTGTCAAAAAATTTCTTGGAAACTGTAAGCTATGTCGACATGATCCTTTTTGGTTTAAATCAGTACATTCTAGCTTAGAAAGCTTTGAGTTTCGTCACAAAATAAGCAATGCCGAGAGAATTCAACAGATAGTGAGCAACGGAAGTGTCTTACTACGAACGGAATGTCTTAACACTAGGTTTCCATTTTCTCTTTGTCCATCCTGCTATGTGCGAGATAGAACGTAAAGAAAAAATAAAAAAATATAATACAAGCTATCAATGAATGCAAAACTTATTTAAAATAATGACGAAGCATTGCAATAATGAAAATATCATTAAACGAAATAATTCCGATACTCACAAAGATTGTGTACTTTGTATGTATCATTAAATGAAACTGATTCGCTAAAATTTGAAAAGCAGACGTTTATTTTGTATGTACATATGTTTTTTGTTTTGGCGAAACATTCCCATTGAACTGCGTTGCACTGGACTTGCATACTAAGTGCAGGATGAGGCCAGTCGTCGTGGATTGTAATCGCGACAGGTTGTGGGTTCGATTTCCACTCGGAGAATGAAATATTTATTATGTTATTTTTTTTCGTCATTATTCGTTGGAAAATCGGGAATGGAAATGTCTTAATAGGGACGGAGAGTGCTAACACTAGGTTCTCAGCCTTATATGCTAATTGCGGGATACAGCGTGAAGTTAAAAATACGTGATCCTTTTGTCACTGAATTCTATTAGTGCTTTATCACTCTCTGCCTATCACTGAATGATGTGAGAAATACAAAACAAAAAAGTTGTAAATTAATAAAACCATAAAGCTTCAAGTATAAGCTCGGAAACTGGATATATACAGACAGACAAAAACCGTAGGTACCTCACACATCGGTCGAGCCGGGCAGGTGCGCCTGTGATTCGTAATAGTCTTTATATTGAATAGTTTTGTTACATACCCATATATTTAATATTAAATAGAAATCAATTGTACATTTCTTTTACCTGTATTTCTGTTGTTTGTATAAATTATAGCATATTATAGATTATTATGGCTGTGTCTTCTTCATTGATCGTGAGAATTTATATAGTTATATTTTATCAACGACGAACGACGACGAGCCTTGTCACCAGAGCGAGAAAATAAAAATAATTTATTTCTTCGTTGGGCGATGGAACCCACTACCGTCACGTTTACAGCGAGATCCTGTGCCACTGAGCCATTACGACTTCTAGCTATAATATATTTCACGTACAGACTAAATAAGGAATATAATTGTTGAGATTTATCTATATTCCCATCATTTTTGTACATACTGGCAATAGTTAAATACTATTAAATGGATCCTTACTGAAATATTTATTTAAACTTAATTTCTATTTCTCTGGCGCAATGCCCGAATTCTGGAGATTTGGCGGAAAGTGGAGAACGGAGTGTCCTAACACTAAGTTCCTTCTGCCTATCCTGTCTGTGCGGGATACAGCGTGAAGCTGCTATACTTATTTTAATTTATTATTAAATAGATTTACACAACTATATAAGATAACTAATAGATACCCAGTAGTTAACGCGACATATTTAGCGAATATTACCGAAGCGAGAGGCAAGTGTAATCCCTCATAAGCCCAGATCAGGCGTTGGCTGCGTGTTGAGAATAATTTCCATATATTTGTGAAACCGGTATTGTATTTAGTCGTGTAAGCCTGTAGCGGTGTGGGTCAGAGAGGAAAGATTGCAATACAGTTAGCTCTAATATGCTATTGTTTTATTTTCAGGTTCTCTCTGTATCCTGGATTTAGCAGGACTGACAGAGGATTTTAAAACATTCAATTTCCCATTTTTATCTCAATTTTTGGATTTCAACGCCTCGCTTAGTCTTGTCCTTACTTGCCTAAATTTTTCATATTCAAGAGTTAGTTTTTGTTTGTAGCGGAAATCTAACGCCACGTCTAATAACTGATACTGCGGAAACGGAAACGTTCTTAAATATAAACATTCCCTATAGTGGGATTCGATCCTCATTTAATTTTAGTATTTTATCTCCTTTAGTATGTAAGGAATCAATTACATGGTGGTAAATAATCAATTAATAAATGAAAAATTTTCGCGATGCGGATTTAAAAAGGAGGTATTTTTAATTGTATTTAATATAGTTTAAATGTTCGCTGATTTTTTTTACTGAAATACAATTACAACATGGTAAATAATAAAATTTAAGCAATTACGCCAAAAATATAGCTCTCGGTGTGCCCCGGTCGTTCCACTAATTTCAGTTTTAAGCCTTTCATGGAGCAGCTTAACCATATTTACAATAAAGTTTCGATGCCTCTAGATCGCGTTAGATAGTTTGCGGGTATCTTGCTGACTTAAGGAACTGTCGTCTAATACTGGTGAAGTTAGCCAAATACGCAATCTATGGGCGTTGAGTGTAATAGAAATGGAAAATTGGGGGGTAGTTTGGTATTTAAATAATATTTTGAAATGTTTCTTCAATGAATTCGAAATGAATCTTTTGTCTGAAATAGCTGAAATTGAGAATATTATGTATGTCTGTCAATAACACTATTTAAAAAAAAAAAATTTTACACAATTCAAGAAAAAAAACTATTTTAAAAAAAACAAGCTTCGCGCTTATTTCCCGCATAGCAGACCAGTTAGAGTGAACCTAGTGTTGAGACACTCCTGTCGCTACTCTCCACAAAATTTTCTAAATTCTAATTGCTTGTTAAAAAAGCGGAACTTAACGCTGTGATTGGTTCACCAGAGCGAGGTACCTAATTAAAATAATCATAGGTATATAATCATTTCACCGAGAGGGAATCGAACCCATATGAAAAAATAAACGTCTTAAAGTAAACATAAGAAGATATTTAAAACACATAGTAATAATAAATTAAGAAAGCGTTCCCGTAGTTATTGTGTTACTTGTAACGAGTGCACCTGGGACTTGTACACGTCCGGGCGATGCGTTACTATGAAACTACTTTAAACAACAAATAGACTTTTTATTTCCTAATATCTTTACTACTTACATATTTTTTCTTGTTTTTAGTTTCACGCTTATTCCTGCAAGATAAACAGAGGGAAAGAACCTAGTGTCGAGACTGCGTTCTCTGCTTTCCGCCCGAGTGCGAGACACTACGCGTCGAGTAGGTGGAAGGAGTATTATGTTTATTCATAATAATAAAATATACAGTTTAAGCAAAATATTAATTGAAAAAAGTTTTTGATAATAAGCTTTTATTGAAAACTAGTTATTTAACATTGGTACTCTCCGTTCTCTATTTTCCGTTTCTTTAGAGATATTATGTGGTGGTTGGCGCAACTAAATGCCATGCTTTATCTTATCAGAGCTGAAACTGAATATAATACGTCCGACTGGCTGTTTTTTTCTATTAATTAATCATATAAAAATATTCTATTCTTTTATCTGAACTCTTTTTCAATGCCTACTTCTTAATAGCAAAGGCTTCACTAGGTACATTAAAAAAAAGGTATAAAATTTTCCATTTCCTCCCACATCTTTATTTTCCAGTTCTCTTTGTCTTCAGTCATTGCGTGTTGAGTGGCGGAACAAAACACCCCCTTTGTCTAAGACCTGGGATATATAAGCATTCCCTCGAGTGGAGTATAAACCTATAAATATAAGCCATATAAGCATCGTTGTTAGTAAATGTACTGTATACTTTTTTTCTTATTTTAGGGTTAGAAAAGAAGTTTATGCGTGTGAATGTCAACGCGACAGGTTTTGGGTTCGATTTCGACTCGAGGAAATTAAATAATTTTATGTCTTTGTTCTGGTGTCGAGGCAAAATAAAGCAATGCCTTCTTCTCTGCTTCTTGGAAACCGTCCAAGCGCTATGACCACTAAGCCACATGTTATCATTAATTTCGACTATGTTGGATGAAAACTAATGTCGATGAAAATTTATTAAATACGAAAATCCGACTCGCTCTTGACCGGTTTTATTAAGAAACTATTTACCAAGTGACATTGCAAATCAGTGTCGCTTGAGAAATGTTACAACTCACAATCCAAACATACGAACGAGATATTGGATTATAAATAGATATATATTTTATTTACGTTGTGACTTTTATTTATATAAAATTGTCATTCAGTTTAATATTATTCTTGTTTTGATAAGTAAATGTTTAAGACAGGCAGTGAGTTTGTTTTATTCAGGTCAAATATATTATTCCGTTAAGACTTTTTACAACCAAAATCAACGTTACATTTTTGACGTTAACTAGTTCAGGTCAACATTTTGCATTTAACGCCAAATATATGGGATGTTGCATATTAAGCAACGAAATTCAACTCTTTGCTTTGTCTCTAAATAAAAATAGTACACTTCCCCAAGTTGGGATCGAACCCACTATCACTACGCTTACAGTCAGACACTATTTACTATGGCTTTTACATAAACTTGATTGCTTAATTATAATTTTCTACCATAACAACATTAGAAAACTATAAAAATTTGTATGTACATCTATAAAATATTAATCTTAAATTATAATTCTATATAAACCATCTGTACCGAAGAGATTGGAGACCAATTCGCAATGTTCCAAAAGCCATCTGGCTGTTAAAAACAGGTTAAAGAATGTATTCCTTTGCACCTGTCTTGGGCCGACTCGTTCTTAGCGGATGTTCCGTGCGTTCACCCAGTGCGAAAGAGATGGGTAATAAGCGTGCCGTTAAAATGAGATAGCAATATAAATTATATATAAACAGGAAAGAGATGAGTATACAGTCGCGTGGCGCGAGAGAAGGATAGAAGATTGGTTTATACAAGAAAGTTTTCAAGAGTTGATCTTTACGTGTAGAAGTAAACAATGCAGTGATGGCCTTATATGGTATTGCACAGTAAGATCTTGAGATCACGACAAGTAGATCTTAATTTTTTAAGGATTTAAGAAAAAAAAAGATGGTGCAGTTTCCGGTTCTCATTAAAATCTCGATTATTAAAGCTTTATCACATGAACATGAATTAATTTTTGCAAGTTATTATTTGTATAAGTATTTTTCTAACATTTATATTTTTATCGCAGAGAAATCATAATTGCAATATAGACTGCCTTTTGTTATTTTTTTGTTGAAAACAAAAAAGTGAGACATGAGATTGTATATACGAGGTGTAAAATTTCATTACATCTTTTTATATTTTCATAAATATTTTTTTTAGATTCACGCAAGCGGGTAGATGTAACCTAGTGCTAAAACATGCGATGGTTCTGGGCTCGATTACTATTCATTAAAGTGATTCTATTAAATTAAAATAAAATATGATTAAAAAACCTTTTTAAAAACAAACTTTTTATAATTCGATTACGTATTTTACAAACTCTTAATTAATTTATCAAGGCCTTTACTTGATACACATATTATGGGGGTTGTGAAAACTTTGTAATCCGCCATTTTGTTGCGGCGGCCATTTTGTGTTCACAACAATATTGATTATATGTAATCCAAAATTCAGCTCATTCGAAGACTGGAAAGTGGCTCAAATTGAGCTTGCAAGATTTCACATATATTCACTAAGACAGCAAGTCAGATAAAAGCTTGTAAAAAACCGGTCAAATGCGAGTCGGACTCGCCGTTCTGCCATTAAAATTAGAACAGCGTAGTGTCTCAAGCTTACTCTATTTTTTTGCTACATATGAAAGAAATGTGAAGCTAAAAAAGTCTTTAAAAAAATTGGGAATCGAACTCGCTACCTTAAGGAGAAGACGGTATTCAGATACTAACTCAAGATGGTATTAATTAAAATGAATACGTTTCAATCTTCCACTTATAGAGCGACTACCTGCTTGAGACAAAAAATACAGTGGTTTTTTCAACCGAGTACCACCATATGGGTGTTAGAAAAAGACTACACACATTTTTTATAGATATTTCATCTGTGATGTTAATATATTTTTTTTAAGAACTGTTTAAATTAATATATAGAAATAAGAATTTTAGGCCTTCTTGGCGATACGGCGCAGTAAATGTCTCGGCAATGGGACGGAAAGAAAGAAACGTAGTGTCTTCATGGACTCTAGGTTCCTTCTGCCCACCCATCTATGTGCGTGTTTATAGTCAAAGGTTGAGCTACGGTTAGGAATACTATATATAGTTTAATGTTTAGCGGCCTATCTGCCGTTTTTATTAAAAATATATTGTTTTCTAAAAACTAAAATTAGGAAAAATTAAATATTTTCAAGAAAAAAATGTATTTTAGTTACTTCGAAACAAACTATACGGTAGGTTTTTTTATACTTTACAGTAGTTCACGGTCACGTCAATCAATACCGTACAGTTCTTAACCAGGCCATGGAAACAGCTATTCTTTAGATACGTGTAATTTTCTTTTCTTTTCTAAAACCTCTATGTCATAATTGTATAGCTACCTCTCTTTATTAGAATGTGTCCAGTGTCAAAATTCTCCTATATTTTGTCTTATCTTCACGCTGTCCGTGGACTCTGTTTTGCTATCCCGTACATGGCAGAATGACAGGATGGGAATTTGGGACCCTAGTGTTACGACACTCCATTCTCATTAAGACACTTCTGTACCTAACTTTTCACCGAATTCTGGAGGCATTGCGTATTGCGTGGTGGAATTCAGAGAAAACTCAGGGAAACAAATTATTATCATATCTTAGTATTTTTTTTTTTTTTTTTTTTTTTATGGAAAAAGAAGGACAAGGCAAACGAGCGTTCGGGTCACCTGATGATGATCACCGCCGCCCACGACCCCGTGCAGCACCAGAGGAGCTACAGGTGCGTTGCCGGCCTTTGAGGTGGAGATAGACGCGCTTTTTGAAGGTACCCATATCGTACCGACCTGGAAACACTGCCGCGGGTAGGCTATTCCATATACCTATAAAATATTCAATTAGTTAAGTAAAAACTGGAGAACATAGAAAAATTATGGAGAATGCATAGAAATAAAGAAACGAAGAAAAAGACGCATATAATGATCGAGTTAAATACCAATAATTTCATTCATTTCCCACTCATTAAACCCGCCATTAGATTGAAATAGAAATTAAAAATACCTTTTACGCGTTTGAAGAATTGCACGTCTTCCGTCAACTGGTTAACTTTAACCGGTGTGGCGAGTGGTTAAAAAACTAAACTAGAATATGTAACTACTATTTGTAATCGATGAGTTAGTAATTAACTACTGTAGTAAAGTATTTTCGACAGACATGCTGTGTATGGCGGTATTCCAGGATTATATTTTAGTATTTTAATAATGCTTATTACCTTTTTAATAGTGAAAATTTTGTATTTATTAAGATGATTTTTTGCAAAAATTTTGAATTTTAAGCTCTCTTTTAACGAAATATTCTTTAAATATTATTAATTATAGTAACTTACACACAAATTAATTAAATAATGCTACAACTATGTCAAATTAACGCGTTCGATAGCGACTAGAGTAAGCAACTACAGTAGTAAACGTTCACAATCAATAATTGGTCACATAAATAGCGTCTCGAGACGAACTAACCATACATTATTTACGAGTATATTCTCACGATACGGCAGCGTTGCGACAGAACTGTACTTGTAGCGGTTGACATTTGAAGTAACGCAATTGTATTAATAATTTTTAATTGGTACAAGATATTATGTTTCTTTTAGATTAGCTATGGTTTTGGTAGAAAATACAGAGAGATTTTAATGCTAAATCACTCTTTTTATTTAATAGCTTACACTATAAAAAATTTTAAATTTTTCTAAATTGACCTTTGAGAGAGTAGTTTTGGGAAAATCGGCGGTTGGTTTGACAATTTAAAGTAGTAAAATACAATTTTTTAAAGAATATTATACTTACTACGTCAAAAACAATTAAAAAAGTTATTTACCTATTATATTGACTGAAAAGCCTAACGTTTGTTTGAAATCCCCTTAAATTAAAAATCATGCATTTTTAATCTTTTATAGTCTAGTCATTGAACAAGATTATAGGCTAACATAACTTGGCTCCTATAAAATGCGGACAGAATGACGGTTGGCGGTTGCTACTGGTTTTACTTTATGGTAATGTCGAGATGTATATATATGTATGTATGTATAACGACATAACGAATATTTTAGATAGTGGTCATGGGTTCATATCAGTCGTGGCTTCGTTTCCAAGTTGAGGAATGAATTATTTTTATTTTTCGTCAAACAAAAACTCAATGGCGACAAAACTCGCCATTGAGTTTTGCCTCTTATGTAAGATCTGGGAAATTGGGTGTAAAGCTGGGAACTGCGCCACAGACAAATCATCCGTGTATTTATTGTTCCTGTGTTTTTCGTAATTACTTTTGATTTTTGTGAAGTGAATATTAATCAGTCTATCAGCAATGTTAAACTTTTATCTTATTACCAGAAAGAAGAAATGAAAAGATAACTCATTTTCTCAAGTAGAAACCCACACTCGTCGTTTCCCAAACATTGCCGCTATGCCGCGACGAACTCATACAAAATACTCGTAACGTCGCCATTTCGAACGCGAAACGTACACCAATGACAGTTTCATTACAGTTTTTAATACAAATATTTCGGCCACAACTAAAAACAACGAATATATTTCTGTTTTCACTTAACACAGTGGGAATGGACAAAAGGCATTTTTTGCTACCATTATTCCCAAACGTATTGAAGTTCATGTCGACTTCTTGGTACTTCATGAATAAAATAAATGAATGGAAAGGTTCCAAACTTCAATTGAGACCGACAAAGGTCGATCTGTTTGCGGGACATGTCGCTGGCGTGTGGTTGTGTCCACTTGTTTTATAGCGCTATGTTTTATTTTAGCTTTATGCTTTATCACATAAGGGTAGGTAGAGAGAATCTATAGCAAAATGTAGTGATTTTCTCTTGAGTTCGAGGCATTGTGTGTTGAGTGGCGGAATTTAACGTCTCACTTTCTAGTTACCAGAGCGAGTTAATGAAAATATTACAAAAATTTCATTCTACAGTCAGTGCGTTTATAGTCACACCTTTGCGCCACAGAGCCACGACAGCCTCAAGCCCCGGTAGAATGTTTATATTTATTAAATCAGAAAAATCGCATGAAATAAAAAAAAGTATAGAATTCAGTGGAAGCCCAAGCTAGTTACCTCTTAGAACTGCTTGACTTGGTTTCCCATTGAGAGCAAATTTGCGATAATAATATATTTATACTTGAAGTTATGCCTTCTTACTTTTCAGTATGTACGGTGTAACGTGACTGTGGACATGGGTTGCATATGTTTGTATGTGATTCTCATGAACTATATGTATATTTAGGTCGTTATATAGAAAATTCTGTTTTAACTTTTATATTTTTAGGTATTTAAAATTTTAAATTTTTTGAAAAGTAGTGTTAAAACACTACATACTCCTCCTTCTGTCTTAATTTGTAGAGACACTTAATGTCTCGGCAGGTAAAATCAATGTCGCGCTATATTCAACTAGATTGAGGAAATAAAAATATTTGTTTGATATGGCTATGAAAGGAAATATTTTCTTGTTTCTCCCCCGCCTCCTTCTCCCAAGCATCCTTCGTATCCAGAAATCAAACTCACACTATTCGTGTACTTATCACATTTTACATTTGAGCCACAATGGCGTCCACCTCATGGTATCTTAAATACCTTCCTCATTCTATATACAAGCGAAGTCCGTTTAGAAACGTAATGAATAAGGTTCTAATAAATTCTTTACTTCTACCGGTGACCTAAGATCACTGAATAAATTATTTGCAAGGTAGAGTCAAAAAAAAATATATGAGAAATAATTTAACAGTTCATATAATATATATAATAGTTAATTTAATATTAATAAAAATTGTCTTTTTTAGCTGGGGCGTGGGGAACCTGGGAACCTAGTGTAGGAGATCACTTCATTCCCATTAAGTCACTGCCGTTCCCCGCTATCCGTCTAATTCTGGAGGCGTTGCGTGTTGAATGGTGGAATTCAACGCAGTGATTTGCCTCGTTATAAGAGCGAGAAAATGAGAGCATTAAATATTTAATTTCCACGAGAGTCAACCCCATAACCTGTCGCGTTTGCATTCACACTTTAGTACCCCTGCGCCAAGGGAAGTTGTCTATTCTGAAAATTAAATGAATACTGTTACATAATTGTCTATATATAACGTAAGATAGTAAATATTATAATTGACTTAGATTAAATAATCTATAGTCACTGACTGAGGTAAGACGCACGCACAGCCGTAACCGCTGTGCGTAGAAACGTGAAATTTGGACAGATGTTTACTTTCGTAATTTGGACATCCACTTAGAAGGATTTTTGAAAAATTTTAACCCTGAAGGGATGAAATAGGGGTTGAAAGTTAGTATGGAAAAAATTGAAAATCGGCACCGATTTTTATAAAATTTGAAATTCAGACTCTTAAAAATATTTCTTTGAACTCGTGTTTTATCGTTATCTAGAATTCACTCTTTAAACTGAAAATAATTTCATAAATATTCCTATAATTCAAGCGAGCGAAGCCGCCTAGATCCGCTAGTTAATAATAAAAAATTATACCAAAGTGAATTACATATAATTATTATATTAATTTATATAATTTAATTTAAAAAAATGGAAAAACATCTTATTTTACAGCATCCAAATCTTATCAAAGTCATAGTGCAAGTTGCATGTCAGTCCGGTGTCAAACCGCCGCGGCGACGGTCGCGTCAGTGTTGTGTGTATGTACGTACGTGTAACGTGAAAACATTATTTGTATGTACAATTGTTTTGTTTTATATGGATTTGTTTGGATTATATTGTTTTAACGGTAAGTTTGTTGTTTTTTGTTTTGTTCTTGATTAGGGTTGGTGTTTTGTTTTTGATTAATTGTTTTAGCGCGCTTTTTTGTCGAGTTTTTTGGTAAAAAAAAGTTTTATGACACATTTTTTTATATACATATTTTTAGTATATTTTAATGTTAGATTTAATTGTTTGTTTTTTCTTATATCAAATATAAATACAATAAATGAAATCAATCAAAAAGTTGTATTGGAGTTAATAAACAAATAAAACAAAACTTTATTGTTAAATATTTTTTAAAAACAAATATTTTTTATGGCTTATCATTTTTGCATATGCTATTGAAAAATAAATTATTTAAGAAAATATATTATAATACTATATTCTCTAATGATATTTAAGTTTGAAAGCGTTTGAAAGATGGCGTTGCGTGTATAGAACTAAGAACTTCCATATGAAAGCTCTAAGCTTATTTAACAAACTTTTTTCTGTTTCACACTTTATCCCCTATATAGTAGGGCAGGGTAAGCAGAGATAACTCAGTGTTAAAACACTCCGTTTTCCAAAAGATACTTATGATTTTAATATTTTTATTATATTAAAATATAACTTTCTCCCTCCCTCCCCAAAAATCTACTGTGAAGCTCGATTTTTTTTCTTACTTTTTAACAGATTATAACTAACTCAAATTTAAATTGAATAAAAAGTAAATACCGATTCTATATTAAAAGTAAACTTCAACGAGAAAATATTGGATTTGCGCGCGAAAGCTTCCAAGCGCTATTTATAAATTTAAAGCTCTTTTGATATGTTATTATTTAATTAATTTAAGCACATACATATAAGATGTAATTACTGATATTTTAAATAATTATTTAAATTCAATTGATGTACATAATTGCTCAAAAGAGGTACAATTCGAATAAATTTAGAAAGACGTTTGACCACAAACGGTCCTTATAAAGAAATAACTAAATAAGAAACATTTTTTAGCTTCGTGCTATATCACGCACATAGTATGAAGTGCAAAGAAAACTTGGAAACCTAGTGTTGAGACATTCTGTTCTCATTAAAACACTTCTGTTCTCACTTTCCGCCGAATT
The DNA here is from genome assembly GCF_056956725.1 of Heliconius melpomene rosina. Lineage (NCBI taxonomy): Eukaryota > Metazoa > Arthropoda > Insecta > Lepidoptera > Nymphalidae > Heliconius > Heliconius melpomene. Next base: position 3,248,197 of record NC_140389.1, on the reverse strand, counting down.
CTGGAGGCATTGCGTTTTCAGAGGCGTAACTGAGAGAAAATGAAAAATAAATATATCATTTCTTTAAGTGGAAATCGAACCAGCAACCTTTCGCCTTTACAGTCGCACGCCCGTTTCACTGCGCCACAACTAGTTTTAACAACTACTGATATTTCAAATAATTGATCTACATAATTGCTCAAAAAAGTTAAAAACATTGGAGTAACTTTCCAAATATGGTCAAACGTCCTAATAAAGAAGTAACTAAATAACTAACTAACTAACTAACTTTAAAAAAAAGGGGTATATCAGAAGCCTTATAAAATCACATAACTTCAAGTCCCTGTCCAACTTAAAACAAACCTATAAAAAATATATTAACAAGTAGTTGCAACAAAAAGTAGATTTACTTTGAGATGAGTACAATATTATAATATGTATATGGATTGACAAATTCATTGGAAAATCGATCTTATTACGTTAATTTAAGAGCTATAAATATTTTACAGAGTGTTGTGTAAAAATGTGTTTTGACAACAAGTTTTGCTATCTAACCCTCGTAGTTTACACAAAAATAGCTTATATGTCTATTGAAATAAGGTTCTGATTACTTTTTTCTATATGCATATTAATTTTGCTACGGTTTTTGTATAACAGGTTAAGTTTCCCTACGTAATTAGGGCAGGTGTTCATATCGGGTCCTCTCATTTTTTTTATTTTATCTCGTTTATTTTTGATACGAGTTCTTCTTGGCTTCAGATTCGATGTGGATTCTAATGTATTGGCGTCGTGTGACAGCTTTTAGCACTTACCGTTCTTAAAGCTAGTAGCACATGTATAGGTAAAACCTAGGTAACCTAGGTTAGGTAAAGGTAAATAAATTGTATATAAGTAATCTAGGTAACCTAAGTTAGTTAAAGGTAAAATAAATTGTATATAAGTAACTTATATACATTTTATTTTACTTACTTATTTGTCCTACTACCTATAAATGGATGGTCTTAGTCTAGTGACTTCTAGGCCATAGGTCGCGAGTTCAATTCCCACTCAAGTCATATATTTGTTTAAAACACATTATTATTAATTCTGTATCTATTTACATACATTTATAACCATTTATGTATATTTATTGGTTGTCTTATCACCATAATGGAGACAGTGTCTAGTTTGGGATCAAGTTACCAAATACAGTTATAATATGGTTATTAATGATATTTTATTAAATTAAGAATTAACGTTCCAAAATAACCGTTTAATCTATTTTCGTTTATTAAATCCGGATCTGCATTCTTAATAAATCGTATTTTTTTGAACTAAGATATAAAATATAGTAAACATATAAAAACTATCTTTATTACATAAAGATTTAAATCCATTATTCTTTGATATATCGATAGTGAATTTCTAAGTAATTATCGCCTGTTACTAGAATTCGCCATATAAGGGATGTTATTAGCTAATATATAATATTGGGTAGATGTCCAGTGATTCAATGCTTAATTATAGACGTGATGGTAGCGGGTTCGATGCGAATGCGTCTTTGAGACTCAAAGCGGTGGTCCAAATAGTATTGAAATTTTAATTACATCATTAAAAAAAATAATAGATTTCTGTCACTCATATTTCAATTACTAGAAAGTGTTCTCTTTTTACATGTTATTAATTTAAAAAAAGACTTAAGCTTAATAAGCTTTATAAGCTTGAGGTCAATCGTAGCTCAGGGGCACAGACATGTGATTGTAAACGCGACAGGTTGTGGGTTCGATTCCCATTCGAGAAAATGAAATATTTAATAATTTCATTTCTTCGCTCTGGTATCAAGGCAAAGCGCAGCGTTAAGTTCCGCCACTCAACATGCCATGTCTCCAGAATTCTTCGGAAAATGGAGAACAGAGTGTCTTAAAATTGGGCTACCTCTTCCCTTACCCTGCTGTGTAGCATGAGGCTCAAAAAAAGCTTCAAATATAAATGAATTTCGAATATAACTTACAATTCCACATAAAAATATAAATATATAAAGTTCGAAAGTCCACAAGCCTTCGAAACGACACGGACAGACCAACCAATTATAATGCATGATTAAAATGCAGACGAATGAATTGATGTCGCACGTCCGTACGTACGGATAATCTTTTATAGCAAATATTCCATTTGGGTTCCACAAGGAACTATCCATACCTATATTATAAAGTCGAAAGTAACTCTGTCTGTCTGTCTGTCTGTCTGTCTGTCTTTTACGCAATCAGGGCCAAACCGCTAATTTAATTGTGATAAAATACTCATATAGAGATACTTGAGGGTCTCGGGATGAACATAGGATACTTTTTTTTCTCATATTTGTAATATTTTCGATATATACCAATATATTAAATGACTTATTAATTTGACATGCAATTTATTCTGCCAAGTCAGTAACAACCGTCGCTATGCGACCGTTTCTAAGCAACGATTTGCAAAGTTTGTTGTTAGAAAACGTCACCCAAAATGAGCTTACTTAACGCATCTCTCTATTGAAAACTGAAAATAATTTCATAAATATATTTAATAAATATTCGTGTACCGGACGGGCGGAACTCAAGTGAATGAGCCGCTGACGCCCTGCACACTATAGGTTCCAGATCATGGGAACACGGAGTATGCTGAGACCCCAAGACGTTCTTGTGAGTCGTTCTTGTGAGACGTTCTTGTGAGTCGTTCTTGTGAGACGTTCTTGTGAGACGTTCTTGTGAGACGTTCTTGTGAGACGTTCTTGTGAGACGTTCTTGGGAGTCCTTCTTGTGAGACGTTCTTGCGAGACGTTCTTGCTATACATTGAAACAAGATACTGAAACAGGATGTTGAAACAGGATATTGAAACAAGATGTTGATCACTGTATAACGGTCGGTGACTGTCGGCTCTATTCGTGTCTTGTTCCGATTCTATCTTCTTCCTGTTGTGCTCACCGTTGATTGCCGACTGTCTCTGTCTCGCCCGACGCGCACCTCCGTTGCGCGGAGCTAAACGGTAACGAGAGCCGCGAGCCACCGAGCCGTTTTATCTTTATTTACAACAATATTTTTACTATGATTATCACACATTTACATTTATATTTTAATAACTAAAAATCGGATGTTTTTACAATTTATACATATTAAAAGAACATAAAAATATCTATCTATCTATGTATAAAACATTATACTATTTAAGTATTATCTATTATTAAATTACGAAAAATGCTGTTACGATGACGAATTTTACATGAGTTTTTACAATGAAAATTCTCTCTAAAATTAATTACACACATTAGGAATATACAAATCTGTTATTTTGTTACAGAAAACTATGACAAACAATAATTAATAATAAAATTTACTATACGGAAGTTACTATTATATAAAAAGCGATTAATGCGGCAAATCATAGTACAACTATACAAATAAGATATAAAGTCGAAAATTATTATCTAAAACGGAACCCAAATCTATTTATATTTATTATTTAATGTAATTACTTATTTACAAAGGAAAAAACACTATTAATTTAGAAAAGACACTAATAATAACATTCAAAATTACGAGAGTGGTATGACGTCACTTTTTGCCAAACTAAACAGTCTCTAACATGTTGTGACGAGTTCACAGCCGATGATGCGCGTCGGTTGTCGCGAACATTTCTCCCGCCGTGCAGAATCAGGTCTCGATGTGATGCTGCATCTTTCCCGCGGTGAGCGACGACGTCTTCTTACTTTGGAAGCGGAACGAGTTTTTTGGTTGGCCTTTTCAGAAGACCACCCTTAGTGCGTACTTCAACTATTCGCACTTGTCCATCTGCACCTGGATATACTTTTTCTATGCGTCCTCTTGGCCACGTATTTCTTGGAAGTTGTGAGTCGGCTATAAGTACCGGGTCACCTATTTCATAAGTAGGGCCTCGACCATGAGGCTCCCGCCGGTGTTGAAGTTCAGGGAGATATTCGCGAACCCAGCGTCTCCAAAACATGTCCGCTAATATCTGTGAGCGTCTCCACTGCTTTTTGCTATCGATGTCGTCCTCACTAAATGTGCCAGGTACAGGTAGACGAGCTGAACCCCCAAGTAAAAAGTGATTGGGTGTTATAGATTCTTCGTCGTCATTGTTTACAGAAACATGTGTGAGGGGACGACTATTCACAGTATATTCTACTTCGCAGAGTAATGTAGCCAAAATTTCTTCTCGGGGGTATCTCTCACGAAGAATAGTGTATAGAGCTGTTTTCACGCAGCGAACAAGACGTTCCCATGCGCCTCCCATGAATGGTGCAGATGGTGTTATGAAACGCCATGCGATGCCTCGACGACTGGCTTCTTCTTTGAATGCTTCTCGAAGTTCTTTGTCTGCTCCATGCATGTTTGTACCATTATCTGAGTAAATTTCGGAAGGACATCCTCGACGTGCAGCGAATCTTCGCAATGCAAGTATGGCAGAGTCTGCGCTTAGGCTGGCGGCGATTTCCAGGTGAACTGCTCTAGTGGTAAGACACGTGAAGAGTGCGACGTAACGTTTCACGTGTTGTCTGCCGACGACTACTGTGAGAGGGCCAAAATAATCTAAGCCGGTGTATGTAAATGGTCTTCGATGATGAGCGAGACGGGATTTAGGATGATCACCCGTAGAAGGCTGTGGGGGTTGTGCCTTGCGAATACGACACTTGAGGCACTGATGAACTATCCTTTTCACGGTGGGACGAAGACGAATTACCCAAAAATGTTGACGTACTTCATTTACTATTATTTCGGTGCTGCTGTGGTGAAGACAACGGTGGGTCCAATCAATATATAACTGTGTGATGTAGTTATCTCCATCTAAGACTTGTGGTTTCTTTGTTTCGTCTTTTATTCCCTCGGCGGCGGCTATACGGCTGCGAAGAACGACAATGTCATCTCGGAGTTCTACGGGTAATGAATGAAGGCGACTTTGTTTGGCAATAGTCCTGTTGTATCTTAAGTCTGTGATATCTTCATTGAAAGATTCTTCTTGAGATGTTCGGATGAGAAGATTTTCTGCTTTTGTAATGTACTTCGAATCCAATATCAGAAAATTGTTGGAATCCATAGATTTCTTGCTATGTAGAGTAGTAGATTTCTTTTGCAATGTTTCTCTTCGTTTGTTCCACGTAGGATCTGATTCCATATTTCTACGTGTTCGCTTATAAAAGATCTTCTCTTTTTTATTTCTGCAAATATCTAAAAATTGCAAGACTCTAGCTGTGGCACGAAGTAGTCGCTCCCATTTTGAGAAGCGTTGTGGATCAGGAATTGCTTCACGTAATTTTGTCTTCAGCTGGAGTTCTTTAACGGTAAAAGTATGTTCTTCACCAGTATTATTTGACACGACCGGTTTTTCGATAGGCCAGGTACTCGGATTTTCTTTCAAGAAGGCAGGCCCGTGATACCATTCATGATCAGCTCCAAAATCAGATGGTACTTCTCTGGTGGCTATATCGGCGACATTGAGCTTAGAAGGTACCCAACGCCATTCTTCAACTTTGGTATATTCTTCAATGGCTGCTAGTCTATGTGCGACAAATGGCTTATAAGACCTGGCTCCATTTCTTATCCACGTCAGAACTGTCTTACTGTCTGTCCAAAAGATTTTGCATTCCGGCGCAATACGATGTTCTTTTATGACAGCTTCTGCTATGCGAACTCCCATGACGGCTGCTTGTAGTTCTAAACGAGGAATTGACATAACCTTGAGCGGGGCTACTTTCGCTTTAGCCATGATCATGTTGACTTGGACTTTTCCATCCGGAGCAACCACCCTCCAGTAGGCAGCTGCTGCGTAGGCTGTTTCACTGGCGTCGCTGAATATATGTAGTTGTACAGATGTGGCATCACTATAACCAGAGTAGCATCGAGGTAAGCTCACATTTTTCAATTTCTGAAGGTGTAGCATCCATTCTGCCCACTGCTTGGAAAGATCTTCATCCAGATGTTGATCCCAATCTATAATTCTTCGCCAAGATTCTTGAAGAATTTGTTTAGCACGAATAGTAACGGGTGAAGCGAAACCAAGTGGGTCATAGAGTGACATAACTATCTTCAGAGCTTCTCTCTTCGTAGGAGCTGTTTTCTTTAATAAACTGGGCGGTAATCTTGCTAGTTTTAAATTGAATCGTAATTCATCGGTTGACGGTCTCCACATTAAACCCAAAATCTTTTCTTCTTTGGTACCCAGGTTAATAGTTTCTGTCATATTTGATTGTTTTTCAAGTTCATTTATTATTTTCGGGATATTTGAAACCCACTTGCAGAGTTTGAAACAAGCTTCTCCGTGGATATGTTGGACCTTTTTGGAAGTTTCTATAGCTTCTTCTATACTTCGGAAACTGTCTAGGTAGTCATCCATATAGTGGTTGTGGATGATAGCTTCCACTGCTTCTGGATGCGTGTCGATGTACCTTTTTGCGTTCCAATCTTTAGCGAATATCGCGGTGCATGGTGAACTCGCAGCTCCAAATATAAGCGACGTCATGCGATATTCTTCAGGAGTTCCCTCCCGCCGGTGTCCTCTCCACAGGTAGCGAAGGGCATCCCTATCTTGAGGTCTTACTTTGACTTGCATAAACATTTCGGCTATGTCGGCTGATACAGCGAAAGCATGACGGCGAAATCTCATCATGACTCCAGGAAGCGATTGAAGAAGGTCTGGTCCAGTCAAGAGGAAATCGTTTAGTGACATACCTTTGGTTTTAGCAGCGGCGTCGTGAACAATGCGAAGCTTCTCTGGTTTAGCCGGGTTTTGCACGTCGAAGTGTGGCAGGTACCATGTTCTGCCTGGAGAGATACTTTTAGGTGCCACCTCAGCGTAGCCCTTCTGGACGAGTGATTCCATTTGTTCGGTGTATCTCCTTTTCAGTTCAGGATCACGATCAATTTTTCTCTCTATTGATATGAGCCTCTTCAGCGCCGACTCATAATTATTAACCATGATGCTGTTCTCTGATTTCCATAAAAGTGTGGTTTCAACATGCCCATCTTGTAAACGGTGTGTGTGTTTCTTCAAAATGTTTTCAGCCTTTATTTCTGGATCAGAGTCTGGCCGACGCGGATTAATGATAAGAGATTCCAAGGCAAAGTAATCTCTCAGTTGTTCATCCATTCTATCTTCAATAGCAGTAACTTGATTGACGAAATGGATTTTCTGACCCAATGTCCTATTGTGCGCACCATGTAGCACCCACCCGAGCGACGTGAGTGAAGCGATTGGTTGGTTCTTCGGTCCTATACGGACATCTTCGGCGAGTAGTAAATTCCAATTGTCTTGACCAATTAGAATTTTAGGCGTGGCTGAGTCGTAGGTGAGCTGGTTCTTCAAATCTATTAGATGATCGCAGGCAGCTAAGTCTTCTTCACGAATTGTTTGCGGGGAAAGATTAAGATGCGGAACGGTACGAGCTGTAAAGCTAATCTTCTTTTTCTGTGAATTAGCAAGTGTCACGGTAACACGCCTTGATCCCGGCGTTTCAATAACTATATCCCCGATTGCTTCCATCTTTAAAGGATCCAGCCGTCCCTCAGCACCGACTTCCTTTGCCAAAGCTTCATCTATGAGAGATACAGTTGATCCGTCGTCTAATAGAGCGTATGCGGAGGTTTCTCCCGCCGGTCCATGAACTCTGACTGGTATGATTTTAAGATAAGCATGCGCCTTTGACGGTACCCATGCGTTGGCCACGGTTTCCTTTTCTTCTTGTTGATTTCGAATTTCTGATTTCTCCTTTTTATCATAGTGTAGTAATCGATGATGAGTACCGATGCATCCCTTAATATTGCACTTCTGTGGTTTACAGGAATGTCCTGATTGTCGGAACCGCAGGCATCTGAAGCACAGTCGGTGTTCTTTGGCGAGTTCCCATCTTTTATCTGAGTTGGCATCTTGAAATTTCTTGCAGCTAATACTGTGATGACCTTCTTTGTTACAAATTTTGCACGTACTTTTCACCATTCCATGAAATCTATTAGTTTTCCTTTCTTCGGTAGTATTGTGCGTTCTATGTATCACACGACGAGTAGGCTCTGAGTGCGGGATCTCTGTTGAATAAGGTGTGCGACATGCTGCTTGTTTGGTGAGAAACTCGCTGAAGTGCGTCAGGTCTGGTTTGAATATAGATGCTTGTTCCTCGTACCACCTGGTACATAACGACGATGGTAGCTTTTCACGAAGGGCCCTCGTTATATCTGGCGCAGTGATAAAGTTGTGTAAATCGAGGGCGCGAAACAGATTAACACTGCTTCTTACCTTACTGGCGAATGCATGTATCTCCTTTGGATTGTCAGCACAACGAGGTAGAGATCGAAGCTTGTCATATTCACTATATGCGATTGCATCTGGACGACCGAAATTCATTTCAAGCTCTTCTATGATGGCATCCGGTTTTGAATGAGCTATGAGTTGTGTGTCGACGACTTCCAATGCTTTTCCAGTTAGGCTTCTTCGAATTCTGGCTGTATTTTCAACTTCATTGAAGTATCCCTTAGTGTTTTCTTAGTAAAAACCTACGATAATTGGTAAAACTCACCAAGACGAAACGATAATACTCGAAGGCGGATGCACGAAGATTCTCGGAGACGAACGACGACACTCGAAGGCGGAAGCACGAAGATTCTCGGAGACGAACGACGACACACGAAGGCGGATGTCGGAGGATGATGCACGAACACTCACGAAGACTTACGATAATACTCGAAGGCGGATGCACGAACACTCACGACGTGACTTACGGCGCGATAGATGTCAGCGCAGTAGCGAGCACGACAGTCAATGCGGACGCCAACGGAGGCGGCGGAGAGCGCAGCGGAGAGCGCTATGTGACGGAGAACACTGCGCGACGGAGAGCACTGCGCGATGTAGTACGATAATACTCGAAGGCGGATGCACGAAGGTTCTCGAACACTCACGATAACACTCGAAGGCGGATGTCAGAGGCTGATGCACGAACACTCACGAAGACTACAGGCGAGTAAAGCGACTTCAGCACAGTTGCGAGCGCGACAGTCAATACGGAATATACTGCGCGATGGAGCACGGCGCGACGGAGAGCACTACGCGATGGAGCACTTACGAAGACTCACGAAGGCGGATGCACAAAACACTCACGACGTGACGGGATATGTGACGTCAGCGCAGTTGCGAGCGCGACAGTCGATACGGATGCGAAACGCGACGGCGAATGCGTTTGCGAGCGCGACGGAAAACACTGCGCGATAGAGTACTGCGCGACGGAGCACTTGCGCGACGGAGCACTGCGATAACTTGCACGATGACGGATGATGCTTCAGCTTCGGTGAGGAGTCCCCAGATCCGGCTCGAAGGACCAGCACGTTGTACCGGACGGGCGGAACTCAAGTGAATGAGCCGCTGACGCCCTGCACACTATAGGTTCCAGATCATGGGAACACGGAGTATGCTGAGACCCCAAGACGTTCTTGTGAGTCGTTCTTGTGAGACGTTCTTGTGAGTCGTTCTTGTGAGACGTTCTTGTGAGACGTTCTTGTGAGACGTTCTTGTGAGACGTTCTTGGGAGTCCTTCTTGTGAGACGTTCTTGCGAGACGTTCTTGCTATACATTGAAACAAGATACTGAAACAGGATGTTGAAACAGGATATTGAAACAAGATGTTGATCACTGTATAACGGTCGGTGACTGTCGGCTCTATTCGTGTCTTGTTCCGATTCTATCTTCTTCCTGTTGTGCTCACCGTTGATTGCCGACTGTCTCTGTCTCGCCCGACGCGCACCTCCGTTGCGCGGAGCTAAACGGTAACGAGAGCCGCGAGCCACCGAGCCGTTTTATCTTTATTTACAACAATATTTTTACTATGATTATCACACATTTACATTTATATTTTAATAACTAAAAATCGGATGTTTTTACAATTTATACATATTAAAAGAACATAAAAATATCTATCTATCTATGTATAAAACATTATACTATTTAAGTATTATCTATTATTAAATTACGAAAAATGCTGTTACGATGACGAATTTTACATGAGTTTTTACAATGAAAATTCTCTCTAAAATTAATTACACACATTAGGAATATACAAATCTGTTATTTTGTTACAGAAAACTATGACAAACAATAATTAATAATAAAATTTACTATACGGAAGTTACTATTATATAAAAAGCGATTAATGCGGCAAATCATAGTACAACTATACAAATAAGATATAAAGTCGAAAATTATTATCTAAAACGGAACCCAAATCTATTTATATTTATTATTTAATGTAATTACTTATTTACAAAGGAAAAAACACTATTAATTTAGAAAAGACACTAATAATAACATTCAAAATTACGAGAGTGGTATGACGTCACTTTTTGCCAAACTAAACAGTCTCTAACATGTTGTGACGAGTTCACAGCCGATGATGCGCGTCGGTTGTCGCGAACAATTCGTATAGTTCAAGCGAGCGTAGCCGCGTTCGGGTCCACTAGTTTAATATAATTATAGAAATATTAATTTTTATTTGTAGATGCCGTTCTGGCGCACAAGCACTAGTGAGCGGTCGTTACGGATTCGATTCCCACTCGGGGGAGTGTATTTAATATTTAAAATTCCTCGCTCTGGTAACGAGGCAACATGCAAAGCTTCCAGAATAGGTTTCCAGGTTCCCTCAGCCTATTCTGACGTAATTTTAAAAAATATATATATAGTAAACTCAATGGTTGTGGGCTCTATCCCTTATTAGGGTAATTCTTCACTTAACTAAAAAAAAATTATTATTTACTTAATAGAATAAAAGTCGCCGCAATCGAAAACAAAATAACCACTCGCACTTACCAACTATCGTACGAAGCATGGCAAGCCGGATGGACGGACATACAAATTTATATTCAATAATTATTATGTCGATTATTTTTTTATTTATATCTTAAAAAACGGGAAATCCTATATTATTTTTGCATATTTTATTCAAAAGTACGACTGACTTGGTGTAAATTTAAATTCAACAAGAAACAGGTTTCATTTCTAGGATAAGGAATGTGCTTGGAATATTCAATTTTATATATACTATCTAAGATTGTATATATTTTTGTATTTAATCATTAAGATGTTAACCAGTGTTTTTTTTTTCTAATTTAATTAATTAATATAACTCAAAATGGCGTCTCGTCGCTGTTCTACGATGCCTATCTATGTAATTATTTTGATGATCATTGTAACTTGCTAACAGCGAACGACAGTAAAAGCGACAGGTTGTAGGTTCGACGCCCATTCGAGAAAATTATTTATTTAATATTTTAATGTCCTCGCTCTGGTTACAAGCCAAAGCACATCCTCATCACCTGGACACGTAGTACCTTTAAAAAAGGCCACCCTAAAGGCCGGCGACGCATCTGAAGCTCCTCTGGAGTTACACGGGATCGTGAGTGGAAAATAATAGGTTCCCAGGTTCCCTCTGCCTACTCTGCTATGTAAAGGATATAATGTAGTTTAAGTAAAAAAAAAATTAAAAAATATGTACATATCTTTGTAATATTGTAACTATCTTTTATAGCTAACTATCGACCAATTAAGCTATGACAGTTATGCCGTCGCTATGTCCAAATAAACATTTTAATAAGTGTTCATTAATGGATCCTGTCGTCTGTACAGGATGAAGGCTGGAGTGAGTCAGATTATATTTAATCTTTTTATGAATGTATTAAAATTATATATATATTTATATATATACGAATCCATACCTATATTATAAATTCGAAAGTAACTCTGTCTGTCTGTCTGTCTGTCTGTCTGTCTTTTACGCAATCAGGCCCAAACCGCTAATTTAATTGTGATAAAATACTCATATAGAGATACTTGAGGGTCTCGGGATGAACATAGGATACTTTTTTTCTCATATTTGTAATATTTTCGATATATACCAATATATTAAAATACTTATTAATTTGACATGTAATTTATTCCGCCTTGTTAATAACAACTCTCGTTGCTAGGCAACGATTTGCAAAGTTTGTTGTTAGAAAACGTCACCCAAAATGGGCTTGCTTAACGCATCTCTCTATTGAAAACTGAAAATAATTTCATAAATATATTTAATAAATATTCGTATAGTTCAAGCGGGCGTAGCCGCGTACGGGTCCACTAGTTATAATATAAATTATATTATTGATTATTGTCTCGTTTTAGTCATTACTTTGTCTTGTTCTGACTGTAAATTATATATATATATATATATATTTGGAATATAGCAAGAAGCTAAAATAATATAAACCTTTCTCCCACTAAACATCAAACCCACAAACATCGTTTCTACAGTCTGCTACTGATGAGGAAAATATTAAAAATGTTATACCTTCGAGTGGGAATCGAACCCATAACCGTCAATCGGACCCTTGTGTGCCTGCGCTACATTGGCCTCACATATATGTAGCTGCTTAATTAAATTTGAGACTTGTAAGTTGTTAGCCAACTCATATTATAAAATATTTAATCATTACTCCGAGTGAGCATCGAACCTTGAACCATCGCGTGCAGATGGTCATCATTTAAAATTCCACCGAGCTATCTGTTACAATTGATTTTAAAGTAAGCTTTAACAGATTTTTAATTACCGATGGGTCGCGAATAAAAAACAAAGGTTCTTGACCGTGACTAAGCCCCGAATAAACATTGTGAATTTGTTATGGTTTATGCTTGGAAATTCTTTTACCGGTTTTCTTTATATACAATTTATAAATAGAAATAAGGTGAATAATATATTTTTATGATTTTTATTATTTTGGACACAAATGGGGAGGTAAAATTTTTTTTTTACGGCGCGGCGTTTAGTTTCGCCAATCAATACAATGCAATGTCTCCGAAATAGGAATGCCCACCGTGTGGGGTAGTGTCTAAACACTATGTTCCCTCAACCCTACTCTACTGGAAAATGGTATGCTATTTTTTGTTTATGTTATTTATTATTTAGGCCTAACGCTAAATTTGATTTACTTAAATGAATGTATAAATTGGAATGGTGTTCTTATGGCCTATGAACCCATTAAAATACTTAAGTACAGGTTAAATGTCATCAAAATGTCATATCTGATCAAATAATATGGCGATACCAGTTTATTACTGGTCACAGTAGGATACTCTTATAATAAAATTATCTTATTGCCACAAGGATGTCATAAAAAGTATATGAGGCGGGCATCGAACCCGCACTTACTTTTATAACATCAATTAGGTATATTGCCAATGATTACGATAAACCTATACAAATTGAATGATCGAAATAAATATTTCTACCCAGTTTCAATTTTTTTTTACATAAAAACATTATTTGACATATTTTTAGCTAACACTGTATGTAACAGATTTATTATTTTCCGTTTCACGCTGTATCCCGCATATATAGTAAGATAGGGAGAATTTAGTGTCAAGATACTCCGTTCCAACCTTCCCGCCCAATTCGATTTACTAATTGAGTGCCGTAACTTAGCACCGTCAGTCTACTACGAAAAAACAATTTTATATATAAAATATAATATGCCTAGTAAAAATTCTAAACAACTATCTTCTATAAGACCCGTATACTATACCTATGTAACCGCAAAGAAACTTACTAAGCCTGTTTTAAATAAAAGTGCAACGAACCATTTATTAATATTACTAAATAACCGCCATATAAGAGTGATTGAAATATAATAAATGAATTTTGACATATTGACACATTGTAAATTTAAATAAAAAAAAGTGGACGTAGCGGGATTGGAACCCACGCCCTGTTTCGTAAATCATTCATGCGTTTTACTCATTTCAGTATCGTACATTTTAAGCACTAAGGCTTAGTGATAAAAGATTTAGTAATGGGCTTTGTGATGAAAACTTTCGTTTTGCGGAAAGTGGGAAATGGAGTGTCTTGACACTAAGTTTTTTCAGCCTGCCCTGCTATGAATATAATAGCTCAATATATAGAAGTTAAATATATATAGAATAGTAATTTCCTTCTTACAGATGAGGTTGCATCCTTCTATAACATCCATTAGGTAGTTATCTTTCATGAACAAAAACGTCTATGTGCTTTTTCCCTCATATCAAGGTAGGCAGAGAGAATTAGTAAATTATGGAAATAAATAACAAGAAGATTCTTTTTTGTGGACCCCGATCTAATCTATCTCCAAAAAGGGGGAAAAATGAGAAACAGGGTCTCATGCAGAAAATGTGTAAATATAAGAAATAAAATTATTCATATATTGAACATGTAAGCAAGACCATTGCATCCTATGCGGTCACCTTATAAGGTTTCCCGCATCCCTTGCAGCGTGAAATTTATTTATGTTTTTTAACATATAATGTACATACTGGGATATTTATTATTGATATTTTTTACGATGTGGTACACGAGATTGTTTTAAATTAACACTTTATAGGGACGTTTTGTTTGTGAGTTCGATTCTTACTAGAATGAGGAGAAAGAGGAGAGAAAAAAAATAGATAGACTACTAGATAATAACACTCAGCAATATAGATCTGGTAAACAAGGCAGAAAGCTACCACAGATTAAATATTTAATTTAATCTGTGGTAGCTTTCTGCTAAAATTATAGGCATTGTAGGTTAAATAAGTTCTGACACCTTAACTCACAGAGCCTCCAATCTACTACGATTATCTTTCTGCCTACCCTAATCTAAGCAGAGTAAGTAAAAGATATATATCCTTTAAACACTAGAAACATGGCGTTCCAGGGCCAGTGAGTTGGTAATATATGGAGTTTTGCTAAGAAGAGAAAGAGTTTTGCAGAGAAACTGTTCACTAGATTTACTCTGTCTTTAATATATGCAATTATGTTAAAATAACCTACTGTATATACTTACTGTGAATTAATGATACAATGTGGCACGAGACTCATCCAGTAATGGTTCCCACGGACGTGTACAAATCGATTTGTTGTTTAACTGTTTTCTCAACGCTTCACGCTATTTAATTCTACAATAGCAGGAATTCCAATTAAATTATCAAAAATATTAAATTTTTGAATGTTTCTGTCTATTCGTAATGGCTGTAGGCTTTGATAATTTTAGCTCAAAATGCTTTAAAGTAGTCAAAAATGAAGAGCCGAATGAAATGAAAGAAAATATATAATTATAACAGCTTCACGCTTCCCTTCAGGGTAGGCAGAGGGGTAAGTGGAGAAAGGAGTATGTTAATACTGCATTCCCTCGGTCTATCCTGGTATGCGCGAAAGAGCGTACATTTTTTTTTATTAAATATTTTTCTGACCTAGAAATATCGGAGATTGTTGAGGCAAAGCTGCAAAGCCTCGAACACCGCCGTAAAGTAGCATGCCTGTCGGTATTCTATAGGATACATTTCGGAGAGTGTGCAGCAGCGTTGCATGACCTGATACCCTCTTCTCCTTTCCATCAGCAGAGCACTAGACGTAGGCTGGGGTTTCACCCATATGTTATCGATGTGCCTGCTTCTCGTACGCAGCGCTTCGCCTCCACTTTCCTTATGCGAACAGCTAAGGAGTGGAACTCCCTGCCTGCTCAACTGTTCCCCGTTAAATATAACCTGGCCGTCTTCAAGGAAAGAGTGAATAGGCATTTTCTGGGTAAGCATGCTCCACCATCGTTCGCATCGTCACTTACCACCAGGTGAGATAGCGGACAAATGCTTACCCATCTTCAATAAAAAATATATATATATATATAAGCCAGGTGAAGCAAGAACGCATTACTAGTATATAATAAACTAAAGATTAAAGTGTCATATAATGTAAACACTTTATATTAATTGGATATATCGCGCAATTAATTTGACATGTAAGCAACAAAACGACGCAGTCAGCGAAGGTGGCTTGTGGGGCTTCTTTCTTTTATATTTAACAAGATTTTAGTAGAAAGGCTTCTCAGCTACCGTTGCTGTTGAGAACAGGGCAATTTATTTTTATATATATGTACTTATATATGTTTATTTAATGACCTAATTCCATTCGTCAGGCCTATTCTTATACTATTTTCATTTTTCTTTTAACTATTCTCTAGAATTTAAATGTCTTGACACTGTCGGCCAGTGTTGACAGATAGTGTCCAGTGTTAAGACACTCCTTTCTTGCAAGTTAGTGGTAAAACAAAATAATTTTAAATATCGGAAAAGAGAAGATTGTCCATAGTAAAAGTGGATTGGCTAAGTACAAAATTACATTTGTTCCGAGATTGCTATAATTAGTTGTACCACGAAACATATGTATGTATATTATTTTGACTTTCGTAGAATCTAGTGTTGAGACACTACGTTATCCACCTCCCCTCATTAGTGACAGATTGTACAAAACGTCTAAGAATAACAATAAGAATAAAATACGCAAGAGAATATCTTAATTTTTTCCCCTGCTTGTTAACAGTCGGTGTGTTTTGCCATAGCAAAAACAAAATGGTACGTACGCTCTTCGTAATACAATTTGCATAGATACGTACGGAGGCTTTAAGAAAAACGTAAGGTGGAAAACATGGTGGGATATACCGTTGATTCTATCTTAATTTAACCTAATAATGTAATGAACAGGGTGTTCTTTTATGAAAAATATACGAATAAGAAAATGTAGATGTGTTATAATATTTTAGGTTACTTTTTTAATCTATTAACATTTATTTTTAAAAAATAATTTATTTATAAATATGCTAAAAACTGGGCATTTTATTTTTTAAAACTATTTTTTTAAACCCAGGTGTTCTATTTTCTTCTTTACTTCCATTAGAAAGACTGTAACATGTTAAAAAACCGGTATCCACGGCTATAATTCGTCTAATCAAACATGATTAATATCTCCAAGTAGAAATCGAACCTACAACCGTCACGCTTACAGTACGATAGGCTCAGTTCATTTACACAAGGAAAGGAAAACCTGGCCTTATATCGTGACTTAATTTAATTTTATCATATATTTACACGTGAAATGGGCCCGTGTGCTCCCATCACGACCTGCTATTTGCCTTTCACATTCTCATACAACGTGTAAGGTGCTACACACGTACACAATTTACGTTTTCGTAATACGTTTTATATGTTCGAGCAATATTGAGGGGGGTTGGTGTTTAGTGAGATATTGTTGAATGCATTGAATGTGTTTTTTTTCTGAACCTAGTGTTGAGACACTCCGTTCGCTGTTTTTCGGCAAATTTTTGAGACATAAATGTGTTCAACTTATTGTTGTGTTGAATGGCGGTACTTAACGCCACACGTTGTAGTCATCCAGAGTGGAGAAATGACAATACAATCGTTCTCCTAGAAATTCGGGGAATAATTAATTCATAAATAAATACTTTTAGTTACAGATTTCACATCCAAATGAAAGAAACCCAATAGTAAATTCAATAAAATAAATAAAATCATAATTACAAACTACTAACATTGTTATGAATATTTGTTAAATATTTTCTCAAACTTTTCACGTTAAAGGCGAAAGTTTTTAACAGGTGCAAGGAAAAGTAAAACTTTTTTAAATAGTGCATTTTTATGAATGCTCACTTCTGAGTGCAGTTTAGCCGCGTTGAGTAATATTATGACTTGGACTTGAGAAAATTTTCGCTCAGTGGTTATTAGGATTTTTTTTTTCACACTTTATTCCACATATACCAGGGTAGATAGAGGCTGTCATATCGCAGCGGCACAAGGGTGTGACTATAACGTGACGGCTGTGGGTTCGATCCCCACTCGAGGAAATAAAATATTTATTTACATTTATATTTTCATTTCTCCGCTCTGGTGTCGAGGCAAAGAGCGGCTTTGAGTTCAGCTACTCAGTACGCAATACCTCCACAATTTGGCGGAGAGTGGGAAACGGAGTGTTTTAACACAAGGTTCCCTCTGCCTACCTTGCTGTGTGCGGGGTCCAGCGCTGAAGCTGAGATAGAGAGAATAACAGCGCAATCACTTCGTACTCCACTATTTCAGCGAATGAGAAATACCACGTAAATGAAAATAATTCATTTCTGCCGGTCGAACCCACAACCAACCAAGACGGGTTACAGTGAGATGCGCCTGGGTCTCGAAGGCCTCAATATATTTTTTTATTAATTATTAAAAAACTTGAATATACGTTCCTTAAGTACGACTAGCTAAATAAGCTAATTATTAATGACAAGCCGTTACGTAAAAAAATCTTTTATGATTGTCACATATTTTGTTATTAACACCTCTGTAAGAAGAATTTACAACACATTGCCGCCCATAAGTCAGTCAAAGAATGACGTTTGAAAGAAGGGAATATTATTTACTTAATTTATTAAAAAAACGAGTTTCACGCATTTTCCCGCGTTACGGGTTAGGTACGCAGTATTCCGTACAGTATGGGTAAGCAGAGGGAACTTAGAGTGAGAGAACTTCCGCCCAATTTTTGAGACATTTAGTCACCCAATTTTCGAGACATTTTCTCGCCGTATCAACGCCGCGGCGCCGTATAAATTTAATAAATCCCCCAAAAACGACGGTTATGAGTTCGATCCCCATGGATCGAACTCATAACCGTCGTTTTTACATTCAAACACTATTCTTCTGCACTAGGATGACCATAAATATTTTAGTTAAGGCGTTAAGTTACCTAATATTGTGAAATAAAGGTTAAAAGAAAAAAAAAAATACTTAAAGTCTTACAGAATTATGCATGTTAGTAACTCAAGTTGCTTAAGCTTAAGCCTACATGCAGATTTAACTATATTTTTGACATATGTTCGTTAAAAACGCGTAACTGTAGTGGCGTACTGTGGTTGGGGTTCGATTTCCACTTGAGGAAATGAAATATTTAATATTTTCATTTCTTCGCTCTGGTGTCGATGAAGATGGGAGGTGGAGTGTCTTAACACTAGGCTATGTTGTGAGATAAATCATTAATCAAAAATGTACTAAAGATAAATTATTAATCTTTAATAGTTAGAAGTCATTATAAAATTTTGTGTTGCAATATGTCAACATTTGGATCGTGAGAACAAATCAGTAAAACATATACAAATTAGTCCTAATTTACTAAAAATATTCAAAACTTGTATAATAAATTGCAATCATATTATAGTAAATTGGCAAAATTACTTATTAGATTTTTCGATTGGAAAAATCTTTAAATATTTTATATATGAGATATTCGAGCTTGGTCAGCCGTTCTCGATCGCCTTATGTGGACATCCGGTAGCGAAGCAATGTTATCATTAGAGACTATATTATATTTATAACAGTATTTTATATGAGGGGCCGTGGTGGTGTGGCTATGGGTTTAAATCACACTAAGAGGAATAAATAATTCTCATTTTTCCTCTCTGGTAGGCAAAGTGCGGTGTTGAGTTCCGCCAATCAATCTCTAATTAAAATATAAAGCGGAGAACAAGTTGCTGGAGAAAGCGTTGTAACTAAAAATATAAGGCAATAAATAAACAAATTAATTAGCTGTCTTTTTTATTTTTTGACAATCGTTGACAAGTGGCGTTTGGCCAGAGTAGAGAAATGAAAAAAAACCCCGAGAGGGAACCGTACCCACAATCACGGCGTTCTCTTTATCTTCTGTGCATTATTAGTCTCATCTGATGGTGGGGTCTGCTTTCCTCGTGTTTTCTCTCCGCTTCCTATCAATCAGGCTTATTCTATTTCCTACTAATTTGCTCTCTTTGTCAGTAGGCTCGAAGTATCGAGAAGCAAAAAAAAACGTATCAGAAAAAAAAAAAATTAATATTCAAAGTGTTACTACTGGGTTATTACTAATTTAATATATACTACATATATATAATCATGTATGTATGTATGTATGTATGTATTTATGTATGTTGCCGCTATACGCTAAACTAGTTTGATAGTAATAAAAAGTCGATCAGATTCCTCAAACAAGTTTTATAATTAGTAAATCTAATATATTGATAAACAGGCTTGCGGTTTGGAAATAATATTTAAAACTTAAGTGCTTTATCACGCACTTGTAGCTTAGTTGTAACGTATGAATTATTTTGTATAATCATAAAGATTATAGATTCGATTCTTTAAACATTGTTATTGATGGAATTTGAGGCTTGCGTGTTAAGTGGTGGGATTCAACGCCGTGCTTTACCTTGTTGTCACTGATTGAAGAAATGAAAATATTTCATTATCTCGAGGGGAAAATCGAACCCACAATCTCTCTCTCTCTCTGCGCGATGACGGCCTCTAAATTTTAGTTATGTTAAAATTATCATATTTTATATTCCTATATAAGAAATCTAGTGAAGTAGGTATGAAGTTGATTTTCTTCATTATTTCTGAAGACGTTCGTGGTGAATTGGTTTCGCATCTTTGTATTCAGATCTCACTTTATATAGGGTGGTTGCTTTGATGTAACTTTATTAAATTAATTGAAGAAATTTCTTTCGTTATTATTAGGAAAGAAGATTTGTCTTATTTTCCAAATTATTATTTTGTATATTATATGTAAATTATATATTATCTAGTCGTCGCCTGTAATTTAAGACGTAGTGAAATTTGTAGTGAAAAAACAAATCTTGAAAAACAAATAGTTACTGCTTTAAGAATTAAAAAAATAATTGTACCTTACAATCTTGTACAATAAATTATATGAATATGTCAACATGCTGTGGCATAGTTGAACTGAGTAGAAGTGGCATCAGTACTTGAAAGGGTTTTTAGTTTTAAAGATCCAACAGATAAGATTATTAGGTTTTCCAACTTCTGATAAAAAATCAAATAAACTTCCGATAATTCAACAAATTTCGGAGGTGCCACTGTAGGTAATAATAAATAATACAAAAGGTGAAGGTGTTGGATGAAGGTGTAAGGAAGTTCTGCCATTCAATACGCAATGCCTCCAGAATTCGGCAGAAAATGGGGAACGGAATGTCTTAACGCTAGGGTTCCTCTGCGTACCCTGCTGTGTACGGAATACAGCGTGAAGTGAAGGTGTCTTTATAACAGGTTCCTAGGGTTCTTCAGCCTTCTTTTCTATGTGCGGGAAAAAGCGTGAACCAAAAAAACGATTTATTTCGATACAATTTTTTTTTTTATTTATAATCTACCATATGACGCCACATCTAAATAATTACTATTCTAAGTTCAAGAAAACAATAAACACCTGCTACAAGTCTCGTAAGAGCCATAATTGCTTACACATATATATGATAATAAATATTTTTATAACAGCAATAGATATCGTCGCGTCGTTTTTACTGGCGTTATATTTGTTTAGATGCTATCTCATTGTTTCTAAATTGTGTTTTAATTTTAATGAATATTAATATGGCTTTCTTAACATTTTTGTATGTATTTGAATAATATTTGTATTAATTATGGTGGTGGCGTTGGCCTTCGTGGCGCAGTGGTAGAACGTGTGACTGTAAGAGCAACGGTTGTAAATTCGGAGCAAGGCATAATTAAATATTAACAATTACTCGGTCTCTGTTTATAAGACAAAGCGTGGCCTTTGAGTTCCACTACTCAAGCAATGTTTTGAAGATTTGGTCGAAAGTTCCTTCTGTCTACTTTACGATATACCTTAAGAATCGAACCTTAATCAAAATCGTCTCGTCAGTCTTTAGAACTATAAAAAGAAGCATTATTTAGAGTAAAAGAAGAGCGGAGGGATTTATCACTGAGAGAAACGAATATAACTTCTTATTTTAAAACAAAGTTAATGCTAACTCAAGTTTATACGAATGCATTCTAAATAACATAACTGTCTGGGCTATTCCTGGCACCCTAAGTCTTACAGCTGTTCAAATATATATCTTAGTTTAATTAGTACTTTCCGAAGTATTTCAGACTTTCTCGATGTGCTTTTATTAAGATTTTTTTAAAGCCTTATTTAAATTTAATTTAATTTAAACAATTTTAATATAATATGTTCATAATTATATAATCGTATTAAATTGGATTTATTTGTAAAAAAAAATCATATTTATACAAATTTATTTTAATAAGTACAGCGTATTGTTATTAAGAAGTCACTATTCTTTGTGAATTTATTGTTTTTATAACGAAACTAGTGACACATACCTTCGCCCGCTTATACGTATTTTTATATTATAGTAAAATTTTACAAAATCTTTACATAAACTGTAAAATTTCATCTAAATGTAAAAGTAGGATAGTTGAAATAAAAAAAAAAGTCACTAAAATACCGTTATATTATTTGAATTTTATATTAAAGTATACTTAGAAAGTTTTTAAGGGATTATAAGAAAAGTTTTTAATATTAATATTGTTTGAGTGACAGTTACTCGTATAGCAATCAAACGAGCTGAAACAAGTTTAGTAGTTCCATTATCAATGTACGCGATGTTCTTGTGATATCGAGTACTGAGACGTGTTAGTGTCGTGCGTAGAATTATGTAAAAAAGTTATTGGGGAAAAATATTTATTTTATTATAATATCATCGAACTGCATCAAGTGACTTAACACTAGGTTCCCAAGTTCCCTCTACCTACCCTGCTATGTGCAGTAAATGTAAATTTCTGAGAGGTGTAAAGGGATATCGACTGACTATCTACGCGATGAGTGTGGGTTCAATTTTCAATCGTTGGAATTATTATATGAGCATTTTCCACCTTACGCCTTAAAGTCCACGCAAAGTTGCGTGCCACAACTAGTATAATATAAATGCATCTAAAGCAAATATAATTCCATTTATTTTCCATCCGCACATCACCTAAAATATAAGCTAAAAAGATAGACGCGACTTTTCAATCCAGATGTTGTATTAAATGGTTTAAAATGAACAAACTATGGTTTATCTAAACTTATACCAACTCTATCTTATTCTAGTTTCAATAAGGTTCAAATTCCTTTGAATTTGAAAACGGAAATTAAATTTATACCATGTCGTCGCTTTGTAGGGAATAAAAAAAATGTGTGTGCAAATATAGTAAGACGAGAGCGAAAAGGGACTTATTTTTGTTGTGTTTTTCAATGTTAGTTTAGTTTATATGAAAATATAATATAGAGAAACTGTTTTTTTTTAGTTTCATGTATTCCGCGAATAGCAGGGTAGCAGAGAGAACCTGGGATCCTAGTTTTCCACTCCCACGATTTACTATATTTAAACTTAATATATTGGAAGTTCAGCTTTAACTTGTGTCGGGTACACATTAGTCAGTTAGTTAGTTTAAATAAAAGCGTTACTTTGAAATATTACATAATAATAGATTTAAAATTGATACGTCGTATAGTTTTGATATTAATAAAGAAAAATGCAAAATATTGAAATAATATATTTTTTATTTAAATCGGACAATTTTTTTTCTTTTTAACGCTTCATTCTGCATAGAACGGTTGGCAGAAGGAATCTCATTAGGTTCCTTCTGCATGCTGTACTTGAAATGTCAAAATAATCTGTTGTTCCCTTTCGGTTGAATGGCGAAATTCACAGCAGCGTTTTTCTTGCAAGAGTTAGAAAAATAAATATTTAAATCCCCCGACCGGGACTCAAACCCATAATAAGTTTAAATTCCGACGCTA
Source organism: Heliconius melpomene rosina (assembly GCF_056956725.1). Taxonomy (NCBI): domain Eukaryota; kingdom Metazoa; phylum Arthropoda; class Insecta; order Lepidoptera; family Nymphalidae; genus Heliconius; species Heliconius melpomene. Next base: position 3,224,768 of record NC_140389.1, on the reverse strand, counting down.
TTTGACTACACCACGATGGCGTCCATAAAAATACTTTTGCCTTAAATCGCAAAAGGTTTGCAACTTTAGTTTGAAATAATTATTATAAGTATTTTGAAATGGAATTTATAAGCATTGGCAACTTCCGTTCAGAATGGACCCGGTCGTTCACTCTAAGTTTTTTTTGGCGTAAATATTTTTATTAATTACTATTACGCCATATAGATGTGTACATACCTAGATTTAAAGGTAGTCTTTTTAACTATGTAAGTTAGGATGGCCAAAGAAGTTATAGTTATTTATTTTATTTCATTTATTTTGCATCGTCTGTTGGGAATGTGGAAATATCCTGAAATATTCCGGTCCACAATTCCATATACAATCTCTTTCAACATATTAGAATTTCAATACATTTCAACATCAAATAACTAATCTTTATATCAATTTAAAAAGAAAACAAAGATATACTTATACAAATAAGCTCAACCCATTCATAAAAGCTTCATAATATCACAAAACTTATATGAAAGCTAACTAAGGCTTCTTGTATTTGTTTGTTTCATAATTAATACTATTTCACAAGTTTCCAAGCGTGCGAGGACATGTTCCGAATGAATCATTAGAGGCTGAAATTTTTTTACAATGACTCAATTAGTATGGGAACGTATGTATGTATGTAAATTAACGAGTGTATCCCGTTTACATTTTGTCTGGTGTGGTTTTTGATCGTCTAAAGCTAAATTAAATGTGTTGATGTTTATTCATGACTTTGTATGTAGAATTTAGTTTACATGCTTTACAATGAGTAAATTGTTTTGTATATTGTTTTTTGGATATTATTTTGCTATTGATTCTTAATCTATCAAATGATAAATCGAAGCCGTCCTTGTGGGTTCGGTTCCCACTCAGGGGAATGAAATATTTAGTATTTCATTAATAGTAAAGAGACAAAGTAAGGCGTTGAGTTCTGATACTGGACAGGCAATGCCTTTTCAGATTTTGCCGGAGTTGCCTTACCTGCTTACCCTGCCAAGAGCATGTGAGTAAAGTATTCCGCTCGCGGTAAAAAAATATCAAGTATAAATTATAAATGTGCTTTAACCATATCGTTGGGGTAACATGAAAACGTACTCCAAAAGCGGTTAATAACGTTATATCCTAGTTAATTATTCTAGCCGCAAAAGTTAAATAAACGTAACAACGCAGTTCCTATTACAAGAGGTACGAGTAGAGTGCGATAATAATTTTATAGTTTGGCATTTAGAAAATTTTGGGCCACTTTATATCGAAGGACTTTATCGTAAACTACATATAAATTATGTACGAGTATGTATTAGTTTTATTAATTTGAATAATAATCAGATTCACGCTGTATCCCGCATATAGAGGGGTAGGTAGAGGGAAACTAGTGTTAAGACACTCCATTTCCCGCTTCAGCCTAATTTTCAAATCATGCTTGTGTTGAGTGAATAATGTTAGTTTAAATGTAATCGTTTCTTGTTTTTAGTAAAAGGTGTTAAATTTAATTCTATCTTTTTCTCTGCCCAATTCACTAAAGATATGCACGATGATGTATATGTTTACATTTTAGTTCTAAACATAGAAACCACGTTATGTTTATACGTATACTGGGAATGTGATTCATATTTATAGCAGTTTTATTTTTAATTTATTAATAGCTTTAGACTTAATTAACTTTTTATCTTCACGCAACATTTCGGCGAAACTTAACTCCGCAATTTATCAAACTATGCTCTGGTTTACGGGGGGATTATTTTAAATATTGAAGGAGAATCCAACCCAAAATCCTATCCAAATATGTCCAAATTTCATCATGATGGCAACAATTTTAATGACGCCAATAATAAATTGACATTTTCCGTCATAAAAACGATTAAAACAAGAATTTCAACGACAATTCCTTTGAAATAACACTTCCGTTTGACGACATCTAAGACGCCGATGTTATTTATAATTCTATACGACTTTTCACCCTCAAAAACCACGTGTTAACCCTCAATCCTGCACAGGGGGCGTATTCTAAAAATATAATGAACAGTGTTCATCTGTACGTGCGTCCAGTTGAGTCAGTTTCGTCGCGACGCCGGCCCGTGCCTAAATACGATATGGTACACTATTGAGTTCATTGTGTGATATTTTTACGTACGATTTGAGAATTGGGTAAGTTTTTTTAATACTATTTTATTCTTAATTATATATCTATTGAAAGTACTTATTTATTGAGAATATTTCTTGTATATTTTAGAGGTATATATGAGGCGTTTTATGAGGCATGAGTCAAAAATTCTAAATAACAATCGTAACGTGTCCGTAAATAAAATTAAAAGAGTGTAATAACCTAGATTTTTCGGTTCCTACGTAGCGCCGAGCATTTCATAACACTATGAAAATAGTAATGTATGGAAAATAGTAATATATTTAATACTAAATTAGTTTATACAAATTCCGCCCTCCCCCTTATTTCATAATTTTTAATACGACTTTCGTATATAATTGCGATTTGAACCGGCGACCATCTAAAAGCAACGAGGTGAGGTATTCCAAGCGCTAGAGTTGTTTTATTTGCATGGTGAAGAGTAACAAAACTCAAGTGTATTCCTTAAAGGAATCTTAGAAGCTGGTTTCTAAAAGTAAATCGTATAGAACAAACTATGTATAGAACAAATTCTGTAAATGTAATATTTTATGTGCTCTTTGCTATGCAGAAATGGTTGAAGAAAGGTTCATAAAGTGAACATAACCTCTGTTTTTAGACACATCGTGAGATTAGTAGCAGGGTAGTAGAGGGAACATGGGAACGTAATGTTAAGACTCTCCGTTCCCACTGAAATACTTCCGTTGCCCACTTTCCGCTAATTCTGATGCATTGCATGTTGGGTGGCGGGAATAATTGCCGCATTTTGTCTTATTACCAGAGTGGGAATTGAACCTGCAACCTCCACGTTTAGACTCACACCTAGTGCCATAGAGTTACGACAGCACCCCAAAAGTCTTTAATTATGAATATTTTTTTAGATTTTGACAAAAAATATTGAAGAAATCTAAAATAAGTACCTATATCTAAACACAGTTCTTCGAAAATAAACATTTCTATGTTAACCTAAGTTTATTTCACTTAGCTTTTATGAAAACAGCGAGTTAACTGAACCAATCTGTTATATTGTTTAATTTAACCAACCGTTTGTATGTACCTGCATTAGTTAGGTCAATGATACTAGTTTTAATGCTAGTCAATTTTGGTTAGATTAGTTTAGTTAGATTATATATTATTTTTCGTTGCTTTATCTTATAAATGAAATTTTGATTTTGTTCAGGTCATTTTAATTTAAATAAAAATTAACTTAAATATTACTAAAAAACTTTGTCTGCGGTATATTTTCAGTTAGTGGTAAGATAATCTCTCTTCATCAACCCTCCATATATGCCCTCCGAAAGATAGGGTAGCCTTATGCCTTCATATTACTCTAAAAAAAACTAATCTTAAATATTATCAACTTTTCTTATTTCATATATATCTTTACCATTTTATCTCCGCTCATTTTCTCTATAAGCTATAACCACGTGATTTTTAGTTCTATCTATTTATTAGACACGTGTGGTCTTCTATAGATCTCTTCATCGTGCTTTAATAGGTTGACGTCGAGCGAAGTGCAGTATTTTTAGTCTTTGCCTCTGCTTCTGCCGCAAAAAGCATGGCAAAAAAACTTTGGAGACAGCTACTTTATATTTGAAATATATATATAATATATCCTCTTAGATATATTAGGGGAGAACTCTTGGTCTCCTAGGCACAGTGACCCAGGGTGTTAATGACGCGACTGCAGACGCGGTTGCTGCCGGTTTGATCCAATCCTCAACTGTTAATGGAGATTCTTAACAGTACATTTTCTTCTAGCTATATGCGGGGTTCAACGTAAAAAAATATACAGACTCCTTATAATCCATCCATAACTGCATTTCACAAAAAAATCACACAGAAAATTGAGAAAAAGAAACATAACTAAAATTTAAAGAACGCATGTGGTCGACTTTAAATTAGTAAGAGTTCAACGTTCTTACAAATATAGATGAGAATGGGAAACAAAAGTAAAACGTAGCGACGCCGCTGCCGCCGTCTCCGCGTCCATCCCCATATCCTAACGCTTAAAGCGATCAGAAGAAAGGCAATTAACGGGAGGAATTTCCTGAACAAATCCCTTTGGATTTATATGCTCGTATAACATGCTATTATATATTTTTTTTGTCATAAGAAAAACTAGTGAAAATTATTGAAAATGGTCTCTTTTTTCAATTTGAGGGTTTATGTTTTTTTTTAACTCAAATAAGACTAATTTGTTTTTTGTTCACTTTATATGCCGGATAGGAAACATAATTTTGAGACTGTCGGTTCTCCTTGCATAGCCCAATATTCGAGACAGTGTGTGTTGAGTGAAACTTAACGTCAATTCAAAAATTATTATTATAATTCATTCCTTTGATAAAGAACTGAACACATAGTATTATAGATATTTGTAAAGCTATTTCATCTTAAAGATCCCAAATTTTCACTTATAATTACTAGATATTGTGATTATGTATATTTAATGAAATTTCACTAGCGATTTAGATTTCGTACTTCAACGATTTAAAGTTGGAGTAAAAGATATTATTAACCTTTAACTATGGACCTGAATTTTTTATAACACACATATGGACGTCGGGTCTGTCAGACCAGTATATTTATTGGTTATAGTCCGTCTGTTTTTTAAAGGAAGAAGACAATTTTATGTTTTAGTTTACATGAATAGCCTCAAATCAAACAAAATCAATATAAATAAAATCGCTTTATATTAAACTTTACGCATCACAACGATTTATGTAACTTAAAGTCACAATTTCAGTCTTTGGCCACATGGGATGACTCTTAAGAAAATAATACTATAAAAAAAAGACCGATAATAAAATAAATATTTTTTTAACAAAATATAAAGTCTAACAAATAAAAAAAATAAAGAAATTACAACTTATGTTATAAAATAAAAATTTTGACAACACCTTAAGATAAGGTATTATTGAACATCGATACACAATGGCTTTCAACATTGTTGGCTAACAAGACGATTGCAGTCAACATAAGTATGTGTTGTCTTTCTATATATGTGTCGGGGGCAAAGTGTACATGTTTTTCAAGAACCCAAAACTATTTTTTTAGCTTCATGTTCAATAAATGATAGATCAGATCACGAAACGCGAGTCAAAGTCAAAGTATATGAAACGCGTCTTTTTATTTGATAAAGTGCTATTTTCTTTATAAAATGTCGTCGTCCAATTCTTTTCTTTGATGTTGATTATAAAGTACCGATATTTTTGTCCCTGACGTGCTAGGTCGATCATTTTTTTCCATTTTATCATAAAAACTAAAAAAATCGATTCTTTTTTTAGGTAAATAACATTTATATTACTAAAATATATAACAAACAATGCCAAATAATATATGATATATAACAATAAAAACATTTGAATACAAATAATACAATTAAAATATTAAAGTATATTTTGTAATATTATAAAAATGTATGGGATTTTGAAATCATTATGTATGGGAAACATGGACGTCGGGTCTGACAGACCCAGGCCCCGTTTAGAAAGTTAAATACTCACGTGTTTTGAACCCAGAGACACAACCACTGCTATCCACATTCATTTTGTCATTAATACGAAAGGTACTGAGCGACTCAGTGGCGGAGGTCACCGAGAAGTGGCCGATTTGTAGAATTCGTAGAGCTAGATGGGTCTGTCAGACCCGACGTCCATGCTTAAAGGTTAAGAAGCAAAGCTTATCATTCAAATCAAGATGACTTTAATGATAATAGTGCGTGGAATTAAATACCAGTCCTGGCGCATGGACTCAAGGGCGGTGTATCGCCATGGGTTGTTAGTTTGATTCCCACTTGAAGAAATCATTTTTTTACATCTCTTCACTCTGATGTTGATAAAGTGCGGCGTTGAGTTACGCCACTCAACACGTAATGACTCCAGCATCCAACATTCGGCGTTTCCGTTCTATTTAAAGACATCACGTTTAGTGGTGGAACTCTATACCACACTTCCTTTAACTAAATTAGAAACATGAAATAAAAATAAAATAAAATCATTTTTTTCTCATGAGCTGCATGGAACTAATAACTGTTGGGTGTATGTCTACCCTGCTATATGCGGGACACTTTAAAATATTCTATTTCCCACTTTCCACCGCATTCTGAAAGCTTTGCGTGTTGTCATGGAACTTTACCTCGTAATCAGCCCGAACAAATGAAAATATTAAATATTTCAATTCCTCGAATAGGAATCGAATCCACAACTGCCGCGTTCACAGGACTGGCCTCAACAGAAGAGTTTATAACATATAGAACAGCATATTTATCATATACTGATATTTGATACTTTTTGCGACAGACCGCAGCCAGAATTGCCATTACGTATATACGAGGGGCGTTGAACAAATGACAATAATTAATTTGTGATGATAGAGTGCTATTCGGACGTGAAATTTTGATAGTTAATTAATGTGGTATCGTACGGTCTCGGTGTGGATCGCGACTCCTATATTTGTAGTGCTATATACATAGGTGGAAGTTTGTTGGTATTTAATTAAAGTTTATTCTTTTTATGTATTGTTTTTTTTATTAGTGAGAATATAGTGATTTTTAAAAATATTTTTCGTCTAATTAGAGATAATTAAAGTTGGATTTGGACGGTTAAGTATACGTTACAGTATATCTAATAGAACATATGAATAAATGTAAGCAAAATTTGTATATTTAACTACTTTCTTTTGTTTTCTTAACTTGTCGCATAAAGCAGAGTAAGCTGAGGGAACCTTGAGTCAAGACACTAGGTTCCCCACTTGCCGGTCGATTTTTGAAACATGAAGGCATGTGGAGTGGCGGAATTCAACGCCACTAATTTTGTAGTGTTACCAAAGCGAGGAAATGTAAATTAATATAATCGTTACTCCCAATAGGAATCGAAGAAGAACTCTCAAAAACTTGTAGAATATAAATAAGTAAATATTTTCATCAATATTTCATCATAGTAGTTCATAGAATAGATGTAAACCGACTTCATGGGAAGCGGCACCATGCTGTCCGCAGCCGATAATTAACTAAAGTACCAACAAACTTACAAAAAAACCGTAAAAAGTTGGCGTTAAAATAATATTTGTTAGCCACATGTGCGGTAAAGTTACTAGAAGTGACTTGGTCTATAATGTAAGCAATTTTTTTTTCGATTTAAAATTTCTTTGTATGTTTTGTTTGTTTTTTTATTGGTTTTGTTTTTTTTTAACATAATTTAGTTTATAATATTATACTGTTCTTTATACAGCAATACTGTTTCTATAGACTAAAAATATTACGCATCTGGGATTTGAGCCCACATCCTTAGTAGGTATGCTTACGCTATATATGTAGTTAAAAAAGTGACAAAACAGACTTCTTCATATCTATTTGGAGCAACATGAATGTGCTTTATTGCGAAATACATAGTTTAGTATAATATTAGTAACTTTAAACAATAGGACGGTTGCGGATTTTAATTTCCACGCTCTGGTAACATGTCAAATCGCAGCATTGAGTTCCGCCATTCAATAAATATGTTGAAATTTTAGGCGCAACGAGGTCCACGGAGTAGTTTAACATTAGAGTCTCGGCCCACCCTGCTGTGTGCGGGATCTTAGGATACAGCATGAAGTTAAAAAAAAAAGATTTAAAACCATATGTCTTGGGTGTCTTAAGAGTTCAAGAGAATCGTGATATATGAAGATGTTCTTGAGATAAAATTCAAAAAACTTGAGGGTTACTTACATATGTCCTATTAGTTGAAGAGGTGTCAAATATAAAAAAATTTCGAGTGTTTCAAAGTACTGCGAAATAGTTGGGCTTCACAGAAAAATATAATTTATTGCTTATTCTAATTTATTCTCCACTTTCCGCCTAGTTTTAGCGATATTGCGCAAAGAGTGGCGAAACTTAATGATGTGCTTTATCTTCTTATGAGAGCGAGGAAACTATAAATTATTCCTTGTTAATTATTCCTTAATTCAATATCAAACTATACAAGTAATAAATAAAAAATGACTATTTTACATACAAAAAAAAACACAAAATAATAATACATGAACGCATCCATTAATAACGACTTCCCTTGTAACCACATGGCTATGACAGATGCGGGACATATTACTGCGGTATATCTATTTGTGAAATATGGCGATAGTGTGGATACCCTATACTATAATATAGATACTATTGATAAAAATAAAATAATAATTGTAGTTAAATTAGTACGAATTATTAAATATTACCTATTCTAATGTTATAAAGGTTCAGGAAAAAATGTGTATTGAAGCTTTGGGTTACATAGAAAGGATTAATACTAGGGAACGTAATTAAACTGCGCAAACAATTATTCAAAATGAAAACCTCTCTTTTTTAGCACATAGCAGGATAGGCAAAGGGAACCTAGTGTTAAGACACTTCTGTTCCCCACTTTCCGCCAAATTCTGGAGGCGTTGTTGAATACCTTTAACGCTGTATTAACTAATATATAAATATATATATATATATATATATATACTAGTGGGCCCGGACGCGGCTACGCCCGCGAAGATATAAACCTAAATAATTAAAATAAGTTAAAAGATAATAATAAGTGGAGATTTGTTATTAGAAAAAATATCTGAGTAACCGAAATGAACAAACAAAAGAAGTAAAAGTAACTAAAGGAAATTCTTAATATTAGAAAAGGTACCTAAACTTTGCCGTGCCCGCGTACTAAACTTTTTTCTATATTAAATAATTATTAATTTTTGCGAACAATATTAAATAAAATCCCAAATGATTAAAATTACGATATTTTAAGAATAAAAAATTTGGGTATAGATAACCGAACTGAGATAAATTAATTTTAAGCAGCAAATAATTGCATAAAAAATAATAGTAATTCGAAAATATATAAAAATTTACAAAATCATCAAAGTCATCTGCCCGTTCGCGTCGGTCATACTATACCACTCGTAGGCTAGGTCATTTGGAATCAGTGACATCTTAATTATTTATTAGAACATTATACAGTAAACTATAATTTCCATCAAGATGAAATGCTAAAAGTGACTCTTATATTTATTTTCATAAGGATGAATATTAAATTATAGAAATCATCTAATTTTTGTTAATGTATACAAATGTATATCCATGTATGCATTAAGCAAACTCACTTTGGGTGACGTTTTCTTAAAACAACAAACTTTGCAAATCGTTGCTTAGCAACGGCGGTTGTTATTAACATGGCGGAATAAACTGCATGTCAAATTAATTATTTTAATATATTGGTATATATCGAAAAAATTACAAATATGAGAAAAAAAAGTATCCTATGTTCATCCCGAGACCCTCAAGGATCTCTATATGAGTATTTTATCACAATTAAATTAGCGGTTTGGCCCTGATTGCGTAAAAGAGAGACAGACAGACAGAGTTACTTTCGAATTTATAATATAGGTATGGATATTTTTAATCTTTATATGCTAAGGTCAAAACTATAGATTTAATGAATTAATTTATTAGATACGATCGTTAGTAGATTATTGTTAATGCGCATAACGAATTAATGAATATAAACAAAGAAGACGTTCCATCGAAAGTTATATTTTATAGTTATTTTGTTGGTTAAATATTATTTGTTCTGTTACTTTGAGACCTTCATTCAAATCTAATATTAAATTGAAGGATGTCTATTTATATATATAAAACTACTATCGTCGTACACGCAGCTTTGCCCGCCTATATGTTATTCTGGTACCTACGTAAGCTATATTATTGCAAAGTATTATTTAAATCCGTTCAGTAGTTTTTGCGTGAAAGTGGAAGAAATATTCACATTTAAAATCTTAGTATGATTTCGTTGCCTTGTTTTCTGAAACTGCAGAAGTGTCACGTTGAAATTAAAAATGTATCTATCTATCTATACAATCTACATAATATTTATCTTTCTTTTCAGATAATGCCATCAAAAAGATAGCATAGTAATGTCCAGAACTGACAATGCAACTCACATATAAGCCATGGCATACAAAACTATAGAGGGTCGCGCACCAAATGATAGGAAACTTCGAAATAGATTGCACCGGAAGTACCGCGGGCCGGACGCGTGCATTTGGCTTCTGTTGACTTTTAGTTTCCATCTCGGATGTCATGGTTACCAGGAGCAGAGGTTCGCCATGGAGCCACAGGATCAAGTGAGTTAATTTAAAGTTTTTTGGTGAAAAATTTTGTAAATTTTCAGTTATATTCAGAAATATATGTAGACTTTTCATATTTGTTTAGTTTCTAAAAGGATATCTAGCATATATCATTGCTTTCGAGTTCGAGATAAAGTGACTCTTAAAAATATAGTAATAAAAAAACTTAAATATCTGTTTTAAAAATCATCAAAAATACATGCATCTCAGAAATAAAAAAAAACATAGCTCTTGTATCGATCAGAATAAATGAATAATTTTAATGAAACCTGTGTATATAAAATGCACCGTTATTAAATATTTTACGACTGTTCTAACGACAATGGTTATCAATTCGGGTCGATGCACTCGTAAATTTTTTTTAGTATAAACAAAAATATTTTTATTGTGATTCTTATAAGAGTGCATTTAGATTTATGTATGTATGTACATGTTGTTAGAGAGGAGTGGGAATCTAGGAAACTATCACCAGCTGTTGACGTTTTATTGAAGAAAAAAAAACATATCGTAATGCGGCGTTTAGTTGCGCCACTCAGAAAGCGAAGCAAGAACTCTGCTATATATCTAAGTGTCTACATCTGAAAACGTATATTATGTAATAGTTTTTTCTACAGCAGAAAATATTATCTTATATTATCTTTCCTTAACCACATATATGATGGCTAGAAAGGGAAAAAAATGCTTCACACTGTATCTCCCGAGTGGAAATCGAACACAGAACTGCCAAGTTATTGTAGTAAGAATATGTATATACGAATCATTTAATTAATTTCCAGACAGTTATAAATACTGTTAGTTATAATGCAGCAGATGCCAATTTTGAATAAATAATATAATATTAATGACAAAAGTTGAAATAATTAAGTCGAACTAAATTAAAACTTTGGTTTGCCAGCTACTGTTTGTGATTTTAATGGGTTCAAATCTCAGACTGGTATATTGTTTTTGATATAAATGTTAATGTTATTCATTACTTTTTGTTTTAAATAGTATGCAGGTTATAACAGAATATGTAGAGTTGGATTTTCTTTTTACTTATGCAAGAATATACAAATCTCTTAGGAAAAAAAGCATTAATTAGTATAAAATTTGGGGCCAGTCTTGGTGCAGTAGTAAAGGAGTGCCTGACTGTAAACGCGGACTGTTGTAGATTCGATTTACACTTGAGGAAATAAAATATTTTTAATATATTTATTTTCTCGCTCTGGTAACGAGGCAAAGCAAGATGTTGAGTTTCCCCACTCAACACACAATACTTCAAATATTCGGCGGAAATTGGTAAACGGAAGTTTAAAGGGAACCTTAACGCTAGGTTCCGTGGCTATCTCTGCCTATACTAAAAAATGTATCAAATTCTGATTTAAAAAGCGTGTATTCTTAAAGCACACGACACGACAGGAAAGTTTCATCATAAATTATCATACATCTCGAATAATTATATCCAATGAATATGGAATAGGATCCGAATGTAAGTTAGCTACTTATAGTTTATTAATAAAACCGTCGACCTTGCTGTTTTACTTTGTAAACATGGATATTTCGTGTGTTTTTTTTATAAAAAATAATTTATTACCATAAATGGAAATCTCACCCACGACCGTCAACCATCGAAAGTTGTCATTCGTAGTTGGCGTCAGGGCGCGGAACGGAAACGGAGTGTTTTAACACTAAACCCTTTGCCTGTATAGGATGTGGACTACTAAAATATTTCCTTTTTTAGCGTCATAAAAGAAATATATTAATAGTCTACATTCTATAAAATAGTTCTATACCCTACATTAAGAGATGACCATATTAGATTAAGGCAAAGTTATTAGTTAAAAGTTTAGCATATATTAATATATTATTTTAATTATAGAATAAATATCTATATTCTAAATATAAACATTCTTAATGGTGGAATTTGAACCAACGACTGTCATTTACAGTTAGAATTGTATTCATTGCACCATGCTAATTAACACCAAAAATATTTTCCTTTTTATAGGTCACTAGTGTTTTACTTTGTCTACGTTATTTATCATTTAGAATTCATTTAGAATTTATTGTCAAATTCAGTCTAATATAATAAGAATGTCCAATACAAATAATATAAGGTATATATACCTAGGTGCTCTTGATCTAGTGATAAGAAACTCTATTCTCTATTTTCTCTCCATTTTAGAAGCACTACTATCTATTTACGGAAGCCAACGACGCGTTTCTTATATATTAAAATCCAAATAAAAAACGAACCTACTATAACCTGATTAACTCTTATACCTCTAGCGATATAATTAATTCAAGTATTCTTTAATTTAAATAAACGTATCAATTATTATTAAAAAAACGATCTTCTTAGCACGTGTCCTATATCAGTTTGGAACTTTCGCCAGAAGTCTATAAATTATACGTTAGAAATTCTATAATTTGACTTGATAATTATTTTGTTCATTTACATAGAGATATCTGTTTAAATAAGGTATTTATTTAGTAGTGTTTACATTTCAGGTTTATCTGTGTAGTATCTAGTATATTAACATCGCATAGGTTTAATAGTAAATTGTGTACTGCGGTCAGTCGTGTGATGTGAGTTCGATTTCCTCAAAGGAAATTAAATATTTTATATTTTCATATATTTTTTTTCTTCATTTCTGTTAAAAAAATTGAAGAAGTAAGACCTATTGTTTCATATTTCTTTAGGTTGAGCTCTTGTATGACAGGCGGAACTTAACGCCGTACTTTGCCCAAGTTAACCTTTATCAAATATAAAACAATATGAATCATCTAAACTTGTAATAAATTAAAACATGTATGCATATTTTTATGATCGATAATTATTAAAAATATCGAATAACACAAAAAAAATGTAAAACTTTTCCAAGAAACCGCTAAAATAATCTCTTAAAAATGTAATAAGAACAGAAATTAATTCTCAAAGTAAAAAGGACCTAAACCAGTCTTTTCGTCGGTCTGTACATTCGTTTTACAATAAAAATACATACATTAACACATTGCCCAACTTCCTGTCAGTAACGGTATGCTAAATGGAACTGGTCTTAAGTCGTCAAGGATGGAAATAAGATGAAGGGAATATGTTACTTGACTTCTGAATTATAATTATTGAACTTATTTTTCATTTTATTTTAACACGTTTTATTTTAGTTGAGTCAGAGAACATTTTTTTTGCTTTCGATATTTCCTGTATATACTCATAGTAGGGTAACACCAAGTTGGTGTTAAGTAGGTACTCTCTTTTTCACTTTTCGTCTGGTAATTAGCTTGATAGTTACATGTTTTTCCCAGTATATGGGGTACCTAGTGTTGAAACACTCTGTTCCACAATTTCCGCCGAATTTTTGAGGCAGAGTTTTCCCTTGTCACCAGAGCGAAGACATATACGAAATTTACAAATTTACATAGACGAAATTTGGCGATGCGTGGGAAACGGGTGATGTAGCATTATTTGCCTTTGTCCACCCTAATATACGGGACACAGTAGGAAGCCTTGGCAATTTGATTCTATCTATTGGAAGCCAGATTCAATACCATATTTATGAAGCTAGCTACCATATTTATGAAACCACTATTATAAAAACAACTAACCTATTTTAAATGTAAACTCTTAGTCAAAAGGAAACCAAACCCAAAACCAAACAATAATTTTAAATAAAATAAAACAAAAAAACATACAAAATACAAGTACAAATTCAATTTCCTCTCCCCACAGAGTGCAATCGTGGGTTCCCGAGTAACCCTGCCGTGTCGTGTCGAGAACAAAGTGGGCAGCTTGCAGTGGACGAAGGATGATTTCGGACTTGGCACGCACCGCAACCTGAGCGGCTACGAACGATATGCTATGATCGGTAGCGATGAAGAGGGTGAGTTGGATTTTGTAGTTTCCATTTAGAGCTTTGAACTTTGAAGATGTATTTCGAAAATTTTCATGTTTTTCGATAGCTGAGCTAAACCTTAAGACTACAAAAATTATATCAGTAAGGTAAGGTAAGTCATACGAGTATGTCATAATTTTTGTACTTTCATGGTAAAAATGTGAACAGATATCAAACGGATCAGGTACAAATCTTATAACGTCAAAATTTTCATAAAGACTTGTTTTAATTATTTTACAAAACATAAGTGAAGCTTAAATTAAAGTCATATGTTATAATTTTATTATTTATGTTATATGAAAATAAAAAATGAGATATATTTATATAAGAATTCCAATCCAGAATTTGGCGGGAAATGGGTGTCTTAGCAGTAGGTTCCCAGGTTCCCTCTGTGTGCAGAATACATAAAGCTAAAAAAAGCACTTATATACAAAAAGTAAAACTAATAGAAGTCAATAACAATTATAAATTCTAATATTAATTAAACTCTACAATTTCCAATACTAATTTAATATCTATCTTTGGTAAGAATTCAAATGGTTTTGTCTGAGTCGAAAGTCCGATCTATTCTGATCGGGTAAGAGTGCTCAGACATTTTAGAGACCTGTCGAGTTAGGAATACCTTACCGTCTAGATATTTGGTATTTCTGTCGATAACATTATACAAAAGTAATTTATTATCGGGATTAAGATATTATTATTTAATAATTTTCTTTAAGAAAGCTTTTTAGAGGCGAGTCACAAGGGGAAAAGCGTCTAATTTGTGTATATCGAGGCCCAGGGCGGCGTTAATTTCTGCCGTTCAACAACAAAAATCTTCTAAAAATTGCAATAAAAAGCCGCACGCAACTTAGTTTATTTATTCATGAGTTACGCTGTCACAGACAGACACACTGACATAAAGCTCAAACTTATAACACTCCTCCTTTCATGTCGGGTATTAGACAGTACAAAACCATACAGATACATGTCTATATATGTATATGCATTCATTATAAGTTGGTTTTCAGCCAAAATGAGGATCACGTTTCGACCTGCATAGTACGTGCCAAGTAAAAATCTAAATTTTCATCAGATTTTTGATGTTTTTATAGTAAATATAGTAGAAAAGCAATTTAGCGGCACAAATGTGACAAAAGACGCGCGTGACCATTGAATTTCTGTAAGAACTACTTTTTAAATATGATTGTTATTTGTTTACTTTTGGAATTGGAAATTGAATATTTTTTTTCCAGAATTGAACCTTAGTAGAGACCTTAGAGAGAACCGGTAATAGTATTTTATATTTTTATTGTTAGTCGTACAAAATTAGTTTTTTTAACAAAAACCAGGTAGCCACTCAACACGCAGAGCAATTCGGCAAAAAATGGTAGACAAAAATGGTGTCTTAATGGGAACGTAGTGTCTTAAAACTAGATTTCAAATGAGAATAGAAGCAAAATGTGAAGCTGAAATAAATAAGTAAATATGAAATAATAATTCTTTTGTTACTGATGAAGGGAGGTTAGAGAGTACAATAGCATTACGAGGTTGATTTCTCGAAAATCCTTTGAAAACGGGAATAATATACCTATATATTTAAATCTACTAATGATTGTAGTTCTTTAAATTTGTAAAGTATAACAATATTTAATGTTGTTTTAGTTTTACTATCAGCGTTTTTGTGGCCATGACTCGGTTGCGAGAAACCGGTCAGCATTCTAGTTTAGTGTTATTCTAATTCTATGTATCTACATATATATCAGTAGCCGTCTAGATAATTTGGTAGGTTTAGATTTAGTATTATTTTCTATAGTCGTTTTTTAATGGGGTTTTGTCTTCATCTAAATACTTTTCTAATTGGGGCGGAGTGAGATACTTTTCAAAATAGTTCTTCACAGTATGTTTTGTTTACCCATAATATTTTTTAAAAATATATAGCACGATTTGAACCTGTTTTCTCTCGCTCTCTTCAATTTTATTTTTTACTTTACTAATTATTGTAGAAGCTTAACCTATTCGGACATCATATTTATTGATATAATTTTGAATATATAATATGATTAACATAATTATTAATGTTTAAATTTATGATAATTTTATAATTTAAGTATATAATTTACTTGTTTATTTAAATTATATACATGATATTTCATGCTTATATTTTAATACTGATATATTTTTTCAAAATTATTTTAAGGTATTTGGCCACGATTAAGTAATAAAAACAGTAAAAATTTCCTATAGATTAGTTGAAATTTGAAATCGAACCTACTACTAATATTTAATTAATTCGTTTTACATTCGCCTTAAATAAGTACAGTAAATTTTTGTCCCTTATATACAGTGTATAGACACACTCCAACATCCCAACTATTTATTTATAGACATTATGGGTCATATACCGTAACTTAACCTCGCAGTTGATCTATATACAAGATCTACGTTCAATTTTAACTCAGCATTGCGCAATCTTGCCTTGACTACCTGTATATTTTACGTCGGTTGCCTTTATTTACAAAAGTGTTGACAGACGAAAACAGCACGTAACCGTATTACAGAGTCCAAATAAAATACACGTTGAAACGCTATTTACATAAATATTTTCTATTTTGTATATAGGTGCGTGCCAACTAAATTTCTCACTAAATTGCTAATTTTTTAAAATTTTTACGTGATCTACAAATATAGTATGGGAGTACTTTGTAGAACTGGTACCCAGGGCCTTGGCTTGTACGTTCAAATGGAAACAATATATCCTATGTACTCAACTAAATGCCATAGTTCAGAGGTTCAAATACCCTCGTTTAGTTATTAGGCGGAAAACTTTTTAATATTATACAAATAGCAGACACTATGAATTTTTTTAATGATGTCTTGGCAGAGGGATTGGCTGTAACGTAACCCCCACTTGGAGGAACGAATTATTACTCTGCTATATGCGGGATAGAGCGTGAAGCTGATCTATTTTTTGTTTCACGTGTATATTATCGGATTTATTTTTTTTGACACCCCGTACCTCATTCAATCACTTCCGTTCTCCACTTTCCGAAGTGTAATGACGCAAGCTTCTATCTGACTACGTAAAAAAGTGTGAAGCTGAAAAGAAAGACAATAATTTTTAATCAAAATTAAAATACCAGCCAAATGGATTCGAAGCCGTGACTTCCGCTCTTGCGATATAGCGGAACATAAAAACAAAAAAAACCTGCTTCACCACTCGGTATACCTGCCAAAATAAACATAACCTTGAGAACATTTCAGCTGGATGCGTCAAACAATCAAGAATCAAAAGCAAAAACCAGAGTTCACCGACTTGTTACGTACTTTCTAATAATATACGCGTTTCATATGAAAATATTTTAATGAAATAAAATAAGCTTTTAGAAGCTGGATTATTATTAGGTATATAGATTTTTCTTTAGTACTCTGTGGCGTAGGTATGGTACTTTTATAGCATCTCTTTAATTTTATAAGAAGTTCAGGTTCACGCTATATACCGCATATAGCAGAATAGGCAGAGGGAACCCAGTGTTAGGACACTCCGCCTGTTAAAGAAAGACAATTATTAAAGGCGACAGTTGTGTATGTAGTTCTAGGAAGCGTCTCGTATTTTTTTTTACTTTCATGCTGAATCCTAAACATAGCAGGGTAGGCAATGATAACTTGGGAACCTAGTCTTATTAAATTTCGTTCCCCATTTTCCGCCAAATTCTGGAGGCATAGCGTGTTATGTGGCGGACCTCAACGCCGCGCTATGCCTTATTACGAAGGAAGAAAAAATCTTAAATACATTGTAGGGGTATTGCACTAGTCTTATTATATTCTTTATAAACACGCTAAATCAGCGCCCTGAATTTATTCGCTACAAATGCAATTGTGAAATTATGTTCCACTATTGTTTTGTAGCGTATAAATAACCAAATTAAATATGCAATAAAAGAGTTCAATATTAAGTCTCGTATCATTAGCATCACCCCGATGCTATAGCCCACAACATCATTCCCCCGAGTAAGAATTCAACCCAAAGCCGCCACATTTACAACCATGCTTGTACTCCTGCACCACAAGGGCCTCTAGCTTTTATATAGCAGCTAAAAGTACTTCCTTTAAATTATGACGCTGGAATAAAGATTGGAGCAGCGTCTAATGGACGTATAATTATCCAGGTGTTTTATGCAGGAAACTAATTAGTGTGACTGTATCATTTTACTGGGATATTTAAATGAGGGACGTGAGAAAGATAGCTTGTAATATTTTCTTTCTTTACTTATCTTTTTTATATTGTGGGGTAGTGTGGGGCTGAATTAAGCTAGTGAGCTGAATTAAGAGCAAGTTATCTTAGTTATGGAACAAGAGTAACAGCAACTGTAAATGCAGCAGGTGGTGGGTTCGATTCTCACGCGAGATAATGAAATGTTTTTTTTTCATTCCACGCCTGGTGACGAGGCAAACCGCGGCGTTGAGTTTCGCCACTTAACACGGTATGCCTCCAGAATTTGGCAGAAAGTAGGCAAAAGAAGTGTCTTAAAGAGAAAGGAGTGTCTTAACACTAGGGGTCCAGGTTCCCCTTTCCTACCCTCTCTTGTGCGACCTAGAACTAAAATAAAATAAAGATTATTTGTTAGTTGTATTTAATGGTATATTTGATGCATTTTTTAATAAAAAGGTGTATTGCGTATTTCCCCCTCCACGAGATAGAAATTAAAGTAATACATTCCCCCGAGTAGGTTCCCTAAGAAGAACTAAACCACTGTGCCACAACTATATCCTATATATATATCCTTTATATCCTATATATCTTGAAAGCTGTTTTAACATGATATCCAAACTCCGCCCTCCATACTGTATCGATCGTCAATAATACATTAAACATTTTTCTCTCAACGAAAATACTTAACCTATTGTTATGATTTTAAAATCCTAGGTCTTGAGATATCTCTCAACGATGTACATTATTGGATACAATAGAAGTAAAAACATTAAGAACGCGATGATTGTTTAATTTATTTATTAATATTTTTATGTTTTTCGTTAAACAATATATTTTTTAAAAAGGTTACGTATGCCAATATATTATCGTGTTCTAAAAAGTATTAAATTTTATTACATGAGCCTATACTCGAGTGGTTTTCTTCGTTTCACCCTTCAGGCCCTGACTCCATCATCAGACCAGCTTCGTGATACTATACACTCACTCAAGCTATGAGTAAATGCCAATTTTCATAAATACATTTACTAGTAGGTTAAGTTCAATTTCTTTGAATATATTACATTTTTTTGCTTCATGATGTAAAGTGAAGTTCCCAGGTATACTCTAGCTATACGCATATAGCAGTGTAGGCAGAGAAAACCTGAGAACCTAGGGATGAGACAATCCGTTTCTTATTAAGATACTGAAAAGATTGAAAATTTCTTTCGCTCGAGTAAGAATTGAACTCACAACTGTCCCGTTAAAGCCGCAGTTGTAACTTATACTTGAGTTAATAAATAAAATAGTATTATAAGAATTTACAAATAAAATAACCTTGTGTTCCGTACATTTATTTCTCTTCTTTCAAAAGCTAACTCTAATTAAGTAAATGGTTTTCTTTATATTCCAATAAAAGGATCCCATCAAAGGGATCATGTTCTCCAATAAACTAATTACATAACTTCTTACGGATTTTGTATAGCTTCATTTGATTAAAATTATTTCTCGATTTATTTATGAATTGGTTATTTCTTTTATAAAGTACCTGGCTAAAGAAAAAAACTAATTCGATCGAATTTCGTTTCTTTAAATTAAAGCGACTGAGGAATTGCTTAAATGGAAAACCTAACTCGTTAAAGATATAAAGTTATTCAGATTACTTTGAGCTTTGATACTTTTAATCATAATTATTTTATACCTGGGGAATGTATACATATGTACTTACATTCCCCCAAATAAGATTTAAACCCAAAACTATCTCGTACAATTTACAAAGACAGTTTTTACACATATTTTTCATTGTTACAGGTGATTACTCCTTAGATATAAGAGAAGTGTCTCTAGAAGACGACGGGAAGTACCAGTGTCAAGTTAGCTCCGGTCTTAACGGTAAGCTTTGTTTTCTTTAAAAACATATTTTCTTTTTATTTACTATAGTTTCTTGGACAAGTAATGTACAATTTTTATTTTATTTTTTACTCAAATGAATGTAGCTTTGATTTGAAAAATTTAAGAATTAAGAGGATTTACTCTATTTTTCGTAGCCAACCAAACTACGAAGTTTACTTGTTAAATGGTAAATATTGATTTCTAGTAGGCCTTAATAGGTCTTGAATTCAAATTGAGATTTGATACATATTATCCATCCATATAATATGTATCAAATCTCAATTTGAATTAGGGGAGGCCTATGTCCAACATGCTACAAATATGCGAAAAATGCATACAAAATTCCATAAACACAGCAGAACGTGCAGAACGTGACAGGTATTGGATTCGATACCCATTCGAGGAAGTGGAATATTGAATATTTTAATTTCTTGTTTGCCGGAAATTGAAGAACGAAAGTGTCTTAATGGGAATGGAGTATTTTAAAACTAGACTGAAGCTAAAAAAATCATAATTATCATTATCCCAGCTTTCCCCGTTCTACATAGACTCCCCCCAAGGACTTCCTTGGCGATCCTATACCTCCCGCATCCAACAGCAGTAAAAAATTATAGTACCGGCGAATTACTGCAATTAGTCTGTACCGACTTTTATCTTAAAGACTGCCATTTAATGTCAATTTACTTATCATTTATTAAATTAAGATGTTTATCTCGTTAAATTTTATATGTAAGAAGTCATATTGAATACTTAATTAATAAAAATTTATACTTTTTTCATAGTTTAAATTAATTTATTCATAGTCATTAAGTATTAAAATGATCGTAAAAACGTATAAATGTTGTTTGCTACTGGCCGTAAAAAACGAGACCTTTCCCTATTAAGGCAAGTATTGCTACATAGTTAATATTATTTTTTCTAGAGTTTTCGAGGCCGTCGCGGCGTGGCGCAAGGGACAAGGCACTGTAACGCGACGGTTATGGGTTCGATCCCCAGTGGAAGATATGAATTATTATTTATTAATATTTGTACTTCTTCGCTCTTGAATCTTGCAAAAAATTCGATTATCGCCTTCTGCCTTAATTACTTTATTATATATTATATTATATTTTTTTCTATTCTAGGTGAACCACCGATCCGTTCAAGATACGCCCAACTCACTGTGCTAATAGCGCCAGAACCTCCGAGGATATTACAAGGTGCCTTCATAGATGCCATTGAGAACCAGCCTGTAGATATAGAATGTGTTTCTGAAGGTGGAAAACCTGCTGCAGAAGTGAGTGAAATAATTTATTTTATATAATTACTAATACGTAGTGTTAGGACACTTCATTTTCCACAGCAAAATTTAGGAGATTTTATGATTGCCCCATATGTACAAATATACTATAGTCCAGAAAACTGAGAAGGAGACGTATGAATACTAGATACATTTTTTTTAAAAATGTTACTAAAATATTAGCTAGTAGTCTAAAAAAATCTTATGTAATTCTTAAACTACTGTAATCTCTGCAAATTTTTTCCCAAACGCTATACAAAATTGTAAAACCCACTTGAATTATCATCAAATATTTTAAACAAAACAAATGGGTTTCATCTAAAATTATATTGAAATTACATAAATCAGATTAGGTCAGTTTAAAATATACTCATAATAAGTATAAACATAAATTTATTGTAATAATTTTAGTATGACGCAATTATTTACGTTGTTGATGTAATAGCAAATTACAATGATAAGGTGAAGATTGTGGATTCGATTTCCATCTGAAGGAATATTTGTGCCGTAGGAGAGCTTTTACTAATTTAATAAAGGTTTAACTAAAACATACTTTTTTAACTTTACGCTTTTTGTTTTTGTGCTATTTATTTTATTGTTAAGTAAAAATAATATAAAAATAACAATTCCATAGAGCGGGAATCAAACCCACAACCATTACGTCCGATTGTCTCGATAACCTCTTAACCACTGAATAACAAAAATATTATTAATTTGTACACCAAATGAAAAATAGTAGCTTTAAGTATTAGTTCTTTGATTTTAAAAAGCTCTAACAATTTATAGCTTTGTAAGCTTGATTGATGATATCTAAGTAGGCGTTGTAGATTAAATAAATAAGTAAATACTATCTTTTTAGAGCAAAACGTGGGTAGATGTATATTTATGATATTTTATGTTTTTAAAGTTTATTTACGTTGTTATATTTTATTGGTATGGCTATTTGGTATACTTAGGAAATATTTCATAATTGTATGTCCAATTATAATAGTTAAATAAAGTACATATTACAAATAATATATTGACATGCTGGTGTTGGGTTATCGTATCGTAGCGATTGAGAGAAACGTGACGGTTACGTGTTCGATTCCCATTCGAAAGAATAAATTATTTTAATTTACGCTCTTTGGATGTGAGTAGCGTGGTAGAACTCAACGCTGTTTTGTCTAAAAGCCAGCAACGTAACACTCAATGTCCTAAAAATTGTGAGACAAATGGGTAACGGAGTGGGCAAAATATATAATATTAGATTTTCTCTGGCTTCTCTGAAAATAGAGAGAAAAATCAATTACAATTCAATTTTTGTATCAAAATCTCTATTATACTACGATATGTTAAAATTCAAACTAATTAATACAATTATACTAGAGTCGATAAATTTTTAATTAACATCTGATCTGAATTCGATTTAAATAATAATAAATACGGCGCGTATACGTTTCGTAATTAACACCTCAGCTGTGATATTAGCAAGTATATTATTGTAGAGATATCTAAATAGTTTTTATTAATAAATATTAATTAAGAAAATTCTTATAATATTTATAATTTAGTTGTACTTGTATTTTAATATTATACCCTTATTTAATATATTTATTGTAATTCAATGTGATGGTTACGTCATGAATGGATTTAAATCACGTTTTAGACAGATATACTTACGGCGTTAAGTTGCGCTTCTTAATACATAATATGTTTATACGGATGAAAAGAAAATAATATCAAAAAGCTAAAAAAATATACTTGTTAATGAAAAATAAAATAATAACTTTTCTTTTCAACAGATCACATGGGTCGATGGAAACCAAGTAGTCATAAAGAAGAATGTTGAAAGCAGGATAGAACTGTTACCAGATGAACTAAGATACAAAACTAGGTGAGCCCTATTTTATGAATAAAGTTCTTAACTTTAATCTCATCACATCATTGTTCCTGGCAAGCTTTTATTGCTATATACAGTTGTAATTAAAAAAACAGTTTTACGAATTAAGTTACTACCTAACTAAGGATACTCCGTTCTCCACTTCTTTTTCTCAGCTGAATTTTCAACCAGAGCGGAGAAATGAAAATAAATAATATGTAACCATTCCTTAAAGTGGAGATCAAACCTACAATAGTCGTATTTAC
Organism: Heliconius melpomene rosina; assembly: GCF_056956725.1. NCBI lineage: Eukaryota > Metazoa > Arthropoda > Insecta > Lepidoptera > Nymphalidae > Heliconius > Heliconius melpomene. The sequence continues at coordinate 3,201,150 of NC_140389.1, read as the reverse complement.
AGCCAAATGCTGTCCTACTGCGCCACGATGGCCTCAAGCTAACTAACAAGAATTAATTTATTAAATACAATATTAAATTTATTAAATATACTATTTTACGAGTACTTTTATATACATTATATACAAATTTACATATTTTCATTTCTTCGCTCTAAAGTCGAGGTAAACGGCGTTGAGTTCTGCCACTCAAATCGCAATACCTCCGGAATTCGGCAGAAAGTGGGGAACGGGAACTTAACACTAGATTTCCCTCTGCCTACCTTGCTATGTGCGGGATACAGCGTGAAGCTGATTTATTTTATTTAATTATTACGATTGTCTATACAGATCAGTCCTGCGGTTAATACCTAACAAGGACCACCACAACCAAACGATAACTTGTCAGGCGCAGAACACCGCGGACAGGGCGTATAGGATGGCCACTGTACATATAGAAGTAAGGAAATTAACTTAAATATCTTGACTTAGTAGATTTATTAGATTTTATTAGCGATGGTAATAAATTCGAACCCCATTTTGATTTCTGTTCTTAATTTCATACTAAAATTCTAAATCCTTTAAATACAGGTTAAATACGCTCCAAAGATAAACATATCGGTTGTTTCCCAAGTAATTAATAAGAAGATCCCGGAAGGCAGTGAAGCACGGGTTCGGTGCTCGGTTGATGCAAATCCACCTGCACAGCTGTACGAGTGGTATATAAACAATAACCCTGTTGTTGGAGATTATACTGATGAAATGGTAAGTTATTTTAAGGTTATAGTAATTTTCGTTGTATCCCGCATATGGTAGGATAGGCAGTAGAATCATAGTGATAAAACACCCCGTTTTATTTCTATCCGCCCAATTACAACACAGCATATGCCTGTAAACGTGAAGGTTGTGAGTTCCCCTCCAATTCGGGGGTTTTTTTTTAATTTCTCCGTTTTGATAACAAGTTGAGTTCCACCACTAATATTTTCATTTATTCACTCTGGCACCAAGCCAATTGCTCGGCGTTGAGTTCCCCCACTCAACACGTAATGTCTTGATTCACGTAAGTCCGTAATTCTACGGAAAGTGGATGAGAATGGAGTGTCTAAGCACTGGGTTCCCACTGCCTACCCTGTTGTATGCGGGATACAGCGTGAAGTTGATTTACATGTACCTGCGTACATATGATGTATGAGCTAATAGCCTAGGGATTCAAGACGTAAAGCATCATCATATGGGTGTTTCATATTTAACAGGATAGTTCAGGGTGCTGTACAGTACTAGTTCCAGTGAATGCGATACAGCTTTTTTTCAATATTGTTTTTTTTTGTGAACCTACTTTTTGATGGACTTAAAGTTTTCTTTGTACATTTATAAGCAAAAATTTAAGCGTTACTGATGGTGAATTATATACTGAAATTAATCCTTTTACAATTTTCGCTTATACAAGTATTTTTGGTAGTTTAAATATTATCATAACCATTTTATGAGACCAAATTTTGTTACCAGACTGCGTCCGAAGGAAGATATTCTATTTTGGGTGTACATTTGTTTGGCATACCTCACATCGCAAACGGCTAGATAGTTTTTGATATTTCATTTTTTATTCTTAGTGGAAAGTACATAATCGCAATGGAAAATAATGAAAAATGGATTAAATATGAAAAGGGCATAAAAATTTTTATATATACAATTTAACTTCATAGTTCAAACGCTAACGAAAATATTTTATAGCATTTTCTACAACTACATCACAAGCTTTAGAAACACAGAACAGCAATGTAGCTTCAGTATTAATTCGAAATGAAGGCGGGGGTTGTTTAAATGAAACGTAGCTACTACGTACTACGTGTTACGTGCGCACGTGAATGGTTATATCTGCTATATGACCTACTATAGGTTTATTTTTTTAGCTTCACGATGTATACTGCACTGCTTAGTAGGAAACCTAGGAACCTAGTGTTAGGGAACCTAGTAGGCGGAACTCAACATCGTGCTTTACCTCGATATCAGGGCGAGGAATGAAAATATTAATTTAATTTCGTTAAGGGGAAATCGAACCCGCGACCAGTCGCGTTTACAGTTGCACGTTTGTGCCCCGCGCCACTCAAATTTTATAAGTAACTGTTATATATTTCTGCATAAGTATATTTATTTATTACTTTTTATAATTTTCTCTAATATGTAGTCTTTTGTTTTAGATCATCTTCAATGTAACACGAAAACACAATAAGGCGAAAGTCAAATGCGAAGTAAGCAACTCCGCGGGCAAAAGCGAAGCGTCACTGACTCTTAACGTGACTTGTAAGTGTTTTATTTTGCGGAGAAAGCATAGTGTCCCGTCTCTATATTAAACATTTCATAGGTTCTGTTTTTAATTAATTTTTCTATAATACTTTTTGATATTTAAAATAACACTATTTATACAAAAACTGTAATGAAAATTAATTCCTTTTAAGAAGTAATTACCCTCTTTATTTTTTAATTTCAATGAAATTAACATACAATTAACATTTAATCCGCACAGATCCACCCTCATTCCGTACTCGACCTCAAGACATCGAAGCGGCTGTCGGTTCTACCGTCACTTTGAGCTGTGACGTCGACGGTCACCCGCAACCGGAGATACGGTGGTTGTTCCACGAGACGGGACGGATCGGGGTAAGTGATTACCATGGCACCTATTATATTGTGAACAAATAAATAAAACTTAGCTTCACGCTGTATCCCGCACTGAGAATGGTAGGCAGAGGAAACCTAGTGCTAAAACACTCTGTTCCCCACTTTCCGCCGGGCTTGTGCCTTGGTGTCGGAGTGATGAAATGAAAATATTAATAAAGAGATTTAGGTTAGGTGTGCTAAAAAATCAGACCCTTTAGATACTTTCAAAAAATAAATGTAACGTTTTTATATGAACGAGTAATATTTTCAGCAGGTCAAGGGGAAGTCCCCAAATATTAAAGTGTACGTCGACGAACGAAGCGCCGGACGATACATTTGTAAAGCAAGTGTAGAAGGTTATCCAGATATTGAGAGTGAAGCGACTATATTTATTAAAGGTTAGTTGTTTATAACTTTAATATAAATTTTTAAATAAATTTAAGCCGAGCATTTATCTTTTACATTTTTCTGAATTTATGGGGGTAGGTATAAAAAAACTAGTGTTAACAAATGATTGCGTTTTTAGCCATTCTGTCTCACCAAACACATTTTTAAAATGTTCAAAAAAATTAATAACGATTTTAAATATTTAAAATCATAAACGTAATAGACTATATACGTTGGTTCATGTTATGCGGTGGAATCCAATCCTCTTTGTCTAAAAACACCGGGAATTACCGCAATTGAAATTTGAACTCATAACCATCGTGTTCGTTCATGCATAACACAACTAAGCCACGATATCGTCCATATCAACTGATTTACACAAATAATTTTATATTCAAAAATGTAATTCATATTATTTAGCTCTATGTTGAATCCCGTATATAGTAGGGTATGTTGAACGAACTTAGTGTTTAGACACTTCACTCCCCACTTTCCGTCCAAATTTTAGAACATTTTGGGTGAACTGGCGGAACTTTACACCATTCTTTGTCCTGTTGTTTTCTTACCAGAGGAAGGCAAGAAAAATATTCATCTCCTCGAGTGGGAATCGAACTTAAAAAAGTCTCGTTTACAATTAGACGTTGTACTGCAGAAGCAACCACTATTATTTTTTGTATTATGTGTATTTAAAATACAAATTTTACTATTTCGTAGATTTTTTATAATTATTTATGCATAGAACACTTAATTTCACTTTTGGTGTTTAAATTATGTTAATTTTATACAAGCTTCATCTAAATTATAATTAGTTTAATATATCAGTTTTCTTTATTTTTTTATATTACGTTTAATATTTTAGTGCCACTGTAAACGCGACAACTGTAGGTTCGATTCCCTCGAAAGCGTCTAAATGGAAACCGTTCATAACACTAGGTTCCCAGGTTCCCTCAACCTCTACTCAAAACTAGCTAAGCTAAACTACACATGCTATATATATCTAATCAAAAAGATAAATATTCATACAACATTTTAATAGACGCCGTGATCTCGGGCACGTCGTTAGTTATTCTAAAAATTACCTCTTTAGCTCAGATTAATTAGGGTTGCATCTATGAGAGTTCGTGCTTAGAAAATTAACTCGTTAAAAGATAGGAGTGAAGCAAAGTGACAACTCTCTCAAAGATGGAAGGAGTTGAGATTTACCCTTTTTTAATTCCCATTTGCCTTCTATTACTTTGCTGTTATAATCCGGATATTCTTACATATTTTTTGCTTGAATTCTTTATTATTATTTTTTCGCCATGTTTTGCCTCGACACCAGAGCGCGGAAATGAAAATATTAAATACTTCATTCCAAGAGTGGCAACCGAACCCCTAACCTGTCACGTTAACAGTCACACGCTCATACCCCTGCGCCACCACTGGCCTCAAATCTTTATCTATCGTAGAAACAATATAAATTACAATAGAAGTTGTAGATATACAGAAGTTTTATAGTTTCCTTTCTAAGAAATTATTATATTAATAATTAAGATGTAAATTTATTACTTTGACACTCTATTCATCAACCCGACGTTATGAGCTGTATAACGTTACTAAGCTGAATTAGTACGGAGCATGGGGGTATTAACGTATTGTATTACATACAAAATTGTACACGTAAAATAGTCGTAAAATAGAAATGGTGTTATCTTGGTACTAAATCGTATTGGGTTTGGGTTCAAATCTACGTTTTTTTTGCCTCTAGAGCCGGTTAAGCAAAGAAGAGCAAGCAAAAAGCATATTTGGCTTCTTATAATTATTAAAATGCAATGTGTTTATTTAACATAATAATTTTTTATTCATTTTATTTATGCACGTATCCTGCACATAGCAGGGTAGGTAGAGGGAACCTGGCAACCTAGTGTTAAGACAGTCATGGTTGTGGGAGTGATATTGCCTCGGGGGATATGATTATGTTTATTTTTACTGTGAGGAAGTATCGTAGATCACGCAATATCTCGAAAGTTGGACTAAAAGTGGGAAACGGAATGTTTTAACACTAGGTTACCTACCCCGCTATGTGCTAACAAAACCTTTGATGCTTATCACCAAATTTATTAATAAAAAATAATAATTGCTGTTAAATAATAAGAATATTTCTTATAGGTCCTCCCAAAATCCTGTCTAATAGGACACAACTAGGATCAGAAGGTGAAAAAGTGATAGTGGAATGTGAAGCTCTATGCGTCCCCAAACCAGACGACATACGGTGGTACTTCGAAGGAAAAGAAATTAGCGTTATTCAAGATCCGGTAAATATATATATTTTTTTATATTTCTGTTTAAAATTATGCAAATTTTCATGGGGTGTTAATGGACACTTATATACGTTACCTAATTATATCCTTTCTCTTTGAACTTGGCATTCATTTTAATTAAATAAATTTATATACACCCGTATATAATCTATAAAAATGAGGAAGTTCTTAGGGTCGAACAACCCTTGTATTTTCTTTTTGTTTTTATTTGTTAATCGTAATATAAATTTATATCCATAGAATGATTTGTATGTAGTCGTTATCTAAATGAATAAAGCTTTTTCGTAACTTGGTAACTATGTTTCAAAGCTGAAATTTAGCTCAGCTTCTTTAAGTGGGCGCTATGGGTTCGATTCTCATTTAAGGGAATGAATTAGTTTCATTTTCTGGTTTTAATAACAAGAAAAAGTGCGACGTTAAGTTACGCTTTTTAAAACGCAATTATCCATAAATTGAGCGGAAAGCTTACCTCTGTGATATGGCGTGAAAATAGAAAAAAAATTACCAAAACACACATAAGGTCACTAAAACTATAAAATATATGAAGTACGAGTATATTCAATTTTAGTACCGTAATATACCACCTGGTGCTGTCACTACTGTTATATTACAACGAATGGCTACCCATATTTACCTCATACGAAGCTTTAACTGGCCACTTACGTTCAATCAATTTATACAACGGTTGCTAATAAAATTACATACGTATGAACAGTTGTATAATATAAATATATTGTTTTATATAAGTTGTATAATATAAATATATTGTTTTATATAAGTTGTATAATATAATATATTTTCATTTATAGTAGAATGTGCAAAAAAATTGTGTTAAGACACTCCGTTCTCTACTTTCCGTCTAATTTGAGCACATTGCTTGTTGACTGTCGAAACAAAATATATATTTTTGCAATAAAAATATATAATTATTATATTCTAATAGAAAATGTATTCTAGGATTACGCAAAACTAGAAGAATTCTTACCAGGTGGTATAGTGAAGTCCAGTCTAGTGATACAAGCAAGTCAATCTAAGCACTACGGCGTTTACAACTGTAGTGTCACCAACGAGTATGGGAACTCAAACGCTGCTATCACATTGAAGCCCACGAGTAAGTATTGCTCTGAGTAAATAATATTTTGTTACTGTTACTTGTTAGTGATGTTTTGTTACCGTTACTTGTAAATGATATTTTAGTACTGTTACTGGTTTAGTACTATTTAAATTATTAAATGTTTTGAATTTTTAAAATATTATTTGGTCCTTTTTATATTACTATATTAATCTATATTTTTTTCACATGTATATAGGTCGTGTAATTTTATTCAACAACTTCTATTTAGCTAAAAAAATAATAATATTTATTTTAAAAAAATACTTTTTGTTACAGAAACACTACCGCTCTTCATAATATTAATAGGAGTAACATCTGGTATAATTGTTTTCTCCGCGTTCGTCATTCTCCTGATTCTCTGTCACAGAAGAAGAAGGAGGAAACCAGTAAACGAAAAACCCGATGTGACAGTTACCGATATGTATAAAGAAAGCGATCGATCTTCGAATATAAGTGATTTGAAATTACAGTTGCCTCAAAGTGATGGGAGTTACGATTTGGTAAGTAAAATTTTACTCTTTGTGGATAATCTTCCCTTAGCATCCTATAACCACCCTATATTAACACGCATATTATATACTCTAAATACTAATTTCACTTTACCTAACCCCCTACATATATGCGGGAAGTGCGTGAAACTAATATTATTGCTACTATCGATCGTATACTGTATTTCCACTATAAATAGAAAATTAAATGTACGTCACGCGTACAATACAAAGTTTACGCTATTAATGTCACGTCACTCAAGAGACTATTAAACGCGCAATTGTGCGCCAAATTACTAAAATCTGATTACGACAGAATCGGTTACAATTTAATTTGTCTATGTAACGTTGATGTAAATAATAGTGGGATGATTTTTATGAGATTGTAAAATTAAAATAAATAAAACGATATTAGTAATTTTATTTTAGACAGTGGAGAGTCGTAGCTGTAGGTTTTTTCCTATCCTGCTAAATAAATATATAATAATCGAGACATTGTGTGTTCAATAAGACCTTAAATAATAAATATTAATAAAAAATAAACTAGCTAACTCCATTTCTTAGGAATATACAAATTCCGATCGGTCAGACGCCAAGAACGGGGGGCTTCCCCTCGCCGGGCCTGTGACACTGCCCATACACGACGAGCCAATGATGCAGTTTAGATATAGCAACGATTATTCAGATCCGGCGTACGCGGATAATTATTTTAAAGTAAGTGTTTTTGATTATTTTTTAATAATTATCTTGTGTGAAAATTTGGCATTCTCCTCCTCACCTACAAAACCTACAATTTTTCTAAATTTTTGTATATTTTTAAAACAATATTTTTTAAATATATCAATTATATTATTGTATACTTTGTAATAGAATCCAAACGCCTACATCTACGACTACCCGCAAGGCTACGCGCCGCCGCCTCACTTGCGAGTACAGTCGCCGACATTGGACGTGCCTACTAGGTAAGTTATATTTTATTATATCTTTTAATGTTAATTTGTTTTTTTAGCTTGGCGTTGTATCTTGTACATATCAGGGTAGACAAAGGAAATTGCGTTTTGAGTGGCGAACTCAACTCAAAACTCAAACTCAAACAGAGTTTCTTAAGTTTAGGTTCTCTGCTTACCCTGTTATATGCGTTTAAAAGTGTGAAGTAATGTTTTTTTCGTTTCACGCAATCAGGTCTCTCCAAGGCTCTCTAACACGTAGCGTGGATACCTCGTCTACTCTACCATTGTCGACGGGCTCGCCGTCACAAAGCAACTCGCTACAACGAACGAAACACGATACAGATGCTATAAACCATTTAGGGTTACCCAGTGGAGGGGAGGGTAAGTGTTTCAATGTTATCTTACGAATATTTTAAAAGTAAAAGTTTGTGAGTCACGCAAAAACTACTGAACGGATTTAGATAAAACTTTACCATAATTATACACAAGAAAGAAAAGATTTTGTACAATTATACTAGCTATAATATAAGATAAGCTTAAACTTTCGGTAAATACTGTATATATAAAATTGAAGAAATATTTAAGAACATAATATTAGTCTTATAATTTCTTTTTTTTTTAATTTAGCTCCACAAGTCCCAGTGTACAGTCAGCAAAGTAAAGGCGGGATCGACCCGCGTTACTCCGCTACATATGGGAATCCCTACCTTAGAAATAGTTCTGCAGGTAAGCTTTCATGTAACATATATTTAGTTTTTATTTAATATATTTTCTTAGTTAATACATTTTATTGAATTATTAATTAATTTTTTATTTTAATTTAATATTTTTAATTACGGTATGGGATAAAAAAAAATCAACAAATATTTTAATTAGTGGCACTTTTTTGTCGTTCGATTAATCGTAACCTTAAGTAACCTTTAACCTTTTCAATATACTCATGGAAATAGGTATATGACTAGTAAAAGTTGTTTTAAAGTTAAAATACATATATAATATATCAAAAATAATTAGAAAATAATATTAAAAAACAAATAGAATTATTTAAGACGTAGTGTTAAAATTAGCTTGTAAATTATCATAAAGTTATACAGTTTCTAAAGCCTTTGCATCATCTGTCTTCTAACTTATTCGTGCTCGCAGCTAACACATAGCTCGTCGAAACAATTTTGATTTGTTATGCTAGGAAATATACGCTATATTTATTTATATGAGAAGCTACATTTATATACATAAAATATTTATCTTTCACAAATATTTATATAAATAATAAAAAATACATTAAATTATCCTAAAAGTGAACACAGCGAAACCGGCGTCGACACCCGCCCCGCCGCCGTACTCCGCCCGTGTACCAGGTACATAGATATTGTAGGTAAAGCTTATTTGTAAGCACGGTGTTTGCTAGCTGGTTATTTGTTTGTATAATTGGTTATGTTATTGTATAATTAGTTATGCTATTGTATAATTTATTATGTAATTGTATAAATCTTTCTTCAGTATCTAACAATTTTTCTTTAGACTATGATTTTTTTATGTAACTGTCTAATTAGTTGTATTAGTATCTAACGAATTTATTATTGTTTATGCATAGTATAAGCTTTTTTTTGCACGTTGTCGTTTGTTACTTATTTAATTTAGTTTTTGAGTTTTACGCATGGAGTGGTGTAAGTAGTGAATTTAATATACAAGGAATTTGTTTTTGAATTAATGTTAATGTATAATTTATTATATTATTGCCTTTCGTGTCTAACAACTTAATTAATATAGTTAAGTTTTTGAATAATCAATAACGAATATTGTTTTTTTTTATTTATTTTCTATGCCTTAAATAGAATGCACAAAACATTTTTTTAAGAAATCAATAAAGATTTCGGAGTGTTTATAAATAAATAAAACTTAATTTTTACATTTTAACATGAAATATTGAATATTTTCGCTCTGGTGTCGTGGCATAGCATATGGCATAGCGGGGGGTTGAGTTCCACCACTCACCGCGCAATGCCTCAAGAAATCAGCGGAAAGTAGAGAGCGGAGTGTCTTAACACTAGGCTCCCCTCTATCTTTCATGTTACATGTGGAATACAGCGTGATGCTGATGTTTTTTATAACATACCAAAGTACACATAGATGTAGACATAGTAGTTTTTTTAATTTTCTTGTTAAAAATAACTCCTAATATTTGCCTTTTATTTTAATGTAATTCATATTTTGTCGTTTTCGTAAATGTGCATGTTTTATTTTGAAGTTATGATTTACGATTTTAACAGCACGTTTTTATTTTGATTAAAATTGCAGTTACATTACCATTTGCAATATCTACGCTGTTAATTCTTAACCGAACTAACAGTGAGTGTGCATTGACTCAGTAGATTTAGATTTTTGGTAGTTTTAGATTATTTATTAATGATATTTTAAATTATTTTCTTTTATAAACTATTAAATAAACGCTTTAAAAGGTTTTGAACCTTAAAATGTCCTAAAAGAGATTTAAATCCAGTCTTATTTCTATAGAAATACGAATTGAAGCATTATTCATCTTTCATACCTATAAACAAATACTTAATTTATTGAAATTTACAGCGCACTAGATAATTTGATAATAATGTCTGGTATTTAATTTTGTTGGTTTATTGTAAATTATATTTAATAGTAACTGTTCATTTTTTGCTTGTTCTCCTCAGAAGAACTGCCTTCAGAGCTGGTAGTAGCTTCCCTGTAGGACAGACACTACTGACATTCTCATTCAATCAGTATGAAAATTCCAAAGTGATTTTTGGCCTAACTGAATAAGAGAAGAGAGATTTTGATTTTTAATATATTTTATATATATTTATGTTTTTGTTAACAGGAAGTGGAAATCGAACGACGACGACAGCAACGCAAGCAACGCAAGCAACGCACGTATAGCAAAAGTGTAATATAAGACTTGTGTAAAATTATAAAGGACTATTTCTATACAATTGTATTAATTGATATAGTATTTGTAATATATTTTGTTCCTCAAGTATTACGACTGAATGTAAATATATAGTGTAGGTGTAAATAGAGAATATATGGACATTTTTTTTTTTATAATGGAAAAAAAAATTGGAATAAAAAAAGTATTTAAAAAAACTTTTCGGCTTTTGTCAGTATCAATGTTGCATGAACCACCGTATAAGTTTTATTTTTTGATTTTGCATATTTTAATTTTAATTATATAATTGTATAGTTTGCTCAAAATGCAATAGTTGTTATAATAAAATAGAATGTATTATGAAACTATGTTTTATGTCAATCTATGTAATTGCCCATTTGGTGCAATAACGACGTAAGTGCGATTAAAAAACTATATATCAATGTACGCTGAAAGATTATTTGAACTTTAAGTGTAAATATGTCATTGTTGTATCAAATTAATTATAATTGTTTGAAAACATTAGCCATGTTTCTTTGAAATAGAAAGAAAATGCTGTTAAAATACCAATTTTTATAAAACGAATCGATTAAAAATATTGTAGACGATAAATCAATTAAATTTAGATAGAAGAAAATATATTAGGAAAATGCCACTTTAGAGAAAAAAAAATAATTCTGTGATAATTTTTATAGTGACAAAGAATTCAATTATTATTATACTGAAACCTTCCTTTTCTGTTTGATAAGTTAATGTTAATTTAACTTTCAGATATTTATATAGTTGTCTCGTTTCGTTTATTATAATGAGAAAAGGAGAGCGATATAAATATCTATCGTATAGTTTAACAGAGACTTTAACACATGGAAAACAAATGTTTTTGTAGACTTATCTCAGAATAATGTGCCAATGTTTAATATTAAATGATTATATACTATAAAGTTTATAATTGACTTAACCAATGATGTCAAAATATAAAATCCAATAGATTTATATTAATTATTAATATTGGCCTATTTGTGTTAACGTGTCATTCTAATTGCATAATATCAACCGGTCTTAAGTAAACAGTGGGTATGTTTGAAATTTAAATAATTTTAAATATTTTAAACGATACCTCAAGTACCTAAATTATATTATTATTAAACGGGTTTTTAATAAGCATTTGGTAGCCTAATATAATTTATATTTATATAATTGTTGTAATTAAAATCATTATAGTTGCACCTTTTCAGGCAAGATTTTGGTAATTTTCTCTTGCTATTTTCCGCCATTCAATAACCGAGAGGAGAAAGGAATAATATATCACTTTCTTTGCTTACATCATAAAATACAAGGCGTTTTCTTACGAAAATTTACTTACGTATATGCAAAATAAATGTAGCAGTTTACACATCCGGTTGATATTATGCAATAGAATGGACAAATAAAGTCTGTATGAATATTTATATTGCAAAACAGTTTATTGTGTGTTTATATTATTTTTACCATTGAATTGTTTAGTTACAATTTTTATTTGTGCTAAATATGCTAGACAGAGAGGAGCTCTGATAGTGGAATCCCCTTAAGGTGTGTAACCTTGGGTTGGAAGTCCCAGGCACTGCTCCGAGCTCCTCTCCACTATGTACATATATATGCACCCATGAATCCATGGAATGCTAAGGAATTACTTTAATATTTGCATGATAGTGTTCTCGTTTGCATGCGAATATAATTTGCCATTTTTTTTTATTTGTTCTCCAAATAAATATAACAAAGAGTATATATTTTTTTCATTTCCCTTTGTGGTATTTTTAGATTTTTTTTATATATTCGCTTTCATAGATCGATGATGACAATTTGTTGAGAAATTAAAAATAAATATTAAGATTATTATAAAATAATACAGCAAAATTGAAACCTCTTCTAGTCTTTTCTCCTAGAGAACCTAGTGTGTTAAGACACGAAACTCAACTCCGTCGTTTGTTTATCAGAGCAAGAAATTAAAATAATTTAAATATGATCGAATGATTACATTAAGATAAGATGAATCCCCGAGTGGGAATCAAACCTACAACCATTACGTTTACATTCAGATGCTGTTCCATTATGCGACCTCAAATAATACAGCAAATATAGTATTATGATATAATATATTTAATACACGCAATTATTGGTATGGTATATAATATGTGGGGGACATGTTCGATACTTTCTAAATGGAAATCTTACGGAAATAAAATGAAAAATTGAGTATCTTGTAACAAATAATTCATCCCACACATCACAATAAAAATGAAATATTATACTTAGATATAATAAAAAGTTATAACTAAGTATTTAAATTTTTATTGCAAACTCCCAGACAACGCAGATGTAGATCAATAATTGAAAATGCAAAAACTGTTTTCATCTGAGTTATTACTTTTTACTTTACGACGTCTTCATTATTAAGACATCAAGTTGTAATGTCTGTTTTTATATCGCAATGTTATTATTATTGCAATGTTATTTACATATATACGCCTTTGTGAATATTTATAAAGGTCATTATGGCGCAGTGGAACGTCTCACTGTAGACGGTTGTGGGTTCTGTTCCTATAATCAATTTCTATGTTAAAATTTGAGATATTTTGTACTGATGCCAAAATTATTTGAATTGATTACCTAAAGTGTTGTTATGGGAACAGAGTGCACTAGGTTCCCAAGTTCCTTCTATTTACCCTGCCATCTACAGGATACAGCGTCAAGCTAAAACAAATAATACCTTATATGGAGAAAACACGACGAGGTTATATAGGCTATGGAGGAGAGAAGATATGAGGTTATATGAGATGACGTTATATAGGATATGTCAATTTTATTTCAGCATTTTCTTTTCACTGTGTATAATTTTTTTTTTTAGTTTTACAAAGAGAGAAACACTATGGTTTCTGCGTAAAGAAATAAATGTAATATAATGAAAAATTAAATGTAATGTAATATTATCATTTTACGCGAATTCATTTGACACGAATATTCAAAGCTCTTAATTAAATTCTTGGAGCGGCGGCTTGTGTTTTTATTTGACTGTTTCGTTCGATTCAATTTTAATTACTACCTATCGAGTGTAAGTTACATGTTTTTTTATTTGTTTCTTTTATTTTTATTTATTTATTTTTACTTCAGGCTGTATTCCACATATGCACTTGTATGAATGGAATAAGTTAATTTCCTCTCTTGTACAAGACAAAGTGCGGCGTTGAGTTTCGCCACTTGACAGACAGACAGACGCGGTTACTCTCGCGATCGCGATTGTTGTAGGTTCGATTCCCACTCGCGGATCTTTCCTCGTGGACTTGCAACTATCGTATTAATTTGATAATAATCATACTAAAATTATTTTTATTTCTACCCTCTTCTAAAACAAAACGGGGCTTTAAAGCTCATCAGCCAATGTCTGGAATTCAGGCAGACACTGTAAAATAAAATTTCATAAAAACAATATAAAATAAAAAAAATAAATGTGGTGTCGTGGGACACCAGGTAGGAACGAAGTTCCTTCGGCTAATGTAGAATCGACACAAATTGCAAAAAAGTCGTGCTCAATTTTATGTAGGTTTTCTTGATTTTTCTCTTAAATTTTGCTGATTAGTTTTTATTTAAGTACAAGAAAGTATTTAGGAAATTCAGTATTTTAGGAAATAATAAATTACTTAAAATAAAAAAAACATCGTAATTCAAATTATCAACTAAAAAAAGAAAGAGGGAGAAAGAGAAAGGTATTATACACTACTCGTCTGTGTATGCGACTGTCGCGCCTGCGCACGTCTCATTTAACGGTTTTATTCCACGCATTTTTCTTACGGTTTTACTATCACATTTTTTTCAGTTCGGTCACGCAGCGAAATCCCTATCCCTTCCAAGCCTGCCGTAAGGAACTTCGTCCCAAAATAAAAAAGTCAAAACTCCCTTTTCCCACAAGTAGGTTAAACACAAATTAAGCAATTTACCGCTTCACATACAAACAGCAATAGCTACTTAAGTATTAATAACCGTGTAATAGGCCTAACTTTTATGCGGACGTTACGTTTACGAGACGTCAATATTTTTCTATACTTTATGACGTACTACGGTTGATGTAACGAAATATATACGTATGGGGGCCCATAGAATAATTTAGAAGTTTTTTATAGAGATTAAAGAGGTTTATTTTAGATTGAGAGTATCCTGCATATATAGTAGAGTATTCAAAGGGAACCTATTGTTCCACTCCGTTTCCTACTTTTTAATATTTGAGTAAGTACTAAGTGTCTAGTTTTGTCTTCTTACCAGAGCGAATAAATGAAAACAATTAATTATCTCTATTGGGATTTGAAATCACCAACATTAAAATATTCTTTCTTATGGCAAAACTTTACTTTAAAAATATTCTAAAATAAATAAATAGATATTATAAAAAAATATTTAACTAGACCCACAAAATTTCAAATTTCTGATTAATTTTTTTACTAAATATCTAGGTAGCACACCAAAAAGTAGCATACAATAGTAAACATAATTACGAATATATATTACGAATATTATGTTCCGTATGACACTTCTATAAATCTTACATCTTAGTATATACCGTAAGTAGGTAAAATAATACCATGCTACCACCATAAAAGCCATGCGATACAAATATTTGTTGATACTCTGTGGACCACAGTCCTGAGTTATAAATGGGATGTTTACTCTAAAAACATTTTTTCTGTTGAAATTTGTTTCCTTGATTCCTCACTATTCTCCGGAATTACAGCAGAAAAATCACTCAAAATAAAGAGAAAAGTAAATAGATTATCTATCTAGTGTTAAAACTTCATTCCCCCCTTCCAGTCCAATTTTAAAGATATTATGTGTTGAGTAGTGAGTAGAAATCCTTATGCTTTGTCTTGTTACTAAAGTGAGGAAATGAAATAAATTAATTCCCCCAAATGGTAGTCGAACCCAGAGTCGTTGCGTTTACTGTACCAAGTATATCAAATGGAATTTACTGCATTAAATATTAAACTGCCTAGAATATAATAATAGCATTTAATTTTTCGTCTATGAACGTGAGAACAACAGTTGTTGGCGGACTTTAACTATTTGCTTAATTTATCTCGCTTGAACTAAGTATTCCAGATGAAATATTCTAATTAGGTAGATGTTTAACTCATTGTGTTTCATTTTAATTAAAATGTTATTATTAGCTTCTTCTCACTGTATCCCGCACATAGGAGGGTAGGCAGAAATCACTCGAAACCTAGTGTTAAGACACTCCGTTCCCATTAAGATACTGCCGTTCACCACGTTCTGCAGAATTCTAAAAGAATTGGGTGTTGAGTGGCGGAATTCAACACCGAGCTTTGTCTTGTTATCAGAGCGACGAAATGAAAATATTAAATATTTAATTACCATATATTTCATATGTGAGAATCGAATCCATGCCTCAACCTTTCCTCCCATAAAATATGACTAAAAATAAAAAAAAATACAACTCACTGATATTCCTAGAAACGTAACCAATACTCAGATAAGTATATAGAATATCCAAGAAATCTAGAAATTTCCACTTAACAGTACTAAATATACGGTTGTTGACCACAGGACCCCATTGCGGTGGAGGGGATCCATCCACAGAATGCAGACGGACCGCTTTGGAAATGCTATAAAAACCTTAAAGGCCTTAAATCTTAAGCTTTAAAGTTCAACTTATACCAATCTTAATTGAATCTCGGTATAAGATGGATGTTGTTCTGAAGATTATCACCATTATGATCTTTCAGGCGTGGTGTTTGGGTTTAAATTTGCTTGATTTGTAAGAGAAATGGTAGTTTTCGAGTGTTTATAATGTGTATTAAATGAATGGTAAGTGGCAATCGTTCATTCGCCGTGTAGTGGACTTATCTGATTTATCTCGAGTCTGCTTAAATAAATATAGAATTAAATTATATTTATTGCAATTATGACTGTAAATATATTTATAGACTAGCGACCCATCGCGGCTTCGCTCGTTTTAATCGCACAATTATTTATATACTTATTTGAATTACTTTCGTGTTTTAATAGCTTAATTATTTGGATACAATATGTAAATAAACAAACACTAAATGTTAAAGGAATAAACGAGAAAAGATAAAAAAAAACAAACATGAAATGAAGAACAGAGTGTCCTTATCCTATATTCTCTCTATTTACTACCCAAAATGTCTCTAATGCTTATAATTTCTAAAAAAAACTCTAAAAATAGTCGTCCATTTAAAATACAATATGTTTAAAAGCAACATATTGCTGTAAAGAGTGGAATATAGCAACTGAGATTCCCATTCTGAATTTTCCGTCTGCTATATAACGATGCCTATTGAGTCGTGCTCAAAGCCTCGCTTTGAAGCAACTTGCATTTCTAATAAACAATTGCATATGTTGGAATAGAACACGTGGTCTTCGTCGAAGTAAACAGTGACTTAGTAATATTGTAAGCTAGTGGTACTTTCTGTCTTGTCCTTCTTCTATATAAATAAGAAAATTCGTGAGGTTAATTGATTGTTTGATACAAAAACTACTGAACGAATTTAGATGAAATTTTACAATAATATAGTTTATATATCGGAATAACATATGTAAAGTTTTTCTATTATTTAGCTATAAGAAGCTTTTAAAGAGCCAGTTGTACTGTGAAGTTGTGGATTCGATTACCATTCGTGGAAATTGAATATTAAATTTCCTCCCTTTGATAACGATGCAAATTACCAAAAACGCAATGCCTCCAGAATTCAGCGGTAAGTGGGGAACGGAAATGTCTAAATGGGGACGAAGTGTCTTAACAGTAGCTGCTCAGGTTCCCTCTGTCTACCCTAAAAAACTAACCCACGACCTTAGATGCTAGAATGAATGCTATTCCACTATGACGATGGAATAAAAATATTAACAGAAAAAGTCACAAGGCAAAGTAATATACGAGTATCTCTAAGCATTTAGACTTTGATATTTGATCTTAATAAAGACAAACAGTTAAGAAGTTTTAAAGTGACTTCTTAGAGGAAGTTCGATTTATATCGAGATACGCTATTACATCCTCGACATGTGATAGCGTTGTATGTTTACTTTGAACTGCGTTTTTTTTTCAAATAGTTAAATATATTAATAAATTACTTCGTGTGCGTTAAGTTACGCTTTGAGCCCTTGGTACAGTGAGATAGCGTGTGATTGTAAACGCGATGGTTGTGGGTTCAATTCCTACTCGGGCAAATGAAATATATTATTTTTTTCGCTCTTTAAAGAAGACAACGCTCGTTTCTAAGTTATGCATGTCAATACGTAATGTCTAAAAATTGGTCCATAAGTGTGAAACGGAGTATCTTTACTCTAGTCTCTTCACCTATTCTGTTATGTGGGAAAAAGCTGTTTGTTTGATATAATTAAAAATACTTTACCGAGTTTGATGGTATCAGTAACAAAAGTAATTTAATCTTATAATAGAACCTGTACGTATCTTTAAGCTAAGGGTAGCATCTCTTATCTTAAAGCTACGTAGGGGAGAGCGGGGCCAAAAGTTCCGATTTTTTTTTAACCTCAAATATTGCTACGAATACTTGATTTTAGTATTTATACAATATAATCAAATTAAACTTACACATCTAGACTTGCAATTAAAACAGTAATTTGGGGTATTCTTTGTAAGACTTTTTTATTATGATTTTTTTTATGACTGAAGTCGGAAAGTAACAACTTACCCCGACTTGGGGCAAGTTGTTAACAGACCGGGGTAAATTGTTACCATATTTTTAAAGCTATTATTTGCAAAATAAAAAACAATAAATAATCGAACAAAGCCTGTTTATTTAAGGAATAATCAACAGTATCATAATAATTACTAGGCGCAAAAACAAATCTTTTTTAACCGACTTCTGTAAGAAAAAAAGATTATCAATTCGACTGTTTCTTTTTTTTATGTATGTTACTTCATAACTTTTGATTAGGTGAACCGATTTTGATGATTTTTTTATTTGAAAGGTAGTGCTTCCCATGTGGGAACCAATTTTTTTTTGGTCTATTTTTGACAATGGTATCTATGAGAAAATCACATAAGTATTAAATTTGTATTGGTACGTGTGCGACAAAATGACGAATAACTCAATATCACGCCAACCGATTCTAATGATTCTTTTCTTATTTGAAAGAATACACTTCAAGGATAGTTTGATGAAAGTTTGGTTAGGTTCTGATTATAAAATCCGGTCAAAATTGAGAAAATTTGTTTTTATTTTGGTAAATATTACTTATACTGGAATAGTTAGATAATAGTAGAATAAGGGAAAACTTTGTTAAAATTATTGTCAGAAGTAAGATTCCCCATCGTTGCATTTCTTTTCAACCAACCTTAAAAAAAGAAGTTTTCATTTTCAACCGACTTCAAAAAAGAGAGGTTCCCAATTCGCCCGAATATTTTTTATGTATTTTCTTGTTAATATACCAAAATGTTAGTTTCCACAAAAATAATACCTAATTGAGTCAAATTTTACATATCACAACAGATGCCACTCGTTAACAACCACTACCACCACAACCAACACTCGTTTAAGAAGTATCCTTTTAAGGTTACTTATCACTTAAAATCGTGAAAGAATTAATTTTGAAGAAAAAAAAACCGAGCCGAAAAACAACGGAAGTAAAAAGTAAAAGATAATTTTACATAAAATAAAACTAATTTAGAGTTTGTTAAACCAAAATAATAAACAAAAAATTTATACCTTTAGGTTTTCGCACTTAATATGTATATGTAATTCTATGGTAACAGTTTTTATCTTATTCCTGCAATCTTTGAAAACTACATCCGCTGCTTTTTGCATCAACTCATATGACACATAACCTCGAGTTGATTTCCGAGCATAAGTCCGCATGTTACTAAATTGCAATATTTTTTAGTATGAAAAATTACAATATTTACATCCCATTATTGGTACAAATGAATTGGCGAAAGTTTTTCGTCACAACAATAGGTCACAACATGCCCCAAACAAAGGGAACATCTAGCCCCAAAAACACGTGTTGAAAAAAAATTAAATATAAATAAGATATAGAAAACATAAATAATTTACAAATAGTGTTCCGAAATAGTAGGTAATATAATGTTAAAAAAACACTAACATACTCGAGGCTAATCGTTAAAATTTGTGAGATAGACCAAAAATATGAAATGCAAAAATATTTACAATCGTGCACCAACGACACCCGTGTGCTATTCCATTGGTTTCGGATGCCACTGGATTGTTCAATATGCTGGCCATGGGTGCGCTATCACATTGCATTTCACTATATGGTTACTAAATATTCCTATCACTTTTCTCCGCGAAATTATTTCCATCGGAACAACTTACCTCGGTAACTTTTAGCCCCGCTCTCCCCTACTTTATGTCTGAAATCAGAATTAGAAAAACAAAAAATCCAATACCAATAAAAAAATGAAGTGATTTCGACGGAGAACAGAGTGTTTCAACACCAGAACAAAATCAAAAACGAATATTTTACATTTAAAGCTAATATTAGGTACTTGCAGTTCGTATACGGTCACTACATGGCTGTGGGTGCGCCTTAACACAATGCCGACATTAATTTGTCACACCAGTGTTAATTGTAAAGATTATATGCTGCAGAGTGTCAAGAAATTATTTTTGTAATTTTTTTTTGTCATTAGTTTTGTCATTTTTTTTTTCATTTATTTATTTGCCATACAAGGAAAAAATAACAGCATTTGCAACAGAGTTGTGCAATAATTTGTATACCGCCATCTTGTTGTGGCGGCCATTTTGGATTGAGAACAATGTTGATTATATGTAATTTCATTGTCATCAGAACTGATGTTGTAATCTAAATTATAGCTTAATTAACCAAGTGGACCAAGGGTCAAGACACTCCGCTCTCACCTAAAAATATATATGTTCAATATTTTTCAAACACACACACATATTTTGTCAAAAATATAACATATCCATAGTATATATATGCACGAAAAATCATACTCTTCTTATTACTACGTTGAAAATACAAGCGTTTAAAAGTAACATTTATCAATAAACCATAATTAATTGAAAATAAATTAACACAAAATTTTTGAGCTTTAAGCTTTAAACAGGTTATTTATATAACATTCATAATAAATAATTTAATTATACAATAATTTTGTACTAGCGCTGTCGCTTGTACCGTCCATGTTCATATGTTAATTGGAGTGGGCCACGGACTATTTCCTTGAAAATATAATTTAAATAATGTATAGTACTTTGTTTGGGAATAAGAAATTTGATGTGCATTTTAAAATTTTGTTGCTAAATAAATTTTGTATATGAAAACTATTAAAGATATTTGTTATAGGTTCACGCTGTACCCCGCACAGAGTAGGGAAGGTAGAGGGAATCTGGGAACCTAGTGCTTAGATACTCCGTTCCTAATAGGACACTTTCGTTACCCCAATTTCCACCGAATTTCAGAGGCATTGGGGGTTGAGTGGCTTTGCCTCCTTAACAAAGGGAGGCAAAGCGGGACGAAACTACTCAAACTATAATTTAAATACAATGATTTCTCTGAGCGGGACTCGAATCTACAACCATCACGACTCACAACGGCTTCTTATTGTTCTTATTGTCTAGATATATATGTAGTATATAATTGTTAAGAAAATCATAGAGACACATTCTACCAGAGTCTAAAAACACTTCCAATTCAAGATCTGTTTGTTTATTTCAGCGTCTTGAAATTGTTGAAATTCTGCTACTATTTGAAGACAAAATTGTTATGTTGTAACAAAACTGAAACGTTTTGGACCTATGCCAACTTGTACTTGCTATAGTTGACTTATAAGACAGATTTCCAATGCTTCAGCTTACTACTATATTTCTCTATAGATATATTATACTAGCGGACGCGCGCAGCTTCGCTTGCCTATTTAAGGGTGAATTCTAATAACCCATGAAACATGTATTCAATGAAATATTTTTAAGTCTAAATTTCAAATTTTATAAAAATCGGTGGCGATTTAAAGATTTTTCCATACAAACTTTCAACCCTATTTGCACCCTTAGGGGGTGAATTCTAGATAACCCTGAAACATGTGTTTAATTATATACGTTTAAGAGTCTGAATTTCAAATTTTATGAAAATTGGTGACGATTTAAAAAAAAATTATACAAACTTCCAACCCCTTATTTGCACCCTTAGGGAGAGAATTCTAGAAAACGATGAAACACGTATTCAATTAAATACTTTTAAAAATCTTAATTTCAAATTTTATAAAAATCGGTGCCGATTTAAAAATTTTTCCATACAAATTTTGAATCCCTATTTCACCCCTTTAGGGTTAAAATTTTTCAAAATCCCTTCTTAGTGGATGTCCAGATTATGAACGTAAACTTTTGTCCAAATTTAACGTTTCTACGTACAGCGGTTACGGCTGTGCGTGCGTCTTACCTCAGTCAGTGAGGACAAGTCCTTTTATATATATAGATAACTATACTATTATATCAAGTGGGAGGAAAAGTGAAGGGCGGAGTGTTTTAACACTAATTTGCCTTTAAATTACATAAAGTAGTGCGTGCATGGTAACGGAACTGAAAACTTCACTTTCCATTCTGACTAAAGCGTATAAACATCTCAAAAATCAAATTACTCACCGCACTACACTCTATATAACTAGAAGTAGCATCACTGTCAGTGAATTTAGTGTTTTCAATAGGATTTTAGTAAATAATACACTATTATATTATACCCGTATTTATCCAACAAAAGGTCACTCACATTATCACGTCTACACCACTATGTAGGTAATAATTTCTAGATTTGAACCTGGACCCTTTCCAACTGTCGTTACAGTCCAGATTAATATAATAACCTGAGCCAGGTCAGTCTTAATTAACCTGAGTAATACACCTAGTATTACACTGAAATTGGATGTATGCACATATACAAACATATATGTATATGTATATATTTTACATTTCGTGTTGTTTTGTGTGACAAATTCATTTGAAGAGAACATAGAGATTTCTCCTTGATTTGTTTTTTCTAACTTAACTTTAACTTCACGCTGTATCCATCGCAGGTTAGGCAGGTTTTAAAACACTATTTTTCCCACTTTCTACTCAACTTCGATCGTAGGTCAAATAGAGGTATCAAACGCCACACCACTATTTAAATTACTTCAACCAGATCCAGTTCAACCTTCAACTAGGTTCCCAGGTTCCCTCTGCCTAACCTAGCAGGTTATAATATGGAACTAAACAAAAGAAAGGCTATTATAAAAGCAAAGTAAAATTCATTAAAAAATTGCAATTTTTACATAGCTTCACGTCAAATTAGCTCAAAGTGAATTTAATAATAAAGAAACTATTATATAAAATATAGATTTTAATTAAACGCCGTAGCGTTCTTTGTTGCGGCTTGTTTGAGTCGGGCGCAGACTCATCTAATGCTAAATACTTACTTAGGTGTAATTTTCTAAGGTAGAACTACTTTTTGCTTCATGTAAGGTAGAAACAAAAAGTAGTAGTAGTCTTGGAATGTGTAAATCATTAAGTGTGTGGAATAGCCATATGTAGTAGGGTAGGCAGAAGGAACCTGGGAACCTAGTGTTAAGATCCTCCGTTCCTCACATTCCGTCAATTTTTCGAGTAATTGCGTGTTGAATATGTGAACTCAATGCTTATGGTTTCTGTTGTTACTAGAAAGAGAAAATGAAAATAATTTGTTCTCTCCACTAAGAATCGAATTTACAATTGTTGTAACATTATTTACAACATTATTTTCCTGTTTAAGCAAAACTGTCTGAGCAACAACGCACTATATCTAATTTTTTGTAATAATTTATTGCGTTGAATTTTATCATTCAACACGCAGTTTCTCTCTGTATACATACTATAAGAGGGATAGTGCGTGAAACTAAAGAAAGTTTTTTTTATACAATTCTATACTATAAACAAGAAAATATACGGAACATCGATCTGTAATCCACAAAGGGGACAAACAAGTATTAGTACAGTGGAGAATACGACGTGAAAAATCGTCGGCGAACGCTACATTTTTCACCTTTCATATAGAGACGAGCTCGTGAAACAGGATGGCGATTTAAAAATACTAGAAGGGGATTGTTTGTTATATAAAATGATTGTGGATTCGATTTAAGGGAATCGCTATAATCTATACAAATATAAAGTTGTAACTGATTGCTGCGTGTACATGGAAAGTATAAGAGAAAACCTATTATTGTAGGCATTTATCAGTGTAATTAAATCAATAACAATACTTATATTTTTTTTAACGCCATAATAAAAAAAAACAAAACGTGCTGTAATGTAGGTGGTATAATTAAAAAAAAAAATCGAAAAAAAAATCAATTCGAACTAGTAAGTTCCTTAGATTGGCGTGGTCAACCAAACGAATTCTTTAACTTTATTAAATTAGAATATAGATAATATGTTACGGCCCTGGATTGTCTAAAGAGATACTTATTAAGAGATAAAAAAATATAATAACAAATTTAAAATTTAAGATGCATTAAGCATAGTGTTTCTACATAGCAAAGGAAAGAAGCCTACATCACCCTCCAATTGCTACACCCTATAAGATTTTTCTTAAAAACCATTTGTCAAAATCCAAAATCTGAACTCCTCATATCCAACTATCAGCACACATTTCTCTACATCCACGCCGGCCGTGATTTATGAAAGCAACGCCCAAAACATTTTAATTAGAAAGCCGACGAGTCACTCAATGCGATATTGATTTATTCCATTTTCGCCTATCGGCTAATAACTTCTATTATTCATGGATTGGAAGATGTGACCTGTATTTTGTTATAGTTTCCACCAGGTTTATAGGTATTGCAAAGTATATGGTCTAGTTTGTTATCCTGATTTTTTGTTCAGCTTCCCGCTGTATCCCGCACATAATAGGGTAGGCAGAGGCAAGCTAGTGTTGAGACATTCCGTTCCCCCCTTTCCGCCGATTTGTTCCAGGTATTGCGAGCTGACTGGCGAAACTCAACGTCGGGCTTTTGACTTGGTGCCGAGAAATATCTCATCGATATATAAAATTATCTAGTAGTAGTAGCTGGTCCATTCTAAAGTTCAAGAAATAATGAAATGGCACAAAGTAAAAGTTATTCCTCTTGGTAGGCAGTTTTCGTTGAGAAGTAAAAATTTTTGAAAATCAACACCGTTGTGGTCCAATAGGACAGGGTCTGACTGTAAATGGTATGGTTATAACGTCGATTTCCATTCGAGGTGTGACAGTAAGTTATTTTCTTTACCTCCTCGGTACAACAAAGCGGATTGAGTTCCACACATGAATAGCAATAAGACTCTAAAATTTCAACAATAACGGTAATAGTAAATGGAAGTAGTACGGAAATGATCGTAAATCAACACAAATAAAGTTGCCGGCGGTTGCCGGAAATACTAATTACTAAATGCTGTTTCTTTAGTGTAAGAAAATTCAAACAATAAAAAATACTGGGCAAAAAGTATAAATGTTGCCTTAAGTAGATTTTGAACACACAATGTCAACCACTGACCCTACTGCCATTAACCACCACCGATGCCATATGGTATGGTTCTTTGGGGTTCTTATTATGGGGTTCTGAGCCCGAAGTTTGACAAAAACGGAACAAACATATCACTGTCCTAGAATTTAATATCGATTTAGTGCGAAAATAGGAATACTAAGTTAGTCTGGTTGCGAAAATACTTTTTAGATTATTTAAACTTCGAGTTTGACTATTCGAGAGTCGTGACACTTTAACTACCTTTCAGTTAACGTCGCTGTGAAAAATGAAATTAATTTCTATAATTTCGAATTACCTGACTCTCTCTATTAATAACTTTATATAATGTTTTTTTTTATTATAACACGCGTACAGCAGAGCATCAAAGGGCATCTACTGTTAAGATACTCTGTTCCTCATTTCCTTCCAATTTTTAAAGGGAATTAATAATTTTGTTTTTGTTCATCACGTTTCATCCCAAGCCCAGCCAAGTTCCCCAAATAGCAGGAGAGGTAAACAAAACCTGGGAACCTAATGTTAAGACATTCCGTTCCCATTAAGACACTTCAGTTCCCGACTTAAATCATAAAATATTACAAATATATTATCTGAAATTCACAAATTTGCTGTCGTAAATAAATAACTTTTCTATTAAATATAAGTTTCAGCAACGTTGCATATTGCATCGACATTATTACAGAACAATGTTCTCTCATTTATCATAACAATGTAAGAAATCGTGGAAGCATTTGTTTAAAAGTTAAATTTAGCGAAATAAAGACTTATCGCTGATTTTTTTTAATTTCACGATGTATCCCGTAATTAACAGGGTAGACAGAGGGAACCTGGGAACATAGTATTAAGGCACACCGATTTCATTAAGACACTTCCGTTCCTCATTTTCCACTGAATTCTGGAGGCATTACGACTTGTTCCATCGCTCTATTAACGAGACAAAGCGCGGTGTTGGGTTCCACCATTTAACCCGTAATGTCTCGAAACACTAGACACTATTTTCCTACCTTGCTGTATTCCACATATAACTATGCAACAATTCTATGACGTATAATGTTTTATTATAGATGTTTAATGGGAAACCTTTGAACTTAATCAACTTATCAAAGGTTTCTTTTGACGTAAATATCAAAAATAGTGCTGAGTAATACATTGAAATAATTGTTACGAAATCTTTCTTTTATATAAGTAACAAAATATGTAAGAGGCATGAAGAATCCCCCGAAGGACATGTTGATGACGACAAGGGGTTGATGACAGTGGACAGGTATGCAGAGACCGTAACGCTTGGTTCTCTCTTGCTATCTTTATAATTCATTCTGTTGAATAAGAGAATCGAACCCGCAACCATCGTTTACATTAACACGCCGTCCCGGTCTCCCGGAAATGAAACTTCAAGTATATAAATAAAAAGTAACACATTTCGACACGGACTATTTCCTCTTTAAACTACGGATGTTATAAATTCAGCACAAAAGAGCTCGATTCCTGCTGTTTACAAGAACCTTTTCATAGAAAATTGTGAACATTTTTAAATTGCTCCACTGCAATATTTATATAATATTATTTTTAGTATTATAGTATATTTATGTTTTTATCTTACATAGATGTTTTAAAAGTTTTTGGGAACGGAGTGTATTAACATTACGTTAATTCTATCTACTCTGCTATATGTGGGAATCTGCAGTGTGAATCTAAAATTATAGTACAGCTTATCTAGTTTCAAAAAACTCTTAGGCACACTTCTGATAAACATGAACACTTACCATCTTGAGTGGGGTTCGAATTCACAGCTATCGTATTTTCAGTCAGGACTTTACCACTGCAGCACAGCATCACAACACAATTACACGTTTTAAATGAAAGTCTTTAACCGAATTAATTGCGTATATTTAGTTTTATACACTTGAAAAACCCGACGTTTCGAACATTTTACAGTCCGTGGTCGCGGGTAGACTGAGGTGGCATTCGTCTGTCAGTTGACATAATTATTATATCAAACTACCGCCAACGATTTCATAATTGTCTCGCGTACTGCCCTAGAATATTGCAGAATGAACAGACTGTATCTTGCCCTCTGGCGTGGTGGGTGTGAGACTTCAATGTTTTTTGTTTTTTTTTTCTCGTGGTGTAATCTTAATAAAAACTTACTTTTTCTTTTTCATCCATATAATACAATACTGCATTAACAAAATACTTTATTATATAGAAAACTTCCCTCTTTTTCCCGCGAGGAGGCAGATAGAACTGTGCTCACACTCTGTTTCTCACTTCCAGCATAATATTAACATATTGCATGATTAGTGGCGTAACTTAACATCGCTCTTATAAATTAGAATTACGATTATTTAAAGTATAAATATAACCTTAATGGGAATCGAACTCACAATCCTTACGTTTAGTGAAGTCTAACGTCATGAAGGTAAGAATGGAGAAGAAGGAACAAAAATCCATTTCAAACTTTCGCTTTTTTCAAAGTACTTATACGAATAAGAGTTCATAATAAGGTTATTATGAAACAACGGAATTGTTCCCCAAACGAAATTTCACAATTACGCACGTAGAAGTAATTTGAGACCTATTATATTCTATTTTGTTCTTAGAGCTGAGTAAGAAGCTGTGTAGTTTTCACTTCGTTTATAATACTAGTTTGTTAGCTCTAATTTAAATAATAGCTTGCTATTAATGCAGATAGCTGGGTAAGAAGAGGGAACCTGGGAACCTAGTTAGTAATGTTAAGATACTACTGACACTATTAACCGTTGCGCGTTTGATTCTTACTTTGGGGAATGAAATATTTAATGTTTTCACTTCCTTGCGCTAGTAGTCCTTGCAAAGTGCCATGATGAGTTCTGCTACTCAACACGCAATGCTTTGAGAATACAAAGTGGGGAACAGAAGTGTCTATAAGGGAAGGGAGTGTCTTAACACTACGTTCCTTCCCTGTTCTCTAATTTCAGTACAATTTTCAAGACATTATAATTATGTTGTTAGTGGAGAAAATCAATGCCGCCCTTTGTCTTTTTTCCAGAGTTAAGAAATTTTCCTGAGTGGAAATCGAACTAACTACCGTCGAGTTTGCAGTCAGGTAGCTGCGCTATGATGGACTCATAATATTATATTTTAAAAAATATTCAAATACACATGAAAGTAAAGTAAATATTAAAATAGACTCAGCTATTTCGAACGATACACTTGTTTTATTATCTTCCACATATAGCAGGTTAGGTTGAGGGAAATGGGAACCTAGTGCGTTCTTCTTCATTCTCACCTTAGGAACATCCTCGCCAGTAAAAATGTAGGTCATTTAGCAATATTTTCCATATACTACGTATATAAATATATATACGAGTACATATCTACGAATCAGCAATTTAGAGTAATACCATAAATTAATTCGCTTTCGTATTTAAAAGGGGTTTCCAGCGAAATTCAAATAAAAAATAACCGACAGCGTGATTAAGCACACGTTTCTAAAAGATCGTTATCTAAAATCTGGAATATTCTACCATTTCGCCCTTTTTTTTGAATCCGTCCATTTGATGTTTATTTTTATTTGCTTTTGGGGAACCGTAGCTTGGATGATAAGGAAAAGTATAAAAAATATAAAAAAAGTGTTTTTTTCTTGTTTTTAATATAGGTGTTCCGATCGAGTGGTTATAAAAGCGGCGTTAGATTTCGCTACATTATTGAATTGTGATGGCTAGAGATATAAGACGAGAAGTTGTTCTATACTATATATGAGGGTTATTTATGATTATCAATAATGGAACCCACAATATTGGGGGAAGTGAATTATTTTCATTTCAAAATCATCAAGCCAGACCAATTGTTGTGGCGTCGGTGTTGAGTTCCGCCAATCAACACGTAACTTCTTGAGTCCTGGTGGATTAATTAAATTAGCTTGTAAGTAGGTAACTGTTCATTTTGTTTTGTTTTTTTTTTTCAATTTAGATGTGGCGCAGGGGATTTCTTACTTTCCCAGAGAAATAAATTAAATCAGGAATTAAACAAATCAGCTTCATGCTATATCCAGCACACGGCAGGGTAGGCAGAGGGAATCTAGTGTTAAGACACTCCGTTCCTTAGTTTGCGCCGAATACTGGAGGCTTTGCGTATTGAATGGCGGAACTTAACGCCGCTCTTTATTTATCTCGACACCAGACCGAAGAAATAAAAATATAAAAGTAAATAAATATTACATTTCCTCGAATGGGGATCGAACTCACAACCGTCGCGTTACAGTCACACCCTTGTGGTAGGAATGTCACACATTTATTTTATTCATATAAAATAATGAAGAATTATTTTTAATTTTATTGAAATCCGTTATAACTTCACGCTTTATTCATTACAGTATAGCGAGAGACAACGGAGCAACAAACGCTATGGTCCCTACATGCTTCTTTTATGTGAATTTTCTTCAGTATTATCGATACTTTTCTACTTCCCTTACCCTACATACTTTTCTTTTTCCCTTGGTGAAAAATGGATCTAAAAATAATATTTTCTATACAGAACCTAATATCAAAATATCGACGGCCATACAAGTTATTTCATGTTCAGAACATATGGCGATACATCGAATGGGCCAATCTGCCCAAATTAGCATTTAAAACGAACTCTAATGAATATCCCAATAAAAATGGTTGCAAGCTGCAGAGGAAATAGCTACCAAATTTAGAGCTAGGTTGAAAAAATATGAAAGTTATAATTATTCTATAATCAAAAATGATTTTTTGTGCGTTGAAATGTGCGTATATTCCTGTACAATACATTTCAAATAGAACAACACTATTTTTCATTTTTAATAACTGATATTTTTTACAATTGTAATCAAAGAGAAATTTTGACCTGACAAAAACAAAATAAACTTAATAAAATAATAAAAATATAAACAAATGTTCTCGTCAAAACCGCAGAAAAGGTGAATTCGTAGCGTCGGCTGAGGGAACCTATTCAGTCAGTGACTCCGTTCCCCACTTTCTGTACAATTTTCAAGACTTTACCTGTTGAGAGGCAGAAATCAATGATACTCTGTTCCAATTAAGATACTTTCGGTCCCCACTCTTCACTAAATTCTGGAGGCATTACGTATTAAGAGGCTGAGCTCAATGCCACGCTATCCTTCTGACCAGAGCAAGGATATAAAAATATTTAAAAAAATATTTCAAAAGGAAAATCTAAAGCGGGGCTTAGAAAACACAATCTTACACGTCATTTTTAATTTTTAAACACGCTTTGTAGATTCCTTTTGAACCTTTCTTAATTTTATAGTCAAAGAATTTGTGTAAAAAGTTAATAAGAAAATTTACAAGGTCCTCTACAATTCATTCTATTAGTCAAAAAGATGTTTGAGTTTTTTTTTAAAGTAAAAAGTATGTTTTTTTAAAATGAACGTAGCGTCTCGCTGTGCCCTTTAAATTAGGTCACACACAATTTGGCGAAATTGTTCAAAGCAGTTATTACCACCTTAAATAGAATTATCATATGGGAAATTTATATTTTTCACGTATTCAATATGATTACATGAATTGTTACAATATAAATTATTTATTTTCGTACTTTTACCTATATATATTTATATATTTTAAATTGATTTATTTTGACACTTTTCAAGCAAGACGATCTTAATAATAATGCTTAAGAATATTGCAATAAAAGTACTCAATTTTTATAAAAGTTACATATAGTTTTATTACTATAGAAAAGACTGGAATATAAAAACCTAATTAAATACACAAGAATTCGCTTGACACTTTCCACCTATATTTGGAGATTGCGTGTTGAGTGGCGGAGCTCAACGCCGCGCTTTGTGTTTTTAATAGATCGAAAAAATGAAAATAATTCATTCTCTCGAATTGGAACAGAACCCATAACCATCTGCCATCATCCGCAACAAATGCCGCTGCTCCAAACCCATCAATCCCAACATCAATCCCAAACATCTACTTTATGTTAAACCAGAAATCCGACTCTCAATTACGAATTTTGGCAAAAGTACGCAGATGGACCAAGAAATGGAATAATTTAATTTTCTGACCCGGGGGCTGGTCCGTTTTCGCTGGTCCAATGATTTATTAACGCTACAACTCAAACAGGTGAAAATAAAAAAATACATTTTGAAGTATACAAACACGAAACAGAGTGTATTTTATTAATAAGGGTAAGAGAATTAAGTTGAACAAACATACTTGGAATATCCTTGTGTATTTATAATGTTTACATTGGGTCGCCTTGTCTGATGCAAGGCCCTTGGGATCTTTAATTTCAAAAATTTTTGCTTCCTGCTAAGATAAATTTTGTACTGTGATCGTATTACGGTAGCCTCATTAAATAGAGTTCTATTGACTTAACGCTTCTTTCTTTACAGCCTTTGAACATTAAAACAAAAAAAAATATGAACTGATTAAATGTGTATATAAAATATAATTAAGTAAACAATTGGTCAAGTGTGAGTTAAACACGCACCGAGGGTTCTAATTTCGTGATTGTATTGGAATGAAAAATATAACTTATAAAAGACAAATTTAAATTTGGGGCCATATGTACTGGTTTTTTTTTTAAAATAACTACTAATATAATTGTAGTAGTTTTTTTGTTTGTTAGTGTTAAAATTCTTCATTTTTGCCGAATTTTATGACCCTAGATCAACGGGATGCAATACGATACATGCCACATAAATTACTTAAAAGTTTTTTTTCTGGGTTCCAAGAAACTCTGCTTTTCACTCTCTGACCTACAAAAATAAAACACCTACGTAAACCATTTAAATATAACATAACCAGTCACGTTAAATCACGTTTATTTTCCACGTCACAATTAGTAATAGGGTGATTTTTGTTCTTTTGTCCGTTTTTTTATCACCGTCCACGTCGCGTAAAGCGGGGCCAGTCATTATTCATAATTACTGCGTAATGGCAGACATTGTATGCGGCTTTGTAGAAGTGTTGGCTCGCTGATATAGTGGGGGGAGTAGCGGTTTTTATAAATATTATAAAAAAAGTAAATGTACATAATATAAAGACAGACAAGTAGAAATATTATTAAAAAAATTACGATTGATCTTAAATATTTATTGGGCAAAATCAAGTAGATCCAGCAATAATCAAGATATTGTTAATTATTTATACGCTTTCATAATGTCGTGATGTCATCGCAATGCCTTGAGAATTGGGAACGGAAAATGTCTTAATGGAGAACAGACTGTCTTAAGTTATTAGATCCTTTCAACCTGGCCTGTTTAATATGTGAAACAGAAAATCTTCAGTTCATTGAATTAATCTTTTAGTTATTTAAGCGTTAATTTAAATGATTGATTTAATTTATAAGTATAAATATATGTATATAAACTATTATAATTTCCGCTACCTCTTATGTAATATGTGTATAGCCACCGAGACAGTGTTATTAAAACGCTACAGTTTTGAATCCGACAGTGATTTGCTTTTAAAAAATGTACTGTAATTTTTTTTCTTTTGGACATTTTTCGGGATTATAAGAGCTATTTTCAATATTAAAATATAAAAATCACTTGTTTTTTCATTTTTAATGAAATACGCGTTGTTAGTTACAGCTACCTAATAAAACGTAGTGACTTTTCACAGACAAAAGAAAACAGAGTATCTTAACACTAGATTCTTTCTCCCAGAATATCTTAACTAAGCATTCTACCAAAAAATAAAACAAGTTATGTAGTTTTTAAAACGAAAATCTGTTTACAAAACCCATTACCAAGTAATCGCGACATCGAAAATAGATTGTTCTGACGCATTACCTTTCAGTTCGTTGTTGAATTCAATTTGTATGCTATCATCCTCACACCTTTGAATTTCTCAACATTTGCATTTTGAAATGAGTTCCTCATTCTTAGTGCGGGTTATTTGGAGAAGACGTGCAAAATTTAAATTTTATATTCGATACTTTCTCCATAAAATGGCTTCGCTTTTGTGTGCTCAATAATAGCTTGATGTTAATTATGAAGTTGTTTCCGTTAATGTTGTAATAATAATTTAAATTTGAATTTCTATATTTTTAATTGCTATTAAATACTTTCTATATAATTTCTTAAATCAACTATAAAATCTTTCACAATATTCAGTAATATTTCTAGGATTTTTTTATTTAACGTCACTCTTTATTCCTAGCAAGTAGTTTTTTATGTAACCCTCCTTAAGTGTCATCAATACTGAATTCTCGAAAGTCAGCTGCTGCCAGTTTATGTAATAATTTAATTCTAACATTGACACTGAAAAGAATACCTGTTAAGTTTCTTGACTCCTCTTCTTAACATAATGTATATAGCTATTTCTATAAAGAATATTTCGAATTTGAATTCAAAAATTAAGCACCAAAAAGCTTCTTCCACCAAATCACTTGGCATAGTACTAAAACGATATATTTCAATTAATTAGCATCACTTTAATTTTAGTACTAGCTAAACTACTAAAGTATTTATTGCAAGCCAAATTCACCCGCCACGATACATTAAACAGGGCTAATTTCCTGTACCATTAGCGTTGTTGGATTACAGGGGAAACTATTTATTAGAATGTAAGGAGTTACAAAAAGTTATGGCCTTATACAATTGGCTGTTTCTTATTTGGGAACGGTTTTCTTATATAATATGCCTAGTATAGTTTTTGGTAGATACTTTTGTTTATTTTGGTATATATAGTTCATTTTTGCTAGAATTATTTGATTGAAAATAACGCAGTGATATTTTTGGGATTTCTCATGGGGATATGTGATGGTTGTACCACGTACTCAGGCGAATTAGTTATTCTAATTTCCTCGTGAAATCAAGTTACATCACTCACACAGCTGAGAAAACACGTCTCAAGAATTAGGCGGACATTGGCAAATAATGTAATGTATAAAGATTTCAACGGATGTGAACCCGCACCTCTTGAAAGCCGTCCAACTGCTCTAACCACTAATCCATATGTTCTCATCAAGCAACATCGAAATCCTTATAGGCTTGTTTACTTATTTATGTTGTTAATGGATTTTGTTTGTCCTTTTAATAACAACGTTTTAATATGTCAAAATTTTATATAGAACTAGCGACCCGCTCGCGGTTACACCCGCGTGAACTATGTTATTATTAATTTCTGTCTCCATGGCTACGTCCTAGTGACGTCTATGCAAAATTTGAGACTCCTGGCATTTAGTAACGAATGACAAAGACAAATGTCATTAGTAACGAAGTTTCATACAAACCTTCCACCCCAAAAACAACCCCTTAGAAGTCGAATATTACGAATTCCCGTCTTAGCGAGCACCTACGTCCTATAAGTAACTCCTATGCAAAATTTGAGATTCCTAGCACATGTAGTTTCTGAGATTTCGTGATGAGTGAGTGACCTTTCGATTTTATATATATAGATTGAAACTTTATGCTGATTAAAACAAACACACATTTGCATACACACGACAAACACATAAAACACGTTAATACCGAATAAATAATAAATAAAAATAATATCTCAGTAAGTGCCGACATAGATTTTTCTTAATGGCCACAGCAGTATATTGACGATAAATTTTAAATGAAAAGCGTATAAAGACAGGATGAAAACTGCTGTACGTTCACTGCAATGCAGGATAGCTGCTAATATCTCACAGTCAGTGTGACATGCCCATTTTTCAACTGTTTATCCGTTCGAATGTCGCACGATTTCGAAAATAACGACCAAATGTATGTTTGTACATATATACTGGTATATAATTTTTAGTAGCTTGATGCTGTATCCCGCACTTAGCTGGGTAGATAGAGGGAACCTAAAGATAAGATGATACGTTCCCATTAAGACATTTCTATACCCTATATTCCGCCGAATTCAGTATCCGTACACATGTAGTTCGGTTCCCACTTGGATAGTTAAATATTTTCATTTTCTTGCTATGGTAACAAAACAAGGAACGGCGTTGAGTTACGCCAGACATGGGTCATGGGACGTGCGTGGGGAACGGAGTGTTTTGTCACTAGGTCCCCTCTGGTTACCCACACACACATCCCAACGTGAAGCTGAAAAAAATATATAAAGTGTATTTATAATTGCTCACGATTTCAATATATGGTTATTGTTCTGCTAAGAGAATTACGTGAGATATAAACACGAATTCAGTGGAAGTTTTTTGGTCATATTTTTCGTTGAATATGCAATTCTTTATGTTATTTGGTGGGATTGTTGTTTTCGAAATTTATATTTTGTTGTAACTTCTGATGTTTTCTGTAACTTTAGGTAGAGCGAACACAGTAAAAAAAACTCTAATTTCCATTTCTAAAAAAAACTTACATATTAATTTTTGAGTTATTTAAAATAATTCATTAATATATTAAACAATTAATTAATTTGCTCTAACCTAAACACCCTATATAGTCCTAGACCAGTGTGAACGTCCGGCAACAATAGCGTTTACTAGGTAAGATGAATTTCACTAATCGTCGTGCTTCTTGTTGCTATAACTCTCCTTGATTTACTGATTCCATGGAATTGTAGTTATTAAAATATTTGTGCATAATATTTTATAGAGCACCAAAACGTGTTAGAACTGTGATATTGTTTTAATGTATGTAAAAGCAGATTCACGCTTTTTCTTACAAAGTAGGTTAGATAGAGGGAATGTAGTATTAAAATATTCCGTTCTCTATTATGACAGTGACCTTAGTGTTAGATGGGATCGGAATGTTCTAACATTACTACTATTTTTTTTTAGGTTCACGTTTCTTTGCTGCATAGCAGGGTAGGCTGAGTGACAGGTAGCTTAGTGGTAAAACATTCCGTTCCCATTAGTAGATTTCCAATCTCCACTTTCCGCGGAATTTTCAATTATAATGCATTGTATGACGAGTGGCAAAGCTCAACGCCGCGTTTGCCTCGACACCAGAGCGAAGAAATGGAAATATAAACGTAAATAAATATTTCACTTCCTCGATTGGGAATAGCCACAACGACCCCAAAAAATTTGCGGTACAAAGAAAGGCTTTTTTGACCTTAAGGAGTAGATAGGTTTTTCCTATTTCTTTTTTGTAAAATTTTCCGTATACTGTACGACTTTGTAACGAAAGCTTCCCGAGTGTACAAACATTGTGATAAAATTAAAACACCACACTGCTTCCCAAGTTTGCTCGTGGGCGACACTAACTTTTATACAAATTGACAATGTCTCGTGCAAAGTTTAGAATTTCCTGTCCGTTGGAGGTTGGCTTGTGCAAGCTGTTTATATTTGTAAAGGAATCTTCAAGTATATAAGCGCGTGAATGTTGACGCGACAGGTTGTGAGTTCAATTTCTGATCGAGAAAATGCAATATATTTTGTTCTTGCTCTGGGGTCGAGGCAAAGCACGGCGTTGAGTTTCAACACTCAACACGCAATGACAGACTGAGACGAAAAGTGGACAATGGAAGTCTTATTGAGAACTCCTTAACACTAGACATCCAGGTTCCCTTTGCCTACCCTACAATGTGCGGGATACAACATGTAAAAAAACTAAGTAGCAAATATGTTAGCGTTTAGGAGGGTACTTGAAAAAATATATATATACGAAACGAAACAAATACGATTCCTTAATCTGAATTTACTGTAAAAACAAACAATTTAATTACATAAAAAAACGAAGCCCTTCCTCGAGATTATTCTGTATCTGTCCTAAGCATATTAAAACTTTCAAAGAAGAAATTCTTCAAGAAAAAGGTCAAAGGGAATTTTAAATTGTCACATAACCCTGTTAAAAGTTAGCGACTGGAAATTAGGAAACGTCAAACGGTGAAGAGATGCTGCGATAAATCACGAGATCTTTATTATTGGGAGATGACTCCTCACTTTGAGGGTACGTAATACTATCCTTATAGTTTCAAGCAATTTTCATCTTAAAGTAATTTCAGTCAAATATGACGAAATTCTTAAATAGGTTTATACATATTTATTTTAGCTTTACGCTTATATCTCGCAGATAGCAGGTTTGGAATATTGAAACTGGGAAATTAGAGATAAGATGCTCCGTTACCAGTAGCACACTCCTGTTCCCCTCTTTCATACTCATCAATATATCTATATATATAAAAGGACTTGTCCTCACTGACTGAGGTAAGACGCACGCACGGCCAAAACCGCTGATGGTAGAAACGTGAAATTTGGACAGATGTTTACTTTCGTAATCTGGACATCCACTAAGAAGGGATTTTGAAAAATTTTAACCCTAAAGGGGCGAAATAGGGGTTGAAAGTTTGTATGGATTTTTTTTTAAATCTGCACCGATTTTTATAAAATTCTAAATTCAGACTCTTAAAAATATTTAATTGAACACGTGTTTCACGGTTTTTTAGAATTTACCCCCTAAGGGTGCCAATAAGGGGTTGAAAGTTCGTATGGAAAATTCTTTAAATCGCCACCGTTTTTTATAAAATTTTAAATTTACACTCTTCAAAATATTTCATTGAACACGTGTTTCATGGTTTATTAGAATTCACCCCTAAATAAGCAAGCGAAGCTGTGCGCGCGTCCGCTAGTCTATCTATAAATCTTTTCAGTTATTTAGTGATTGACAGACCACGCACATGTGAAGTTACTGGACCTTGAAAGTTGAAATTTAAGTAGACGTATAGAGGAGCACTTTTGACCTACAATTCTGAAATTTATCAAGAAAACTTACAGTACAAATAAGAGGAAAAAATCCGAAAAATGGAAATCTAGAAAAAAGTCTCAAAATTCCTACGGGGACAACAAAAACGATATTTTCGACTTTCCTCCTAAGCTTTACGCAAAAGAAGTTAAATATATAACTATTTTTAACGCTATCTGGAAACAATGGCGTCTTATGTCAAAAGTATAGTTAATTGAATAGAATATTGTGGTCTTGTAAAATTTCAGTGTTCTAATCTTATCTAGGGGTACGTTAAGCCGATACAGAATCGACCTTTAACACGCAAACTTGACGGTCTACCCTTAAATATTTACCCGAGGGACTCTATTAGACCACATTTTCACAATTTAAATTCTATTATAGAGGGAGAAAAGTATAGGTAAGTCTTATTTCGGTTTATTTCGGTTCGGTTTTTTGTTGGTTAAATATTAATAATACGAGATGTTATTTTTTTATCCAGCTTCACGCTGAATCCCGTATAAAGAAAGATAGGCAGAGAGCACATAATGCTAAGACACTACGTTCCCTATTCTCCGCTGTTTTTTCGAAGCATTGTGTGTTGAGTGGCGCTGAAACTCATCGCCGTGCTTTGTCCCGACACCAGAGAGAAATATAAAAATAGAGAGAAATGTAAAAATAAAATAGTGTTTCTACAGTATCGTAAATGATATGATTCAAATGCCAATATTGAAGTTTTAAATTCATGTGCACGTGACCATTATGGCCACTGCCACTCGAAAGTATGAATTATTTTAATTTTGTTACTATGGTTACAAGGCAAAGCGTGACGCTTAGTTACGCCACTCAACACACGATGTCTTGAAAATTGAACGGAAAATCTTAGAGCACTAGACTAAGCTAAAAAGAAAATTAATATTTAACAAAAACAAAAACCGACTTCTAACAACGAACTAAAAAGTGAAAAATAATTATATAAAGATTTTATAATTTTGAAGTCGGTGTCAAGTAAAACAAACAGGCTTAGTAATTAGATATTGTAGTAAGGGTGTTGTAGCATTAGTTTGACACCGACTTCAAAATTATAAAATCTTTGTAAAATTATTTTTCACTTTTTAGTTCGTTGTTAGAAGTCGGTTTTTCTTTTTGTTAAGAATTAATTTATTTTACGATTTTTAGTGATGGGTAGATCTTAAAATGATGCTTCTTGAACGAGTGGTGATGGTGGTGGTAGTGGTTGTCAACGAGTGGTTGTGATTGTTCTATGTAAAACTTCATTTAATTAGCTATTATTTTTGTGCAAAGTTACATTTTGGTATATTGACAAGAACAAACATAAAAAGTATTCGGGTGAATTCGGAATCTCCCTTTTTTGAAGTTGGTTGAAAATGAGAACATCCTCTTTTTTGAGATTGGTTGAAAAGAAATGCAACGATCAGGAATCTCACTTCTGACATCAATTTAAAAAGTTTTTGCTTGTAACTATTACAGTATAATTAATTTTTGACGAAAAAAAACAAACTTTCTCAATTTTCTCCGGATTCCATAATCGAAACCTAACCAAACTTTCACCAAATTATCCTTGAAGTATCCTTTAAAATAAAAAAAAAATCATCAAAATCGGTTGAGTTATTCGGCTATTAGTCGCGCACATGCGTAATGCAAATTTAAGACTTATGTGATTTTCTCATGGATACCATTGTCAGACATGGACCAAAAAAAAATGGGACCATTCGGGAAGCTATACCTTTCAAATAAAAAAAAAATTATCAAAATCGGTCCACCCAGTTAAAAGCTATGAGGTAACAAACATAAAAAAAAAAATAAATAAAAAAAAAATACAGTCGAATTGATAACCTCCTTTTCTTACAGAAGTCGGTTAAAAAATACAAGTAAAGGTCGGAATGTTTTGATACTTTGTCCCGTATATTTGGTTTGTATTTTTTTTTATCTACCCTATTATATACGTATGAAGTAAAAAAAATATTAATAAATTCTAAAGATAGAAAAAAAATATTTTATAAGTAAATCGAACGCAATTTTCATGACAATTTCTATAAAAGTTTACTAAATTGTTACTCGTGGAGGCGAACAATCGAGTAATTTTGTATTCTAAAAGGATTGAAATATCAAAGGGTCGTTTGAATCAATTGATTAAAACTGACCTTGGCCGGACTTTTTTTGTAGTCCTTATATATTTATTTATTTTTTATCAACTGCAAAAGAAAGAATTGTGTTTTAGCGCATATATTGTATGTACGAGTATGTGTGTAATATTCTGTATTAACTCATATCTCCAGAACCGCTAAACGAATTTACATAATTGAGGTATCGTTAGATTACAACAACCATTTCAAAGCGCGCTTTCTCCGTATAGCAGGCAGAGGAAACCTAGTGTTAAGGCACTCTGTTCCTCCTTCCGGCTAACTTTCAAGAAGTCTTGAGTAGCGGTATTCAAGCCGTGCTTAACATACCAGAGCTCCAGTGAGGACTGGGTGACGACTTCAATAGCTCTTCACTATCCAATATAAAAACCAAGAATAGCCAGGTATCTTAGCAACCATCCTAAATCCGGATTATAACAGCAAAGTAATAGAAGGCAAATGGGAATTAAAAAGGGTGAATCTTTAACTCCTTCCACCTTTGAGAGAGTTGTCACTTCGCTTCTCTCCTATCTTTTAACGAGTTAATTTTCTGAGCACGAACTCTCATAGATGCAACCCTAATTAATCTGCACTAAAGAGGTCATTTTTAGAATAAATAACGACGTGCCCGAGATCACGGCGCCTATTAACATGTTGTATGAATATTTATCTTTTTGATTAGATGGAC
Organism: Heliconius melpomene rosina; assembly: GCF_056956725.1. Taxonomy (NCBI): domain Eukaryota; kingdom Metazoa; phylum Arthropoda; class Insecta; order Lepidoptera; family Nymphalidae; genus Heliconius; species Heliconius melpomene. The sequence continues at coordinate 3,160,409 of NC_140389.1, read as the reverse complement.
ATACATATACGGGATGTGTAGCGTGTGTATGTCCATAAATGTATTATATTTGCTTTTTTTAACAGTTCTTCAGTTCTTCTTGTATTTAGGGTATATTATAGTAGGGCATAGTAGGGTAGGGATCTAGTGGAATGTTTTGACACTAGGTCTACCTAGTGTCAAAATATTACGCTTGCAACTGTTCTTCGAAACATTCCATATTAAGTGGCGATACTCAACGCAACGTTTTGACTTGCCAGACCAAGAAAATGAACGTAATCTACTTTCTCGATTGAACCCACATATTGGGATTTATATAAAAAAATATTTTCTTGTACAGAGTAACTGACGACTGTAAAATCGACTGGTTGTGGGTTCGACCCCACTCGAGCAAATTAAATATTTATTAAAATTTATTTTTCCATTTTTTCGCTCTGGTATCAAGATAAACATCCCGTTGCGAGTTTCGGGAAAATGGGGAACGGAGTTTCTTAACATTAGGTTCCCTGTGCCTACCCTACTGTGTGCGGGATACAGCGTGAACCTGATTCACTGATAATTGAATACATAAAATTGTATGTAACATGTAACTTTGCTCAAAAGAATACGTAACTACGAGCATGAGTGATTCATAATTTAGAGAGTTAAACAAAGCGGATTATTTTGAAGGCACTCTCGGTAACGCAATAATTAATGAGCCGATATCGGTTAGAATTTTAGACTAAGATTAAATATGGGAATTGGAAGGGAGATGTGGAAATAATTTTATATGTATAACTAATAGTGACCAGTAGTACGTAGGGGGGGTACCAGCATGCGAATGTAAACACAGGTTCTGGGTTCGATTGTAACTTTTTTTAATAATTTCATTTCTAAGCTTCCAGAATTTTGTGAAAATGGGGAATAGAAATATGTCAATTGGAATGGAGATTTTTAACACTAGGTTCCTAGGTTCCTTCTGTCTTGTTATGTGCTGGATACATCTTGAAGCTAAAAATAATAATTTAGAATAAGAGCTGTTATAATAATATTTTATATACATATAATCAAACTACAAGGTTAAATATTGTTTACCACTTCTAATTTACTTTATTCTAAGGTTTAACAAGGAGTTGAAATTATGGAGTAACCTTTTTGTTTGAAATTTGCAGGAAATTGATTTATTATTCATATATTAATAAGAAATGATACTAAGCACTTATATTTGTAAGCCTTTATCGTACATTAGGGAATACGTCTAAGAAATATAGAGGGCTGTTGTGGGGGTCACAAGCGGGTGCCTGTAAGAGCGACAGGTAGGGGATTCAAAAACTAACTAATATGTATTATTAAAAATCATATTAATATTATAAATGTGAATGAAAGTTTCTTTGTTACGCTTTCAAGCTAAAACTACTTAACCGATTATCACGAAACTTTGTAGACAAAATCTTAGAGGACAGAAAGAAAGGACGTAAGATTTTAATTTAAAAAAATGTGTATATGAATATATTAATCAAAATAAATAGATATAGTATCTACAGATTACAATAACAGTAATGAAGAAACATTACTCAATACACCAGCAACTAATATAATATTCGGCCATACGTTCCGTAGTAAATCAAAAGTCGTAATACCAACACAATAAAACAAGTTGGAACGTGATAAAATATGTTTCTACCCCTCAAATAAAGGCCATTAAGACGGGAAGTAGGTTCGATTTCCTTTATTGCCACCCATAAAGGTGCTAAGCTAGTGATTGTTATAATAAACGGGGCGTTAAGTTAACCTACTAGGTATGTAAGATTTGTGTGATTTAGTATGGATATTTTGTGCGTGGTGGGAATTTTTATGTTCTGTTTTTTTTTACCTTATTTTACCTGTATTCGTATATAGCAGCGTTTGCAAAGGAAACCTAGTGTTAAGATACTCCGTTTCCTTCCCACGGCCTAATCTCCGAGGTATTGTGTTGAGTGGTGGAACTCTATGCCGCATCCTGACATCTTACCAGAGCGAATTAATAAAAATAATTCATTATTAATATATTTACCAAGTAACACTTTTTTAGTTTAAAATACATGTACAACCATTTTTTTCAGAATTTTTAAAAACTGAGAAGTGAACATTTCAAGAATACATGCATATGTTGAATTAAATCCAATAGGGGGGAGATTGAAGAAAGAGTGAGAACAAGAGGTAGTTTCTGAAATAAGACATGATTATTCTAATTGAGAGTTAATAAACGTCAGGGATCACGAGTCCTCATGTTATGAGTACCGATCTAGGTGCTCTTTTCATCTTAAGATATGAGTGATGTACAGTAGTTCATAAGCACATTACTACATTAAGTAAATAAATAAATTATAATGTAATAAATAATTATTAAAAATAAATAAATTAAGCGATCTCAAATATATAATAAAATGAGTATTATATAATGTTTTATTATAAAAAAAATAATTTAAAAAAATTAAACAAAGTCATGTTTTTCCTGTAAACCTTCACTTAAATATATTTTTTTGGTATATTATGCAATTTTTTAATTTTATATGAACTTGGCTCTTTTGCAACTTTGCCCAATGGCCATAAATACTCAATTTCAAACTAATCTCAATTAATATATCAAACGCTTCGCCATATTTAGACTTAACTGATGCAAATCACGCAATTAATTTATAAAATGGTATTAGCATGAGCATAAAACAAATTTGTGTTTCACTGAAATCTGACTAAAATAATTTATATTGTTGTAAACGCCGTCAATAATGATTAAAATATTTATATCTAGTTTATTAGTATATGTCAATATTTTTATATTGTACAATACAATACAATACAATATACTTTATTGCACATAAAATTGTAGTTAATATACTGTATTTTTATTTTCAGTTTTGAGCTTTTTTCGACATAACTGGGTAGAGCAGCGATGTTCAGGACTCTATTTTCTCCACGTTCCTTTTAAATATCGGGTCAGCCTGAGACATCTGTAAACGTACACAACAACTGTACTACAACTGTACTATTGTAAAAAGTGTGTATAATTTTTCTAATAATATAGCCATTCATTGTTGTTCGTTTGTTCGTTGAATTTAGGTATAACGATTTTCTTGATTTGCTTGTAATATATTTGAGATTTATCATTTCAAAGACTTAATAAATTTTGAAAAAAATAGGTTTTCTCCTAAAAATCGTATATTAATAAGAAACATCAGACTTTTTGACTAACAAAGTTAAGAACATTCAAAGGATGAATGCGGAACTGCCGTAAGCAGTTTCTACTTCCAATTCAGTCTTTTACCTTGTAACAAATATAATAGTAAATACAAATTAAACTCATACCAAATAAGTGTTATTTAAACGGCACTACCGTTATCGTGCTATATTAATCTTCTTGGCAGATGTTCCTTTGAGTAGGGTCTGATAAAGCGATCTAGCGAGGTGCCACGGGATTTAAACAAATAGACTTTGGGCATTAAAATGTCACGACTATATTATGTAATGTGAATTAAAATAATTGCTTGTCGCGTTTTGAAATGTTTTTCAAATGTTCGTTCTTAGGGTCCTCGTGCCCAAAGGGCAAAACGGGATCCTATTGCTAAGACTCCGCTGTCTGTCTGTCTATCTCCAGGTATCTCATGAACCGTGATAGTTATGTAGTTGAAATTTTCATAGATGATGTATTTATTTATTTGGTCGCGTGAAATATTCACAGAATATTTAGTTATATAATGTATATTTACTCAAAAAAAACACACACACTATTACGTAGAGGGAACTTGGGAACCTAGTCACTTTCTGCCAATTTCTCGAGACATTACGTGGTGAGTGATATAAACCTAGTATGAGTAAATAAAATTAGAATAACTTTGTAACAATATATATATATATACGTATTATTTCGTTAAGTAAGCTTATTTTGAATTTAATTTGTATGTAAAGAAACATCTGCCGTACAAACATACATGTCTCAACTTAATCATTAAAAAACTTTTTAAACAAGGAAAAAATCTTAAATTTCAAGTAACGACAAAGTAAATTAAGACAGCAACAACAGCACCGACAACAACATACTTATACAAGTAAATCAAAGATCAAAATAAAATGAATTCCTTCAAAGTCTTCATTGTTCCCAAGTTTCGACTGACAATCCCGTGATGTACAGAGAATACGTAATGAAAGGAAAGTATCAATTACGGTACAAAAAGCTCTCGTGATCTATGTCGAGTGGCTTACTAGAGTCGAGGGAAAACTAAATTATTTATTTATACATATATTGTGGCCAGTCGTGGCGCAGGGGTACAAGTGCGACTGTAATAGCGACAGGTTGCGGGTTCAATTCCCATTCGAGAAATATTTAATATTTTCATTTCCTCGCCCTGGTAACGAGGCAAACGCGACGTTGAGTACGTTTTTTTCAATTCTAGAGATAGACATAGGGAACCTTTGCCAAACCTAGCATCTGAACGTCTCTCCAATTCGTGGAGCGTAACTCGCCTAGTTGAGTTTGACGCTGCTACCAGAGCAAGAAAATTAAAAATTAAATAACAATAAATAATTTCTCTAAGCGAATCTGAATCCACAACCATTGCGTTGACAGTCACACACTGTCCACGTGCCAGAATGGTTTAACGAAAATACATAAAAAATATTTTGAATAGGAAAAAAATCTAATAAATATTAAACACCGGGAATACATCCGCCGCAACCTACAGGTATTAGGCAATAGAATCAAAAACAATATGGTAATAATATACAGGAATGGAGTAAATAATTCATATCCTATCCAATACAGGAGTAAGGATAATGTGCTTCTAATGCATACTTATTTTGGTTATTTCCTTGACTTATTTTGATATTTAATTTTTCAGGGTTATATACATAGTAATGTACATAAATGTCGGTGAATGAAGAAAGAAATAAAGCAAAGAGAAAGTTGAAAGTCTTTTTTGTATAGATTATTTAAAAAAGAAAGGAATGAAAATAATTATAATATTATAAACATTGAATAGGAAATAAACCCACTACCATCACGCTCACAATCACACGCGGTCACTTTGTTATTCTTAATAATATACAAAATATAGTAATTTTAATAGACATTTTTCCATTAATTACAATCCCTTCAATACATTTCAGCCACTTGGTTCGTTAAGTTAATACTAGTAACTTATTTTAATTTTCTTTCCTTATTTTAGCAAGATAGGCAGAGGGAACCTAATATTAAGACACTCTGTTCCGTTGAATTTTCAAGACATTTCGTGCTTATTGACCAAACATTAAGTAATAGCGAGGAAATAAATAAAATTTATCCCCCTGAATAAACATAGAACCCACGACCGTAACGTTGACAATCAGAAGTTAATAAAAATAAAATAATTAAAATATATCCAAACCTATGTGCTAATCGAATCCACAACCACCTACAGTCATACGAATAACTAAAAAAATATATTTTTTATAGATTTTTTAGTAATATAACAAAACCATGTGCACAGCACAGTGCAGATGCAAAACCGCAACCCCTAACGACCTGTTCATCCCCTGTATGCACAGAAAGGCACGTTTAGCAGTTAGCTTCAATTTCCACTACGTTATACCCCATCCATACGTCGGATTAGGTATCGCCACGCCCTAAATCCTGGATGTATTACTATTACAGGTATACGAGTATATTATATTATGTTTGTGTGGAAATTTGTATGGTATATTGAGGCTAGTCATGGCGTAGCGGTAATATCACACACTAGCCAGTGTGTGATATTTTCATTTTCTCGCTCTGGTAACAAGGTATAACGCGGCGTTAAGTTCCGCCACTTAATAACTTAGTTACCCACTGAATTCTTCCGGATTTCGGCGGAAATTGGGATACGGAAGTGTTTCAACGGGAACGGAGTGTCTCAGCACTAGCTTCCCAGATTTCGCTTGGCTACGCTGCTGTGCGCAGGATAAAGCGTGAAGCTACCGATTACTTTTTATCAAAATATTTTTATGTATTTTTTTCGTGAAACCATTGTAGCACACGTGGACAATGTGTTGACTGCAAACTAGACTAGACTAGACTAGACCTTTGGTTGTGGGTTCGTATCCGCTCAGGAAAAATATTTTATTTGTCATTGTAACGGTCAAAATGCGGCGTTGAGTTACGCGACCAGTGCAGAATCTAATCTTGGCACTAGATGCCCTCTGTCTATTCTGCTAGATTGGGAAAAATCGCCTTATTTATTTGGTATTAGCTTGTACAATTACAGCAGCTACTGGCTTCCACTACTTTGTGGTCACGTTGCACGCTAGCGGTGTACCACGACGGTTAATATGCGAATAGGCTAGAATTTTCTTTTCATACATAACACAGATATTTTAATAAAAAACTGTTTTCGACTTTCTCAAGTCAAACAAAATATATAATCATATTTTTTTACCTTCCCGCTGTATCCCGCACATAGAATTGTGGTTTTATTATACTTAAGTATATAAATTTATACCATTAGGATTTAAAAGAATAACATATACCTAATAATTTTATATAACTTTAGAAAATATTATCAAAAACAATAACAATTTTTCAGCAAGTCACGTCTCTATCGTGTTTCTTAAGTTTGAACTAAGGATTTTCTAAGCATTTTCACGTAACAGCTGAAAACGTATACTATTATAGATCTTTGTCCCTTTAATCTAAAGCTTATTTTGGCTTGCGGGAGCTTTCAAACAATCAAGTCATTTGCGGTTCGCTGGTAAGTACATAAGTAGTGAGCTCGAATCGAAGTTGAACACTCAGTTTAATTGTATTCCTAATTAGAAAACCTAGGTATTGTAATTGACCTGTTTATTCTTGTAGGTAATAATATGATTTGTTATGTTCCTGGGGCTGTTGTGAGGGGAAATGGGGGGGTGTGGATTATGTCTTGTTTGTATTGAATCAAGGAAAATTTTGGCAAATGTATACTAGTATCTATACATATATTTAAACTATAACATTTCAATTTCAACAGTCGCTTTCTAACTCTGACGAGATTTCCTTTCTAGGAAACACAAATTAGTTATTTAATTCATATCAAAGTTAATAATTTACAGCGAAAACTGATACTCTTGGAAAAGTTGTTCCGGATAAAATATCTAAGGTTACCCTTATAGTATTTTGCCCCTTTTTGTGGGGGGTAATTAAAGGTAGATTCATGAATTTAAAAGGCGCCTCGCCCAAAATTTATTTAAAACTTCCCAGTTAAAGCAAAACGACTTAAGGCGTATTGTTCTTAACAATGAGAACGTCAATGACGATGCTACAAAGGAAATAGAAAACAATGTAGATTTAAAGACAAAAGTATGAAATCGTTTACTTACATTTATTAGGTTTATTGTTTATTTGACCTGATAATATAAGTTTTAACATTTTTCTTATATTTTTTATTGAATCTTTTCTCTAATCTCTCTTTTTCTAAATTTCTCCCTAAGGCAGCACCTGATTGTAAGCGAGACGGTTGTGAGTTTGATTCCTATTCGGTGTAAATAATTACTTTTATTTTCTCGCTTTAGTAAAAAGAAAATAAGGCGCGGCGTTGATTTACATCTTTGAACTTGCAGCATCTCTAAAATAGAGCCAAAAGTACAAACGAAATGTCTTAACACATCAGCAGAGTAGCTAGAGGGGACCTGGGAACCTAGTGTTAAGAAACTTCGTTCCCCCAAATGGTAGTGTCATTCTCCATTTTTCAAGAAATTCTGGAGGCATTGTGTGATGAGTGGCGCAAACTAACGCCGCGCTTATATCCTGTTATCAGAGTGAAATGAACATATTAAATATTTAATTTCCTCGAGTGGGAATCGAATCCACAACCTGTCGCCTTTACAATTGTAAGTGTCTTCCACACTTGCCACAGGTTCATTAAATTAAACTAAAAATATACTATCGACAGAACTACGTACAATTTAGAATCTAACATCACAGACAGCTAGTCCTCTATTTTAGACTTTGTGATTGAAAATAAAACTCGTTTTTTGTTTTGGTCTACTTTTAATATAGAATAAAAATCCATTTACATTAGTGGAAATAGATACCATATGGTTAGGATTTTGTTGCTTGAATAAAACTATTAATCATAAATGTGTATTCTCTTACAACAGAATAGGCAGAGAAAACATAAAAATAATAATGCCCTACGTTTCAAACTCCTCCTCTCGATTTTCAAGATATTGTCCGCAGAATTGTGGAATTTATATAAATAAATACAGATTTTTATCAACTTCACTCTTTTTCAGCATTGCAGCGTCGTCACCTAAAAAAACTGGGGGACTGTAGACATACAATTTCCCACTCTTTCTATTTATTGGGGGATACCCCATTTTTTTATATTTACATACACAAAGCTAAAAGCAACTACACATTTAAAATTAGTTAACTAAGCTTTATTATATACGAATATTGCTATGAAATTGCATTTTTCTACAACAAAAAGAAAAACATATGTACATATTTTACATAAAAATAATCCCAAGAAAATGTCCTAGCCGGTGACATAGTTTTTACTAAATCATTTCAAAACGACGTTGTAAAAGTTAGGAATTAATGTGACTTCTTAGTTACTGAGATGTTAAATGATCTACCTCTTGTACTTTTCTTTTAATTAGTTCTAAAGCCATTTGTGTGAGGAATTTCTGTCATTTAAATCTTGATGATTTCTTTGTAATTGTCTTTTTTACCATGTTTTACCTCATAAAAGTTACCTAAGTATTGACAGTGAGGACCAAAATCGTTTTGCTTGATGAGAGCGAACAAATGAAAATTTAAATAAATATTTCATTTCTTCGAGTGGGAATCGAACCCATAACCAGTCGTGTTTACATTCTTGTGCCCCTCCACCACGACTGACTCCCAAATATTAGTTTATTACGTCATATTAATAGGAAACTTCAATAAATGGATAATTAACAAATATTGAAAGCTAACTAGGTGCATCGCTTTGGTTCCCATCAACGTTTACGTTCCACTAGTCAAAACACTATGTCCAAATAATTGTACGGTGCGTGGGTAACGGAGTGTCTTAAATCTAACTTCCCCATCTATTTTCTATATGAGGAAGGCAATCACATTCTCAAACATTAAAAATATAAAGCACGAAACAAATGACAAAGACAAACGTAAACGAAAACTAACTACTACCTAAGCGAACGTGTAAATAAATGAAAAAAATCATAGTCTAATCCGGCATCATACCAATCTCTCTGGACTGTATACCCAATTATCCTACACCAACGGCGGATATCCAAAACGTAAAAACAATATTTGTCAATCCCTCCTAGAAAATTGTTGCCTTTCGCTTACTTTTTTCCAACGGTCCCCAGCAGTTGCAATGTCTATTTGTGATATTTTAAAATGAAAATGTATACTTGAGATAATATTGTCTTAGCGGATTGGCTGGTTTCTAGGTATGAGGATGAGGTTAGGATATCCTGAGCTATTATAGCTTCTAGCATGTGAAGAAGCAGGGTGAAAAAAGAGGAATTAGTGTTAAGGTACACCGTTTCTTTTTTTTAGCGATGCCGCGTTTTAATTTATAGAGAAAAAATAAACTGTAAACTAAATGATGACCTAATGGGGATTAAGTTATTATAATATATCTAATTTATAAGATTTATTGATGTTACATGGAAGTCATTGAACTCAAACAAATTTGCGGCTAATATGTAAATATAATTTTTCAACCATTATTTTATATGCAAGTTAAAACTTTTTACCTATCGAAAATCACTTAATATTTTTTTAAAGTTATATTGAACTGAGATTATCATTTCAAAAATTAAAATCAAAAAATGAATTTTCAAGTAATATTTTCACGATTTTAATTTTCAAATAATTATTTCACACCCATATAATGGAGTAAGTTAAGCATCGTTTAACACAATTAGTATTTGCCACAAAAACAGAACTATATTATTCTCATCTCATATAATAAAATAAACAGCATCCCGTATTTATACACCTATGTAGAAAATATTTAAAGTTGTGTTAGAAACTTTTCTCATTTAGAAATTCCCGTGACGCATGTTTGCGCTACCCTCCTCTCTTAGAATATTGATTTGAATTCCATGCACTTTGCCCAGATTTTTCGTCCAACTAAAACAGCTACTAAAAATCTTTTATCATAAAAATCTCTTTATATATGCACAGGGTTTTTGCTCGTTACCTCACTGGATTATTATTAAAATATTTTGAGAATTTGTAAAATTCTAAATGTTGCTTGCAGGTTTATTTTTAAATTATTTTTCTCAGCTTGTATTCCACAATTCGTAAGCTAGGCAAAGAGAACTGAATGTACATACATTTTGTTCCCCACTTTTCGTTCAATTTTTGAGCTGCGGGTTGAATGTGGATTTGAATATGTCTGGATAACTCATGCTGCTGAACGGGGAATGAAACCACAACCATCTCGCTTATAGGCAGACGCTGTGCCATGACGACCTTAATTTTAAAGTTAATTCGCTAAATTAAGTGACTAATTATTTCGTACCATTATTTTATCTATTTTTTTTGTACATAGCATATTGAGAGATAAAGTTAGTGGAGGTTAGATTGATTTAAAAACGAAAAAGAGAGTGTTTTACCACTAGGTTCCCGATCTACCTTGCTTTATCCAAAAGCGATTATTAAACAAAATATCACACCACTAGCCTCGCAAATATCCTTTCAAAATCAAAAATCGTCAAACACCAACGCAGAAGTGTTACAACCTAAATCTAGATCCACGCTCACTTTCCTAAAAGGTTGCTAGACAAAGACCAACTAAGACCGACAAACCGCAAGATTTATAAAGCCACTCGAGCTGAAGTGTGAAAAATCATTTTCAATCTTGGCAATCTGCCGAAGTACAAGAGGAGCTGGTTATATATCACTCCTTTCAATACTCTGCTTCGTTTTGCCCTCTAATATTGTGGACTAATGATTATAATTAATCGGATTTACTTAGTGTTTTCAATAGGCTTGTGTTAAATAGCTGAGGGTTTGGGTGGAGGTTTCCTTGAGGATATAACGAGATTCTTTTGTTTCTCCTTAAAATTAATTTAGGGAATATCGGGACAGGTATCCAATGTTAGATTCAATTTACAAAAATTTAGCATTTATCTTGGATTATTAATCACTAATCTTTTGATCGGGGAAATATTCATCTTTAAAATATTTTTATTTCATTAGTTGTTTTCCATTTCCATCAGCCCATAGAGGGACAGTATTTTTTAATAATTGAAAAATAAATGATGTTTCAATAAGTTCTTTCGTTAATAAGCAGCAATAGAATAACAATAAAGATTTTGAATAAACTTTTAGCAATGTTGACGGATGTCAAATGAAATATAAGAAATTATTTCAAAAAATAAGGGCGAGAATGCAGGAAAGATTACAGCTACCCCATCCCCTTAAAACTAAGAGAGTATTTTATCATAAAATTTAAAGCGCCGTAACCTATTTACGCAAACTGTTTTATTATCAACGAAAATCTAGTTACCCTACTTTCAACACAACCTATTCATTGACGTTTGATTAAGTATCGCCATTTCTGATACGCTTTGACATAATTTAAACTTTATTTTAGATATAAATAAGGTATAATTTAGTAAATTACTTGTATTATATCACCGTCTAAACGTAATCTGTACTAATGAACGCTAACGCCCTATAACTTCAAGTTTAAACTAAGCTACAGATTTGGATAGAAATGGGATTATATAAATAGGTTATGGATGACTTGCTACAGCAATTGACGGTATACAAGATTACTTATTTGGCAATATATCTTTGGTGCAGCGATTTATTTATAATGGTGATGTCGATACAGTATTTGGTCTACGGGATTTTAGGTCAGTTATTTTGTTTGATCGTTAAAAGTATTCGTGGCCATGTATGACAGCGTACTGACTTTTAGTGGTTCAGCAGATATTTGGGAATTTGAAAAATCACGAGCGCAGATTCAACAGGCTGTATTTGCCAATTTTCTTCAGGAATTTGTTTTTTTTTTAAAAAAACTGTAATTTCTGAAAATCGGCTTACATACCCATGTATGTAAATGGATAGGTAATGAAGTTCTCTACCCAAAGACAACCGTTGATCCATCGATCATGTTACATTCTGTATAAACATATAAGAAAAATATTTTGCATTATTTAAAATTAAAACCTAAAAGGGCTGAGACAGCTTAAATTTTCTCTAAGTTATATTAAAAGTTTCATACTTTTCTCAACTTAACCTCATAAGACATATAAAGTATACGATTTATATTAAAATTCCTAAATTCAAAGGTAACGGTAGGTTTTACATGACGCGACGCGATGCCACGCATGAAATTGCGGGGCCGCGATAAGGGAAATTTGCATAGAAATGAGTGGAAAATAATTTCAGTATATTTATTACGGAATTTTGTTTCGGTCGATTTTTTTTATGTTTATTAATATTTCATGTTTTATTAATACGTTAACGCGTGTCGGGTTTTGTTTGAAACTGGCTTGGAGTCGATGTTTACATTTTTATTAGGGTTTTACCGAATTTACCGAATTTTGAAATATAATATGCTGTAAAATAGGCCATAATATTTATTTATTTTGTCTTTTTTTTTTCTTACTGTCTAAAAAAAGAAAGAAAGTAAAATTTAGTTTTATTTAAGTAATAAATTGTGGATATATATTTGTGTGTAACATTTTAGAATTATCCCAGAAAAATGCTGAATGCATGTTGACTTGCTTGACGGCTTAACTAAAAATTTAAGATCATAATTATAATTATACTTAATCTTAATAGATGTAACAAAATAATTGAATACCCAGAACAAAGAAGCCGAGTGTTTTTTGAATATCAATGAAGAGGGCAACCTGGAGGAAGAAAGAGGATCTTCTTTTTTAATGGCATACTTGAAGAAAGAGAGTCTTAAAATATAAAGAATAAATAGTCTTTCCTCTCTGACCAAATGATAGAAAAAAAACTCTATTTGACACAAAAATTATGTTGTAACTTGTTCGAAACGGTACATCCTTAACCTTTAAGTATGGACGTCGGGTCTCACAGACCCATCTAGGTCTACGAATTCTACAAATCGGCCACTTCTCGGTGACCTCCGCCACTAAGTCGCTCAGTACCTTTCGTATTAATGCCAAAATGAATGTAGATAGCAGTGGTTGTGTCTCTGGCTTCAAAACACGTGAGTATTTAACTTTCTAAACGGGGCCTGGGTCTGTCAGACCCGACGTCCATGTTTCCCATACATAATGATTTCAAAACACCATATATTTTTATAATATTACAAAATATACTTTAATATTTTAATTGTATTATTTGTATTCAAATGTTTTTATTGTTATATATCATATATTATTTTGCATTGTTTGTCCTATATTTTAGTAATATAAATATTATTTACCTAAAAAAAAGATTAGATTTTTTTAGTTTTTATGATAAAATGGAAAAAAATGATCGACCAAGCATGTCAGGGACAAATATATCGGTACTTTATAATCAACATCAAACAAAAGAATTGGACGACGACATTTTAAAAAGAAAATAACACTTTATCAAATAAAAAGACGCGTTTCATATACTAAACTACTCTAAGAATTAAGAATGACTTTGACTCGCGTTTCGCGATCTGATCTATCATTTATTGAGCATGAAGCTAAAAAAATAGTTTTGGGTTCTTGAAAAACATGTATACTTTGCCCCCATAAGATATATAGAAAGACAACACATACTTATGTTGACTGCAATCGTCCTGTTTGCCAACAATGTTGAAAGCCATTGTGTATCGATGTTCAATTGTACCTTATATTGAGGTGTTGTCAAAATTTTTATTTTACACCATAAGATGTAATTTCTTTATTTTTTTTAATTGTTAGACTTTATATTTTGTTAAAAAAATATTTATTTTATTATCTGTCTTTTTTTTATAGTATTATTTTCTTAAGAGTCATCCCATGTGGCCAAAGACTGAAATTGTGACTTTAAGTTACTTAAATCGTTGTGATGCGTAAAGTTTAATAAAAAGCGATTTTATTTATATTGATTTTGTTTGATTTGAGGCTATTCATGTAAATTAAAACATAAAATTGTCTTCTTCCTTTAAAAAACAGACGGAATATGACCAATAAATACACTGGTCTGACAGACCCGACGTCCATATGTGTGTTATAAAAAAGTCACGTCCATAGTTAAAGGTTAAGTGGGCCAAAAATGGAGAACGGAATATCCTAACACTAAATTCTCTCCGCATATCCTCACTTATATACGATATGTAACAGATTCTTAAAGATAAAACACTAACATAGCGTATTTTCTTAAAAATGAATATATCAAGTAATTTATTTCTTAATTACGTAGTGGTTTTGTGTAAACACCGCATCAAATGCTTTTGGCTTGGCTCCTATGTGAGCTAATTATTGTTTCTTTTATTTTTTTCGTCTATCTAAAGCTTAATTAGTGTTGGCTTATTTTGAACTTTTTTTAAATTTTAATAAAAGTTATAAAAGGTTGGATGTTGAGCTTACAGTGTATGTGATACTATTTAAATAAATGAAGAGAATATATTGAAATACTTGGTTGTCCACCTACCATATATAAAAATGATGATAACATAAAAAACACCATAAAGTGAGTATGAAGAAGATAATGGAAGTGGACGTGACGAAAGAGGTAGGCGGTTCAAATCCCTTTCGGAGAAGTGAATTATTTTAATTTCTTCTTCCTATAAAATAGGTGTAATAAATTAATTTTTAACAAAAAGAAAAACCGAATTCTAACAACGAACTAAAAAGTGAAAAATAATTATATAAAGATTTTATAATTTTGAAGTCGGTGCCAAGTAAAACAAACAGGCTTAGTAATTAGATATTGTAGTAAAGGTGTTGTAGCATTAGTTTGACACCGACTTCAAAATTATAAAATCTTTATATAATTATTTTTCACTTTTTAGTTCGTTGTTAGAAGTCGGTTTTTCTTTTTGTTAAAAATTAATTTATTTTACTATTTTTAGTGATGGGTAGATCTTGAAATGATGCTTCTTGAACGAGTGGTGATGGTGGTGGTAGTGGTTGTCAACGAGTGGTTGTGATTGTTCTATGTAAAACTTCATTTAATTAGGTATTATTTTTGTGCAAAGTTACATTTTGGTATATTGACAAGAACATACATAAAAAGTATTCGGGTGAATTCGGAATCTCCCTTTTTTGAAGTTGGTTGGAAATGAGAACATCCTCTTTTTTGAGATTGGTTTAAAAGAAATGCAACGATCAGGAATCTGACTTCTGACATCAATTTAAAAAGTTTTTGCTTGTAACTATTACAGTATAATAATTTTTTTTCAAACTTTCTCAATTTTCACCGGATTCCATAATCGGAACCTAACCAAACTTTCACCAAATTATCCTTGAAGTGTATCCTTTTAAATAAAAGAATCATCAAAATCGGTTAGCGCGACATTGAGTTATTCGGCTATTCGTCGCGCACATACCTAATGCAAATTGAAGACTTATGTGATTTTCTCATAGATACCATTGTCAGACATGGACCAAAAAAAAAATGGGACCATTCGGGAAGTTTCAACTTTCAAATAAAAAAATTTTCAAAATCGGTTCACCCAGTCAAAAGTTATGAGGTAATAAACATAAAAAAAAAATAAAAAAAATACAGTCGAATTGATAACCTCCTTTTCTTACAGAAGTCGGTTAAAAAAGAGATCATTACCTAGGAATTAGGAAAGTCAAAATTAATAGAACATTAACAAAATGTCAGTCCTGTCAGTTTCACAATATCACATTGTACCAGTACCAAATAATCGGCCAGTTGGACGAGTGGTTGGAACAAAAGCCTGTAAATGGAATTTTCAAGTAGCCTCGACGACTAGTGTAGATTACTACGCTACGTATAGTATTATATACATAGGTTTGTATTAATTACGTAAGTATTTTACATTTTAAATGTGTTGCTTTATTAACATGTTTTTGTTTGTTTTCATTAAAGAGATCGCGAATTTTCTTTTGAGATAATATGCAGAGTTCGCAGTGAAAAATAGGTATTTAATGAAACTCTCCACTCTCTCACTCTATTCTCTCAAGTGTGGATCGAACCCACAACCGTCTATTTGACAGCCAGTTACTGCTTACTCCACTATAAAGGCCTTAGTGTACAATGTCAGTAATAAATCTTATATAAATCCACAAATTTATTACACTACAGCAGAAAGAATAATTAAATATATAAACTAAATAAACCAAGTCCAAGCATTATGAATTATTTATAACAATATAATGTGAATCGGTACAGTTGTATTATGTTAATATGTTGGCCTTCTGGCTATATATAATTTAATTTTGCGAATTATCGTCCGTACCACGTTTCTGATAAGAAGGTAATGAGAAGGAAATGGAAACTATGCTTGTTTATTTTGATTAGGAAAAGGTTGGGTGAGCAGTGTTTTATATTATTTGAAATAAATATTAGTGAATTTATTAAAGAAAAAAAAAAATATATAAGGAAATATGGGTTTGGAGGCAGAGCCACAAGCGTGTGACTGTAAAACGACGATTGTGGATTCGATTCTCACTCGGGGGAATAAGTTTATATTTTAATTCCTTCGCTCTGCTTCCAAGGCTAAAAACGCAGTGTTTTTACACTATGTTTTATTCTCATTATAGAGATATATTTATAAGTAAATACCTATCACTGAGGAAAGAAAGTGCAATTGTAATTAAACGATTTTTCATGTGATTTATGGCAGTCTCACACTGGGAATTTCTCTGACATGTTAAAGTGCGGCGTTGAGTTACTCCCACCTAACTCGCCATGTCTCATAATCGAACTGAAAATGAAATATCTCGACAATAAGCTATTTCTACATACCCTGCTTAAAAATCATAACTTTATTTTAAATTAAACAAAGAAAATCCACAACTTCCATTATCCAAATACAAAGATCTTTTATACAGAGGAAAAATAATAAACTAAACAATTTACGATATACAAACGAAATCTCCGTATACGTTGTCAAAACACGAACAACCCTTACAAATATGTGCATGTTATTACTGTAACATATAAATATGAATATAAAAAGATCAATAATCGTTTCATACAGCTATTTTATTACACGAACGAATTGCAGTAAGCTTGTTTGTTTATATTTACAGTACCTACTTGAATCTTATATACATACATCTTATACCACATATAGCACATATAGCTTTATAATCAGCATAGTTTATTTCTCTAGAATTAGGCGTAAATGGGAAACGGAGTGGCTTAACACTAGGTTCCCTCTGCCTACCCTTCTGTGAGCGGGATTCAGTGTGAAGCTAAAAAAAACTCTCCTTCGAATCCCAAAATAATAGTAATAAGCAATAAGACAATGCTATCAACCATATCATAAATTACATATAACAATATTTACCTAACCCAAAAAAACCTGAAACATAATGCTAAACAAAAAACGATAAATCTCTAGTGCCTATTCAAAAACGTTTTTATCGTCAGCTGGACAAACAATGGGAGGTAAATTAATAGCGGTGTTCATAATTCAAAGGAAAATCTTCTGGAAAAAAAAAACCTGGGATTTTTCAGTTCATTCAGTAAACGATAAACAATCGGCCAATTATTAAATTTGTTGTACCGACGATTCTGATGGAAAGTGAATTGGGTGGACGGAAATTACGGGAATATGGGGCATATTCCTTTAATTAATTTTGGTACAACCATGTTACATAAAGGATTTTTTATTCAATTTATCGAAGATTTTCAGATAACTAAAATGACTAACAAGCGGCGTTGAACGCTGACATTTGCTCTGAAGACATCCAACGAGTGTCTCTATACTAGAGCACTAAGATTTCTTTTAGTTCATAGAGATGACGACTAGTATATCATAATAATTTGTATTTCTAAGTTATTTGGAAAATCAAAAAATTGATGCTCAATAACAATGTAGGAATCAAAAAAAAATCAGCTTCACGCTGTATCCCGCCCACAGCACAGGCAGAGGGAACCACTCCCAAGACCCCCACTTTCTGCCGAATTCTGGAAGCATTGCGTGACACCAGAGTGAAGAAATGGAAATATATACGTAAATAAACATTTCACTTCCTCGAGTGGGGATCAAACTCACAACCGTCGCGTTACAGTCACACCCTTGTGCTGCTGCGCCCCAACGGCCTCAACAATGTAGAATAGCTGCATATAGCCAGGTATACCTAAACTGTAGGTATTAAAAATCCACCAATCTATACCCAAACTTACTGCATCAATCTAATAAGTGCAAAAACGCATTTCCAGTTCGTATTAAGTTTTGCCTGTTCGTGGCGTAAGATATTTATGGTAGTGAAGTGTACCGGCCGTGGATACTTTTTATACCGTACGATTTTTTATATTATACGACTATACGATTTTTTATCGCTGTATGGCAGAGCGAACTCAACGTCTCGGTTTGTCTTGTTACCAGAGTGTGGAAATGAAAATTATTAATTTCGAGTATGAATTAAATTCACACCCCAGCTGTTGTCAGGTTTCTAGTCAGAACTTGATAAGTCACTCTATTTTCTCTTTCCTTTTCTTAAATGTGGACATTTCTTTAACTCTAATAACTAGTGTAGAGTAATAATTGTTGTTTTATTTTTATTTTTTTAAATTTTGTACTGGTGCTCCCGTTGTTAGATCAACATGTAATGTAGCTATAGGTACAGAAACATAGCGGAGTGTGACATATTTGGAGTTATTTTCCAGAATACGGCGGAAAGTGGGGAACGGAGTGTCTTGACACTAGGTCTGGTCTGCTCTGGTCTGCCTACCCTACAGTGTGCTGCTGATTTAATTTAAAAACGTTTTATTCACCATTGCTACATTTGAACTTAGTTCTTATTATTTACTTAATCAATTTTTCTATTTTATTTCTCGTGGAATATAAGGGGAAATTTATAAATAGAACCTAAAAAAGATCATTAAATAATCGTACAGTATAAAAACTTTACATTTGGACCCAAGCCAATGCTGAACTGAGAAAAAGCTGATAGATTAACATGTGCTACAAATTTACAGTAATGATTTTAACATTGAATACTATAAAAGTTAAGATAAAATATATTTATAAAATTGAAACTCTGTCTAAACGGGAACGGAGTGTTGAACTTTAGGTTCTCAGGTTCCCTCTGCTTACTCTACTATTTGCGGAATACAGGATGAAATTAAAACAAAATATTAGATTCTTTAAATCGTACTTTTATTAGTAGTCGATGACAGAACAATATAAAAACATAATGACGCGTCACTAAGCTTCGTAGAACACAAAGAAACATAATAAACGGTCACAACAAGCGTTCTGAATATTCGAGCGCCATTAGAATAGTAATTTGTTGTAAATTCAAGTACAGAAGTTGCTAAAAGCCGCTAATTTGACAAAAGTAGTTTCGCAGTTGGGTAGCGCTGTGTCAAAAAGTTGACTAAAATCCTGCACTCGGGATGGGCATTATAATTATATTCGCTTTTAATTACATTAAACTTGTAATAAAAGAAATAATTAATTTAATTAGTTTGGGGCCTGTAGTGGCGTAGCGGCACAAGCGTGTGTTAACGCGAGAGGTCGTGCGTTCGATTCCTGGTCGATCGTTCTGCTGTGGAGGCAAAAGTGTGGGGTAGAGTTCCGCCACTCAACCGATGTCTCCAGAAAACGGCTAAGTGGTAGTCTCTCTCTGTCTACCCTGCTACATGCGAGATACAGCTAGAAGCCGATTTAATTAGCTATTTAATTTAGGTTGTGATAAGTAATTAACACAAGTATTAGTAAGCACAATGGTTGTGGATTCGATGTCCATTAAGACTGATGAATGATGGAGGTATATCTTCAACTTGGCGAGGCTGCACAGTAACATAGTATCTGATTGTAAACGTGACCGCAGGTTCGATTTCCACTCAGGTTAACGAATTTTTTTATTTCGCCGCTCTCACAAAATCTCGAAAACTGTTTGAAATATAGGCAACGGAATGTCTCGACACTAGGTTCACCTTACCCCGCTCTGTACAGGATAAAACGTGTAAAAAAATAACTCATTTAAAAATGAGAAAAAAAAGAAAAATCTACCAATGCCTTTACGTCGATAAGTGTCTATTCCTAAAACATTATCCCGTATCTAAAATAAAAGGGTCTCTCAAGTGTACTTCGGCATCCTCTATCATATAGCAAAGTAGGTAATACGACCATCGTATTGGATATTTGGTTGTTTAGATACTTAAATTAAATATTTATGCATTTTACAGTATATTTAGAAAAATCTGTTTTTAGAGTTCCGTACCTTAAAAAGAAAAACGGAACCCTTATAGGATAACGATTGATGTCCGTCCGCTGCCTAGACCATTTATCTCGAGATCGCGTGGTGTCAACTGAAATTTATTTATTTAGTTATTTCCTGCAAGAGATCTGTTACAAGCTTATAATTATAGTTATTATATACAAAATGAGTGCCTGTATACTCAAATTTCTCAATGTTTACGTAACTCCAGCGTCCTTCGCGACGACGGCGTAGGGTTCCATTCAGGGGAATGAATTATTTATTACTTAATCGAACCCACCTTAAGAACATCAGCTACTAACTACTAAGCCAAAAGGCTACAGAATGGAATTTATTCCATTTAATTACAATACCAGCCAACTCTTTCCACGCAGCTATAAAACTTTACCTGACCATATCTGAATATAATGCCCTCAACTAATTACTTAAACTTTGCGTAATTTACTACCCGCAATGAACTAATGCACTTGCTAACTCAACAACAGTAAATCGTTGAAGTATTTAGAATTACTAAAGTTTAATTATTTTTGATAATCGGCCTTTCCATTGAATTGTGAATGAATGCATTTGGCGGAACTAAACGCCGCGCTTTACCTCAACACCGGAGCGAAAAAATTAAAATATTAAATATTTTGTTTCAAGTGGGAATCCAAGCCATAACCGAACAGCTTATGAAGAGATAACCAGAGTGAGAAGTGAAGAGTGCCAAGTATGTAAGATTAATGGCAGAACTTAACGCCGTCTATAACTAATAATATGAAACAGAATCCCCAATCTTCCAATACCAAAATTATAGTAAACTACTAAAATTATCATTTGATAACATTTTTATACAGCGCTAAACACAGTAATCATATCTCCGTCCCATCTTTCCCAATTTGCCAGAAAATGGCGATCGTGCAGGAACTATTCTAACGAAATGGTCGAGATAATATCGTCCTCTCATCATTAATTCAGAATGTACCACAACTTTCCTCTTTCAGTCTGTGGGGATACGTTTAATTTAATAATTGTATATTATTTTATGTATGAATCTATATTGGTACAGTGATTCTTTTCTTTTTGAAGGTAACAGGTTCCAATTTTATTGGGGAAAATGTTTTTGTCTTCTTTTTTAGTTTGAATTGGGATAAAATGAGCTAAATAAATACATATATTTGACAATATGAATACCCATTAGCTGAGTTAAAAAAATAAAGTTGTAGATTTTTGTTAATTGGAAAAAAAATTGTCTTTATAATTTATTTTTGATAGTTTGAACCTTTTAAAAGTGGCCGTTTGTCTGCTTCTCCAAGCTAAAAAATGGAAATAAATAACTTCCTCAAGCAGGAAACGAATCCACAATCATGGTATTTACACAAGATATTTGCTATTGTTTTTAATAAAAATAAGGTAAAATTTCATCTTTAACACTGTGTAAATACTTAAAGCAGATAATCATATTTTTATGTACACTAATTAATTTACGCAAACACGTGATTTAATAAACGATTTATTTATTTACCATTACGGTCGCATTTAAAATTAATTAACTATGCAAGAGTTGATATTAAAGCTTTGAACTATATTTTCTTGTTTTTTCTTTTCTTTAGCTTCACGCTTTATTCCGCACATAGATAAGTAGGCAGAGGGAACCTGGGAAACTACTGTTCCTACACTGCGTCAAGGCAGAGCACGGTAGATAAAAAAAATCGAAATATTAAGATATTCCGTATTCCTCTTTATAACAAATTTTCGAGACATTTAGAGTAGAGTAGCGGAGTTCAACGCCGGTTCTAACAAATGTTACCTACTAGAGCAAGAAAATGGAATAACTCATTTCTTTGAGGAGAATTTGAACCTACAACCATCACATTTACTATCAGACGTTTATCTATATGAATATAATTTTTTTCTTCATTTTTTCTCATATTCACATTATATCGAGGAAGTAAACAAAGTGAATGCATACTATGGGATTTCTCCTATAATATCGGCGTTCTTTAATTTCCTGTGCAGGAAAACGTAATAAATAGCTATTATCTTAGCATCGAGCCACCCTTTGCCATATGGTCGGGGTTTTGCTCTCAAAATTGGTTTTTTGTAGGTTACTGCTGATTTATCTCTTATGGAATAAGAGTTTTAACAATGTATTGTGTTAAGGAGATATTTAGTTTTATGATTACTTTTTTTTATCTACTTTAAGAGTCGACGAAATAAAATATTTAATATTTGCATTTTCTTTGCTTTGGTAACGAGACAAACCGCGGCGTTGAATTCCGCCACTAAACAGACAATGCCTCCAGAATTCGATGGATGGGGTGAGCGGGAGTGTCTTAACATTAGCAATATTGTGCCTATAGAACTACAATAATCTATAAAAAAAACTTTCCTCGGCAAAAGTGGTTGATTTATCCTTTTATAATACTAGCGACTTACACGTAACTTTGCTTACTTAAGATTGTTGTAATAGTAAACCCAAATAAAAAAAACTTTACAATAATTAAAGCCTATGCGTTACTATCATGTATCAGCTATATTACTGTTAAGTATCATCCAAATCCATTCATCCGTTCGTTTTGGAGTAAAAGTGGAACAAACAACCATCCTCGCAAACCTTCACATTTATTATATTGGTAGCGTAAAACAAAACAAAACCCAAAAACTTTTAGTCATATTCCAAAACAAAAAGAAATCTTAGAAACTTAACAATTTAGAGCTAGAACGCTCAAAGGAAATCCGAGTAGCATTTGAATGATAAATGCCATCTCAATCTAAAGTTTGCGACTTGCCGATTGCTCCATTTATCCTCTTCTAACAACTTTGCTACAATTGCTTTGGTTTTTTTTTTTCATATAAATTGCATGCAATTTTTCTTGTTTCTTGTAATGTGATGTGCAGCTAAAGTTACGGAATGTGTATGAGAAAGTCGATTTTTCATAACCTGAAAATTTGAATTAAGTTGTAAGTTAGAGGTCGTGGTATGTGGGTTCGATTCTCACTTGGAGGAAGTGGTGGTGTTGAGTGCCGTCACTCAGCATGCAATGGCTCTATAATTGAAGACAAAAGGAACGAAGTGTCTTAATACTAGGTTCTCAGGTTCTCGGTGCCTACTGCTATGTGAAGGTAGACTGAAGGAACTTGGGCACTTCATGTTACGACCTTTTTTTCATTGCAAGCATTGCGTGCTTAGGGTTGGAACTAAATGAAAATGAAAATATTAAATATTTAATTCCCCGAGTGGGTTGGGTTCTTGGGTTCAGTTCGAACCCAAAACTTTTTTAAATTAATTAAATTCGATGATATTAGCTTTTATCATCCAGTCCCAGGCATTGGTGATCATCATGGGCATATTAAGGCATATTTGTATTGTGCGTAGCTGCTGTCAATATGAGGCACGTAATGTAATAAGGTATTATATATTGTACCCTACATAAATTATTATAATATTTTCTTATATAATATGGACCTATATAATAATATTATATCTTTAGAACCTAGCTAAAACAGTAAAAGGTAAGATTTTACGATCGTTTTGAATAAAAATTTTCTTTGCCGCACAGAGGTTGTAGACAAAAGACAAAGTAGTACCACTTGAGGCCACTTTGCGGATGCGGGCTTTGAGACGACACTTGAAAAATGACACCATCATTTTCAAATTTAACAAACTAGTCTTGCTGTGGAGAACATAATAAACCACAAATGATAATTAGGTAAACGTTACATTTTTATGTCTATAAATAAATTATATTCATGTGTAACTTACAAAAATTTACAAAAATGGGCACAAATGTTTGACAAATGCCTCCAGAGCTCATCGGAAAATGGAGAACGGAGTGTCTGAACACTGGGCTCCCTTAGCCTCCCCTGCTATGTGCGGGATATAGCGTAAAGTTGAAAAAAAAATGGTTGTTTTCCTTTATTTTTGTTTAAATCATGTGGTAGCCTAAAAAAAAAACACTTAACAAAATTGCCAAATTTCAAAAACCATGGTATCACTACACATGCTATAATACTTAGAGAGCTCTGTACGTTATATTTACGTTATATTATTCGGAACAGATACCGCGAGTGTTCTCGACAAACGTATGAACTTGTAAGGTTCATTCATTTTTTTTTATATATAAAAAATACTTAAAATATATTAATTGTCATATAAAAATATTAATATTATATAGAATTTTTTCATTTCCTTTCCTGTCCTTATTTCTGATATAAATTAAAAGAAAGTTTATCTATCTTTATATATATAATCGAAAGGTCACTCACTCATCACGAAATCTCAGAAACTACAAGTGCCAGGAATCTCAAATTTTGCATAGGAGTTACTTATAGGACGTAGGTGCTCGCTAAGACGGGAATTTGCAATATTCGACTTCTAAGGGGTTGTTTTTGGGGTCGAAAGTTTGTATGAAACTTCGTTACTACAAATGCTAGGAGTCTCAAATTTTATATAGACGTCACTAGGACGTAGTCATGGAGACAGAAATTAATAATAACATAGTTCACGCGGGTTTACACCCGCGTGAACTATGTTATTATTAATTATTTCTTTCGCGGTTACCCGCGAGCGGGCCGCTAGTAAGCTATATAATAAAAAGAGCTGTTATCGCAAGGGTGGACCAAATTAATACACAGAATATCATGAATTCAATTTAATCAAAAAAACGCTGTACCCCGCACACAACAGGATAGGCAGAGGGAACCTAGTGTCCGTTCCTCATCTTCCGCCGCATTCCGAAGGCATTGCGTGTTGAGTAGCGGAACTCAACGCCACGCTTTGCCTTTTTACCAGAGCGAAGAAAATAAAGATATTAAATATTACATTTCCTCGAGTGGGAATCGAACCCAGAACCAGTCGCGTTCTAATCACACTCGGTGCCCTTGTTTCATGCTTTATCATGTATATAAACCTACACTAGGTTTATATATGGCAACTTCTATATCCATTTTCTGTTCGCATTCGAGTGGGAAATAAAAATATTTTTCCCCGTATGAGAATCGAACCTAAAACAATTGCGTTTATAGTCATAAAACCATGGCCGTTAAATACAACACCAATCTAAAAAAAAAATTGCACTATAATTTAAATTCTTCTTTTTCTATTGCATTAGATAAATCTTTCCTACACAGCCAATATATCTTAAATCTACAAAGATTTAAAACGAGTTAAACAACTTAAACAAAGGAGATCGGAAAAGAAAACGTTCCCATAGGTATTAATTCTAAAATAAATAATGTCCATCTTAGAAACAATTACTTTCGTACGTTTCAAATAACGGCTGCAACAAATAAATTAAATGTTACAAATACAGTTTATTTTATTTATCGGAAATGGCCAGTGAGCGAAATAAAATAAAGCGGAGAATGGAGTGTTTTGGCACTAGATTGTCTTCTCTTACCTTGCTTTATGCGGGTGAAGCTGATTATAAAGTAACTTGGTTTAAACCCTTAAGGCTCTATATACTTAACACTAAAAAAGGTCTAAATCCCCTTTTGGGGAGTGACAGAAAATAGCACTTCAAGTTAAAATAACATTATATAAATTAAATATTTTCACAGAATCAAGAATTTTAGTAAGTATCAAACCCAGATTTAAATATCAAAGGCTAAATTAGTAAAAGCCAACCTAATTTAATTTGTAAATTTTTAAATTAATGTAAGCCTTTTTGAGAACGTTTGAAAGTGATATGAGCTAACTGTCTAGGGGTAAAATGTGGTTGCGCATACATAAATATTGTATATAGGTTCGATTACCACTTAGGGAAATTTAGCTGGATATCTAAGAGAGTCGAATGTAGAGATATTCCACATTCTGCCTGGGAAAATTTGTCTCCAATGGCAGAACTCACCGCCGTCCTGTGTCTATCAGAGCACGGATACGATAATAAAATATTTCCCTGAATAGAAATCGAATCTACAACCTCGCCTATCGTGAGAAGTTCTCCCACTATATTAGAACGGCATTTCAATATAATAAGAAAATTTTAATGGAAACGGAGTGACTTAACACTAGTTTCCCAGATTTTATCTGCCTACTCTGCTACATGTGGGATACATCGTGAAGCTGAATAAATAACTTATTATATGTTAAACCAATCTAGTAATATAAGTCATTTATCTACTGACGATTAAATTGAAATTTCGTATACAAATTTAGTTTGCTTTTTTATAATAAGCTCTTAGCTAATACTATTACTTATATAAAATACTGTTTACCCGTATAAAAAACCTAAGGAAGATTTTTTCAGGACACTAACAATTTATGACGATAATATTTATAATATATTTTATTACAGCATATTTATAGCCATAATAATAAAATACAACCCCCGAATCTATTTACTAAAGTAATATATCTCTAACCCACGAAAATATTCTACGCCTTGTTAGTCTTTATGAAAAATAGAAGTACAACTACGAAGGATTCCACGTCATAAGCTTATAGCGATTTATTTAAATTTTTATATTATTGCATTTCTACACTTTATGAGAGGCTGAGAAAATATGTTTGGTTCTCCACTTTGCCTCAAATAATTCTGTCCTTGTGAAAATAAATTAGTTTAGTCGACATTTTATGCTTAGTTTATTATAACAAATAAATAAAAAACCAGGAGGCGCACGTACTGCACCAAGTGCTACAAGTGGTATAGGATAGTAGTAGTAGTTTTCTAGTAACCTGTGATTAGTTCTTCCATTCATGTTTTGATTCCATTATCAGACCAGTTCGATGGTACCATGTATATAATGCATATTGCCACCTACATTTTGTGAATAAATTAATGAGTTTTTTATAAATTACGTATTATTTAATGTACAAACTGGTTCAAACAATAAAATGAAAGCATACATTAAATTGCGGTGGATATTAGAAATAAAAGTGTATAATAATTCAGGATTAGTTAGTGTTTTTCTATACTAACGATGAATTAAGATGAAAATCAAAATACAAAAATAAGCATAATATTAATAATTAAAATAATTATCATTTAGCCTATTATCGAAATCATTTATATTTTACCGTTGTCAAATCTCCCATGGCTTAACAACACCCTAACCTCTTTATGTGGGCGTCGTATCAATCATTCTTGCAGGTGACAATACCGACAAAGGAACCACATAGGCACTGAAATTGTCAATTGGGGCGCTGTCATTTTCGTAAGAATTTTTTTTTCTCCATATAATCAATTACATTGAAGATCTTATTAGATTTTGTCACCGAATTTTTGATGTATGTGGAAAGATGTTAATATCGTAACTTATTGATATTGGGAATTAATCATTCTTGAGAGCTTCTTTGAAGTGAAATGGTATACTTATTACATAAACTTTGTATAGATCTCTTTTAATACTGAGAAAGTTATACATATTACGTTATAGGAATAAAAAGTGTGTCGACAAAGAAGAATGCTTAGAGGAAGCTTTATATTAGTCACTAAAATAGAGGCCAGTTGTAGCGTAGGAACACAAGCGTGTGACTGTAAGCGCGTCAGGTTGTAGGTTCGATCCCCCCTTGAGGAAATTAAATATTTAATATTTTCATTTCTTCACTCTGTTTGCGACTGTTTCAATAGATTTCATCTACTTATCCCCACTAAAATGCAATTATAAGGAAGTATTAAAAAAATAGTCTGCCACGATAAATTCTATAGGTAAATATTACAAAATTATATGTAATTCATTATGAATTTAAATTTAAAATAAAGGGAAGTTATCAAAATTTCGTATTTGTTCAGCTTATTTGGTAGACTTCAAAATTTCTACGAACGCAGATAGCAACCTACATGTAAAATATACTATGTATTTACACAAGCATCTAATGTTTTTTCAGGATGAATCTAGTTTTCATAGAAAATTTCATTTGATAGTAATTCAAAAATTTAGTTAGAACTTTTATAGCTAATTAAGAGGCACAAGTACAGTGTGGGTTCGATTTCCACTCGAAGAAAAAACTATTTAATAATTTCATTCAACAAAGCACAAAAAACTCCTTTGAATTATTAAAAACACGTTTCTTACTGTCAGTATTAATCTGCCAATTTAAAGTAAATTGTATACGATGTGAGTTTTAAAACGTGAAAAAAATAACCATTGAAAATGCATAAAAATAAGCAATTTTACAAGAAAAATTAATGAGACGCGGCAATGGGGCTGACGGGGAGCAAAGTAATGATCGCCCGTCGGAAAATCGATGAAGCAACAAGTAATTCCAGGTACCTATATATGTATATTGTTATCAAAGATAATTTTGTTATAATATATATATAGCTAGCTAGCTCTCTGCCGGCGGAGCTTAACGCCGCATTTTTAACCTAAAATTTTATAGTTCTTTTTATTACATCATAATATTTTCTATTTTTTTTTTCATTCATTCACCCCGAATTGCGTTTTTGAATAGCGGAACTTAACGCTATACTATGTACTACAAAGTGGGAAATACAAATAATTCATTCACTCGATCTCTATATTTTATACAATAATTTTATTTTTCTTTTTACAGCTTATCCAATCTTCGATATGTAATGAACGCAGACAAGTCCAAATGGAAAGTTTTCAGGAAAAGAGAGTGAGTCACTATTACAATGATTTATACTAGTTTTTTCGTAGTTCACTTGATATATTAATAAACGGACTACCTAATAAATTAAGATTTTGTTAATTTGAACCACTAGTTTCTGAGATTAGCGCGGTTAATCAAACAAACTCTTAATATCAGTATAAATGGCATACTTAACATGAACAGTTCATAGGTTCATTTCTCACGGATAATTGTGAGAATTAAACTACTTGTTGTTACAAAACTACTTATATTAGATAAGTATACCTTATAGAAAATGTTTTAGTTAAATAAACTTAGGCATGTCTTATTGATATTAACCTTTTTAAATTTTACACCATTTTTCTTTGACGGTTGTATTATGTTTTTTTTTTTCATAATTGAGCGGTGTTTGGAGAACGCATTGTCTTAACATTAGGCTCCCTCTGTTTAGCATGCTACATTCGATGACTATTAAATCCGACATTTTGCGGAATTGGCTTAGGAAGACTGTATCGATATTTTTTTTGACATTTTCAACAAATTTATCTCAAGCAAAATAGCTAGGGATTCCAATCTATGACAACTTCCACGCAAATACATCCCAACTGCTTCACAGCGGAGCTTTTTTCTTTTTTTATATACCTATATATAAATAAACCTACACGAAACTCCATCTAAAATGACAACTCCCTCCTTGTTAATACCACAAAAACTATTAGACCGCGAGACAGATGTGTTTTACGAGTACTAATACAAAGTTATCTCTAATAACAGACGACATATTGCATACCCAAGTTCAATACAGCAGAATATTCTAGTAATTTCTAGTATTTTCTAGAAATATAATAATATGAAATCCTAAATCTATACATATTTACAATTGAGGTGTCTGTTTGTGGCTGTCCATAAAATAATTGCGTTTTTCAAGTGCATGCAGAACTACTTACAAGATCAAACGATGTTGAAATTTCTCTCTCTAAGTCTGTTTGTATTTCTGTTTGTCCCTGGCTAATCTCCAGAATATCTATACTGATTTTTTGAGGATTTCACTGGTAGATAGAGAAGAATGTCGAGCAAAATGCTTTTTATACCTAGAATTCCAGCAGTATTTGGATTTACGCTTGAAAACCCGTAAAAGGGGGGCGAAGCGGGTTTGCCGCTAGTATAAAATATAACAACGCTATGTCCAATTAATTAACAACATGCTTATAGTAGCGAGTATTGGAAGGAAAAATATTAGAATTTTTCTTTCAAGAATTATTTTCTGAAAACATTGTGTATTGGATATTAGAACTCGATAGAGTATTAAGGTTTAATTTCATTAAGAAAATGTTGTTTTTAATATAGAATCTCACTGTAAATGTCGATAGTGGTAAGTTTTATTTCTTCTCGGGGGACTGACATCTTTTCATTCCGCCATTTACGTACAGTATGTCTCCTAATCATGGAAAAAGGAAATGGGAAACAGTGTACGGGTAGGCAGGTACGGGTAGAAAGAACCTGACGTTAAGTGACTGGCGTGACGTTGAATTTTGTTACACAATTGAACCCGCAACCGTCGCGTTTACAATCAGGCTATGTGTATAAAATATGCTACTTGACGGTAGTTTAGTCGAATTCCTTCCAAATTTCAAAAATCATATGTAGAAATGATATGTAACTTTAAAATGCACAGCAAAGTTCTCCTAAGAGCCCTCATACTCGTATGTACCGCGAAATTGAGTGCGACGGGTAATGCAGATAGAAAACTGCATGTTTTGAAGATATATAGGTTTACAAAAACATGGTTTGACTTAAAATATTTGGATGTAAGATGGTTTTCTTAGAATATTTGTTTCGGGAGGGAGTGTCTTAACACTTCGTTTCTTGCACTCTGCTAAGTGCGGGATAAACCGTGAAGCCAAAAAACAAATTTGGCAGAAAGTGGGGGAGTGGAGCATCTACACACTAAGTTCCTTCTGCCTACCCTGCTATATGTGGGATACTGCGTGGGGCTAACAAAGTATTTATAATTTTCAATAGTGACCCACTTCTCTTTCTCTATATTCTATAACATTAATGTTTGACTGAATGATAATATGTTAGAACAGATAAATTACTGAATTAGAACACAGGCTAAACCACGTTAACCCCAAAGCTAATGAACCGAGACTGCTGACGCCATTCCTTTAGAAACTATATTTCCACCACTAAAACGTATCAATTTTCCTAATACCTACTAAGATTTTTTTCGTATACGAACATTGTTAGTAAGAAATGAAAAGTGCTTATTTATTTTATATTATTAGTTATGTTTGTGGGTGGAAATTTATATAGCCTATATTTAAATACACAGAGTCTGACTGAAACCGCGATGGGTATTAGTTCGATTCCCGCTCGGAGAAAATAGTTATTATCATTTTCAGCGACAACGACAAAGTGCGGGGTTGATTTCCTCCTTTCAACACACAATATCCCAAAAAATTCGGGCACAGTGGGTAACAAAGTGTCTCAGCACTAGGTTCCCTTCAACCTGTATATAATATCCAAGATACAGCATAAAGCTAGGCAAAAAGAGTGTAATTTAGGTTAAAATTGACTATTTTCGTATTTTCCAGGGCCGTCCCCATCCCCGCCTACCCCGCGTCTCTAAAGCCTGGCAAAGGCTGTCCGTGCGGCAACAACGGGCCGTGCAAACAAAAAATCACACCCAGAGGCGTGACTATACATTATCCCCAAAAGTTTGTATGAATGTTATACTAGCCACGTAGCCGCGGCTTCGCCCGCTTATAATTATTGTTATATTATTATTAAATTAATATGTTTTTTTTTAATTATTTTCACTTCAAAAATCTGCTTTTGTGCGTAATTGTATTTGTATTTTCTATGTTCTAAGCAATTTTACCCACAAAAATTTAAAATGAAGTAAAATAAGTTTAAAAATGTTTGCAGAAAAAACAGATTTGCAAAGTTTGGTTCCAGCAAGGGCTACCTACCGCCTAAGAAAGAAACAGTGTATCGTGCCAGGTAATAAAAAAATATAACACACAAATTAATACAATTAATGAGGAAATACATATTTCCCATACAAAAAAAATCGATCATGTTGTATGTACGTAGTATATATATTACATTCCAATTCGAATTATATATTTTTGTAAGTTTTGATTTAGAACTAAATTTGCGTAGACTTTAAGTCTTAAAATAGAAATTCTTGTTATTCCCCGTTCCCGCAAGAAATTAAAAAAAACTCTCTCTTAGTGTTCTCCTATACTCCTCTTAAGCTTATATGACGAAAAGTTCAAGTGTAACTTTGTCTGAATGACTAAGTAACTGATGCGTTTTAAATATAAATAAATAAAATTATGGACAGGGTGCAGGCAAGATTTAAACAAAGTATAAAACGAAGCAATTTATCATTAACACTTTTCTAAATCTATATTAGAGACGAATAGCTAAAATATAATACCATAATTTCAACATAAACTTTGCTGCTTTCGCAAGACTTGGAAACCATAACCAAAATTAATTTGCCTGTTCCAGCCCAAAAGTAAAGGTGATACGACAAAGGAAGTTTCCCTGGGGATAGACAACGGTTGTGCCCGCACTATTTGTAACTCGGCGTCTGTTAGTTTATTAGGTAATCGTTTATATGTTAATTTATATAGCATTATGTTAAATGCCAAGGCCATATTGGCGAAGGCACAAGCCTAAATGCGAGGGTTTTAGGTTCAATTCCTACTCGGGGAATGAAATATTTAATTTTTTCATTCTCTTTACCCCGCTCTCGTAACAAGGCAAAGTTAAAACGACGTAATGCCTAGAGAATTCGCTGAAAAGGGAAGTACGGAAATGTCTTAGTGGGAGTGATATGCCTTAACACTAAGTTCCCAGGTTCCCTCTACCTACCCTGCTATGTGTATATACAGCGTAAAGATAAAAAAATATTTTTGAATACTCGTTTGAGTACTCGTTTGACTCTAAACACGATGGTTGTGGATTCGATTCCCACTAGAGAGTATTAATTATTTCAATTTCTTCGCTCTGGCAACAAGACAAAGCGTGGTGTTCAATTTCGTCACTCAACAAGCAATGTCTCAAAAATTGAATGGTGCTTGAGAAACAGAATGTCTTAACACTAGAACTGACTAACTACACGAGAAATACAGCAAAAACTTATACATAAATTTAAATTTTAGTCTCAAAATAAACATTTAATTCTATAACACAGTTCTTGCTTTCCCCTTTCAGAACAATTCGGCAAGTAGCTCACCTGAGATTAGACAAGGCTTCCATACTTCACTTTGTAACTGCTATCCCTGTGATTATAAAGGTGGAAGTGCCTTTGTAACTTCCATTTACTTTATATGTGCGTTATATATAGAAAGTTTGTTTGATAAGGTTATTTTATATATATATATTATGTTTTTGTTTGGTTTTTTTTTCTAACCTCTGAAAATGGTTTTAGTACGTATTTATTAATATATTTATTGAAATTGTTGTAATAAAGTAATATACGAACATTTATATATATTTTTTATTTTTTCTATAATAGCACGGTTCATGTGTCCAGCTTCCAATTCATCTATATCATCTATAGACTTAATTACTATTATGTGAGTGGAAATGCGATGGTCGTGAGTTCGAAATAAAGCGGCGGTGATCATTTACCATCAAAAAAAAAACTTGAAAACCTTGAAAAAATACTTGAAACTTATTATCAACCTCTTCTACTAGTATCCTAAATATTAAAATAAAACTTTACAGTAAACTTAAACATCAGAAAACAAACGCATAGACTACAATTTCAATTCAATTCAATTTAATTTAAATATATTTTGGCTATAATATATGAACAATTTTAAGTGAGCGAAGCCACATGCGGGTCGTTACTTAAGAATATTTCCTTGAATAACCATTTGTTCCATCATTACTCTAAAACAAAGGCATAGTGTTATATCACTACTCGTAAGTTCACCCGCAAAGGGGTTGCTTGTATAACAAACTCTTACAGTTAGTTGGACTTGAGCGCTTCTCAAACTTCCTCAATAGCCGGCAAGTGCAAGTGCACGTCTCTAGCGAATTGCTACACATATTGGGTCAATTGATTCTTAACTGAACTATTGTTCTTATATTAGTACGATATATATGTTCATTAGCTTCACGCTGTATCCTGCATGTAGCAGGATAGGCAGAGGGAACGTAGTGATACGATCATTTCTCGTTAAGACACTTCCGTTTCCTACTTTCTGGCAAATTCTTGAGGTATTGCGTGTTATATGGCGTAATTCAAACCTTTGCCTCGTTATCAGAGCGAGAAAATTTAAATATTTAATATTTAACTCCCCCTGGTGGAATCCAACAAAATTTTTTTTTTGCTCCCTTGTCGAGTAAAGCGCAACGTTTCGCCACTCAACACGCAATACCTTCAGAATTCGGTGGAAAAGGAGGAACAGAATATCATAATTTTAAGGTCCCTTTGCCTAACCTGCTATATGAGGGATACAGCGTGGAGCTGAAAAAAAAACTTATATTTAATAACGTTTCACCACTGACACAATACGTAATATAAAGATAATAATATATTTTTAAATTTTATTAAGTTATGCAACATAGCTATTTTCAAATCCCCCTACGCTTTCACCATCCCACCGTCGAATACCAGTTATACGTATAACATGTAGAATTTGCAAAGTGCGGGAATAGCTTAAATGCTTTACGTGAGACTATTTTCCGATAATTTATTTGAAGAACATTCTGCAGTGGAAAAATAAGTTGGATGCAACGCGACGCTCAGAGGAAATTACATTTATGTAAATATATATTTTATTGTTTAGTAAAGTTTGAGAATATCTGGCTGTGTAATTGTGATGATGGTAGGTTCGATTAAATTTGAAGGTTTGTTATTAATTTAGCAATTTTCAGACAATACCTTTTTGTTTTCTTAAGTTGGTTGGTTAATATGCGGGGTTAGGTTCCGCTAGAAATTAAAACTCATCTCCCAAGTGGATATTGAAAACAACCGTAGCGTTTACAGTCAGCATGTATTTGTTTATTACAATTTATGCGCAATTTTCTTAAAAATGGGCGGAAATTATAAAGAGCAGTGTCTCAACACTAGGTCGATTCTGCCTACTTTGCTATATGCGTAAAAATAATTATTTTTTTCTTTAATTTCTTTCAAATGCCCTAGTATATGGATATTGCGGGGCTATTATTGCAAGTATATACAAGTATGTATATATTTCTATAGATTCTGTTTTTTATCTTAAACTAACATACGGATAAACAATAAAATATACGCTTCTATATACATATACACGAACAACATAGTTCTACATGTTCTACTAGCAATTTCACGCTTCCCATACATAATGAATGCGCATAAATTTGTGCATCCAAACATTTGAACAATGCGACGCGAAGTTAACATAAATATTCTGTAATTTTTGTGGAAAAATTTCTCTTCTGTGATAGTTGCTAATTGACGGGTTTTTTCGTAAGAATATTTTTGAGGCAACTATGAAGATTAATAAAGGCTGTATATATTTATTTCTATTTTAAAAGCTTTTATTTTATAAAATATATATACATACATACATATATGTGTTAATAGTATTTAAAACAATCAACCAAAATTTGTGCGTAGTGGAATTCGAATCCGCTCTCCAAGCGCAGAGATTGTTAAGCCATAGGTTCTTATAAAGCTGCGTCGATTTTTTTTATGAACCTTTATGAGAAAAAGCACAGAACTGCAAAAATAAATATTAAATTTATTTTTTTTATTTTATAAATTTCTCACTTATGTAGCTTCATGCTATATCCCATACATAAGGTAGGCAGAAGGAACTTGGGAAGCTGGTATCACTACATTTCGTTCCCATTAAGACACTTCCGTTCCCCACTTTTCGTTGAATTCGGTAGGCGTTGCGTGTTGAGTGACAGAATTCAATGCCATCTAGTTAGGGAAGGAAGAAGTGTGAATCGAACTCACAACCTTCGCGTTTACAGCTATAGCTCGCGCGTACACGTTGTGGTACTTTTGTGCCACAACGATCTCACTTTAATCTATTACAAAATCTACTAATATCTCCAGAAAACTAATGATAAAACAATATTATATACCACCATATATTAACTTAGCTTTTTAAGACAAATTCCAACAGGCACACCGTATCTGAAATTGACAAGGGTCAAGTGGAGTCTAATAGAATATGATTTATTGTACAAGTGACACGGTTTCTTTGTAACACCTCATAATTTTATGTTCCGTATGACACGTGCTCGTACATGTGATAAATGTTGAATGGGTTTTTGCTCTTTTGGGGTTCTTTATGGGAATATTGATAACTTGGATAGAAGATAGTCTTAGGTCAGCTAATAATATGAGTATAATATATGGGACGTTCAGAGACATTATTAGAATTGTAAATCATTGTCATTATAGCGAAATTGTGATGGCTGTGGATGCAGATCTCCACAATAGAGACCGTCCTGGTGCAGGAGCACAAGCATGCAACTGTAAACCTGGCTTTGAGTTCAGTTCCCACTCAGAGAATGTTTACTTTTTATTTTAAATTTTTTCACGTGTTGAGTAACAGAACTTAATGCCTCCAGAACGGACAATGAGCGGACAATGTTATGGGAATTTTTATGATAACACCTATTAACGTTGGTTTTTCCTAGATTTTTTGATTCTTGAAAGACGGAATATAAAAAACACATTGATTTAATTCTAATCTCTTTAATACCTCGCTAAATAAGAAAAATAGAGTACGTAAACAGAAAAATAAATAATTCAAAAATTCATGCGACGCTATTAAAATACCTATTAACTGTACAGAAACAAGAAAACAATCCAATATAAAGCTTAAAGTAATTTAACTTAAAGCACTTTGGTTGATCGAAAATAAATAAGTTCAACATTTCTTGGTACTAATGAGCAAGTTTTAATTACTTTACAAATAGACTGTATCGGATTTCGCGATTCACTTTCGTAGATTCCACCCCTAAATGTTTGTTTCTACGTTTTGCGGGAAACAATGGCCGTCTGATTTAAAATTGATATAAATGCTTATATAATTTAGTTGTTTTAGAATATTTAAATTTAAAGTTGTTTAGGTTTACTTTTTTCGTAGCTAGGTAGGCAGAGGGAACCTAGTGTACCTTAACATGTTTAGTGGCTGAACTCAACGCTACGCTTTGTTTGTGATGAATGCTAGAAAATGAAAATAATTCATTCGTCGAGTATGAATCGCACTTGTCTTTACATGTATATAATACGACGATAGCATCAATTTAATCCAGGCCTTTTTATGTAGTTAGTGTTTTGTCACTCTGTTCTCCCCTCCCCTCATTGATCTAAAGAGAAACTCAATATTATCTCTAATGGAATTTAAATTTAGCCAAGCAAGTATAATTAGACGGACGAAGTTGTCGATTTATATTAACTTCGCCCTTCTCCCGCCTACAGCAAAGGCCACAGCGCCTGGCTGTAATCTTGTGGGTTTGATTCCCGCTCTGGAATATTCTATTACTTTTATTTCTTCTATCTATTGGAATTTCTTCTTTTTATGTATATTTATCAATAGAAATAAGAATGATTCTATACAAAATTGCTATTCTACAGTATTAACCTACTCACCTAATTTGCAAATAAAAAAAAACCACCATAATTAATCCCACGACACCAGTCAATCCCTGGTTCCGACATTAAAATAAAAAAGTGTCGTTAAGTTTTGGCAAGTTTTTAAGGACCCTATAAAAAGTTGTAACGTCCCTTTAAGGGCTCGTTGGTGGTAATTAATTAAATTTATAAGCAAATTAGGTTGTCAAAAACTTTATTGAATTAATATGTATCAGAGGCGCTTACGATTTAAACGCGACGGTCGTGGGTTCGATCCATTCTATCGGACTTAATATTATTAATATTAGTACCTTAAGTAAATAAAGAAATATATATATACTAGCGGTCCGCTCGCGGTTTCACCCGCGTGAACTATGTTATTATTAATTTCTGTCTCCATGACTACGTTCTAGTGACGTCTATGCAAAATTTGAGACTCCTAGCATTTGTAGTAACGAAGTTTCATACAAACTTTCGACCCCAAAAACAACCCCTTAGAAGTCGAATATTGCGAATTCCCGTCTTAGCGAGCACCTACGTCCTATAAGTAACTCCTATGCAAAATTTGAGATTCCTAGCACATGCAGTTTCTGAGATTTCGTGATGAGTGAGTGACCTTTCGATTTTATATATATAGATATATAATGTAATAGTATTAATAAAAATAGAGAAAAACAAAGTGCATGTAAGTAACGTAATTGATCGCTTAATACAAATTTCTTAAAAGGATTAATCTCTTATACTTGGGTCTTATTATTCGTATTATAACTTCTGATATTTCTATTCGCACTTATTTTGCTAAACAAAATATTCTTGAAAACAAGTAAGTTTGGTATTAAAAAAGAATTTAGTTAAAAAAATTGCATGTTGAGTAACAGAGCTTAACGTTTCATATTTGTACGAGGGTGAGGAAATGAAAATAATTATTTCTCCCAATTGGTAATCGAATCCACAACCGTCAAGTTTGCGAGTACCACCAGAGGCTATACAGCAGCGACGATTCTAAATATTTTTTAATTTTTATTTTTTTTATTACTATAAAGGACGAGTAAAATACGTTCCAAATAAACGATCTACTGCCCTTATTTCAAAACTGGTACAATTCCCAACCCAACTTTCCCTATTTTAAACATCCTGTATTCAAAGTTAATAACATTTAACGATGCCTAATTATACAGTACTTAAATAATTACACTATTGTGTTAAGCATTAATTTAACAAGATGTAAAATGAAACATTTTTTTATACAGGTAGTAATTTTCGCCATTAATTTGGTATATAAAAAGAAATTCTATTGTTGTTCGTGAACAAAAGTCCAAACAAGCCTCCATTGTTCGTATTGTGAAACTATTTGGTATAGGGCAAAAT
Source organism: Heliconius melpomene rosina (assembly GCF_056956725.1). Taxonomy (NCBI): domain Eukaryota; kingdom Metazoa; phylum Arthropoda; class Insecta; order Lepidoptera; family Nymphalidae; genus Heliconius; species Heliconius melpomene. Next base: position 3,121,659 of record NC_140389.1, on the reverse strand, counting down.
AGTTAAAGTCGATATGGATGTAGTCGTAGATTCAATTTATACTTAAACTAGTTTGCAGCGTTTGTAGCGTTAAGTTCCGCAACTTAACACGCAATCCCCAGAGAATATCACTAAATCTAGTGATATTTATAGGCTGATGTGAACTTTCATTGTGAATTTGCGTGTTTACTTTTTATTGTTACATACATACCTACTTAAGTATGCATGTAACAATAAAAAGTCAACACGCGACTTCACAAGTGTGTATCATTGATCAAAATAAATCGGCTTCACGCTGTATCCCGCAGACAGCAGAGTAGGCAGAGGAAGCCTAATGTTGAAACACGCTGTTCTCTTCTTTCGATTAGCTTCTTTCTTTTTGTCTTCTTCAGCTTCACGCTTTTTACGTATACGTAGAGTATAAGCTAGGCAGAGAAAATCTATAGTTTAAACCCTCTATATAGTTTAAACCGTCACTTTCTGCCCAGTTTTGAACGTAGAGTAGATACCAAGCTAGGCAGAGAAAATCTAGACTTAAAATTCTCAATTCCTTACTTTCTGCCCACTTTCTAACACATTTTCAATTCGTATTGAATGGCAGAACTTAACGCCACGCTCTGTCACAAAAAGAGAAGAAATGAAAATAAATGTATTATTACACTATCCACTTTACAGCATATTTCATTATAAAAGACTTTCTTGTACAGTTTTTAATTTTCCTATTACCATAAGCAAAATGGTCTTTGTATTTCTTAAGAATGATAATGAAATACGTAATTCTGAACTTTATATTCAATTAGAGTCGCCGTTGACACATCTTAAGGAAACAATTATTTAATATTACAAGTTTATATTCGACCTCCCATTTGCATATCTGTGAAAATATACGGAGTGAAATTCTACTAAGAATATATTATAATATTATGTACTTGTGCGTTTTGATGGAGGACTCTGTGGAATATTATTTTGATCTTCAATTATTATCTAATCAGTACATATAACCAGAATCGATATCGCTAGATGGCATATACCACTGTTTTCTTAACTTCACTTCAGGAACCTTACGCTAAGAAGTTACGTAAGGTTCCCGCCGAATTCTAGAGACATTGCGTGTTGAGTGGCGGAATTCGATACCACCCCTTGCCTCGTTGCCAGAGGGAAAAAATTAAAATATTAAATATTTATAATTCTCGAGTGGGAGTTTTTTATTTTTTTGTAAGGCGTTTATAATTAAACAATAATTTCGTTAAAACATATAAATTTTATACTTGATTTAGTACTTCTCAACAAAAATAACAATAGAAAATATTTAAATGTTAAAGTAGGTTTAAAATTTAAATTGGTGCGTTTCCATATCCAATAACAATCCTTGTATCCCACGATCCCAACCCTTATCGGTGCGAAGGGCACGACAAATATCGATCTATCAAGTGTCACGGTCGTCTGGGCTTTACATTCTAATTATGTACATTTTTACTACCTAATTGTATGTTTGTTGGATGTAGCTTTGGAAATTGAATGTTTATTTTATTGTTTTTAGGGTTTCGTAGATCATAAGAAAAGAACCCCCTTTTTGGGGTCGCTTTCACTTTTATGGCATGGAGCCCTAAAAATTGTAATAAACGTTTATACAAATAAAATATATATATCTATTTTTTATATAACAAGAAGTTGATAAAAAACCCAATTAAAAAATCTTATTTTCATTAATAAAATTTAAAAAATAGAAAAAATATATCAAATCCAAACAACGTATACATACGGTTGAGATCTCTCCCTTTGAAATAACTTGTAACAGTCGCTCCTGACAAATGTTACTACATTAGTCGTCACATGTCAATAGCTTACGTAAGAATCCTATGGGTATTCCAAAAAAACATGGGGTATTTGATCCAATAATGAAAATAAATGAATCAACAAAGATTAGGAAAATCTATTATGATGCAGGGGCACAGGCATGGAGACGCGTCAGGTTGTGGGTTCTGTTCCCATTCGGAGGAAGAAATTATTTTCCTTATCTAATTCTGATAATAAGGCAAATGGTGGAGTGAAGTTCTCTCTCCATCCTTTTAAGATGCAATGTCTCGAAACTTGAGCATAAAGTAGATAACAGAGTTTTCACTCTAGGTTTCTCCTTCTACCGTGCTATGGGGAGTACAGCTGGAAGCTATAAAAATGGTTATATTATAAAGTAATAGATTCTAAGCGACGATTGTAGAATTAAACACTTTAACTACGTCTAAAATATTTTGAGACCAGTCGTGGCGTAGGGCCACAAGCGTGCGAGTTTAAACACGATGGTTGTAGGTTCTATTCTCATTGAAATATTTTTATTTCCTGATCTGATAATGAGACAAAGGTACTTCGACAATGTGGCGACAAAAGGGAAACTTATGCGTCTTATTAAGGTATCATCTATATATATAAAAGGACTTGTCCTCACTGACTGAGGTAAGACGCACGCACAGCCTTAACCGCGATGGTAGAAACGTGAAATTTGGACAGATGTTTACTTTCGTAATCTGGACATCCACTAAGAAAGGATTTTTAAAAATTTTAACCCTAAAGGGGTGAAATAGAGGTTCAAAGTTTGTATGGAAAAATTTTTAAATCAGCACCAATATTTATAAAATTTTAAATTTAGATTTTTAAAAGTATTTAATTGAGCACGTGTTTCATCGTTTTCTAGAATTCTCCCCTTAAGGGTACAAATAAGGGGTTGTAATTTGTATGGAAACATCTTTAAAACGCCACCGATTATTATAAAATTTTAAATTTAGACTTTTAAAAATATTTAATTGAACATGTGTTTCATGGTTTTTTAGAATTCACCCACTGAGGGTGCAAATAAGGGGTTGAAAGTTTGTATGGAAAAATTCTTAAATCGCCACCGATTTTTATAAAATTTGAAATTAAGACTTAAAAATATTTTATTGAACACATGTTTCATGGTTTATTAGAATTCACCCCTAAATAAGCTAGCGAAGCTGCGCGCGTCCGCTAGTAATTATATAAGATAAGTATATCAATGATCGATCTCACCCCAGCAACCGCAACGGGAGGGGCGGTTATATATTTGTCAAAGGGTTAAATAAGACGTCACTCACAGGAAAAAGCCACGCGGCGAAAAACCCAAGGGTGCTCTCAATATTGTCAGTGTTTCAAAACGTTAGCAGATTCCGCGTCACGCTATCACGTCACGTCGTATATCTTGATGTATAAAATATTATGTTCATTTATATAAATACTGTGTATAAAGTATAATAGTTATAAGTTTTAAGAAATAAATAAATAACATTTTGATACATATGACCGTTTGCGTTCAGAAAGTGGGGAACGGAGTATCTTAACACTAGGTTCCCTCTGCCTACCCTGCTGTGTGCGGGATGTAGCGAGAAACTGATTTAATTTTTTTTAATCATTTGCTAGCATCTACAGAACTAGTTCAGGAAAAAATCAGAAACTATACATTTGTGGTTAAATTCTTAAACAAAGTAGCCTTAAAAGTGAGGTATCACATGAAAAGAAAGAAAGCTTTGGCTAAGCACGCAGAAAATTCATCCATCCATCTCCAATTTTTGCACGGAATCCTCGATAGGTGACCTTGACTCGTGCTTAATCGGTTTTTTTTTTAAAAAAATACCCCGTCAAATGCTTTAGAGTTCGGTTCCCACTAAAATGATTATAAACTACATTATTTTAATTATTTTTATAGCCGAATTCCGCCACAGAACAAACAATATTTAAAATTCAGGCAAAAATTATACAACGAATTCTTTTGAACACATTTTTTTCAACAATTCTCTTATAATTAAAACATAAAAAAATCAACACAAACCAACTAACTATAAACACTGAAAAATGAGTAAAAAAAACCCGTTAACACGACACAATAATTTAATAAAACCCATTTCACGTATACAGTATGAATTTCTTTCGTTATTATGCAAACTTGCAAATTGATCGACTGATTAATTTAAAAAGTGCCAACACAAGTTCAATGGAAATTGAACCTTATACCTACAGGATAAAGTTAAAATTTGTAAAGTTGTCGTTCTAAGATATACTAAGGCAAGATGATTTATTATTTCAAAACATTATATCGTTTTGCTAGTAACTATATTAGCTTCATACATTTTACATGGGAAAAGGTTTTTCTACGATGTAATAGAAGGTGTAGAGGTTTTTTTTAAGAGTTGTGAAGATTGTAGGTTCGATTCTAATGAATTATTTATAGGTATTTCCGGGTAATTTGTGGAATTATACAAAGTAAAACTATATTGAGCTCTATAATATAAATTTAAGTATCTCATAATTCTGATTTTGATCCCCATTGAATGGAGTGAATTATTTTTTTCCCTCCTTCTAGTAGAGTCACAAAACACAGCGTTAAGTTATGTGATACAATAGACAATGCCTGTAAAATTGAATGGTGCGTGGGGAACGTCTTAGCAATAGGTTCCCTGTACTTACCTACACTATATCTGTGAATATACGGGACCATTGTTAAGGTTACATGGAATAGTTACATGTATTACAGTAGGTATAAGTTACGTACACCTTGTAGTAGGCGTAACTAAACTCCAGAACAGGAAAATTGAGAACACTAAGTTCTCTCTTCATACTCTGGCTATTTGCGGGATAAAATGTAAAATTGCTTGAAGCTAATAAAAAAATATTGAGCGAAACTTAACGCAACGCTTAGTCCTAGTTACAGAAATTGGTCACAGGCTGGAATCGAATCAACGACCATCCTATCCTACATTATTTGTTAAAGAAAATATGTATTTGTATAAAGGGCCATAAAATTTTAAGACCTAACAAATATAAAATACAATTCGTAAAACTAAAATAAAATATAATTTCAAATACAATAAACAATGACATTTTCCCGAAGCCAAATCCTCGGAAGCCGGACTCTTGTCAAGAGTTATCTGCGAAGTCGACTTAAAGCTAGGATGCGCTCATCGCGGTTAATATTTCTTGATATTCTTTGAAAATATAAAATTATATTTATATTTATGTGGCGCCCTTTAAATGTAACATGTGTAAGACAATTGTCAGTGTGAGGGTATTTTACAGAATATAAAATAATAATACCCACATAATTATTTATAAAAGAGGAAGGGAACGGCTATAAAAAGTGACGTTTTTGATGGATTGAGTCAGTACGTCGTTATTCTGCCTGTCGTAAGGTGTAAAATTGTGACAGTGTTCAAGTATTTAAAATCAGTGTCATTGTTGGAACTATGAGTTTTAAAACGTGTATAAGTGTAAAGTGTTATATAGAAACAGTGTTAGAAGTGTGTATACGTAAAAGAGGAACAATAAATTGTGGTTATTAAGTATTTTATTATACTTAGCACCTGACACATGTTGTGGATTCGATTCCTACTTGAGGAAATTTACGCTGTGTTCCGCATGTAGGTAGAGGTACCCTAGTGCTTGCTCACATTGCGTGTTGACTAGCGGAACTCAACGCTGTGTTTCGTGTACCAGAACGGTGAAACAATAATAATTTTAAAATAGTCATTAAAATATAAGGTAATTAAAGTTTACTGATAAGTGGCTTCCGTTTTCATTTGGCCCTCGTGGGTTCGATCCTCATTCGAGAAAATGAAATATTTATTCAAATTTATATTTTCATTTCTTCGCTCTGGTGTCGAGGTTGACCCCTGCACTACGACGGCTTCTTAAATATAGATTTTTTTTTATCATGCCATTGTAAATACAATCTTAGTCGTAACTCGTATGACAAGCGTACAGAGTACAGACTACGTCCGCCCGCCTGTCCCACCAATACACGAGAACGTTGATTGTAACAGGCGACGATGTGATCTAATAAAAAATATTATTGTACATTTTGTTTAACTTTATATGTGTATACGGTACTTATTTTATATTAGTGTTATTGATTTTACTAATTGCATTAGTTTTAGTAAGATCTCATACTTGGAATAAAATATTAATTTAAAAAATCTTTTCAAAAACTTTTTATATGTACTTAGATGTTATTTTTCATGGTGTATTTTACAAATAAAAGGGTTGTGCAAAAATACAAAATACGCCATTTTGTTTAGGGCGGCCATTTTAGATTAACAACAATATTGAATACTAGCGGCCCGCTCGCGGTTACACCCGCGTGAACTATGTTATTATTAATTTCTGTCTCCATGACTACGTCCTAGTGACGTCTATGCAAAATTTGAGACTCGTAGCATTTGTAGTAACGAAGTTTCATACAAATTTTCGACCCCAAAAACAACCCCTTAGAAGTCGAGTATTGCAAATTCCCGTCTTAGCGAGCACCTACGTCTTATAAGTAACTCCTATGCAAAATTTGAGATTCCTAGCACTTGTAGTTTCTGAGATTTCGTGATGAGTGAGTGACCTTTCGATTTTATATATATAGATAATGTATTTGTCATTAGAGTTCAAAAAAAAATAAAAATATATATATATTGTATTCATAATATATAAATGATTATTAAAATGTAAATTTCAAGAGCTTTCAGTCTCCCAAAATTTCAGCATTTTTTTGACAATCTTTTCTTTCATTTTATTGTTAGGTTCTATTGAATGGGGAACAAAGCCTTCGAAACTATTCTTTTTTCTTTAAATTGTAATTATTTATATCTGGTGACCCACCTTTGGTTCGCTTTGTTTTAATAAAACTTATACTATAATATACGTCATATTCTCAAAAATTATTGTCTTATTAATATCTTATTATTGGTTATTATTCAAAATTGAATTCAATTCACTCTATTCACTCTGTTTCAGCAAGGAGAGAGACTACTAAGATGATACGATATTTTCCTCTGAATTCTGAAGGAATTGCTCGTTGAGCGGTGAAACTCAACGCCGCGCCTTGCTTCTGCACTAGAGCGAAGAAATTGAAATATTAAATATGTAATTTCTTTGAGTAGGAATCGAACCCACAACCTGTCGCGATTACAGTCACATTCACACAGCCTCATAGAAAAGTATACAATGTAAAAATAAAAGTTTGAGAATAAAATAATATGATATAATAATAAATACCTGCAAATTTCTCATTTAAGTATGTAATTCTATCTAGTCGTAATAAGGCCAACCAATAAATACCAAGTAAAAGCAAAGTTATTTAGAATCAACGTAAAACTTTTTGAAGTGGCCACTTCATTGTTAAGTTATAAGCGGAGGCGGTTTGCTTTTGTCTTTTTGATGTATGAAATACATTCACAAGTAAAAAGAATAAAGTTGAGACACTCGCGAATGGTTGGGGGTTCGATCCTTTCTCGAAGAAATTAAATATTTATTAAATTTATATATTCATGTCTTCGCTCTCGTGCCGAGGCAATGCGCGGCATTGAGTTACGCCACTCAATCCATAATAAATAAAATTCGGCGGAAAGTGGGGAACGGAGTGTCTTAGCACTAGGTCCCTCTGCCTACCCTGCCATGGGCGGGATACAGCGTGAAGCTAATTTGTTTTTTCATTTCCTCGTTTTGGTAATAGTGCAAAGCGCTTCGCTGAGTTGCGCCATTCAACACGCAATGGCTTTAGAATTTGGCATAAAATGAGGAACGAAAGTGTCTTAATGGCAACAGAGTAATCTTAATGCTAGGTTCCCAGGTTCCCTCTGCCTACCTTGCTATATGTGGGATACAGCGTGAAACCAAAAAAAGGGCAAGCATAAAAAAATATTGTAATGTAAAATCTTATAACTCAAACCACACAAAAACTAGGTCAAGTTGGCAGAAAAGGTTTAAACGTAGATTTAGCCGTCGCGAAGTCTGGAAAATAGTATTTGAATGTTGGGTGAGAATATTGTAGGCCGTAAATGAGAAGTAAATATTGCATTTAAAAATATTATAAGACATTTTTTGACTTATTTGTAGCTTTGAAGTGAAATATGAGGTCTTCGTGGTGTAGTGGTACAGTCTGATTGTAAACGCGACGGTTGTGGATTCGATTTATGTTCATTGGAGTGGCTTATTTTTGAACGTAAGTTGGAATTTAGTGACTTAATTCTAGGTTCCCCTTGTCCCCCATGAGAGATACAGTGTCAAGTTTTGAAACAAATATTTTAGTATACTTTCAATAACAAAGTATTAAAATAATGAAATGGGAACGATTATTTCGAGTGAATTTTGATTTAATGTAAATATTTTGTTGAATTGTTTACATGTTTAAATATTTAATTTGTGTCAAAATACTAGTATTACTGTTCCTTACAGCTCAGGTCAACTATAATTATATTTTTTTTCCTGTTTATATATATATTTCGTTATTTTCCATTAGGGCACATAAATGCTTAAATAATACTATATGTACTTATGATGAAATCGTACCGGTTGGGTGTCTGTACATGGAAGATATATAAGAAAAAGATATTATTAGGGGCCTTATTAATGAGATGGAACCCAAAACAATTATTTATTAAAATTTATCTGTTTTTATGAGTGTTTGTTTACGCTAATGTCAGAAACAGCTTCACTGATTTAAATGCAGCATTCTCTTCTATTTCTCATTTTTTTTATTTTGGCAAACTTCCCTTAACATAAGATTATATCACGAATTTAGTTCCTATGAGAAAATAAACTGTTTACGAAAAGCAGGCAAAGCCAAGCGCGGGCAGCTAGTCTACAAAAAAAAAAAAAAAAACAATATCTGGATTTGAACACATAAACCTATCCTGGCGAGTTAGATAATTTACAACTCTTCTGTAATAACAATATATTAGATACCGTTAATAGATGTATTTTTAGTAATGGTGATGTATGTTATTAATACCGATTAAATAGAGATTGTAATCTGATCTAAGTAGGATTATCTTTTAAATAACATTAAAAGATAAACTTAGATTAAATAATCGTATATTGTAATTGATACAGAGACGAATTTAAGTTAATTTGTGCGCGTATTATATTGATTTGTTAATAGTTGTAGTTAGTTTAGACAATGTTTATAGTTAAAAGTAACTGAGGCCATTCGTGACGCAGGGGCACCACCTGAACTTACGACCGTCGTGTCGAAAGTTTTAAGTTCGATTTTGAAACTTTATACTAGTAGACCGCCGCGGCTTCAACCGCTTGAATCATACGAATATTTATTAAATATATTTATGATTTTTTTTTCAGTTTACGAGATAAATTCTAATAAACCGTGAAACACGTGTTCAATGAAATATTTTTAAGAGAATTTGAAATTCAAAATTTTATAAAAATCGGTGGCGATTTAAAAAAAATCCATACAGATTTTCAACCCCTATTTCGTCCCTTTAGGGTTAAAATTTTTCAAAATCCCTTCATAGTGGGCATCTACATTACGGAAATAAACATCTCTCCAAATTTCACGTTTTTAACATGAGCTGTTACGGCTGTGCGTACCCTATACAAAATTCTGTCGTTTACTAAGTGACTGGCACATAGCATGTAGCCACCGTAGAAAAATAGCATATAGATTCCTTGGCGGGTGTGGATGAGTGCTAAAACCCGTATTCATTAATCGCTCTCAACTCTGAGATCGATGTATAGAGAGAGTTTGAGAGCTTGCGTTCTAATAAATCTATAAAAACGGCATTTCAAGTTCGCCTACTGGAAACTAGATTTTACGCTTAATAGTCAACACCAATCACTTTGTGAGCTACGATTCGTTTGAATATAAAATAAATTATTAAAACAATAAGCAAAATAAAAAGTAGGTGATAAGTGAGAATCGCACAATTCCCATGTTGAAAAAACTTGAACGTGAGTCAAATGTTATGGTATTTGCGGGGGCGGTTGCTTTAGGACATTCTACACTTGATGATTATAAATATATGATAATATATAAAAAAAACTTACTGTTCATATTGTCAATAGCAAAATTTATTTGATAGTATGTTTGTACATATAATAATATACTTGAACAAAATAGCCTGAAGAAACGTAGTCTAACCTTTTTAACTTCGAGACAGTTCGAAATTTATATTATTAATAAAATCATCATATTTGCAATAAGAATATAGGTACACTAGCGGCCCGCTCGCGGCTTCGCCTGCGTGAACTACGTTATTATCTGTCCATGAGTACCTACGTCCTATAAGTGACGTCCATGCAAAATTTGAGACTCCTAGCATTTGTAATAACGAAGTTTCATACAAACTTTCGACCCCAAAAACAACCCTTTAGGATTCTAATATTGCAAATTCCCGTCTAAGCGAGCATCTACGTCCTATAAGTAACTCCTATGCAAAATTTGAGATTCCTAGCACTTGTAGTTTCTGAGATTTCGTGACGAGTGAGTGACCTTTCAATTTTATATACAGGATATACAGATGTCCCAGGAGTCAACGATAAAACGAAAACAGGTGATAGACCAAGTCGTGACAGTTATGAGAAAAATATAAAAAAAAATCTGTGTCAAGTATTTTTCATATTATATTGATTTAAAAAAATATCGGAAAAACCGACACCCTGTGATGATTTTTTAAGTCCTAAGACTACAAATATTACTCTTTTTTCATTTTTTTTCTAAAATGTAATCATGAGTAATCCTTCTGTGAATTACAGTTTAAGATTGAAACATACCTGTATCGGTTTTCAAAAAATGCCGTGTTTTTGCCAAACATTAAATTCAAAATATTTAGTACACCCAACTTTAACCAACTGTACTATAAAAAAAATGTACTACACTGTTTTTGCAAGTAACTTTAAAAGTTGGCGCATTTAATCTGAATTCCGAAATGGTACGACACTTGCTGGATTACTTCTTTATTGAAGAGAGAAAAATCTAAATACACGATAATCGGGATGATGTTCAACGTTTTGGTACCTTTTCCGATACATTCTAGCTGCAGCATTAGCATTACATTACCATTCTCCATGAGTGAAACGCATATTGGCAATGTGTCAAAGACCGAGTATATGGCCTGCGAGAGCTCGGACTCGAGCACTATCCTTATAAGTCCTGGGCCAGCCCCTAAGTCGGAAAAGGTTTGGACGGCATCCTGCTATCACAGACCACACCAGTGACCTCCCGCCACTTAGCCCAGGCAACGCTTATCCGACCCTGGAGATCGTGATCAATGCCTCCAGACTCGTGCATGACGGATCTAAGATACCTGAACTTTTTCGACTTAGTGGCTTTCCGATATTTTTTTAAATCAATATAATATGAAAAATACATGACACAGATTTTTTTTATATTTTTCTCATAACTGTCACGACTATCACCGACGACTTGGTCTATCACCTGTTTTCGTTTTATCGTTGACTCCTGGGACACCCTGTATATAGATAAATACAATTAAAGGCGTCAGCTAATGTATACAAAAATATAAAAATAAATCAGGATATGCAGAGGGAACCTAGTGTTAAGACTATTTTCCAAGTTCTGAAGGGCTTGCATGTTGCAAAGCGGCGCGTGAGTGGCGTAACTCAACGCCGCGCTTGATTCGACACCAAAGCAAAGAAATAAAAATATAAATTTAAATAAATCTAGAAAAATATCACTTAAAAGTTTAGTGGAAATATAACTTTAAATGCATCGCAAGGCTTTAGCCTGCGCCAAAAACGGAGATGACATCAAACGCCTACTCTTTATCAAAAGTGTGGGCGACTTGATTCAATATCTCGTTAAATTGTTTTTAGGTGGCACAAAAAATCTTAACATTTTTGCATCATCATAAAAATAGTTTTAACATTCTTAAAGTATATTTAAATATATTTACTTCATTTGATGGTAACAACATAAATAATCAAATTAAATAATTGAGGCCAGTCATGGAATCGAACCCATAACCCTCGCGTTTGTCTAATATATTAAAAAAGTTAATAAACACACCAAAAATAATCTACAATACGAATATTATATAACAGTCCGTCGATAGAATGTAACTGTATGTACATACGAACGCGAACAAAACCTATAGAAATTGAGAGAATTATTTCGGAACGATTTATTCGAATGCTATTAAAAACCCATGAATTTTATTGTTCAGGCATTTGCCAAACCTTCCGTAAGGCCATAATATATTTGTGCTTAGTTAGTTAACCCGACGCATTAGGGCGGTTGCACACGGGCGTATATTTGTATATTATATCTGCGATTGCTTTTTTTTCAGCTTCACGCTGAATCCCGCATATAGGCAGAGGGTAAGTGACGGTTGTGGGTTCATTTTCTGCTCGAGGGAATGAAATACTTTATGTTCTCATTTCTTCGCTCTGAGAAAAAAATAAAGCGTGGCGTTATGTTCCGTTACACAACACGTAATGTCTCGAGATCGTGGCGGAAAATCAAAGTATCAGAGCGGGGACGAGGGTCTTAAACACATGTTCATACTCTAAACAACACAAACTCCCACAAAGACAACTCCTTATAAGTATCAGTTGCGACAGTCGTACAAAATATACCGACGTATATACCCAACATTAGGCACAAAGATATATTGGTGATAAGATTCAATTTATTTTTGAGCATTTTCCCATCAATTTGACGCATGGGTTCTAGTGGTCGATCGATGGACCATGGTAAGCCAAGTTTGTGCCTTTTGGTTGATAAATAACCAGATTAGCGGCGTTATACCAGTGAGAGATAGTGGAGGAATATTTTCAGAGATATTCGGTATATAATAGTTTCATTATATGGAGTATTTTTGTAGAGTAGAATATTTTTTAGTTTCATATTTTTTTTCCTCATGAAAGGAAGAGGGAACCTATGTGACACTCTATTCCCAATTTTAGTGATATTGTGTGTCGAGTGGTGGAACTTAACGCCGCAGTTTATCTAACAGAGCGCGGATATGGATTTAAGAACACTGGTCAAGTGCGAGTTAAACTTGCTCACCGAGAGTTCTGTATTAATTTTAGAATGGTAAATCAGCGGGAAATAAAGCTTATACAGTCGGAATTTTTCCTTTATTTGCATTGCAAGGTACTTCTTACCAAATTTCATAATGGTAAGTCTACGAGAATAACCCTATACATTTTCGAAAAAATACTTAGTTATTATATCAAAAATAGAGGCCAGTCGTGGCGCAGGAGCACAAGCGTGTGCCTGTAAAAGCGATAGGCTGAGGTTCGATTCCCACTCGAGAAAAGAAACTGTTAAATAGTTTTTTTTATTTTTAATTACTCCTCCAGAATCCTACTGAAAGTGGAGGTTAGAGCGGATTTACACTAACTCTCTGCCTACCCTGCTGCAAAAAAAATGTTAAATATAAACTAACATCGATTACAGCACAAACTACGCGTACAGCTTATACAATTTATACCAACACAAGATAGCTTTATTCGGGGATATTGTACGAAATTATAACGGACACTATGACAGAGATAAACGGTGCGTCTCTAGAGGCTTGCGGTACAAAACATGGGGCAGATGGTTTCATATAAGAATTTAGTGCGTTATACCCAAATATGTTATATAGAGGACTGGGTTGAGGATTCGATTCCTATTTGTGGGAATGAATTATTTAATATTATCATTTGTTCTCTCTGATAAAACAAACACAGAAAAAGAACAACAGCGCGACATTGAGTTTTGCTGGAAGTAGGGAACGGAATATCTCGACAATTTGTTCCACTTGCCTATCCCTCTACATGCGTATGTTATATATTTTGAGGTTTTGTTTAAACGATTTTACCATAAGGTCTGCTTAAAGCTTAATGCTTAAATTTGCTTAAAAGCATTATTCTCGTACTATCCTTAATTATAAAATCCCAATAAATTGTGAATTTTTGTCTATTTTTAAATATTACCGCTATTTTTTGTCAACATACGTCTTTTTATATTAACTTACATTATAAAAATGTAAAAATAAAACAATAGCTTTTTTATCTTTGTTTAATTGAAATTGAGGATGAGCATAATCTATGTATCTGAAGAAATAAACTTAATCGAAAAGTCAATATACACATAGGGTTAAGTCACTTTTTTCACTGGATATTTCTTTGAGAAAAGTAAAAATGGAATCCGCAACAGCTCTGTACCGGACCCATTCATTTACGACCGACCATTATCAATATTACCTAAAAACCCAATAATATATTGAAAAATAATACCCGAATCTATTAATACATGTTACGGCAGGCCTTTGACGTGAAAAATGCGTATCGTAAACCCACCCAATACCCATATAGTGTAAAAAAATGTTATTTATTATTATTATATTTTACCCAAGCTAGGTATGTCCTCTAACACTGAAATGCCGTTATAAAACAAGAGTGCGTGCAAAAGTTGTCCCTGTAGCGTTGTGGGCTCGTCCGTCCCGAATTATGGCCTGAAGGGTCCTTTAGCGTACGCTTACTTATGAGTTTAGTATGATAAAAGTTATAGTATGTTTTTGTTATTATTATATAACATTATGGAAAAAAATATATATTTTAAAATTATTTTTTCTGTTTAAATTAATATTTTACAGTAATGAATATTTTTTACAAATAAATATATTGAAAAGACAACGTTAAGTCTGTTCCCTATATATAAATTTTCGTTTGTACAAATTTAATTTAATAATAATGTTCAAATTAAATTAAAATATTTATAATTGCTACAATTCAATTTTTACACAAGAATAAGTTCCAATTTACTCTTTTCCAATATCTAAACATCCAGCTGGCTAAGCAGAAACTAGCACAACGCTGAAAAGCAGACGTAAAATATCAAGAATTTAATATTTTCTAAAATTTTCCAAGGAATTCTAATCAAATAATCCTGACACGAGATACGGTAATGAGTCCAATTTTGTCAGAATCACGAGCGGAATGTCGGCAGTTTGAAATTCTGTTGCTGATCTCGCGAAACGTCTAACAAACTGATTTAGTACATTCAAAATATTATAAAGCTGAGTCAAATTTGCCATTCAAAGTGAAATGTGGACTGTCTCGTGATTATAATTGTATTTATATTATAATTATTATTATGGAATAGGTCGTCGTGGTGTAGGGTTACGAGCGTGCGATTGTAAACGCGACGGTTGTCGATTCGATCCCTACTAGATGGAATGGAACCCAGTACTACCCATCCATATTTTTCGCCAAATCCTTGAGGCATTGCGAATTGAATGATTGAATGGTGGAGGAAATTAAAATAATTCCAAATAAATTAGATCCCGAGAGGGAATCGAACCCACAATCGCCGTGTTTACACTAAGAGGCTATGCCATCTTTATATGTATATATAAATATATGTGGGGTAAGTAATAGAGACTTAAGGACCAACTGACCTTAACACTCAGTGAACCTAATAATAAATTAATCATAGTTACATCAAAACTTTTGAGACTTCTCGACAAGGTTACATTATGAATAGAAATTAATTTAGTATTTCCATTTGGTCATATAGCAGTTGTGTACCTAATATTTAAAGGTGTATATATGTATTAATTAGATTTTTTTTATTGTATAGTAAAAAAAAATGAAATTTATTTTTATATTTGTTTCCCAATTTTTTATTTCATATCCAAATACAAATTTGGGATTTATATATTTTTATCTAAATTATTACCATAAACTAAAGATTGCATCAACCAATTAATAAAGAATTAGGACCTGCGACCCAAAAAGAAAACATGGTAAAAAACGTCTCATCCTGCCCCATTTACCACATTTATATAGAAAAATATATCCCTTTTTACATTCCAATGTTTTTCTCAACGTAATGAAGAGGGTGCTATTATGGAAATTGGTATAGCCGAATGTAACAATTTTGATGTTTGTCGTATTTTCCAATTTCATCCGGATGGAGTCCCAATTGGATGGATTGTTGATTCGGGGGATTAGATAAGCACTTTCTGTTTACTGTAGCGATAGAAGCGTTTTTCGTATTACGATTATCGAATGATTTGTTATTAGTATCGTTATTTGTTCGAAGAGGATCGATAGCGTGATTTGGGGCTTTCTAAGACCCGGGGATTATGAAATTAATGTTAATTGATTAATGAGAGTAGAGTGATCTTGACGAGAACTGTATGAAAAAGACGGCTTAGATTATATCAAATTATAGTTTAATATTAATAGGGGAATGGAGTATCGTAACACTAGGTTCCCTCTGCTTATCCTGCTGTGTGCGGGATATAGCGTGAAGCTTATTTATTTATTTTATTTCAAAATTATAGTTTTGAGAGGCAGACGTGTCTTTAAATACCAAGTTACAGCTTGCGAGGCTTCCGTTGAGCTCTGAGTTTGTGTTAATTTCCGTAAAATTAGTACCAGAAAAAAAAATTAGAGATCAATAAAAGACCATTGAACAAACACTATGTCAAACTTATTATAATTTGTTTACTTTGCGCTAGTTTTATATATAATTGAAATAAACTACCTTACATTATAGTTTTTATTTACATTCACTTTTAAAATTAATTATTGGCAATATAAAATAACACAATAACGATAGTTATCGTTAGCAAAGAGCTTCTATCTGGGCAACGAGGAAGCTCAGAATGACTGCTTCTGATTGAAAACACGATGGTCACAAGTTCGAATCTCGTTTGGGGATATGAATTATTTTTATTTTGCCTTTCGGCAGCCTTGATTCTGCCCAATTTCTCGAATTCGGGACGCATTAAGTAGGTTTTCTTTATCTACCCTTCTATATGCGGGAAAAAGCGTGAAGCTGACAATATTGACATAATTTTTACAACTAAATATAAGGGAATATACAGAAAATATAAAAATAACTTCAAAACCATTACACATACTTTTATATATGTACACTTATGTAAAAAGTCAAAAAAACTTTAAAAATAAAATGTTAATTTGGCAACCGTAATTCACTGGACAAAGCTGGCCGCAACTTAAAACGTAACTGCTTTTTGCTCATTCACGTTCACCTGTTTGTTAGGGTTCAACCGCACGTTAAACAAAAACAATGCGAGGTTTTGAACTCTTTTTAAACTTACTTCGTTAATATTCTGCCCACGACTTTGTCTATTTACCGTTCATTTTATATTGAAAGGATAAAAAGTTTAGGTTTAGATTATTTTGCTTGAGGTGAAGTGAATAGTTAAAAAAAATAATTGATATAAAAAATATAATTGATATTTCGCAAGTCTGTAGGAAAAAAGGAAGTCCTTAGAAAAAAAGTGATGTGTCACTGGACTCTCTGCTTATCCTGAATGCATTGACTTTTTTATCTTCACGCTTATCCCTTGCAAGGTAGCTAGGCCCCGCTATGACTGGCTTAAATAAGGTAAATTATTTTTTCGATAAAAAATTACAAAAATCTGAATTATAGAATATTGGAAAATAATGGCATAACAAATAAAGCGTATTGAAAAGGATATGTGATATTTATTGTCTTTAATTAGGAATTAGGATCGTAAAATAAGGTAAAAGATTTTGAATAAACTTTTATATCAGTAAAAAAAATTCTGACAAGTAAAGCTTATTACACTGTTCAAGAATACTTAGAGGACAAACATGTATGGAATTAATGTCTATTGAATGTAATGCAGGATAGCTGCCAACTAATGTAATAGATTGTACCATTGATTTTGAAAAGAGCAACTGTTGAGTTTCTTGTCGGCTCTTCTCAGCAGAACTGCCTTCCGAACCGGTGGGAGCTTTTTGTTCATATGTTCATTCGACGATTCAAAAGTGCTTATTATAAGTTTATTTGAATAAAGAATATTTTGAATTTTGAATTTTGAATATTCTTTTAGTCACAGTTAAGAGTATCTGGCTGTATAGTCGATAAATTGTGAATTCGAATTCCATTAAAAATAATGCTTAATTAAAAAAAATGTATGTAAGATTAGAAAATGACTCTTTTATACATTTGCATAGACGTACTATCGAAAGTGTAAAAAAGTATAAAACATTGTTAAAGTGCAAACCGACATAACGTTCTAAATCCCGCGCTCGGAACTCTTGCGTTGGCTTTATTCTACGTATTCAGCCGACAGTATTTGTAGCAGTTTGTCCGGTTACTGGTGGTGTAATCCAGGTAAATAGTTTAAGGGGTGAACGTTGAATCTTTCATCTATTTAAAGTTTTTTTTTAGTATTTAAATTATTTTTGTTAATACTTTTTAAACTTTACACTGTATTCCGCACACATCAGAGTAAGCAAAAGCAATCTAGGAACCTAGTATTCGAACCTACCTACGAATTCTTGAGACATTGCGTGTTGAGTGGCCGAACTCAACGCTGCATTTTAAGCGGACTTTTTTAATGAGTGAAGTACCTTATACAACATGCTTAGAATCATCTCATTTAACGTTGAACTCATTAAAAGTTAAATGCTATGTTCCACGACGTTTGAATAAACAAATATTACATTGCACCTCAAAAAGAAAAAAGAAAATACCAACTTAAAAAAATAAGTTTCGAAACCACTACAAAATCCATTACCTTTATCAGCCAGTCCTCATACTATACAGTAGAGAAGGATTCTCGATATTCTACAGGTGGTACTTTAAGCTATGATTCGGCTTTGCTCGCTCTACTCGATGTCCTAAAATTTTATTTATGAAGATATAAACGGAAGAAAAAGTTAGAATATTGGCAACCACCGTTACTTTTTGATGGTCCATTTACATAAAAGATGTATTACGAGTTCGTCATACTAAAAGTGACATAAGCTATGAAAAATATTTTTTTACTGTAGCAAATCAAATAAATATAAGAATAAATTCTGTAAACTATTAATATCAATTATCATCTTACATTTTATTAAAAGTTCGTAAAAATATTAAAGTTACTGTATATATAATGAATTTACAGCAAATACAAATCAGCCTAACGCTGCATTCTGTATATAGTAAGGTAGGCAGATGGAACCTAGTGTTAGGACACTCCGTTCCCTATTTTCATTTGCTATTTTTTTGTGACATACTTACTACGTACCTTCGCTGCTCGAGTTCATTATTTTTATTTCCTCCTTCTAACGAGACTAAGCACGGCGTTGAGATTCACTTCTTAACATCCAATACTTAATTTGGCGGAAAATGGAGAAGGAAAGTGTGTTACCACTAGAAATAAGACTAAAATTTAGCTACTAAAGTCAGCAATATTTTATATAAAAGGGCGACTATCTCATCTAACAATCGTACAAGCCACGGGGGTGTAAACTACCCCACATATAATATTTTCTATCGTTCCTCTGTAAATTAGAGCGTCGAACACTTTTGTACCTCATCACAAGGGTTTTGCCGTTACAGCCTTTGAAAATTTTGGATTAAATTTGCTATTTCAAAACTGGCTCTATATTTATGATAATAAAGTTCTATTTCCATTGAAGTATTTGCAGAAGATAAATTGTAGTATGTCTTCCCTTTCAAGTTTCTGGCACGTGCAGGGAAATTGATTTATATCTCTGTGTATCTTAGTAGTAATATGTTAGTTCTTAGTGTACGATAAAATATCGGCAGCCTCCCTCGAGGTTCCTATACAATAGAAAACAAAAATGATAATATTTTAAACATTTATACGTATTCGTACATATTATAGACATTTGTATGTAAAAATAAATCTGGCAGAGAAAAATCATAAAAATTAGCATATTAGGCACTGCTGAGAGAAATGGTCATAGATTCGAAGTTCGAACCAAAATGGTGACTATATATAGTTTTTCAGCTTCACGCCTTCCCTGAAACTTCATTCGCTTGTGTATGGAAGGGCGAAACTTAACGCAGCGCGGGTCTCACCAGACCAGAAAAATACTAGTACCCTAATGTACTTAGCTTATAATATTGTCAAAAAGTCATAGAATAAATTTCTAAAAAGTAGGCTGAATAAGTGGCGTGCCAATGGAGAGACCTATATCCAGCAGTGGACGAAGACAGGCTGATGATGATGATGATGAGGCTCAATATGCCATTTTGATACAGGATTCAAATTAATCATTCTATAATTTGCATTCAATATAAAACTCTCTTATATGGAGGAAAAAAGAATCTTTAACGTAATGATTGCCACGTTACGTTGAAAGCGAGGTGTCTTGATAAAGCGAACCATTTTTTAGAACACCCTACAAATTGCACTGATTTGTTAAGTTCTTTTAAGAATTTAGGATTTTAGTTTCTTGTTTGAATTACTGTATAAAATACATTTCTACTTTTATTTTTTTATTTCTTTGTGGAGGCCAGACTGTAATCGCGAAGGTTGTGGATTCGATTCTCACTCGGAGAAAGAAATATTATTTCCTCGCTCTGGTAATAAGGAAAAGTGCAGCGCTCAGTTCCGCCACGCAACACACAAAGTTTTGTCGTTGATCGGAGACAGAATCTAATGTCAAGAATACGTCTGGCACTTTCCGCCCAATTTTCTACATTGCCCCCATTGCCCATTGCCTCGAGTGTAAATTGAACCCACAAGTACCACGCCATTATAAGAGGCTGCTTCTATAGCGTTAGTGTCATTATTTACATTGTAACAGGAAATTCCGAAACTTCACCCTTTATTGTGATCAATTATTCATTTGAGATTAATGCATCACTTCCCTCAACAGTGACACGTTCGACTTGTTTTATTAGTTCCATCATCCGTCTTCATCATTTTAGGTATACGAAAGAATTTACAAAAATATCTAAGTTTATATTTTCTTAAGAAAAAAGGTCTTTATTGTATAACATTTGACGGTATGCAGTGCGCGAAGGTTGCGGGTTCGATTTTTACTGGAGGGATGGTTATACAGGTCACATAATTGGGCGGAAAATGAGGAATGTTTGTTTGTTATGTTTCGCCTCACTTTTGAGATATTGCGTAAAATGAAAATAAGTGAATGATTCCCCCAAGTTTGTAGCGAACCCACAACCAGTTTGTTTAAATTCATATGCTGTCCTCAAATCTATCTATAAAATATAGATCTAAAAAATACAAAAATAAATATATTAATTCAAGGAACTATAACAACTATATTAGTAGTATAGGATATCTGTCTGTATGTAGTAACAAAACCCATTAGTTGCTAAGATTCTTTTTGTGTCATTAGTAAAGACTGAAGTACACGTCCTTAACAGAAAACCTAATACCCTCTCAATTTGAAGTATACTATAGCACAAAGTATACTATAATAATGATTTTTCTTGTTATTTTTACGTTAAGTAAATTTCTTTTCAGCATTACCCCTTCTTTGTTAAGACACTTGTGAGGCGGAACTCAACCCCGCGGTTTGCCTCGACACCAGAGCGAATAAAAAGATCAATAAATATATATTAATTCGTTCCCTCGAATGGAATTCGAACCCACAACCGTTACGTTGCAGTCACTTCTGCCTCTGCGCCACGATGACCTGGTTATTTTCATTCGGCCACGGGGTTGAAGCCGATGGTGAGAGCAATTGATTAATACGAGCACTGTCGCGAGTCATTACTTGTAAATTATACATTTTCCTCCCAATTTCTGTTCAAATGGACGAAAAACAAATTCCAATTTAAATGGAAATGATTTTGTACGTGAAAAGCATTTTTCCATAAAATACTTTCAATTAGCGGCTTTATCGTAAAAACGAAGTGTTTTTTGTTTTATTACAATACATTCTGGATGGAATGAGAATAATCCTTTGTTTCTAATGATAGATTTGGTTAATAATTTAATTAAAACTGAAAATTGCCTGTAATCGCGATGGTTGTGGGTTCAATTCCCATTGAAAGAAAGTACCTATTTTTATTTGCATTACTGTTCTTATAAGTAAGTATCGCCACTCAACAAGCATTAATAAAAATTAATTTGAATGATTATTATTTTCTATAAAAAATAACACACAATAATAAACAAATTAAAATATGAAATTATAAATTAAAATACACCCAAGAAAAATCCTTTACAAATTATGATTATTTACGGCTATTGAACACGAAAATTTATTAGAAGAAAGTAAATACCCTCATAATAAATAACTTTGTATAA
Source organism: Heliconius melpomene rosina (assembly GCF_056956725.1). Lineage (NCBI taxonomy): Eukaryota > Metazoa > Arthropoda > Insecta > Lepidoptera > Nymphalidae > Heliconius > Heliconius melpomene. Next base: position 3,099,862 of record NC_140389.1, on the reverse strand, counting down.
AAAGATATATTTATATTTAGATATTCGAACTGAGGAAGTAACTACGAAGAAGATCCAATAATTAATTATTAATCAATTTATTTAAATTAATAAATACATAACTCATATTTTTTAAATACTATATTTACACGTAATTGCAGGTTATGCAATGAAATTCTAGTGTTAAAATACTCCACCCCCAATATATTATTTTTTACATAAGAAATAAAACATTAGAATTACAGATCAAAATCATAACCCTCCTTTTTGCACTGCTGTAGTTGGGTAAAAAAAAATTTAAAAAAAACAGTATAAAATGAACATTTATTACAACAAAAGTACGAGTTAATTTTCATCGAAGAGTTAAAACGTAAGGGTAAGACGGTGGGACGTAATCGCAACAAGCTTTTCCAAAGGAATTTCTTTTTTGGAACGTCTTGGGAGATAAACGGAATTTATTGCCGAGATTAAAGCGAGCTCCGATTGTTTGGAAGGGTGTCAATCTGGACTGAGGAGACGCGGGGAATGTCGACCCGTGTAGTATTGTGTGGAAATATACGGGGGAGGATTGCGGTTTGTTTAGGTTGACACTGTATCCCGCATAAAGCAGGGTAGTTAGAGGGAACCTAGTGTAAAGGCACTCAGCTTTTGACTTTCCATAGTTCTGGAGCCGTGCTTTGTCTCGCCATCAGAGCGAAGAAATGACAATAATAAATATTTAATTTTCTCGAGTGTGAATTGGACACACACACACTTGTGTGCCACATCTTTAAGGGCGCCGACATCTGCTATGACATTTGTATTTTCATATTTGAGTCAAATTCTATTTATGAAATTTCAAATTCTAAACGTTTAATCTTTTTGTAGGCACGGCGTTATGTTCCGTTATCCAAAGCGCCAAAATAAATGAAAAAAAAAAACAAACGTTCACATACAAAATATATACACGTATGTATGACACTTAGGGCTATGTTTCACCGCTCTGGAATAGCGCTACGGCCGTGATTCCCCGTTTGCCTCTCGTGCATTTTTCCCGACGAATTTAATTTGCTATTGAGCCATCTTAGCGGTGGAAATATTGTAACGGATTTTTTTGTGACATTTCTAGTTAGAATGTGAAATTGGGGATTAGAATAATCTGTGAGTGTTTTAAATTATCTAGTAAAAACGAATGAATAAAATTTTACGATTTATTTGTGTTTAGGAGTTCGATTTCATTCAAGGGGAATGTGTGTATTTAAAATATTTTCGTTGGCCCAGCTCAAAGTTTATTTTATTTATATGGTTATGATTTCGTTGTTTCGATTCCCACACGGAGGAATAAAAAATATTTACGATCCCCAAAATGGGAATCGAATCCACATGCGCTCTGGCAACAAGACAAAGCGCGGCGTTGAATTCCGCCAATTAATACGCAATGCTTCGAATATTTGACGGAGCATGGGGGTCAGTGTGGTTTAACACTAGGTTCCCGCCGCGATATGCAGAACACCTTCCCAGAAGACCCTCTGTGTGAAGCTAAAAAAATAGCTTCTTATTATTTAGCTTCTCGCTTTATTCTACTTACAGCAGGACCTAGTGATGATGATGATGATGATGACCAACAACTGTTATTTTATTTGAAAAACCTCATCATTTATTTTATCCCAATTAAAATAAAATTTTACAGCTGGTCCTCGTACTATATTTAAGATAGTCTCAATTCTTTGTTTGACCATAAAAGCTACGAGCAAGTGAGTTTTTATTTATAAAATGCCCTATAAACCGCCTTTATTGCCTCGACGACAAAGTAAAGTATTGACATTTTTACTAAAACTTTCAGGGGTCGTGCCTTCGGGGTGACCCCATATTTTGACAGATGTTGCAAGATAAATCAAATGATTACAAAAGGAAATACTATGCGACATATAGAAATGTTTTATTGTTGACTAGAAGGTCGTAGGTTTTAATCCTGCATACAAATCTCAGTTCAAAAATTTTAGAATATGAATAGCTAATTTATATTCCTGCAGCTTGTCAAAGAAATCTACTTGTACCAAAAATTAGAAGGCTACTCGCTTGCTCAGTGTTATTAAAAAAAATGGAAAATGTAGTATGTTTTCGTTTATTTATTAGAATTCTCAACTCAACTGTGCTTATTCATCGTACGAGTATATCACGAAATACTTGATCTTACAATACGGTACACACTATTTTTTTTAAATAATTAAAATATATTTCCGGGGCCACAATAGCACAGCGTCCGACTATCAATGCGATAGTTGCGGGTTTGATTCCAGTCAATCCACTCAAGAGACGGAATTATTTTCATTTCCTCGATGTGGTAAAAAGACAAAGCGAGAGGTTGAGGTCCACCATGTGTGAAGAACGGAGTGTACTGACATTACGTTTCCACTGCCTACACTATTATATGCGAGATACGCCCTGAAAGATATTCCCTTGATCAAACATTGAACCCATAAATATCGCTTTATTTACGCACCTAACACACCAATCGATATTCGTTGATTGGTCAATAAATCTTTTTCATATACCAATTTTAGTTTCAAAATATAGACATGACAGGGCACATCGGTCATCTATGGTTTATTATTTTGTAGCTTCACGCGTCCCTCACATAAAGAACAGCTAGAGAAAAATAACAATAAAACTCTGCGTTATTTACTATCCGCAAAACTTTAAGATGTGGGTTAAATGGCGGAATTCAACGCCGCAATATGTCCATGAGCGTAAAAATGGTTAGGATGGTCCGTGCTCACTATAGAATATTTATTAACTAAAAAATCCCACCTTAGATAAAAAAAAATGTTTGTTGTTGTTTATATTCAGTATTTTATTTAAAATCAATTCAATGTGCAAATATATTTAATTGTCTACAAAGAATATTTGTTATTCGGTGGAAAGTGGGCAACGGAAATGTTTGAATGGAGAACGTAGAACGTAGGTATTTTAACACTAGACTCCCTGGTTTCCAGCTAAAAAAATATTAATTATGTAAAATACTGATGACCAAGTCATGGAGAATATCTCTGAAAATGCTGACTGATATGATATGTCCAACAAGAGAATTGATAAAAGCTTTTATATAATCATTTTTATCCGACTGGACATCGAACCCACGAATACCACGGCGCGTAAACTCAATCATTATTTACTAACTTTAGCGAAAGTGAGTAATGTATTACACCACTGCAATACATTTATACTGTGACTTAACCGTACAAAACGTTCATAAATCGTATGAAATCATCCCTTGTTTATTTCTATGCAAATTTAACTTTTGTTATCAAAAGTGGACAATGATTTTGAATGGACGATCGAAATTGAGGCTTAAATTAGTATTATAAAGTTGATTTTTGAATGTATTTTAGAAGATATTTTGCATTTATAGTTTTATTTTTTTTAACATGTTTCTACATAGCTTCGTATTGTGTGTAAATCTTTTTTGTATTTGTTTTGATATATTGCGGCAGAAATTTAGATTCTCCACTAATCTACTAGATTTTATATCTAAAACTATTTTTTATAAATTATTTATGCAATAGTTTTCTTGCTTTTTCACTTTGAAGATTTAGTTTAGTGACTAAAAACTAAGCCCTCTCGTATAATGATAAGAAGAGTAGGAGAGTTAAGGCTGTCGGGGCGCATCGGCACAATCACTTATTTCAGTTAATTAAATGAAAAAATATATTTAAATTTAAAAATATACTGTACACAGCTGTAAAAACCATAGCTTCCCAAAAGGTCACATATAAATGATTCGTATTTATGTAAAACCCACTTCATTCCAATTAGAAGGCATTAATTAACGTTAATGGATAATTAATACCTTTGAAGCGTCAAAAAAAACATTTTCCTTTTCCACAAAAAGCTTTAGATCAAAGAAATAACATTAAATTACGAGTGACATCGTACATCGACAGAAATCGCACGATTTCTGTAAAATGAATTAGAAATAAATAATTAGCATTAATTAAGGGATAAAAGCAACCAAAAAGGAAGGAAGGTCTTTGCCTGTATATAGGTCTTTGCTAATATTCGACATTTGTATGCTGAAATTAACGAAGGAAGAGAGGACGATAAAGAAATATTGTATACGTACTCGTATATAATACTAGGCACAGCATCTGCCTGTAAATGGACTTCACTTCGAATCCCACTCTGGCGTATATATTATATTAATTTCTTAGCTCCAATACGAAGACAAACCGTAGCAGAGTTCCATCACTCAACTTCCAATGCCTCACAGATTGGTCGGAAAGGTGGGAACGTACATATAGGTTCCCTCTGCCCATTCCGCAGGAGACAGTAAATATATTTTCGAGAATTCAATACTTTCCTACTTATCGAGGACACCATAAGGTAGAGAAAATTAGGACAGGGGAAGAAATAAAAAATATATACTGCCACCGTAGTGTCTGGTCACTATTTTCAAAATTTCAAAATATTATCGAAAGTTTCACTTTATTTATAGTAATGCTAGCGACCCGCACGCGGCTTGACCTATACCGTTTATAAAATCTGTTATCAATAGCAAACCCAATTTTTGTATTAATTTATTTTATCCATTGCAAAATAAGCTCATAATGTTTAATTATTTATCTTATTCTTTACGTAGTAAAGATAAAGGAGTTAAAAAGCTTATTATTTTGATGCAATAAAAAAAAATGAAACCCAAGTTACAAAATAGCATAACAAAATTATAAAAGAAAAATTAAGAAGTTCTACCAGAAAGAAAGGCACTTTGCAATCAAAGTGGCTTCTAGATCAACTCCCTGAGGCTCCGGATGAATTAATTCGCGCGGATCAAGGGTTAAAATATTCCTTAATTAGATCTCGAGAAAATAATTTGTATTACAATATTATACCATTTAATTTCGTGTAGATTAATATAATTTACTTAACTCTTATAACCCTGTTCTGGCAATATTTTTTAATTTATCGAGTCTGTGGGGTTTATTACCGCATGTAGGAATTTGATGAAACTCATATTGGCAGTCATGATTGTTGTTAAATTTTAAATCAATTTTTAAATTCTATATTATTATATTATAAAAAATAATTTGGTTGAATGCTTTACTACAACGCGTTTATTCTTTCAATTTAATCGACTGTTTTTGGGGTCAGAATTACTTAAGACATTTAAAAAGTGTCATATATCGCTTATACGTTTCCACTTGGCAATGCCGGCCAAGCCGAAGTCGATGATATTTTTTTTTTGCATTTAGCAGAAACCTGCTTTTAAGACACTCTTGTCCCTAATTATTGAGATATTGCGTGATGAATGACCAAACTCAACGCTGTGTTATGTCTTGTTATGTTAAGGAAGTGAGAATCGGATCTACAACCGTTGTGTTACCTGTCAAGCGTCATGCTAACGAAATATATGAATAAGCCATACATACATCTTATATTATTTGAACAGTAATAGACTTCACTTCGAATCCCACTCTGGCGTATATATTATATTAATTTCTTAGCTCCAATACGAAGACAAACCGTAGCAGAGTTCCATCACTCAACTTCCAATGCCTCACAGATTGGTCGGAAAGGTGGGAACGTACATATAGGTTCCCTCTGCCCATTCCGCAGGAGACAGTAAATATATTTTCGAGAATTCAATACTTTCCTACTTATCGAGGACACCATAAGGTAGAGAAAATTAGGACAGGGGAAGAAATAAAAAATATATACTGCCACCGTAGTGTCTGGTCACTATTTTCAAAATTTCAAAATATTATCGAAAGTTTCACTTTATTTATAGTAATGCTAGCGACCCGCACGCGGCTTGACCTATACCGTTTATAAAATCTGTTATCAATAGCAAACCCAATTTTTGTATTAATTTATTTTATCCATTGCAAAATAAGCTCATAATGTTTAATTATTTATCTTATTCTTTACGTAGTAAAGATAAAGGAGTTAAAAAGCTTATTATTTTGATGCAATAAAAAAAAATGAAACCCAAGTTACAAAATAGTATAACAAAATTATAAAAGAAAAATTAAGAAGTTCTACCAGAAAGAAAGGCACTTTGCAATCAAAGTGGCTTCTAGATCAACTCCCTGAGGCTCCGGATGAATTAATTCGCGCGGATCAAGGGTTAAAATATTCCTTAATTAGATCTCGAGAAAATAATTTGTATTACAATATTATACCATTTAATTTCGTGTAGATTAATATAATTTACTTAACTCTTATAACCCTGTTCTGGCAATATTTTTTAATTTATCGAGTCTGTGGGGTTTATTACCGCATGTAGGAATTTGATGAAACTCATATTGGCAGTCATGATTGTTGTTAAATTTTAAATCAATTTTTAAATTCTATATTATTATATTATAAAAAATAATTTGGTTGAATGCTTTACTACAACGCGTTTATTCTTTCAATTTAATCGACTGTTTTTGGGGTCAGAATTACTTAAGACATTTAAAAAGTGTCATATATCGCTTATACGTTTCCACTTGGCAATGCCGGCCAAGCCGAAGTCGATGATATTTTTTTTTTGCATTTAGCAGAAACCTGCTTTTAAGACACTCTTGTCCCTAATTATTGAGATATTGCGTGATGAATGACCAAACTCAACGCTGTGTTATGTCTTGTTATGTTAAGGAAGTGAGAATCGGATTTACAACCGTTGTGCTACGTATCAAGCGTCATGCTAACGAAATATATGAATAAGCCATACATACATCTTATATTATTTGAACAGTAATCTTATTGAAAACATTTTACATACGTGTCCAAAATTCACATCATAAACTCTAAGTAGTCTTCTCGTAACGTAAATTTACGGCACCAACTTGGTATAGCTTGGGAATTCCCCTTTATGTGAACTTCCAGAGTAGGTTAGTTTGACAACCAAAAACTAATGAGCTTTATTGTTTATAAATTGTGATGATAGAAATGTTGATTAAGAAGCTGTTAGAGTTTGTGATAGCAATATTGCTACGACAATGGTGATGGGTTGATTTCTTTAATTAGGTATATTATATTATATTGGAGTTTTTGTGTAAAAAAATATTTAATACAAGAGTGACTTGTAAGAGAGATAGAAGGAGTCTTTGGCTAAGGTTAGAGAATAGTGTCGATGATACTAGATGTAGACATAAAAATCATAGATTCTGGAGGATATTGTACGAAAAAGTAAACGAACGAGACGAAAGAGGTATGCAGGGTGAAAAAGATTTTTTTCAGCTTCACGCCGTAAGCTTAAAACAGAGGAAACCTAGGAACCTAATGACAAGTCTCTAGACTCTTCGTTTCCATCACGACTCTTCCGCTTTCTACTTTCCGCCGAATTCTGAATTGAAAATCTGTGATTGAATGAATTCCGAATTATCTTTATTTTTCAAAATTTTTCGTACTTATTTTTAAACAATAATGAAAAAAATCACAAAACAAATCTAAAATTATTGCCATATCCAAATGTTAAAAGCTCCACAGATCCCCGAGGAGTAATGAGGAAAATCGGGTCATTATTATGTTTTGCTATAATCCTATAACTTTAGCAGAGATTCCCTTTCTATGTTATTTATTGACAATACGGCTGTGTTCGGACTCTTCTTGATTTGTTGGATCAAGTAATTTAATATCACATATATTAATATTGAAGTTATCTGTGCAAAGGCATAAAATGTGACTATAAAACTATTAGTTGTGGGTTCGATCCCCATTCGAGAAATGAAATATTTATTTTTCCATTATATATTTCCATTTCTTTGCTTTGGTATCGAGGCAAGGGGTGGCGTTGAGTTCCGCCACTCAATATGCAATGCTTCGAGAATTCAGAGAGTGGAGAACGGAGTGTCTTAACACTAGGTTCTCTCTGCCTACCCTGCTATGCGGGATACAGCGTGAAGCTGAATGCTTAAATAGATAATGTTTATATTTATCTTCATTAAAAAGGATTTATTTATTCATTCTAAGTAAATAACCATTATATTAATTAATTACTTAAAAAACTAGTTCTCTTTTTTGCAAATTCTAATACAATCTTTCCAAACAATAAACAATTAAACGTCCTATTACGCCAAGATAGTCTCAAAACACTTACTTTTTGTAAATCCATATTCGTTAATAATAGAACATCCCTACATCGTGGTTCAGTATACGTACATAATGTACATATATCGTAAGTTATGGTTTGGAGGGTGAACTAATTTGTTTATATCCCCAAAGGCGTTACCACATGCTGTCTCGAGCTTCATGTTTAGGGAAGCTGAATTCCTTAAAATAGAAAGGAAACGCAAAAAAGAAAAGATAAGATAAACGGAGTTTCTAACAGTTTTTTTGTTTCACACTGTATCCTTCATTTAGTAAGGTAGGTAAGTACAGGTAAATTTAAGTTATAAATACTCCAAGACTTATCAAAATTAATTAATGAAATTTAAATTCAAATATTCCCCCCCAGAACCATCCTTACCCTACTGTACCATTATAGCTAGTATAAGATATTTTTAAAGATACAACTATAATTTCCTCTAAATCCCGATAAAGAAAACATTGCCTTCTAAGCTCAGTAATGTGGTGTCTTCATTTGTCAACGTCGCCGCTTCGCTGTATTATTAGTGACGACAAATGGCGATTGCTATCTATTGATTTGGATGTTCCGAGATGGGTTTATTGCGATTGTATACGAGAAGGGGATTTTTTGGGTTGATGTAGCGTTGGGAATATACTAAGAATACTGGTGGAATGAGTTGTTCGCTCTGGTAATAGGGCAAGGCGCGGTGTTGTGTTCCACCACTCAATAATGTCTTGAAAAGTGGATGGAAAGTGGAGAACGGATACTCTGTTTTAACACCAAGTTCGTTTGCCTACTCTGCTATATGCGGGATACAGTAAAAAAAAGAAGTACATAAACACAATTCCGCATAAGAAAAGTTGCTTTTGATAGTAGATTAATATGTATTATATTGCTTAATAAATAATGAAGTTTAAGTTTTCTGTTACTATTTTCATTTAGTAATTTAATCAAAAAATCCATAACCTTACATTCCAATAACACAACTTAGTATAGATATTTTATAGATGAAGAATTGATTTCAATATCTCTTATTTGCTATTTAACAACGAAGACGAAGTTGGGTAAAAAGCTAGTACAGTATAAAAATAAAAAACATATCTGTATATAAATACGTCAATACATCATACAGACATTTCATACAAAATCCAAACTAAGATCGTAATCTCTCCGCACCCCATGGTACAGCCACTCGCTAAAATATTACCGTCGCTACACGTTGGGGTGTAATTCCGAAATACGCACAATTGCTGTTCCACTGCATGCAACTTGATAAAGTCTCTCTGAGGTACAGTTTGAGCGAAAAATTTGTCAAAGTGGTTTTTGTTGATTTTTTTTTGCAGGTTTACGCGTATTGTCTCTTAGCAGGGTATACAGAACTTAGTGTTAAGACACTCCGTTCTCAACATTTTCGTACGATTATGAAGCGTAGTATGTTGAATGGCGTAATATCTATAGCGTAGTTGTGACGAGTTCAGGCACAATTTTTGGTTTGATTACTTCTTACTGGAGGGTACGTAACGCGTTACGGCGCCAGTCTGTTTGGTTTCTCTTTCTCTCACGTAAACGTAGTATAAAAAACCAATAACGTACATATTCAAGTATTTGAACTAAGAATAAAATATATTTTAGAACCGATAAAGGTTTTTTTTTAATAAATAACTTTTCTTACATTATCATAATATTATTAACTAGCGACCCTCTTGCGGCTTCGCCCGCTTTTACTACTGGATTATTCATATAATGTATGTTTGTACAAAAAAAAATATGAAACCAAATATATCGCGCTGAAAGAATACATTCAACTCCAATTACCCAATACGTGCAAACGCATCTAAATTTTCGTTGCTATAGAGACAGGTGGGTTTTTTTTTTCGAGCTTGTGGTTAATGCTGAAGAGGGTATTCTGTCCCTGATGAAAAGCAAGCACTACGTGGCTGCCTGTGAGGAAAATTAAATAGAATGTATGGGCCGGGAATCGAACCCGGGCCGCCTGCGTGGCAGGCGAGCATTCTACCACTGACCTACCGATGCTTGTAAGCCAGGCAGCCGCGGCGGACACATGGCGAGTGGCGAGCCGTTTCGCAGCAAGGATTTTTTGATATTGTAACAACTTCTAAAGTACTTATTAAAATGAAAAACAGTAAAATACAGTTTTGATCTACATTAAATGGCCAACGTAACTAATATACTTATTTATATGCTGAGAGTAAGGGGTAAGTGAAACTTGAGTAACATACAGCTGTTGTGTCAACGGCGGGATGTGTCAACAATTAAATGCGTTTTTCTGTAAAAGTATTCGCAATTTCGAAATAGTATAAAAAGAAAATTTTATCTTCGTTTAACGTAGAAATTTAATAAAGTATTTTAAAGGATAAGGATTAATACCATTATGGAAAAATATCGCTCACAATAAAAAATATATTGAAATTATTATTTTAAGACAGAAATATTACTACACGTTATTCTTAAAAGATACGAATATGCTGTCACGGACTTTTTTGTAGATCCTATTAAGAGGAACAATACTCCAGTACATTATTTTCATGTAGTGCTTACCATTAAAGCGGCGCATGCGCGAAAGTGTCTCAACGGGTAGGACTTTATACACATTTGTCGTATTTATGTTAATTTACATAAGAATGTACAAATAATAAACTATATATAAACCTTCTACGAAAAATACTCGACCTAATGGTGAAAACCGCGTCAAAATCCGTTGGGTGGTTTAGAAGAAGAAGAGTTAGAAACAACAGACAGACACGAAAAGTGACTTTGTTTTTTAAGATATAGGATACGCAGTAAATTTAAGTAATAACCTCAACTTTTCTTAGGTTAAACAATTTCAATTTTAAATAGTTCCACTTAGATTAGTTTGAGTTCTGACCGAATTTAACGTCAAAACCATAAAGAACAATTATTTTGAGCAATGTCTAGAAAATATTACGAAATCAGTCCATTTATAGGTGTATTTACGTTTTCATCTCGATAATACAAAGTAGAGTCGGCAACTTCATCCTGTAATAACAGGGAATTTTAAATTACTAAAATAATGAAAGGTATTCTCGTTTCCTTGCGATATAAAATCTTTATTTATTCTCATCTGATGTTTTTTAAGCATAACTAAAATTTTTGCAAGTAAAATCTAAATGTTAGCTCTGAAATAAATAAAATTATAAATTTATGAAGATTTTTATATGGATAACTTTACATTTTTTAGATTCACCTTTCACATTTATACATCAATGTAGACAGAGAGAATATATTTACAAGACACTCTGTTCTCCATTTTTAGAGAAATAAATAATATATTTTTCGTTGTTTCTTTATGTCGTGAATTTTACTAATATTAATTTAATTCATGCAGTTAGACATTTTATTTTATTTATGTTCATAATTCATTTGAAATATTTGTAAATTGTAGATCTAGTAAATCAAAATGTGGCATTTAATTTATTTGTAATACAATTGATGGATGATAAATAAGAAATACACATTGTATTTGTGCAATAAATATATTTGCAGTAAACATTTTAAATATACTGTTGTATTGCTTTTACAAAGTTGATTAACGGCTGTTTGATTTAGTATCGAATGTCAAAATGTGAATATAATGTCCATTTTGTTTTTAGTAGATATATTGAAATATAATAAACTCTATTTTTTAGTTTTATTTTGTATTTATGACATACGGTAGGATTTGGACAAGGGAAATTGTGTGTTGAGTGGCGAAACTTAACGCCGCGTTTATATTTTACGAATTATGTTTTCATTTTCATTACTAGTGGCAGAAGGTAAAATTAAAGAAAGAAATTAAGTGTCTTAACAATAGGCTCTCTCCGAATACTATTTCTATCTACAATATATATTACTACGTAAAGCATAAAACATCTTAATATTACAACCAAAACATCTAAAAGAAGCACAATACGTTAAAATTAACATTTTAAATGACCATCATCCAGTAGCCATAAAAATAAATGTAATGACGTTAAAGTTGAATAAAAACCATTTATTACAACAAATACGCGAGACATTATGTCACGGCGTGTTCTAAAAAAGGTAGTTTATGAACTAAACTATCTAATAATAATAATTTTAGTCAATTCTACTTGTAGTTATTTTTTTTACTAATAATGAACTACTAAATTTAGTGTTACATTCAAAATTCTTTCCTTCAGATATACAAATATTTGATTATATTTTATTTTAGTAGATTGGTTGAGCTATATTAACTTTAGGTTACTTATAGATGGTTTCTTCACTTCGTATAGAAATGTCGCCTGCAGAGATGTCAGAAAATAGTCGTCGGAGCTATTAGTTTAGAAATGACCGTAAATTCAGAGTTCTCTCTAAAAAGGCTACAAAAATAGTAAAATTTGGACTCAGTTTATAAGGATATCGATATATTTGGTGTTTCTATTTTTGATTGAACTATATGCAATATTTGTAAGTTGGATTCCCACTTAGGAGAACTTGCTTTTATTTAAAATTACTTTTTTTTGGCTAGAAAATATGCGGCGTTTAGTTCCACTGCCAAACGTAATATATCTAAGTATGTATTGATTTTACCTCTACTAAGACTTGAGAGAAAATCCAGTAGTAAGGCGAAGTCACGTCTGAATGTAAATGCTATGGTTGAGGGTTCTTTCCCTACGAAGGGGAATGAATTATTTACCACTCGGGTCTGGTAATACAAAGTAATACAAATAACTACATTTTCTTGCTTCAGGCGGAGAGCAGAGAACGGAGTGTCCTACACTTTTTGTTACTTATAAAAAAATATTTTCTTTTTCATGTACACTACGATCGCGATAAAATGTAAAACAGAACATTTAAATTTACATTAAGTTTTTATACCTACAAGGTTTCACGGTTAATATGCCTCGTGCAAACATACTGTGCGATTAACAACATTATGCTAAATAATTAAACGCAAACGCACATCTTTATGAAGTGACGCGTTAAAAACACGCTGACTTTATCCCTCGGTGCATGTACAGATTTTAACTAAAAATATGCATACATTTTAAAGAGAAATATATTTTTGTCTACTACATTCATCATCATCAAATCAGTCTTTTCGGGTCCACTGCTGGACATAGACTTCTCTCAGGGTGCGCCAAAGCTCCCGATCCTCCGCCTTCCGCATCCAGTCGAAGCCAGCAACCTTCTTCAGGTCGTCGGTCCATCGAGCTGGAGGGCGCCCTACGCTACGCTTGCCAATCCGCGGTCTCCACTCAAGGACTCGTCTGCTCCAATGGCCATCGGTCCTTCGACGGATGTGTCCAGCCCATTGCCATTTCAACGTACACATTCTGCGAGCGATGTCAGTAACTCCGGTTCTTTTCTACTACATTACACCTACAAAATTATAAAAATAACTATACGTAACGTATCAAGGTCCTTTTTGCCTATACGATAATAATAGATAATACTTTCTTTAAGTTGGTTAAAATTTGTTATAAAAATTTTTTATTTAGTACTTTTTAAAATAATAGCTACTATCAAGCGTAGAGTTTATACTCTACGCTTGATTGACCAAAAATATTAGTCACTAACTTAATTCTAAGAGTGGCTTCAAAATAAACAATACAAGTATAAAAAATACAGGTAAATATCAACTAAATATGTACACGGTGGCGGAACTCCCTAAAATAATAGCTAAAATGCGACTTCGCAGGCGACACGGCGGACGTAATTAGGCGGGTAGGGGAGAAATACCTTTTTTTTAAATTTTCGACGAGTTTTTATTATAGTGCCCAGAGGACTTTTAGCAGAATGAGCCTTTTGATGCCATATGAATCGAGAATTTGTCCAATAAACCTTATTTTCTAGAGGGTAAGGTACAATATCCCACCCATTGTTTGGAATATAAGTGACATATTTCATTCATTATATTTTAAGATTTGCTTTTCGTTTTTCATCTTGTTTCCATTTTAAGTTCATTTAAAAAGGCCGTTTTACTGCGGTGTTTTGATTTTGAGATGGTTTTTTTTTTTCTTAAATTAGTGTAAATAAGGGGGGAAAATTGTATTTGGTGGTATTTTTTTTCAGTTCACGCCACCTGCTAGAATATAAGCTAAGTGGCAAAACTCACCGTTTTGAAAAATTATTATAAATAAAAAAAAACAAAGCTATATATTGAAAGTGATTTGCTTACTCATAAAAATAAAAATTGAAAAAAATAGTTAGCGTATTATTACCTATTGCTGAGACACTCCATTTCCACTTCTGCATAATTTTTTAGACATTTCGTTCTCAACGCTGCTCTTCTTAATGTCTTATTAATACCAGAGCTAAGAAATGAAAATAATTATTAGCCCCGAATGGGAATCGAAACCTTAAGCGTCGCGTTTACAATCAGATGTTTCGCCACTCACAACGACGGGCGGCCTCTGCTTATTTATATTTATTTTAGTTTCGTTTCGTCTATAAAAATATCATTATTCAGCTTCACGTTGTATCCCGCACACAGCAGGATAGTCAGAGGGAACCTAATGTCTTAACGCTAGCGTAACTTAAGCGGGCGAAGCCACAGTCAGTTTCTGGTACAATACATAAATTATATATCTACAAAATTGTATCGAAAGTAAAGTTTCCTATGATATAATGATATAAAAGCTGTTGAAACTATAATTTCTATACCCATGTCAACTCGCATTCCACTTTGAGAGAAGCAATTTCTCCAAGAATCCAATACAAATCTCGAGTGCAAAGTTTGTCTTTCCACGCAGTTTCAATAAATTATATTAGTAAGTTTTTTTTTATTTTATTTATGTGTTCCTTACGACTGTTTTACGTTTCTAAGTGGTGTAAAAAGTTCTGTAGGGTAGAATAAAAGCTTCTAAAAACCTATGGTGGCGCAGTGGTACAGTTGTTGATTGTAAACGTGATGATTGCTAGTTCGATTCCCACTAATAGGAATAAATTACGCGGCGAATTTCTTAGAAAATGTAGCAAAAACAACGCATCTTTTCTTTTAAAAGTGTAGAATCTAGATTATTTTGTGCTCTCCAAGAGACTATAGTTCTTAATATTTGATAATTAAATATTAACTCTAGTCTCGTATATGCGTGATCTTGTATGGAAAACTAAAAAAAAATATAGTCGAATTGATAACCTCCTTTTCTTACAGAAGTCGGTTAAAAAAGAAAATTATGTACATAATTTAGGTTGTTTTAAAGGTATTTCAGTTAGGAAATTAATTTTTGTTGACTCTAAGTTCAAGGTCCATGTAAAGTATATTTATAATATAAGTTTTTTTATAAAATAAGGAAAAAAATAGAAAATGTATTTTAATTTTTATGTCAACGTTGCCTCTAAATCCAAAGAATGAGGCATTTATTTTGTTTCTCAAGAGTTGCGGCTAAAACAGCTTAGCGAGTTTAATTGAATATTATAATCCTTGTCATATTTCTTTACTGTCTAAGGTGTTTGAGCCTTTCTACCTTGAAATAAATACTTTTTAAGGTGAGATTTTTATAATATTATTATTTTGTTCTACAGTAGAACAGCGAATGTAGCGTTCGGATGGCTTCCAAGAGATGCGGGTTCGATTCATTTCACGGCTCAGGCTGAGACTATAAAAATACGTTAAAATATAGCTAGATTATTCCCAAATGCGTCATGGCGTCAATTAAGTTATAAAAAAACAGCTTCCCGATGTATCCCGCACACAACAAGGCAGAGGGAATAGTTAAGAATCGAAAAGTGTTAAGACACTCTGTTCGTCACTTTCCGCCGATTTCAAGACATGACGTGCTGAGCAGCGAAACTAAGCGTCGCGAATAACACCAGAGTGAAGAAATCAAAATATAATTTTAAATAAATGTTGCATTTTTCTGGGTGGGAATCGAACCCAGAACCACTGGCACCTGCGCCACTACGGCGTCAATTAAGTAGTTGCTCTATATTAAATTAAACTAATGCAATGTAAACAAAGTCGATCGCCCATTAAATTATGCTAATGAGGTTGCATCCTAATTTCTTCCCAGATTACCATTACCATTAATAAATAGTCAATGCACTTGATGGCCACTGTAGGTGTAAACATAGAGACGCCACACGCTGTATTTGTAGGGTGTGTTATATTCTTGTATAATATAGGATAATTTTATAGTTTGGACGTTTGATTGTAAATATGATTGTGGGTCTAGTTTCTACTTAGGGAAAGTATTAGTTTAATTTTTCTTGCTATGGTAACAATATTACGCGGCGTTAAGTACCGTCACCCGATAAGCAATGACTTGAATATTTGGCGGGAACACTAAATTCCCGCTTCGCTTAATTTTATAGTTATTACATAATTTACATTTAAATAATTTTTATTTCTGTCTTCACAATTTAGTGAGGCCATTATGGTTCAGGTACAAGCAGGGGTGCCACTGTAAGCGTGATGGTTGTCGGTTCGATTCCCATTCAGGGGAAATATTTATTGTTTCATAAAAAACGTGAAAATTGATTAAAATTAAAATATATCCAATACATCCAAGTAAATGATGGTTAATGTAGCACTATATATCGGGTTTATGCATCAGTGCTGATTATTCTCTGTCAAGACGATTTCCTTTTAATGAACTGTTATCTACAGGCAGGATATTTAAAGCGGGATGTCCAACGACTCATATAATAACTCATGCTAGATTGAACAAGAAGTATACTTGCTATACTATAGAAGAAATACTACTTTTACTATTGTATAGAATTATTTAGATTTTAGTATTGTATTTTATTGATTATAGAATAGAATTATTTTTGAATAGAAACACAAAGGTGGCAAAGGGAATGGAGCATTCGTTCGATTGTTATCGTCATTATAAATTACTTAACTGCTTTTAACTTTAAGTGTTTTAATTTTATTTAGAGTAGACGTATGAAAAGGCCGTCGTAGTGCAGTGGCGTAGCGTCTGTAAACGTGACAGTTGTAGGTTTGATTCCAGAGGGAAAGAATTATATATTTTTTTATTGTATTAATCTAATATTCCTCACAAAGCATGGCACCGAGTTTCACTACTCAACACGTAATGTCTAAAAAAATGGGCGAAAAGTGGGAGACGGAGTTTCTTAGCAAGTTAGCATTAGGTTCCTTCTGTGTGCTCTACTAAATACATTATATAGTTAATATAACCAAACAAAGAGATCGAAGTAGATACCTAAATTATAATTTTCACACATCCTTATACTTTCGATGGCGTCATTTTAATAAAAACTTCCTTAACACTATGTATCATTCAATCTGATAATTTAAATTAAATCAGTCCATACATTTTCTCTCTTAATGGATCTTCCCGATTTTACTTAAACCAGTTATATTATCTATCAAACGCGCCGACTTTTATCATTTATGGCTTAGTAAATAATTAGTTACGGTGGTAAACTAACGTCGCTATTAAATTTTATTACAAGTGCTACTTAGATTTTGACACTTTGAATAAACTTCCGATGAGATAATTTAGGTTTTGGATAAAGATTGTTATTTTTAATTTTAAGATTGTGTTAAAAAATCGCAAATCTATTAATAATTAAAATAAAGAACTTTCTTTATACTTAATCTATTTAAGTTTTTTTATTAACCCAAATATCAAAGCTATAATGAAGTCAATTATTTTGAAGTCTAATATCATACATCCTTTATCTTATATTCATTTTTTTCCATAAAACAACAACGGAAGTCATTTTGAACATAAATAACGAAAACCACCAATAATTCATAAAGGAACATTAAGTTTTTGATAATTTATTGCTATTTCATTCAATTATGTAAGATATCAAAATAAAATTAAAAAGTATTGGAGTGTTTATTAAAATAACATATGTGCCACATACGACGTTGTTACTACTGTACTTTCTATTCTATACATTTTTATATACGGGTGTTTAGAAATCGTTAAACAATATTATACAGTGATGGCAGCTTAGAAAAATCATAATTTATAAACTTTGAAATTAGTTAAATTCAAATGATGATTGTGGGTACAAATATCGTCTTAGTAGGTACATGACAATGCTGACATGGCTTTTAAATGGATAAAAAATTTATTATAAAGCAATATTATTATATTATATATAAATTAAAAAACATATTTTTAGAAACAAGCTTTTTAATTTTTATTATGGTGTTTTATATTTTATTTTACTGTAGATAAATCAAAAATATATTGTAGGTAAGTTGTACAAAAAAATGTAATCCACCATTTTGTTATGGCGGCCATTTTGAATTACTATATTGATTGTATGTTATTTAATTGTCATCAAAAATGAAGTCGTTATTATTATATTTCGGCTTAATCAGACACTGGAGGATGGATCAAATTCACAGAATCTTATAACATGTCAAGAAAATTTATGATTTGATTTATGATTTGACAGAATTGAACCTACTTACTACTTCACATATAAATAAACTAAACTAAATTAAACTTGCAAGTTATTGTTTCAAAGGTATATTTATTCAGATATTGACTTCTGTTTGCTTTTTATTAAGCGAATAAAGCAATTAACTTTTTATGTTTGCTAAATTAATATTAAGGCGGACAATAAAATAGGGTAATTAAACCCAACAATATCTCAGTCGCAAGGATCTTCAAACACAACAATTGTATCGCGTAAAACTGAAAATGTTACGAGTATAATATTTTATATTAAGTTAGTAAGTTTATCTCGGAAATTTTACCTTAGTCAACGTCTGCCTTAATAAATAAAGTCTTATCCTTAGCTAAGTATGAGAATAACGCTGTTTCTCTTAATTGTAAATTGCTGGTCTTCTTTTGTATTTATTTTTTTAACTCCCTCATGATGTGGAGTGTGCAGAGATAACCTAGTGTTATATTTCTCTGTTTTTAACACTCCGCTCCATGTCAACCGTCACACTATGTCTAATAGTACTGAGTACTAGATTCAACTTATAAAATTTCAGAACATTATCAGAAAAATAATAGTCTCACTGATGTTATTATTATTTTCTTACTTTTAAATAAGTAAAATATTTCCTAAATAGTAATAGTAATTCCAATCAGATAATATATTTCAATATTTATATTATGTAAATGTGTGAAGCTAAAACAGAACAAAAGATATCTATCACTTTGATAAAATAAAAACGTTTACGTTAACGATTTACGTTACATTTGAAGACACTTCTGTTCCCTACTTTCCACTGAAATCTGGAGGCATTGCGTCAACGCCACCTAAAAATATATAATAAAAAAATTGCTTTTCTAGTCAACAAATGTCAAAACCCAATAACTCATTTAACGATAACAAAAAACAACCCAAAAAAAATATTTTCGAACACGCTGTATCATCTGATTTATTAGGTGGCGCACCTGCCCGCCTCGGCCAATAGCGCGCCCTTGAGATACTATTAGATTTTAGATTTGTTTTATTGGATTTTGGGCTTTATGTATATTAGGATTCATAAAAATGTTTATGTTGTTATGTTTTTACATTGGAATATAGAGTATTGAAGCAGCTGGGCTCAGTCGTAATATATCGAGTTAAAGACGCGACGGTTACAGGCTCGATTCTTTCTCAAGATGTTTTATATATTTTAAATTAAACTATGTAAAACCGATGTAATCATGAATATTTAGTGCTATATATTTTTGAAAATCTGATATTTCGAACACTTTACACTAGTCCGTGGTCACATATGGTGGCAGGCTGAGGTGGAATCCGTCTGTCAGATGATAGACGGATTATTATATCAAAATACCACCAACGATTTCTCATTTGCCTCGCCTGCTGCCCTGGATTTGAATACACAGCGAATTTCATACTTCTTCATGTCTTTTAATTGCGTTACTTAGAAGCTTAGAATTTCTTTTTAACTTCAAGGAACCTGATCACTACGCGATCACGAGATAAATGATGGACAGAGTACGCACAACTAAGTGAATCTATATGGGTTCCGTTTTTTACTTTTAAGATACGGAACCCTAAAAATATATAAAATTTTAAGAATTAATATTCTTTTATATGCCTTTTATAACAACCTACACCCATTCTTTGCTACCTATTATTGTAAGTATACGTCTTGTAAATATTCCAAGTTTACCTGCAACGTTATTATTGCAGTCGTCTCGTGTTTGCGCGCGGAGTTCAATATAGTAGATCTGTTTATGCGCTACGATCTTCACTGTGTGGTATAGAATGTAATGCTGAAGCGGGAATTCATTTGTGTTTATAATAATATGAAAATATTTTTTTTTCAGGTTCACACTGTTTCCCACATGTAGCAGGATAGGCAGAGGAAGCATGGCGTGGCGAGGCCAGTCTACATTGAGGGAAAAAAATGGTACTTGACTCTTGCTCTGTAATGGCGCAGCGGTTCAGCGTCCGACTGTAAACGCTACGGTTGTGAGTTCGATTTCCAATCGGGAGAAATATTGAAATATTCTCAGTGGTAACAAGACAAGGCATGACCTTGACCTCTGCCCATCACACGGGATGTCTTTAAATTAAGAGCAGTGCGTGGGAAACAGAGTGTCTTGACAGTGATTCTTCCTTTTTTATTATATATTCTGGTAGTGACAAATCACTCATTATTTATCCCTTCATAATTTAAAAACAGCGAGTGCAATTTTTTTTATTATTATTAGTATTAAACATAACGCCTATGCTTATAACTTATATCGTCAAAGCTTAACGTAGCAGAACTATACAAGTCAACCTGTTAACTGCCCACACGGGCTCCATGCGGGCTACAATTTGAATTTTACTATGCATCCTGCAAATTGTTATGTACTTATATAATATGCTATATATAGTATACTAATGAAGTGTTGAAATTAATTAAGTAATAATTGGAGTGGGTTCAAATTCCTTCCGAATTTCTATAAATACTAGTATTTTTCTTTCATAAGTGTGAAGTAACACTTTAAAAATGTTAAAAGTGTTAAAAATAAATATTAAATACAGTGTTAGGACAGAGTCTATGTACCACTATGTACTTATATTTTTTTTCTTCACTCTATATCCCGCATATAGCAGTCCTCCGTTACCGTTACGATGCGCTGGGTAATCAAAAGGAATAGGTATCCAAATTCTATTTTTTAGGTATAACACAATTACCAGTCAATGCACGTTCAGTTGCGGAACCTAACGCTGCCATTTATCAAAGTGGGTAAATGAATTGCCACATGAAAATAAGATCCTTGTTAAGGCCCGTCGTGACACAGGGGATTAAGAGTAATCGCGACACGACTTTATGTGCGAAAGGTTGTGGGTTTGAGTCCCACTCGAGGCATTGAAATATTTATTCATTTCCTTGCTCTGGTAATGAAGCAAACACCAGATTGAGTTCCACACGCAATGCCTCCAGAATACAGCGAAAAGTGGAAAGTCAAAAGGTTCCCAGGTTCCCTCTGTCTACCTTACTACGTGGAAAAAAATATGGAAATACAATTCAACGATTTGTTTATTCTATTATGTGAATAATTCACGCGTACAAATAAAACGTACAAAAGGAAAAGCAAGACTCGATTATTTCCCATACAAAATATCCACCAGTAAACGAATAAAAGATCATAGCCAACTTAGCATTTATATTAAAACTATAAAGATATGTATTTCTTTGAGAAAATGCACTACAAGCCACCTTATTAGAATAGTCTAGCTTATAATAATCTTCCGCTTTGAATATTTATATGTACAAAAACGACTCATTTGTTTCTCCAAAGAACATTTTATGCTATAACCAAGTTAAATATTTGCTTGCTTTTTAAGAGATTGTATGCTATTAAGTTTATTAATAATGGTACTGGTATGAATATTGTGGTATGTTTTAAATTTAATGGTCGTAGGTTTGAATTCCACGGTAAATTACATATATTTTTTTAGGTTCACCGATAGCCAGAGGAAATCGAAAGTTAAGACACTTCGTTATCCATTTTTCGCTCAATTTTTTAGACATTACGTATTGAATGGCGCAACTCAACGCCGCGCATTGTCTTGCTATCGAATAAAATTTACATAATTAATTCCATGAGTAATATAAATTATAATATGTTATTTTTTCAAATAAGAAACAACCCAACCACAATTACCACATTTACCCTCAAATACTATCCCACTGTACTACAATGGTCTCAATCTATATATTTTACATATATTTAGTAGATCCCAAATAAAAAACATATCGAATGACGATGAATCTTTAAAAATACGCAATACTAATTTGAATTATTTATCAAACTTGCCTTTGCCGATTTCTTTCAAAACTTTACTCCCGACTCCGCCCACATATCTTGCGGCCAACAAAAAACGGAAACCAAACAAGTATTAAGAATTTAGTACGTTTCCCTCCCAAGAGAAATCATAGTATCCATAGCAACGGGAATTTCTGTTAAGTCTAAATAATTGATATCAGTATACTGGTCACATTTCTTAATAAAAGCATTTGGTGGGAAACTTTCAACACCTCCTCTTAGAGGTTATATTACGTTTGGCATATTGCAGGGTAGCCTGAGAGAACCTAGTGTTACTTTGTTTCCCAATTTCTGCTTCATTTATAGAACATTATATGATTGTTGGTAAATGCGACCGTGCTAGGTTTAATTCCCACTATGAGAATAGGATATGGCGTTCCTCCACGTAATGCCCCGAGAATTCAGCGCAAGGTGGGGTACAGAGTGTTTAACAAAAGGTTTCCTTGCTATTACGGGATACAGCGTGAAGCTAAAAGTATATAGATACTAGCGGACGCGCGCAGCTTTGCCCGCTTATTTGCACTTTTAGGGGTGAATCCTAATGAACCATGAAACACGTGTTCAATGAAATAATTTTAAGAGTTTAAATTTCAAATCTTATAAAAATCGGTGGCGATTTAAAAACTTTTCCATACAAACTTTCAACCCCTATTTCATCCCCTTAGAAATCTAATATTGCAAATTCCCGTCTTAGCGAGCACCTACGTCTTATAAGTAACTCCTATGCAAAATTTGAGATTCCTAGCACATGTAGTTTCTGAGATTTCGTGATGAGTGAGTGACCTTTCGATTTTATATATTTAGATATCTATAGAATATATTTGCATTTTTTCTTAAAGCAAGAATCTCTTAAATCTTATTCCTGAGTTGCAAGGTGCGGTACACGCCATCGCAGTTTGAAGCGGTACCATTAAGTTTTTCTATTTTGTCTGTACTGTTTGAAATTGCAATCATTTGCAACTATTACATTGTACTTTCTTACATTTTGTAATAAAATGAAGTAAATGTACTTAAATTTTTCTTCCTAAAGTTTGTTTTATTTTATTTTTACAATTGCTTTTGCTTAATACTAGTGTTATGCTCGCGGTTTTGCTTGTATACATTCAATATTATCCATGTAACCTATAAATCATTCTATTTATTTACCATTCGTTGAAATTCATAGAGAACTTTGCTTAAGTTAATAGTACCTACATCAGTAAGAAGAAACTTTATTTTATTTTATGTAGGGAGAGGAATTCTAGTGATAAGACACTCCGTTCCCCACTTTCTTCCCAAAATGTCATAAAATTGCGTATTAAGTTGAGGAATTTTCACAATTGTGAGAATGTTTAAGCCATTGAAGCGTAGTGGTATGACGTTTACGTTAACACTAGGTGCTCTCAGTTTACAGTGCTATGCGTGAAAAAGCGTGAAAGCTGTTTATTTTATAATTTTCTCTTTTTAACTAATATAATCTAGATCTTAATTAGGTGTTTTACGTTTATTATATACAGTCAATTTGAACGTAATCACGTGAGCCTTATCCCATTACATCTAACATTGGGTGCAAATTGCTAGTATTTACAAAAGGTAAAAAGCCCTTTCTGGTTGGAGATAGGGATATCGAAATTACCTCTCCGTACAATAATTGCTAATAGTGAATGGAACAATTTATACTAATATTAGGTATAAAAGACCTATCTGTTCTTTCAGATAGCTAATTTGCTGAGCCGATTCTAAAGAAAATCTATATTAATACTAGCGGACGCGCGCAGCTTCGCTAGCTTATTTAGGGGTAAATTATAATAAACCATGAAACATGTATTCAATGAAATATTTTTAGGAGTCTAAATTTCAAATTTTATAAAAATCGGTGGCGATTTGAAGATTTTTCCATACAAACTTTCAACCCCTTATTTGCATCCTTAGGGGGTGAATTCTAGAAAACCATGAAACACATATTCAATTAAATATTTTTATGAGTCTAAATTTCAAATTTTATAAAAATCAGTGGCGATTTAAGAATTTTTCCATACAAACTTTCAACCCCTTATTTGCAGGTTAGGGGGTGAATTCTAGAAAACCATGAAACACATGTTCAATTAAATATTTTTAAAAATCTAAATTTCAAATTTGATAATAATCGGTTGCGTTTTAAAGATTTTTCCATACAAACTTTCATCCCTATATTTGCGCCCTTAGGGGGTGAATTCTAGAAAACCATGAAACATATGTTCAATTAAATATTTTTAAAAATCTAAATTTCAAATTTGATAATAATCGGTTGCGTTTTAAAGATTTTTCCATACAAACTTTCAACCCTTTATTTGCGCCCTTAGGGGGAGAATTCTAGAAAACGATGAAACACGTATACAATTGAACTTTTAAAAATCTAAATTTCAAATTTTATAAAAATCGGTGCCGATTTTAATTTTTTTCCATACAAACTTTCAACCCCTATTTCATCCCTTTAGGGTTAAAATTTTTCAAAATCCCTTCTTAGTGGACGTCCAGATTACAACAGTAAACATCTGTCCAAATTCCACGTTTCTACGCACAGCGGTTACGGCTGTGCGTGCGTCTTACCTCAGTCAGTGAGGACAAGTCCTTTTATATATATAGATTAGTTTTACTTCTTTTTTCTTAAAAATCTCTTTTATAAATATATAGTACAGTTTTAAACATGTCAATATTATGTTTATCTTTTGATCTTTTCGTTTAAAATTTAAACTTATTTTATATTCACCTAATCTAGTTTACTTTTAGGAATATTTTTTTAATACACCTGTACTAATTAGGTCCTGGCCGAAAAATAGAAACAAAAAAATTCACATATCCCCAAATCTAGGACTTTTGAGCTCGTTTAAAATTCGTATCCTGTAGGGATTTTATTTATTTTTTAATTAAACAGCAACCATGCGAAGAAAGCGCCAATTCGGGTCACAGCAATTAAGGTGCTGGGCTTTTTATTTTCGTGCCTGTGCCAAAATTAAAAAAAAAAGCTTGAATTGCCGCCAACGGCCCCTGTGTTAGATTAACTGATGTTAAAAGTTGGCAAACCCTGGCTTCCGGCCAGCTCGCTCAGACTGATTTATATAGTCGACGAAGGGTGGCGAGCAATTCCTCTAAATTTCCTGTGTCTTCTAAGTGAAACTGATATGTGATCTGGACATAAAACTGTTCATAGTTCATTTTTGTAGGGTTTATGCATCTTTAAGTATATTTGGCAGGTGTTATTTAGTGTTAACGTATACTATTCATCTCTTTTTTTTCCTTTCGTTTTTATAAGGTGTAACATGATGAATCTCAGAACTCAATGACGCACTTGAGAAACACCGATTGGAGAAAAAACAGTAATATTTTTTTTAGATGATATAAAATTTTTAAACATGTTCGTGGTATTAGAACTCACACCTCTTGAAAATCAATCGACCTACAATTTTTTAACTTCTTTACGTGTTCTAAAAACAGTTTTATTCTTACCTGTGTGTAAAATAACACTTTAAAAATAAAAATAAAAAATAAACATAGCCATCCTACGAGAGATGATGAACCCGATTGTAACACTTTCATTTAAATTAAAACATCACCAAAAAAACAACCATTCGTCTATATTTAGTTATCTCTAGAAAGCAACAAATAACATATCAAATAAGACAGATATAATATAACAAATGCTACAATTTGAATCAGATTGATGTAAAATAAAATAATAATAATAAAAAAACAACAAACAGGCAGTAATGTTTATAAAAAAACTACGTCGGCTCCCGTAATAATTGCGTTTGGTATTAAATTTTCGATGCGGTTGGTATGCGGCGGCAGGTAATGTGAGGCGCGTTGAAAAATTTTTCATTTTATTATTCATATTAATATGATATATATGTAGTATGTTTAACGAATATGTAACTGTATTTATTTATTATATTTAGGCTGTTGTGGCATAGTTGTCAAAATCTTCAGATTTGAACCCATAACAACCTTGTACATTATTAAATAGTTTCCCACTGTGCCATGATGGTGTAATGGTGAACAGGTACGGTTTATTTATATTTTGTTAAAAATATTGTTTATACAGTTATCTAGCTTTATATGGCAGAATTAGTGGGGAGGAAGTAGTGTTAAAACACTTCGTTCTCCACTCTCCGCTCAATTTTCGAAACAGCGTATTGAGTAATGGAACTCAAGTCCGTGTTTTGTTTAGTTACCAGAACAAGAAAATAAAAATACTTTATTTCTTCGAGTGAGAATCGAACTCTGAACGTCGCGTTTACTATCAAACTCTGCACCACCGTGCCAATATAGTCATCAGATACCAATACAATCATTCAATATTTACAAATCAACTTTTACAAATTCGAATCCACAACCAGTATCTACATTTTAAAATCTAAATAGACAATACACGTAACTCGCATTAAAGCTCTCCAAACACATTAAATATAGAGACACTTTCACAACCGTAAGACCGCAACAGACTAGTTCCATCAAATATACCAACAATTGAATTAAGGCGTCATTAAGAACAAATGAAAACATTTATTCTATCGGTTTTTAGGTTGAGATATTTTATAGTAACTTTATGATTACAAGGGTAATTTTACTTAATTTTTTTTAGCTTCACGCTGTATCCCGCTTATAGCAGGGTAGGCAGAGGGTGTCTAGTGTTAAGACACTCCGTTCCATATTGCATGTTGAGTAGCAGAACTCAATGCCTTAAGTAAAAATCTTGTTATCTAGATCTAGAAAATTATAATAATAATTGATTTTGAGTGAGAATCAAATTTGCAACTTTCACGTTTATGATGCAACGGTGTGATGCTGCGCCATGACGTCCCGTTATAAAATATCTATAATGATTATATTTTTATTATATCTATAGAAATTTATTGACTTTGAAAGAGGTCGTGCCTGGTGTTAAATATTTCCATTATATTGTTTATTTGGTGCATCTAAATTGACTAAATAACTGTAAATAGTTATAGTTTATTTTCCTTATTCCTTAGTTCCTTCGTTTTATTGAACACTCCGCTTTCTTCTTTTATCATTTTCAAAGATACTGCAAATTTCCTCATGAAACTCCACAGAATATCTACTAAAAATACCTAAAAAACTGTCAATTTTATTTTTATATAATGCGGAAGGTACTTACCTAAATAGATAAAAAAGAAGCTTAAATATAAATCTTATAACCTATAAAAGAATTTTGTCTACCTAAAAGTTCTAAGATAATTTCACTTTCTTCGTATTTCTAACAATAGCATTTATTGCAATCGTTTTTATAGAAACGTGGGTTATGAAGCGTATTTTAAGGTTATTCGAAGTAATAAAATGGCCCTAAAAGGCAGAGCGAAATCAGGTCAACATTAACTACTACGAATTTTGTATTGAAGAAATATACATACGTACGTACGTACGTAGATAATTTTCAATAAAATTATAGCTGTATTTCATTATATGTATAGAGGAATAATTCAAAATTCAATGGATTCGAATCCGCACTTATGCTATGCGTTTTAGTCATATTTTCAGTTAAAAAAACTTTTTTCTATATACTTACTAAATATTTTTTTTTTGTTTCACGCTGTATCCGGTACATAGCAGGGTAGGCAGAGGGAACCTAGAAATCTAGTGTTAGGACACTCTGTTTTCCATTAAGACACTTCCGTTCTCTACTTTTCGCGGAATTTTTGAAGCATTGCGTATTGTCTTGTTACTAGAGCGAGAAATTGAAAATATAAAATATCTTATTCGGGAATCGAACCTACAGCCGTCGTGTCGTACGTTTGTACTCCATGCTAAATATTCTATATAAATATATATTATACATACTTTAAATATTAAATATTACAAAATTAGGCCAAGTAAAGTTTTTTTAAGTTACATCGTTATATGTTCGTATGCGGACTAGTGACACTTAAAAGGCTTACCCTCTACCAAAGCTCCCACGCTAACTTCTTACTTCATAATTGGATATTTTGAACGATATTTCAACTTTCAGATAAGCTTTTGGGAATAATTACATATGAAAATATAGAGGTTATCGTTATACAGGGACACTAACGTGTGACTGTAAAAGGTTGTGGATTCGATTCCTACATGGAGAATTAATTATTATTTATTAATAATTAATTATATATTTATTTACTCACAGAGGGTTTTTTTATTATTTCTATTACTATTTTTATAATACGGAACCCTTCCCTATACAATATTCTGGGCATGTAAGGTGGTAAATCAACCAAATAATCACCTTTCAGTATCGCGTGCTCGAGTTTGATGTGTTAATATGAAACAATTCTATGATATATTTCCTTAATATTCTATTATTTATTTGGAAACAAACTTTAGTAGGATAAATATATGAAAATAGTTCTATTTCAATTTGGCGATAGCAAGTCTGATCTAAATATATAATATTTAATATTTTTAACGTGTTATTACATACATATTAGTAACGGAAAATACTTTTAATAGAAGTCATGGAATTAGTCTATTGGAAACCATATAAGCTACTAAGGCATAAGTACTCATTTACTACGTTGAAATTCTTATAAGCTTGCTACAATTTATTTAATATTGTTAGCATCTTTGTAGGGAAAATTTTACAATTTTTGTCTATTTAAATATATTTTTTAAATAAAAATAAATAATAAAATATTTAAATGGTATATCAATGACATAATTTAAATAACATTTCTTTATCTCAAAATAGTCTTATAAAAAACAGAATTGCTATTTAAGAAAAGTATCAAGTTATCCACAATACTCATCAAAAAAAAAGTTATATTTAAATAGAAATCCTCGATTATTACGCTGTTTAACCAACATATTGCTCAGATATAACGCCGTCCCTGGAAAATAAAATGGTAATGGCATAATCATGAAAAATTAAAAAAAATATTTTTACTGATTAATAGAAACATAATCGTCTTTAGGTCCCGTCTGAAATCTATTTTTTCATATATTTTGCCGCGCACATACTGAATGCTAATTAAAGAATTATGTGATTTTTCTCATCAATCATCTCATCATCAACATTATCAAAGTTGGACCAAATTAAACTAGGACTACATGGGAAGCACTAGGTTTCTAATAAAAAAAAAAACCATCAAAATCGGTTCATCCAGTAAAAAGTTCTGAGGTAACAAACATAAAAAATACTGTCGAATTATCAAACCTCCTCTTTTCACAGAAGTCGGCTAAAAATTAAGTATATGGATATAGATGCATTAACTCAAATATCGTATAACGATAATATCATGGTTTTGGCAATTATCATTTTGTTCTCCGGGGACGGCGATATATGTATTTCTCCCGTATAATTGATTTGGTCCAAAGCCCCATACTGTCGGAGAGCTCTGTATTTTCCGCTAGCCTTCTTTCACTATATATACTTTATTATTTCCCTTATTTTCGATTGAAGATGTTTCCGCTGAGAAACACGCGAAAGTAAAATATTATCATAAAGTTTATCCTCCATTGACAACACGTTTGATTTTGTTTCGTGATTTCTTCTGTCACGTTAAATGGATTGGGTTTTTTTTATATCTGTGTAATATAGATATTGGTTTTTCAATTGGTTTCGTAGGTCTTCTTCTTTTATATCTGTGGATATTCTATTATTATGGTTTATATAATTGAATCTTAGAAATATATGGTTCATAATATTTTGTATTTAGAGCAGTAAAAAATATTTTTTTAGAATTCAACAAAAAAAATTAGGACAGGCTGTGAGCTCAATTTCCACTCGAGGAAACGAAATATTTAATATTTTCATTTCCTCGCTCTAGTGACGAGGCAAACCGCGGCGTTAAGTTCCGCTACTCAACTCGTGTCTTCACACTAGGTTGCCTCTGCCTACCCTGCTGTGTTCAGGATTTAAAAAAACCTTAAGCGTAGCTTAAACCTTCCGCATTACATAACTACATAAACCATAGTATACTATAGCAGTTACAGTTAAATCGTCCAATTAAACGTCAGAAAGTTTACAAACCGCTTTGAGGCTGACTTGTTGAAAAGTGTCACTTTTGAAATTTCACACATGAAACCGAATAACGAGGCAAGCGTAAGTGTTCAACTTGAAATCACTTATATAGTTGCACTTTGCACCATAATAGCGGATGCAGCTGTAGATTTCGACCGGATGGTGGACGATCGGTTTATACTATTCGATCATTCATATACTGGTGGCCTGTAAGTCTATTTTTGTGAGCCATAAAACATAAAAAAGTAGTTTTTTTCTTTTCACGTAGTAATTTTAAGGACTAACCACTTAACTCTTGTGCTCCCTTAGAACCCCCTCAAAAAACTAACTGGAAGTTTGAAAAGTTGTGGGTTCGCTTCCCACTCGAGCCTCGGTCTTCACATCTATGTGCTGTGAAGCTGTAAGCGTAAGCTGTGAAGTGTAAGCTATAAAAATAAAAAAAAACAATTACGTGTTTTCCCTTTTTGAATTATTGCAGCCACAATCGTATAGCCCTAAAAGAAAATATATATTGCTTAACATCCGTTTTCTTCTTTTTATTTCATTAATTAGCCAACCCATACAAAAAATACAAACTATGACAGCTAAAAACCCTACATCTTTATTTAAAATACCGTTCAAAATTTGATAAATCACGATCCGTTCCATTAGAATAGAATACGCCCCTATACTCCGCTGTGAAAGTTCAAGTAGTTTTAACGGACCTAACCCCAGACCAGGTAAAATAGGTCAGATTGCAATATCGAGCGAATATAAAATTAGTTGGCCGAGACAGAAATTAGGGTTTCTTGTATCAGTCGTTTAGATGAGACTGGTTGGGATAAATTAAAAGTTTCTGGGTATAAGTGGTGTAAGAATATTTAGGTCGTTAAATATATTTGACTGACAATACTGACATTTTTATTCAATATGAAGGTTCTTTAGTAAATATAATTCAAGTATCTATTGTATTGTAATGATCATATACGTATATTCACATTATCGTAAGATGATTGGGAAATATTTGACTGAACGCCACGGATTTGGGTTCAAATCTCAGTCGTGGGAATAATTATATATACACTCTAGATGACAAAGAACGCAGCCGAGTTGAGGCAAGTCGTGACGCAGAGGAACAAGGGTGTGATTTTTAATGCGACAGGTTGTGAGATTTCCCACATTTCCTTGAGGAAATGAAATATTTCATATTTTTATTTCTTCACTGTGGCGTTGTGCCACTCAACACACTCAGTGCCTTCAGAATTCGGCGGGATGTGGAGGAAGAGCGTAGAGCAGGCAGAGGGAACCTAGTGCTAAGACACTCGGCTCCTTAATTTCTGGTCAATTTTAGAGACATTTCGTCTTGTTAGAAAAGCAAGGAAATCAAAATAAGTCATTTCCCCGAGTAGTAGTATCATCAAACCCACAAACTTCACATATGCAGTAAGACACTGTTCCAATAAGCTACGGTGGCTTTAAAAAATATTCAAGAACATAAAATAAAATACAGCTAATTAGATAAACTCAAAAGCATTTAAATAAAAAAATGTCAGCAAACCCAATGACCACCTCTGATGTTATCAAAGCTATTTTTCCCTCCGATTTAGAAATATCCTTCATTTCTGAAGGTCGCCCAATAAAAGGTGGAAAATTGAATTCACGTTCCTTTACGTTGAGGCAAATTCGCTTTTATCCATTTGCATAATAAAGTAGGCGTTTCGTTGATTCTCAAGGCAAGTTTACATTGGTGCTGTTTCTTAATGTTGCTAAAGAAATTTTGTTAAGGATTTTTTTCTGTAATTATTTTGAAAATTTATAAACTTTTTTTTTGCCGTCGTGATGTAAATACGACAGGTTGTGAAATCGTCCGTTAAAAAATTCAACTAGCAATGCTTCCAGAAAAGGGGGAAAAGTGGAGAACGGAAGTTTCTTTACTATAGGTTCCTAGGTTTTCTCAGCTGCTGACAGTGTTTTTTAGGGCCGTTATGATGTGGATTCTATTCCCATTCCGAAAATAAATAAATTTTATTTCCCTACTCTGGAAACAAGACAAAGCTCGGCTCGATCTCTCTCTCTTGAAAATTTGTCAGTGCGTGAGTAACAGTATGTCTTAACGGTCCCTCTCCCTACGTCCTACTACATGGGGGTTGCTGTGTGACGATTATTAGTGTTTTGTTTTTAAATAATTATATTGAAATAATATATTATATGTCTTATAAATCATTCATTTGAATTTTAAATTATAATCATCTATATTTTTCATTAACGTTTTACTTTGTACATGCAACGATTGTATTAATTTAAACTCTGAGAAATAATTATATCTATAGCACAATGCGTGTCTGGTAATTATAGTTGTCTTTGTAGAAACTTTGAAAAAAAATCGAATAAATACGCTCTTTCGCATTAATGCATTATATCATAACAATAAAATTGATCAGTATGCCCAAAACCTAACTACTTAGATGATACGGTTGACTTATTACTCGTAGTAAAGGCAAATGTTAGGTCTCCCGTTTATTGCCTGAAATCTTTCCTTGCTTCACTTAAATATATACTAATTAAGCACTTTAAAGTAGATTCAAGCTCTAAATTTAACTTGGCTATTTTTTGTCACCGGCCTCCGAGAAAAATATCAAATTAATACTCCAGTACAAGAAGGAATTACGCTTGCGTGTAAATATAATAAAGTTTATACGTAAAAAAGTGACAGTGAAGTTTTTGAACTTTATTCTAAGTGAACTTGGCACCCATATAGATCTGTAATTTTTTATCGATAGAGTCGAGAACACGCTTTACATCTTAACATTTAACTTGGCTCTCATTTCTCATTTATGTATATGATGCTATTGAAATTAAAAAAAAAATATTAACACCACCATAGAA
Organism: Heliconius melpomene rosina; assembly: GCF_056956725.1. Taxonomy (NCBI): domain Eukaryota; kingdom Metazoa; phylum Arthropoda; class Insecta; order Lepidoptera; family Nymphalidae; genus Heliconius; species Heliconius melpomene. Next base: position 3,066,810 of record NC_140389.1, on the reverse strand, counting down.
CAGACATTACGTGTAACTAACAAGCGTATTAACTACTAGCGGACCCGGACGCGGCTACGCCTGCTTGAAATATAAGAATATAATTTCTATAGAAATATAATTTCAATCTAGATGAAATGCTAAAAGTGACTATTATATTTATTTTCATAAGGATGAATATCAAAATGACGCGGTAACGAACGCGGTCGCGTAGCGACGACGGTTGTTATTAACATGGCAGAATAAATTGCATGTTAAATTAGAAAGTATTTTAATTTATTAGTACATATGTGTAATGTAATATTATATAGCCTATAGCACTTCTGAAGAATGCAGCTTTCATACAAAACAAAAACAAAGTAAATCGATCCAGTAGATCCAGAGATCTTAGCGTTCAAACAAACAAACAAACAAACAAACAAACAAACAAACAAACAAACAAACAAACAAACAAACAAACAAACAAACAAACAAACTCTTCCGCTTTATTATATTAGTATAGATGGATAATTAAATTTTCAAGAAAATGTATAGAGTGGTGAAAATTCCGCAATCGCAGCTGGACTGCTTTTTTTTGTTAATTTGAGGAAAAGCGGAAAACGAAAGTGTCTTAATGGGAACGGAGTATCTTAATACTAGATACTAGGTTTTAAAAAAAACACTGTTAAAAAAAAATGCTTTATAACATTAGTATATTCGTAGATATAAATACTTCTAAAATGTAACATATAACTTCCATTGAATATCGTATAACAGTACTCAAGTAAGAAGCATTACCATAAAGAGTGGAAGCATCAAATATTTTCTTTAGAAAGACAAATATAAAGTTAAAGGAGGTACTTTTAGCGAATCCTGATTTCTAAGTCAGTTGGTTTTTACTTAACGAAATCGTGTGTAGACTTAAATTGTGTTTTCTTTCCACAAGTTTGTAACCGCGACCTTTGCAAGTTATACTACAAATCGTTAAAATATTTTAGTTTTGAAAGTTTAAAAATGTAATAATAGTAAAAAAAAAAGTGTGTGCTTGTTAAAAAAGCAATTTTTGCGTCGAATTAATAGAAATAAAATTATTGTATGTTTTCTTTTTGATAACATATTAGAACTTTATATATCCTTTATACGGGTAAGTAAGAGGAAACCTACTTTTAAGGCACCACGTTCTCACTTTTTGGAGAAATTTTCGGACAGGATTCATTCTGTCCGAAAATTTCTCCATGATTTCTCTTGTGACCAAAGAGATGAAATGCAGAAATCTTTCGTCATTGAGCAACTAATAAAAATGCACATACGAAACTACGGTTTTGGGTACCTTCAAAAAGCGTGTCTATTTAAACCTCAAAGGCCGGCAACGCACCTGTAGCTCCTCTGGTGTTACATGGGGTAGTGGGCGGCGATGATCTCTTATGCATAACGTGACCAGTACGCTCCCTTCACTGGTTTTTCCATAAAAAAAAACTAGTTCCCTTAAAAAATATATTATTTTAGGTAGTGCAAGTCACTAAGAAAGCAAAATCCAAATTCCTATAGGAACGAAAAATAACTGGATTTTTCATTTTACATCTTAAATTCTCTTCAAAGAAATTGCCAAAAAACTAATATTTACATCCACTTTCTTGACTAACGGTACATTGTATATAAATTACAATGGATTAGATATCCTATCTATCCTTCTAAATTAATTTATTTGTAAAAGTAGAATAAAAAACTAAAAATCGTTTTTTTTTCTATTTTATTTTCAATTTGTAAGTGAAGTCATTAATTAAATAAACTTTCCTAATGGATAGATAGTTGTTATAATTACCAACCGCCTTATCGCCGTCTTAAGTAAAATTTCGAGAACTATTTACATAAATTTAAATTTTTAAATGTAACTTAAGTAATGCTTTAATCAGGTCTGGCAAGAATCGCATTATAAAAAGAACGTCGCGTCGTCAGTTTCTATACTTGGCGGGTTTTAATGAAGTTAGCCGGATGGTGATGTAACGGATTTAAATAACCTTTTTTATTATTTTAATATTTGAAGGTTTTTACGACTGCCGTCGCGCAGCGGTACAAATGTAACAAATTAGGGGAGCGGAGTGTTTTAACACAAGGTTTACTCTGCCTACTCTTCTGTGTGCGAAATACAGCGTAAAGCTGTAAGAAAAAATCATAAAAGTCTTTTCTGTTATTGATCCTATAATTAAAATTAACTTACAACTTATCCATAATAAATGAGCCTACCATGATGCAGGGTACAGTGTGTGACTGTAAATACGATGGTTTTGGGTTTGAGGATTTAGAGGATTTTTCTTTTTAAATTCCCCGATCAGACAAAGTATGCGGCGTTAAGTTCCGCCGCTTAATGCACAATATCTCGTATATGGACTGAAAACGAAGATCATAATTTGATGTGTTGACCCTATAGAGTATAGAGAATTTAATATATCCTCGCCGTAAATGTCAAATACGAGAAACGAAAATAATTAACCATTTACAATTACCCTACAAGAGTGTTACTTACCTGCATTTGTATCTATTCACCATTCATTACATAAGACAATAGGTCCATAGTCCCCCTTTTACCCTAAACATAAAAAAAAGATAAAATGTTTCATTATCCCTTCACCTTTTATTATATTGGCGTTCGTCATACTGTTAATTAAGCGCTCTTGTTCGAATCATTCAGTGCGAACATTTTCTTTGATGAACTATCGCTGTTTCATTTGTATTTCAAATGTTAGAAAGGGATGGGGCAATCTATTAAAGCCTATTGGAAATGATGGAAACTTTTACTTCTAGTTTAGTAAACATTTATAGAATTACTGGAATGTGCTTTTGAAATACTGACAATATGAGGTGAAGCTAGAAATTATTAAGTACGAAATGGTTTAAAGCATAATTTAGTAGGTAAAGCGAATCTATTAGCAAGGTATTCTGCTACCCAGTTGCACCCAGTGCGTTTTATAGATAATTGATATTTAGTAAATTGAGCCCAGTCGTGACGCAAGGAGCATACGACTGTAAAAGCTTCAGGTTGTGTAGGATCGATTCTCACTCGAAAAAGAGATATATTTAAAATTTTCATTTTCAAGTGTTTCAAGGGGAACTGAGTGTTTCTTAAGATTAAGTTCCTATATTATATGCTATGACACATAGTGAAAAAAAAATAGTAATAGTAATTTTTGTCTGCCTTGCAAAAATATGAGAATGATGAATACATTATATACATATACGTGTTGGGTACAAATTCTTATTATCAACATTCTATTTTGAAAAGTTCAAATACATTAATACTTATTCAAATATATCTTTATGATCATAAATTGTGGTAGCTTTGGAGATAGTCCTAAGTTTTCTTACCATCTACAATCAGCTCTTAGAAGGCAATGACTAAATCCCCATTCAAAGGAACAAACAGAATCCTATTAACAGGCTTTAGCTCTATCTGTACAAAGCCGCTTGCATTTAACATATTATTGTATGTATTACTATAGAAGACTCAATTAAAAATTAATTAAATCTCATTGATATTGAAATTTGATAAATTGTGAATGGGATTAGATTGTGAATGGTTTTGAATTCGATTCCCATTCGGGGGAGTGAAGAATTTTCATTTCCTCGCTTGTGTGCTTTAAAATAACACAAAGTAATTAATTAAACAAATTAAAAAAGTCACTTCCATATAAACATTTTATTCGTGTGAGACGTACAGCCTAAGTCTTCGAAATGAAACCAAAACCTTCAAATAAGTCTTGAATGAAACAATCATTTCCTATTTGCCTTTGACAATTTTTGCGATGGTGACGCCTTGAGAACGTATAAGTAAGTCTTTTAATTTTCGGCCAATTTTCGAGACATTAGGTTTTTTACGACGGAACTCAACGCCGCACTTTGTCTTTACCAAAACGAAGAAATGAAAACAATTCATTTCCTTTAACTTAAACTAAAATGAACTAAAACCATTTTAGTTAGGGATTAAAAATTCATCCGAAAAAACCTAATTACCTAACAAGCTCAGCTGTTCAAAGAACGACTTCGACCAAAAAATCAGCAAAATAAGGCTTTTACTACAGTTTTAAAGTGTATTCAAATTTTACGAGTTTCTCGTTTTTATTGATATTATCTGAATCTGAATGGGAAACAGTTCAGTTCCAAAGCTTTGTTTGAAATGTGTTTAAACTTTACCCCGTTCTGGGGAACCATTTGTTCTGTACCTTTTACAGTTATTGTTCATTCATTCGTTCATTCATATATTTTTTCATAAATAATGAAAAAGTTACTTAGCCTATTTAAAATGTTTTTTTTTTGTTTCCTGATTATTGCAAAATAAACTGTTTCTATAGTAGATATATATTATGAATGAACGATTCTGTAGGTATACATTATTTTAGTGTATTGTATTATAATAGTAGTTAATATGGAAATAATATGGAATTCAAATTCGGGATGTTTCTTATATCTGAAATTGATACGTATTTATGCCACCCTATTTAAATTTTAGGCTAACTAATTAGTTACTTAGTTATTTAATTCGAAGAAAATTGTGAAATTCATATACAAAAAGATAAGTTTATATGCGAATATTATGGAAAACTTACGAGGAGTCTCTCCTCGTCGTCTGACGTCTGAGTCGTCTCCTCTGATTGTGACACGAGACACGAGGAATACGTTTTCTTTACTCCCAAAAAAAATGTTAAACTCAGCCACACATTGGGGTAAACCATGAATTGTGGGGACCCTGTGCTAATTATTATTTTAGGGGCCATAATTGCCATTTAATAAAAACCATAAATATTTTTTTTAATTTTTCAAATTAAATGAAAAATATTTGCTAGACAATACCTATTCGTATAATTATGAAATTTGTTGTTTAGTGATGTTGAGTTGAGTTGATTCTTATAAAAGTTTCGTAAAGAAAGAAGCAGTACAAAATTTAACTTTTAGTAACTTAAGAAATATTGAAATGTAAGAGGGTTCACTAACAGTTAAGAATAAGAAGAATCAAAAGGAAAAAATATAAGAAATCTACATAGTTATATACTATATATTACATATAAATTTTATACTTATCTAGAAAAAAAAGGGTAATTCATATAACATATACTAAAGAGTGTTCAAGATCATATTTCAGTGTTGGCACTCCGTTCGTTTGGTAGGCAGCGCGGCGTTGAGTTCCACCACTCAACACACAATACCTCCCGAATATGGCAGAAATTGAAGAACGGAAAGTGTCCGGATGGGGACGGAGTGTCTTAACACTAGGTTCCCAGGTTCCTTCTACCTACCCTGATATGTGCGGGATGCAGCGTGAAGCTAAATAAAACTAATATTCATACATATGTTTAACATTTCATTTCAAACGGAATTCGTAGGCGCGTTGTCAAAAATATCACGTAGTATCTTTACGAGAGCCGCGTCTGAACATAAAAAGAAGTTTATACGGCGACGACATACGAAGCGCAAAATTAGAATGTTTTCCAACATATTACATGTACAGGAATTTGGTTATAATTTCTTACAAATAAAGGTTATTTTCTTTTGAAATGTTTTAAATTTTGTTGTCCATTTTGGAAAATAAAAGCAGTTTTTTGTTTCGTTTCTTTTCTCTTTCTATAGTTACATTTTCATGGGGAATTGTAAAGTTACATATTAGGCACAATTACTTTATACTTTATAGTTATACAATTAATTTTATTATAGCATTTTTTTTTATTTCAGAAAAGTAGGCAGACCAGTGGTGGGTCAGGAATATCGAGGATGACGTATCGAGCACAAGGGTCTTGTGTCAAATGACATATCTATGGACCATAAACTGAATGGACTGACCATGGTCCGTGGTCCTTAGTCCATGGTCCATGGTCCGTGGTCACCATCCATTCTGATTATCTTTAATTCTCAAGGCGCCATAGGCACCCTAAGCATTTAACCAACCGCGCTACTCTAACGCCGCTACTGTATCATTTACTTCCCGCCTTGAAATATTGTATGTTGAGCGGCGGAACTCAACAACGCGCAGAATGTTTAATGGTGATTCATTTTCATATCTAAACTAAATTGCCGGTATATATACAGGGTGTCCCAGGAGTCAACGATAAAACGAAACCAGGTGATAGACCAAGTCGTGACAGTTATGAGAAAAATATAAAAAAAAATCTTTGTCATGTATTTTTCATATTATATTGATTTTAAAAAATATCGCAAAAACCGACACCCTGTGATGGTTTTTCAAGTCCCAGGACTACAAATATTACTCTTTCTTCATTTTTTTTCTGTAATGTAATCATGAGTAACCCTTCTGTGAATTACAATTTAAGATTTAAACATACCTGCATCAGTTTTCAATAAAATGTGGTGTTTTTGCCAAACATTAAATTCAAAATATTTACTACACCCAACTTTAACCGACTGTACTATAAAAAAAATGTACTACACTGTTTTTGCAAGTAACTTTAAAAGTTGGCGCATTTAATCTGGATTCCGAAATGGTACGATACTTGCTGGATTACTTCTTTGTTGAAGAGAGAAAAATCGAAATACATGATAATCGGGATGACGTTCAGCGTTTTGGTCACTTCTCCGATACATTCTAGCTGCAACATTTGCGTTACATAACCATTCTCCATGAATGAAATGCATATTGGCAATGTGTCAAAGACCGAGTATATCGCCTGCGAGACCCCGGACTCGAGCACTGTCCTTATAAGTCCTGACTAACTCTAACTCCTTCTCCTTCTGACTAACTCCTTCACTATTAAAGCTGCCCGACTATGGAATTCCTTACCAATTGAGGTCAGGCATGCCAAAACCTTACAAAAAATTTAAAACTTCACTTAAAAACCACTATATGAATATTTAATTTAGCCTTTGTTTTATACTTTTACTTTTCAAAATACTTTTTAGAAATGTATAAATATTATATCTATGATTTGTATGTATATATATATATATGTTATTTATTGTTTATTATTATATTTATTTATATAAATATTTATTTGTAGTATATATATACATATATATGTATATGTATTTTATTTTTATTTCTACTATTAAACAATGTCCTGCAATTTAATGCACCACCCACCATCTTTTTTATACAACTCCAACGACCAAAGGTTGCCTGGAAGAGATCGCTTTAAGCGATAAGGCCGCCTTATTGTACATGTTGTCTCAATGTATTTTGTATATAATTTTTGTAAATTTTTTATGTGCAATAAAGTATATTGTATTGTATTGTGAATTGTGTGTGTTTGTGGATGTGTTTGTGTGTTTGTTGGTGTGTTTGTGTATGTGTTTGTTTTTTTTGTTTATACACTTTTATAAGTTTTTTTAGAAGCAGTCTTGGCGCAGGACTAAAAAGTGTGACTTTAAACGCGACTGGTTGTGGGTTCGAACCCCACTCGATGAAATAAAATATTTATTTTAATTTATATTTTCGTCAAAATAAATCGCAGCGTTGAGTTCAGCCCCTCAACAAGTGGGGAACGGAATGTCCCTAGGTTCCTTCTGCCTACTCTGCTGTGGGCGGAATACGCATTTAATAATGTCTAAAAATATTAACTTTTCTCACAACTACCTAAAAAAACTAAAATAGCAAAATTTTTAACATTTAGATACTAAAATAAGTCTCGAAAGTCAGTGTTTCATTATTATTCCTACACAATATACATAAACACACACCCCGAGGCACATGTACTAAATGAATTCCAGCGATCAAACAAGATTTAACATTCCCCTAAGAAAGAAAAACACGAATAGCCTTTTGAGAGGACCTAAAAAAACTCGTCTCAAAAATCAACAAGGCAAAAATATTTGGGATCCGAAAATTCGAAGGTTGGGAAAGCAACCGCCATATATCTATGTTCTGGGTAATCCGTGAGCTACAAAGGTTCTATACAACTATATGCAAAACACTGAAATGGTGGACGAAACTATCAAACGGCTTTTGTGGAGTAATTCGAAAAATCTGATGGTTATAATATGGAAATTTAGTGTTTTGGCTCTCTATATTTGTTTTGGTTATAATGTTGTAAGTAGTTTCAAATTATAGTTATTATAAATTATATTTTTTAAACATTTTTCGCATAAAGAAGAAATAAATAATAACAAAGAATATTATGACCTATGAGAAAAAATTTAATAAGGATGTTTAGATATCAACGATTTCAATCTTAATTCATTCATTCCTATACCTTCATTGTCCTCAGGATTTTTTAAAATTTTATTACTAAATTTGAAAAAAAAGTCTAAGATCTAGACATCTAATCCCGTTTTATAAAATATTGAATATGCATAACGTAAAAAAAACTTTTAAAAGCACATACATCCATTATGGTTAGTACGTTAGAAAATCGGCTTATTTGTTTGTAAAATTGTAATAGAAAATAGAATTGAAAATGTCTATACAATATAGTTCTATTTTGAAATAGAAAGCTTTCATACAGAACATTAAGCTCGATTCCCTATCGAGAACGATATATCTTTCTTATTGGAATGTACTTTGATTCTCCATAAGATTTGGGTTACTATAAGAAAATGGTAGAAATTTTTCAGGAACAGATAGTTTAATTTAATATTAAGAATAAGAAATATTTAATATTAAAAGATCGTTTTAAGCATGCTTTAAGCAAGGTTAGAGAGAGGGAACGGTGCTTAGACACTACTTTACCGTTTTCCGTTCAAAAATCGTGACACTTTTTATATATTTTTGCAGCCATCGCGGCGCAGATGAACAAGTATGTATATGAAAACGCGACGATTGTGGGTTCAATATCCTCTTACGGGAATGAAATATGACAGGCAAAAGCAAAGAACGGCGTTAAGCTCCGCTTGCGCTTTATCTAAAAATAAAAATAAAGCACTAGCTACTTTCACCCAAAAATATCCCAATATAATTTTATATAATAAAAGGGCCCCAATTCAGTTAATAGCCCAATGGATTCCATTACAAATATAAATAGATCTAATAATAACAACGAGAAGGTATTGTGCTCTACTGATTTGTTCGTAACCTTATATTATTAAATATCTTACCTAAAGATCTACTTTTCTAATGTTGAAAGGAACGTGGGTGTTAATGTGGTTATTGTAAGCGAACCAATTACTTCCTACATAGGGATTAAAATTTATTAATATATTATAGATATATCATAAAACTCCTTTTTTAGGGTTGTGTAAGTTAAGGATAAAACCAACAACTCAATAAGGAATGTCTCGAATTATGCGTGAAGAAGCGTGAAACCCCTTTATCGTTCTTCAAACTTGATCTTTGAGTAGCCGCAACTATAATATCGAAGTGTATGTCGCTATAAAAATATCCCCTCAGTTATTGGTTGCTCTTCCTTTATTCCTACGCTATGTCAGACCAGCCTAGTTCGAAACTTTTATTGGAATACTCTGAGAATAGACTTTATAATCTATTCTCAGTGTATTGCAATAAAAGGTACACTAGATACACTAATGTGTACAGTATGTACGTACATTGTGTGTTTTAACAATGTTTATTTTCAACGGATTGTACATTGTATATACTTTAGTTAGTGTAAGTAATTTTCATGTAGAATAGTATTGCGGCTTGCCTAAAAAAAAGGCGGCGTTGAATTTTGAATGCAATAACTCTATAATACTGTAAAATATGATGTACGGGTAATAGAAATAAGTAATAGAAGAGATTGGCTGAACACTAGGATCCCATATTCCTTCTGCCTACCCTGCTATGATATACTAGATCGTTTTTGTGTCATGTGTTAAGCAACTCAATATAGAGAGTTAGAGAAATTCGTCACTAGTACATACAATTAAATACAATTACTTATACATAATTCTTAAATATTATACACAACAGTTTTATAAAAAAAATATGAAATACCTCTTTACTTAGTAGTTAGTTTTTTTTTTAATTTAAAATAAGAAATTATCAGTGCAGTCAGCAGCAAGCGTTTCGTTTTTTTTAACTAATGTTTTTAATTAAAAACACAGACGTCTTCAGTGTGAAAAACTTCATATTATTAAATTTCAACATCAAAGAGTTTCTGCTAAGTTCTCGATCGAGTTTTTTTTCCTAGAAATACTATCGTTATTGAAAAATTTATAACGAAAAATTCTGAAACAGATAAAGAAATGTCATTTAGAATATTGAAATTGAAGCATGTTGATATAAGATGCGCAAAATAAAACGATATTTTTAATATTGCCCTCTAGCTTGCTGTAGACAAATGCCTAAAGTAATATGAAGGATAAATATACATACATAAATATACAATGTACATAGATATTATGTTAGCAAAATATTTCTAATTCTGTTTTTTTAGCTCCCTTCTGTTACCGCTCCATCCAGGTTATAGAACAAGAGCGGGATATTGCGTTTGCATTGGTGGCTCACAAGGAAATGAAAAAAAAATCATTACCCCGAATGGAAATCGAACTTACAACCCTCGTGGTTACAGTCAGAAGCTACTCCTCGACGGCCTCAGTCGTTCTTGTCAATTTGATACTTATGTATTTTTTTAAGCTTCACACTTTCAGAGAGAGCCTAGCGTCTCCCGGTCCTCGATTTTCCACCAGAACTCCAGATATATGGCGGTAATTAACTTGATTACCTCATTTTGGTACCCATAGAAAAGATCTAATAATAAAATTACTTGGTGAAATTAAAAATTTCATGATGATTGCGTTGCTCCCTGTTGTCAAAAAGTTATGTGCTGAAATAGATAAACCGTATATAGGGTAAGTCCGCCGTAGTTTCCGCCCATTTTTTTTTTGAGACTGCGTGTTGAGCGGCGGAGCTTAAAACCGCTTTTCGTCCACAAGAGAGGGGAAATAAAAATAACTAAAAAACGGGATTTACAGAGGTACGTTTAAACATTAATAGAAGATAATAAATAAGACATTATATACATAGGCCAAAGTTTCATTTTATTTAGAAAAGTAATTTGTACAATTTCACTAACTTAAAGTTTTTTTCACTTAACACTCTTCTCTTCTATCAATCCACAAAAAATATCCTAATACTAAATTAGTTATCAAATTGAAAGCTTTACATCATTTTTTAGTGTTGTCAACATTACTGTTGTTTACTATTATTTATTACTATTTACAAAACAAATCACACTTTAATCTATGTATCACAGAAAAAATAAATATACATTGCGTAAAAATATCATTTACAGTTGTTTACAGAAATTTATGAAACAAAACAGAAGAAAAATAATATTATAATGTATAGATTGTATGATTGTAAATATCTGTAAACGATATTTGTTACATGATAGTTACTAGATTAGTAAGTGCTTATCGAAATTTAGAGGTAAATTGTATGTTTTATATTTTTACTAGGTATTTACTTGAAATGAACCTATAGTAGTTTAACGAAAAAATATTATTTATTAGAAAAAGAAAAAAATATTTAAAAAAACTATCCTATACACTAACATTTCAACAATGACTAATAAATTTAATAGCAAGTGTATAAGCATTTATCTATTTATTACAAAAAAATAATAAGAAACTAATATAATTAAACAATATGATTATTTTTATATATATATACGTGTATTTATACGTGTATTTATATGATGTATCATTAGTTAATTTTAAAAAATATTTAAATAATTTCTCTATAAAGACGGATGAGATGATCAAAAGCAATATTTTATATATTTATATGAATTAGTAATCGTTGAATTGTCTAGGCCATTCACAATAAAATAGTCATAGTATTTGTATCGCAATAAAATAAATGAAATACATAAAATATATTATAATTTAGTGCCCGAATGAATATTAGATAAATAAATATACGATATGTTCTTGCAAACATGAATAATATTACATTCTTCATAGAATTGAAAACAGTTTTGTATCAATTTTTATGATAGAATAAGCCTATCATGGTATTAATAAGACCAAGGAATAACAATATTTTCATTTATTGTAATCACCAATTGAATTGTGTGTCTTTTTATTTCTGTTATTTTGTATATTTCTATATAATATTTAGAAATATAATTTCCTTTTCTACCTGAAATTACAGTGATTTGCGGTGAATGTACTATGAAACTTTAATGACAACGTAATTGTTCGACGCCTAATTATCGGATATTGAGCCTAACATAAATTTTAACGACGAGCCTGATTGATAGACGGTCGATACACCGAAGGCCGATACCTATTGGAAGTACGTATTTATTATTAATTAGTTTTGTTGTATTTATTTACGTATCCCTAATGATGGAATTTGAGAATAATTTCGTCCTATATTGTGAAGAATATTCAAATTATAATTTTAATAATATATATGTATATTATGATTGTATGCTTTTTAAAAGTTTTCAATTCTATAAATGTATAAAATAAAAAATATTAATTACTATAAAATAAATAAATATGACTACGAAATAAGCAGTTGGTGTCGGTTAGTCTAATCAGTCTTAGATCGAAATTTTAAACAAAATTTTAACTATAGTTTAATTGTTGAGCATTAGTAACAAGCTAGGAATTTTATTTAATTTTTCTAGAAAATTTAATATAAGATCTGGTTTAAAATATTTTAGAAATCAAAACAATCAATGATCATATTGGTAACAAGCTGTTACCAAAATGTAAACTATGAATTACATCTTTAGTAACGTGATTACTTGCATGACATGATGGTAACAATATAAAACTTTATTTTATTAGAATAATCTTAAATTATGCTTTTTAGTTTAAATTTAAGTACTTCATGTTTTGAAAGAGTTCCACGTGAAAAATTGTATGCTGCTAAAAATATTAATATGAAAGAATCACTTGTATTGTTTAAACCATATTTATATTTTTCTCTATATTTCATAAAAAAAAACAATTTTAATATTCTATTTTTTAATATTCTATACTTTAAAAATAAGTCTTTTGTTTTAAAGTATACAATATACAATAAAAAAAATATATATGCATTTTTTACAAACAAGTGCATAGCATAGCACATAGCATAAAATAACGAAGAATTAATTTTGTAAAATCAATAAACACGTTGAAATGGCAAAAATAATTATATGATATTGTGTTTAAAGCTGTTTCTTTTGTTTATTAATGATTAAAAATATATAACTATATATTTAATATTTATGGTTTTATTAAGTAGTTATTAATATAATATCATATTATAATTGTTCTAATAAAAAAAAATCAAGAGTGATCTTTAAATTGCAAAGGCATATCTACAGGCTGATTATATTAAGTTTTTAAATATTTCAACACATATTTAGTATTAAACATAATTTACTTATAAACGATCTAATAAAGCAAAAAAATTAAATGAAAAAAAAATTAAGATTTTTACAGTAAGTAAGTAACTCATTAAATATTTTTTTAATAATTAAAGTGAAAATATATACTTACTAAATATTACTCTCTTCAAACACTCACGTCATTTAATTTTCATTATTTACAACCGAATAGGTCAAACGTACTAATGCACGAGTTACAAGTTGGCTTTTCAAAATATTTTTTTACCCATCCAAATCGAGTCCAAAGTTAGTGTCGCTTCACTTTACACAAATAAAATAGAATAAATATATTATATAATATCCTAAATAGTTAAATACATAGTAAAGACCAGTCTCAATGGGGTGATTTGAAATTGACGATAATTCACAATCATGATATACAGGGCGATTTATTTACTAGATATCTAAATAAAATTAATTTAATGATATAAAATTCATAATTGATATGAAAAACACAACTAATATTTAAAAGCTATTTTCTAGTAAATATTTGTTAAATATAATTAATTAATTTAGTGAAATAATTTAAAATGATTGTGTAAATAATATAATTTTAATTCATTTATAAGAATTATTATAAGGTATATAGATAGGCCTTTTATATATTCTTTTTTTATATAATTAAAGAAACACACATATTATTAAAGACATAAAATTTAGACAACTTTATACTGAGAATTGAGTGATTTATCACTTAGTTCTCATCGAGTCCACAATGAATATGCGTGAAGATATAAAACACTATAAATTTAAAGATATGATACATTTCAATTAATTAACATTTTTTAAATCAGTAAAATCTTTATAGATTTAGTTCATAATAGTTCGTAGTAAACTTGCACGTAAGAGTGTCACTAAAATTACCTATTCAAAACACTAAACTCACTGTGTCACTAAATTATAACACTTACTTTGAGTTACTTATTGTTTTTTTTTATTATTAGGAACGTTTATACGTGTGTTGCTAGTGGTTGCTGGAGGCCGTTACCTGCAAAACAAAAACTGAATTATTGTACATAAATCAATGGAGTCACGCAGCAGTATAGCATCAGCTGATTGTAAACGCAGTGGTTTTGGGTTCTATTTCCACACAGGGCAATATATTGCTTTCATTTGGTCACACTGGTAGGAGAAAAAATGCAAAACTCTCTACATAATATCGAGTTTTCCCTTTTTTAAAATATTAATATATGTAATTACTTATCTATCTTATTTCTATAGAAAAACAAAACACCTTACCTTTCTTAGTAACTGTAGTATTAGTTAAGGATCGATTCGACGGCGCGAGTATGTAATGTGAGCTCGGCGACTGAGGAGTGCCAGAGGACGTCACTCCCTTAAACAAGATATATCGATTGTAAAACATTGTTATGGATATTAAATGTATACTTATACTAGCATATATGTACCTGTAAGTTTTTTGCCATGTATGTATCAAGGGAAAATAAAATTGTAAATACTCACAAAGAACTGTGAGTTTCATTATCGTGATATAATATCAATCTTTCAATTCATACCAGATCGAGGGAATTAAAATATTAAATAAATAATTTTCTTGAGTGAAAATCGAACCTACAATCTTTGCATTTACAGCCACACGCTTCCTCTGCACCACGATGGATTAGTTCATCATTTATGTTATATAATAATTAGCTATTTTATTTTATACAATTTCATATAATAATACGAAGAAATAGGCGTAGAAATATTTTTTTATAGTCATCCGTTTAAAATTTTTGCTTTAAGATTTTTACTGTTCCTGCAATCAGTGAACTTCACGACCAAAAAGTACTAACGCCTAGGTTTCGAACTTCCAGATAATCCGGGAAAGACGGATATTGGGAAAAGTTCAGCCAATGTTTTCAAGACATTGCAATTTTAATTTACTTTTCTTAAAAAAGCTATTCTGTGAAAAAATTGTGATATTTAATGAAATTAAAACGTTATTTTTTTACGACGTAAGAAAAACAGGTTGTTTACTAGAGCAGGATAAAATATCGATAATAGAAATGAAAATAATTAAAATACAATAATTACTCCGAGTGAGGCTCGAACCTACAACAGTCGCGTTAGTCACACGCTTGTGCCCCCTTTTTTTTTTTTTTTTCGCAGGGGAAATCTTCGAAAGATATCCAATCTTTTGGGAGGACCAGATTATGTGGGATTTTACCCACTAAAACCCCTCCGTTTGCCGACTTAGACACTATGGGAGGACCCGGGAAATTGGTAGAACCACGTCCGTAGTCCTCCCCTATGCCAAGACAGCCTCAACATATGATCTTACAAATTTTATTTACATTTTAAACAATTAACAAGACTTATATCAGCAACATGAGTAGAACCACAAAGGAAATTCTAACATTCTATAAGTAAATTAACTGTATGTTAGTGTATCCGAACACTGAGGCCAACGCTTAAGAGATTACTATAGGCTTTGAAGTAATCAGTCAGCGTGATGACGTCACATGAACTAATCTCCACGTGTAATCTGTCTAAGGAATGACCAAATCATTCCGCTATGGATATAAAGGTGTATATGTCCTAGATTTGTAACGTCATCAATGAATATTTTTGATGTTAAGGATAAATGTCAGGTAAGTAGTTTAATTACAATTGAAATTTAATTGGTGTCTCTAGGTCTCATAGATAGGTGCATCCATATGGCAAGTAGGCGCCATTGAGACAATTAACACCATGTAGCATAAGACCTTCCTTGAATGGAGGGCTATAGTTCCTAAGATTAGTGTGTGCAATCAAATAAACTTTATTTTTACTTTAAAATAAATAATTAAAAGTGTTATTAAAAAAATAAAAAAATCTTTAAAAATAATAATAACTTACAAAAATCAAATTTACGTTTATTAAAATAAACTATGTCCAGCAGTGGACGCCAAAAGGCTCATATGATGAAAACAAACTTACCGTTGGCTGAGCACTGTCAGTGGACAACGTCGAGTTGGTTATAGGGCTCGTCGCACACTGGGGCGAGGCGAGGCTGGTTGGCGATGTTATTGAATGAGATGAGGTACCTGTTGGGAACGTAAATATTATATTGCTAGTATTTAGTATACGGACATCATGATTTTGGTTAAGAATATTTTTTTTAGTATGAACCTTGTAAATATAATGAATAGAAATATTTTAATAAGTATAATATTTTCATTCCTTCCTTTGTTTGAGCTCTGCCAATCAACAACAGTGTTTCAAAAATTGGGAAGCAGCTATGTATATATTGCCTACTTTGCTGTAAGAGGGATAAAGCGTGAAGCTAAAAGAACTATCACTCTAGACTAGTAGTATCTTATACTTACCAGAGGGCAAAATAACAGAACTTCTAACAGAAGAATATGGAGGTGGCGCAGGAGTCGAGGCAGGTTTCGCAGTATGCACAGTACCAATGCCAGTGCGTAAATGCGGATTGCCGTACGTGGCCGCGTAACGCACGTCCACGCCTTGTATTAAACCACCGTTTGGTATTCTTGGTCCTAGAAGTAGGTTTATTCTATTAGTATTTTTTTTTTTTAAAAGTCTTTCTATGTAAAATTTGCGGAGAGATTATAGTGTTTAGCGCCCTCTCTCTCTGGCTATCGTAAAGCGTTTTTAAGTAATATTACTTACAAGAATGACTATAAACGGATTGTATTGTGGGTTCGATTTATACTCGAGCGAATTAAGTGTTTTCATTTTCTTGCTATGTTAACAAGGTAATTCGCGGCGTTGAGTTGCCGCCATTGAAACCCAATGTCTCCAAAATACGAAAAGTGGACAACGGAATATCTCTCGGCATATACCGTAAAGATAACTAACCTTCAGTCGTTATATTATTCAAAGCTGTACTACTGCTATCTTGTCTTTTCGTTGATCTCTGTAGTGAGTTATTTTGCGATCCGTTTCCATTGTACTGCGTTGATGACGGCGTGTCCACGCTTCTTGGTAGGCTTCCATTAATAGACCTAATATATACAAATATATAATTTAATATATTATAAAGTATTATATATCATAAAGTATTATTTAAACAAGATTTCAAATAGTTTATTAAATTCCACAAAAAAAAACAAATCAAATAAATAGTTCCTGAGATTATTGTGTTCAAGCAAAATAAATTCGTCAACTTTATAAAATTAGTAAATAGAAGATATGTACAGGTATATACAGAGTACAGAAAACAACTCGAATTCCATTGAATTGTTGTTACCCTAATAAAATATTTATAGTTTAATTCCGCTACATTACTCTAATGGTAATAATTTCAAACGTTTTGTTAAATTGAAGAAAGCAATTAAATAATCATTAACTGTTCGACTATAATATTAATTAAATATGTTATATTTAAGAAAAAAATATAATTGCTTGATTTTTTTTCCTCATTATTGAAAAAAATATATTTTATATTGAGACAAAAAAATGTTTTTCAATTAAAACCTGTATTTCCTGAGATTAGAGCTTTCAACCAAACAAACTCTCAAGCTTTATAGAACTAGTATAGAAGTAAAGATGTAAAATACCTATTCGGTGTAAGTTTGTCGCTACCGAGTGTTGGTGACGTCACTCGCAGAGAGCCCGGCGTGTAGTCGTGCCCGTAGTGCACGTAGGTTTGATAGCCATTACCAAATCCATTAACCTATTATGTATGGAAGAGAATAATATTTAAATTTACTGAGAAACTGAAAAGATTATTATATATAAATTGGGATATTTATTGTGAGAAAATAATTTAGGTTTATACAATTATGTTTAAAAATTTTTTAAAGTTTAACTATACTAGATAAACAAAAGACAAAAAAAATCAAATAAAAACTGTTTATCTCAACTTTTTGAATTTCTAATATATTATGTTAAATTATATATTGAAATATTACAAAAACAAAAAAGGCAAATACGTCATTGTTGCACCTAATAAGCGAGTGTTGTTAATAAATCAACTTACCTTATAGCAGTCAGAGTAAGCGGGATCCGTATAATCGTTGCTATATCTGTACGGCTGGTACGTGTTCGCCTGATTTATGGAAGTCAATGGTACAGTGCCGGCGAGGGGGATCCCGCTGCCCAGTTTGGCGTTCGAACACAACGTGCTGTCCGATCCGGTGTTAGAGTAATCCTGGAAATTAAATTATTATTAGGAAAGGTTCTCCCTTCCATGTCTCCAGAATTCGGCAGAATGTGAGGAAAGAAGTATCTTAATACGAGGTTCCCTCTGCCTACCCTGCTGTGTGCGGGATATAGCGTGACGCTGAAGGTGGTTGACAGTCAGACGTTCTGAAGATATGTTAAGACGGCCGGGATGTGAATTACATTAACATATTTTCATATTCCTTTCAATACTAACTTTCATACGCCCTTGTATTGTGGCCACATAATTCTCTATCCACTTAACCACAAGAAAATAAAACAAAATAAAATCATAAAAGAAGAGAAAAAACATAAAACATTCCATACATTAAGTTAAAAGGCAACAAAAGGTTTTAACGTCAGTCATTATTTGTAGACGCAATTAAGTAATACAATTATATGTGACATTTTAATACTGTAGTACATTTTTGTTTAAACAATATAATATGTATGCTAATTTGTTAGCCGCTAATTAAACTACTGTTTGGGCGAAAATTTTTCGCATTTGCCTCGTAATTGCTTGACATAAAATTAAAATATTATGAAAGGACTGTTTTCGTATAAAAATAATTTTTAACTAAGTCTTAGTATTCATATACCATTTTTTTACTAAGTTGTACTCGTAGGTTCAAAATAAAGTTAATGTTCTAGCTTCATATTGTATCCTGATATAGCATTGTAGGCTGAGAGAACCCAGTGTTACGTAACTCCGTTTGCTTTTCACCCAGTATTCGAGACATTACGTATTGATTGGCAGAACTTAACGCCGTTATGCTGCGTTCCATTATTACCAGAGCAAGGAAAATATGAAAATAACTGAAATAAAAAGTAAGTTAGTAAGTTTACTAAAAACAGCGAGGATTTTGGAAAATATTTGCGGTGTTGAGTTCCTCTATTGAACACGCAATGCTTAAAGAAATCAGCGAAAAATGGGGAACACAAGTATCTTAATAGGAAAGAAGTGTGTTAACACTAGTTCACTAGTTCCCTCGGTCTTCCCTGCGTAAAACTAAAAAAAACTGAAAAAATTAGAACTTACAATTTCACAAGTCCCATTAGCCTGTCTCAATTCGAGCTTCAAATCGCTTATGTTTGAATTTCTATCGTTCTCTTTGAAAAGTTCCTCGGCTGTTACGGTGACATCCGGTTTTTCAGTTATTTGCGATTGCTTGTTCTTCCTTTGCTTCCTTTGACACAGTATTACCAACATTATGACAGCTGCCACCATGATCGTGCCTGACGTCACTCCGAACAGGATCAACAGTAGAGGGAAGCTTTCTAAAATTAAAAAACTCTATTAAATCGGTGCACAATAAAATATGTATATTAGGTTCACAACGTTTTTCATTTATCTTCAAAAATATTTATGTATGTTATTACGTCAATTCTTTCAGCGCTTCATTATGATGTTAAGAAAATAAAAATATTAAATAATTCTTTTCCTCAAGTAAAATTGGAATCCACAAACTGTCGCGTTTGGCCTCACTCACAACATCTAAAAGGCTAAAAATAGAAAAACAACAAAGAATGGTCTTAACGGGAATCGAATCCACTATCAATTATTTGATGACCAAGTACTTCCAAATATTATTTTTATAGCATTTAGAACTATTGAATGAAATTGACACGAAATAAATAGAACAAAAGGAAACACTTGATGGGGGTTTCGGAAATATTTTTTTTATCATTCAGTGTTTATTTGAAATCAACGAAGCGTGAGTTTGAATATATTGGTGAAACATTTTAATTGATCTCCATATATATATATATTGTTTTCTATTTTATCAGTTTCATAGTAAATGGTAGATAAATTTTTTGAAAACAATCTACGAGTATACTAATGTAGACAGGGTTTGTTTGGTTGAAAGCGTTGATCTCAGGAACTACTTTGAGAAATTTAAAAAATTGTTTGCTATTCGATAGTCGTTTTATTGAGAAAGGCATCATTACGTCATGTTCAGAACTAGGCGAAGCCGTAGGTAAAAGCTAGGCTAAAATACATCGTAGTAAATTACAAAAAAAAAGCTTCGTTAAGAAGTTAAGAAGGAATACAGAAACGTTAACCTAATGACGTCTAGGAATCTACCTACCTATAAAAAATAACAATAATATTAACCAAATAACCGAAGAAAGTTGTAAAAAAAAATTATATAATCTACCAATTTAAAAAAATCCAATAGAACGTTTTTTTTATAATACAGGAACGTGCCCTAAAAATTTGAAGGCCCAGTGACAGATGGCATCTTTTATGTGGCGGGCGTAAAGTTAAAACGACGATACATTTACGATAATGTTTGGTCGTTCGGCCATAATGGGGTATGGGTACCGTCAATGTAACGGATAATACTGATGTCCCCTGATGTCCCCTGATGGTTCCTGATGGTCCCTGATGTCCTTAGACGCTTGCGTATTCTTAGACGTATTTAGTTTTTATGATATTTTACGGCTTGGTTATCAGATCGCCGTAAATAGCTGGTCTTTGTCAGTTTTGATGTGAATGAATTTAACTTATTCTTCTTTATGTGGTTCTTGGTACGTATTATATTAGTAAAGTAGTTTTATTTTAATGAATGTTTATATCTATAATATATTAATTTAATTTGCAATAATTATAGCACTGAAGTCTAGTCTTCCTTTGTCTGTTCAGTCTAGTCTTTCCATAATTTCTACAAGAAATTTGTCTTGTATTGCAATTACAAATATAATCATGTATGGCTCATATATCGTATTCTTACAACTTACAATACAAACGTAGCTCTCACTGGGCTCTTGAGATTGCTAGATTTTAATGATGAAATTTTTAGATATTACAAAAACTGGGGTTGGAAAAATTCAAAGTAAAATTTTTAAATGCAAGAGTCCTTAAAAATAAAATGAAAGATTTTTATCTCGGCGCAATAAAACTTATACAATGGAAGAATGAGAAGATGTCTCGGGTATACCCGAGGGTAATGCACAAACGTGGCATAAAGTTTAGATTTTTAAAACTAAAATACATTCTGATTCCAACCGTTCAAGTTACATCTTTGCGGCCGGATTGAAAAAGTTCCTCAAAAGAAAAATATTTCGCACAAATTCTAAGTGGAAATCTTTAAAATGTTGAATGGGAAAAGCAATATGGGAATCGTTAGATAGTGGATCATATGCTACATTTAGATTTTCCATTTGCTAGAGTAGTTTAATTGAAAAGTATGAATGGAACTGTATATTGTTTGAAAGGAAATTTGCGAGCAGAATATAACTTACATAGGATTATTGTATATCAAAATCGTATGAAAAGAAATATGAATTTTTTTTTAGTAAGTGTGGTTGTTATATTCCAATGTTGCTGTAATAAATGAACTAATGAATGGACAAAGCGCAAATTGATTTCCGAATGTGATGAAAGAGAACAGAGTGTTTTAACACTCTTCTATCTGTAATATGCACATTGATTTTTACATAAATGCTAAAATTGAAAAAATTCATACAATCTCATTTGTTTCTTTTCTATATCAATAAAACTTTAAACGCTTATTTGTTTATAGCCCCGGCGTAGAAAAATCAATGTTAAAATACTCTGACCTCCTAGTTTTCGCCCAAATTTTAGGCATTGCCTGTGCAGAGACAAAACTCAACCACTAAAGTACGAAATTAAAGTAATCCATACCCCTCTGCGAGAATCAAACCTACAAATGCCGTTTTTATAGTCAGAAATTACATTAAAAAACACATCAAAACAAATAACAACAAAAGTAATGAAACACTTAGGTAATTCACGTCAGTTCTCCACTGGAATACTAGTTTCACTTTGATTGATATAACCTTAATTGACAGTGCGGTATTATGACAGCTGACTGTGTGCAGAATTGGGCAGGGAAAAGCAATATGTAGATAGTTTGTTAGATTGACGTACGAATATATTGTAGTATATTTTTTTAGCGTCACACTGTATACAGCAGGATAGGCAGAGAGAACCTGGTGTTAAGAGACTCCGTTCTCCATTAAAAAAATAAAAAAGATTTATTAAAAATAAACCTTAATCTCTTGTTAAAATTAAAATACAAAAATATTTTTATTTCAATAATTATGTCAACTGACGAACGCCACCTCAGCCTATCGTTGACCACGAATATTTTTTTCTCAAAATTCAAGTAATTCTTGACGTCAATAATATAAATATTATATATTTCCAATATAACTTCGTTGAAAATTCATTCCCACCGTATTCTATATAAGTTACATTTTATAATTACCGTTGCCTTTCATACGATTTCATACCACAACTGAACAATAAGACTCTCATAGTATTTTTCCAATTACTAATAAATAGTTCTTGTGGAATTTTTAATAGCAAATAGTAATAAAACAAAAAACCTTGATAATAAAGATATCAGTAATACTAGTATGGAGAATAAAAGAATATTTACTTATAATATTATACAAATCATCGTCCATAAGCTTAGAATTTCGCTTATCTAGTCTAATTATGCTATTTGCGGCGTTGAACTCCGTCACCCAATATATAATCTATATACGAGTATATAAAAGGACTTGTCCTCACTGACTGAGGTAAGACGCACGCACAGCCGTAACCGCTATGCGTAGAAACGTGAAATTTGGACAGATGTTTACTTTCGTAATCTGGACGTCCACTAAGAAGGGATTTTGGAAAATTTTAACCCTAAAGGGGCAAAATAGGGGTTGAAAGTTAGTATGGAGAAAAATTTAAATCGGCACCGATTCTTATAAAATTTGAAATTCAGACTCTTAAAAGTATTTAATTGAATACGTGTTTCATGGTTTCCTCGAATTCTTTCCATAAGGGTGCAAATAAGGGGTTGAAAGTTTGTATGGAAAAATTCTTAAATCACCACCGATTTTTATAAAATTTGAAATTTAGACTCTTAAAAATATTTCATTGAACACATTTTTCATGGTTTATTAGAATTCACCCCTAAATACGCACGCGAAGCTGCGCGCGTCCGCTAGTATCTTTATAATGGTTGAAAAGTATAGAGCTGAGTGTTGAAACACTAAAAAAACTCATAATATTTGAACACACTCCTCCATACGCCTCCACAAGGCATCTTAATGGTCAAATACATATTATTTTTGAAAATTTAATCATATATTTCTTTTCCATTACAAAATATTGGAAAATACAGGAAACATTCATAAAATAATTTGTTTTACAGACTACAATTTTTTTCTTTTTTTAAATATATTTCAAATAATTTAGATATATCAGTCGATACTTATACTATACCACTTATAATATATACCAATTAATATTATATATGCAAAAATTTGGCGGATGAATGTTTGTTCAATTTTTACGCAAAAACTATAAAACAGACTTAGATTAAACTTTTCAATAAGTCATAGTTTTCATCAGAATAACATAACTATACAGGGTGGAAGAGACAGCGCTTCTTTTATTCAAACTGCATATGGGGTAATATATTTCAAACCCACACCTAAGAAATTAATCAAGGTACCTCAACAGTTTGGACGTAGGAATTTTTTTTCATTTCACGATTTTTATCCATACCTGTATTTCGTGTGACGCACACATACGTGTGCGACGTTTCCGATTTGACAGGTAAGTGTGTGTGTGCCTATGTTATACTTTACAAATGGCGTTTTATTTTAAAACGATAATTTTATAATTTTTATTTTTTTTTTGAAAAAATAACTTTTTCATTTTTGGGAATTATTTTTTTTCTGAATTATATTAGGCTTTTATAGACTAGTTAAAACTGTGGTTTCATTTAAAGTGGTGCTGATAATTCCACCCTGGATGTTATGTTATGGCTACAAGTAATTTGTATATTTGCCTATAATATAGCAATAACGTCAAGCAGGCGAAGCCGCGAGTAAATCCGTAGTAAAATCTTTAAAAATATACGTCTTATACTTACTATTAGGCTTCAAAACAATTTCAATAGTATCACTCCCGTATTCGTTGGAGACATTACACTTGTAGACGCCGAAGTGCTTCGATTGACTTTCTCGTATAATCAAAGTGGAATTCACAATACCGCCCGCCTGTAAGTCCTCGAGGAAGGCGTAATCCTGGGTTAAATTGAAAATTTTATACATTTAGATACTTGCATGTAAATTAATATATTAAATCGTGTATTTGGTAGATATACCCATAAATTGTTATTGTTTAGCTTTACGCTGTATCCCGCACATAGAAGAGTAAGCAGAGGAAGGTTCCTCTGCTCCTCTGCATAACACTAGGTGTCCAGGTGGACACCTAGTGTTATGACACTCCGGTCCCTATTTGCACCCAAATTTCCTTGAATGGGAATCGAACCCAGAACCGTCACGTTTACGGTCGCGCGCCTGTGCCCCTGCGTCACGATGGGCTCTCTTCTTAAATATTGCAATACAGCAAGATAGGATATGTGTACACTTAAAAAACCAATTCAATTATATAAAATTAATTGAATAACCAATTCTATTAATTCAACTGAAATTAAATTTCAATTGTACCCTAGGTAAAACAATATCTAAATAAGTAACCTGATCGTGGACAGTATCGATCTCTCTGCCGTCAAAGGTCCATATAATGTTGTCTATTCTTGGTACTGAGAAAGCAGCGCATTCTATGTTCACGGTATCGCCTTGAGACCCAAGCTGTGTATGGTTTGATATTATTTTCGGTGGTCCTAAAACAAAATTATCAAATTATATCTATATTTCTTATATTAATATTGTTAAGCTGAAGAGACGTGCTAATCTCAGGAACTAATTAAACCTAAACCTAAAACTATTTTTTTGTGTTCGATACTTTATTTATGTCGAGTAAGAATCGAACCCAGAACAATCACTTTTACAATTAGAAACATAATATTATAATAAATTTAAACAACATAATGTATTCAGATTAAAATTGAAATTACAGTCATAAAATATCTAAAAACTAATTATGTGGAACGAATCGTTTGTTATAAAAGCTAATTATGGCAACACAAATTTAATAGTCCATTAAAATGTTATAATTAAAATAGGGTAACATTTTAAAGAAAATTAAAATATTTCATTATTTGTCGGTTTTAAGAAAATTACAGCTTTGAAATATTTTTAATGTGACTGGAGTAAATAAAGGCTAGCATTGCTTGCTTTTTCCTTAGTTGATTAAGAGGATATGGCGAAGCGGTACAGCGTCTCACTGTAAACACGAGGGTTGTGGATTTGATTTCGTATAGTTCTCCAAATAGGGAACCAAGGATCGTAACACCCAGTTCTTTCTGGCTACCCGGCTATATGCGGAATACGGTGTGAAACTAAGAAAATAATAAATAAAGAAAAAATGGACATTGGCAGCACCAGAGCTATCATCCATTATGTGTTGCCAGTTTTCATGAAATTTATTGCTAATACCTTGAAAAGACCGTATCGATCCATCCGTACTATTTAGTTAATAACACACTGTCAGCTAAGATTCAGAACTTCTGACAGAATATGTAAATATAAATATTTTCTTCGAGGAAAAATTATTTCAGTTTATTTCGAGGTAGCTTAGTGTCAATTTTAGTACGACAGCATCAATTTAAAGGAATTCTTCTGATATTTTCTAAGGTAAAATTTAGCAAATCTAAAATTATTTATTATCGTAAAATAAATAACTTAAAATGACTAATATGAAACCCATAACCAAAACAAATACAATTAAACACACCCACACATCCCATTTCCATTTGAAGTGTTAAAAGGAGCGAGCCAAGGACGATATTTCTTTATTTCCATGAAGGAAAATGTTTTGCCATTTTACTATATTCAAGGAAAGCTTTGTTGAAAATGTGTTTAATTAATGACATTCGTTCCAGATACCGTTCGAGTCTATATATTTTGTGTTCTTGTTATATTAATAGGTATTTACTTAGGAATTAGGAACAGTTAAAGGTAATTTGGTGAATCGTGCGTTTGACATGGAAATCAATAGAATATACTATATTAGAAAAGTAGATAACCTTTAAGTGGTTTATAAACTAAATGGATTATTGATTATGTTTAAATTATTGTTATTATAAGAAACTGTATATATTGTTGGAAAATAACCTTTCAATAGAAATTGAATAATCTTATGTTTAGTTACATCTAAAGACTTTTAGTGTCTGGCACGGTCGAAACGCCATAATAAAAAGAAGAGAACAGACGTTTCTGACATTCCAGACTTTTCTATGTAAATGTAGATAAACCTAGATAGAGTAACAATTTCTACATGCTTTACCAATTATGCTAGGACTAATAAAAAAACTATTTAAAAGTGACAACACAATTGTTATGTCTTTGACACAACTGAAAAATTGAAATCAACTTATAATTTATACATTTAAAAATTTACATCATTTAAAAATATAAGCGACTTAAAATCTATAAATTTAAATATAACAACAAATATTATAAACAAAATTTCTTTACCTTTTATAAATATGGACGCTTCAGCCTCAATCTCGGGGTATCCGTCAACGCTCGCCTTGCATAAATAACGACCGGTGGTGTGGGTGTCCACTGTTAAAGTCAAATTTGTTGTTCTGCCGACACGCTGTAACAAACAATACGTTCATTATTTGCACTTAAAGATCCCTAGAGTTGCGGAACTTAACGCCGTAATGTATCTGACTGTGGAAAAAGAAATAATTTAATTACAATATCTCCGCGGAATTTGAACAAGCGCCTCCAAGAATCATCAATCACTGCGCCACGATAGCTTTAGTTGAGATAAAAGTAAATAGAAAAATATTTAAAAGAAAAATATATTTGTATCTACTTTCTTAACTCAGAATAGATATTTCATAAATATCTGTTCCTACAATATTTTTTACTTTGCTTTTTTGCTACACAGTGTATCGAACATATACTCGTAGCAGAATAAGCAGAGGCTTGCCAGTGTTAAAAACTTCTTTACCCACGCACCGACTCAACCTCTGTTCTATTTTCTTACCAGAGCGAAGAAAAAAACAATTCCATGAAATAGGAACCCATGACGTTCTCCATCCTCCATCTATTATAGCACGAGAACCAGAATAATTTCTTTACTTTTACATACCAATAAAATATTAGTACAATCATTACGTATTATGTTATTTGATTTATTATTCTTATAAAAATAAAGTAAATAACGAAATTTGCCAAAGCACCTCAATTAACATGGTTATACGGCGCGCCATTTGTAGAATTATTTCTCATTAGTATAGTATTTAGCTTTTATTTCGATTTACGCGTTGGTCTTTCTACAATTTATATATATAGATATTTACCAGCTTAACTAAGGATATATTCGGTCCGTTTTTACTAATAAATATTATCTGCTAGTATGTGGATTTTAACGCCTATTATAAAAACAAAACCTCACAACAACTCTTAATAATTCTTCGTAAGAGGAAAGTCATGGCGTACCAGACACATGCTTTTACCCCACAAGTGTGGGACTCTAAACACACCAAGTTCAGGGTTGGATTCTCTCTTTCTCTCTCTCGGAAATAATGTATTTTATAAAAATATTTATTTCTATTTTTTCGCTCTGGTAATTAGGCACAGTGTCCGTCTGTCTGTACATTAGAACTTTTCTTCAAAACCGTTCTTCTATAATTACGATAGTCGTGGATTCAGATACAACTCGAGGCAATTAGAATACTTTTAGCATGTACTGTATAGACCCTTGTCTTTTTAGATGGCTTATATAAAAATATATATTAATAAATTTATCGCATAGTATTATACAAATAGAATATTATTATAAAAATAAAGCGTAATTCTTATTTTTATACAAAGTCCTTATCAATGTCCCTTCCAATGTGAATAAAATAAACAATTTGAGGATAAAAAAAAACATCTCGTACCTATATTTTCTTATAAAAATATAACTATTATATTCTTATAAAATTCTAAGAAATGTTCGCATTAAAATTCACGTTTATATTCTCATTTCTACATAATAATTTATCATCTTGAACTAAGTCGCTCGCTGTCACGTCTACGGTACAGGACTATTTTTATTTTTTCCCTTACTTCCTTTGGACAAAATTTAAAAAATATTCTTATTAACATTTTTTTTAAGACGCGACGGTTATTAGGTAAAAAAATTGTACAAGCATGAAAAACATGTTGACTGCTTTGCTATAATTACGTTTGTGGGTTCGATTCCCGTTCAGGAGAGCAATAGAAATTCCATTAATTTTATTTTTAATTCTTCCTGAGATAAAGCTCGAAGTCGAATACAGTATGTAATGTCTCAAATTGGGCTAAAAAATGGAAGGTATTGACACTAGGTGTCTACTCACACTGTTATGCAGGAAAAAGCGAAACCTATTGAAGAATATCTCATCATCATCTCGACCCGTATCTCATGACTGTATCTCGCTCATTTGGTGCAACTATGACATAAATACGGTTTTTTATTTTAGATTCACCCTGTATCTCGCAAGTAAATGATAATAAATATATAATGAAAGAAAACAATATATATGCGGAAAGACGATATCTGATGTATTTTTGCAAATACGACATTGTTTCACTAAAGAATTTAAACCCTACACAGTCAAACGTAGAATAACCTATTCATGTCATGAAAAATTTTACTTAAATGTATATACGAGTAAAAAATAAACAAATGCTATAAGAATGTTTTTTTGCTAAGTTTTTGAGACTAGTTTCGCGAGTTGCGAACAAAATGAAATGTCAGGACAAGTAACGGAGCGTAACTGTCATTTTTCATCTTCCCTTACGACATATTATAGGAGCTTTGAAACATTCCTTTGATAGAAACGAACTTTACAGTTTTTTTTTATACTAACTCTTTGTATTGTCTATCGGTTTGTTATTACGTTATACGTAAATTTTTTTTAAATTTAGAAATTTAAGCTTTTTTTTTTGGTGACGTTCATAAAAAATAGAGATACGTCACTTTCATTTCCGCTATCCCAAATGTTTAACATCGAATTTTGTTTAATAAAATTGAACAGACATGTCCTCAAAAAAGACTCAAATTCACTACCATTTCAATCAAATACTTTTTCTTCCTACTCAAAGCAATGCTCCTAAGATTTTCTTAGGCTAAGGCGGAGCACAACGCCGTATTTTACCAAATTAGACCTATGAATATAATAAGTGTGTACATAAGTAATCCACTAAACTAGATTTTAATCTACTACCATCAAATAAAAGAAATAAATACTTACAATATTAGTGTCCTCCTCATAATGCAGCCATCGTATCTCAGGAGCTGGGTACCCGTCCACGTCGCAACTCAACGTGGCCTGCTTGCCTATTTCCGCTTCCACATCCACTGGCAAGTGGCGGAACGAAGGTGGATCTATGAACATTTTTATATTTTTAATATATTTTTTAATTCTATTTACTGAGCGACACGGTCTCATTAAGCTTTGTCTAAATTCTTATACGGTCGTTACAATTTGTGTTTGGTTTTCCATAAAAAAATTAAAACCAATAATTTTGTTAATTAACTAGTGCTAATTATAAAAATTAATTAGTTATTTTATTTTCTAATTATCTAATACATTATTTATTTGTAATAATATTTCAGTTATAGTCCAGTAACATTTGTTAAATAGTTATAGAAATTATATAACGAAAACCCCATATACTCGTATAAACATACGTTCCCCTTTGACTGTCCAATTTTCGAGTGCGTGTTAAATGATGGAACCTAACGCCGTGATTTGCCTTCTTAACACAGATATGAAAATGTAATCCGACGGTATTACCACCTAAAAATAAATACGAAATGCACCAAAAAAACATCCAATTTCAAAAGAAACTTAAAGAATTTTCTTTCATCTACGAAAACTCATAGTCACGATGGGTATTGTTTGAATTACACGAAGAATATTGCAAAGTAGAAATAGTAAGGTCGGCGAGTCGTGGCTACCTTGAAGGTAGCTGTAGACGGCTACGCAGACTTGATTTTAGGATTTTTCTTGCTCAAGTTTTTTCCTAAGTGAACAATGCGCAAAAGTTCAGTAAGCCTAACTTCAGGGGCCACAACTCCTCGACCGTACTGTAATACTCACAAGTAATCTCTAGGGTCTCTGTCTCTTCGCTCTTGCCGACGTCGTTGAACACCATGCATTTTACAACGACGCCGTTATAGGAGCGCGATATGTTTGGTATTTTCTGTATTAAAATTTAATATTAGTTATTTTTTTTATATTTTAGTTGAGATTAAAATTAAATTGGATGGATAATGTCAATTAAAATTAGATATTAAAAATTTTTAAATACTAGAAAATACATTTACTTTTGCCTTAGTTGTGCAAGTTACTAGTAAGAATGTGGGATGTATAATGTATGTCGCATATAGCAGGGTAGGCAGAGGAAAACTGGTGTTAAGTTGCTCCGTTCCCCACAGTCCCCAATTTTCGAAACATTGTGCGTAGGGTGGCAGGATCTAACGCCTCGCTTGGTGTTCTTACCGAGAGTGATGAAATGAAAGTAATTCTATCTCTTTAGTGTAACATATTTTGTAAATTGAATTCATTTTCATATAGAAATTCCTTCCACTCATATAGATGTAACTATTCCTTATACCAATTGACAATTTTTTATTTAACAAAAAATAAATACATTTACAAAATTTAACTGAACACTCGAAAAATGAAAAACTCAATACAAGTCGCATTTATTAAAATAAATATTAACAACGTAATAAAAATAAAACAAAAAACAAACTCAAAAAGAAACAGAATATATAAATAAAGATTGAAATCAAATGAAATGAAATGAAAAAAAAGAAAAGATTTTTTTTCACAATAATTCAATAACAATTTGAACGACACTCACCAATTCTGATGTATTCCCAATAATTGACTCATTCATAAGCCATCTGAAAGTGAGATTGCTTGGATTTGCATCGGCCACGCAACCTGCGGAAATATTGCAGTTTTAACCGATTGTGCATAAAAGTGTATAAATATTTTAGAACAGCTATTAAACGGTAGAATAATAATTAGGTATACAATTGTGTTACGCCTTTATTTTGAAGAATACGTAGAATAATAACACTAGATTCTCCATGTATATCCCGTTGTATGAGATGGTGCATAAAGTACGAGATAAAGGTATTTAAAATATTAACCCACGCGCCCGATCACTGGTGTCAATTGCACCAAAAGATGTTCTTCTAGACTAGAGAAAGAAGACTGACTATTCGTCACGAAATGATGGGGTAGTTTTTCTCTTTTCGCTTATGGAGACATGGTGAAACGCAATGCTGCATTTTGTCTGTGTTTATATAAATATATATATATATACATTTTCTCGAAATTTCAAAAGAAACATCTTATAGTCCACGTAAATAAAGCTGCGGGCGACGACTAGTCCATAATAAATTTCTAATTAGAAAATATAAAAAAGCGAAAAACAAAAAAAAAAGATTACTTTGAATTAAAACATTTCAATTTAAAATAAAAGTTGGTTAAAAAGGAAAAATGTCGAAAGAAAGTCAGCATTTCTTGGAAGGAATTACGTAATGTCACGGCTGTCACCTTAGCGTAGATGATTCTTTATTATATAAATTTTACAGTTTTCAATAAAAGAAAAAAATGATAATATATTTTTTTGTTTCACGCTGTATCTCGTGAAATCTCGTATTAAATATTTCATTTCTTCGAGTGGGACTTGAACCTACAGCCTGTCGTGTTTACAAAGTAAGTAAGTAAGTACTACTCACTTATAATAAGATCTCGTCCTTCTGGTACCCGTCGACCACCCTTAACGCGAACTTTCACTTTGGGTGCATACTTCACCTATGAACAATATAAAATAATTAATAAATTAAAATTTATATGATAACATTTAAGATTCTCACTGTAAAAGCAATGGTTGTGGATTCGTTTCCCATTCGGAGGACGCGAAGGATATTCCTGTATCAAAACCCAAGGTTCTCTCTGCATACCAAACATGCAGGTTTAAACATGGACCAAAATAAAAAGAGTATTTTTTTATTGAAAGTTATTTCATTAGACCTAGTTAAGCTAAATATTTCAAAAGTAAAACATGAAAATCTAGTAAAGTCCATAGACAAGCGTGAAGGATTTAGATAATAGCTATAATGTCTAAGTTAATACAGATTAAACTGAATAAATAGGATTAATCTCTTTAAGCGTAAATAACATTTAACTTGTTATACTCGTATATCCTGTCTATAAAAAAATATATAATATTAACACTTTTTCTAGTTTCCCGCCGTATCCCGCATTTATGCGAGATATTAACAAGGTCACTGCGCTTTGTTACCAGAGCGCCAATAATAATTACTAAGCCATAAATATACATTCAAATTTCACTATCTCGTAGCTATTCCGTAGCACATGTCGTAGCAAACAAACAAACAAAAAAATCGCCTAAAACCTAATCTATTATAGTTAAAATATTCATCCCGGAACAATAACAGGAAATTTATCGTCCGAGTAAAGTTAAAAACGAAAATATAAAACCGAATAGATTATTGAAAATACTGACCAAGATATATCCAGGTTTTTTATGGCTGTGCTCTGTTCGCTTTATTTATAGCATTTTTTTTCGTTCATCCCCATAATGAATTTTGTTTATTGCCACGTTTTTATTGAACGTAAATATTATATATTTTTTTGGGGAGTACTTTTGGTTAATATTAATAATTGTTTAGGCCAGGCGTGGCGCACGTAATGTGTAAACACGACTGCTTGTGGGTTCTTTTCCTACTCGAGGGAATGAGACATTTAATATTTTCATTTCCTTGCTCTGATAACGAGGCAGCGCGGTGTTGAGTTCCGCCCTCAACATGCAATGCCATCAGATTTCAGCGACGCGGCGTTAAGCTTCTCCATTTAACACTCAATATACTTAATTCAAGTGGAACACAGTGTATTAGTATTATAAGTATCTTTCTTATCTCAAAACCAAAAAGAAATTTTTACAATTACATTTTTTTTTAAATTTAAAATGTTATCTAGAAAACTTAATAAAATTACATGCCGCCATATATATATATATAACTCGATTAAGTTAAAGCGAAAAGTAATAATTTTAGTTAAAAATTACTCGATTACGAGTGAAAATGAACTGTACCGCCGTCTATACAGTTAGTTCAATGAAACTTTCGACCCGTGGACAGTTGATAGGTTGTTTATTTTATTTGACTGACAATAAAGTAATTGACGTTTTTGTATCGCGATTAAAATAAACGCCTTAGTCCAACCGTGAAAAGTTTCAAATTAAACATACCCAATACTATTTATTACTTTTACTGATATTTTTTAATTTCAAAAACATATTATTACAATTACTATAGTTGATACCATTATGGAATGGAACAGTGAAAGACTGTGTAGGTTCGATTCCGATTCGAAGAGTATTTTCATTTCCTCGCCATTGTATTAAGATTTATTTTCGTCATCACACAATTTCCTAAATTGGGGTAAAGAGTGGAGCCAACCAATAATACACTAAGTTTTCTCTACTCCACGGAACTCATCGTCGTAAGGCAGCCACCACCTTTTTACCTCCTTTCTACCTACCAACGTAAAATACTAATAAACAGACTAAACAAATATATGAAATATTATTCATAGACTACCTCAATGAAAATTTATACCTGACATTAGAAAGCTACAGCCAGCCCTAGATAGCCCATAGCAAAAGTCATCTCAATATCGCTATATCGTCCATCTGACCATAAAAAGTAATTGGGTAACCCATAAAAAGGGTTCTTATTTTATGGCAAACGAAAACACCTACATGATAAAACCCCAAAACAAACCCCACTCTGTGGTAGCAACACGCTAGTGGAAAATGTATACTTTTATAATATTTATTGAAATATTTCTAGGATAGGTAGCTCCAGGTTGTGGTTTCGATTCCCTCGCGAGAAAATTAAATATTTAATATTTTTTTGCTCAGGTGACAACACAAACACAGCGTTGAGTTCCGCCACTTTACACGCAATGCCTTCAAAATTCGGCGGATAACGGGGAACTGAGTGTCTTAACACTAGGCTCCCTCTCCCTACCCTGCTGCGTGCGGAATACAGTGTGACGCTAAAAAAATGTGTTAAATACTCATCTATTCTATACTTATAATAAATCTGTAGAAAAGTCATTTCTGTACATTGAAAGTATTTAAAAAAAAAATAGCTAGGGTGTTAAAGGACAATTAACAGAATCCATTTCCAGCATTTTTGTAATTTTTGTCTGTTTGTCTGTTTGTCTGTTTGTCTGTTTGTCTGTTTATCTGTTTGTCTGTTTGTCTGTTTATGTGAACACGTATCACGTAAAAAGTACACAACAAATTTAAGCAACGTTTACATATAAAAATTACAATTAAATCAGAGTAGGTTTTAGTTTTTATTTCATTGTAATCGCTTCAGTCTATCAAAAGATATAAGTATTTAATGTTTTCAAGAAGTTAACATTGGAGATCTATTGACAACAAATAGTAAGTACTAACGAATCTTGATAACGAATAAAACATCTCAACAAGTTATTATTTGTTAAGCATTAATTACTTCGGGAGAAATATTATTAATTTTGAAACTTTAGCAAAATATAGTTTTTGATTATTTATACTGAGAAAACGTTATGTTTTAACTATGATCGAACGATTACAGTTTAACTATTAGCACAATAGATGGCGCTCTGGCAAGATTCTCTGCAAGAAAAGAATTTGAAAACGTTTTAATTACATGACTGTTGATAAAAATATAAATAAAATTAAATAGTCTGTAAAGTGTAGTAAAATATGTTTTTTCATTACTTATACTGAGAAAACGGTATGTTTTAACTATGATCGAACGGTGACAGTTTAACTATTAGCACAATAGATAGCGCTCTGGCAAGATTCTCTGGAAAAAAAAGAATTAGGGAATGTTGTGTTTTTATCAGTGTATGTATGTTTATAAGATAACTTATTTATATCTATTAATATCATATTTATTACTAGCGACCCCCTTGCGGCTTCGCCCGCTTTTACTACTGGATTATTCATATAATGTATGTTTGTAAAGCACTTAAGATAATGTGAAAATTAATTAAACCCTAATGCAACCCGCATTTTCGTAGTTTAATAAGAATTTTCCAATTGTTTTACTCGGCAAGGATTTTTTAGCAGGTACCGTAATTTTAAATCTGTGCTACTAATCTTTTCAAGTACTTATTAAAATATATTTAAATGACTATTTTTAGATAGTTAAATGACTATTTTTAAACGGAAGAAATTATAAACAAAAGCCTACCTACTAATAACTTACTTTACTTAACCAAATATATCGCGCTGAAATAATACATTCAACTCCAATTATCCAATATGTGCAAACGCATCTAAATCTTCGTTGCTATGCCTCTATAGCGGGCGGGTTTTTTTTTTCGAGCTTGTGGTTAATGCTGAAGAGGGTATTCTGTCCCTGATGAAAAGCAAGCACCACGTGGCTGTCTGTGAGGAAAATTAAATACAATGCATTGGCCGGGAATCGAACCCGGGCCGCCCGCGTGGCAAGCGAGCATTCTACCACTGAACCACCGATAACTGCTCATGACGCGCTTGTATAAGCAAACCGTCGCGGGGCGCGTTTCGCAGCAAGGATGTTTTGATATTGTAACAACTTCTAAAGTACTTATTAAAATGAAAAAACAGTAAAAGACAGTTTTGATCTACATTAAACGGCCAACGTAATTAATGTTCTTATTTATATGCTGAGAGTAAGGGATAAGTAAAACTTGAGTCGGCACAGCTGATGAGTCAACGGCGTGATGTGTCAACAATTAAATGCGTTTTTCTCCTAAACTATTCACAATTTCGAAATAGTGTAAAAAGCAAATTTTATCTTCGTTTAACGTAGAAAATTAATAAAGTATTTTAAAGGATAAGGATTAATACCATTATGGAAAAATATCCCTCACAATAAAAAATATATTGAAGATACTATTTTTAGACAGAAATATGATCACTACACGTTATTCTTAAAAGATAAAAATATGCTGTCGCGGGCTTTTTTGTAGATCTTATTAAGAGGAACAATACTCCAGTACATTATTTTCATGTAGTACTTACCATTAAAGCAGCGCATGCGCGAAAGTGTCTCAACGGGTAGGACTTTAGACACATTTATCGTAATTATGTTAATGTACATAAGAATGTACAAATAATAAACTATATATAAACCTTCCCTGAGAAATACTCGACCTAATGGTGAAAACTGCATAAAAATCCGTTGGGTAGTTTAGAAGAAGAAGAGTTAGAAAGTTCAGACAGACACGAAAAGCGACTTTGTTTTATAAGATATAGGATTACTATTTACACCTTTCTGCTATCTTCTTTTCTTTCAAACGGTTGCATGTAAGAAAGCGCTTTTAGTGATAAGGCCCGCCATTGCACTTTTTTATTGTCTTTTTGTAAATATTGTTACTGTATTGTTTCTTTGTTTTTAGTGCAATAAAGTATTATTATTATTATTATTATATACTAGCCGACCTGCTGTCCCGAATAGCAGAATAAGTATTAAAAAACACAAAATAAAGAATTACTGTTAGGCGGTACGAAGTTCGCCAGGTCAGCTAGTTTATAATAAGTAGTAAGTTGTATGACAGCTTACTGCGTTATTCTGCGTCATACTACTTAGGTCTATTACGTCTCAATGTTAAAGCGACAACGGTTGTAACTTTGATCTCATTGGAGGATTGCTTATTCTATACATTTTCTCGCTTTAGTATCTGAACAAAGCTTGGCGTTATATTACGCTATTCAAAAACCAATGTCTCAAAAATTGACAAACAGAGAGAGAAACAGAGAGAGTGAGAAACAGTGAAAGTGAGAAACAGTGAGTGGCGTCGTAGGTACGAGATTGTGCTTGATTGTTTATGCTAACTATGTTTCAATAAATCAGTGATTGTATGGAATAAGCGAATATATGAAGCATGTGCTTAAACAACACATACACTACTAAAATATTTTTATGTACTTAATATAATATTTTTTTAAAAAATATTATTTCATCAGAAATTACAACGAATAATTCAATGGATTCCCATTTACTGTAAAAACAAAATATTGTTATGAGAATTCAAGTGAGCGTGCAAAAACCTAAATGATTAATATTTCAGAATATATTTTTGATTGATATATTAAAATTTTCGTTTATTTTTAGCTGCACGTTGTGCTTCAATATTTGGGAGCATATTACATGCTAGGCAGAGGAAACCTAGTGTTAAAATACTCTGCTCCTTATTTCGCGGAATTTTCATTGCCTGATGCGGAACTTAACGCCACGTTTTGTCTTGTTACCAGGACCAGAAATGAAAATATAACATAATTCGGCATTTCAAAAACCTTATTTTTTAAAAAAATATATATTTTGTAAATTATTTTCCAGTAAATAGTAAGCAATATCAACGGTAACAGCAATAGTTGTAACGGCAGTATAAATAAATAACGTCCAAATAAATAAACATTTCACATATAAATGATTTAAAATGCCATTTCCAGTATCCATAATTCCGTGACTTGAATCGTAATATCCTTTAAACGGGCAAAGACAATATTTATATTATTTTGTAAATGGAAAATTGTGTTTCTTTTTACGCTGTTTTTAAGAGAAAAAAACATATAGTTCAGTGGCTGGTACATATGTATTAAACAATTAAAATATTATAAGGATTCGTACGTAACATATTCCACAAATTTCTTAGAAACTTAAAGACATGTCAAATCAGTATTTTTTTTATTAATTTAAGGTATGAGGCCAATCGTGGTGCCAGGGTACAAAGCATGACTATAAATGCGACAGATTGTGGGTTCGATTCTCACTCGAGGAATTGAAATACTTAATATTTTCATTTCTTCGCTCTGGTGTCGACGTAAAGTGCTTCATTGACGTTTCCCTCACGTAACACGCAACGTCTTTAACTAATTCGGCGGAAAATAGGCAACGTAATTTAACACTAGGTTCGTTCTCTCTACCCTACTGCGTGCAGAATACAGCGTGATTCTAGAAAAAAAAATAAGGTAGATTCCAACTTAGGAAATAGTCGAAGATTTGAGGTATTGTATTCACGTTTGATAATTACATATTTCTGAAGATGATATAGTATTGGTGCATTACCAGCATATGAAAAGTAAAAATCCGCTTAGTAGAAAAAAAAATGATAATTTAATATACTGTTTTTAAAACGACCACTATTCTTTATTTTCCTCCTTTTTAACCATATTTATACCCCAATTTCAGCAATAACGTACAGAAAAGGCAAAAGCTTAAATGGAAACCTGGGAGACCCACACATTCTTTTGAAGCAACCATAATACTACGTGTACCGGCACCAAAATGACCTCTTTCTGTCAACCGGCCTTTCAACCTAATTACCTGATTACAGTTTGAATACAGTATCTGTATACGTACTATTTAACATTAAATGAAACTTTGAATACAAATGTATGTATATTTAAGCCTTTCATTAGCTAATATTGAGGTCGTAGTAGTGGAAATGTCTGACTGTAAGCATGATGGTGTGAGTTCGATGTCTATTTGGTATATTCTATAAAGTGCAGCGTTAAGTTACGCCATTCAACACGTAAAGTCATATAAAGAGCATAATATTGTAAAAATAAAACGATAATATAATTTTTGTATTGTATTCATAGGATTGTGGTTCATTTAAATTATGTCTAGTAAAGGATTTTTAGAAATACATTTCCAATGGGGTTGAAGCAGGGCATGAAAAATTCTGTGAATTGTTAGTTCATAATTTATTAGGCAATTTTCATAAAAAAACATATACTTGTATTTCATATGTTAATTATCATTTTAAAATCGTAAAAAAAACGAATAAAAGCAAAACCGTTCGCGTAGTCGAAGCGAGTAAAACCACAAGCAAAACACTATTGATCATTAAATTTATTGCATGTATATTTAAAAGTATCCTATTTTTATTTACAATATTAAAATTAAATCGAACCAGATATTGTTGCTTTAAATTTGTCGACGATAATAAAATGCTTGAACTCGTTTCTGTCATAAAAATATACTTTTAGTTAAAAAAAAACGAGAAGGATTGTATCGATCCATATATTTATGTATTATTTCTTAAATTTGAAGCTATCGTGGCTGTTTCGAAGTGTCTCATTTAACGCGAAAGTAGAGAGTTTGATTTCCACTCTTTTTGATTCATTAAGACTTTTACTTTCTTTTTCAATTGTTGTTAACTTATTTGTTTAAGTAAATTTTACTCTAAAATTCAATAGCTTCTCCAAACTTCTAATATTGTATGATAAAAATAAATTATAATCATTTTACAACATCCTAATCGCACTTATGTGTAATATAAAATTTGAATTCACTAAAATCGATTGGCATACAAAATTCCACTGCACCATAAGTTCCATAAACTATATAAAACCTTTACTTTTGGCCTCACAATATAAATAATGTAGAAACATAGCCTTTTGTATACAGTATTCCTGCCTACACCTTGCGAAAAGAAAGAATAATACGGGGTTAGAATAAATAAGGACGCACAAAACAACATATTACGTTTGGACGTGACCGCTAAGAGGCACAGTGGTTGGACCTCGTCAGGAGCGAGGTTATCACTGATTCAAATCGGTAATCTAGCTAATTAGAAATAACTAAACGTTTCAACTCGCTAACTTTCTAACATGGGAACAGAGTGTCTCAACACTACGTTTCCAAATTCACACATAGCAGGGTACGCAGAGGTCTATCCTGCTATGTGCGGGATACAGCGTGAAGCTAAAAATAATTCAAGTAATTAATATTAAATTAACCGCCACTACACAATTAACGTCCGGGCGCAGGACCTGACGGAGTGGCGAGAATTAGGGGAGGCCTATGTCCAGCAGTGGACGTTGAAAGGCTGATGGATGGATGGAATATTAAATTCTATTTATAATACCTCAGTATGTATATGAAAATTAAAATAAATATGTACACAAGGAATTTCTGAACAGAATATAATAAAAATAGTGTGATATTTTTAAAATAATTATCGCTCGAGGCCTAACGTGCGACGTGAATCGATCATAGTTTTTTTATCACATTTTGTCGTTCCATAGAAATTGGCTTACTTTCCACTTTATTATTTTGTAGAGAGAATAGAACGGTAAAATGGAGAAATTGATATGTTGATGCCGTCGTAGCGCAGTTAGGGAATGGTAGGCCTTCTGATATCCCTGGTAGTTGTAGGTTCGAATTCTGTTACGAAAATTGTTTATAATAACATTTTTTTTTATTTATTCCCGGTTGTTGCGTTTTTTGTTCCCACGGGAATCCCCGGAAATAACGTATCTTGTATGTTCCTCAACAACTCCCTTTATCTTTCAGTGTTAGTTCTATTATATTATAGCAAATTTTTAATACAATCATAAAAATTTACTCAAGCATTTAAATAATTGTACAAAATCAATATTCTGCCAAGTGAAATGTAAAATGGGACAATTTGGACTCACAATTCACTAACGACCCCATAAGGCCCGTAACGTGCCAATGACAGTAATAAGCAAGGACTGGCTTGGGGATGAAATAATATTTGTTATAGACTATTTTGTATGAAAAAGTTTGTATTGTAAATGTTGAAATACGTGATGTCTCGAAAATTGGGTGACAATTATTAGGAAATGGAGTAACGAAGGTACCCTCTGCAAAATATGCATATTATTAATAAACAGAAAATTATTAGCATCATTGTGTTGCAGTGGTTGTGAGTTTCTTTTCCGATCGGGAGTTGTATAAACAAAAGGAAATAATAAAATCGATTTTGTTCAATTTTTCCGTTGACTGGCAGAACGTGCAATTTAATGTGGATAAATAATAATGAAAAATGTGACATATGACTGACTTGATAGAATATTGAAGAATATTATACGTGGTAGCGCAGCGGTGAAACATCTGCCTATAAACGCGACGGTTGTAGATACGATTTTCATTTGGAGGATAATTATTTTTCAGCTACCCTACACAAAACGTGCGTGCAATCGTGCGGTGCATAGGGAATGGACTTAAAACTTGGTTCCTTCTGCATACTCTGCGGGGATTCAACGTGAAGCTAATAAAATATAAATAATAAGTACAACGCTCTCATAATGTAAAAAATGCACTAAAATTATTCAATTAATGAAAAAAATCTTCAATAACTCTTAGGCTTTACAATTTTTGGCAAAATGTTAATTTAAAAAAAAAAAAAATTATTCTAAGGGAATGTTGAAAGTTCCAGTCAATACCGCCCGTTCATACATATTATGTAGTAGAGAACGGTATAAACATCGATTTTTATATTTCCCTCTATACGTTTTCCTATCATGTACACAGGCTTAAGAACAGTAGAAAATAGAAGTGGCATGTCAAATATTTTTTCTATGAAAAGTCTTATTTATAGTTTTTCGATAGGTGAAAAACTATAATCAAATGTAAATAGCTTAGAGTTTTAAGTATCCTATATCTTATAAAACAAAGTCGCTTTTCGTGTCTGTCTGAACTTTCTAACTCTTCTTCTTCTAAACCACCCAACGGATTTTTATGCGGTTTTCACCATTAGGTCGAGTATTTTTCAGGGAAGGTTTATATATAGTTTATTATTTGCACATTCTTATGTAAATTAACATAAATACGATAAATGTGTCTAAAGTCCTACCCGTTGAGACACTTTCGCGCATGCGCTGCTTTAATAGTAAGTACTACATGAAAAAAATGTACTGGAGTATTATTCCTCTTAATAAGATCTACAAAAAAATCCGCGAGAGCATATTTTTATCTTTTAAGGATAACGTGTAGTGATCATATTTCTGTCTAAAAATAGTAATTTCAATATATTTTTTATTGTGAGGGATATTTTTCCATAATGGTATTAATCCTTATCCTTTAAAATACTTTATTAATTTTCTACGTTAAACGAAGATAAAATTTGCTTTTTACACTATTTCGAAATTGCGAATAGTTTTAGAGAAAAACGCATTTAATTATGGACACATCACGCCGTTCACACATCAACTGTATCGAGTCAAGTTTCACTTATCCTTTACTCTCAGCATATAAATAAGTATATTAGTTACGTTGGCCATTTAATGTAGATGAACTGTCTTTTACTGTTTTTTCATTTTAATAAGTACTTTAGAAGTTATTAAAATACTAAAACATCCTTGCTGCGAAACGCGCCTCGCGACGTTTTGCTTATTTATACAAGCGCGTCATGAGCAGTCATCGGTGGTTCAGTGGTAGAATGCTCGCTGCCACGCCGGCGGCCCGGGTTCGATTCCCGGCCGATGCATTCTATTTAATTTTGCTCACAGGCAGCCACGTAGTGCCTACCCAACCGGTGTCGCTGTTTTAACAGCATTAACCACAAGCTCGAAAAAAAACCCGCCTGCCTCTATAGCAAAGAAGATTTAGATGCGTTTCACATATTGGATAATTTCAGTTAAATGAATTATTTCAGCGCGATATTGGTTTCATAATTTTTGTATTAGTTATTAGTAGGTAGGTTTTTGTTGTGTGTTGTGTTTGTGTAAAACAATTGGAAAATCCTTATTGAAACTACGAAAATGCGGGTTGCATTAGAGTTTAATTAATTTTCACATTATCTTAAGTGCTTTGCAAACATACATTATATGAATAAACCAGTAGTAAAAGCGGGCGAAGCCGCAATGGGGTCGCTAGTACTATATATAACCTTATACTTTTTCTCAATAAATGGACATACATTACACAAATATTTTATTTCAATTCGAACGTATGGGTTCTGAGATTATTGCGTTTAACCAAGCCAACGCATTTCTTAATAGATAAAATGAGGTTCAGAAAAACAAACAATAGGTTGTGCGTTCGATTCGCACCCGTGGGAATGGTTTTTAATTTTTAATTTAATTTAATACTTTTACTTCGCTACTTTCATACTATACATATTAATTTTAACAGTTTTTATCGAACCTGCACTGAATTGCTGCCAAATAGTAAACAATAAATCCATTTCTAAGCCATAATAATCAACAACTTCATTATAACGTAGTGATAATCTATATTATTAGGCCTAATGTACACGAGCTCTGTCAATACGCGTCTAATCTCTGAGCTTAGAGGATATTGTAGGAGGCATCTGTTTATTGGACTTGTGACCCTTGATGTAAGGTAAATATATGTATAATTACGGAATTAATAACTGTTTGTTCCGATTCTGATATTAATTTATTAGTTATCTAGTAAAGTTATTTATTATCGATCATAATGTATTAATATTAATTATTATTATTATTTAGAGGCAGCCTGCAACTGAATGCGACAGGTTGTGGGTTTGATTCTCACTTGAGGGAATCAAATATTTAAAATTTCCATTTCCTGGCTTTGGTAACGAGACGAAGTTTTAAATTCGGAAGTTAAAGTTTAAGTTAGCAATCGAACAGAGGGGACCTAGTGTTGAGACACTATTTTCCACATAACGTCTTTTAATTCATTCTTTCATAACAGATCATGCAAAAAATAAATGAATTAGTCAATAACTGATGTAGTCGATACCATTTCTACAGTAAAGCGTCGATCTATAGCCATATAGATTGAGATCGCTGCAAAAATATATGCAATAGCGTATCTGAATTGGGAGATGGAAATTTTAATATAAAGTATTTGATTTGCTTCTTTTTGTGACTGAAATATTCCAAGATATATTAAATTTTATTATGAAGTACGTTCATGCACATTCATATAGGCACATAGTAGCAAAATAAATTATACGTAACACGTACATTTAAATTAATGATTGTATTAAAATCAGTATAACTAAGTTTTAATTGGACAGCGATAATAAACAAAGGGAACTTAATTGGTTTTAATGATTAACGGTAAGTCTTCAGGCAAGTTAACAAAGCTCTAAACGAGCTCCAACTTTTCTAGGGCGAACTGCTTTGTCTATCTAGGAATGAATATTTTGTTTTATTTTACTAAAATGAAATAATCTGGTGAATTTTAAAACTTTCTCCTAATTTTATACTTATTTAAAAGATCTTTCATCATACCATGTACTTAAGTAGGTTCTGGTAAACAAAATGTAAAAAAACGAACTTAAAAACTAAAAAATCGATTTCGATGAAATCCAATGATCCAAGATAAGAAATTAGTAAGCAAATTTGCAAACATTAACGAAATTTAGCTTAGGCTTGAAAGCCTAAATAGATTGTCGTACCTTTCTATCTATCTTTTTTTTTCAACAATCTGGTAACCACTTCTAAAGACATTGCGTGGTCAGTGGCTGAACTCAACGCCGGGCTCTGCCTCGAAACAAGAGCAA
Source organism: Heliconius melpomene rosina (assembly GCF_056956725.1). Lineage (NCBI taxonomy): Eukaryota > Metazoa > Arthropoda > Insecta > Lepidoptera > Nymphalidae > Heliconius > Heliconius melpomene. The sequence goes on along the minus strand of NC_140389.1, from coordinate 3,022,205 downwards.
ACAAACGAAAATATTAAATATTTCTATTCCTCGATTGGGAATCGAACTCACAACCTGTCACGTTTACAGTCACACTGGCCTAAATATAATATATATTATTAATACCTTACCTCAATCTGTATACTGGCAGCTCGGTACGCCCTGTCTGCTGTATTCTGAGCTTGACACGTGAAAGTTTGATTATGATGATCCTGCTTAGGTGCCATTCTTATAATTGATCTGGTGGGGAGAAAGGTAAATATTAAATTACTTTTAGTATAAACATTGTATACACTCAGAGATGTTAATTAAAATTTGATTGACATTACATTGAATCAAATCTATATTTGTAAAATATATGTTTGCTATAGCGAAATAAAGGATTGGTAGGAGGGTAGTTACAACAAGAATTGTAAAATTATACTAAAATTGAACACGGTGGTTTTAAATATTTTGTGATACTATTGTTTGTTTCTTTTAAGACTTAGATGCCTATATAACAGCACGTAGTAGTTCAGAGTTCCTATTTTTATATTTGTTTTACAAGAATACATAACGTTTTTAAAAACCAAACGTATACAGCATTTAGTTAAGAAAAGGAAATTAAAATAAAATCTCAAAATTAATTTTATTCAAATCTACAAATACGTATATTAAGATATGCTATAACATAAATTACATACCTCGCAGTAAATCTCTGTCCATCAGTCAGAGGCTCCACAGTGTAGGTCACACCCTGCGTCAAAACACCAGCGTTGCTGTCCACCCATGTGATCTATGAAGTGGAAATATTAATTGTATACAAGAAATAGGCAAAATATTAATTAAACTAAGTTGGACCAAATATAGCATAAGAAATAAATATTTATTTTAGTAAACGTTTTAAAATTTTAAAATATTGAGACTGATCCCGTGCCAAAACAACGGACATATATACTACGCTACGCTAAAAACATAACCCTCATTTTGCATAGTCGGGCAAACGGGTAGTTTGAAACTAATCAATGAACATAAAGTACGTTATTAATTTTAGTGCAGCTAATTTACTTGATCTATGCAAGCTAAATTGCTGAATGCATTCTAACTCAAATATAACAATTTATTTGAAATATAATAATGAATTTGAATTTGATATTCAATGAAAATTTTAGCCAAAGTCTATAACTTTGCTTCTGTTGTTTTTACGCTTTCCTTTCTGCTATGCCACCAGATTAAGCAATCTGGTGGCATAGCGAGAATCTAGGATTAATTTCAAAGTCTACATCGAACATTTCTTTACATAGCAAGACGGAGAAGAAAATAAATTCCCCTTAATTGAATTTGAACCTTAAACTTTCGCCTTTATGAATAGACACTGCCCCACTAGTCCAAGATGGCATCATTAGTATTATATAATAATTATCTACCCTACTATACCTACATGAAAAAGCTACAAATCTATACAAAATTAAAAATTAACTTTTGAACTATATATTAATAAATATTCTCCACATTCTTTAAATACAAATTAAACTGTATTCACAATTAATATTTCAAACTAACAAGCACAACCCGGCAACCTCCAGAGACCATGTTCCGCGACATCATATTCAATTTAACTGGAAATCGCGAAATATATCTATTCGTACAATTTGAATGGATTAAATGAAACATGTAGTTTATCGAGCCAAGTAAATTGGACCATAGCTTTAAGTAAATTGCTCAGGGGAACGTTTGTGGATGTGAAAAACTGGGTTGACTTTTAAATGATAGAGCAAAAATCTTATATGGTATATTCGTTATATATATAGGTGTCTTTACTGATGGGTTTTTAATTTTAACCGACTTCAAAAAAGAAGAGGTTCTCAATTTGGATGATTTTTTTTTAAATAAATATATTTTTCAGTATCACGCTTTATAAAACATTTAAGCACAAAGAAGTAACTTTTTTTATCTTCTACCTATCCTTAGTTGGATATTTAGTTTAAAAATTATTTAACATACATTTAAAACTAATATTTGTATACATCATCCACGAATCGACGCCACTACCTTCTACTATACCGGAATTCCCATTTCCAACTAAGCTACAAGAGTTTAATTAATAGTTAAAACGACAAATTAGAAGCAAAACTCGTAAACAAAATGCATAACAATTAATAAATCTGAGAACAAACTTGTAAAAGGGGTAAAAAGTTAGGCCATTTATATTTAAACTCAGTAATTTTAGCAACAAAAATGTTTGCGAGTCGTTCACAAGGCGCTGTTAAAACTTAACGAATATTAATTAGGCGTAAACGCACTTTTTTATTTGAACGTGTTAAATATTTTTTTTTCTAGACGCAATGGTTATGGGTTCGATTCAAACTCAGGGGGGACGAATAATTTTCATTTCCTTGTTCTGGTAATAAGACAAAGCATGGCGTTGAGTAATGCCACTCGATGCGTAATATTTCGAAAATTGGGCAGAGAGTGGAGAACGGAGTGTCTTAACTTAAGTTCAACTGCTTACCCTGGGGTTAAGTGGGATACAGCATGAAGAAAATAAATTTAATTGAAGACAATATGGCAGCGTCTATGGATTCAAGTCACATTCGGAGGAATGAAATATGTTCACTTACACGCTCTAGAAAACTGAAATTTGGGAGAAAAGTTGAGTGTCTCAACACTATCTTGTTTATATTCTGTTAAAAAGTGTAAAGCAAAAAAAATACGTTGCTGTAGAGATTTAAAATTTAGTAGGAACTTTAATTAATTAACGTCTTATAATTATGGCGAAGTTTAACGCACAGCTGTACCCCTGCCCATTTACTTCATAATATAATCGATTATATAAAATAATAATACCAAATGAACAATTAACAATAATTATATTTTTATTATTACTAGTAATATCAACAGTTTTTTTAAAGACAAAACTAGGGCTCACTACACTACACTATACTACACTATACATATTTGAGGTATTTCCATAATTACTGCGCCCACATAACATTTATAATTCATTTTTCGACGTCGGAATTTGAACCAGAGTACTAAAATGTTGCATTATTTAAATTTTAATGAATGACCACAACTGTTTCGCATTAATTAAGTTCTTACTTTTATAGCATGAAATACAAAAATTCTTATTTATTAAAACATATGATATTCAGCAGGCTAGAGCTAGCCTAGTGTTGAAGTGATACTCACACTGTATTTTGCTCATACTAGAGTAGGTAGAGGGAACCTGGGAACCTAGTGTTAACCACGATGGCCTTTCCATTCAGTAAAGATTGAATTCGTCATCATTTGCACAGAATATTTACCCACTGAGCCATAGTGGTGTAATTTCTTTATTATACCTACATAAGTTGACGATAATTACAGGTTTAAAGTTTGGCAAACGTTTTGTAAACATGTAGACGTACGGTTTAATTAAGGAGGAGTTATCACTCCCCCTTAATTAGACATATCTGTTAATTGGTAGTTTTAGCCTCGCCAAGGTAAACAATATAGAATATATAAATATCTGAAAAATTGGGCAGCGTATGGGAAACGGAGTCTAATTGGAATGGAGTGTTTTAACACTAGGTTTCCAAGTTCCATCTGCCTCTTCTGGTATGTGCGGCGAGAAGATAAAAAAATATTGTGACCGTTGTAGTGCAGTGGACTCTAGATACGACTTTTGTGGGATCCTAACATTTCCACTCAGGAACTCCAGAATATTTATTCTCATTTTCTTTCGTAAAAAGACTAAACCTGGTCTTGAGTTCAACACGGAAAAATTGAGGAACTCTCTTAGCGCTAGGTTTCCTCTTCCTACGAAGGCTTTGTATGAAAAAATATACATTTTTAAAAACTAACATTACTCAATGCCTAAAAGGGTCAATTTTATAACAATATTAATACAATCATAGCCCACCTCGGCGGGTGGTTTTCCACCAACGGAAATGCATTCCAATTTGATTATTCTGTCCTCGGTGGTAGAGTGGAAGTTCCCTTGCAGTATCTTCGGTGGTTCCGGCGGTACTAGCACCGTGAGGCGGGCGTATCGTGACCTAATTGCGGGTTCACCTGTACAAAGAAATTTTAATTTATTTTCACTGTTGTTTATCGCTTATATGTATAGATGTAGTATAGTAGTACCTAGTTGTAGTAATTGATACTTTAGTATATATTGTTGAAATTTACGTGTGGAATTGAAATCCTTCAAAGGGATGAAATTGAAATATTAGTTTTGGGAAGATATCGTCACTTTTCTATATAATAGGGTAAGTATTTAGAACTTAGTGTCAAAACATTTTTTACGTTGAACATCCCACATTAGACATATCTTTATCAACTTAAGAAATATACTAAAATACATAATATGAGTAACAATACAAGTAAAGATAATTGTATAAAACAAATTTATATTAAGTTAAAACATACACCAATATCGATAATAAAAGTCTCGTATAAGTCAATAAAATGTTTATTGCAGCCCGACCGGCGTAGTACAATTCAGTTTCGAGAATCAGGTTAAAATTTTCACGACCGCACTTTGTTATTACATTACTTGGCACTGGAAATATTTTAAAACTCTAATGCAAGCTTTAAACACTTTAGTCAAAAATATTCGACTCTCAAAATACGAGTAACTAGCGTGTGGCTTTCTGTAGTACGCAACGTACTTGTGGGCTTAGTAAATTTAAATATTTTTTGTAAAAAAATGCAGTCTTGGAAAATTATGTTTGAAAAATGTTCTTTATATCTTGTTAGTGAGGTGTTTTCTTGTAAAATATGGTGTTGAGTGGTCGTTTAAATCCTTAGGGTTCCGTATTTTTCTGTATAGGGGGGTAGGCTAGTGCTAAAACACTCTGTTCGCCCACTCTCTGCTTAAGATCTCTATTTGAGACTTCGTTTTGAATGGCAATTCTCATCGTCGTGCTTTATCTACTAGAGCAAGGAAATAAAAATATTTTAAATTTAATCATTCCCATGAGTGAGAATCGAACCTATAATGCCACGACGGCAGGGAGTGAATGCTCTAGGGTTCACTTTTCAGAACACGTGTTCACCCTGACATGTCTAGTAAAATACAACATATTCATATCTTTATACAACTGAAATGACAATTTACAAAAAAAATTTTTTTTTATGAATCTTATACATTTTATTCATTATTTCTACACAAAATCATAATAAAAATATAAGTTATTTAAATCACTTCTAAGCCAAGAGATACACCAAGCCAGACCTTAGTTATGTTACCTGAAAGTTTCTCAGAGCATACAATTAACAACCTGTGAGAACCGTCAAGGAATATGAAATTTAGATGGTAGTTATTTTAGTAGTTATTAGTTAAATACGGTGCATAAAATAGTATTTAACTTCCCTAAAATTATTAAGCTCATTTTATTTATATTTTCTTGGGAATTACATGGTTACTTTAGGTTCCCTCTATTATTATTTTAATGTTCTAGTCACTAAGTCATATATATGAAATACAAATAAACTTCCACCGCCTAAAATGTGAAAGCAAGCGTGTATAACGCCCCAAGTTTTGTAACAGGCGCTGTAGCACTGAGATACAGAAGTTTAGGATTACAGGCTTTAATATAGATTTGTGAACTTTTGTTACTAATTATATATGATACGAGGCCAGCTTGGCTTATCAGCATTGCGTCTGATTGTGAATTCCCACATAGACTTTTTTAGTTGTATCCCGCATATAGCAGGGTAGATAGAAGGAATTGAAAAAATTTGTTCCCAATTACCAAAAAAATAACGACGGGAATAAAAGTACAAATAAAATGATATGAAGTTAATAACACTATAAGAAATCCCCGAGTGAGATTCGAACCCATAACTGACGAGTTTAAATAACATTATACAAACTAGCATACGTATTTAGAATAACGTACAACTAATCTAATAGTATCGTAAACGTTCGTGGTACATATAAAGACAATATAGACGACGTTGGAATAGTTCTTTTTTTTTATAAAATAGGAACCTATAGGAACCTTTTTTCCTATAGGAACCTTTCAAGGAATGTCGTCAATAGACGAGATCTCAGCCTACAGCCAGAGAGCCTCACCTACATACAAAACAAAAAACAGAAAATATATCAAATTACATACAATAACATATTTTGGTATAGCTATAAGTATTTTTCATAAAGTTCCGATTAGTTCCGATTAGTTCTTTTAGAGTAGAAATATATACCTATATATTTTATTTTTCTAGTCTGTATCGCTCATAAAATTACAGAGTAATGTCTTTATAGATAATTTAAATTAAAACCTACTTGAAACAAATAGCTAATTTTAAATCACGTACGACTAATCTAACCGAGCACAAATTGCGTATTCGTTCGTAGTACATGAAAAGACAATATAGACGGAGTTGGAATAGTTTTCTATGAAGGAAACTTTCAACCAACTTAGTTCCAAAGTTAAATAGTACGAACTTGTACAATTTACCCGCAAGCTAGTTGTCCATTGTAGTCGGTAGATAAAAAAACCGCCAGTTACTTTTATGTAAATCTTTATATAGCTTCCGTTTATTTGTAGGGAAGTTGTCTTCGAAAGTTTAGATCTTCTCGACCCTTTGTGGTTCCTGTGGAGCTCGTTGCTTAATTAAAAGCTAACGAAGGAGTCTTGGTTTTTTTTAAGTTTTGGTAAGTATTTCATGGTTTAGAGTTTAATAGATATATGTTTAATTGTATGTTTTGGAATTTATTATGAAAAATTTACATTAATTACGCTACTGGAAGGGTATAGGCTTTAAAATTTATCACTTCCGTTACTTATTTAAGTAGATAGAGTAGTTTTATCAGTAATTGTTATACATTATAAGTGTAAATATACAGTACAGTTTTCACAACACGTAATACAATTACAGAAATAAAAGAAAAAATCTTTGCCTTGAGAAACCTTGTCATCAATATTATCAGCCTATTCCACACAAAAAAAAACGAGAAATCCGTAGAATCTCACCATATTGCAAACCTAACTAATTCTCCTATAGGAAAGTTACAAAAAACTACGATAAAATAACACATTAAAGATCGCTTAACGCACAACTTACGTAACTTAGCACGGCTCGATCGTGTCAAAGAAAATACTTTATAAAATCCAAAGTCGGTTAAACTGAAGTCTTGTCATTAACTTCTGATTGAGTTTTGATACTAGTGAAATTTTCTGGATTAAATTAACCAGGAAGTTGGTGGGAGAGGATTTTCCTTAATAAAACTTTATTAATCTAGGCTAGATTGGTATTCGATAGTCTTCTTGGACCTTGTGATATAAGAACTGCTGAGTAATGTTAGAAGTAAAATGAGTTTTGTAAAAATTGGGGAAAATTATGAAGATTTGGACAATGATGCTAGCAATATTGATTTATAATTTCAAGCTATTTTCCACATCACAGGGTAGGCATAGGGAAGGGTTATGTTGAGTTTTGGGTTCTGTTCCCACTCGGGGAAATTTTTCGTCTCTCTGGTAACAAGAATTTCGGCAATTAAAAATGTAATATTTCGTAAATAAGGCAGAAACAAGGCTAGGTTCCCTGCCTAACCTGCAAAAATAAAATAAACACTTAAAACCACACTCTTTTTCCTCAATTAACGCAAAATTAATTAATACCTCAACGAAATAAGAGCAACGATTACTTAAATACTGAGTTTAACTTAAATCTTAGAACAAAGGCAGGCCCATGAGAGGCGTTCGCAGATAAGAATATTTTCAAAGGCTTCCCAGTGAGAATTTATCAAAAGAACATTTTAGCTTATGTAAATTAATTTCTGAACTCAGTACAGTCTGGTATTTAATGGATGGTAAGGAGAATGACTAAGATGCCTTATTGTATGAATTTAAGGAATTGTTTCAAACCTAATCCTACGTATAAAGCTAGGTGTTTAGACGATTTTCCTAATGATTTGGGCCTTTTGTTGGTGAAGCCAGTTCGAAGTTTGTATTTTGATTCGGTTTGGATGCCGGATGCTTGGTAGAAAAGCTTTTGACTTTTTGCGCGACGGTTTTAGGGTCGATTCTCATTCGAGAATTATTTTTATTTCTTCTATCTGGTAGTTCAAGTATTCAACACGCTATATTACAAAATATAATATTTTATGTATGTACATTGTACACATATTGTGAACGTATATTTTTCATACAATTTATATGGAGCTCAATAATCCAATGAAATGAATATAATTTCAAAATAATTATTACTCCGAGTGAGCAATGAACCCACAACTATATAGAATACAGCCACACATATAAATAAAATTAGAATAATATATATAGAAAATTATATATAATAACACAATTATAGTAATCTCTATATTTCACAAAGTTCCGGATCATTTTTCATCGCTCATCAAATTACAAAGTTAATGTCTTTATATTTATGTTCTAAGAAGTCATTATAGATAATTTGAATTGTTTAAAATATGATATACTTAAATTCTTCAAGCATTGTGTGTTGAGTGGCGGAACTTAGTTCCGCGTTTTGCCACGTTACTAGAGCAAGAAAATGAAAATATTAATTATTATTATTTAATTTCCACGAGATATTTTTTATTTCTGTTAAGGAAAAATATATATATATTAATTTTGTTTATTTCCCATTTTCAAAACTTCTCGTCAAATAACAAAACGTTTTCCCTATGACACAATATTCTTTATAAAATTTAGACCGTTCTCAGATTCTTCCCTTTATAAAACGTCGAAAGCTCACAAATACCCACCATTGGAGATTTTAATTAATTTTATAAATGAGTGTTAAATTACAGTTCAAAGAAGATAAAATAATAATTTGTTCCTAATCTCACATTTCCTTAAGAAATACTTGAAATAAATTGTAACATGAAATCGTTAGGAACGTTTTTTTTTTATAAAAGGAATATTTTATTAGTATAGAAAAGGACATTGCTTTTCTATTGAATGTTCTTGTAAAGCGGAAAGATTTTTTAATTAATTAAATTTAGTAGTTAAATGGCAAACCAAATCGTGGAATTGAGTATTTTTTTAGCATTACGTTGTATTCTGCATATATCAAGGTAGGCAGAGGGAACCTGCTAGTCTAGCTCCCATTAAGACACTTCCTTTTTCACTTTTCGCCGAATTCTAGAGGTATCGCGAGTTGTGTGGCGGAACTTAACCTTGCCTTGTTACCGGTTTAAATATTTAACTTCATCGAATGGGAATCGAATCCACAACGCCCTTGCCCCTACGTACGCCTCGTCGGGCGAATCCGACTTGCATTTGATCGACGTTTTAATCCTTCTGTTAGAAATATAAACCCAATGCTTAAAATATATTACAATAGTAAGCGATATTTATTTTATTAAAACTATAAAAAAATATATTACAAAATATATAATTAACAAAAACCGAATTTGTATTCGTATACAAGACAAAATAACAAGACAGAATTTTAAAGATTACTATGATATCAAAACATCGTAGAAAATACTAAAAAAGCCACTATAATTTCCTTTTTCTTCTACTTTTTTAAAAGAGCTCTCTATAAAAGTACCCTCTTAATAACAGCGTCGATAATAACGTAAAAAAGAAGAAAATGTCCGGCCGAGATTTTCAATTTATTTAAAGCAAACAATTTCCAGATTCTGAACTTAGAACAAAAACAAAATAAAACAAAACAACAATAAAATAAAAACAAAAACAATAGTTTCTTGTAAAGAAATCGAATATGAGTACGTGAAATTTTTAAAGGAAATTTTAAAGTTTCGCCCAAGTGTACTAGTTTAAAGTGTTCTTTATTATTTTTGTTTATTCAAAGAATTTCGTTGTATTGTTTGGTCTCAATATTGTTTTAGAAAATGTTCTCATTTGCTTGATAACGAATAGTTAGAATTTACTAAGTAGTTATTAACTTTGTTGGTGAAGCCATCAGTTGTCGACAGTACCAGCAGTCTTGGCGTTATGCATTCGATTCCCACTCGAGGAAATGAACTATTTGTTTTTAATCTATATATAAGTAAAAATATTATTTTTAAAATTATATTATTATTAGAAAACGAAAGTAATACAGATGAGAAAATTAATAATTATGTAAGTTATTACTTCAGTCCATAGTAAATAAAGCAACATAGAAATGTTGTTATGATGCTTCATGAAGCCAATTTATATAATCTGGTTAGAAGACTTTGTATGAGCTATTGAGGTTAACTCATAGTTAATATGTAAATAATTATTTATTCACACATTTTAAATTTAAATTTTATGTTATTTTATTTCTATTTAATTATTTTCTATTTAAGTTAGTCTATTTAAAATATTTAAAGCATTGAAATTTGATCCTCTTAAGTGTGCTGAAACGGTATCAAAAGGACATATTTTTGTCTACACACTGTATCCTGCATATAGCAAAAGGAACCTGGGAACCTAGTATTAGGACAATTCGTTTATATAAAGATACTTCTGTTCCCCTCTTTCCCTCGAGTTCTCGTTGCTTTGCGTGTTGCGCGCAAAATCAATGCTGCGCTTTGCCTCGTTATCAAAGCAAGTAAATGAAAATTTTAAATATCTCGATCTAATAACAAGGTCTAATTACATGATATTTTAAAATGTAAAGGCAACCACGGCGTTGTGTTCCGCAAACCAGAAAAGCGGAAAACTGAGTTTTTACCTACTTATAAGAAAAAAAGCGTGAAGCTATAAGAAAACCGTACTAAACCTAAACTAGAACGGTTTTTACGATCTTCAAACATCTGAAATCGAACATTTTCTCAAAGTACTGAATGTAGGCCATTACTGCCATTTTTGTCCCTAAAACGTTTCAACTTACGCTATTGAACCTTAAGGATATTGGATTTAAGTAGTTTCTTAGGAAGTATTGTTGTGAATGGTTCATATTTTTATACGCATATTTCTGTGACTTTAATATTTATAATAAATTACTTAAATTGTTATAATAATTGGTTATTTTTGTATTAAAAGTTATGATTTTGTTCTTCATTGGTAGCCATTCTTCTGTTAAGTTAAATGGAATAATATGGATTGTCAGTCAAAATATAAAACTAGTTTAAAGTTTAATCCCGCATAAAGCAGAATAGGCAGAATAATCTGGTGTTAAATTCAGATACACTTTTTAAATCCTTACAGGGATATGAGCTCAATGCCTCCAGAATTCAGCGTAAAGTGGGGAACGGAAGTAACTTAACTATAGATTCTCAGGTTCCCTCTGCCTACCCTATTATGTGCAAGATATAGCGTGAAGCTTTAAAAAAATATCCATTTCGAACAAAATGAGTTCACATGTACATATATAGCCGACCACGTAAATTCTTCTAACTGCCTCACTTAATCCAAAATTATTTGTTTTTTCACCACCAATAGAGCTAACAAGCCACTATTTGAAGAACAGCGTGTATAATTATATAGAAAATTACATATCATATCGTGAGATCGGAGTTATGAGAACGCATTTGAGTATCATCGTATGGGTTCGGGTCAATCGTCATCGGGTTTAAAGTAAAATGGTGTAACCTTCATTTTGATATATTTAATTTTTTAATTTAAATGTTAATATCGACCGACTTAAATTTACTTAGTATATTAGAGTTTAAAAATCGTTATTCAACTTACCTCTTAAACCTGAACTAACTTGGCACTGGTACTTCGCATCGTCTTCTAAAGTTACGTCTCTAATGTCCAACGAATAGTCGCCTGTAACAACAAATACAAAATTAGACAAATATAAAACATAAATTTTGTATGGCTGGAAACGGAGAGCGGAGTGTTTCGAAATTAAGTTCTCCCGGCGTTACAAAAGTTTTTTTTAGTGTCACGACACTTCCGTTCACCACTTTGGGTGCCCGTTGCGCCGCCTCCTAATCATCATTGCCAGAGTGTGTAATTGAAAATAACTAATACCGATTCTGTGAATGGAAATCGGACCCACAAGCCACAGCTTCACGTTAGGCAGAGGGAACCTAAGACCCTCCGTTCCCCACTTTCCGCCTTTTCCTGCTAAAGCTAATTTAAATTCAAAATAGAATTAAATATATAATAAACTAAACAAATCAAGATATAAAAACTTTGCTTAATTAACTAAGCGAGTGATTGCAATGTACTGAAACCTACCCTTCCATTCTAAACTTCCATTCTATCACAATAAACGACCGTCACAATTGACTACGAACAGTCAACTTGGGTTTACCGAAGCTCGTAATCTATACAGCAAACGCTTCGAAATAAACAGAATTCAAGAAAGTTTTCTAATAGTCAAAAGTTCTTGTCCTACTAATATTCTATTAATGTTGTAAATGTGAAAGTTTGTGAGTGTGTTTGTTCCATTTTCACGCTAAAACTACTGAACTGTTTTAGGTGAAACTTTATAGTAATATACTTATAGGTTACAATTTACGTTTTTATTTTTTGATAATTTAAGTAATAATATAACAATAACGAGAATTCAGCGGAAAGTGGGAAACGGAAGTGTTTTAATACTAGGTTCCCAGGTTCCTTCTGCCTACCAAGCTGTGTGTTGTAGACAGTGTATAACTAAAAAAAAACTATACAATAAACATAAGTTTTACCATAATTAAAAGTGTAATAAGAAATTTTCTTTTTTTATCGTAATTATTTACCTTATGAAGGAGTAACTACTACTGCCTAATATATAATGTAGAACGAAATTAGCCTACTAGTCGACTTTAAGAGAATATTACTGGGTAAAAAGAAAATAAACATAGATTATAATACCTCCGAGTCGGAAGCGTGCATGTAATTTCCAAGCAACTAAGTCGGTGCAAAGCACACAACGTAATTAAATTGTAATCAAGAAAAGCTCATATAGTTAAAGGTAGTTAAATATTATGAATAATAGTTTGCATTAAAAATTGTATATTTATTTATAGCTTTACGCTGCACGTAATAGAGAATTCTGAGAATCTAGTGTTAAGATACTCCGTTCTCGTTACGAGACCCCCGTTCCCTGCGGCGAAACTCAACGAAGAGCTTTTACAAGAGCGAAGAAATGAAAATATTAAATATTTCATCACTTCAAGTGGGATTCCAAGGTACGTACCCTGCGCCACGGCTGGCTAGAAAGATCAAGAGTAATTATTATGTATACTCCTTATATACCATTACAAAATTCTTCTTCTTCTTTGTCGTTTCGCTCTTGACAGAGCGGCCGTGGTCGTCCGATTTAAAGATTGGCGGTGCGCCACACAGTCCAAAATAAAAATTACAAAATAAATAATTATAAAAGAAAAAAATTCTCACCTTCCTCATCGCTACCAATCATCTTATACCGATCATAGCCACTAAGTTCTCTGTGCAGACCAAGACCGAAGTCGTCTTTGGTCCATTGTAATTGACCTGCTTTGTTCTCCACTCTACAGGGAAGTGTTACCCTCGAACCCACTACAGCAGTCTGAAAAAGAAGAGTTGTGATAAGATAAATTTCTTACTAATATTATAAATGCTAAACAGATTGTGATGAAACTTTGCTAATAATATATCTAGCTTATGTATTAGAATAACGTATAGGTTGCAATTTACGTAAAGATTTTGTTTGTGTTCAAGAGGGCAAAGCTACGTATAGGTCGCTAATTAGTACATTAAATATTTGAAATAGTGAAATAATTAATGTGAAATATAAAGCAGCTTTAGTTTTTTCCTCCTAATACTAAGTTTTTCAAGGAGAGATAGATCTGGCGTCAAAACACGTTTTTCTCCTGTTTTTATCTAAATTTGAGATATTGCTTGTTAAGTGACGTAGTTTAACTATTACATTTTACATATACAAATTTGAACTTACAGTTATCACCACCTGTTACCATACATCCTTACGTAGGTGGCCTTTTATTACTTTAGAAACTTTATGACATATTCATAGCTGACAAAATCTATATTTAAATCATTTATAATACACATACAAACTTACATATATTATATTTATTTATTATACCACATAACCACACACTACGTTATACTTGACTAAATTAATATTGCCTTATCTTAAGATTCATCTCGATTTAAACACTCTGCGTACAGCATCCGGACGCCCCTTAATCTGAACGAGTTATCTAACGAATTAATTATAAAGATTGTACTATTTTTCTTTTAATGTAACCTCTTGATATCGTTTTGTAATATATGTATCTAAATTGAGGTTATAAGTCACTTTGATTTGAAAATTTCCATTTTTGTATACAGGATGTTACTTTATGCTTAGTTCTGTGTTGGTAGTAGCGCAGTGGAAATTAGCTACGTAGTTCAAATATAAAACAAGTTTAAATTTATAGTTTAATTTGCAAGATTATATGTAACTTTAGTCATTTACATGAATTAAGTTATTGGTTTCACATAATAATACGCTAGTAAGTCGTCTCAGCACAGAGGCACAATCGTACAACTGTTAATGCGATGATTATGGGTTCGATTCACACTCGAGGAAATAAATTATATATGTAATATAATATTTTCATTTCCTAGCTCTGGTATCAAAGCAAAAGCGCGGCTTTAAGTTGAGTCCGTTTTTTATTTCTAAAGAATTTGGCGGAAAGTGAGGAACAGAAGTGTCTTAATGGGATCGGAGTGTACTCTGCTATATAAAAAAATATGAATTTCGCGAATTAAAAAACAATTTAGATATCTAAGAAATTTCAATTCTTTCTCAATCCTTCATTTATCAAGTAGATACGATTGTGATCACTAAACTAACTTTTCATGTCATTAGACCAGCGAACTAATCGGATAATTTACAGCGTTGGGTTCCGTCATATAACATGAATGTATATTCGTATATAAATGAAGAAAAATCTACAAAAAAGTAATGCATAATTAGATTTTTCCTACCTAAAACAAAGATTTTCTTGTTCCCCATCAAAGCATTGTTACAAAATTATAGTACTAGTAAAGTTATCTTAGAGCCACTTCATATTCCATTCATGTCTCCGCTGAAGCGTTGTCAGTATTGAGAACTATAAAATAAGTTCGAGGAACGTGTGAGAGAATTTTGTTCGGGAAAATTGCGCTAAGTTAACAATTTTAATAAACTTGGCAATACTGTGCATGTTTTGTTTTGTGAATATATTATGTGTAATATAGCAGAGGGATGGAGAAATGAGTGTTGTATCTCTCTTTTTTTAATGCTTTGTCTATTACAAATTGACTGTCTGTACATGGTAGACGCGTGAGAAAATCTAATATTAATCGAATAGAAACAATGATTTTCAAAATTTTTGTTTGTTTGTCATTTCGTCTCTGCTTTTGTGCACGCTAATGTTAGAAACGGCTTCACTGATTTTAATGCAGTTTTCACTATTGTACTTTGGAAGATTCTATTAAAATTGCGTTTGTTTTATTTCATAAAAAAAAATAATTTTGTTTGATCATTTTATAATTACCTACTGTACTAATTATAAAATTAAAAACTTAAGTTTTCTTTTTATTGTATCTGTATCCCCCACTCGAGTGGGGATCGAACCCACAACCAATTGCGTTTACAGTTACACTTTGAGCTCCTGCGCCACGAATGTCTTATGATTAATCATTAATTTTCTAACAAAATCTAAATTCACAAAATTTTTAAGTTATGTTACTTTAATAAATAGTGTTATCCTTTCGTGTCTCTAGTATCTATCTTTGGGCGATACAAAAACATAACGAACAAATATTTGCGGTGTAAAGGTAACACAGCTGTATGGGTTCCCACTGCCTCGCTTTCGATACAGACTGTACTTATATATAGAGTTGTTTATTTAGTATTTTTGTTACGAAATCCTTTATTATTTCTCTATTGTTTGTTGAAGAAAATATTTGATTATTTTTTTAAATTCACATTCTATCTCACACATAAAAGGGTAAGCAGAAGGAACCTGGGAACCTAGTAGTAGTTAAGTTAAAACGCTGTTTACATTAAAACAGTTCAATTCTAATCTTTCTATTCGAATTATTTGAGCCATTGAGCCGTCGCGTTACAGTTACACTTTCGTGCTCCTGTGCCATAACAACCTTATTATTTCATCATTTTGCAAATTATCTATAAACGCAAAAAAATTAAAGCAATTTTCAATTTCCACTAATATTGGCATAAACTATTACCGCGTCATTTTAGTTAGCGTTTTGCTTGTCAATACATTCAAAATATTCAGTTTCGAAATTACTGGACATTTCTGTGCTTCATCACGTCACTGACACTGTTACAGCTTTTATTATCCGAAAGCTGAAGCCTAGTTATGCAAATTTCATTATACAATGTATTTCACTTATTTGACAGAAGTTCGATGCTCTTTTGTAGCAAATTTGGAGTTGTTCTAATACATTAAAATACAGTACGTTTGTATGTTTGTGTATAGAAATTATATTCTTATTTATTTTATGATTTATTTTTTCAACTTCACCGTATCTCGCGTACAGCAGGATAGGCAGGAACCTAATGTTAAGATAGTTGTTGTGAGTTCGATCCCCACTCCAGGAAATGAAATATTTAATATTTTCATTTTCCGCTCTGTTGTCGAGGAAAGCGCGGCGTTGAGTACCGCCACTCAACATACAATGCCTCTAGAATTCAGCGGAAAGTGGGGAAACGATATTTCTTAATGAGGATTGGAATGTATTAACACCAGCTTCCTAGATTCCCTCTGGCTAAGCGGGAACACAGAAGGGGAAGTTAAAAAAAATATAAAAATAGAGCCCATCGTGGCGTAGACATATTTTACGACGGCATTCAATGTCTTAATAGGGCGGTGAGAATCGGAGTGTTTTAGCACTAAGTTCCCTTAGCCTACCCTGATATGCGGGGAGTAACGTGAATTTACTTTACGTTTTTTCAAATATATAGATAACCTCACCTGATCCTGGGGCTCCATCGCGAACTTTTGCTCCACGAAACCCTCACACACACTTAGAACACACACAAAAATGACACAGCAAGTCCGCAACAAGAGGAACAACGGTTGAACACATCTACTTGTTACTCTAAGTCTTTTTGAGTTCACCATTTTTCTTTATTCTCTATACATTAGTTATATTTAAATTGTTTTACATCTTGAGGAGATGTAACATCCTTTAGGTGATGAGTTGTCTATTTTTAGATGTGACAGCCGTCATGCTAGCGCCGGGGTGATCTGGAACAAAGAAATATTTATATTTAGATTTTCCTGAAATATCTTCGACAGCTTTGGTAAGTGGTTATCTTAGATACAAGAATGGTGAAGATGGAATGTATCTGAAATAGTTATTATAGTAATAGGTTCGATCCCTAAATGTGGAAGTAATCCTGGCCGTTGTGGTGTAATGGCGCAACGTGAGAATGGAGTGTTTTAAAATTATTTTTCTTCAGCCTACCCTATAACAGCCAAAACTTATTTAAATATTTAATTTACTTTCTCTTAAAAGACAAAATGCGGCGTTAAATTCCGGTTTTTAATATGTAAAATATAAATGTATCAAATTCCAACAAATCACATAGAACGTAGTGTCTCAACACTAGCAAGCAGTATATAAAGCTTAATTTTTATAATTTGACCCAGTTATCATATTGTAATTAACACTAATCTATCTATACTAATATAATAAAGCGGAAGAGTTTGTTTGTTTGTTTGTTTGTTTGTTTGTTTGTTTGTTTGAACGCTAAGATCTCTGGATCTACTGGTCCGATTTACATTGTTTTTGTTTTGTATGAAAGCTGCATTCTTCAGAAGTGCTATAGGCTATATAACATTACATTATACATATATACTAATAAATTAAAATACTTTCTAATTTGACATGCAATTTATTCTGCCATGTTAATAACAACCGTCGTTGCTAAGCAACGGTTTGCAAAGTTTGATTGTTGTTTTAAGAAAACGTCACCCAAAATGAACTTATATTTTGATATTCATCCTTATGAAAATAAATATAAAAGTTATTTTTAGCATTTTATCTAAATTGAAATTATAGTTTGTTGTATAACATTCTAATAAATAATTAAGAAGATGTCACTGATTCCAAATGACCTAGCCTTCGGGCGGCATAGTATGAGTATGACCGACGTGAACGGGCAGATGATGTTGACGTTTTAAAAATTTTCATACATTTTCGCACTATTGTTAATTTTTATGTAATTATTTGCTATTTATAATTGATATTTATATGATTGATATTGCTCACAAAAATTATCCTATTTAATATAGAGAAATGTTTAGTTATTTCAAAGAGTCGATATCTACGAGTACCTATGTACGCACGCACGGAAAACTTTAGGTACTTTTTCTAATATTAAGAATATCCTTTAGTTACTTTTACTTCTTTTGTTGATTCATTTCAATAACTCAGATATTTTTTCTAATAATATGTCTCTACTTATTATTCTTTTTGATTATTTAGGCTTATATTTTCTTACTAATTATATTGAAAACTGAAAATAATTTCATAAATATAGTTAATAAATATTCTTATAGTTCAAGCAGGCGTAGCCGCGTCCGGGTCCACTAGTTAAATATAAAAGCCATGCTTTATAATTACTTCGTATAAAGTTACGTTCCGTACTCTATTAGCCTTTCAGGATTCCATTTTAAGTACTAAATCTAGAATTCCGCAAATAACTTTAAAGTTCTCCCTAGATGTCTTGGGAATAATGTTACGCTACCCACCTGTTGTTCCACTGAACGCTAATGCTATATTTTTTTATATTTTCTTGCAAAAAATATAGAAACAAACAAACTGCATTTTCATTAACATTTGTTATTTCACATTATTTCGAGACGACGAGTATTTAGTGATATGTTATTTTGTTCACCGTCACGCTTTTTCTCGTATCTGGGGAAGCAGAAAGAACCTATTGGTAAGATATTCCGATCCCAACTCACAGCCTAATGTTAGAACTATTGCATGTTGAATGGTGGAATGTTGAATTAAGCGCCACTGCCACCAAAATCTACCAAAGCGAGGAAATGAAAATAATTTAAAATGTAATCACTTCTCCGAGTATGAATTGAAATGGTGGTGCCATTGCGTTTACAGTCAAATGCTGTTCCACTGCGCCACTGCGCCTAATATAGACCAATTTTATAGTATAGCAGGATCTAGACAACAACCTTAAGAGATCCAGTTAATGAAATAAATAACTCTACAGTTCTGTTGAGTGGAATAATACTGAAGTTTTGCATCGCTGCCTTTTTAAGTTTGACTAATTGTTGGTTGTGAATATAGTTACCTACTTTGGATTTTAGGTTAATTCTGCTAATGGAAATCTTTTTGAGATATTTTGTTTACTTACTTAATGGATATTTACCTATATTTAGTATAGTTTAGTTTTTTTAGTTTTATTAGGTTAAAATATTGAATAGATATTTAAATAAAATTTTAATATATATATGAGCTTATTAAGTTGAAGCTTATATTACAAAGTTCTATATAAGCGAGCATCAAAAAAATATTAAACTATATTGACTCCAGTCATTTGTTGTATTAACAAACAACCTTCACACTATGAAAGGTATAAACGAACCTGATTGTCGATCTACATCGTTAAGGGCAATACTAGCCGCAAGGTTACTGATAGTCTAACTTGATACCTAGCATTAAGTTTTTCTAATTAGATACCATTTTTTATTTTTTATTGTCATTATTACGAAAAATATATATTTTTTATTTCTCCTTATAGTGTATTCGTAATTCTACTATTTATTACACTTGTTCTTCATACAAACTTTCACAAGTTTGTAAAAGAATATAACAAAGGTCCCAATTTACATCCTCTATCTCATATGACACTGTAAGTTGGCTCTAAAATAGATGGACAGTTAAATAGAAAGGTTAGCACAAACCCTAAATTCTATTATATTATACTAGTGGACGCGCGCAGCTTCGCCTTTAAGGGTGAATTCTAATAACCCATGAAACATGGGGTCAATGAAATATTTTTAAGTCTAAATTTCATATTTTATAAAAATCGGTGGCGATTTAAAGATTTTTCCATACAAACTTTCAACCCCTTATTTGCACCCTTAGGGGGTGAATTCTAGAAAACCATGAAATATATGTTCAATTAAATATTTTTAATAGTCTAAATATCAAATTTTATAAAAATCGGTGGCGATTTAAGAATTTTCCCATACAAACTTTCAACCCCTTATTTGCACCCTTAGGGGGTGAATTCTAGAAAACCATGTAACATGTGTTTAATTATATACGTTTAAGAGTTCGAATTTCAAATTTTATAAAAATTGGTGACGATTTAAAAAAAACCTATACAAACTTTCAACCCCTTATTTGCACCCTTAGGGGGAGAATTCTAGAAAACGATGAAACACGTGTTCAATTAAATACTTTTAAAAATCTAAATATCAAATTTTATAAAAATCGGTGCCGATGTAAATTTTTATCCATACAAACTTTGAACCCCTATTTCATCCCTTTAGGGTTGAAATTTTTCAAAATCCCTTCTTAGTGGATGTCCAGATTACGAAAGAAAATTTTTGGCCAAATTCAACGTTTCTACGCACAGCGGTTACGGCTGTGCGTGCGTCTTACCTCAGTCAGTGAGGACAAGTCCTTTTATATATATAGATAATTTAATTTTAAAGTTTCACACTTTCCGCGGAATTGAAAATAAATTATAAATTCATTAAATCATTCCCTCGAGCGGGGTTCGAACTTACAACCGCCGCGTTTACAAACGCACAGCACCACGACGGGCTCAATGCTTAAAATCCTGAACGAAAGCAATTGTTAAACACCTATTTTTCGAAAAAGATAGATATAAAAAGAATAAGTAACTATCGTATCAACGATTAACGCATTAGATAAGTATCTTTAATCCAATATGGAAGCTTTTACACGACATCCCGAGAACAGTACTTGATTTCCCACACTCATAATATATTGGGCCAACTAGCTTTGTGGGAATATTAATGTTCCTATTTGGGGTCTGTTCACACTTATAAATATAATTGAAAATAATTAAAAATAAACATGAAATTTTGTATTTAAAAAAACACAACATTTTTGAAAAAAATTAGAACAAAATATGACAGGAACGAAAAAGCTTGATGTCATAATATGACTATAATAGTTTATTTAAGCAAAGTAAATATCCTTGTCCTTTTAAGTAGCAGATTTCAAATTCTAAATTTTCAATACAAAAACGTTAATTTTCATCTTCACGGGGTGTCTCGCAATAGCAGAGTAGACAGAGGGAACCTAGTGTTAAGACGTACTGTTCCCCACTTTCCACCGAATACTCAAAACACTGTTGAATGGCGGAACACAACGCCACATGCAAAAACATAATATAAATATTTTATATAAAACGCAAAAAATATAACAATTTTTAGTCTCATCACATCTTAAGTCATCAAACGAGTTGCACTATTGCTTCTTATTATGGTAACGACGGTTGATTAGCTCTCATATAAATTACAGCTTCCCGTTCCAGTACCACCAGAGCAACATATATTTAGTAAGAGGCTTAATGATTGTAGAAATTTAACGATCGTTTCTTGTGAGAATCAATGATAAATTGCATTAATCGGCTTTTAAAAGCTTAGGTTATTCAAAATTAGAACCGGTCAAGCGCGAGTTGGACTCGCGCATATGAGATTCCGTATTGTTATCTATAGATACGACAAAAAAATTGTATTGTTTTTAACATTTGCTGTGATAATTTCAACTTTCTCGAGATACTACCTGGTGACATACGGAGAAACAGACGGAGAGTGGAGTCTAAGTAAAAGGGTCCCGTACCCTTTGAGTACAGAACCCCAAACCATAAACTAAAAAAAACACTTAAATTTCCATTATTATTTTAAATTTTCTAAAATTAGTGCGAATTTAATACGTGTGCCTCAATTTCAACCAAAAAAGGCGTGATAAAAGTTCGGTAATTTACTAAATTAGCGCACAAATTCACAAACTTTTGTGTTTTCCTCCGCAAGTACTGTTTAATAGTATACTCTACTATGTACGCGTATAATGTGTCGAAAATGAATAGGTGTTCAAAAAAGTGAAGTAGAAAAATGAGGATCTTATGTAAACTAGTAATGGAAATGTCTAGTAAAATGTTATATATAGTGAACGGAGAGTTTTAGCACTAGGTTCTTACACTGCTGTGTGCGGGATACGTGTAAAGCTGATTTAGCAGTGTATGCAGAGATAACTGATTGTTTAGACAATTTAATCAAAAGCTAAGATAAGCTTTTTGTCCAGTTTCTAAAAAAATAGGTATTGAGTAGGGAAACCTAATACCTCATTTTGTGTTATCAGAACGAGCACATAAAAATAATTTAAACGTTATATATTTCCCACGTGGGTATCGTAATCTGTTATCTCCATTTAAAAAAAATATTTGATTCTATATAGGGGCTCAAAACAAAAATAGAATAATAATTACAGTACGAAGTACGAAATAATAACACACTTAATCTATAATTATAAACAAATATACAATAGAATAAAAAGAATGTTTATATAATTATATTTAACAATGTATAACCAATTCTAAATAATTTATTTAATATTCTTTGACATATAAAACATTAAAAATTAGATCAAAAACTTTTATAATACACGATTTTACACATGTTATAAAAAGTTTATTACTTCAAAGAAAAGATTCTTCAAACTCGTTATACTAATAAGACAAGTTTTAATTTACAATCGTTATCGGTCTCTGTAGAGATCCGTTGTAAAGTTATTAAAATAGCCGGCACAATTTTGTAATTATTCTCATAGGTTTTATTTTAGTACCGTAGGAAAGGACAAGAAGGAAAAGTCATATTAGATTAAACTAGAATAACAAAGATGACGAGTATGTTTGGTAAAAAACGCTAATCTCAGGAACTTCTGCCTCGAATTAAAAAAATATTTTAAGCAACAAAAAACTAGTAATTACATAAAGCTCGTTAAGTACACTGCGACGATAGTTAAAAAGTTGACAGGGAGAGCGTCTCTGTCAACTTTTACTGGGTAAGACAAGATCTAAGAAAGCCCCTGATTCACTACATCTTAGCCTACAGTACTCACATATAAAATATGCTATATACAAATGTAAATAGAGTTATATTGTAAAAGAAACCTACGATAAATGTATAGTTTTTTTCTCAAATGCAATGATTACTTCCTCATATGATTTTAGATAATCTAGTTTTTTAAGTATTATTTTCTTGAGATTTATTTGGCCTATATCCATTCTGCCTTTATAATTATACGCGAAATTGGCAAAATAAATTAGGTTAACCTAAAAACCATAACAAACAAGAAAAAAGATGATGATGTACAAACACCAACAAACATCAACAAAATTTAACGTCTAAACTATTTCCAAACTTTTAATGAAGATAGCTAACTTAGACAAGTTTCAAAGTCTAGAGTAAAAGCTAATATAGAAATAGAAAATAACTATCCTATAGTTTTTGCCACTGTCTGATAAGTTTCTGTTAGAATTATTTAACGGATATCTCTTATCTCTTTCTATTCACATTATAATGAGAGAGATGGGTATTTGTGTAATTATAGACAAGTATACTAGACTTTTGTTTACATAAGTAAGCTAGATGATTAGTAAAATATTTGTCTTGAGAATTATTATAAGGGCTGTCGAGTTGTGGAGGTATAGGTTCGATTTCCAATCGAATGAATGAATTATTTTTTATATTACAAAATGTTTTGACATTAAATTCTCTAACTCTGCCTGCCCTTCTAAATGCGGAACAACGCGAAGTTAAAAACCGCAATAAGCAATAGGCAGATTGTAGAGAACGGAATAGATTCAAGCTTCGATATGATACTGAAGATATCCAAAAAACCATTCATGGTTCCATCAGCTTCACGCTGTATTAAGACTGCGAAGAAATGAAAATATAAATTTAAATAAATATATAATTTCCCTGAGTACCCACTCAGGGAAATCGAACCCACAACCAGCCGCGTTTCCAGTCATACATTTGAACCACTGCGCCACGACTGGCCTAAAATCTTTGATGATTGATTATTATTTTGTTCATAGGAAGACATAGACAAGTTTTGCCATAAAATGTATATCCTTCATCTTCTTACTAACTAATTGGACCAGTTACTATTGCCTAATTATGATCTCTATATATTATCTTTTTAAAATTTGATTGGCACAGTTTTTTGCGAACTAATTACTAAAATGAATTAATTTAAAAGGAATTTCTGTTTCAAACATTATAAAATGTATGGCGGGAGATAAAAGACATTATAGCATTTGGAATGCCGAATCGTGCGCTTTATATAATTGATTTCGTTAAGTTTATTATCGGTTTAATTGTATCAATTATTATAATGTTATTTAAAGTATTTCGCTCTAATAATTTTATTACGTAAGCCTATTGTATAATTAATATTTTTTTAAGAAAAGCAAACCTGAAATCCTAGAGATAAGACACTCCGTTCCCATAAAGACACTTCTGTTCCCTACTTTTTGTCGAATTTTGAAGGCATGCCACATTATTAGAGTGAGGGCATGTAAATATTAAATATTTCCTTTCCCCGACCGAGAATTGAACCCATAACCGTGCTTATAGTCGCATGCTTGTGCCAGTACGCTACAATACGATCTACTTAATATTAACGTACCAAAAAAAAACATATAAAACATATAGAGACGCTACATAATAGCCATATAGCAATGATATCTAAAAATAAGTTACATCGATTCTATCTATCTCAAGCTCTTTTCTAACAAAGCACGCGATCACGAGAACGAAAGCTTAATCTAACGTTTTAAGCCATTGCTAACTAAGATTATTTTTAATCCTCGACTGTGGGATTTAATTTAATTTACAGTTACTTATGTTATTGTCAAGTATTATTTCAACTTAATTTATTATTCGAAATATAAATGTAGAGAGTGTTTTAAATGATGAAACAAATATAAATCAAATAATAAATATATAATTTTTTAAAGGCATTACACCAGTGCTTGATCTCATCTCCCTTGACCTCTCACGTTGTAGCTTCACACTGTATCCCGCATACAGTAGAGTAGGCAGAGGGAACGGGCGAACTTAGTGTTAAAACACTCCGTTCCCTACTTGTTTTCTCCCCGGGGAAATGATTGATGATGATGATTTTTTCTCTTGTAAAGAAACATACGACGATGAAGTACTCACTGCACACTACACTCCACACGAAATATATCGAATGTAGGCCAAAAGTAGAGAACGGAATGCCTTGACACTGGGTTCCCACTACCTACCTTGCTATGCGGGTTAAAGTGTGAGAGGCAACTGAGTGATTTGTCACTCCTACTTAATTAGCTACAACACGTGAGCATAACCAAAAAGATTCCAACAATTCAAACCACTAAAATAAAAAAAAAGAAATAACGTTCTTTTCAGTATAAGCTGCTAATATAAAAAAAAATACTTACCAATTTAATTAAAAAAATTAAAAAACTGAAAAGAATCTCCACGTGCCACTGTAGCCTTTTCGTCCGCGGCTCACGAGATACTGAACACAATTGTGGATATTTTTAAACAACCCTAGTTTGAGTCAGCATCCGATGCCTAATGCTATTTGGGATGTTATTCTATATATAGAATATGAAGTTAGGAAGTTCAATTAAATAGTAATTATATGCATTTTTAAGTAATTTTTAAATAAGATATGAGTTAAAAAGTTTTTTTAGAAGCCAGTCGTGATGCAGAGGTACAAAAGTGTTTAGGAGTATCTGAACTTGTAAACATGACAGATATTTCGTATTCGAGAGGTGTTGAGTAGCGGAACTTAACGCCGCATTTTGGCAACGAGAGTGGTATAGTGAAAATGATTTAGATCCACCCCCTACCACTGCAGTAGGTATGCCGTCTTCATATAAAAATTTTTGAAAGTAATATTTTTGTACTTGCTATTCAGATCAAGTATCCGTACGGTCAATACAAATATTGACCTTGTACTATTTCCAAAGCTTCACGAAACATTTCTACCAAAAATCGTGTAAAATGTGCTATTCTTAACAGAAACACTTTCTTTCAGCAGCTTAGGCAGAGATAATCTAATGATGAGACACTCTGTTCTCTTCAATACATCCAGTGGAAATCGAACCCACAACCACCGCGTTGGTAATCACGGGCAGTTCTACCCACCATGGGCACTAGTCTAAAATTAATTAAGCATCGCAATAATGGCCCTTAGTGATCCTCTGACATTTACTTACATTTACAACTATTTACGACACTCAATCCTCACAAACTGGAGCTTAAAAACATATAACTATAAAAAACGATGAAAATTTAAATTTAATTTCAATTAAAAATCCAAGATTATCTTTAATATACAATTAAAGTCGGTTTCCGCGTCCGTAAAGTCATTTAAGAAACTTAAAAGGCATAAACTTGAATCCATTGGATTACTATAAAACATAAAATGTACGGAATACTCAGACGGTTTCCGTTGGACAAATGTGCCGCCGGTTATATATAGACCGTAACATTTGGGGTACAGTCGGTGATAAAGTTTAGAATTTTGTCGCTATATGACGTTTAGTTAGCGTTGTGGCTATCTTTGTACATGGGGCTGTATGAATAACAATTCTACAAAATGTTTTTTTTTTTAATTTAGGAAAGCAAAATTCTTTTTTTTTTAGAAAATATATAATATTTTTAACGTAGCCACATTTGAACCTGCACCTCTCGGAAACCGTCTAAGCGCTCTGAGCACTAAGCCATACGTTCTTATTAAGTTATATCAAAATTCTTAGATGCTTGTAACACATTTCGATAGACGACAGACTAACTACTGGTTCAAATTGGAAAATCCTTTATTTGTTCTACATGAGTTGATGAAAAATTAATAACTGATAAGTGAATTTCCTTCTAATAATTAAGAAATTCATAAAATTATTATGCAAAAGACACATTGTTACCTTACATAAAGCTTTAGAACTTTGTCCTCTGCTCTACCCACAGGCCTAAAGGACAATGTAAATGACCTTTATTAGATATTCCCACTATAATTCATAATCCTATACCAATAACTTAGGTAAATGTTGGACGGGCCGTGCCTGAATTGCTATATTAGATATAGTTTATTTAGTTAATACTGTTCGGAATACTGGAGTTAATTATAAAACTGGTTGAGAGTAAAGTGGTGTAACTCATAAAATTGGGTTTTTGGAATTTATAAGAACTTTTGTTTAATTTCTCTTATAAGAATTTTTGCTCTCTTTATCTGTTTTATACTATAATTGATCCTTTATTGCAGATTTTGCTTTTTTTATAATATTTTTTAAAAAATTACCACGCCTTACCTAAAACCAAGAAGTTAAGTAATTAAAAAAAAGTATAAAAAAATTTTTAAGTTAAACGGTTTTATATTGCAGATAAATGTACTAAAAGCTAAAAAATAATTTCATAGAAATTATGATTACTAAAATTTAATCGTGGGGCACGTCCAATATCTACAATTGAAAGACATAGCGTGAGACTTCACCCACCTAGTGGTAAGTAGCAAGTGTCCCCACGATTTTATTTTAGTAATCATAATTTCTATGAAATTATTTTTTAGCTTTTAGTACATTTATCTGCAATATAAAACCGTTTAACTTAAAATTTTTTTTATACTTTTTTATTTTTAAGTTTTTAGTTTTTATTTCTCATGCTATTCAATTCGTTGAAATGAGGCTCGATGTCTCATTATTGCAAGGTTAATGGAGAATGTTACGAACGACCCCCCCAGAGGTCCAATAGAGGGACAAGGCTATGTACAACAAGATGTGCCTGAATCTTGAGGGGAAAACGCTAACGACATATCATTTTTATCCACCTAGTGCCATACAGTTCTCGGCGCGCTTTTACCTTTTACCTTGGGTGGTACCCCTAGCGACGTATCATTTTTAGGCACCCTATAGCCACACAGTCCTCGACAGGATACCAGATCTTGACTTAGGTGGGAGATTCATATTGTAATTGTGTATAGTATACTGTATTATACTTACCAAGCCCTTTATTTTGATACCCATATTGATGGGATTGAAAACTACATTATCCGCCATTTTGTAGCAGTGGCCATCTTTGATTTTGATTTTGTATAGTGCACTGAATTCTACTTGACAAGCCCTTTCATTTGATACCCATATTGATGGGATCGAAAAAACTAACTTGTCCGCCATCGATTTGCGGCGGCCATCTTGGATTTTGATTTTATATAGTCCACTGAATTCTGCTTGACAAGCCCTTTCATTTGATACCCGTATTGATAGGATTGAAAAAAACTAACTTGTCCGCCATCTTATAGTGGCGGCCATCTTGGATTTTGATTTTGTATAGTCCACTGAATTCTACTTGACAAGCTCTTTCATTTGATATCCATATTGATGGGATTGAAAAAACTAAGTTGTCCGCCATCTTGTAGCGGCGGCCATCTTGGATTCACAATAATATTGAATATGGATAATTGTATTGTCACCAGAATCAAAGGCGTATACCAAATTTCAGATCAATCGGTTAACGGGAAGAGGGTTAAATTTCAATTACTAAATTTGACCCAAACAAACAAACAAACGGGGTGAGCTAAATAAAACCGTTTAAAAATGCAATATAAACCACTAAGTTCTTTTTAATCGACATATAAATAACGAAAATATAAAAAAAGAGAAAGTATATTTCTTTTCTAACTAAACTCAAAGCCGCGCTTTGCTTGCAAATAAACATAATTTAAAAGTTAATCTTTACTACGCGGTGATCGAACCCTCAACCCATCTCATTTGAAAACACATATCCACATCACCACGGTGGCCTCATACAAAAAAAAAATTATAAAATCTATATGTTCACTTCCTAAGATAGGAATCATTAAATTATATCATAAAACAAGTTAAAATTATGAATAAAGTTAAAAACAACATAAACATAACAACTTAATAGAGAGATCGAAATCGTCTTGTCATCAGATTAACTACTATAATTAACTAACAAACAATTAATTAGTCAACAAGCGATTACAGCGCCTGATAAACTAATCTAGCTGCCTGGTTGTTGTAACATACATACATACATACAGCACTGCAATTATAGAAGGAATAAGAAATTATTTATTAATGAAAGAAGAATATAAAATAAATAAATGACTGTTTCTTTTAAGTTTTTGGGTTATACATCTTCTATGATCTCTTCAAAAGTTGAATTTCTTTATTCTCTCTTGTTTAAAACTGGCTGAAGCCGTCGTTGCGGGACAGTATCTGACAGTAAACGCAACGGGTTTGGAGTCGATTCCCCCTTGAATTAACTATTATTCAGCTATAAAAAGCATTTGAAGATGTAAAAAATATATTCTCTATTCATTAATTTTTTCTTCAGAGAAAAAATCCCTTAAACTAGATCTATTAACGCATTACCCACTTTCCAGTAGACGTAGTCGGATAATAAATCTCCATAGTTTTACTAACTTAAAATACAGCAGAGTTCTGTTAGAAAAGTGTTCATGCTATATATTAGGGGATTTTGAGTAACCTTTACAAATGTTATAAGATATATTTTGGTGTCAACGGTTTATAGAAATAGTTGGAAATTTATTTCGATTATGCAAAGTGCACTGAGTTGCACTCCAATATTCCATTTAATATGTAAAAAGTGGTAAAAAAAGAAAATTACATAAAAAAAATAAAGAAAATGAATAATTCTCCTCGATAGGGGCCGTCACCGTGACGCATTACGAAGTTTGTGGGTTCGCTACCCGCTTGGGGCAATTAATTATTTGATATTTTCATTTCCTCGCTCAGTTAACAAGACAACGCCCAACGTCGAGTTCCGCTACGCAATACGCATTGCCATTTTCAGCAGGAAGTGGAGAACGGAATATCTTAATACTAGAGTTTTTTCCTATCTTTCTATATGCAGGATAAAGCGAAAAGCTGAAAAAAGGAATAAATAAAGTAGATTAGTCACTACCTTTATCTCTCACTATTTATTAAACCAAACCTCAAAAATACGTCAAAATACATCACCATACATTTCAATAAAACAAAAGAGTATGCAAAATACAATACACACGCTCTGTGGACTTTAACGATAGCATGTTAAGTAAAAAATAGACTACGCCAGTCGAATCGACAGGTTGTCAGTTACGGTGGCCGTCTGACAGTCTCCTTTTACGTTTTTGTTTCTTCGTTGAGTCACTCTGGGAACGGATGTGCCAGTAGCCAGCAGTACGTAAAGTAGCTTTGACAATTTTGTACACGAAAATGTTTGAAAATTCAATTATTATTTTTTCGAAAGTACTGTTAGATTAGCTCTTTAATAATTTTTGTATGTATGTATAATATTAAAGTTTTGGGAATCTCTGGCAAAGGGAATTTAGTATTATGACTGAGAGGCGGAACTAAACGCCGCACTCTTCTATTCCCGGAGCGGCGAAAGACCGAGTGGCAATCGAAACCCAACACCGCATATTTATTTTTACCTTCGCGCTGTATTCCACATTGAGCAGAGTAAGCAGCTGGCTTCTAAAACTGGAAACTTAGTGTTAAGACACTCTTTTTCCATTAAGACACTTCTGTTCCACATATTATGCTGAATTCTAGATGCCTTGAATGCATGAAAAGTTGTTATGTTTTGAGTTTACGTTGGAAGTGATGATTGTGGGTTCAAATCATGTATTCAATTGAACACATTTTAAATATTTTTTAACAATTTTAAAATGTTATTCCACACTAAGGAAAGAAAAACGTAAAGAAACAATTTTTTATTCGTTTTCTTATCAAGTACCTACATTTTAAACAATTATTCATGGATTTAATATTATAATTTCGGTAGTAGGTAAGTTAAATCTGCACTTCCTGTGCTGGCGTGTCTGTTTATATTTATACGTTTTTGTTTTTTAGTTACTCTGGGAACGGATGCACAGTAGCCAGTACGTAAAGTAACTGACTATAATATAAGCAAAAGTAAGTCAATATGACAGAACTGATTTTTTTATTTGGCCACGTTATAAGTACATATATATAAAATCCACCGACTTTGCTTCTTTCTCATTTTTTATTAATATATAATATGCTACTAGAGACCTAAGCGCGGCTTCGCCCGCTTGCACTTGGTGTGTAATTATAACCAAGTTTTTAAAAATTATGACATAAGTAGCGTATTTGTTATACTGATATATGTATAAGGAATATTACTGAAGTTTCCATCTAAATCCGTTTAGTAGATTTAGCGAACACTAAACAAACATCCATCCTAGGGTAGAATTCGTGTTCTTTAGTATTAACCAAATATAGACATAGAAACGTAGTGTTAGGATTCAATTTAGTGATAGACAATTTAGTGACAGAACCCAACACCACTCTCTATTTCTCAGTCGAGATATCTGTAATAATTTACAATAATATCACTGTGAGAACGGATGTAGCTAGAAAGTGAAGTAGTCTTATATTGACAATTTGTAAATGAAAACACAAAATATGTTGAAAACGTCAAAAATAATACTTCATTGGAGTTAATTAGCCTTATAATGTTAAAAATATTTTTTCGAATAGATATTTGTTGATTTCTACACTAATTAAAGGCAGGATGAAGAAATTCTTGTCGTAATATTGCTTTCTGTCAATGTATGTAGAAAATAAACATGTTAGTATTTGAATTACAAAGTAGTAGAGACGTTTTCATGGTATATTAGTAAAGTGTCTAATTAATGGTGATAGGGAGTTCAGGGTTACGTTAGGTTATGTTTAATGTTGAAATTTCATATGATAACATGTCAAATCGTTTTATACATATGTTATTTTTAAACGGTTTTATTTAGCTCACCCCGTTTGTTTGTTTGTTTGGGTCAAATTTAGTAATTGAAATTTAACCCTCTTCCCGTTAACCGATTGATCTGAAATTTGGTATACGCCTTTGATTCTGGTGACAATACAATTATCCATATTCAATATTATTGTGAATCCAAGATGGACGCCGCTACAAGATGGCGGACAACTTAGTTTTTTTCAATCCCATCAATATGGATATCAAATGAAAGGGCTTGTCAAGTAGAATTCAGTGGACTATACAAAATCAAAATCCAAGATGGCCGCCACTATAAGATGGCGGACAAGTTAGTTTTTTTCAATCCTATCAATACGGGTATCAAATGAAAGGGCTTGTCAAGCAGAATTCAGTGGACTATACAAAATCAAAATCCAAGATGGCCGCCGCTACAAGATGGCGGACAAGTTAGTTTTTTCGATCCCGTCAATATGGGTATCAAATGAAAGGGCTTGTCAAGTAGAATTCAGTGCACTATACAAAATCAAAATCAAAGATGGCCACTGCTACAAAATGGCGGATAATGTAGTTTTCAATCCCATCAATATGGGTATCAAAATAAAGGGCTTGGTAAGTATAATACAGTATACTATACACAATTACAATATGAATCTCCCACCTAAGTCAAGATCTGGTATCCTGTCGAGGACTGTGTGGCTATAGGGTGCCTAAAAATGATACGTCGCTAGGGGTACCACCCAAGGTAAAAGGTAAAAGCGCGCCGAGAACTGTATGGCACTAGGTGGATAAAAATGATATGTCGTTAGCGTTTTCCCCTCAAGATTCAGGCACATCTTGTTGTACATAGCCTTGTCCCTCTATTGGACCTCTGGGGGGGTCGTTCGTAACATTCTCCATTAACCTTGCAATAATGAGACATCGAGCCTCATTTCAACGAATTGAATAGCATGAGAAATAAAAACTAAAAACTTAAAAATAAAAAAGTATTAAAAAAATTTTAAGTTAAACGGTTTTATATTGCAGATAAATGTACTAAAAGCTAAAAAATAATTTCATAGAAATTATGATTACTAAAATAAAATCGTGGGGACACTTGCTACTTACCACTAGGTGGGTGAAGTCTCACGCTATGTCTTTCAATTGTAGATATTGGACGTGCCCCACGATTAAATTTTAGTAATCATAATTTCTATGAAATTATTTTTTAGCTTTTAGTACATTTATCTGCAATATAAAACCGTTTAACTTAAAAATTTTTTTATACTTTTTTATTATAGCTTCACGTTGTATCACGCATATAGCAGGATAAACAGAGGGAACAGAGTGATAAGTAAGTAAGATTTTTTATACGAACCGTTCGATTTCCGAGAAATTGCTTGCCGTGGCCGTACTTAACGCCGCGCTTTGTCTTATTACCAGTGCAAGGAAATGAGAAATATATATTTCCCCAAATTGGAATTGAACCTACAGCCGTCGTGTGATAGTCAGAGGCTGTGACACTGCACTCCAACGGTATATTATAACTTCAGAACATAACATAGCCACGTGTAAAAGTTAGTATATTTTAATTACCTTTTTCCCTTTATACTTTACTAGGTCACAGTTTTAATTTTCATTAGCTATATTAGAATGCCTGTAAAAAAATGTTCTATTTTTTTCTTTACTCTACATTAAGGTACAAAAAGAAGATTTCATGTTACTTTATTGACGGCCGTCGTATGTAATAAATGGCGCATGTAATTATAGAGCAGGTTCGAATTTGTATTATATGATATTTGTTATACATATAATTTGTTTGTTATACTGTAATCATAAAAAAAATAAAAAAAATCTTTGTAATATTAGCATATTTGGGAGGATATAGTGTTAAAACACTTTAATACCCATCCATTTTCGAGACAGTGAACTTGACGTGTTCTATTTCCAAACCAAAGGCCTCTTTATATGGCCAAAGCGAAAAAAATATAGAAATATAATTTTCCCTCGACTGGGAAGCAAACCCACAACTGCTCTACTATTCAGATATTATCATAACACCACTATGAATTACTATAATCATATATTTAAAGAAATAACCTTGACAAGACTAATTACTTAGTTCTTCAACTTTCATATTTAAAGATACATTATGTCGTGTTGGGTGGTGGAGCTCAGTGTCAAATTAGCATATCTTGAAGTAAAAAGAAATAAGTCAAAAATCAAGTTTTTTAACGTTTTATAGTAAACTAGTCGTTGGCAGCAATTTACTGAGCGTGGACTTTAAAACGCAAGATGAATAAGAGCATTTATTTTTATATTGGTATTGATTGTATTGTTATTTTTGGAATTTAAAGCAAAAAAAATAATTACAGAAAGCTCACCAAAAAAATTGCTCATAGCTGTTTCCTTAGATCTAGTAGTCCTTAAAATTCCTCAAATTGTATATCTATTATATGCATATAAGGACAATTATATTTATTTAACTTTTCTGATACAGATTTAGAAGAAAAAAGTACTGTACTACTATCGACACCACTACTTCCATTATTAAATTCAAACAATCCACCAAATGTCCTAATGAGATATTGTAACTGGTTTTTGGACCGTATTGATTACTAATAACATTTGTAAAGGATAATTGGTTTATTCAGATTTGATCCTTTCCACCCCCATTGGGATAGCTGATTGTAATCCAGGATCTGACGAAAATTAGATTATTAAGGGTTGTTGTTACATTTGTAAATTTTTCTAACTACCTTTATTGCCTCCCACATTTTGGAAAAAATTAAGTGATGACAAAAAGAGATGGAACCGGAAGAAATAGAGAGGGAAAAGTAACAACACTGCATTGTACTTTGTCTAAGTAAAACAAGATAGAAACTTTATCATAATTTACCATTATTTGCCTTTAGATAATATAGATAGTAATTTTATTTACCAAAAATGTACTTTAAAGAGTTAAAAAATCCAATAAGATTTTACCTTGAAACAGGAAATCTCTTTAACTCTCTCATTACAAATAAACACATACATAAAAAAAAAGAAACGCAAAGCAATTTTGCAGATGTAAAAAAAACTACAGTATTATTAAGGTAATTATGTGAATTGGTTGTCGTTTCCGTCGTGTGGACCGATGGACCGGTTGGACATTTTAACGGTAAAATCGAACCAACCGCCTAGCTCTAATTATTTTATGTTTTTCTATACACTAGCTTTTACCAGCGGCGTTGCTCGTACACTACGATGATAAGACATGATACATTCTAAGTGCCCGAGGTAACTCTCACCGTATATCTATAATAAAAGTCCGTTATATGTACAATAGAAGTTTTTTTTATTTTGAAGGTGAACAAGGTGAACCTTGTTTCCATACAGTTCTTCATTTTAGTTAAAATTTTCGATACATTATGTGTTGAGTGGTGGTTTTCTGTGTCTAATGTTAAGGGGATCCATTTTAAAAATACTCGTACTTTAATAGATTTTATTTCGAGGTTCTATCAGTTGACAGTGTGACGGTGTGGAAAATAGTTCTGGTTATTCTCGTTATCCCAACAGGTATAAATTGTGATATATACTATAGGATTTTGTGTAACAAGTTCAAATCACATAGATAAATGATGATAAAACCCTAGACGAAACGTATATATACAGTGAGTGTACTAGCAATAAAAAATCTATAGAAATAGTTTTTCAAACTCTTTAATAAAACAGCCATTCAATCAAAACCAGGGCAAAAATCTAGTTTAAATTACAACAACAATAAACAACAAAAAAAAACGTCCAACAAAAAGACGAATTAATGAAGTTGCTAGGTGTTTGCATAACAAAGCGTGTATTTGTTCAAGTTGTTCTCGCATCGCTATCTCCAATGGAGCATGAAACGGCTGAACTTTTGTTATACTGTCCATTCCTATTCTATTGATGGGGTGCCATTGTAAAGTGAGGCTACAATGGTATC
Source organism: Heliconius melpomene rosina (assembly GCF_056956725.1). Taxonomy (NCBI): domain Eukaryota; kingdom Metazoa; phylum Arthropoda; class Insecta; order Lepidoptera; family Nymphalidae; genus Heliconius; species Heliconius melpomene. Next base: position 2,986,650 of record NC_140389.1, on the reverse strand, counting down.
GGAGATTAAATATTCTATATAAGAAGAGTGAATGTCGTCGCCACTCTGTGCTTGAGCGACCATAAAGTTTTGTATGGCTCTGTTAGTCTGTCTGTCAATGAATGGTGAAAGGATAAACAAGTGGTATTTCTTTTACGTTAACGCTGTGCACAGTAGTCAACTTAGTGTCAAGATACTCTGTTATCCATTTTTTTGAATATTTTTCGAGAGATTGCGTGTTGAGTGGCGTAACTCAAAGCCCCGCTTTGTCTTGTTAAGAAAATTATAAAAGCTTTTAAAAAAAGAAATACTTAAAATTTTATTGACTTTATTCAAACAAAAATCTTGACAAAAAAAAATCTTTATATACAAAATAAGTACCTATGCATATATACAAAACGAACTAACCATCTAACAGAATATAATATTAAACAAGCTTTCAATATCCAACTAACAAAACTTAATTAAGATATCGTCTAAATTGTTTCAGATGTTAGTCGCTGTCTGTTGCAGACAACGGCATTAAGTGCCATGCTGTATAACTAACAGGCATCAGCTCTGATTGCTTCAACTGATTGTGAAAATTTGATAAGAAGGAATAATTTAATTTAATATTCCATGGAGTCACTCTGCAGATGGTCATCCTTTTCCAAGGTGACCAGGAGGAACCCGGGACGTCCGACCAAAGTATAGGTACAGATATTTGGGTAAGACGAAAAGTTAAAACCTTAGAATGATTTATACATTATAAAGGTGCCCTTGTAGATTGTAGATTGCAAGTCCGTATTAAATGATGATACATGCATACAACTCTTTGTTATTTTTACTTGACCACGGGGATATCGCCGCAACTACGAGCTTTAAAATAAGATTAATAGTTCTACGAATATATACAATAATATACATATACCATATGTGCACAGTTTCAACCTATATCCTGAACATAGCAGGGTAGGTAGAGAGAATCTTCTGAGTTTCCCGGAGTATCGTCCCAATGGAGTGTTTCAACACTGGGATCCTAGTGTTAAGACACCCTGTTTCCGTTAAGACACTTCCATTCCCCCCTTACCGCCAAATTCTGGAGGCATTCCGTGTTGAGTGGGCCTCAACGCTGCGCTTTGGCCTCGGCATCAGCAAATTTTGGCGAAGAAATGAAGTCGAGCTTACAGTCGCACCACTGCGCCACGACTGGCCTGTAGACATGTATATATATATCCAAGGCATCACTTACATTCAATTGGATTGATATGTTTTGATATGAGAGAGACTATTTCAATCAATATGCTAATGCCACAGCCTAGTTATACGAGTACAGCTGTGGCGTTTCACACGTTCGCTTTACAGGGTTTCGTGTGTAATTATTATGTGTCTTTGTGTTGAAAATTGTTTTAAAATGTCGTTATTTTTTCATGTTTTCTTTGTGTGTGAGAAAATTATTTATTATCTTATTTTAGTTAATTGTGTTTAAAATAATTTTTAATTCGTAAATAATATGCAAAATTATTTAAGACTTATTTGAACTTTTGTAATAATATTAGAATCAGATTTACTTATTTCAATAGGCTGTGAGCCATGGGCATTGGCCGTGAGTTCGATTCCATTACAGGGGAATTAATTATTCGCTCTAAAAAATCTTAAAAAAAGAGCTGAAAGCAGGAAACGGATTGCCTTGAAACTTAAGTTAAGCCTATCCTAATAAATTGTAAAGAAAGCGTGAACCGTGAAAATATTAAAAAAAAAACAGAATATGATAATTGATTTTATTATAACACAACTACCATTTAATATATTATTTCTAGTAAAATCCTCAGAAATAAAAAGAAAAATAAAAAACCAGAAAGCTATCGCTTACCATCAGCTACTTTAAATTATATTAAATTCATCATATAAAAGTGAATAGATAAACATGTTTACTGAAGAAACTAACGCAGCTTTGTATGTAAATAGACTGAGCAATACATTATAGCCTTAGAAGCAATATGAATGATCGATGTGGGTTATTAATATTTTATTACCAATATTTGTTTTAATACGCTTTCCTTTTTCTCTGTATACTTAAGTAAGTAAATAAAGATAGATATTAATGATAATAAATAAATATAATATAAGGAGGTTCCCCTCTCTGGAGCCCTAGCCACCGATGGCTTGGACCCTTGTCCCGCCCTCGGAACAGTGGTTTTTTATATTTTAAAATGTATTTTTTTTTTATAATAATTTATATTTAAAAATGTAAAATTGATTCACTAGTTTAATAAAAGTATATTCAATATAAAACAATTGAAATTAAATAATATTAATTTATGTGAAATTTGATGTTCCAGAAGCAAATACTTCACATATTTATTTAATCAAAAATTGTTTCTATTAATTTCATCATCTATGCTAACTTTTTTTGTTAATAATGTTATACATTTCTTCCAAACATTTAGCATATTTATCGTATTAAAATTACAAGCCTCTTAGTTTTACATTATCATATCGACGCTACCGTTTAACAACGCCGTAAACGTCTATTAGCTTGTTACCTGTTACATATGACTTTTTATGTATTTACTATCTTCTTTTGAATTTTAATTAAATACTTTATTTGAGGCGCCGGTTGTTTTTACGATTGGGTTTAAGTGTTTAAAGTTGCTGCTATGAAATGATGTAAAAATGTAAAACATAATAAATTGAACTAACGTGATGATTGTGCATTTAAATTTCATGTGGATAATGTTATTATATACAGATAACCTATATATTATGTAAAACGTTACTTTTAACTTAGTTTATTTATGTAAAACATTACTGAGTAAATTCAGACAGAGAACTACTAGACTTAGAAAATTGAAATTTGGCATGTAATTTGATTAGGAAGTGTAGGGGTACTTGTGATTCTATACATTTTGTTTGATTATTAAACGATTTAGAAGGGAAGTAGGCGCGGGGTTAAAGGGTGTTAAAGTTAGTTCCCTCGGGGTTGTTAAAGTTAGTTCCCTCTGCCTACCCTGCTATAGGCGGAATACAGCGTCAAGCTAAAAAAATATGAAAAATCCTTCCTTCGCTGTTTATTCCACAAAATAGAAATGGAAAGCCAAAACGAAAAAAAAATTTCAATTAACAAATTATCAATCAGTAGCGTCAATATAAACCCTATGTTTTATAGGTAGAGATTATTAAAAGCCTTTCTCACAGCCGAGAGGAAGTCGCTCGAATCACGCGTCTGGCGCCATTAGGCAAACTTGTTTCATTTCATACCTGTTTACGATAGATACGATCGGTTCTCGGAAGTTTATTTGAATTAATATGTATATACAGGGTAATAATTTAAAGATGAACATAAGAATTTTGGAAGATAATTAAGTGAATATAGATTTTTGACAAATACGCCAAATAAAATATAGTGTATTGGAAGAAATTATGACACAATTTTTTTTTAAATTAATAAATTACAAAAATATAATAGTAACGTCTAAATAGTTCTACTATTCAGACCCTTGCTCCATCATCAAAACGACTCGATGAGGTTCAAATCAAATTCAAACAAATATTTGCTTTGTTTGTTTTGCAGCAAACCTTATTTTTGCTATAAGACTAAATAAACAATAACAAATATTTTCATATAATAAAAATCTCATAGTAATAATATTCATATTAGATTTTTTCAAAATAAACATATTTCAATTATTTTAAAAAAAACTAAGTAGACTCAACTGAATATCATCTTAATTAATTCGAAATGAAGCTACTCTGTCTAAGATATATGAAACAAAGTAGAAGAGTAGAACATAAAGTTAATTACATGCAGGATATTAATTTAAATGTTCATAGTTCATACAAAAGTTTCTTACAAAGGAAGAAAATACTGTTCATTGCACAAAGAGAAGATTGCTTAAGTATTTTTTTATTCTATCTTTTTGTTTGTATTCTTATAAGAAGTCATGGAGAATGAGGTCAAGAGTAAATCAACTGTTTATAACTAAATATCTTGTTATTTTCAACTTCACGCTGTATCCCACATATAGCAGGGTAGGCACAGCTAACGTAGTGTTAAGACACTCCGTTCTCGATTTTAAGCATGATACCCGTGGCATAGAGTATTGAGTGGTCCGTCTGGTACCAAAAACTCAACGCCGAATTTTTGGTACCAGAGTTCTTAATATTTTATTTTTTTTGTAAAAAAATAAAATAATAGTAATAAATATAATAATTCATATCATCTAATCGAACTCTCAGCCGTCGCGTTACACGCTTGTACCACTGCGCTAATGTAACCTTTTTAACTTGGCGCCATCGTGGACTTGACTCTACAGATTTTCTGGCTGTAAGCACGTCGGTTTTGAATTCGATCTCCAATCGAATAAATGAATGTATTTAATTAACCGACTGCGTCGAAGCCTAATTTGAGGGTTATGTTTTTAGTGCGTTCGTATGTATTTGTTACCTTGTAACTGTTAAACTAGTGAACCCATTTTGATAAATGAGGCGTTAGATTAATCTTTAGGGCGCAGGTTACTAAATTAAGTAGAAAAGACGGAACAGAGTGCTCTTACACTAGTTTCCCTTTGCGTTGACGACGGCTTCATGAAATTTAAAAATAAATATATATAAAAAATAATCCTATATAAATTTTAATAACACTGTCTATGTTTAACAGCATTCTTCTTAATGTTGGTGTTCCAAAGCTTTTCCATCAAGACACAATTCTCTGGAGAACCGAGTCTATTAACTTGACGGTGCGAGAGAGACGGCTATATTCATCTGGTCTTTATAAGTTTTTATATGGCGGAATGAATATTTAAGTTTATATAGAGTTTTTAGATTTCAGTTCTTGGTGTAGTTCGAAATTGATATCGGTTGAAAAATCCAGCTTTGGAATGGTGGTTGTTTTTGTAGTTTCATGTATCTTATATGTACGATAGGGTAGGCAAAGTAAACTTAGTGTTAAGACACTCCACTCTCCACGCTATATCTTCTATTTCTATCCATTATTTCTATCCAACATGTGGCTATATGGGATGAGAGTAGACAAATTTCAACGCCCTGCTTTGCCTCGTTACACGAATGAAGACAAGAATATATTAAATAATTCATTCCCCCCGTGGGATACGTATTCACAACCGTCATGTTTACAGTCTCACGCTATGCCACTGCGTAAGGACGGGTTCCTGTATATATATTTTATATATAAAATCTGGCTGGATAACTTCCCGACAAGTCAAAGCAGGTTGTGTGCACCTGTCGTTCCGCTATTTTTGTTACCAATTGTACCGTCAGCATAATATAATATACTTAAATTATACAGTATAACTAAAAATGTAAATATAATAACAATTATAATCATATTGCAATAAAATTATATTGTACTAAATTTTTAAGATGTTCTATTTTTTTATTCCTGTTTTAATTATTTATGATATAATACAGATATTTGAAGTAACAATGTACTTAAACTACGTGGGCGTTGATAATGTGTTAAAGTTTACTTTAGCAGCTGTCAATATATTTCATTTAACTTCTATTGTTCTTTATAATTTTTATTTGATTTATGTATTTTTCTCATTGCGCCATGAAACGTAACAGTGGCAAATTATAATATCATAAATAGACTTTTTGTCATCTCAACAATAATATTTATATCAAAGTTTTACTTGCTGACCGTATCACATAAAATCTTTAAAGTATTGATTCTTTATAGCCACAGCTTACCGGCGGGAGTTGGATGCTTTATTATTTACAATAATTTATATAATGATATATGGTATAGTATGGGGTCATATTTAGTTTACTAAATTTTTTTCGTCCACATTTGGCACTCCAGTATTCTGTTTTTAGGTTTTTACTCGTTTTAGACAAATTGCATATTAATAAGTAGAACCAGCTGGTTAGCTTACCCCATTTACATTATTATTTAAGGTAGACAAAGGTATACATTAAAGTTAAGTAAAAAGAAAAATCAAAAATAAAATCTAAAAATCATTATTTTGGATTCCATGACCGATAAATAATTGATAAATGTCCCCAATTCTACTTTTTTCTATTATACTTTCCAAGTACAGACGGCGTTTAGTTTCTTTTTATGTATATATTGAGTAAGCATAGCAATAATATTAACAAATATCCTGTTTTCCAACTCCACTTGGTATGTGAAAGCCGATTGCCTGCGAACCTGACTCCAGTTCCAGTACAAGTGTCGTTGACAACTTGCGATACAAGTTTTTCTATGAGTGGTCTAGCGTGACTCGTGATATGTAAGATGTTATTGAGAAAAAACTTATTATTGCTAAGAAAAACTATAAATATGTATATGGTAATAAATTACAAAAAAATATTAGTATTTATTTTTTTATTTTTAGGCATTTCTTGCTTAAATTAGTCTGTCCTTTAAATATATTTACTAACGGCAGTTTTATTTTTCATATAATATAAGGATAGGCCCAAAGGATATAAAACAAATCAATCAATTTTTTATTTTCGTGGCAATTTATAGATTATGCTGGATAGAGGCGGAACTTAACGCCGTTTTGTTTCTAACTAGTCTAAGAAGATTAAATATTCTGAAAGAGCAGTTAGTTATCTCATGACTGGGAATCGAACTCACAACCATTACTTCTACAGACATTATTCCACGCTTACAATTTTACCCTATTCTCATTTAATAATAGTAAAATTTCAAATTAACCAAATCGTGCAAATAAAACATTAATGTACGGTTAAATTAGAACTTAAAAGTTAAAGTTAATCTACCTTTGACTATCTCCTAGTTATTTCGTTGCCTTCATAATGGTGATTGTAATAGTTTTATAGCTCAGTTAACTTTGCTAATAATCTTTTGTGGCTGGTGCATAGTAAATTGCATTTGCATGTTAGTCATGTAAAAAGATGAGTGGTTTTTTCAGCTTTTTAACGTTTTTTTTTTTTCAGGTAATAATATAGCATATTGGGAGTTCCCTTTTTTAAAATTATAGCCTTGTTGCCATATCGTAGACTAAATATATACTTATGTTTTAAGGATTGTCTAGTTTATAAAATTTTAAAGGGAATCATTTAAATAGCCAAGTCAAGTGTGAGTCGGACTTTTCGCTCAGGGTTTGAAGTGTAATTTATAAAAGCTGACAAGTTTAAGTTTTGCGGATGTATGCCCTTATTTTGTATGAAATAAATTACAAATACATATTTGTAATTATTTTTTTTCTGTGATATACTTATTAGTTCCATTTTTCGAAATGTTTCCTTGGACTGTAAGTTCTTGCCAAATATCATTATTCTAGATCCACGGAAACTACTGTGTAGATAGAACTACTAATCGATAGATTATATGGCGATTTTTTTTAAAAAATGCGATAAAACGATGCATAAACGGAAGTACCTTTCGAGAGTTGACTTTGGCTCAAAGGGACTACAAACTTTGATATCTGATATTAATTTCAACGTAAGACCACGTGATCTAAAAAAATAGGTTTTGACAGAAAGACAGACAGAGAGACAGACAGCAAACTTTGTTTTCATCATGCATGTGAGATGCTTTGCAACGATGATGCTGCTGATGCTTTGCTTGATCCTAGGAAACCCTAAAACATCATACCTTAAACAGAGTGTACCTTCAATAATTTTGTTATTTCTATAAAGAAAGATAGAAAGAAAAAACAATAATTACCAATATGGCATCAATATTATCTGCAAATATCAATTTTCTTAACATATTCATTCATTATAAGATAAAAGAAATATTTTCTTACACTACCAACGACTTAGTAGACTTAGAGTATATACGCGACTAACTAATGGGCGTAAGCGACCTAATTTTTAAGAAATAACTTTAAAACTTATATCTATGTAATAAAGTCTATTTTCCTTTAAACATTCTCATCGCGTGGCTGAATAGAAAACTATCATAGAAAGAAAACGTAACAATATTTTTTTGTTTAAGCGATTTTTGTACTTAGCGTGTTCGAAATACGATCTATAATTGCAAACATTAACTTTACACTAAATTATGTACTACGCCGTCGTTTTAACCCATCGCTTGTACCATTTTTGTTTAGGGCGCGTTAAACTTAACGGTGGAATGAAAAACCTGGTGGAGTTTCTTTCATAAATTCATTTTCATTTGTGACATGGACAAAATGAATTTAAACTGCGCGGAAATTGTCATAAATATATATTTTAGCTGAGTTTTTATTTTAAATGTAAAATATTTAAATGTTCGTTTTTTTTTTTAAATTATATACTCTGTTTTAGTGGTGCAAGGTTTATTGTTATGGAAGTTTTCATAATATTGTTTTGTGTAGCTTCACGCTACATTCCACAGCAGGATAGGCAGAAGGATTATAGTGTTGAGACACTCCGTTTCCTACTTCCGTGGAGTTCTCGAGGAGTTATTTCCTCAAGTGAGAGTCAAAACCATACTCTGTCGGGTTAATAGTCGAATGGTCACGACTGGCATTGGACAGTCTTAAATCCTTATTAAACTAATATATTAAAGTAATAATAAAAATAAATATAAATTGTTTTAAATTTACTTATTACTAAAACTTACTTAAATTAAATTGTTTTGAGCAATTACCTGAAAAGACAAAAAAAAACAGTATGATTAATATAACTAAAACATTTATATATAAATAAGTATTATATAAGTTTATTATATTTTCAAATCACACCAATAAAAACCCCAATACTGCTTAAAAATAATGACTAATTAGTTACTATACGGCATTTTCTTTAGTTGGAGCTTCACGCTTTTTCCCGCAAAGCAGCAAAGACAAAAGGAATATTGCATATTGAGTAGAGTCAACGTTGGATTTTATATAAAGCAGGTGAGGCAGAAGGAATCTGGGAACCAAGTTATAGACACGATGATGCCCTTAAGCCACGACTGGCCTCACCTTGTTAAATAAAAAAAAACTAAAATAGTTTATTTATTTAAGATTTAACGATAGAATAGGAATAAATATAACAGAGATCTTTTCTTAAACAACCTTCATTAAGAGTTTTTACACTTTAAATACAATATCTTTTTTAGTGGTTTAATATAGAAAATTGCTAAAGTTAATAAAATCTGTTTTCGAAGGATTAGAATAGATACCCTCTATAAATAATACAAAACCAAAACGTCCACTACGCCATAACGTTGTTTAATAACATGAAAATTATTATCACAGCAAGGCACTCTCTCAAATTGGTTTTTCAACGTTTAGTGCTAAAATGATAACATTTTTAACATGAATTTTGCATTAGCCTCTGATTTATTACATACAATAAAACAATATGAATATTGCACCCATGCATATTTCAGTAGTAGTAGCATAGGGTACGTTAATGGAACCTGGAAGTAACACACTTCGTCCCACACTTTCGGCCACTTTTCAGACATTGTGTTTTAAATGGCGGAACTCAACGCCGCGCTATATATGTGAAAGCGAGATAATGAAAGTAATTAATTACAAAAACATAAAGACAGTTCCGTTTAGATATAACTATTTTGAAATACAATTATACGAGTGAGGTCGTCGTAGTGCTGCGGCCAATGGTCCAACTATAAATGGTCGTGAATTTGAACCTTTCTCGTAGAAATGATTAATTTTCATTTCTTCGCACCGACAATATTTCGTAAGTTAGGCAGAACGTTCGCCTTAACACTAGGTTTCCCCTGCCTAACCTAATATATGCGGGAAACAGCGTGAAAGCAAAAAAAAACTATGGGTACCTACCATTTACAACTACCGAAATTCCTAAGAACAGACAGACATAAAGTGTAAGAGTAATGAGGGTGCAAATACATATATACGTCATGGAACCTCGTTACAGAATGGGGAAAACCTTTTTAAGATTCTGTCACGATAATTCAAGTAGGTACTTTTCAGTTGGCATCGCTCTGAAATTTCATGTTGGCCTTTTGTCTGATGATAGCTCGCTGTAGAGTGGAAGTATGTAAGGTTTTATGTGACGTGTTGTTTTACTGTTATTTTGTATTATAATTTAAGTTGTTTGGGCGGCGTTTAGTTCCGCGGCTCATGACGCAGTGTCTTGAAAATTAAATGAAGGGTGTATTAACAGTAAATTACTTCTATCTAATTTTTTATATAAAACAAAATAAGTCCAGTACATTCTGTTCTCTACTTTCCGCTCTAAGTTGAGATATTGCGTGCTTATAAAGTATGGTCTTTAGTACATAATATAGAGAAAGTTTTTTCAGTGAGGCCGTCGCGACGCAGGGGGTTGTAGGTTTGATTCCTACTCCGGTTAAAGAAATATTTAATATTTTCATTTCATTGCTCTGGTAACAAGGCAATGCAGCGTTAAGTTCCGCCACTCTAAAAACAAAGACATAAGTCAGTTGGTAGAAAATCTGACGAATCAATGTTGCAACACCACAATGATGTCAAATAAATTAAAATATTTCCTTAGTTTAAACAAAAAACCACACGATTTGTCTCACAAAACTGAATTTGTAAAGAATTCGTAACGAACGAATTGAGTTAAATAGTTTTTTTTGTCACCAAAAACCGCTATACACAGTTTTTAACTCACTTATTGCGTAAAAACACGTTTTTTCACTGTTAATAGACACGCGCCAAGTCTATTTTTGTTTAAACTTTTACGTAAACTAAAAGCAAAAACTACTTAGAAATTAAGTGGAAAATTGATAAATTGTCATTTTTTTGTTGGTTTAAATCCAGTAATTACCATTTAATTGTATCTAATTCGATTAGCTTCATTAAATTATATTTTGCTAGCACTTTGTACCAAAATGTTAAAATCAACATTTTAGTTTTACTGTATCTAAATTGTACTGATTTGTAAGGTTATAGTAAAACCAGTAGTAGGCAAACAGAAATTAGTATCAAAACACTTCATTCTCCTCTCTCCGCCGGAACTGTAGACACTACTAGTTAAGTAGATAAATTCAATGTCTAACTTTATCTTCTTAGAGCAGAGAAATAAAAAAAACTAATTCATATGAAAATCATTGAAATTGAATCTACAACTGTAGCGTTTAGAATCTTATGCTTGCATCCCTGCGCCACAAGATGTTTCTAATATATATTTTTTTTTAATTTAAAAAAATATATAGAAAAACCAGTCACTACTTACTCTCTACTTCATAAAAGCTACCATTAATACTAAAAACTCTACATAAAAACCTAAGCAACAAAATGAAGTTGTAAAACAATTATGACAAAACCATTTAGGTTTATTACACCGAAACAAACGATAAAATTGATTTCTCGACCGGCAAAAAATATTTGGATCGTAAATTATATTACTTCATACACTTACATACATACATACATACATACATACATACACTCTACATACAATATTTTGTATTTTATAACAGAATGGGCCATTACTCTTTTATACTGCCGATAAATGTCGAATTTTTCCTTGAAACTATCAGTTGAGATAAAAAACATATATAGATTTTATGTACAGACCCCCCAATAAATAAGTCGAACGTAAAATGGCGCCCACAAGAATATATAGCGGTGTTAGTCGTTTTAGTAAGAGGTCCGTTGTGGTACAGTTGCCAGAATGCCTGACTAAGGGAGTTCAGTATGGGTTTGAGTTTGAGTTTTTTAGCTTCAAGATGTATCCCGTACATAGTAGGGTAGATACTAAGTCTCCGTGAAAACACTTCCGTTCCCAATGTTCAAATTATAAATTTATTAATTTTAATGGCATTTCACTGTAGTTAAAAAAAATTTCACTATACAATCAATATTCTTTAAAATAAATAAAAATAATAACTAAAAAAAATGTTACTCTAAAAATTTCATTAAATCTGCTATGCAATAGTTAATAATCTAAAATAAGCTTTTAGATTATTAAGCTTTTCTCACTATGACAATATATGCAGAAGAAATCTAGTGTTTAGAAACTCCATATTTCACTTTCTAGCCGTTTCTTTAAGATATTACGTATTGAATGGCGGAGCTTAACGCAACGGAACAACGGAGAAAATGAAAACAATCATTGCCTCACTGAAGAACACATCGAAATCTTCGCTTACTCACTGTGCTACTACAGATTTTATCAAGATTTCTATACAAAAAAATATAATATTATTATATCAAAAGTATAAAGATATATTCTGAAGAGAAAAGTCCTGAAAATCCGGCTTTCTCTACCATTTGTAGAGACACGTATAAAAAATCAAACGAAAACATTCATTGAAATAGACTGTACAGAACTAAGTGCTAACGAACTTGCTATACAGCGATACACGCGCTACAGGCGTTGTAGGCTTTGGAAAGAAAAAATACGGTATTTGTAGGAAGGAGGAAATTGTGATAGACTTCTTTTGATTTGGGCTTAGGTTCGAATTTGGGTTTTTGTTGGTTGATTTTCTCAACTATGAGCGGATTTCGGCGTTAAGCTAAGCCTGATATATCTACTCGAAAGATAGGCAAGGATGTGAAATAAAATATTTTTTTAACTATTACAATTATAGATTTAAAGGTGCAGGGGGCATAAACACGATGGCTATGGGTTCGATTCACACTTGAGGGAATGAAAAATTTACCATTTTAATTTCCTTGCTCTGGTAAGCAGATAAAGCAGGGAATTGATTTCCGCCACTCAACACGCAATGCATCAGAAAGGAATATTTTAGCACTAGGTTCCCAGGTTCCCTCTGCCTACCCTAGTAATTTATAGAAATATGTATAAACAAAATACTGAAATGGGAAAGCCTTGTATGACTCATGCAAACTTAGCATCGCACCAACAATTTTAAAAGTAGAACATTAGTAAAGTTCGTGAATCACTTTAATTCCCCATAAATTTGGAAGGCGTTGACTGTTACAAATCATACTCGCTATCTTTACTTGTATTTAAAATTAATCTACTTGTTGATAACGATTAATCATTTTGTTTCACTTTTTTGTAATGCGAGCTTAGAAATAGTTTTTAATTTGTTGTTCAATAAATATTCACGGCGTTGAGTTCCGATCTTAACACTCAATGACTCAAATGAAAAACGAAGCTTGCTGACACTAGATTATCTCTGACTATTTATAATTTTCTCCGCCTACCCTACTTTGCAGGATATAGTTGGAAACTTTACAATACACTATAGTAACTATAATATTATTTTCAAATACCTTTTCACCAAAAATAATAAGCCGCGAGAAATTACCCTATTTACCTATTATAGTATACATTTAGAAGGAAAATTTATGAAATTATTATAGTATTGTTCAAACAATTATATCTAAACAATGGCCGTTTTGAGGTTAATTTTATATGGAAATGTACAATGTACCACGTAATTGGGTAATTTAGTTTTGTTTAATATGACTATTTTAATAGGTCTAATAGGGTAAACTTCAATTGATATTTATCTATTCATTATAGCGAATGTTAGTCTTATTAGAGAGGAGCTAGTGTTAACACACTCCTTTTTTCCATTTTTTGCAGAATTCTCAAGACATTGCGTGTTTAGTGGTGGAACTTAATGATATTTTTTAGGGTTTTTTATTTAAGTTGTAACTACAGACTGTTTGTACTTTTTATTAACTTTTATTTTTGTCTGCTATTTGACTAGGTTTAGAACTACATATATCCCTAGGTTACAGAATTCAAATATTTGGATTATATTTTTCAGATAATTTAATTTTATTTATATAACAACTATAATTGTATAACATAATGTTATGTCACTCTGTTCTCTATTCAATGTTTAATAATATTTAGATATTTTGCGTACTGAGTAGCAAAATCGAACACTAAACTATTGGGAATCCATTGTACTACCAACGCATTTACACCTCCACTCCAATATTGAAAATACAATATACAACCAAAAAAAAGCCATGAAACAGTTTTCATACAATTTCTTTAAACGTGAGAAATTATTAAGCTTTCACTTAGTTATTATAATTTTTTATTACCTGCTTGTGGTAACAATGTAGCTTAACTATACCTTTAGTTGGCATATTAGGTAAAAGCCACAACAGTTAGTTTTATTTATAAAACTTGTTCATTACACGTATTTGGGTTGCGGGATTGCACAATGTACAGTACGGTCGACGAGTCGTGGACGCTGTAAACTTTAGAATTTTTTTTACTTCTGATTAGTTGCTTCCTGAATAGACAATACGCTAAAGTTTAGGAAACCTAACTTCAGGACGGCCATGACTTATTGAACGTACTTTAAGCTACAGTTTTAGGCAGCAAAACAGAAAAAATAAAGTTTTTTTCCAATTTTAGTTTCAATTTAGTATGGGAAATGTAGTGCAGTGGTAGTTATGGTAATTAATGAGTGGGTAGTAAGTTCATGTTCTTAGCTTGACTCAGTATCCCTCATATAGCAGGATAGGCAGAGGGAACCTAGACTTAAGACAGTTCGTTTCCCTACGAAGCTGGGAAAAAAGTATGTTTATATTCTCCATATATACTTATACGAATAAGTTGACTTAAAAGAACTACCAACTTAAAAATACGTTTAACCACTAAGTTTAAATGGCACTTTTAGCATCACAAAATGAATACGCCCACACTTTAAAGGTATTCAGGCGTGGGCGGACGAGGCACAAATAAGATGACCGAGTTTCTTCTTTCTAAGCTGTGCCAACTTACTAACAGCCAATGTTATTGGGCCAAAGTGTAAAATAATATTTTTTGCATAGCTACGTAGGCAGAGGGAACCTGGGAACCTAGTGCTAAGACTAAAATTGACGATGATTTTTAACAATACATATAAGTCTATATCTTTGGAATACATGGTCAGCTTAGAACATAAAAAAATATATATATATATACTAGCGGAATTCTAATAAACCACGAAACGTGTTCATTGAAATATTTTTAAGAGTCTAAATTTCAAATTTTATAAAAATCGGTGCCGATTTAAATTTTTTCCATACAAACTTTGAACCCTTATTTCGCCCCTTTAGGGTTAAAGTTTTTCAAAATCCCTTCTTAGTGGATGTCCAGATTACGAAAGTAAATATCTGTCTAATTTTCACGTCTTACCTCAGTCAGTGAGGACAATCCTCTTATATATATAGATAAGTAATTTATAATTTCAGATGAAGCCACAGTTTTATTACTACCCACTTTTTTCAAGTTTATGGGTTCCTACATTTCCATTTATTTTATATCTACTACCTTTATCGTCCCCTGGGTTAAAACATTTGTAGTACCAACTCTGGCCGAGGCCACCACGGATTATTTCGAAACGATTAACGTGATGCAATATATACCTACGAGTATATATCTTTTAGAATTTTTTCAATATATATTAGTAATTCCTGAGATAAGCGCGTTTAACCAAATAAACTCTTTAATTTTATAATATTAGGTATAGAAGTATAGGATAACAGCACAAAGTTGACGATAGAGTTGGCTAACTTGGTTCAAAGTGGTAGAAAATGAGAATATAAAAATGTGTAAAGGTTGTGGTGGCATTCATTTTTCACCGAGAGACATTTTACTTACGTGTATATTTTAATATCATGATTCACATTTTAGTTTAAATATAGCTTTATGTAGGTGTCATTATTAATTATCATAGACTTGTATGTAGGCGGTAGTCAATTTGATCTCGTGTACCAATTTATGGAATTAGCAAATAATATGGAATTGTATAAATCAGAATTTTGCTTTGTCAATATAATGAAAATTGATTTCTATAGATAATTGAATAGTATTATATATAGAAACTTTTTAATTATAACGTGAATGGCGTAAATTTTTTTTCATTTTTATATTAATTAAAAATATATTTTTAACAACCTTGACCACAGCTCAGTTATACATCCACCTTTCATGAACTTTTTCATCTTCCATTCGTTAAGAAATGAAAAAAAAATCATTAAGGCAATTAACTTCTCCACTTTCCGCTGATTTTAAGAGATATTTTTGTAATATTGCCAAAAAGACTAAACAAAATTCGAACCAAAGACTATCAAAACTTATATTATTCAACTCAACAACCCCAAAAGGGTACATTTGCATAACGTTCACCATAAAACGTAGAACAATAACATTACATTACCTACGAAATATAAGTACATATATAGTAAGACATATAGAGCCGCATACGGAATGTATTAACATCCACATTCCCTGAAGCACTCTGGCGGAATAAGCCCTCCTGAAAGGTATACCAGCCAACATGTAATTTTCTTCCTACGGCCATTAATTATTTGTTAATTAGATCCTATGAAAATAATAATAATATTCATATTATATGTATAGATATAATATGAATGTTTAGTTAGTTGAAAATAGAAATGAAATATTTAATATTTTCTTTTCTTCGCTATCGTAAGGAGATAATTCGCAGCGTTAAGTTCTGCTACTCAGCACGCAATGCCTTGAAAATAGGCCGGAAAGTGGGAATGGTGACTTAATGGGAACGGAGTGCGTTACTACTAGGTTCTCAGATTTCCTCTGCCTTCACCCTTCTATTAGCGTGATATAGTGTGAAGCTAAAGAACAAAGAAAAGAAATAATTACACATTATAAGAGAAACTTAAAAAAAAATTACTTAACAACGTACCCCTTTAAAAATTCATACCCACGATCCCAAAATGAAAAAGTACATATTATATCATCAAAAAGCAACGAAGCCACTGCGATATACACAAAAAAGCACTTAATGCAATTTACATTACAATATAACGATATAAAATATTACTTATATTTTCCTTAGAACTTCAGTCGCTAAGAGTATTGCCAATACTTCAGAGTTTACAGAAACTTTAAAAACTCTAAGCGTAGAACTATAAATAAGAATTGAATACATTTTCCATTTATAACAAAATTGATTTGTTCAATATTATAAAGTACAATTTTATGTTTTGAGGTCAGTCGAGGCGTAGAGTCACAAACATGGGTTAGTAAAAGCAGGTTGTGAGTTCGATTTCCATTCGGAGTAGTAAATTATTTATATATTTTCATTTCCTCGCTCTGGGAACGAACAAATCGCGGCGTTAGGTTCCGCCTTATAACACGCTTTGACTCCAGAGTTTTTTAATGGGTACTTCATACAAAAAAATCTCCTGAATGGGAGTTGAACTCACAAACATTGCATTTGCACAGTACAAACATATAAAACGTCGATTTCCATTTATTTCTTACAAGTAAACAAGATTCAGCAATACGGTTCGTGTTTTAAATGCGATTCGAAATCCGCCAATCCTATTACTTAAAATATTAAGAGGGTCACTTTATGTTCCCATATCATAACAATATCATTTTATATGACATCGACTATAGACAGATAGGGGGAAAGAAAAGGAAAAAATGTGTTTTTCTATCAATAATTTATTGTTATGAAAATTTACATTATGATAAGAAGCTTTAGGGTAAATATTATTAAGTTTGTGTTAAGTGACCAGCAATCTAGTTATGTATCGAATAGAGTTCAATCGACAATAACTCAGGAAGTAAGTAAGCATAACTTGCACCTATAATATATGCGAAAAACGGAGAACGAAGTGTTTTAACACTCCCATTGCCTGCATACGACATTGAATGCGCTATACAAATAATAAAATAAAAACAACGTTATAACTATCGAAAATATAATTAAAAATATTATGAATACCGGAATTTCTCATTAACCTGTTATATAAAATCTGAATAAACTATACGGATAATTGCTAACAATCCCGGCCCCTCGTATGGAAACACAATATGGAGTTGCTATTTACGTTGTTAATTTTAAATTACGAGAACTTCTATATAATAGATAGATAGGTTCGTATACAATATATACAACGTTATATGTGTATGAAAGTATGAGAAAGCTCGAATTATCAAGTAGTTTTGCTGTTTCGTTTTTGTTTCCCGCTGTATCCCGCATATTGTAGAGTAGGTTGAGGGATTTAGTGTTCAGGTACTCCATTTCACCCATCTTTCATACCAATTATTGAAACATGGTGTGTTAAGTACTGGAAGTCTATGCTACGCTTAATTTTGTAACTAGAGCTAGGAATAATATTTTTACACTCATTCAGGAGAATAATAATAATTCATTGCTCGGAGTGGAAATCGAACTCACACCCGCCGCCTTTACAGATACATGTTATCCCACTTGTCACGATTCAAGCTATTTAAATTAATTCGTGTTATTTACTTTAATAATATAAAAAAATAGCTAAATCATTTTATCATCCTTTACAATAAAAAATATAAACAACTTTCTTTCTTTAAATAATTAAATAACGTATCTAAGTACAAAAAAAACCACATATTAAACATATAATTTAAAAAATATCATGCAAAATTATAATATAATGTGAAAATTTTTCATATTTACACAAAAAATAACTTCCAGGTTGCTTACTCGGGTGGCCTTGGGCGTACAAAATAAACAAAGGTTGCCGCACACCTGTTGGTCAATTATCCCAGGCTTGATCCCTAACTCCCTACAACTTTTTAATACCTTACTAATGGTGCGAGTCGATTGTTTTTTGGTTGACAATTGTTGAATGTGATATGAAAAATATGTTTATGCTTTTTCAGTATAAGAAAGTCGGTAAAAATGAGACATTTCGTTTTCTAATCTTAACCGATTTTCAGTGACGTTCCTTATTAAGTTAAAGAACCTAAAGCCTTGTCTTTACAGTAAGATAATATTATAATGTTTCGTATATATTTGTATTTTAATAGGTTTATTTATATATCTCTTGAATGAGTACGAAATTCCGGTTCTCCGTTCTCCACTTTCTCTATTGAGTTAAAATTAGACGTTGATCTAATATGGCTAAGGTATTATTGTTAAAATGTTTAATTCAAAAGAGATAAAAAAGCTTAAAAGCTGTGTTAAAGCTTAAAAAGTTTTTATCGTTTAACAGGAAGAAGATAAGAGAACCTACTCTCAAAACACACTATACACCACCATATTACGTAATGGAGCTTAACGCCGCGATCCTAAAGCTATGTAAAAAAAACAATCTTCGACGAATCCGACGAAAGAATATCCAAACGAACATGAGAACTGTTCGAGTAGCGTTAGTACCACATCAAAGGCGTGTTTTTGTCGGCTCCAGATCATTCCTCGTTATTTTTATTGTAAAAGTTCTCAGGTAACAACGCCGTGGCTTCATTCACAGGGCGTCAAGTGTCTTTCTGTAAGGTTTTATATATATATATATATATATATATATATATATAGTCAGATATACGCTATAGTGGCATAGTGGTTGGATTGGCTGTTGACGTGGTGGCTATGGATTTGAATTTGACTTCAATGTTTTTATTTTCACTAGTCTGGTTCAGGTTCCATAAATAGTGGTACAATTTTGACGTTATTCTTGCTTCTGCTTTTGCTTTAGCTTCACGCTGTGTCCTGCACATAGCAAAGTAAGTAAAGGGAACCCAGGAACAGGTAAGGACATTCCATTCCCATTTAGACACTTCAGTTGCTCACTTTTCGCCGAGTTCTTGAGGCATTTTTAGGTTCAGTTTTTAGCCTCGAACCTCATTTATAATTGAAGTTACCCAGTTTTTAATATTAAGACACTATATTCCCTACATTCTATTCAATTTTCGAGATATTGTGCGTAGATCAGCAAAACTTGAACTGCATTTGAATATAAATAGCCCATTCCCCCGAATGGAATCGAACGCACAATAGAAATAAACACAATAACAGAAATAAACTTTTTTTAATATCATTATATAAAAGGAGGAAGCAATAACATCGCAAATAAGGAACTATAAATCAATACAGTAGCGTTTTGTTCTAACCCATTGTTTTAACTAGAGCGAAGCTTGCTTAGAAGCTTATCACTACACTCGTATAAACGACTTCGTGAAATGCAACTAGTACTTATCGGGCCCATTATTTACTACGAACGGTTTAATCTTTTATATTTAAAATATAATAAGAATAGGGTAAATAAATTATTTTTTTATATTTGAATGGGGTGGTTGGGGGTTCGAATCATATTGGAATATTTACTTAATAATAGATGAAGGTTTAAGGTTTTTTTTGACAATTTGTTATTGAGAACTTTCTCTATAAAAGATTTTAGATTTAAGTATGCACATACAGACAAGTGTCAGAACACTGTTATCCACTTTATATCTGATTTAAAATAAAAAGAATCCATTTCCCTACAACAAAAAAAAATTTACATATATTTACTTGAAAAATTATATATAAAATCTATACTAAACACAGTATAAAATTATTAAATTAATAATTTAATAAGCGCTCTGGCTCGATAACGTTAATCGCTAGCGATGTCAAAATGTAAAAATATATCCTATTCCCCTTGACATATTTGCTCTGTTATGATAAGCATTTTGTTATTAATTATTTTAAACGCGAACGAAAAATTTATTAAATTGTGCCATAAAGATACATTGTCCCGCCCTACTATTGCATTATTTCTTTATTATTATTTTAGTTCTACTCTATATGTAGGATACATCTAGCAAGGTAGGCAAAAGGAAGCTGGAATTATAGTGTCATAACATGCCGTTTCCTTTGAGAAATCCGTTCACTTCTTTCCGCTGAGTGGTAGAACTCGACGCGCTTTTACATTGATACCAGAGATAAGTTATAAAAATATTATTAAATAATAATAATTCATTTACGGGTGGAAACCGAACAAAATTAAAAAACATCGCAATACAGGCAGACGTTAAATTTCGAGAAATATTTTCTTAGTGTTCCCCAAAACCCTTTTACCCCCCCTATACGCTAAATTTCAACTTTATAAGTCTGTACTTATGACTTCACTTAACTAAACTACTGGTAGTTTCGTCTGTACGTTGTCTGTCAGTCACTCAGTAACGGAAGAGTTTTATATTATGAAATAAGGTTAATGTTATGGAATGGGGAAGTAATACTTTTTATTAATATTATATGTTTTATGTATATTTTAAGTTTACGCTTTTTATTTTAACGTTTATTTGTACGTTTCCTTCATTTTAATGGACACTAAATTTTGAGTATTAAACGTCGCGCTTTATCTAGCCAGGCCAGATGATGTGAAAATATTTTTAAATGTTAACATTGCAACGATTAATAATCGAATCCACCACCATCGCGAGTATCGTTAAGATTTCTCAACTGCTCTAATTTATAAGTGTTACGTATAGATATTAAAAACATATTATAAATGTAAACTCACATCCAGTGATGTTACGTGGTTTTGAAATTTTATTTAGAATTTCAATAAGCTGATTTATTATTTACTTATTCCGATACTGCAACTGACAGATGGGTAGTATAATGTATTTTTACCATATCGATGTAAATAAGGAAATTATTAATGGTTTACAGAATTTGGCATACCTATCGCTATTATCCATATTTCTATACTAATAATATAAAAGTACAAAGTAATATTAGGAACTACTGGTTCAATTTGAAAAAAAAATCAATTAACCATTCGTTGAAGATGGCGATGGACTATATTAATATGTAAAACGAGACCCTATTACTAAGACTCCACCATCCATCCATCTGTCTGTCTGTCTGTCATCAGGCCGCATCTCGTGTACCGTTATTGTTTGACAGTTGAAATTTTCACAGATGATGAATTTCTGTTCTCACTCTCCTTATATTCTCCATATTTAATCGTTAATTATTAGAAAATATAGTTTTTTTCCGCATTCTCCGTAAAATTTATGCAGAATAATTGCTCTCATATAATAAACGCAATTAAATTAGATTGAAGTCTCTCATGAAGGTATTAATTTGTATTAAAAGCATATTAAATTGTACCCATTAAGCTATTAAAGGCAAAGGTAGCTTGTCTCATGTAGATGAGTTCAATATCCAATTATGTTTTATAACCGTAAAGTGTGTGTTTTTATATTTTTTTAAAACAGAACAAGCTTTATAAGTAGTGTTATTATTGAATTTTATTTAGCATTGAAATTGAATTGAGATAATATAATCAGCATAATTATATGTAGGGAAACTACACTTTAAATAAATAATTAAATATTATTTTAGCACACTTGTTATATGACGAATTAGTCTACTAATCTTTTTAGTTAGAAGAAACGGCGTTGAATTCCACGAATGGTCATAAAATAAGCAATGAAAATTGCGAAATATAGCATATAATTTAAGTACAATATAATTTTTAAAAACTTTTTTACAATAAATGCATGAAAATTCTACAAAAACAACTTCGAAATCTAAAATTGCTTAAAAGCTTACGCTTTACGTAAGCGTAAAAGTAAAGCGAGTGACTATGAAAACAACGAGCTTAGGTTCGATTTCCAGTCGAGGCTATTGATCATTTTCATTGTCTCACTCTGGTTACAGTACAAAATATATCTAAATAATTGGACGAGAAGGAAACAGTGTCTTAACTCAAGATTCCCTCTACCTAAACTGCTATAGATAAGATAACCAATTAATAAAAAAATATCACAAAAGAAAATCCAAAGAAAACCCAACGCCTAGGTCCAACTCCACTCAACCACGTCCAAACCATATGTCGTGAAAACTCCTGTTATTCGCAATATAATAAAACAATACAGTATTGTAATAGTATCACGTAACCGAGAAAACATTTTGATCCAGTTTTTTTCTGATAGCTAAACCTTTTTTCTGATAGTAAATCTTCGGGCCTGTACCGTAATGTCAAAAGGCGTGCGCCTGTTTCATATATTATCTATGTTTTTGGACATGTTTATTTCTATGAAGGGAATGGACGGGAGTGATTTGGGCTATTTTTTTTTGTCTTAATTTTTTTCCGTCAACGCGACGGTTGTGGATTTGATTCCGATTTGTGAGATTGAAATATTTACTATTTTAATTATCTCGCTCTTGTAGCGGGAACGGAAGTGCCTAAATGGAAAAGGAGCATCTTAACACTAGGTTCCCAGATCCCCTTTGCCTACACAGCTAAAAAAAAAATAATAATGGCAGGGCAACCTAGAGACATCTCCTCCCATCATTATTCCATTCATTATCAGTAACTTATAAACTCAGTTAAAAAGCACACGCATTTAATCAAAAAGTTCACGCTTTCATCTCTGTTGAAGTAAAAAGTAGTAAAGGTATTTGATTATCGACAAAACTAACTAACCTTGTCGAGCTTTTAAGTTTAAAAATAAAACGGAATCCAAAATTAAGGCGGAACCGACACGGAACTTAACTTAGCTTTTTGTATGGTTATAATGTGTTATTAAGTACAGAAGTTGTATAGACTAATATTTTATATCGATTTTACTTATTTTTAACTTTACGTTGTGTCCCACATATTATAGAAATAGATATGAATACAAATAATCATCAATGAAAAATAATTTAAAAAAATTATGGGGCTGTAGAGAGTATGTGGTTTGAATTTTAACTCGATATCTTCAAACGTTCCTGAGATAAAGTCTCTTTACAGACAGACAGACAAACGGACGGACAACAAACTGATCTTGTAGGGTTTTTTTTTTCTTTAAAAGAAAGGCACGGGACCCTAATACATAACAAGAAATTTTGTTTAACAAAGAATGGATAGTTCACGTTTACACTCAGACAAATGGTCACTGGTCCAAATTGAGATTTTTATTAGGAAAAATAAGTATAACAACATATACTACT
The DNA here is from genome assembly GCF_056956725.1 of Heliconius melpomene rosina. Classification (NCBI taxonomy): domain Eukaryota; kingdom Metazoa; phylum Arthropoda; class Insecta; order Lepidoptera; family Nymphalidae; genus Heliconius; species Heliconius melpomene. The sequence goes on along the minus strand of NC_140389.1, from coordinate 2,963,162 downwards.
TACTTAATTTACTTTCGCATACTTATTCTAATTTCAAATAAATAGTAAATATTTTATACCTATGTATTTTTGAAAGAAAGTAAGCTTTTAGTAGTAAATTTAATACAAGAAAAAAATATTTAAATAAACATCATAATATATTTAAAAAAAATATAAACAATTATAAAAAAATCAAATAGTACTCTATACTATACAATAGTTAAATATCAAACTGGCACAATTCTGAAAAGCTGACAATATAAAGAAAGTAATTTGCGCCAAACAAAGCATAGAAATAAATACCTTTGGCTCGTTTGCTATCTATTTTAAACCATCTCTTATACAGGTGGTTGTAGGTTAAACTAACGGTAATAAAACAATGAAAACATAATATAATCAATAAGATATACTATTTTGAGACAGTGTTTAATGGCGGAGCTTAACGCCGCGTTCTCCACCATAGTCTAAGTAGAAATCATCGCATTTATTCACACGCTTCCACTTTAAAAATAACAACACTTATCTATTAAATCGACAATCTTAATAATTTATTATAATTATTATTAATAACTCGTTTCGTAACCGTTAGCCGCAGATATCGAGTTCAAATTAACTCGATCATAAAAGTTGTTTCATAGTCAAAAATTAGTTTACTATTCAAATGGAGATTTTATAATAGTAGAACTTAAATTGATTATTACTATCCAATTTCATACTAATTTTGTTAATATCTGTAATTCATTAATAACATTTGATTAAAGTTATTATGGAAATTAAAATTTTTGTTGTTTTAATAATTGTGCTTATGATATTATAACAATACAACAATTATTATTAACCTAAATATTTTGGAAAATATTGGAAATTTTTCTCTGAAAATTAAAGTTCTTTAATTAAAAAAACGCCATACAATAATATACCAAAAAGTTATAATATAATGAAATTTTCACACAGTACTGAAATTTAGTAATAACAAAGCACTACATATAACTGAAAAAAGCTCACTTACCTCAAACAAAAAACATCCATTCATTTACTGTACATACATTCGTATGTCAAAAAAAACAAAACCGAAAAAAAAAAACTCTCCTCAACCAACAAGTCACTATAAATCCCACATTGAATCACTATTTTCCTTTTATTTTATACACAATATTTTTGACAGTTCCACAGATCGTGTTATCAAACGTAGGTGAGTGATAAGATAGCGTTATCACGTGTTACCCGCTTGGCGCCCGGACCGTGACTGAGGGTGTATAGTGGATGCCCCGGCCAATGCTGCATAGATTGCTTAATGTAGAAATGGCGTGGAAAATGTGATGTACAGCTCGTCTTTGTGAATTTTGCAGGTTTTCCCCTATGGTCTTAGGTATGGAATTTTGTGTCAGAGCACTCCTTTTCTCATTTTTCAAATTAATTTCCGAGATATTTTGTGTTGAAGTGCGATATGAAAATAAATTAAATACAACCACTCCCCCGGATGGGGTTCCATCCTGCAACCGTCGCGTTTGCAGTAAGAGAATTGTTTCTTTATTAAATTTAAGCTATTTTAATACGATCTTTTTGAAATCATAATATTTTTTTGTTCAAATCACCATTGTGTATGAGATTTAGTAAAGTATGAAATTTTGTATATTTGTTTGTTATTTAATTAGAAATATTATATGTGTATCGTTTGCTGCTAATATTACTAAGTTAACACTAATAAAAATATCTTTCTAAAATTAAGAAGGCAAAAACAGAGTGTCTTTCTAGAGTGAAGGGTAGAGACCCTTCACAGAAAGTCGAGCCTACTACTAAATAAGAAAAAAACATTTAAAAAACCACCACACACCCATATTATAATTTTCGTAGCCAAGCAAACAAATTAACCATCTATCATACAAAATAATCTATGACTCGACAGCGACCTTAATCTGAAATCCCTTTTCTACTCGGGCCTCTCATTATTGATCTCTTTCACTCCTTACCACCGGTGCAAGTATTCGCCTCTCGCTCGTTCTATATGGGATTTTGTATGGCTATCCCTGTCACACGCCACTGCAGAGCGAAAACAAGGTATAGGTGATATTAGATTTTTTTTTTCTATATTAGCTACAGAGTATGTGTTGTTTTTATAAATTATTGTCTTATCTGTTTTTTTTTTAATTTTCTTTGTAAAATGGCGGTTGTAAGTACAATTTTTAAAGTAAATTTTAATATTTTTAATAGTTTATACGTAGTATTTTTTTATTGCAGGGGCAAATAAGTCAAAGGACTACCTCAGGGGATTGTTTGTGGATGCGTTGCAGGCCGTCAGAGTGAAGGTTTTGTCACTTTATTCAGGATTAAAAATGTCAAAATGTTGTGTTCTTGTGTAAATTAAAATTAGTTTATTTTTAAACTTTTGTTTTAAATTGTAAATATATAGTTTTTTTTTAATTCTAAAATGTATCTTATATCTTAGACAAAGTATTTTGTTTTAAAGCGTTTTTATCTTTACGAAGTGCGACAGTGAGGTCCCTTCTCAGAGTATGATTGACTCAGAAGGTGGAGAATGGAGTGTATTCTCCACTTGCACCTAAATTAAAAATTTTTAGTAACCAATATAAAAAACAAATATATTTTAAAAAGCTTCATGTTATATCCTACAGACCGCACCCTAGACAGAAAGAACCAAGTGCTAAAACACTCCGCACTTTCCAAGCCCACCCAATTTTCGAACCAGTGCTTGTTGAGCAGGGTACTCCATGCCACTCATTGTCTTGCCACTGCCAGCCACTGCGCCACGATGGCCTCTATATTTGTTATTGAAGTTTAACATTTTACCTTTTTATCTCTACATGCCCCTATATTATTCTCTTTTTCTTTAATCTTTATCATTTTAGATATAAAATGTTTTTACTAAAATATTCCTTGTTATTATAACAAATTGGTCTTAGGTAGGTTGTTACGGAATTTTTGAAGAATGTCATTAAATATTTATTTTGTACACAATACATAATATACGTTAGTAAATTATGAGTTTCGTTGAATTGTAGTTGGCTTATGTTAGCTTAGGAATTTGGTTCTATTGCTAAATTTATATTTATGTATTTAAAAATTTAAAAAAATCGCTTTCCCTTTGTGTCCCGCACACAACAGGGTAGCCGGAGGTAACTAGTGTTAAGACACTCCGTTCCCCACTTTCCGCCGAATTCTGGAGGCATTGCGAGCTGAATGGCGTAACTCAACGCCGTTTTTTTGCCTCCAGACACCAGAGTGAAGAAATGAAAATAAAAATTGAAATAAATATTTTTGGAGATAATACGAACTCACAACCACCGTAATAACAGCCGCACGCTTTCCTCAGAATAATCAGTGAAATTAATTCATCCTATAAACATTAAGAAAATGAATATTATTAAAGAGTTGAAATATATAATAAAGTAACAACAATAAACGTAGCGGGTGGTTGATTTAATAAAATATTATACACGTTAAAGGTTGCCTTACACTAATTTTCTTTTGACATTTATTTTTCTACTTAAGCGTGTGGTATTTTGTTTTATATTTATTTACGTTTCTTTTGCATATATTACAGGAAATATTTTTATATCAAAAGAACCTTTAAGTTTACCCGACTGCGACGAAGTTCAAAATTAAGATAAGAAAAAAGAATAGAAGTATAGAAGTCAGTCGTGGTACAGGGGTACCACTGTAAACGTTTGTGGGTTCCATTCGATAGAGTGTTATGCTGAAAAAATTATTAGCTTCACGCTTTATCCTGTATATAGCAGAGTAGGCAGAGTTAACTTAGAGATGAGATAAACGAATATACTAGAACAGTAAAGAATATAGTGCTCTATCACTACTTAATAGCAACAAGGCTAGTTAACCTCGTTAGAGATCCGTTCAGATTACCCTTTATATTTTAGGGTCTGACGTAACTCTATTAGGATGTAGATTATAGAACAAAGGCATTCTTTATCCGCCCACATATTGACGTATTATGTGATGCTAAAAGGTTATTTTAGCTTCATTAGAATGTCTGTGTTTATATAAAATTTGTGAGAAAATTTAGTTTTAGTTAGTTTTAGTCAAAATTTTAATATATTATTTTAAGCCAGTCAGTGTAGTTAACCCCTTACCCCCACCAGCATATGACTTGCGACAGGTTGTAGGTTTGATTCTCACTCGAAGAAATTGAATATTTAATATTTTCATAAAATCGCGGCGTTGAGTCCTGCCACTTAATGTCCATTTAATAGTAGCACTATTAAAAAATATTAGTATATAAATATTTCATTTATATTTAAAAAAAACTTAATAATTTATACATAATATTGTTACATTTATTTTTTTGTGTGTGAAGACAATTACTTCTCCACATTCCGTCACTTTGATACTTTATGTTTAGATTCAAGTTAGCTTAGTAGCAGATTTCAACGCTATTTCTTTTGTTTCCCCGAAAAAAGTAAAAAGGTAATTAAATCCCCCGAATGAAAATCGAATCCAGAACCTTTACTATAACAACCACTGTCCAACTGCACTGCGATTAAACTTGTGTTCTTTAGTTATTGTTTTGATATTGTCAGTGTAAACTAAGCTATGTGAGAATTCTGTTTGTGGGGTTAGTGTTGTTTAATTAATATGGTGAATGTTCATTTATGCTACAATATATCTATCTGTCTTTTACTTTGTACTGTAATTATTATTGTAAGTGTAATTGTTTAAATTTATATGTAACTTTTTTAGAAAGGCAGAACTCAACGCTGCGTTTTGCCACATTACCAAAGCAAAAAAAATACCATGAAATATTTCATTTACTTGATTGGGAATCGAACCTACAACCTGCCGTAATTACAGTCGCGCTCACGCTTCTTCCCCTGCGACTCGACTTAAGCACTGACCAAATGAAATGAAATAATTAAAAATATATATTTCCCCTAGTGGGAATCGAATTCACAACTACTTTATTGTTCCACTGCGCCACAGGTGCCATTAATTTAAAATGAAAATATTTCGTTTTTATATAATTCAAGGCATCTCCAACAGCATTCCCTATAAAGTAATTTGTCGTGCAATAAAAAACGCATCGACTCCATTGAAAACTACATATTGCAAGAAACAAGTATTCAGTATATTTTTTCAGTGCAATTATATATTTTATCTTTGTCTAACGTATGTATGTTTTGTATATTTATCTCTATCACGCACTTATCCGTACTATCAAATTATAAAGCCGGTTAGATAAAAATAAAACACATGTTAACGTTTTTATATGAACAACGTACGTCGTATGCATCATAATAAATTACAGAATCCTTCAATCTTTCTCTTGTAATTATGTAAATGCACTATGAATATTAAATATATTAGATGATACATTATGATTTAAAAGTTAGAAAGTAGAGTGCCATGTGAACATTATTTTTCTTTTCCAGCTTCACGCTCTATCCCAATTGGAAGGGTGAGCAGAGGAAGCATAGTGTTAAGACACTCCGTTCCCCACTTTCTGCAAATTCTGGAAACCAGAGCAAGGAATTGAAAATTTCGAGTAAGGATTGAACCTATAATCATCGCCGCGTTAACAGTCGGACGCTTGCCCCCTCGAGGGCCTCGTGGAGCGACAGTAACTTGACTTAAATAAAAAAAAATAGTACTACTAAAATATTCCATAAAATAAATACTAAAATAAGTTAACTCATCATACATATTATATGCATATATAGAAGTAAAAAGAAGTGAATACTAGAATCTGATGAACAATATATCTTTATGTAAAATCTTTTAGAAAATCCTGCCGCTATGATATTATCTCTATCGCTTATTTTGCATATACGCGGGGACATAAAAAGTGTACAGCAATTTAAATTAAAGATATTAAATAAAATACAGAAATAAATCTATTTCTACATTATTCTGATGGAGTGAAAAAAGCGGTTGTAACGCAACTGTTGTCGGTTCAATTTTCATTTCTGGGATTGAATTATTTTCACTTCAAGTAAGCAAAATAACACGCCACTTAGGGTTGCACATAATGTCTTAAATTTAGGCAAAAAGCGGACAATGAAGTCTCTTAATATAATTGTCAAGTTATTTTCAATTTAGTATTGTCAATTTTTATTTCACAATTTAATTCTTTTTAATTGTATAAATAAATTCTGTACCCATATTTGTCCGCCAGTGTACTTCCATATTTCGAGTGTTTCGGCCTTTATGAAAGGCGGCTAGGTGCGGCCTTTAAGAATTCACCATTCACTAAGTAGGAATTTCAACTTCAGTTACAATGTTCCAGCCAAAATATATGCATGTGATTGTCTTGATAGTTGTGTGCTTGCAAGAAGGTAGTAAGTTCGATTTCTGAATTAGGGATATTGTAATAGAGCCAACATAAGAATATTCTCATACATTAATAGATCAGGGAATCTAGTGTCAAGACACTATTCTGCACTTGCCACCTGTATGAGAGTTGATGAGAGTTGATTGATGGAACTCTACGCCGTACTTTATCGTATTAAAATCCTCTGTCGGTCAGATTGATTCCCACAATTGTAATCGTACCTCAGCGAGATTTGAAGCCAGAACCACCGAATGTTCAAACTAAAATATAGCAGTTATTTAGTAATATATATTAAAATACATATTATCATCTATTGTGTGTTTGTTGTGTCACGTCGACCTTATCCCATATAAAACAGCTAGGCGCGGCCTTAGGAATTTATCCTTCTCTTAGAAGGGATTTCAACTTTGGGTACATTGTTTCAATGCAAATGAACATTCAGATTATGCAATAGGGAAGAATGAAAAGATTTTGTCCTTTTTGTCTGTGTCGGCAGTGGGATTCTAGTGTTAAAACACTCCTTTTCCAATTTTACGTTCATTCCTCGAGATATTGCGCAGTGCATGGCGGAACCTAATGCCACGTTTTGCCTTTTTATCAGAGGTAACGAGAATAAGAATCATTAATTCCCTCGAATAGGCATCGAATTTAAAACCGACGCCTTTGCCGTCACATGCTGCCGCTCCATGATGGCTTCAATATAAAAATATTTTTTTATTTTTTATACAATATATGAACAGAGAAAAAAACCAATAAAAAAGTATTGTTCTCTCCGCTTTCTGCTTATCTACAAAATTAACTTAGAACTTAAACAACGTTAAGCCTTGATAACAAGAAAAGTAAATAAAAACTTAATATTTATTATACTAGAACGATATCGAATCTATCAACATTGCGTGTAAAATAAAATACTTAACTATAATGTCGCTTATAACCCATAAATAATATAAACTTCTGAAATCTAAATCGCGTAAGATAAATAAGCGATTTAGATTTCTTTATAACATTTACACAATGTAGTAAAATAAACTCTGTAAGCCCTTTGAATGTTTAAAATCCGATTTATAAAATCCTATTTAAAACTAGACTTCATTTTATTCGAGACTATTATACTAATTTTATATGAAAGATCAAAAGAAATTGTTGTAATATTTTTTTTATTAAATGGATTTAGTTTTATTTTGTATAACATCAATATCTCCCTTTAGTTTATAAAAATATATTTGTCTGTTAAAAACTATATTTTAGATGAATAATATATTAATTAAAATATATTTTTTCATAACTATAAAAAAAATCTAGTAGTAGAATTATTACACATTTCTTTATATTAGACAGAAAGCTCTCCTTTAAATTTTTACATGGCAAAACTTTAGTAGCTAATTGTAAAGTCATGTGTGAAATTTCCAAAGCATTTTTAGTTCTGATGATAATGCATTTCTATTATGGCTGCCGAATTTTTTTTTCGCTTCACACTGCATCCCGCAAAGAGCAGGTTAGACAGAAGGAACCTGGGTAGAGAAAACACACTCCCAATAAGACTACCAGCAGAAATCGAACCCACAACTGTCACGCTTTTATCTCTGTGCTGACAGAATATATAGATTTGCAAATTTTTTATTTAATTAAGTTGCTTTATTGAATAACACTATCCTTAGCTTCAGCCTTGATTTAAATAGTCCATCTTTTGAGGTTAGTTTAGTTGTGACTAATAAAGTTAAATTAACACTGAAGACCTTTTTATCTCTGCGTTTTTCTTTAGCTTAATTAGGTGAGACATTTTAATCTTTCATCTCAATAAAATAGATTATCTCAATAATTTTGTTCAATATTTATTTTTAATTTAAAAATTCTATTCGTAGGCCCTGGACACAGTGTAAAAACTATTCAGTTCTCCACGAATCGCAACGATTATGGGTTCATTTCCCACTCGAAAAAATAAATTATTTAATATATAAATAATATGCGGCGTTAAGTACCGCTGCACAATACGTAACGTCTCAAAATTTGGCTGAAAGTGTGGAATGGAGTGTCTCAAGTGATATATGCAATTGAGACACCCTGATATATGAAGCGTGAAGCTAAGAAAATCTCATCATTACCAAGCAATCGTTGGGCTTGACCGCTAATAATAAAATATTTACCATTCTATACAGTTGTTCCTACATATTTACCAGCTTTATAAAGTAAATATATAAAGTTCATCCGTACACTGCTTCCGGTCGGTTTACACCGGAAGTCTTTGCGAGGCTTTCAGTAAGCTTTTTTTTTCAGTATAATTATAACGTGCAGAATATTGTTAATTTAATGTAGTTCATAATAAACTAATAATTTAAATTGTGAAGAGAATGATAGTAAGAAATATATCTACATCCGTAAAAATAGAATTAAAGTGATGGCAAGACACTTCGTTCTCCTCTTTTGGAATCCCTACTATTTAATTAATCTCATTGTACTTTTTATTTTTTTACTTTACATTTTATCTCGCTAATAGCAGGGTAAGATGAGGAAACCAAACGTTTGCCTCCCCTTGAATTAAATACATTTTGTGTTGACTCGTGGAACTCAACGCCGAACTTGTCCCAAATGGTGATCGAACTCAAAATCTAAAAGCTGGTGATAGTAGATTTACAAAACAATTGTTGAACACAGAAAATAAAACATTATATTAAATATAATTATTTAAATGTAAACAATAAATTCTCGTTACAAAAAACCAGTAAAAGCTAACTGACTAAAACTTAAAAGCTCCGTCATAAAGAACAAATGCGTCCACGTTCTTGGCATTACACAAAATGCATCTTAGCGAAAATTAAAAATTAAAACTTATTTACTTTAACGCTATGCTTTTTAGAAGATATTATAATAAAGAGCTGACTAACGTAGCATAACTAAATGAACATTTATTCAGTTATACTACTTATATAAATATTCTAGCACGTATCTAAAATAGTATATTTTAGGGAGTGCTGTAAACGCGTGGGTTCTGGGTTCGATTACCACCCGGAGCAAAGAAATATTTAATATTTTCGTTTCCTCGCTTTGATAGCAACGCAAAGCGCGGCGGCGTTGAGTTCCACCATGCAACACAAAATGCCTTGAAAATCGGAACAGGAAGTATTGATTCGGATTGAGAAGATCTTTTGGTTTTAGATTGACCATTTATTAAAAAAAGCTGTAGGCTATGTTATATAACATTACTCGTTTTATTACAACTGATTTTTTTGCTTATATAACAAGACCAAATGTTAGAGGGAAAATGGAAACGGAGTGTGAAGTCACTCCTTATCACTTCTTCTCCGTTTTACTTCTTACTCATTATGTGTTTCAGTGTGTAGCTAAAAAAAAAACAAAATACCTATAAACAGAAAACATTCTGTCATTACAACAAAAAGCCACACCTTCCCCAGGTAGGCTAATATGAAACTGTTTATTAGCCGCCATTTTGTGTATTCACATCGCGCACGAAATGGCCGGCTGTCTGTACGCGAGCCGGCCTTAATGCGCTAATAACTGTCAAATTGCAATGGTTGTTGTAAAAATAACGGTCTATACTTACCCTGTACGTGTTTCGAACGAGTAATTAGGGAATTTTCACGCTTTTCGAGATATATTATGTAGATATTTTTTTCGTTAATAAATATAGATTTCGCTCGGGCCATGTTGCGGTCGGATTTATAGTGTTTGCACATTGGCATTGGTTGGGAACAAGTGTGTGTTCTGTTTGTTTCAGTTGTTTCTTATTGAACCTTTTTTGTTTATATGAAGAAATTTATTGTACTCGTATATACGAGTACGTATAGTGACTTTAATACTCATCTAGTTGTAGATATAGATAAATCTATAGATGTCATTGCGTGACGTCAAATATAATATAACTTAAAATTATAATATACTAGAAAGAATACAGTGAGTACAATTTCTATTCTAGACATACATGTCATGGCATACATATTTTGTCGTCCCTAAGAAATAATTTCAAAAGGTCTTTTATATTGTCGACTTAATCATATTTCCCATTACCTATATATCTATAGAATATTCTCACGTGCAACACCATATTCATAAAGAAGCCATAAACTGGCGATCACAAAAAGAAATGTAATTTTAAATGTAAGCGGAAACCATAAATACAAGAACTTATACAGATAAGTGTTATTAAAAATAATTGCACCGAATAAGATTTACTGCTGAGATTATAATATTCAATGTATGGACATACCTCTTTAAGTATGTAAAAGGATGGATTTTGTTATGAAGTATGTGCTAATTTACAAGGTAAATTTTAAATGTAAGGTAACGTAAGGTTTCCTGAACTCGGCGGAAAGTGGGGAAGGGAAATGTCTTAATAGGAATGGAGTGTCTTAATAATAGGTTCCCGAGTTCCCTCTGCCTACTCTCTACGCACTACACTACGCTACAGAGGTGTTAATAACATAAATAGGTTGTAAGAGCGCATATAACAATTTTAACACAGCTTAATGAGAACGTATGGCTCAGTGGTCAGAGGGCTTAGAAGGTTTCTAAGAGGCACGGGTTTGGATGTGTGTGTTCCCGGTGTGTTCAATATCACGGTATGTTTTCTAAAAATATTTTGCTATACTTAATTTGGAATAACATTTTAAATATATATGTTGGTGTACGTGTATAATACACGGTATTGTGTAAGTGATTTTTATGTCTAATTTCAATGAAAAATCAGGAAAATTTTGTATGAGCGAAGCGAATCAAGTTTGTTGAGCGAAGCAAGCAGGACTATATATTATAAAATTATATGTAAATTATAATATATTTGTTAGGTATCCTTAGAAACTGATCTAAGGTGTGTAATAGAAAGGAAGGTGTAGATTGTATACTATGTTGAAATATTGCATTCATTTAGAGCGTAGCAAGGTAAATTGAAACTTAACTATGTAGCGTCATCGAGTGTAAGAAGGTATAGGTTCAAATCAAGACAAGTTTGTTGTTTTAAGTTTACAATAACTAATAAGAATCCAATATTAAGACACTGCTATCTTCACTTCTCGTCAAATTTTTGAGACATTACGTTAAGTGGCGAACCTCACTGTATTGCATGCATTTTGTCTGCCATAACGGAGATATCAAAATATATAATTCAACTAAGTGGGTGTAGAACCCGCAACCACCGCGTTTACACTTTGGCACCGCGTTGGTTTTAACATATAAAAGAAAAAAATATGAATTATTAAATACAACTGAAACATTTCATTCTACAGTTTAAATGTTGAGAATATTAGAGTGACGTTAAATTCCTTCTATAAATTCTTTAAATATTTTAACTGCTATTTTATATAATATTTAACTGGAAATTCTTAAATTCACTGTTACCATTTTCCCACGGCATTTATCGAATAAATTGCTTCATTAACTGAAATACGAATAACCTCAGTCTTCGAGGAACTTAGGTTAGCAAAGATTGTGAAACAACGATTACATTTAAAATATTCTATATATTATATTACAATTTACAGATAAACTGTTATAACATGGCGTTAAATTCCGCCACTCCTGCAATATCTCTAATTCGAGGCGAAAGTGGACAACGTGGCGTCTTGACACTAGATTCTGTCAGTCTACTCTATTATGCAAGAAAAGCATAAAGACGTATAAAAACAAATTAATAATTTTGTTTTTCTTTATATTTTAAGTTGCTGAAATAATCTTCCTCATTGGATCCTTAAATGAGTGATAAGAAAAGAAAGTGACTTATCACTAGATTTTCTTCTTACTCTACTCAAAACAAAGATATATGTGAATTTAAAAATGAAGCTAGCGTTTTTTTACCAATTCCAAGATCACGAAATCTAATGCTACAACCATCTCGATTCTTCTCAAAATCTTTTCTAATCAGTGCAGTCGTATTTCGCTTTTTCCTTTCTTCAATACTGGGATTTATTTTATATGGGACGTACAATGGGTGTTTTAAATGGTTATCCTTATTTGCTTTGTGATGTAAGGCTTACTACGTTCTTTGTAACATTCGTATGAGATTGATGAGTAGATTACACTTAGAATTTCCAGGTCTCTGCTGAACGACAGCTGTTTTTTAAATATTTTTTATTGATATATCATTATATTTACAAATTTATATATTTATCACTGAAACTGTGTAATTTTTCGAGATAGAACCTGTTTTTTTTTAAATTCCGTCATAAAAACTGCATTATTCATTTTTTTTAAGTTTTTGGGTCATTCGTGTACGCTCAATTTTTCTTCATGTGCCATCAATTTTATTATTCTTCTCTTTCTTTGTACTACAGTTTTTATGTTTATCCAATAAAGAAAAATTGAAGTAATAGTTTCCGAGATTAGTGCGCTTATTCAAACAATTTTTCCAGTGTACAATATACATACATAAACCTCCCTTTAAATACATATATATTTAATATGTAGATATAATGTCAAAGCAAGCAACATAATACAATATTAGTCGTCGGCATTTAACTAAGTATAACAGTATTTCCACCGTCTGAATTACATTCATATAAACCACAAATATTTCCAACATTGGTTTTAACCGAGTAACTCGATACGGTTGTAACTAGTCGATATGTATTGAAATGGAAAACTTATCGACATTCCTTTTTATCGTCGAGCGCCACACTTGCGGTCTCACACTAGTACTGACACTAGTGATGTAGATTTATCGTTATTTTGACAAAGACTTTGACGTTTTATACAGCATTTTTTTTTTAAACTTTAAAAACGTTTAAACGGTTTGACGTTTTAAATCTTGGAAATCTTGGTGTAATGGAATTAAAATAACGATATTTAATCAATATTTTACATTAAAATATTTTTGGTAAGTTTGTGGATAGATTATAAAAAATATTTTTATTTTATAAGGCTGGGCTTAAAAATACATTATATTATTTTGTTGTAATTTTTGATATATGTATCTTTTGTACAAAGTAACTGTCTAAATAAATAATATTAAGAAATGTAATTCTCTTCACTTTGATTGCATCGAATGGAAATAGAACCTAAAACCGTATCGACTTTATGTAAAACTTTATTAATTTCCAATAATAAAAATAAATATATTATATGAGCACATTCGTGGCGCAGGGGCACAAATTGTGAATGTACACCGACTGGTTGTGGGTTCGATCCCCACTCGAGGAACTGAAATATTTCTTTAAAATTTATATTTCCATTTCTTCGCTCTGGTGTCGAAGCAAAGGGCGACGTTGAGTCCCGCCACTTAACACTCAATGCCTCCAGAAGTAGGCGGGAAGTGGGGGAACGGAGTGTTTTAACACTGACACCTACCCTGCTGTGTGTGAGATACAGTATGAAGCTGATTTATTTATTTAAAAAGATTATAAATTTATATTTAGCTGTTTCCATATATCACCTATACATTATTATTTTACGTTACCTATAGTAAACGTAAGGTATCATTACACGCCAAACGATCACGTCTGTAGGAAATTTGCATAGCTGAAGGCACTATCGAACTGCCATCTTGAGATATTTTATGATTACTGTTATTATAATTCGATCTTCTCACTGGAATTCAAATTTCAGTTATCTTTTCAAAGGATATTATTAAAATATAATATATTATATTTTACGTAGGTATATATTAAAATAATTAATGAATAAATCCTTTTTTTATTCTTTTTTAAAATAAATAATTATTTACTAATTTAAAATTTGATTTTACAATTTTTAAGACTGTCTTTTAATATTGACTTATTACATAAGCAACATAATTGTAAAAAAACTGATGAAAAGTTTAAATTAAATGATGAAAATAAAATGATTCTAAAACAGTTCTGCTTTTTCTTTTGAGGCTCGGGACCCTAAAAAGCGTTTTAAATAAGTTCTTTCACATTTGAACCCACATACCATATACCATTAGCCTATTGCGTTACAATGATTTTTAACATTATTACTTTGATACATGATGGACTTGAATAAGTATTCGTATGTCTTATCTCTTGAAAAACACACTTCCCTTGGGAGAAGTATTGCAAGTTTATGTCGAAATTACTGAACGAAGAAACGAACAGAGTTGTTTACTTTACGTTTATATTATTAAAAAAAATCGTGTTACCTTGTGAAAGTAGGGTTAAAAAAATTAGTTTTTAGGTAAAAAAGTATTAAAAAATATTTTAAAACTTATAAAAATAAATAAATTGAAAGTACCAAAAAAAAGTAAAAAAGTATAAAGTGAATGAAATAATAACGTCATGGCGCATTGGCACAGCGTACTACTGCAACGGCTGTGGATTCGATTCACACTTTGGGAAAAATATATTTTCATTTATTTGCTCTGGTAACGAGACAAAACGCGTCGTTGACCGCCACGCAGGGTGGTGTGAATATTTTTTTTGACAATAGGTTCCCTCTGCCTACATTGGTAAATGCAGAATACAGTGCCAATTTAATAAAAAATGTATAAAAAACACCCCAAAACTCAACCTAAAATTCCCTCCAAAAAACATACATAGTAGAAAATTTAATAAAGAGAAACGTGCGTCCATACATCTTACAAACTCGTGTCACGAATTCCCTCTGTCAATATTTCAGTGGCATGTTTTTATGATCCCTCCTTTACGGTGGGGGGTCGTGCTTGGCAACTTGGCGAAATTAAAACTTAACAGCCAATACTTACTTCACTCCAACTTAGTAGACCGTTATAAAGTTTTCTAATAAAATTTATTGGCCAATAGATTATGTGTGTGTATGTTTGTGTACTTGAGAACGGTAATAAGTAGGTTTATTGTATTAACTTTATATTGTCGGTACTTACAGATAAAATTTGAAATATACTTAATATTTTTAGTATATTATTTTTGGGGCATTGTGACACAGTGGTTAGTGGTTCAATTTCAACTTGAGGAATGGGATAAGTACGGAACTGGGTAAGTACGGAAACCATATCGGTTTCCGTACTTACCCAGTTTTTTAAAGATTCACGCCACATATAGGTATTCTACATATTGCAAGGAAGGCAGAGAAAACGTTTCTTCGTTTTAACTAAACAAAGTTATTTTCGAATATTTACCACATTCTAATATAAGGAGATAATGTGTTTAACCTTTATATACAAAAGGACTATAGATAACATAAATCACCAACTCGATCCAAATCATATTTCATCGACCATTCATCACAACACATTGTCTTCTCCATACAATAACGGCGTTAGCCTGTATTCGGATATACAAAGACGTTAAACAAAATTAACTGTGCCTCAGATAATAGTTGTAAATGTAGAATTATTATTTTTTTGGTAATATTCATTTTGGCAATTAGTGTTTTATTTAATTTAATTGTTATTCAGTTCTCTGCTCTCTGTTTTTATAAAGATTTTTTATAACTACACGCTGTATTCTCCACGAAGCAGGGTAGGCAGAGACAACCTGGGAGGTTAGTGTTACCAGTTACACTCCGTTTCTAATAAGACACTTCGTTCCCCATTTTCCACCATATCGGAGGTGTTGTATGGCGGAATTCAACACCGTTGGAGATGAAATCAACTACACAAATTAACCTTTCTACTATTTTTTAGTAAAAAGCCCAGTGTGGCTTATATTAAAAAAAAAAATACAAAAAAATTCGTCAAATAATAATAATTTATCCATTATCGAACAGAACTCTTAATTATATTTACATGACTGTGCGAAGCCGCGTTTAAAAGCTAGCAAGGCATGTATATATCCTATTAAAAAATCGAATCGGTTACCTTCAGAATACATAACAACACTATAACCAATGAAATTCACTTCTATAAGTAAATATAAGCAACACCGTATATCGTTGACCGCTGAAAATATGCATTTTGTTTTTCATACGATGACCCACTTCTGTAGTTTCCAATGTACCTACTCGTATACGTACCATCAATTTATGGAATTGGAAAAATTGGCTTCGAGCATCGCATGTGATAACTCTCTCGCTAAAAAAGGACTTTATTAAACACATTTTGTTCAATAAAATATATTTTTTTTAAGTAGATATGTATTGATTTTACGCATTTTTGCTTAAGGCCATTTTTGCGTATTTTTGCTAGAGGCCACTCGTGGCGCAGGACCGCAAGCGTGTTATTATAAGCGTGACAGATTGTAGATTCGATTTCCACTACAGGAAATTAAATATTTAATATCTTCATTTCTTTGCTCTGGTGTCAAGGCAAAGCGCGGTGTTAAGTTCCGCTACTGGAGACGTTGATAGTCAAACGTGGTGCCGATTCGACACTTTCAAAGTAAAGTAAATTTAAGGATTATTTTTATACTCCTTTTTTCTAATCACCAGTCCGCCTACGTAGTTACAAAAGTAAATAAAATCCAGCAAATAAAACCAATAGTAGATTTAGTTCTCTAAACAATGGATTCAAAAGCCACCCTTATCACAATGCTGTAATGACGATAATTGCATACAAAAATAGCACATTAATTGGTATATTTGAACCTGTATACCAATTTAGTAATAGAATGTGTACGCGTGTGGATTCCAACAGCGGAAATTTGTTGAATGCAATTTCCTATGTTAGTGGAAACCGTTAGATTCAATGCGTGAATAATAACCTCGCTTTGTAGATATTTTTGTTAGATAAATTTAGTAGTAAAATAAAATTGTTTTTATTTCTTTTTTATATTAGTTTATAGAATTCTATGGATTAAGACAAAGAGGAGAACTTTTTGGGAACTATTATTATTATTCTGATATGTTTGCAACTAACGGCTTCACGCAGCTTCGCCTGCTTGAACTATAGCTATCCTCCTCCACTTCCTCCACCAATCATGGAAATCTATTGAGCTGTTTTGGAGATTACCCCGTACAAACAGAAAGACAAACAGACAAACGAAAATTTATCGACGATTATTTTGTTATTATAGACAGAATCTCTAATTTTATTGTAATTAAATAAATAATTAATTAAATTTAAATATCAATTTTCTTTAAAATTAGAATGGAATTAGCTGCATAAAACCAACAGACAGATAATTGCAAGACAAAACATCAATAATTCTATAGAAAATTGTTTTTACCTATATATATATATGTAATTTGTATAATATTGCAAGGCATAAGTAAAACTGATTGGACGCTGTCGTGTGGAAATTATACTCGAATAGATAGCATACCATGCTTGTATTCAATAATATACGATACCGGACACTTGAATGATGTTTTAACCAACTTTAAAGAAAAGAGGTTATGAATTTGACATGTGGGTATGTGGATCTATTTAGGCTATCAAACAATTTTTGTTTGTGTGTTTGTCTTATACTATATTACTTGGAAAATAATAGTCACATTAAGATGGTCCTTTTACATTTCTGGCTTTGGGGACAAGTTTCATCAAAATTGGTAGAGCAGTTATTAAGATATGGATGTCTACGTATTTCGAAAGATTTCCTTTCTTTTTCTGTCGATGGGTATAGATAGATTAGATATATATCTAATTATTATATTTAACTACTGCTACTTGCTGGACGAGACCGAGGCAAAGCGCGGCGTTGAGTGAGTTTAGTTCCGCCACTTAACATGCAATACCTTTAGTATTCGGCAAAAAGTAAGGAACGGAAGTGTGTTAATTGGAACGGATTGTCTTAGCACTAGAGGGAACCTGGGAACCTAGTGTTGTTCCTAGATTCCCCCTGCCTACCCTGCTCTGCAGGGATACATCGTGAAGCATGCAGGCAGGCCCGAAAAAAAAAGTATAATTGCCTGAACATATTCGTAGAACTGAAAATTCACGGTACAAGTGAATCAATTCAGACACATTTTTCCTTTAATTAAAAACCTGCTGATGGTAACAACATAATTATGAAGCGGTCGAAAAGGTTTAATTTGTTCACAGTATTTTTAACAATGACAAATGTGAGACGTGGTGAGTTTTAATGAATGTATATACTTGATTTTGATATGTGATATTTCACAATTTGAACTTTTACTCAGTGTCAAGACACTACTTCTCTCTTCGCTTGATATCGAGACATTTTGACATTTTGACTTTGTGTCTATTTTATATGTATTTAGTGTAGGATGATATAATGAACAATGTAATACATTTAAAATTATTTTGGTCGAACTAAATAAATCATTCTGTCTGTTTCTATTTTTCCAAATCTATCTATCGTATCCCCGTGTAGGAATCGAACCCCCAACCTATCGCACGCTCCTCCTCGCCAACAGTCATTAATCTTACCTTTACCTTATAAATTAATCATATTATGTTGCTTCGAAACACACAGCGTTGATTTAAGAAATCTCTTTTATTTTATTTTTTTCTTTTCAATTTTTTTTAGGCTTTTTACATAAAAAAGTGATGCAATTTACCAAATAATCTTCGTTATACTTTCCTCTTTCCCTTCTGTAGTGACGTACCTCATTTATTCTCTGTGGCGACGCGCTGTCACCTGTCACTCATAGTGTCTTATAATTTTGCCGCGATCGAGTGCAAAATTTATAAATAATAAAATTTTCTTTGAAATATTTGATATTAATTATTAATTTTGTGTAAAATATTTTTAAATAAAGGACTTTAGCTTATATTTGTGTTGTGTCACGCAAAAGGAGGGAATATAATTCAGAAATACCTACAGGAAAAGGTAAGTTGCTGTTTTCGAAATTCAAAATGGCCACCGATCCCTTGAAGTTTGTAGCTTACTAAAATTGAGAAAAAATAAATGAAGGCCCCCATTACTATAAAAGAGTTCAAATGTTAACCAAAACAAAAAATAGATACAATAAAACAATTTCAATCAAATCAACGAACGGAAAGGCAAAATGTTTTCATATAACTAATTAAGCCGAATAATTTATTAATATCAATCTATTTTACTATATCATATTATGACAGACAAACAATACATAAAAAATTTGAACCCAGTATACCGGTCTAACAGCAGGCACCTTCAGTAATAAGATCAATCAAAAGTATTATTGAAATCGATTTATTAGAAATATCGTATCAGTAATTATATTATTAATAATGTCGAATGTAATTAAAGCCAAGGTGGGATCGGTGGTGTTTGATTGTAATCGCGACGGTTGTGAGTTCGAATCTCACTCTTCTTTTTCTTCACAATCCATTTAATATACATATCAAATGAAAGGAACTTAATTTGCAAAATACAATACACCATGAAATCTAGAAATAAAAAAACATCTAAAAAGCGTATTTTTAAAAAGGCTTTTTTATTAATAGATATTTTATTTACTGCTCTGGTGGTAGATTAAGCAGACGTTGAGTAGGATTCGGGTGAAACTTGAAGAACGAAGTGCTTTAACACTTTCTATTTGCCTCACACGTCAAATACGGGATACGCTTCACGCTTTATCTCGGTTGTAGCAGGAATAAAAAAAAACTCTGGTAACAAAGCAAAGCTTGGCGTTGAGTTCCACGATTTAACACAATGCTTCAAAAAATGGAGGGAAGTGCGGAACAGTGCGGAAGTAGCTGAACTGAGTAATTTAGATTACTAAACAAATAATTATATAGATCAAGCAGGCGAAGCCGCGAGCAGGTCGCTAGTAAATAAATATAGATACAGTTTATATATAATTATATATTTTAGGAGGTACAATAGTAGTCGGTGCGTTCGTTACTTGATTACGGGTTACACTACGAAATCAGTTCGAGCTTCCGTTTTGTACGCGGCGAGCTTGGATTAGATTAGGCTTTTATTTTTTTTATTTTTGTTGTAATAAAAATGTTTTGTTAAATTATTAGGGATATAAAATTCTTTTTATTAATTTGGGGAATAGTAATAGTGAATTGCGATGATTATCAGTTCGATTCCCACTCAGGAATTGAATTATTTTCATTTTTTCGTCTTCGGGCCGGTTACTGTCGGTAGACTAAAATAATAATTATATTGTAATATAGCTTTTGTTGGTTATCTTTTAAGAAGTAATGTTTTAAGTAAAATAAATACTTTACAATTTTATTAATTATGTATGTTTCAAATCATCAATTGTATTATACAACAGTATAAGCAATACAAATATAAAATATATATTTTTAAAAGTAAAAAAAATCCAACTCCATAAATAGCTAGTAGATGCGTCTATATAAAAAGCAAGCGGCACGAAATGAAAGGCTACTCCTACTGCTAGCACCGATCGTGTTTTTATTTTAATTATATCTAAAAGATTGAGGAACCCGTTTTAACTTTCATATATATAATACATCTTTGTCACCCTAATTCTGAAAAAAATTTTTTTTTCTACTTGACCTGGACATTTCTTAGAACACTCTGTTCTCCGCTTCCCAAGCAAATACGTGTTGAGTGATAGAACTCTACTTAACGGTCTTTATTAAAGTAGGAAATTGATAATAATTAATTTTCCCGAGTGGGTAACTAACTATTACCTTTGCATTTCCAGTTAGTCGTTGCACCACTGCGCTACGATGATCTAAAGACAATCTCCATTTTTGGTAAGTTTTATATTTAACATTTCCTTTGTTTATTTAAGTAATGAGATTTGAATTTCCATATCTATGTTTAAACTATCTTTAAATCGCTGTTTTTCGTGTTTTGAGATATGAAACAAAAAAGAGGCCGTCGTGGTAACATTGGTCGTAAATATGTCGAATATGGGCTTGATTCTGCAACAGTAAATTAAACTATATTTATTTCCTCGCTCAGGTGACCAGACAAAGCACGGCGTTGAGTTTCGACACTCAACACGCAATGTCCCGAAAACTTGGAAAAAAGTGGAAACGGACTAATTTAACAATACGTATGCAGTAGGTATATAACGTCAGGCTAAGAAAAAACTTTTATCACAAATATCACATCATTGCCTATTTAGTGGTGGAACTCACCGTAGCTTGTTGCCAAAGCGAAAAAATTAATATTTTAAATATTTAATTTGCTCGACTCGGAATCGAACCCACCGCCTTTTGGAAACCGAGTGCCTTAACACCAGCTTCCCAAGCTCCCATACACAAAACCATATTTAAAAACGAAAATTTCCTTAAAAATAAAAAAAGAAAAACCTCTACATATATTTACTATTTCCTCCAAGACGCTCACCATCCTCTTTTATGACATCTCTATAGGTTTTATGACTGTTGTGTGGACACTAGAATACTATGTAAGTGGCAGAGCGTGTGCATTCTTGTAAATAACGTTCCTCCTTATTGCACATTGCTTCTTGACTTTTGCCTTTAAATATTTACTTTTGGTACTGTTTGAACGGTGTAAGTGTTTTTAGCCTGTAGGTCGTGGGTTTGATTCGTTGTTATCGCTGTTTTTTTAAAAGCTTTTTAATTTGTGTAACTTTTCTTAAAGATTTTATAAGAATCTGTTAATAAAGGAAATCTTATTACGCCATAAATAAAGCCAGTCGTGGTGGAGGTGATCAAGTGTTGCCGTGTGATCCCGGCCTAGAATAGGATCACCCTGGTACTGATGGTGTCGTAAGAGGCGACTAAAGTACGTGTGGTAGAGTCACGTCGCCAGCAATGGCAACACGCATGGGCAGACTCGACCGGATCATTACCACCCCCGGCATTTAAAACCGGCGTTAAGTAGTGGCTTTATGCCACTGCGTTTCGCATTAGGTAATGCCGGGCTCCGGAGCCCAACCCCCACCCCTCCCTGGAATATGAAAGCGGCACATAAAGAGAATCTACCCCAGGAGGGTACCAGCACCTCCGGTGCTGGAGAATCCCTCCCTGAGTCCTCAAGCTCAGGCTGCCCTTCGAATTCTGGGGAGGGCACAGTACCGCGCACAAGACCAAATTGCAAACAAGGCAAACGAGACGTACGCCCCACGGCAACCCCTACCACACTAAACGTGGACTTTTCTAATATCAGGGGTCTTCACTCCAACCTGAATGCCGTCCACCACCATCTTGAGACGGCACGGCCGGCCTTGTTATTTCTGACGGAGACTCAAATTGTCCGACCGAGCGACACAGCCTACCTCCAATACCCCGGCTATAAAATAGAACACAACTTTATGCCTCATGCCGGGGTCGCTGTGTTCGTAAGGGAGGACCTGAGTTTCCGTCGTCTTGCTAATCTTGAAGGTCCGGACCTGTCGACTCCGTGTTGACTCGGACGATCGAACCCGAGTCTACGCATGCCTTTACAGGTCCCACAGTGGCAATACGGAAACGGATCGGCTCATGGAACACATGCAATCGGCCATCGACGATATGCTCTCACAGATCCCCTCTGCTGAGGTCGTGATACTTGGCGATTTTAACGCGCACAATGCCAGTTGGCTTGGATCACGCACCACCGACCACGCTGGGAGGGCCGTTTTTGACCTTGCTACGGCGAATGGATTGTCCCAATTGGTTGAGTCGCCTACGCGACTCCCGGACGTGGACAACCACAATGCCTCCTTATTGGACCTTCTGCTGACTTCGCACCCGGAACAGTACCAGGTTGTCGTCGATGCTCCTTTGGGGTCTTCTGACCACTGCCTGGTACGGAGTGTCGTGCCCATTAAGCGCGGCAGTCGCAGAACACCCGCAACTCGTCGCGTCTGGCACTACAAGTCAGCAGATTGGGATGGGATGCGTACATTTTACTCATCTTATCCCTGGGGGCCGGTTTGCTTCTCTTCTGATGATCCTAGTACCTGTGCCGCTGCTGTTGCCGATGTGGTTCTGCAGGGCATGGAACTTTATATTCCTAGCAATGTAGTGCCCATCGGTGGCAAGTCACAGCCTTGGTTTGATACGTCTTGCAAACTTGCTGCCCTTAGCAAACGCGAGGCATATCTGGGCCGAGGCACTGGTTACTAAGGATCCGAAGGTGAAAGCCTCAAAAAGAGAGTATAACCGGGCCTCTAGGTCCTTTAAGCGGCAAATTGCCAAAGCAAGGTCCGAGCATATCGCCAAAATCGGCGAAAAGCTTGAGAGCTACCCGTCCGGAACTCACCAGTTTTGGGCGCTCTCAAAGGCGGCACTCGGCAACTTCAGCCAGCCTTCGCTTCCGCCTTTACGCAAGGGGAATGACATCTTGGTCCATACGGCGAAAGAGAAAGCCGATCTCCTGGGTGCTCTCTTTGCCTCGAACTCGACTTTGGATGACCAAGGATCAACGCCACCGACTATACCGCGGTGCCAGAGCTCAATGCCTGAGGTTAAGTTTAGCCAAAAAGCTGTAAGGCGAGCTCTGTCCTCTTTGGACATCCATAAATCGAGCGGGCCAGATGGCATCTCCCCCTTAGTACTTCGCTCTTGTGCTCCTGAGCTGACACCGGTGCTAACGCGTTTGTTTCGGCACTCTTACTCAGTCGGCGTAGTCCCTTATTCATGGAAGAGCGCTCTTATCCACCCGATCCCGAAGAAGGGCGATGGTTACGATCCATCTAACTACAGGCCTATTGCCATCACCTCCCTACTCTCAAAAGTCATGGAGAGCATCATCAATAGCCAGCTCTTGGTTTATCTAGAGGATCACCGATTGATTAATGACCGTCAATATGGCTTCCGCCATGGTCGCTCAACCGGTGACCTTCTGGTTTACCTTACCCACCGTTGGGCTGCGGCTATTGAAAGCAAGGGAGAGGGCCTGGCAGTTAGTTTGGACATGGTGAAGGCCTTTGATCGAGTGTGGCATGGGGCGCTCCTTGCTAAACTTCCATCCTATGGGCTTCCCGAGAACTTATGCAGGTGGATCGCCAGCTTTCTCACTGGGCGCAGCATCAAGGTCGCTGTCGACGGTTTTTGCTCCAAACATATGCCCGTGAACGCTGGCGTTCCCCAAGGCTGTGTGCTGTCCCCCACGCTGTTTCTTCTGCATATCAATGACATGCTGGAGGATTCTAGCATTCATTGCTATGCAGATGACAGCACGGTGGACGCTGTTTACTCCGGCCGCGCAAGTCTTTCTCGGGAAAACGCTGAACAGTGCCGAAATAAACTTGTGTCTTCTGTTGAGGCATCCCTCGAGAATGTCTCTTCATGGGGTGAAAAGAACCTGGTCCAATTTAACCCCCTGAAGACACAGGTTTGCGCGTTAACCACAAAAAAAACCCCATTTATCGTATCGCCAGTCTTTCAGAACACTCCCCTTTCAGCCGCGCCGAGTATCAGCATATTGGGCCTTAATGTTTCGAGTGACTGCCAGTATCGCGATCATCTGGAAAGCAAGGCCAAGTTGGCCTCGAAGAAACTGGGGGTCATCAATAGAGCGAGACGGTACTTCACGCCAAAACACCGATTGGCTCTATATAGGGCCCAGGTTCGGCCACACATGGAGTACTGTTCTCATCTCTGGGCTGGTGCACCCCAGTATCAGCTTGACCCATTTGATCGCATACAACGTAGAGCTGTCCGAATCATTAAGGACCCAGTAAGCTGTGAAAGGCTTGACACTTTGGCTCTGCGTAGAGACGTCTCCTCGCTGTGCGTTCTCTATCGCATTTATCATGGTGAGTGTTCTGAAGAACTGTTTGACCTGTTACCTGCCGCCGAATTTTCTAACCGCACAGCACGTCACAAACTCAAATATCATCCACACCATCTGGATGCGTGGCACTCCACTACTGTGCGGTTTCGTAGGAATTTCCTTCCACGCGCCACCGAACTGTGGAATAGCCTACCCGCGGCAGTGTTTCCAGGTCGGTACGATATGGGTACCTTCAAAAAGCGCGTCTATCTCCACCTCAAAGGCCGGCAACGCACCTGTAGCTCCTCTGGTGCTGCACGGGGTCGTGGGCGGCGGTGATCATCATCAGGTGACCCGAACGCTCGTTTGCCTTGTCCTTTTTCCATAAAAAAAAAAAAAAAAAAAAAGAGTGTGACTGTAAGCGTGGTAGGTTGTAGGTTCCATTCCTATAAATGAAATATTTCCATCCATCCATCAGCCTTTTAAAGTCCACTGCTGGACATAGGCCTCCTCCAATGCGCGCCATTCCCTCCGGTCCTGCGGCCTTTGAATCCAGCAGGTTCCCGCTTCTTCTTGAGGTCGTCGGTCCACCTGGTTGGAGGGCGAAATATTTAACATTTTCATTTCATCCCTCTGGTAATTAGTCAAAGCGCAGCGTTAAAATCCGCCGTTCAACACGCAATGCCACCAGAAGCGTTCTTCAGCGAAAAACGTACACAATCGGCCTGTCCTCGCTCTTTCACTCACTATATAAAAAATACATACAAAACTGTCTTCGAGGTAACACAACAAGTAATATATAAGCAATACGTGGAAAAAAAGAAATGATTGTTATTCAAATGTAACAATAAGGTGTTTGGTTTCCCTGTTATACGTGATTTGTGTGAAATATTAATTCGCTTTTTCCTTTTGCGTTGTGACAGTTTTTTTTTCTTCTTATATTTTCATTTTCTGTTCTATGATGAAACTTGTTTGTATGTTTATATATATTATTTGGAGGTAGTTGTGAATTTGATTCCTATTCGGTGAAAATTATTATTTTCAATAGTCTACGAGGTTTAGTGTTAAATCTTACTACCACCACAGTTCTTGATGGTATAGCGGAAAAAATAATTAGTAACTCAAAGCAAAAAAGATAATACAAAGAATTTACCTTTGTTTTTGTATGTTGAAATTTTTTTATCGTTAAAAGTTGATTACTTTACATTTATAATTACTCACACAAATGCACAGCTCAACTTAAACCTCGCGAGCCGTACATGTGTATTAATATTTCATTTAATATTCTGTAAAGTATTTAAGGAGAAAATTCCGGAAAAATGAAGTTACAATTCTTCGTTATCTCTCAAAATACCAAAAGCACTGAGGTTTGGCACAAAACAAAGGAAACAAAGTAAATTACATTATTCCAGACGTTTCTTTTGTTTCCATAAAAACAAACTGTGACCAAATTAAAATGAAAGTAAGATGTCATAGCTTTTCCTATTAAGTGAAGGCAGAATTTTATAGTTTATGCTTAATTTCAAATTGTATTCCATTTTACAGTATAATTTTAAATCCCGCACACAGAAGGGTAGGCAGAGGGAACCTAATATTAAGACATTCCATTTCCCACTTTCCGCCGAATTTTAGAGACATTGTGTGTTGAGTAGCGGAACTCAACGCCGCGCTTTGCCTGGACGACACAGCGAAGAAATGGAAATATACATTTATATAAATGTTTAATTTCTTCTAGCGGGGAGTCAAATTCGAACCCACAACCAGTGGCGTTTACAGTCACACAGAAAAATTAAAAGTAATGTTATTAAATATTATTTTACATCTTAACGTCACCATTTTTTATATATATATCGAGAAAATGAAAAACTGATGTCACTCTATAAAAATATTGTGCTTTACATAATATTACTAAATAGATTGTTATAAAGTTTTATTTAAGTTGTCTCGTTAGCACACGAGCATGTGTAGGTCAAACTATAAACTGAATTCCAAATCAGTTATAGCCGACTATTTCATCTGAAATTTTGCATATACGTACGGTTTGTATGACTATGGATGAGCAAAGTAAGGTTATATAAGTTAAGGGAATACAATGTTGTTGAAAACGTTAAATATTTTCTTATAGGAAATGTGTTTATAGTCATCTAAACGTCACCACTTTAAGCTTGATGGGTGTGAGTTCGATCCCATTCTAGGGAATTATTTAAAATATTTTCATGTTACCCCTGGAACGAAAAAAATGGTTAACTAAGTGGTTATTACCGATATCAGTTTTATTAGTTTATCTATAAAAAAATCTTATAATTTAGCCATTATTAACATAAAAAATTGATTACATTAATTTTAAAGTAATTTTAATAATCTGCTTAACTTATTTTATCATAACTTTTAATATATTGTTATCTAAAGCTGGTTTACTATTATAAATATAAGAGCACCCATAATGGATGTGGGAGAATCGAACAAATAAAACTAGAGATCGTTTGAAGATCATTAAGAAATGCTCTCGTTAAATGTTACACATTAGTGCGTTAATATGTTTCGAGATAACAATGTGGGCATGTTCTATGGGAGAAGCGATTAAGGAAAATGAATGAAATAATCTTATCCCGAATTTATCAAGTTAAGGGAACAAGGCTGAGGGAACCTAGTCTTAGGTGACCGAGGGAACCTAGTCTTAGGTCTTAGATAACCGAAGTGGTTTCCACTTAGCGTCTAATTTTCGAGATATTGTATGTTGAGTGGCGGAACTGATCACTTCATTTTTTTAACCAGAATGAGTAAATAAAAAATCTATTCCCCTGAGTGGTAATTGTACCCGTCGACATACGTCGAGTTTTCAGTTAAACGCTGTACCGCTGCGCTACCGCGACATCAAGACGGATTCAAAAGATTTAAATATAAATTACTAGCGGCCCGCTCGCGGTTTCACCCGCGTGAACTATGTTATTATTAATTTCTGTCTCCATGACTACGTCCTAGTGACGTCTATGCAAAAACTTTCGACCCCAAAAACAACCTTAGAAGTCGAATATTGCAAATTCACGTCTTAGTAATCACCTTCGTCCTATAAGTAGCTCCTATGCAAAACTTGAGATTCCTAGCACTTGTAGTTTCTGAGATTTCGTGATGAGTGA
The DNA here is from genome assembly GCF_056956725.1 of Heliconius melpomene rosina. Lineage (NCBI taxonomy): Eukaryota > Metazoa > Arthropoda > Insecta > Lepidoptera > Nymphalidae > Heliconius > Heliconius melpomene. The sequence goes on along the minus strand of NC_140389.1, from coordinate 2,935,401 downwards.
GTTACCTTTCGATTTTATATATATAGATAATATTTTCATAGTTTCAATAGATTAGGCAGAGAACTCTGTCTACGTAAAAAGTGTCTACACAAGTTAAAGAACTATGGCTAACGGAAAGTACAAGTCACAAATAAAAATATTAAAATTTCAATCAATTTGAACGCATCCTTAATTTGATTAGACATCCGTTCGTGTGTGAACTGTATTTATCATTACATAATTCTTCCGCTTTTATCATTGTTTTATTTTTACTTTTAATTATTTTAAGTTTAACTATTATGAAAACTTTCGCGTAGTGTTCTTTGTAATAAATCATTTTGTCCGCCCATACAAATATTCCGTGTTAAATATTACATGTTAAAACAATCGTTTTTTAATAGTTTCTACATAAAAATAAATAAAAAAGTAACTTTACGGTTTTTCCCCTACATCAAAGTAGGCAAAGGGAACCTAGCATTATGTCTCTCCATTCTCCTCTCTCCACCCAAATTCTAAACGCATAATATTGCATGTTAAGTGAAGGAGCTTAGAATCGCGCTTTGCAGAGCGGAAATAATTATTTAAATTTCCCTATTCTGTTAATAAAAAGACGGGCGTTTAAATTCATAATTTAATGCGTAGCGTCTCGAATTTTGGTGGAAAAGGGAAAAGCGAGTGGTTTGACCCTTAATTAAAAAAAAATAATAAGATAATGAAATAGAAAATAACGAAAGCTTACCACATGTTGACTCTACTTTAATTAGCACGAGGTTCCCAGGTTCCCTTTGCCTACCCTACTATGTGTAAGACTACGAATATAATAAATATTAACTAAAGAAAACTTTTACACCATATGTTAACTCTACTTTTATATAACTACCACAAATTTCAGTATTACAACAGTATATTCCCGAAGGCGGTATTAAAATAAGCAACGAGGGTTCAACGGTTAGTTATTGACTTTAGTGTCACTTATAGAATGAAAGTTATGGGAAATTGTACATAGATTTTATATTGTATTGCCTTTATTATTGTTAATTTTAAATTCTAATATATTAGGATTGTTATGTTTCTAATATCTTCAACTGGATTAAGCGACAGGTTGTGAATTCGAATCCTACTCTAAATTAAATATTTTCGGGCAAAGCGAGTCATTGAGATCCGCTACTCAACATGCAATGTCTACAGAATTCAGCGGAAAGTGTAAAATTTTTGGAAAGTGTAGAACGGAGTGTTTTAATACTAGAAGTTCCTTGCTTTCTCCATTAGATTTGGAAGACTCAAAGATAAAACAATAAAGTTATGAACATTCATATGGTATTTCATTTTCAAATCAAAATACACTATAAAAATTGAACCACCACAAAACTTTTCATTTCGTACTTTATCCTTTAGGGAAAGAGTTTTTAAAATTCGAAATCTAAATTTAAATTGTTCGGGAGCAAACAGCTTTTTTCAACATTGTTACTCCTATTTTGTCCCATAGGGGGAATATTTTTGAAAATATCTCTCTCCAAATAAATTTATATTTGACATAGTTGCATTTAATTTATTTTTACGCACATTTTTATCTTCAGGAATTTCGTACAAAGTTCATATAAAATGAAATCATCGATGCCTCTAGAGCAGGGCTTCTTAAACTTTTGTCATTCACGACCCCATTTATGATTGCGAGTTTCTTAACGACCCCCCATACAAACATAAATGAAAAATAAATTAATATTTTTTGATGATTTATTTATTAGGTAACAATATACATATACATATGAAAATATATAGTTTTAGAATTCGTTTTGAAACATACAAAAATCTAAAATTAAAAATTGCACAAAAAATTATAAAATTTTATTTATTATAGTTTCAAAAATAAAACTGTATTCCGCCAACTCTAGTGATGTTATAAAATGGTATATATCAATATTTGACATTAAAATCTCTCGCGACCCCAGAATTTTGCTACGCGACCCTATTTGGGGTCGCGACCCATAGTTTAAGATACCCTGCTTTAGAGGCATTGCGTGTCGCACTCGTTGCGCCACTGCGCAACCCAACGCCAAAAAATAAAAAAAAAAAAAAATATTAAATATTTTATTCCCCAAAGTGGCAAATGAACCCACAACCAGTCCTTTTTACAGTCCGTCGCTTGTGCTGCTACGCCGCAACGGACTCATTGGTCATTGCTTTTACAATTACATACTCTGTGAACACAGCACAGAGTCAGTGAACAAAATTTTAAACTCATATAACAATTTGGCTAACCAATTTTATTATAAGCAATTGAGCTCTGCTAACTTTATTATCGTTTGAACTACAAATACCCAGTTAGTGTTCAGTCGTTTGTGAAAAAAATAATTAGTTTGAAAAACAACAAATGTTTGCCAATGTTGATTAGTTAGCTGTTATCACCGTGTGTACGAGAAGGTTTTACTTGCTTCTTCCATTTTTTTTTGGGAACCTAGTGTTAAGGTGTCCACTTTCCATTTTCCGCCGAATTCTGGAGGCATTGCATGTTACCTACCTACTCTCAGTTATTTTTCCATTTGTTGGTGAGGTCAGTCGTTGTGCAGGGGCACAAGTGTGTAACTGTAAAAGCGACAGGTTGTGCGTTTGATTCCCACTCGAGGAAATTCTCATTTCTTTGCTCTGGTACCGAGGCAAAGCGCGGTAGAAAATAAGATATTTAATATTTTGATTTCTTCAAAGTGGGTAGCTTGTGTCGTGATACTAAGGTGACTCTGCCCGCCCTGCTGCACGCGAAATGCAGTGAGAAGTTGAAAAAAAAGTCTATGTATATTCCAAAATTCCTATACTATTCAGTATATCATTTCTGTGCTAATTTCACAGGCACAACCACGTCTTATTCATCAGAAAATATAGCCTATAACCTTTTTTACTCAAGAAAGTTCTTATCAAATTGCAATTCGAATTTAACTTAGACGTAAACAATACTTCGGAAGTGCCGGCGTTAAAACTAGCTTAATTACAAAGTTGTTGATTTACAGCGCGCCCAAACGTGCCTATAATAGGAGTTTTCTGACAAAAACAATACAAATTTTAAGGTTGTTTTCTACTGATTTTTATCTTTATGCAACTCACGCTTGTTTTTTTGGAGGGAAAAGAAAGCTTGATGGTGGTAGGCAAAGAAATTATAATATTGGACTCGATTTGCAAGTTAGTTATTGAGCTCATTTTAAAGATGTCAGTGACTGTAAGCGTAATGGTTGTGGGTTCAGTTCCAACTTGAAGGAAAGATTTTTGAGACTGATTTTTTTCGTTTCCTCGCTCTGAGAATGAGATAAAATGCGGTGATGAGTTTCATCACTCACACAATGTCTTGGAAATTAGTCGAAAAGTGGATAACATCTTAACATCTAAATCGGTCTTAACGGTAGGCCTCTGATACTACAATACAGTGTACAACCCAAAAAATATGTTTTTACGAAGTATATAATTATGTTTTTCTAATTAACTCTAGAGAGCTTCAGTGTTTATATATAAAGCTGTTGTGATACCGTCATAAATAATTGAAATACATTTGACTGCATTCGAAAAGGATATAATTAGCACTTTGGTTATTTTTTAAATATTTTTATTAAAATGTATGTTTTTCAAAGTAATCGCTTAGCAAACATATATCAAAACATTATTTCGAATTAAGTTTTTCATTTAAAGTCGGTTAAAAAGATATGTCACCCATTGCTATCATTATAACAAAAGCTATAGTACCCTCAATTCAAAGGAATTCAACCCTTACTCTATATTATAAATGGTACAGCCTCAGGCGTCTCAAAAGTCAGTTTTAATTACAGTGCGTATAGAAACATATAATATTTTATATGATAACTGCTTTAACAACTCAGAAGTTTATGTTTATGGGAAACGTTTTATTTGGACAAAGTTAGTTTATGATTTATTCAATGTTAGAAAGTATTAGTTTCATTTCTCCGCTCTTGTAAAAAGATTAAAGGCGGCGTTAAGTTTCGGCAATGAACTCGTAATGTCTTGAAAATTAGGTTGAAAGTGGGAAACAGGATCGATGGGAACAGAATCTACCCCTATATACGGGATACAGTCAGCTAAATAAAGAAATAAAAAAAAATATTAAGAATCAGGGAAAATCGAAATTCTTAAAAAGTTTCTTCAAGCCATTTTGCACATTTTGCTGTCTTTCTAGACTCTCCGTTCTCCGATTTCACCGAAATTTGAGGCGTTTGTTGATTTCAGAGCACAAAGGTGTACACCATATTTAAATATTAATAGCCTCTCAAAAAGAATTTGAACCCACCATCATTATCTTACATCGATGTTTACAAATTTTCAACAACTTTTATCGTGTAAACGTAAACGTGTTAAAATTAACCATATTAATTAATAACAGTTAGTTTGGTAACCGGTTCTAACTGGAACCTGTACTGTATCGATCAAGCGAGGGTAATACGCGTTAACGAACTATAAAGTGATATCGTCAAGTGGGATGGTGGGGGTAATGTGGATATGGTAGTTAAGTTTCGGTTTGTTATTTATTATATATTTTATGTTTTATTTATACATTATACACATAAAATATATGTGTAGAGGCACAGGGTGACTGTAACGCGACGGTTGTGGGTTCGATCCCCACTCGGAGGAATGAATTATTGATATTTTCATTCCTTCGTTCTGGCACCAAAGCAAAAGCCCGGCGATGAGTTCCGCCGATGGATACCCACGCATATTCTCTATGCTTGTAAGTAATAGTAAAAAAAAATAAATTCATTAATTTCAACAAAGGTAAAATAGAGAAACTAAAAAATATCGTCGTATCTATATGTTTGTTACCGACCAGCCCATCTGTTACCGGCCAGTAATAGACAGGTCGGCGGGAGTTTGACAAATTATTTTTGTATTTTTTTCCCAAAGATACCCGCCGCGGTCAGTACGTACGGTTGAAGTTTTGGATAACTTTGATTCGAGTTAGATATCGACACTTTTGTTACTTTACCCACGTTTATAACGTTTGTATGAAAAATTGCTTTTTAAATAGATAAAATTATAAAATAGGAAATTATGGATGCGTTTACGTGTATATGAAAACTTAAATATGCCCTTTCTTATAGATTGTTTTTTAGCTTCACTTTGTGTCCCACACATTATAGGTTGGCAGAGGGAACCTAGTGTTGGGAAATTCCTTTCCTCACTTTCCACACTGTTCCCCTAGCACTAGCTCTTAGCTACTTACCTCTCAAAACCTGCCTATCCTACCCTGAGATATGCGGGATACAACTTGAAACAAGTTAAAATAAAATAATTAATTATTAACTCTATATTTTGTATAATTATTATTGTATACATACAAACATACATACATTTTGTATGTAAAATCCAACAAAGCGGTCTTACAAAACATCACGAGGACCTGTCGTAACGTCTCGTCTGTCTCCAACATCGTGCGTAACGTTTTAGTATATTTAACGAGAAAGGGCAAATATAAGAAAGAGTTTGTTTGTTTGACCTTTTAAAGTACAAGCTGTCTTTTTGTTTGCTTTCGCTTTTATTTTATACTGACTGACTGACTTTTTGCTTGTGATTATTTTTGTTGAAATGTAGGTATGTGATTATAATTAGAATAGGATAATGATTTTTTTTTAATTTAGTGATATTATCTATTGATTCCGTCTTAGTGAAGGGACAAAAATTGCCATTATGAGTGTATTTTTAGCTCAAATTATATTTAAAATAGTAAATGAATTGAACGCACTATCGTTGCTTTTACCATTCGGACTTTTCGGACCATTCGGATTTTTTCCACTGCGTTACGCCTCGTAAGCCAAGTAGTAGAGCAATCATGTATACCTACATTTTTTATAAGAAAACAAAAAGAAAAAAATTTTTTTAGTACATTTAATAACCAAAATCTAAAATTATATAACTAAATTACACAATTACATAATAAAAAAAAACCTGTTCTACATTGACAATATAAAAGGTCCAAATAGCGATGTGTATCGCCGTCACGAATCCAACATCAATAGAGGCCTGGAAATGTGAACAATAAAATACTATTGACATAATCTTACTATCTTGCTGCTGGTTGATGGAGCGGATTTTTAAGGTCTGGAGTACATCATTTTTTATTTTTTCTAAAAAAAAAAAACTATATTTCATGAATCAGCCTTACTGTTTTAGAGCTTTTAGAGTTTAGTATTTATTTTAAGTTAAAGAACATGACTGTACCCAATGCTTCTGGATTTCAATTCGGTTTCTTCGAAAGTTTTATAAATCTGCTATATATACAGGGTGTCCCAGGAGCCAACGATAAAACGAAACCAGGTGATAGACCAAGTCGTGACAGTTATGAGAAAAATATAAAAAAAAATCTTTGTCATGTATTTTTCATATTATATTGATTTTAAAAAATATTCCAAAAACCGACACCCTGTGATGGTTTTTCAAGTCCCAGGACTACAAATATTACTCTTTCTTCATTTTTTTTTCTGTAATGTAATCATGAGTAACCCTTCTGTGAATAACAGTTTAAGATTTAAACATACCTGCATCAGTTTTCAATAAAATGTGGTGTTTTTGCCAATCATTAAATTCAAAATATTTACTACACCCAACTTTAACCGACTGTACTATAAAAAAAATGTACTACACTGTTTTTGTAAGTAACTTTAAAAGTTGGCGCATTTAATCTGGATTCCGAAATGGTACGACACTTGCTGGATTACTTCTTTGTTGAAGAGAGAAAAATCGAAATACACGATAATCGGGATGACGTTCAGCTTTTTGGTATCTTTTCCGATACATTCTAGCTGCAGCATTTGCGTTACATAACCATTCTCCATGAATGAAATGCATATTGGCAATGTGTCAAAGACCGAGTATATCGCCTGCGAGACCCCGGACTCGAGCACTGTCCTTATAAGTCCTGGGTCCCCATCCCCTAAGTTGGAAAAGTTCAGGTACCTTGGATCCGTCATGCACGAGTCTGAAGGCATCGATCACGATCTCTATAAGACGGATAAGAGTTTGGACGGTATCCTGCGATCACAGACCACACCAGTCACCTCCCTAAACTAAACACTTAGCCCAGGCAACGCTTATCCGACTTAGGGGCTGGCCCAGGACTTATAAGAACAGTGCTCGAGTCCGGGTTTTTATACAATGGACATTAAATTCTCTCTTAGCTTGTTATAATTTAGACAAGGCGTGAAACTAAAAAAATTGAACTAACTACTACTATCGCAAATATATACCAAATAAACCACTGTACCATGTACACCCAATTTTCAATAAAATAACATGAAATAGACATTAAGTCCATATAAAAACCGAATGCCCCAGTGATCATATAAGACCTAGTGCTTTAGATATTAGTTTTACGATGGCTTTCAAATTAACCTTTTTATTACAAGGAGATACGAAACACGCTTAAGCCTTCTTACTTATTGCTATTGGTATTGGGTATTGGACATAAAGTAACTTAGAATTTATTGTCTCTAACTTTACTTTTCCAGTTCACAAAAAATGTAATAAAATTTTTGTTTAGAACTGTCTTTTTTAAAGACCAAAAAGGATTTAGTTAGTATTTATATTTCTTAATTAATAAGGCTCCTTTAACAGTTTATTTGCAAAGTATGTAAAACTAGTTTAGTTTCTTACTATAGTCGGTTCCTCATGCCTGGCGATCGGAGATGAAGCGAATGATGAATCTTACACCGGATTCTGTCCAGTGCGTCTCTTACAGCTGTTACTCGTAAGATAAGAAGTTTAAAGGATGACTTTATTTGGTCAGTCCGTCTTTATGGTAAACAACTGCACGATGTTTTTGAGCTTCTCAGACCTTCGTACTTATTCTGTTCACTGCGAGCCCAATGTTTCGTCTAGTCTGGACTCTAGTCTTTGAAACAGATCGTAGTAGGTATGTACGAGTACATGTCTTCTCTGGACGTTGCCGTTATTACTGCTGCTAGTCGGTAATCTCTCCGTTTTTTTTAGTTTTCATCTCATAAAAATACCTATATAAAAAAAATATACAAATAGAGTGTGCTCTTTGTTTGTCAGTTTTGTACAGAAATGAATTTCGTATGAAATAATTTTCTTTATCTCAGCTTTTATATACACAATTATTCGTCATATTATTAAGTTTAGTTAGTCGAGTCTGATTATATAGAAATTGTTTTACCCACGTGCTAAGCCCCAGGCCGTGTTAGGGTGATTCTTGATATTAATAGTAAAGCTATATAGTAGTATAGCTATATAGTAGTACTAGCGGCCCGTCCGCGGCTTCGCCTGCGTGAACTACGTTATTATTAATTTCTGTCTCCATGAGTACCTACGTCCTATAAGTGACGTCCATGCAAAATTTGAGACTTATAGCATTTGTAGTAACGAAGTTTCATACAAACTTTCAACCCCAAAAAGAACCCCTTAGAAGTCGAATATTGCAAATTCCCGTCTTAGTGAGCACCTACATTCTATAAATAACTCCTATGCAAAATTTGAGATTCCTAGCACATGTAGTTTCTGAGATTTCGTGATGAGTGAGTGACCTTTCGATTTTATATATATAGATTAGAAATAGTTTTACGCATTTTTGTAGATTATTATGTGTCTAATGACTTTAACATATGAAATGAAAAAAGCAGCTTCTCATTTTTTCTCACAAAGTAAGCAAAGAAACTTAATGTTAAGATACACCGTTCCTCCCTATAGCGATATTATTGACAAAATTTAACGACGTACTTTGTCTTCTCACCAGAGCGAGGAAATGAAATTTATGTCTCTGAGTGGAATCAAACCCACAACCTTTGCGTTTACAGCATGCGTACGTACATAAAAAATATACATAGTTTCAATATATCTATCGAATCGCTCCACAAATAAACAAGAAGGTTAAACCTTTTTTCGAAACAATCTCGTAGATTGAGTAATTGGCTGTAACATGACATGTCTGGTGCTGATGATTTAATTGGATTCTTATATTGTAATAAACATTGAAGTATTTTTTGTAATTTAACTTTGTTACAGAAAAGCAGAGCCTGGGGGCTTAGTGGAGCAATATTTGTGGGTTCGATTCCTATTATAGTAATCCACAGCTAAGAAATAAAAAATCGCAGCGTTGAGTTCCGCTATCAAACATAAAATATCGCAAATTTAGACATAATATTAAGAACGAAGTGTTTTCATGATCATCATCTTCTATATCTGCATCATCTGTTAAAAAAATACTATTCTAGGAATAATCATGCCTTCAATTCCACATTTTCTATTTGAATCTAATTTAGTTTTCATGAACCCGCTACTCAACAAGTGAAATCTCGGAAATTGGGTATCGTTGCATAGTAAAACATTATAGACCCTTCCTTTTATGTATAAGAAAAACTATATAATGAAGGCATTTATTTTGATTAGTCTTTTATGTATAAAATGCGTAAGCATAAAAATATATGAAACACGTATTTTCTCATATCTTTTAGTTATTAAAAAGTATATGAATCACACTCTAAATCAGTAAAAGAAATGAAAAATATTATAATTCACTCAGAAAATAGAACCTACAACTTCCATTCAATAAACAAAACTTATCATTTTTAACTCTATGCCACAAGCCACAGAACGAGTACTCGACAATTAATTTAGACGGATAGTCCAAACGACCTCAATACAAAATAGAGATTAATCTACAAACTTTCCTCTTAATTGGAGACAAAACAAGTCATAATTATAAAACCTACACACCGTCGTCTCTAGTAATTATCACTGTTCATACAAATCATACAAAAGTTGTGTAAAACTGTGCGTCCTCAATTACACTGTCGGTTAACGTTGAGAGCTCACGCGAGTAACTAACTGTATATAGTAAGGAATATAGTAAAAGAATATTTTTGTTTTTAGAAATGATTTTGACTCTAAAAGGGATGATCGTAGGTTCGATTGGGTAAATGAATCCAAAGTATCTAAGTATTCATCTATTTTTTAATGTATACAAAAACAATTAAAAAAATCTTGTCGAATGAAAAGCAATGGCTTTCGGTTCAATTTCAACAAAATCATTTATAGCAATCATAAAAATTGAGCTAAGTAAACAACATATACGTACAACATACAATTAAAATATGTATAATATAATATTTAAGTTATTAATGAACAATTTGAGGTCGTCGTGGTTGAACAGCGTCTGGACTGTAAGCACGATGGTTGTTCGTTCGATTCCTACCTGAGACTCGTAACTTTTTTCATTACCCCTTTCTGATGACTAAGAACGGATTGAAACTCATCCAATCAACGTGCAATGTCGATTTTAGGCGGTTCATGGGAACGGAGTGTCTTAACACTAAGCTACCTTACGCTAAACACGACGTAAGCTAACGAATAATGGTATTTCCCATCAAACAAAATATATACTAAAACATACTTATTTAGCTTAAAGAAACAATGACAAAAGCAGAAAGCACAATAAATACATAGCTGACAGAATTACCACTCGAAAAACAGTTATAACAATACTACCATTTTAAGCAAGTTAAGCAAAAACCAAGTAACACACTGCACTGTGTGCAAAATGATCTATTGTTTCCCCTTATTCTACTTATTCCTGCATATTTCGATGTTCCCACGAACCAACCAGAGCGAGAAGCACGTCCTATTTAAAAAAGAATTTATATCACACGAATGTGATAACATTTGGATGCGGTAAAATGTGATTTTGTTTAAATTTGAATTATTATTTTTAATATTATATGTTCTCTTAAAAAAACATTTCAATATAATTGCTTTAAAAATATAGAAAAGTGTGAAATACATTATCAGGACGTACCAGCAGACGAGCAAAAAAAAACCTAATAAGTTTTTAATCTAACGTTTGCTGAAAAAAGTATTCATTTATATTTTTGATAAGGAAAAAATAGTGATTAATTTTACCTTAACAAAAAAAAAACCCCCAAACCGCTCAAATACCTCATCTAATAACATTCAAAACACACATCAAACATGCACATAACGCATAACACTGTAAAACAATAGCATAAGATTCTTATGCAGTTAGCTTTAACCTTGAATTATTCTGAGAAACATACGAGTAAACAATGTTAAACAATCGCTAGGTCGAGGCTGGAGGCGGGTCGCGGGTTCATAAAAAGTCAATATAACTGTACAGTGTACTGAGAAATGCACTAGTATATATGCAATGTGGATATTATAATGCAAATGCTGATCTTAGGATTTAAATTGTCTTTTTTACTGATCATGATGTAGTGGTGATTGGAAGTGTGTTTGTGTTTGTTTATATCCCTTTTTTATATATATGCTATGAAGGCGAGGGTAGGCAGAGAGAAGCAGACAAAGACAGAGCACGGCGTTGTGTTACACTAGTCAATAAGTAGTACAGTTGCACACTTGTTTGTTGTTGGCGGCCTCAATCAAAATCACTATTGATCTAAATAGTGTTTTAACTCTATCGTAGAGTCGGTTAGATAATGTCTGGCTGTGTATCGATCGTGGGTTCGATTTCCGCTCGAGTCACCACACAATATGTATACTTCAAAAAAAAAATACAGTCGAATTGATAACCTCTTTTCTTACAGAAGTCGGTTAAAAAAAGCTTTTAATTCTTGTTAATAAATGATTCAAAAGGTACCGTACCTTACTCTGTTTCAAACATTTGTTCGAGAAAGAAAACAAGTAAATCACACGGAAGGGGAGGTTGGGGTAAATCAACTCATTATACGTTATAATTAATTGGAGTTCAGTAGAAAAGTTCTTAGTTGCTGGCGTAGACTTTTGTGTATGATATAGAACTGAGACTGGAAGGGATTTTTTTATTTTTCAGTTATAAATTATTGGTTTGAATTAATAATTAATTAATAGATTAATTATTACCTCAAATTACATTAGTGAAGAGAGTAAAGATAATAAGAAAATAATATGAGATGTAGAAGAATTCTTACCTATATTTTTCATTTTTGTGTTTTAATGATATTTAATAATAAACTTGTTTTTTTCAAAATAAATAATAAAGCTCAACTTAAGCTTCATGTACTCTACCAGTTCTCACTTTGACTTATGGTTTCCAATTATACATGTATATTACCTACAAACACATAGGTATATATTTTAAAAAAAATGGCTTCATGCTTCATCCTAGTGGGAAGACACTCTGTATCCCAACGCCCAAATGTTGTGACACAGAGTGTTGATTCGCGGAACTTAACGCCACGGTTTCTCTTGTTACCAGATCGAGGAAATGAAAATAATCAAATCAATCTCTCGAGTAGAAATCGAACTCCCTACCGACACGTTGACACTCATACACTGTAACATATATGAGTCATATATAGTCATAACATAATTTTATTTTTGTTCACGTAATATTATACATATTACACTTTGCTTTCTTAATGAAAATATATCTTTAAAATTTCTATATTGCTGACAGCACCATATTAGTGGTCTGTGATTCGAATCGATAATGAAAGTTCTGCTAAAAGTTTCGCTACAATTTATTAAAGGTTAAATGATAAAATATCTTACTTTCCTATAACTTTAAGGTTTAAATATTTGGATTACTTCAATATTTAAGCTTTTACAGGCCAGTGGCATATTTTTGGAGAAAATTGAGCTAGTGACCGAGTTGTGTTGAGTTACACCACTAAACATGCAATGCCTCGAAAATTCGATGGATAATGGGGAAAGGAAATATCTTAATGGGAGCGGAATGTCTTAAGCTAGGTTCCCATTTTCCCTGTGTCCAGTATAGCGTAAAGCTTAAAAAATATTTCCTTAGTGGAAATTGAATTCACAACCATCGCGCTGGTCCTTTGCACCATGATCATCTTTTTACTTGGTTAAGGTATTTATAGTCTGTACACTTTAACGACCTTTACGGAACTTGGATGACGCATAAGATATTATGGGCTGTAAAAGTGGGTGTATAGTAAATTAGTACCAATCGATACCAATTTGTATTTCTATTTCTATGAATCACGCTCACTGCGGTTTTGAAATGTAATAATAATAAATTTTATTAATAGAAAAAAAATATGATCATTTCTTACCTAGTGACCCAGTAAAATGATTTGGAAGAAATGGCTAGTTAGCTATGAGACCGCCTTTTGTTCAATCTTAATATATATAGATATTGAATATATTGTAGTGTATAAGTGAAGTAATAATAACATTTGTATAACAAAAAGTGGACACAGATTATTTCTTCGTCTGGTAAATAGGGAAACGTGGTGTTGATTTCCGCCAATCAACCCGCAATGTCTCAAGAATTTTTATAAGAACAGATATAAAAATGATAGTAAACAAGTAGTACATTGAAGACGGCCTTACGTAAGCCTCTAGGCGTCCTAAATCGCGACACCTACGCAGATTCTACAAGGTTTCTCTGGTCTTTGATCTACGTTAATAATAGAGGGGAATCGCCTTTTAGAAAAATAATTCTAAAGTGTAATTCGATGCTTCAAAAATTTAAAAATTAAGTTTAACTATAATTAACGTTGTCTTGATAAAGTTCAAATATTTAGTCTAATCGAATAATTAATCAAGCCTTTTTTGAGTTCAGCTGTTTCTCACATATAGAAGAGTTTACAGAACTCAACGCCGCGCTTGGTCTATTGGCCAAGGCGATGAAATAAAAATAGTTTCTTTTACCTATATATGTTATGCTGATATACATCAATCAAAGCCTATACAGGCTATTTTATTATATAGCCTGATATTAATTTATATTACATTTATATAAAAAGAAAATAAAAAATAACTGAAAATCTAAAATAAGAATAATATGTATTTTAGGAAAATGTAAATTAAGTGTTTTTAAAATTCCCTTAAACACAAAAAACTAAAAATAATAAGAAAATTGCACAATCCGCACGTCTACGTTATTCTTTCCCATCGCAAAGGTCATTTCCCATGGCGCCAGCGCTTGCGCAGCGTTACCAAATGTGACTTATTGAATAATTTTGTATATCTCCAACTTGATATGGATTTTATGGCTGTCATTGTTTTAAAGTGGCATAATTCTTGTGTTTGACCTGATTATTAATTTGTATTTAAAACATGATGATGTAAATAAAATTTTCTTAATAGTTACATTATAAATTCATCCAGACCATTATGGCACAGTGGAGCAGCCTCTAAACTATTAGATGTTTGTGGGTTCGATCTTCTCTCGAGAAATCTTGACATTACTAGATACTATTTTACTTGTTATAATTAAAATACGTATAGCTATTTTCCCACTTACATTAACAAAAAAAATTGGGCAAGGTTCCCTTTTATTTTACAGTATTTTATAAAGTTACTAAAAAAATGAAATGATAAGACAAGGTGATATTTCGCCCACTCAATGGGTGTTCCCATTTTTTTTGAGTGTGGACCAGAAAATCAGTGAAAAGAAACAATACGAAAGCAAACTTTAATATCTAAAACCTCAAAGCGAAACTCAAAATGTAACATAACTTAGAAATCTACGAACATTAATTAATTAGTTAAAATAATTTGCATTCTTGTACCATCATAACCAGCAATTCCCGTTGACTCCCAAAAACTTTCTTGATGTTTACGAATTCGCGTATAACTTTTATAATTTATTCTCTTTTTGGCCTTTTGTATTTTAGCAATGTTTCATTTTGTTGAAACTGTCATGGCACAGCGGGGCGTTTGTATGCTAAATAGATGGTTGTGGGTTCGGGTCTCCCTACTCGGGAAAATGTATTATTCTCATTTCTTACTGGTAAAGGCAAAGTATGGAGTTTTATCTTGTTGGTAATGCGATGAAAAAATAATTTATTATCGTAAGTAAAAATTGAACTCACAGTGGTCACGCTGTTAGAAAAATCCGCAGCAGGTAACAGGTCAAACAGTTCTCCAGAACACTCGCCATAATAAATGCGACAGAGAACGCACAGCGAGGACACTTCTCTACGTAAAAATAGTGTCAAGCTTACCGCAGAGTATCGAGTCGCCAACGATTCGAACTAACTAGGAGTAGTGATTTTTTTATTTCTATGCTGTATCTGAATCATCGAATTCTAACTCGACAGAGTAAATTATTCCACTCTCCTGCTCTGGCAACACAAGCTGTGGCGTTGAGTTCCATCGCATATAATAAAATATCTCGAATCGGATTTAGCCAAGAACAATCGGTCTTCGTCCTTATCCTCAAATACGGGATAAAGCGTGAAGCTGACGAAAAAAATCATTCTCATACCATCACAATCAGCAATTTCAAAAAAGTTTTTCATGTTTACGTATTCGCGGGAAACTTATATAATTAATTCCCTTTTGTACTTCAGCAATGTTTCATTTCTCTAATTTGCCTTTTAAAATTATTTATGTTTAAGGTCGCGGTACGTTTTGAATGGTCTTTTTTATTAATATCGTCATTGTGGCTTTTTATTTACGTGTTTTGGAAACGATTAACGTTTTTATTATGTTTTGTTGGGACTTTCGTATTTAAACGCCGTAGTAGGGGGACTACAACACTTTTAAATGATAGATTGTTGTGATTTCGAATACTAATCATCTAAATGACAGAAATATAAAATCTTCATTATAAGCAATATTTTTTATGAATAGGACAAGCGCAAATGGTCGTAGCGAATATTTAAGTATTTAAAAAAAATACACATTTTGAGATTTTTTAAATTTTTTTCAAGCATCATGTTCCTAAAGTAAAAAAAAATAATCTTAATTTTACAAAATAACTCAACAGGCATATTATAATATTTTTTAAAAAAATTGACTACTACATAAAAAAGTTAAAAAAAATAGATAATTAAAAAATATATATATTATAAAAAAAAAATACAAAACAAACCAACAACCTAAAAAAAATAAAAACAAAAAATAAAAACAATTTGTCAGAAGTGGGATTCGAACCCACGCCCTCAGAGAGGACCAGAACAACTCGCACCTATATTGTATAGGCAAGGGTACCTTGAGTCTGGCGCCTTAGACCGCTCGGCCATCCTGACACGTAGACAGCATTGTGAAATTATCAATCACTTATTTTCTAATTTTCTATCAATATATCTCCTATTTAGCGCAATAAAGTCGTAATTACACTGTCACTGAAACAAATGTCAATGTATGCGGAAAGACTATTTAATAATTAGCTTCACGCTGTATCCCGCGGCGTTGAGTTCTGTTACTCAACACACTATGCCTCCAGATATTGGCGGAAAGCGGAGAACGAAGTCTCTTGACACTAATCGACCTCTTCCTACCCTCTTGTATGCGGTAGTCTATATATATAAAAGGACTTGTCCTCACTGACTGAGGTAAGACGCGCGCACAGCCGTAACCGCTGTGCGTAGAAACGTGGAATATGGACAGATGTTTACTTTCGTAATCTGGACATCCACTAAGAAGGGATTTTGTAAAATTTTAACTCTAAAGGGGTGAGATAGGAGTTGAAAGTTTGTATGGAAAAAAAATTAAATCGGCACCGATTCTTATAAAACTTGAAATTTAGATGTTTAAAAGTATTTAATTGAACACGTGTTTCATCGTTTTCTAGAATTCTCCTCCTAAGGGTGCAAATAAGGGGTTGAAAGTTTGTATAGATTTTTTTTTAAATCGGCACCAATTTTTATAAAATTTGAAATTTAGACTCTTAAAAGTATTTAATTGAACACATGTTTCATGGTTTTCTAGAATTCTTCCCCTAAGGGTGCAAATAAGGGGCTGAAATTTTGTATGGAAAAATCTTTAAAACGCCACCGATTATTATAACATTTTTAATTTAGACTCTTAAAAATATTTAATTGAACATGTGTTTCATGGTTTTCTAGAATTCACCCTCTAAGGGTGCAAATAAGGGGTTGAAAGTTTGTATAGATTTTTTTTTAAATCGGCACCAATTTTTATAAAATTTGAAATTTAGACTCTTAAAAATATTTCATTGAACACATGTTTCGTGGTTTATTAGAATTCACTCCTAATTACGCAAGCGAAGCTGCGCGCGTCCGCTAGTTATATTATAAAGAGCTACATAGGGAGCACGGTAGATATATAGATAAAATAAATATAGATGTACCGAAATCGAATCTATGCGGGGTACAACGGTGAAATATACGTTTCTGGGGAGTGTATGGACACTAAAAGTGGAATATCATGAAATTTCTATGGATATCGGAAACTTATAGTAATATCTATAAAAACTCGTACCCACACCACAAAATAACTCAACATTTGTTTTGAAATGTTCAAATACACAAATATGCAATACGTCGATACTCTCGAGCTCAAATTGAATTTTCTAGTTGGTATTTACGGTTAGGTGAGATTTCTAGACATATAGCCTTAAAGCCTTACGTTTCAAATTTGATGTTTTCTATTTAGTGTATATTATATAAGTATTTTTAGAAATAAACGCAGTGGTTCTGAGTTCTATTCCCAAAGTGAATTCGCAAGACAATGCACGGTTTTAACCTTAACACATAATGTCACGAAAATTATTAATTAACTCCCTCTGCCCTGTATGTCCTACCCTGTATGTGGAATACAACGCAAACCTAAAAATATATATATAGCTAATACAAGGTAACTTGAAAAAAAACTGTCATTTTTTTGCAAAACCGAACAGTGTGTATGCAGTATTCAAATTGATACCGCTCTCGTTTCTTTCCACCGAATAACATAAAAGCGTAGTGATAACAGCAACCCTATAAATTCTGCTCTCAGCTAAATTAGCTCACGTATACGTACTGACGGCAGAAAAAAAATATTTTAACTAAAATTTATTATTATAATTATATATTAGCTGTAACTATTTTATGGACGTTAACGCTATGGTTGTGGGTTCGATTCGAAAACATTTTTCTAGATTATCTATGAAGAATTAACCTATCAAAGTAAAATAACACTAATTTAAATACTGGTTGCATTAATAAGGCATAGTAGACAAAAAACGTATTATCCCACATATAGCATGGAAGGCAACGGGAATCTAATGTTTAGATACTTTTTGCTCCAGTGCCGAAACCCAACACGCAATGCCTCCAGAATTCGCTGGAAAGTGGGGAACGGAGTGTCTTGACACTAGGTTCCCTCTGCCTACCCTGCTGTGTGCGGAATACAGCGTAAAGCTGATTTAAACGAAAAATAAGCTAAACGAAAAATGCAAAAAAATGTCAACACATTTTTTGCCAACCCTACATACGCACGACGAATATATCATCCCTTATATTATTCAATTCTGAACCTTAATCCGTCGCAATAAAAGCCTTCCCCGAGTTGCGGTCATGTGTCTGTCACTTCAAAGAGTCGCCATTAGCATATTAAAAAGGTAAGAAAGCTAAGTACGAAGTGTTTGAATTGTATTATTGAGTTTTTGTTTCTTAGGAATTTTTGGTGTTTTGGCGAGAGACGAGAGGACTTATTAAATTTAGCTTTTAGCCTTAATGTATATGCTTACAATAATACATATATACTCTATATATTATAGTAGTCGTTAGCTTTGGCTAGAATTGAATAGATACTTCTTTTGTATATCATGTTTTTATACGTCTCATTCAATATTAAGAGCTGGAGACTGTTTTACATCACGTAAATAAATATGATTTCAATAGCTTTACGTTGTATCCCGCACATAGCTGAGTAGACAGAGAGAACCTGGAAAGCTAGTGTTAAGATACTTCGTTCCCCACTTACGCCAAGTTCTAGAAGCATTGCGTGTTGAATGGTGAACCTCAATATCAAAATATTATCTATTTTTTCTGTCCCACTACTATGAACGCCACGCAGTAGTTACAAATAACATTTATATTGAAATATTTCCATTTCTTTGTTTATTTAGACAAGAGGCGCTAGGGTTTGGCCACTCAACGTGTAAACAATAACCTGTTGCAAATATATATTTTTCTTTACAATTTTTCTGCATTTTAAGAGGTCCCAAATTATTTCCTGACTGTATAGAAAAATATAGTACGAGTATCTTACTTCACTTTTCACCTATTTAACTTAAAAATATTTTAATTATACATTCATCCATACAAAATTTTAACACCCACCCACCTCATTTTAACCTCAGACTAAATAAAAAGATAGACCTCATTATCTTCAAGGCTTCCTTTCAATTACTTAGGAGAATCTAATTTCAACTTAGCTTTATAGTTGTTTTAGTATTTGACGTTAAAATATTTATCCTTAGGACCAATTTCTATGTAGTTTTAACACAAAAGGTTTGGACGTTTTGTTTAGGTCTTTACAATAGTCTTTAATGCTTATTAAGATTTTAATGTAAAATAAATTAGAATATTTTTAAAAAGATAATTTATATACGTAGTACAAAATGAATAGAAAAATATTTTTTCTCACAGTTCCACACTGTATCATAAAACAGGATAGGTAGATGGGACGTAGAGTGAAGAAATTAAAATAATTTATTGCCACTATTGGGAATCGAACTTACAACTATCGTGTTTCAGACAAACGATAGTTGTTATTATACACTTCGGAATGAAAAATTGTAGACCGTTCAAGAGGCGTAAATTCAAATCCCGTTAATTTCAACTTTTATGCGTTTTCTAAATATATAGGTACCTAAGTAGTATTAACATTTGTTAAGTTTTACTCCAAAGATTGAAAAAAATTAAACATTTTAATAGAAACAAATCATTCAGATCGGGTATAGGGTGATAAAAATAAAGATATCCCTCGAGAATCACTACTTTCACGCGTCCTTACCATTACAATCATTTATCATTATAACAACTAGATGTCGCTTTGTAGGCAAAAACCGAAAAACACACCAAAGCAATTTAAGACTTAACTTTATCGAATAAAGTACAATTTTCAATACGAAATCCAAACAATCGCGTGCCTACCTTCCGTTTTTAGGGCACGAAAATTAGCATTTTCTTACATTTTCTTTTGGTTTTCATGAAATTTAACATTTCATTGCTGACAATGTTAAAGCAAAATTTATATTAAAAATAACAAAACGAGTAATGTAAACAAATATTTGACCGACTTTTAATAGTTCCTGTCACCCATTTACAAGGTACTTTTATACTGTCAACAGATTTATCTTTAACTAATTGGGGTGGATTAAATGGTGATTGTGTTAGAACAAGATCGATGAAAAGAGTCGTCGATAAGACTGTGATTCTTTGTCCATGCCGCCTTTTATATTACATGGCTTGATTTCTTTGTGTAATTGAAAATAAAATGGTTATCTTTGCGGGTTTTCTGTTATTTCGTAGTAGCTTGTAAATATATACAAATATTATAAAACTGAAGATATTGTTTGTTTGAACCCACTAATCTCAGAAACTTTTGGTTCAAATCGAAACCATAATTTTGTACTGGAAGGTTACAGGCTAAAAATATTGCATTAGTCATATAACTTGTGGTACAACATTCTAAACTTGTCTTCTGAGCTACCTCGGCCATACCATCGAAACTGCAGGCTAGTATAAATATAAGTAACTTGAAAACGTATATTAGAAATTATTGTTGTTTATATTGCAAGTAAACATAAAGTATTCAGGGAAAGGCATACTTCCTGTTTACTTCCTATCCTACTACACCTGGTGTGAAGACACTCCGTTCCCCATTTTCCGCCAAATTATAAAGGCATTGCGTGTTGAGTGGCAGAACTCAACGCCCCGCTTTACCTCAACACCAGAACGACGAAATAAAAATATCCAGTGGAAATCGAACCACAACCTCTCGAATTTACAGTCGTACCTTGTGTCTGGCCTCTTCCTATACTTATGACACAATAACCAATTAACCAAAGTATATGCCATAATATATAATATAACAAAATAGAATATATATTTGACATAATCGACTATAAAGTAAGATAATCTCTTAAGACTTATTAGGATTATCTCGAGATAAAGAGGCTCTGCTATTGTGCACGTACAAGAAACGGGGACTATTATGTCTAACGCATAAATGTTGCTTCCTATAGAAATTCTAATGAAACTATTGAATTTGTTGGGTAATTGTAATTATTTTGGCTATAATATTAATAATTGAATTAACTCCATTATAGTGCAAATGGACAATATCTGACTGTATATACAACATGTGTGGGTTTAATCCATTTCATGAATTTCTTTTTTACAGCAGGACAAAGCGTAGCGTTAAGTTACGCTACATGCAGATGCAAAAATAGATATTAAACAAAACATTACGGTGTCACATTCAGTTATATGAAATAAATGATAGCCTATATTAAGTAAATGATACTTTTGGCCACAATAATTGAATATATGTAAAATTTCAGTTGAAAATTTTCAATACTATTTCAACTAACAGTACAAAGTGCTATTTGTAATAGTTATTTGTTGTCTAAAAACAGATTTTGCGGGTGTAAACAGGAATTAGAGTAACCTAATTATTGTTTAAAGACTTGATTATACCCCAGAGGGGAGTATGTAGTCTGTACAATTAGCTAGTTGTAATATTATTTATCTTTATGAAATTTTGAATATAATATGATTTTAATATATCTGCATAATATTTTAAATCCAGAACTAAGATTAATTTATTTTCTATAACATACTATAAATTGGAAAAATAATCTCGAAATTGTTAGTTTTTCTTAAAAATGCAAATGCAAGTACAACTACCAGAAAAAAACCATTTACAATTTTCAACTGTGTAGCAGTATAACAAATAAACCAAAATTTTATAATATTAAAATCAAAATGATTAGCAAACTATCATTATTATATTTCTGCTATTATAGATCTAAGATTTTTTAACTTCACGCTGTATCCCGCACATAGCAGGATAGGCAGAGGGAACACATCTACGTGTCCGTCCTAGTGTTCGGAATAAAGTTTTCACCAAATAATTGAGGCATTACATGTTGAGTGGCGGACTGAACGCACTTTCGTTCTCACTTAATGCTACCAGAGCGAGGAAATGAAAATAATAAATATTTATACCTCAACTGGGAATCGAACTTACAACCAAACAAACGAAAAAAATAAAAAGATATCGTAAGTTAAGAATTACTTTATTAAATAAATATAGTGAATAATAACTTAAAGTAAAGCTTAGAAACAATAATGTTGCTTGTCTTATCCTCTTAGTCGACGTCTTAATTACTGAGCGCCAGCAGGTTTTGACACATTTAATTATGAATAGCTAGCTGTGGTGTTCGACTTTGTCTGCGTTTTGTTTGAAATTACTAACTAGACTTGACTATGGCTTTGAAATTGTAAAATATAATAGTATTTTAATTTAGTGCGTTATCCCATCAAAAACAGAACTGTGGAATGTTAGACCGTTCAAGCGCGAGTCGGGCTCGCTTACCGAGGGTTCCGTACAAAAATTAGAGGTGTCGAGATTTTTCTGACATTCAAGCTTAGCTTAACCAGAGCCCTTTCATCTGATACCTCACTTGAACCAGAGGCTTTAATTCCAAATTTTGTCCCCTTTTAACGCGATTATTTTTTATGATTTAAAAACAAATGTATAGCTTTCAGATTTTTTTACCCTAAAAATATAAAAAAACTCTAACTGTCACAAGAAAAAGATGCATAAAAGACAAGCAATTATACTCGTAAATACAAATTATTGAAACAACATAAGCTAAAATGAAATTAAGTTATAAATCCATTTTAATCATGAAAATTATTATTTGTTTCATCGTACAGTCGAATGGGATAATCCATATTTAATAAATATTTATTAACTACCTTACTTGTCAAGCTTATGAATATTATGTATTGCGAATATTAATTAATGGCTTATTCTGAAACTTTAATTTTGTGAAGGAATTTTTACGTGTATACCGCTGGAGAGTTTGTTTGTTTGAAGGCACTAATCTCAGAAACTAATGGTTGGAATTGAATAGTTATTTTTGTTTGTAATTGTCATAGATATGATTAAGTTACATTAACACTAGAAGCGCCGCCGTCCCATTTTTGACCCAAACGCAAGGCTGATTGTATATAACTTTTTTATTTGTTAATTTATGTAGATGATTTTTTTTTACTATTACCAATTTTACACCTTTATTTAATTAAAAATATAAATAATTTTATAGCAGTCATACTTTTTGAAAAAAAAATGGATTTACCTAGAACTGCCGCTGGGTCATTTTTGTCCCGCCATTATTATTTTATTATTTGAAGGTATAATTTGACATATTTTCATGCCTCGGGGACGAGGTGGAGGGGAAAGGGCAAGCAGGGGGCGGAAAAAAATTGAATAGTAGGTTTAGCAGTCAATGCCTAAGTTTTTAGGGTTCTGTAGCTTTTAAGGAAAAGAAAACCCTTATAAGATCATTTTTTTGTCCATCCGTCTGTCTGTGCCTTTATCTCAGGAATGCTTGGAGAAATCGAGTTGATATTCATATGAGTGTATGAATATGAACTATACGACGATCTACAGTCCAGAGATATATCCAGAGGATGTCCTGACTAATATCTGTCCGATATTTGTTTGTGGGCATACGGGTACGCGACCCCGGATCCTTGAGCCGCCACTCTTACATCCTCATCCAGTCCGTAAGAATGGTGTCCTAACTCCCCCCCTTCCCCTCCTCTTTTCCTTAGCTCCCTCCTTTTACCTATCCTACCCCTTCTATTTTCCTTTCCCTTCGGTTTTTCCCCACAAAGGGGTTTTGGAGGTCAGACGGCAGTCGCTCCACGAAAACCGCAAACCGCCATAAACGAAATGGAACGAACCAAGAACAGACTGGGTACGGCTAGGGCGTCGCCGCAAAACGACGCGCAGGCACATCGCCCTACACCTGCGACAAGTGGGCAAGGGCTACCGTGTCATGTACGGACACGGCTAAAGACGCTAGTACCCAGAAGGAAACTCCGCTTTGCAACGTGGAATATTGGCTCTCTGACCGGACGATGCAGGGAACTCGCAGATGTACTCATGAGACGTCGGGTCCAGTGTGCCTTCCTCCAGGAAACACGCTGGAAGGGCAATAAGTCCCGTAACATCGGACAGGGTTACCGGCTTATATACACTGGGTCTCCTTCGGGTAGAAACGGTGTAGCGGTAGTGCTTTCTGAAGAGCTTCAGAATGGGCTCCTTGAAGTTGACCGTCGCTCCGACCGCTTGATGCGAGTGAGGGTACTGATTGAGGGCGTTATCACATTCTGGGAGCAGTATGAAGGAGTGCTACTTGCTGTGCCGTGTACCGAAGTGGTCTTAGTTGGGGGGGACTTGAACAGGCACGTCCGTAGGGCTGCTGAGCCGTATGAACGTGTTCACGGGGGTTTTGGGCACGGTCTTCGCAATGCAAAGGGAGAAAACATTCTAAGAACCTGTATTGCGTCTGATCTGGCCGTCGTGAATACGTTCTTCCAAAAGAATTCTCAGCACCTTATCACGTATAAGTGCGGGTCCCACTCAACTCAAATAGACTACTTATTGACCAGACGGTGTCATATAGGCAGGGTAACTAACTGTAAGGTCATTCCAGGCGAAAGCCTAACGGCCCAACATCGTCTTCTTGTCATGGACTTTAACGTCACTCCGAAGAAGAAAGTAGCCGAGAAACGTAGGCCTCGAATCAAGTGGTGGTTGCTGAATGGACCGATGCAGACCGACTTCCTGGTAGAGGTGAAAAGTCATAATCTTGATATCGCAAAATGTCTTTGCGTCAGAGATTCCCAGGGCACGCTGCTCTGTAATCATTACTCTGTGAAGGAGAGGTGGCGAAGCTACTTCCAGGAGTTGCTGAATACTCAGCACCCATGCAGTCTTCATCACGACCCACCGCCTAACCTCGGACTTATTGCCCCAATAACCCTTGACGAAACACGTAATTGCCTTCGACGCATGAAGAACGGAAAAGCGGTGGGACCTGACGACATTCCGATCGAAGCGTGGAAATCGTTGGGCTCTTTTGGTGTGCTCATGCTTACTGACCTTTTTAACCATATCTTGAACACTGGTAAGATGCCGCATCAGTGGCGGCTTAGCTTTATTACCCCTATTTACAAGGGAAGGGGCAGTGTTCAAGATTGTGGTAGTTATAGGGGCATTAAGCTTATGAGTCATACCATGAAGCTCTTCGAGCGCATGATCGACCTCAGGCTCCGCCGAGAGTGTACTGTCTCAATATGGATTTCAGCCAGGATCGGGCACCATGGACGCCATTTTCGCCCTCAGAACTTTGATGGACGCATACAGGGAAAAAAGGAGAGCTCTGCACGTGGCCTTTTTAGATCTGCAGAAGGCCTTTGACTGTGTGCTTCGTCAGTGTATCTGGTGGGCATTGCGATCCAAAGGGATCCCTGAGGCCTATATTGAGATTATCAGGGGCATGTACCACGATTCCGCTTCTATGGTTAGGACTGCTATTGGCGACACTAGACCCTCCCCGATTACAGTGGGGGTTCACCAGGGCTCGGCTCTTAGTCCGTTCTTATTCAATGTAGTGCTCGATACTGTCTCGGCTTACATCCAGGACCAGCCTCCATGGCTGATGATGTATGCCGACGACATAGCACTCATTGCCGAGAACCGACTGACACTGGAGCGTAAAGTGAACCTCTGGAAGGGTACGCTTGAGAACGGCGGTCTTAAACTAAATGTGTCGAAGACAGAGTACATGGCCTGCGGGAGCCGGGACTCGAGCACCATCCTTATAGGTCCTGAGCCAGCCGTTAAGTCGGAGAAGTTCAGGTACCTTGGATCTGTTATGCACGAGTCTGGAGGCATCGACCACGATGTCCATGGCCGGATAAGCGCTGCCTGGGCCAAATGGCGGGAGGTCACTGGTGTGGTCTGCGATCGCAGAATACCGCCCAAGCTCAAGGGGCTGATATACAAGAGCATCGTCCGACCGGTTCTTTTATACGGCAGCGAATGTTGGCCAGCACTATCTCGGCACACTCAGGAGCTTCACGTCACGGAAATGAAGATGCTGAGGTGGATGTGCGGCGTAATGCGGTCTGACCGCATACGCAACACATTCATTCGAGGTAGTCTTGGGGTCCGTGACGTAGCGGATAAGCTCCAAGAGCGTCGCTTGAGATGGTTTGGCCACGTTACGCGCCGGCCTAAGAACTATGTCGGACGCAAGTGCCTTGCTATACCAGTTCCTGGGGCGCGACCTCCCGGACGCCCAAGGAAGCGCTGGTTGGATGTCGTGATGCAGGACATGAGAGCCAATGGTCTAACCACCGAGGACGCAAAAGTTCGTGCAAAGTGGAGTAGGTTAAGTAGGAAGGCAGACCCTGGTAATAGCCGGGATTAATGCCAGGAAGAAGAAGAAGAAGAAGAAGACGATCTACAGTCCCTTGATTTCCTGAAAAAGCGCCCTTAAAAAAAGATATGACCATTTATATAGTAAAAAACATGTATTTTCGACACTATAAAGGGAATCAAATTAATAAGGTACTTTCAGTTAACTTCGAATTATGAAATTTGGCAGCTAGCATCTACATGTAGTATTAGTACAGGAAAAAATCTGAAAACTATACATTTATGCATAAATCTTAAAAAATAATAGCCTGAAAAGTGGGGTTAAATTGGTGTCAATACTAAATTTTGCCGCTAGTCCAAGTGAGGTATCAGATGAAAGGATGACTAAGCTAGGCTTGAACTTCAGAAAAACACTTGATACCAAATGTGGGCAATTGTAGGGTAGGTAGAGGGAACCTGGGAACCTAGTGCTATGCACTCCGCTGACATTTTCCGCCGAATTCTGGAGGCATTACCACGCAATGTTATAAATCATGTGTGATGTATCACTGATGAAGAATATGTTAATGCATTACTTGGCCTACTAATAATATTAACTGATTTCAATAACTTATAATTTTGTAAGAGTTATTCAGTTAGTTTCACGACCTCAGAACGTATTAGAAATATTTGATTCTTTCTTTGTGTTTTCTTTTTTGGTACTTTTATGTTTGTTAAAGAATAAGAATTGATTATTAAAGATGGTCTACATATTTTACGAATTATTTTAATAATATATTTTTTGTATTATACCAACAACCAACATAATAAGTAGAATGGGACAAATTTGTCACGACGGCGGTTCAAGGGGGGTCTCAATCTTCGGCACTTCTAGTGTTAACGGGGGACGGAGTGTCTTAACACTAGGCTCTCACTGTGCAGTATATAGCGTGACGTTTAAAAAAAGTTACGTTAATTATTATACGGTACAATAAAAAAAACAATTACGTTGCAGTTAAGAATAAACTGTCTTAATGCGATTATAGTGAAACTCTACTTGCTGTCTAAGCCTTATAAATACGAGTGTAACTATAAATTTAGTTTAAAAAAAAATTATATTATTATTTGTATATATATTTAAATTTACACACATAGTACATAAAAGAAAATATTATAAAATTATCTATTAAAACAATTTTATAAATGGACACAATTTAATTTAGATGGACAAAACCCGACATGACAGCAAAAGCAAACACTATTAACATAAGCTAATCTACGTGAAATAATATTAAACTATTTGACTAAATAAATATAATCTGGCTTAATGCGTGGGCTATTTGACTTATAATTTCCCGGGCTCATTAAAAATTTACCGCCAATTTTACCTGGACGAGGCTGTGCTGTGTTTTTATTACTCTACCGTCCCGAGCGTGTTGGGGGTAATAAAATTTTAAGTTATTATATTCTATCCAGGACAACGTATTAATGTTGGGAATTTGGTAAGAAAATAAGGTGGAATTAATTTTCTTTGCCTATAAAATATTATATGAATATTCATGTATGTAGAGGCAAAATGGAAAATTCCGTTATTTTTTTTCCCGTAGAAATTTCTAGAAATCATATTTTAGGCCCGTATTTATAGACAGCTCTCAACTGTAAGGTTGATCTTGAGACAGCTTATGAGGTTCTGGAAAGGCGCAGTTTTTGCAAAACATGCAGTTTTTCGAATTCGAGAGAGAAATTAAGTATTACAATTTTAATATTTCAATATTTATACTTTTAATAATTTTATCTGATGTTTCCTGGACTTAAAGACAAGAATGCCAATTATGCGAAATATAACCTACTTTTGTTGTTGATATTGTACTGTGTAAATCAAAAAGAGGTTACATCAGGATTGAGTAACGAGGCAATTATATAAACTTACGTGGAAACAATATTACATAGGAAATGTGAGTTCGAATGTACATTTAATATTTATACAATTATACAAATAATATTTTTGAAATTAAAGTCTAATATATTTATTATAAAAGGAGTGTATATTAGGTTCCCTTTAACTTATCGTATAAGCTACGTAGGCAAAGCGTCAAATTACTATTAAAATATTTTATTAATTTCATTCAACCCTGAAAATTAGTCCAACTTTGAAATGATCCACATTTCCCCATGATACCTACTTAAGAGCTAAACTGTAATAATTTTTAACGGCAACGCTACTTTGTAATTTAGCTGACCCAAAATAACCACGTTGAAAATATTTACCATTCCACTGACTTTTAGTTTCATTTCACTCAATTAGTGACTAAAACTGTATACAATTTAAATATATATGTTTATAATCTTAAGTTTATGAGAGATAAGATATAAGATAAGGCCGTATAGCAAAATCTGGCTGTAAAAGCGACGTTCACGGGTTCAATTCCCACTCATGGGAATTATTATATTTAAATGATTTTCATTTGCCTGCAACATTTGTTACACAACATTTCGATATTAAGTTCTGAAACTCAACACACAATGTCTCAATATTTGGGTGGAAAGTGGGGAATGGAGTGAATTAACACTACGTATACACTGTAATGTAGGAAAAGGTTTTTTTTTATTTTATTTATTATTCACATTTCTTTTTGTATTGGTAATTGACCCAAATTGAGAATGTAAAAGCATATAGTTGACACGAGAGTGGCAAACTCTGAAACAATATAATTTAAAACAATATATAACAATATAATGTAAATAAAACATACATGGTATACCTAAATTAATAAATTTGAAATATTTTTTTATATTTTTATGTAGGAGAAATTATGCTAAATTTAATAAAATACCTTACGTGTGTTACATTCTATTTTAAAAGAACTGGTCAAGTTGTTGTCGGAAAGTGGAGAACGTAGTGTCTTAACATATTCTCTGTGAGGAAATAATGTGATTTTACGAAATTTAAAACATCTTCAAGTTATCCAACTTCAACTTCTAGAAACTAGCAGGAAATAAACATGACATATAAGTAGAATATAGTGCACGCTGCTTGACTATTAGCCCTGGCTTCGGTGGTACATCATAATTTTCCATGAAGATTTAGTAAATGAATATATATTGCTATACAATGTATATAATATTGTTAAGAGGAACCGAGTATTTGAACCCTGGACTTTAATTATTAGTTTAAATTTCACATAGATTTTTGAGTTCGACGTTATAACAACAAGTGGCAACCGAATCTATATCTAATTTAACAGAAATTAATCTATACTGCTCTATTATTCAACTGAATGAATAGAAAAACCCAATAAATTAATCCATTTCCACAATATACCATTCACGTTAAAAGTTCATGACCCAAAAAACTGCATTTTTAAGGCAACAATTAAGTAAATTTCAAACGAAAGGTTACATTTAGTACTCGTATGTTAAATTTTGTCGTTTATTAGAACGGCGGTCATTCTGTAATTGTGTCGTACTGACAGGAGCGATAAAGGGTTAATTTAACGCTCGCTGCCTCAGACTCTGTTAGGCTTTCAAGTAATTCGAAGCGTGATGGTGACTCGGGGGTCATTGTTAACTGTTTCATTCTGCAATTAAAGTATCTTTTTAATGATTAAAGAGTACTGGCTAATTAAATTTAACTCTGTTCTTTGCTTAATTAATATTAGTTAGTGATCGTACCTGTATAGGCCTTTATTCCATTTCTATATTGGGCACAAGCAGTGTAGGCAGAGGGCACCTATGGGGCTTAGAGTGTCTTGACACTCTGTACCCCATTAAGACACTTCCGTTCCCCAGTTTTCGCTGAACTCTTGAGACATTGCGTGTTAAGTAGCGGAACTTAACGACGAGCCTTGTCTTATTACCAAGGCGAAGAAATGAAAATATTAAATATTTTGTTCCCCCAAATGAAATACAGGCGTCCCTCGTATAACACGGTACTTGTACAACACGGTTTCGATACTACACGATGCAAGAAATGATATTAGTATAACACGATTTTGAAAAATATGCATTTTAAATTTGAACTTTTTTTTCGTTCAATAAGCTGTTTCTACTTGTTTTATATTATGTAATTATTATTATTAGTCTTTGAATATATTTTATTGTTGTATTTTTTAATTATTGTATTTCATCATAAAATAGAATTTAATTTATTTTTCTTAATAAAAACTTCAAGGTAACTTCCTTTTTCATTTATGTAGTATTTGGAACGAAATTTCAGCTATCATAAAATTTTACACCTTAAGATTTGGTTTCGATATAACACGGTACGCATTGCCTTTATTTGTATGATTTCAAAGTCTCGTATAACACGGTTTTGATATAACACGAGACAAGGTCTCGATACTACACGGTGTACAGTATGGTATACCTGGTTTCGTATAACACGGTTTCGATATAGCACGGTACGAATTAACCGTGTTATACGAGGGATGCCTGTATTTCATATTTTCAAATTGAATTAAACAACTGTCGCCAAGTCACACGCTTGTATGCCTACGCCACGAAGACGGTCCCATAGAGTTATTTTATATGACGTTTTTGCTTAATGCAAATTTTGTTCTTGTTGTCGAAAAGGAATTAAAAAACCTTACATTCTTCCTTAATTATGAGAAACTCCAAAGAAAAAAAGAAATCACAAGAAACACATAAATCCAGAAGAAAATAAAAAAGACAAATGTGGGTACTTGTTGAAAACGTAACACTCATGTTATGAATCTAATATCACAATGTAACTCGCTAACGTTAACTTGAAAATTCCGTCCCGTCTAATACGAACTTCCTAGCGTTTAAAGATTTATGCTGGCCCCGAAATCATCTCAGACCGCATCGCTATTTGTTAGGCGACATCTGGTGTGGAGTTCACACCGGTTTCTTACTTGTTCTGTGCTGTTGAAAACAGTATGGTGTAGTCTAGGGGGCGGCGTTGAAACTATGTGTGTTGACAAGTAGTGAGTTACTGTACTGTGTGCGGGATACAGCGTGAAGCTGATTTCTTGATTTGTCTTTCTGTTTATTTCTAATTCTCGCGAAATATGAAATAACCAAATTTTTAAAATAGATATGAAAATGATTGCAAGCAAATAAGCTTTTAAAAGAATCAAATTACCAATTATAAAGTCTATAAAAGAAGTGACAAACATACTAAAATTATCAATTTCCCCTAAATACAATAAAATAATATAAGATAAATATTTGTATAATCCAAGCGGGCGAATCCTCTCCAGTCCATCCATATATAGGTATACAAGTATGTACATATTGTAAGACAATTGTCAGTGTGAGGGTATTTTACAGAAAATAAAATAATAATACCCACATAATTATTTATAAAAGAGGAAGGGAACGGCTATAAAAAGTGACGTTTTTGAAGGATTGAGTCAGTACGTCGTTATTCTGCCTGTCGTAAGGTGTAAAATTGTGACAGTGTTCAAGTATTTAAAATCAGTGTCATTGTTGGAACTATGCGTTTTAAAACGTGTATAAGTGTAAAGTGTTATATAGAAACAGTGTTAGAAGTGTGTATATGTAAAAGAGGAACAGTAAATTATGGTTATTTAAGTATTTTCTTATACTTACCACCTGACATTTTTACAAATGTCAGAAGTGGGATCCAACACCTAAAGATAACTGGTGTTGTTACTACGCCCAAAGCAGACCAACCGGCGCACGACGACCAACACGGTACGTCTGCGACGGTGATCGTAGACAGAATAGACGCGGAGATAATAAGCGGAAGCGATCACAGCAACCGGAATAACCAAAGTTGTAGTCAAAATCATAGTTATAGTCGCCATCCAAGTAGGAGAAGGTACAGTCGAAATCGCAGCAGACGTGAACGTGAGGAACAGGGACGTCTCAGCAGGCGTAGGTGCGTGGTAGCAGGCGTGCCCGTAGTAGTGTTCAACAAAGCAACAGCGACCATGTTTATAAACCGAAGCGTGAACAGTATGTTTGCCGCTAGCGTGACAGCCGTGCAGATGACTCTTCTAAAGAAGACAATGAAAATCGTCTTCCTTGAAGTAAGCATCGTTATGAAGGTACGAGCATTTTATTAATAGTAACAGTAATATTAATCAAGTAGAAGTGCAGAAGCCGCACAATATGGTAACAAAATTCTAATAAGATATTAAGATTCAAAGTCAAAGTAGTCGCTATAATTAAAGTCTCCTTTATAACAAATCTAACAGTGTGCTAAATGTCATCTTTTAGTTTACTTGGTTAAAGTCTGTAGAAAAGTGAATCGCGTAAATGAAGTGAAAATGTAATAAAAAAAAAAGTAATACAATTAACAGTGACGTGGTCTCGGTAAACGGCATTGTTTTAAATTCTTTCATTAAACTAGGAAGAACTTTAAGTGAAATAAAAGGTCAGTAGTATATTAAGTAAAATAAGGATAAAACGGAGCCTTCGATAGGTTTTGATAACTCGACAGTTACACACGTAGATAGTTATGATATTTAAATTATTATTAATAGCATTTTTGCAATAACGGAAGTGCTTAGTGTCTAATGAATATTTACTTAGGTTATGCTGTTACAGAACAAACATTTATAATGTTTATGACTTACGATACTTTTAAAATAATAGCTAAATAAAATTATAATACCCGCAGTATTATCATTTAGTAGAATTGAACAAAAATAAGTCTTATAAAGTCAAAGCATCAAACAACGGTTTATCAATGGTTAGTGTATAGCAATGGTAGATGTAATAAACTTATAGACGTGTAAAGAATATTTTGTTTTATAGGAATTAAATGAATTTAACGATAAAAATGGCAAACTTATTCTAAAATAATTTGTTGAAGACAAAAAGAAATAAGCTTTCAAAATATAGTTTAAAGATAGTTATAATGTGTTTCAAAAATTATAAAAGTAATAATAGTAATTTAAATAAGCAGACCAAAACTTAAAGTAACTAAGAAATAGAAAAGGAAAAAAAATGATAAGCGTTAATATAGATGTTTCATTAAAGGAATACATATTGAAATTGTTTTGCTTGTAATTCAAGAGAATTAGGCGGTGATCTAGCAAATTAAATTAATTGATATTAGTGCAGTAGTTTCTGCGTTACAGTGCTTTAGATTTTATTCACTCGTCTAAAGGTTAAAATGGTGACATATTGTATTCATTGCGGGCAACTTTTGAAAAACGTGATGTTAATTAAAAAACTCGAGGGAGTTACTCGCTGGTAGCGCCAGATTCCATAATGTAATTGGCACATTGAATAGTATGGCTAGTAAAATGAGCCACGCGGATGTTTTAAGTCTTAATCCAGTTTTAAATGATGAACAGAACACTGATGTAGTCATTTATGTTTCAAGTAAATTCAACAAAGTGCAAAAAATACGTACAGTTATGTTTATATTGTGTTTATCACAAAACTGATGCAAAACCTAAAAGATTAGTAATAAAAATAGTTAATTGTTGTGAATCATTGATATATTTTCCTAAACTATGAAATAATACAACCAGTTAAGAGGAACAGATGCTAATTATGTAAATACAATATAAAATGTTATATTTTATATTCACTACTTCAGTTAGACTGACCAGATAGTTGACTTATAAGACAGACATTTAAAAACACGAATTACGTGTTAAGTCTATTGTTACCGTTATCTCTACTCCACGATCTAATGAGCAGGTGGAGAGGATAATCGTATGTTCCAGTAGTGGTTTGAATATAGGAATAGTAAGGCGAGCAGCGTCATGTTCTGTTGGACTCTCATGGCTAAACAAATTGTTTATTTGTATATTTTCGAGCTTATTGTCAAATGAGCTACTTTTATATTTTAAATTTGTACAATATAGAAAGTAAATATATTTGTCACAGTATTATTTACTGAGTATTATGTCAGAATGTCATTAATTATTAGTTATAATTGAATTGAGTATAACAGACTGGTTAGAGGTTTTAGAATAAAAGTTATACAATAGGAAATAGAATAGTGTTGCTGGTGCTAGTTACAAGTGCTTTTTATATAGTAAATGAATCTACTTAATTTAAAGTGTCATTACTATTATAATAACAAACCCTTTTGATGTATAAAAAAGATAATAAATAGGAATATTCTATTTAGTATTGCTAGTGCTGTTTAATACGTACTTTAATTCAATCGTTAGCAATTGCAGACAATAATTGTGTTGTTAAATAATATTCATAATAAAGGAATCGGTTGAACGCCGACTGAGGTTTAAAAAATGAGTAGCAACTGTGAGAGTCTTATATTAAAGTCATTAAGCGTAGATGTAAAGAATAAAATAGAGAATCAATTCGTAATAAAATTATAAATGAAGTATTTAAAAAAAGGGGTCAAATATATAATAGCATAAAAGAACCGCCGTGTAGGTACCAAAATGAATTTGTCGTTAGAGTTTTTCGTAATAAAAAGGTTACAAGTTTGTAACAAAAAAACAAATGACATTTAAGATCTTCTTCCAATTACAAAAAGTGTACTGGTGTTTATAAAGCAATAATGACCATAGATAAAGTTAGAGCGTGGGTAGTGTTGACCATCTTTCAAACGATAGTGATTCTCGAGCCAAATCGGGTAGTCATGATGATAACGAATGTCAGTCTCGAATTATTTAATTTAATGAAGTCTTGTATAAGTTGATAAATAGTCTAGATAATATTTTAGTACTATTATGGATAGATAGATAGATAGATATATGTTAGGGAGGTATGTAGGGGCCCGTGGCGTTTGGCGCTCCTTTCTCTCTTGACTGCCCCGCTAGGAATAAAGCGTGGCGTTAAGTGAAGTTAAAAGTATAGTATACAGTGTATACTTATGTCACGTAGATAAAGTATACATGTATATGGATTTATTTACTTCTAAGTGAATTGTTATGTTTAATGTATAGTTTTAGATTTAGCTTTAGAGCAATTGCCCCAGCTCAAGAGTGGCAGATTGCCCCAGTTCAAGATGGGCAGATTGCCCCAGTTCAAGATGGGCAGATTGCCCCAGTAAAAGATGGGCAGATTGCCCCAGTAGATGATGGGCAGATTGCCCCAGTAGACGATAGGCAGATTGCCCCAGTAGAAGATGGGCAGATTGCCCCAGTAGGAGATGGGTAGATTGCACCAGTTTTAGTTGGGCTGATTGCCCTAGATTTAAGTTGGGCAGATTGCCTTCAGTTTCAGTTGGGCAGATTGCCTTCAGTATCAGTTGGGCGGATTGCCTTTAGTTTCAGTTGGGCGGATTGCCTTTAGTTTCAGTTGGGCGGATTGCCTACAGTTTCAGTTGGGCGGATTTCCTTCAGTTTCAGTTGAGCAGATTGCCTTCAGTTTCAGTTGGGCGGATTGCCTCCAGTTTCAGTTGGGTAGATTGCCCTAGTTTCAGTTGGGCAGGATGCTGCCAGATTCGGTTGGGTAGATTGTGCCTAGTTTCGGTTAGGTAAATTGTACCAGTTTCATGTAGACAGATTGTCCCAGTTTCATGTGGACAGGTTGTGTCCAGTTTTGGTTAGGTAGATTGTACCAGTTTCATGTGGGCAGATTGCCCCAGCTTCATGTGGACAGATTGCCCCAGTTCATGTGGGCAGATTGCCTCAGTTCATGTGGGCAGATTGCCTCAGTTCCAGGTTAACAAATTGCCGCAAAGCTGATCACCTACCAACTTGGGCCAAGTAGACGCGCAGGTAGCTGCTGCGAGCTACCTCGAGCAGACCATCAACGGTGACAACATCATCTTTGACTCCGTAAGGTGCCTAGCAGGCTTCTGCCGCCACGTTTCACGGAGGATTCTAATCTTCGCTGGCTCGCAGCCAGTGGGAGTCGAGGAGGAGCACTGTGAGGAGGGACATATTGCCGCAGGTTCAGGTTGGCAAATTGCCGCAGGTGAAGGTGAACAGATTTCCGCAGGTTAAGGTTAGTAGATTTTTTCAGGTTTAGGTGAGCAGATTGCCACAGATTAAAATGGGCAGATTGCTGCAGCTTAAAATGGGCAGATTGCTGCAGCTTAAAATGGGCTGATTGCCGCAACTTAAAATGGTCAGATTGCCGCAGTTTAAAATGGGCAGATTGCCGCAGCTTAAAATGGGCAGATTGCTACAGCTTAAAATGGGCAGATTGCCACAGCTTAAAATGGGCAGATTGTCAAAGCTTAAAACGGGCAGATTGTCGCAGTTTAATATGGGCATATTGCCGCAGGTTAAGGTTAGCAGATTACTCTAGGTTCAGGTGGGCAGATTGACCCAGGTTACGTAGGTAAAAATTGGCCCTAGTTTAACATGGCAGATTGCCTTTAAATATTGTTTGTGAAAGCTGTAAATTATTTTTGTAAGAGACATTGTTACAGTCAATTATGTAAGAGTTATGAACCATAGTTATTCTCTTTTTGTTTTGTTTTTTTGGAAACACGAGGTCGTGTTTCGGTGCAGGACGGCCGAACTGTAAGACAATTGTCAGTGTGAGGGTATTTTACAGAAAATAAAATAATAATACCCACATAATTATTTATAAAAGAGGAAGGGAACGGCTATAAAAAGTGACGTTTTTGAAGGATTGAGTCAGTACGTCGTTATTCTGCCTGTCGTAAGGTGTAAAATTGTGACAGTGTTCAAGTATTTAAAATCAGTGTCATTGTTGGAACTATGCGTTTTAAAACGTGTATAAGTGTAAAGTGTTATATAGAAACAGTGTTAGAAGTGTGTATATGTAAAAGAGGAACAGTAAATTATGGTTATTTAAGTATTTTCTTATACTTACCACCTGACATTTTTACAATATGTAATCTAACTTTCGTCTCTTGGCCTAAAAGGTAAAATGGTGCAAAACGGATACTTCGGAAACTTGTTATAAGTGAAAATGGTTAGTGAGATCGTTTGTTTTTATCACTTGTAAGATTTTCTTTGATAATTCGGGAAAGGCAATTTTATATCAGCTTTATGTAACATCGACGTATATTTGAAATGTAGATTCACCAACTTAGTACGTGCAAACAACATTTCTTGAATGATGGTTGTGGATTATAATCTCGGGGAATATAGGAATATATGCCTGGAAATTTCACTGGGAAAATGGGTAACGGAAGTGTCTTAATAGGAACGGAATGAAAAAAAATATTGTAAATGTATATTATTCCTAAGTCTAGTAAAGAGATGCTAGCAACGAGTTAGCCTTAACATTCTTATGTTTTCTAAAAAGTGTTTTTTTTCTTAGTGCGGAATAACACTTAAAACGTAAAAAAAAACACTTTTTGCTTACACATTTTGACACTCAAATTGTTCTGTGCTGAAGATATATCGGTGGAGAAATAATCGAGTCGGTTAATCTTTATTTCATTGTTTGTATATTTTAAATCATATTAATTTATTACTTTTCTTTACCTAATATTTGTGCTATCTTTCATTATATTATTTATTTATTTAAATCAATTTATCTTATTTATAACTAAACACTATCGAATTGAAATATATCTAAATAGTCTTCACTAACCAATAGAGCCCCTGGAAGTCCAAATGTGATCAAAAGGAAATACAAATAGAAAGACCTTTTCGTTACTTTTAACCCATATAGGTAACAGGAAATGTTTTAAAGGGAAAGAATTAAGCGAATAAGCTGCACTTAGATTAATAGCAAAACGGGAAAAATCTATTTTCCTTAAAAATACTTTCTTTGATAGCTTTATAGATCCTATTATATGGGGGACATATCGTGAAGTTTGAAAAATCAAATAAGAACTAAACTCATAACACTAAGACAAGCATTAAGAATATTAAAAATCA
This sequence comes from Heliconius melpomene rosina, assembly GCF_056956725.1. Taxonomy (NCBI): domain Eukaryota; kingdom Metazoa; phylum Arthropoda; class Insecta; order Lepidoptera; family Nymphalidae; genus Heliconius; species Heliconius melpomene. The sequence continues at coordinate 2,897,581 of NC_140389.1, read as the reverse complement.
TTTCTATAAAATTCAGGTATAGAATTTTATGAGATAACGTCTAAAATACTAGACATTAGGCTAAAGCAGTAAATGTACCCCCATTCATTGGGCACCCGATCTGGTTCCCCTTATTTGAAATTTAAATCGTTCTCGCAGATGAATCGTTCACAATGATTTCTAAGACTTTTGTTAAGTAAAGTAACGTCAACCTTAATACTTCTATATAGGGCTTAAAATTCATTGAGGGAAACTCTTGATGGCAATTCAGACATTTAAGACGACTTATTATTTCCAAGGCACAGTGTTATCTTAGCATTTCTATTTTATTGTAACATAATAGGCTCTTAGATAACTGTATTGCTATGGATTTGTATTAGATATTGGTTTTCGTTTGGAAAATTTGTATTTTGCTAATTATTGTATAGATTTAGAGGTTTTTATCGAAGCGCTTTTACAATTTTGCCAAATTTAGGGAGGGAGAGTATTTTGGCTTCTTTTTCCAGTTTTAACTTTCTGTTAATTTTTAGATACGTATTATTGTTACATTTGACAAAGTGAGAAAGGAAATTTTAATGATCCTCTACAATTATTGTATTTTTGCCATTTAAAGATAGAATTTCAACATAAAATATTCATCTGATAATAAAGCTTAAAGATATATTTAAGAAAATAGCAATGTATAATACAGAAAACTTTTCCTCCAACAATAATAATATATTCTTTTCCAAAGCGTGTAATGAGAAAGCAAATCGAAATACGCGATGGTATCGAAATAAAATGGGTTTCCCGTGAAAAAAATCTTCATACTTAGCAAGTAGGGTTACATTTGCTGACGCGTTCAGATGTCAAAAAGTCATTCTGTCACCGTGATAGCGTAACGCTGACATAATCAAACGGAAAATTATGGTAAAATACACAGATATTTAGAGGTGTTAATATAATATCTTATTATATACTAGCTTCTTGACCGTGGCTTTACTTTCTCTCACGTGGACCAAACGTGGACCTGTTAGGGCAAAATGGGAATAAATCAAGTACATTTTTATTTCTATTTTCGCCCAAAAATATACTGATTCTGTAAAATAATTTTTAGTATTTAAATTTATTTGTAGTTTAGGAGAATTATTAATGGGTCATAATCAGAAAAAGTGTACATTTTGTGTCTTTTCTTGTCCCGCTACTTTGAATGCGTTTTAAAAATACAATTTTAAAGATAATTTAAATATTTTGCCATTTAAGATAAATTTACTTATTAACTTAAAGATTTTTGTAATTATAAAATTTTAAATGTATTATGGCTAATAATAGTATTTTTTGTTAGTTGCAAAAAACTTTTCAAAATGCTTCCATACAATTTTTCGTGTCCCATTCACCACTTTACTTTTTAAAAAATTGATTTGTTACGAATATTTATGGTTTTATTTGATTTCAGATATGTTTATATTACTTTACTTTATGCATAATATTAAATAGAATTACTTTTATTGATACATTATTTAATAAATAATATATATGAATTAAGCAAATTTGTCCCAAAATATTGTTTTTTTGTTAGTCAGGGCTAGTAACGTACAATTAAAATATGAACGCAATTATTTTGAATGGTATTTAATATTAGTTTTTATTGTGGCACCATTATTGTAAAAGTCAACGCTGTCGTAGCTACAACCAGTAATGTTCTCGCAGCAGTAGAGGGGTTCAAATGTTTTAGAGGGAATGCGTGAAATTACATCTCAGGGTTATAAACGGCTTTTATTTTGGTAAGTATTCTATAATTTCGTTTTCTTGTTTATGTTATTTGCTTCTTTTTACAAAATCTCAAAAAAGAACTTCAGTGCTTGCACATGCAACACGTGGCTTATGAGCAAATATTTAAAAAGGTTAGAATTTCTCAGACTTCATTCTCAATTTTGTTACATTTCGTTACGTAACGAAACTGAGAAAATATGAAGCCTAGTTCACAATTACGTTACCATCGGAAGATATGTATATAAAAAAAAATTGATGGCATATTAAAAAAATAATTGGTGACTTTTGATGACGTAAAGTAACTAAAAATAATGATTTTTAAGTTTTTTGCCTGTTTGCTTGTTTGTCTAATGTGTTTGTGCACGCTTATCTCAGAAACGGCTTAACCGATTTACTTTAAAACATTTTTTTATTCTTCCTTAAATTAGTAGTGGTTTTGTAATTACTATTTTTTTCTCTGGAGATAGTGAATAAATAATATGTAGGTCAAGCGGGTGAGGCTTTTATTTAAAAACAAAAACGTTCTGTACTAGCGTTGTTAAAGATCTAAACAATAAACATAAAATATTATTAAATACCTATTGGTAAATATTTTTTTATTTTCAGTAAGCGTCGTGGCTCCTATGTCAAATGCTGAAACACATAAAATATATAGAGAACGTCTTAAACAGACCAATCCTATTAAATATGAAGATATGCGGAATAAACACTTACAAAGAATTAAACTTAATTCCAGTGATAACAACTCAAATTTTGATATATTTTAAAGTGGATTTCATTTTATCATTAACTTTGTGATCTTTAGAAATATAAGTTTATTACGTTACGAACTAGCATTATTATATTGTTAATATTGGCACTTTGTTGTTTTCTTACATTTATAATCTGTTAAATCAACGATTGAATCTTTAAAATTTTAATTTGTTTGTCATTAAATAAAAACAACAATGGTTTTATTGATATAATATTGTTATTTTGTTGTGTATAATGCCTTATGACATCAGTTTCGTAACAAAGATCATCAGTGTTGTTACTTAGCAGTTACGTTACGAATTCGAAAATGTCCACTTTTCTGATTATGACCCTTATACATTTTTGAGAAGAATATTTATTAATACATTTTTCTTAATATTGAGAATAAATTTATCACCTTGCTTAGCATCAATACCATTAAATGAGCTTAGTGTTAAAACACTTCGTTCTCTACGCTCTACCTAAACTTTGGGACATCGTTTTACAATTGCGGTACTCAACGCCACGCTTTGTCTGGTTACCAGAGCGAGGAAATAAAATTTATACATTCCTCCGAGTGGCAATTGAACCAAAAAATGTGACGTTTACAGTCAGAATGTTAAAAATTATTATATATATTTTAGTTGTAACTCATTAGAGTAGGTAATAGGTGACCGAAAGATATAAATTTTTATTTCACATACATTAATCTTCAATAACATTTGCTCGTATAAAATAAATAAGTAATTTCCTTTGTTGAAAGTTTAATTTAAAATATCGTCGGTAGTGCAGTCTTATACGCCTCTTGGGATGTCGTATACTAGAACATTTATACGATGCATTTCCAGGGGTAATATAATATCAGTTTTCAAACTGCAGTAATTAAAACTGGTGTATATTATGAATTATGTATTTTTTATTACTAAAATGTATTTTATTTAGATGAATTTATGGCAATTGATTTTTCAAAATATATTAAAGGATATTTATTGGCAATGTTGAGCTAAAGTTGCTTGAATGACTTCATTCAAGTTTGTAAATTCAAATTAGTAAATATTAAAATAAGCAGGTGCTTATTTATTTACAAATTTTTGTAGTGAAATATATTTATTATATTTTTAATGAATACAAAGTTACATAAAACAATCCAAGAACTTAAGTAAAAAGGCAACGCGCAGCGTTGAGTTACGCCACCACACGCAAAGCCTCGAGACTTCTTTTTTTTTAAAATTGATAAGATAACACAAAAAACCATACAGGTCACTTGACTAATCTTACCTGATCATATAAGTGATGAGCGTCACTCACGATCAGAGGAGATATAGGTACGTTACCGGCCTTTAAATTGGAGATAGTCCTGAAAACACTACCGGAGGTAGGTTTCCATAGTTGCAGGCGCGTGGAAGGAAGTTCCTACAAAACTGTACAGTAGTGGAGCGCCACTTATCCAGATAGTGTGGATGGTGTTTGAGTTTGTGACATACTATGCGGTTAGAAAATTCGGCGGCAGGTAACAAGTTAAGCAGTTCAGTAGTGAACGCACAGCTAGGAGACATCTTTACAAAAAGCCGAAGTCTGGTGAACCAAAGAAGTTTCGTTTGACGCCAATTTTTTCCTGCTTTGTAGATAATCGCTATACTGGCAGTGACCTAACCGCTGAGGCCCAATGTGCTAGGGATTAAATTGAACCATATTCCTGTCAGCCCATAAGAAACCATGTCCGAAGGATACCTCAACAGAAGAAATTAGTTTATTTGAGTGCTATAGTACAGGCATAATAACAACGCATACATATTATTAGATATTATACATTCAATAGGAAATGAAGTGCATTGATTAGTCTTAGTTCATACTGAGGAACACTTCGAACATTACGCAGAGTAACAATTATCTCAACATATGCAAATGAGAGCATCCTACGCGACGGGATTTGGGAATGCTAATGTTCAATTCTAACCTAGAATAATAGACTAGCTCACTAAATATTCAACATAACAACTAACTATATGAAGCTTTATAGTTCTAAATTAAAAGTGATGTATTTATTAAGTCGAGTTTTAGTGGAATTAGTTTTGGAGTTAAACTGACATTAAAAACAGATTATATTTTATCTCTTGAGTTCTGCCACTCAACGCCTAGAAAATAATGGCAGAAAGTGTGAAACGAACTGTCTTAAAACTAAGTTTTCTTCTTCCTCCTATATGCGGGATAAAGAGTGAAGCTGAAAAATAAAATGAAAAAAAAATTTAACTGCGCCACGAGGCGACACCGGCATTCTTTACAAAATTACCCTATCCACCTTTTCTCAACTTTACATGCAGGTTCAAAGTAAAAATTTACATTCCATACATTATAAAGGGAAATTTAGGAGGGTAGACAAAAATTACATACAAAATTTCTTGCCACAAAGCGTTTTAAAACGGTTCCTTAAATGTTAATTCTCAATAGCCCAAGGCGAGGTGTAAATGGTCTTGATATTAAATTTGTTAGGCGCTAATTCCAATTGTAGGTAAACAGATATTGTCGTGCCTGTAACGCAGTTTTGAATTAATCAACTCGTTAATTAATTTAAATATTTATATAATAGATGGAGTTTAATTGTTCTGAATAATACATGTTTTTGTGGCAGGTAGGTCTTTAAACGATATTTTTTAAGGAAAAAATGGGAAAATAAATTGATTTCAATATACATACTGGAAATATTTATGAGTTCGATTTTTTAAGTATGGTGAAAACGGACGAACGGAGTGTCTTAACACTAGTTCTCTCTGTTTATTCTGATATGCTAGACAAAGTGTGGTGTTAGCTATAATAATATTAAGAAAGAGTTCTGCTATTTAAAAAAAAGCACTTGGACGAAATTTATACATATCAAGAGTGATCTATCAAAAACAAAGAGTACGTAAGCACTGGATTTGACTAACACTAAATTTAAACTAAACTAAAAATTCTTCTGAACAAGTCAATTATGTTAGTTAAATAAAAAAGAGACACTATATAAAATAAAAAATAAATATTATCTTATAAGGGCACATACGACATTTTAAAAAAAATAATACAATCAAAATGTGTTCAGCAAATTTTGATACTAAAAATAGTAAGCTCTACAATTTAAAACTAGGTCAAAGAGAGAAGCGGGGCATAAGAAAAGTGACAAAGCCCTATTTGATGGTAAACTTATTTCATGAAATGGCCGCCTTTCTAACCGAGGGGGTACTACACGAATTCTATACGGGCCTTTGTTCAAAAATTGCCGCGGCCAGAACAATACGTTTTAAACAAAGGTTATGAAGTGTGGAGAGCCCTTTTCTTGTAAGTAACTTTTGAGCTGAAAAAAAAAACGGTTTCAAGACGTCGTAATATATTTTTAGATTTGAAGAACGTTTATGGTAAGGAACCTTAGATGGATACATATATATGTATGATGTTGTAAAAATATTTTTTACTTGAAAAAAATTATGCAAATTTTCTAAACTTGAGTTCGTTAAGATGTCTGAAAACAAAAAAAAAAATATATAGACAATTTTATCTCTCTCGAGCAACACGTTAATTAATTTCATTTCGAAGGAAACATCGCTCGATCAAAATTTAAATTAATTTGTCACCTTATACAGTAATTTGGAGACACGACAGCAAAAATACGTCTACATATTATATTAAAATAATATTATGTTTTACCTTCATGATTGTTCTATTTCCATATACGGTTTTCGATGTAGATATAAATAGACTGGTGATAAATCCACCTTTTGCTTAGTTCTAAAGATTTAAATTTAATTCGCGAATAAAACTAATTAAACAAAGATACAAAACTAAAATATTAAAGCAGAATCTGTTTCTTTCTTTTGAATCTGCATCTGCATCTTCATCATATCTTCATCTTCTGCATGTAGGAAGATTTTAACAAAAAAATAATGCGTTTCTAATTTCTTTAGATTGGTAGGTCCAGAAAATAACTTCAATTCTTCTTAAAAAAACTTTTAAAAAAGTCCTAAAATCTTATCTAAAGCCATAAAACTTCATTCATTTAAACATCGATTAACCACACACAGAATATTTGAAACGTTTGACTTGCTTCATTACGATTCGACAGGTACCATCAAAAGTTAGTACTGGCTCGAGCGTATTTCAGACACGTATTGGATGGCATCATACTATATGTCACGTGGATAATTCAAGAAAATACAAATTGACCTTTTTATTATTTATTTTTTACGATTTTATAATATAATTCTTATTATTGTAAACACTGGGTGTGGGGGTAAACTTGGGTACTTATTTTATGAGTTTTGTGTTTTATATCTTGAATTGATAATTAACCCGAGAGGGAATCGAACCCACAATTGTCACGTTTACAGTCTCATGCTAGGATGCCTTGCGCTACGATGGTCTCACCTCGATGAATATCGCATATTAGAAAGGATTATTAATCAGTTTTTTTAGAGTGAGCGAAAAGTAAGTAAAATGTCACGAAAAAATAAGCAAAAGAACCTTTTATTTTCTACTTAAATAAATATAAAAAATCAAATGTTTTTTTAGATAATTATTTGTTCCTGGTGCATTATTGCGTAAGATCGTTACAAGTAAAATTTTTCCGACGATTGGCAAATTAGTGCGAAACCATCTGCAGATATCGAACTCGGGGTTTTACGGTTAATTTAAGAGTTAGTCTATACTTGCGTATTCGGAACTTTTCCTTTTATCTATAACTGTTATATCTTAGATGTACTTAGCTCATAGAAAAGTGGTTGAAAATAATTTTATTGGGATTGTATAAGGAAAGGGGGGAAATGTCATTCGGCTTTACAGGTTTTTTCGGCTTTTTTAGGTTCCCATGCTTTCTCTGCCTTCCATGAGACAAGACACTGCGATCCTATTAAGACACTTCCGTTCCCACTATCCGCCGCATTCTGAATGCATTGCGTGTTGAGTGGCGGAATTCCAGATTGCCCTACTATTTGCGGGATATATCTTATGGAAGACAGAGAGTGCCTGGAAATCTAGTGTTAAGAAATTCCGTTTCTCACTCTTTTGAAGAATTATTTACGCTGAAAGATTAATTTTCTTAATTAGGAATGTTGCGTTTTACCTAGTTAGCAGAGCGAGTAAACGAAAATATTAAATATTTAATTTCCTCAATAAGGAATTGAACTCACAACCTGTCGTATTTATCGTCGCATAATTGGGTCACTGCGCCACAACTGGCCTGAAGATCATTAAATTAAATAATTAATATTCGTATTTTAAGCTTAATCTGATAACCCTTATCATAGAACGTCATCTGGATTTGAAATGTTCTGATAACGAAATAAGTGCATTTGTCATTTTGAATATAATATTCTATATTTATGCTAAAACTATATAATGTTGAAACTATGATTATAAAAGTGTGTGGAAAGTGGATTTTTTTTTAAATTAGGTTCCTTTTGTCTACCTTGAAAAACGTAACCGTAATAGAACCTTAAAGTTAAGACATTACATTCTGGGGATCGGAGAAGGAAAGTTGGGTTACTACTGATAATTCGCGATATTCTGTATTGAATGACGTAACTCAACGTCGCGCTTTATGTTTTTCATAAAGAAAAAAAATAAACTTATCATTGGCTGGGAATCGAATCCAAGCCATCACGTTTACAGTTAGTTACACGAATATTCCCTTAAACATTAGGTATTTGAACCTACAACCATCACACTTAAAGACGACAGACCTCAAAAAGTAACGTTATATTTTATGCTTACTACTTAATTTAATTAGCATTCATACGATTTTCACACACCTTGTAATATCCTGTAAAGCTCGAAAAGGGCGAATTCAGGAAATGTATCCAATTTCCTCAGTGTCAGAGCACTTCATTATATTATGAACGTAATTTATTATGAAATGTTGATAATTATGGTAATAAGTACTATTTATTATAAGCGTCTTACACGATTATTTCATTAATGGTGCTATCTAAATGAATAGTTTTATTTAATTTGAGTTTGTCGTTTGTCATCGTTGATTTTTTTTACTTCACGCTGTATCCCTTACATAGCAAGGTACCTGGAAGGAATCTGGTTAACTAGTATTTAGACATTTCCCCACTTTTCACCAAATTCTCGAGTGGGATGCGATCATAATTTAATGTCATTGCTTGGTATTGGTCGACGCCATCTTTTGCTTTACGAGAGCTAAGATATAAAAATGATTTACTCCCCCAAAATGGGATCGAACCTACAACCATTGCTTGTACAATTAAACGCTATCCATCTGCGCCACGATGATCGTTATTATTAAAATAAATTAAAATTTAAAATAACTTCTACAAAACATTAAATTAGAATGAAAAAATAAGAATTCAATTAAAACGAAGAGTATTTTCAATTACAATGAGAATTCAATTCAACATGCATACGGTTGTGTAATATTTTTACAGGTTTATCCGGTGAACATTTCACTAAACGGGACGTAAGGGAACATAACAAAGGCTTACTGCTACGGACATTCTACGTCGTAGGTAGAACGGACCGACGTATCAGGGTTGACTATTTGAAATAAGCTAATTATTTTATTATTTCACGGTTTTCAACATACAACCCGATAATGGAGACAGACAGAGGAGTCTTAATAAGAGACTTTTACCCTTTGGGCACGGAACCTTAAAAAAGAATGAATATTTACCAGTTAATTCAGGCATTTATTATCATTCATATTCATTTACAGCAAAATTGTGGGACCATGTACCCAAAGCATTGTTGTTTGTAGAAAATAGAAATTCGACATACTCAAAAATCCATTCATCCGAAAACAAATTTCCACACTTTACCTAAGAATTTCAATTCGAAAAATCAAAATCACAATCGTCTGTGTTTCATCATAGTTAACATATACTCTCGTACTCGCTAAGCATTCGTGAATACTAAAATGTATTATTATCTGCTATTAGATTCCGAATATTTTTTTATCAGTGTTAAGACGCTCTGGTCCCGCTGTTTCCGCTGAATTTTAGGGCATTGCGTGTTGAGTGGCGGAACTCAACGCCGGTCAATAATAATAATTAAACATTACTACCATAATACCATGTATAAATAAAAAAATAAATAATAATAAATCATAAAAAGTGCTTTAAAATCTTAATAATTACCCAACCTCGTTAAAAATTATGCTAGCGTTGCTCATATCGGTACATCAGTCCTACGTCACGTAGAGCTCCTTATGTCTCTCTTAAAATGGCCGTTTATCGGCAAGTAGATTTTATCGACAATAACTTGCCTTTATATCTTGTTATCTTTGTAGGAGCGGAACTTTAAAAGGGGAGCTTGTTAAAGGAATGATTATGATCTATTCAATAATAAATAATTGGCATTAAAAATAATAAACATGATAGAAAAATATGGGACAAACCTGGAATTACTTAAATATAATTAATGTTTTCTTCCTAGAACTTTACTTATCTGTAATAAAATTTTATAGGAGTCCGTAACAATCTATTGTTAACTGATAAAATTAATGGGGTATTTATTACCCTTATTCAGTTACATTATAAAAGTAAAATATTTAGTAAGCGGTAAATAAATAATTACGGCGTTGAGCTCTGTTACTCAATACTTAATACCTTCAGAATTTAGCGGAAAGTGGGAAACGAAATTGTCTAAATGAAAACGGAGTGTATTAGCACTTGAACCCCATGCTACCTCTGCATTCCCTGCTATGCGAGATACAATGTGAAGTGAAAAAAATATATATGAACATTTATTTTATGTTGTTATTATATTATATTTTTTTTTCCCAGTGAAATTCGAACTCACAACTGTCGCTTTACAGGTATTCACTGCGTCGCAGAAACCATAATTATATTACATATTCAAGTTATCATCCATAAGTTTGTCCATACAAACATTATTATTAATACATCTTTCTTAATATAAAAAAAAACTAATCTAAAAAACTAATAAGTAACTCATAAACAACGCATAGGAATCGAGAAAAAAATAAATTTTACGTTTTAATTTCACAACTAACAAGCACATACGTAGCTATAACCTCACAACTAACAGTCAACCCTGTTAAAAACTCGCCTTATATGAATAATAAATGTATATTATGCACTTACAGCACTAAGAAAATGAATATGTATATCGAGTTAGTTAAATATAATTAGATTTTAGAGCGTCTGGAAATTTTCTGTTGAGAAAATTTTATCCTGATAGCGCTACTCTTAAGACGTCGATTAAATGATTTAAGCCATTTTTGTACATTGACTCTTATATTAATACTTTAATTTGGTTAAAATTTATGAAACTGTACAGATTAAGGCACTCTTGGTGCAGTGGAATGACTGGAAATTCCAAGGTCGTGGGTTCCTTTTCCATTCGGGGGAATGGTTATATTTAAACTATTGTCATTTTTGCGCTCTGATCGATAAAGTGTAGCGTTGAGTTCCGTCACTTAATATACAACTATTATACATTATACTAATATTTTTTTATACAATTAGTTATTTTATAATAATTATTTTATAATTTTATTTAATTTCCAGTAATTTTACTAATAATCACACTTAACAGGTTGGGCACAGAGAAAATCAGAATAATAACACGAGCAAGACACTTTTCTCAAATTTCTGCCTAAATTTCAAAATATTGCCTGTTCAAGACCAAATAATAGTTTTTAAAATAATAGTTTTTTTTTCTTAATTTAAATAATTAACTTTATTATACATTATAATTAAAATATTTTAAGTAGCAACATTTTATTTGTAAGTTGTTAATAATCTGTCAACTGTTGACGTTTATGTTTGTCATTGCTTGTTAAATCTGTAATAAAGGAAGCGCAGCACTTATCACCCTTGCGAGTGAATTAATTTCCATCCTTCTGAATCCTATCTATCCATTGCCTAATGGAATATAATAAGAAAATAAAATCAATTTATATAAAACTAGCGACCCCCTTGCGGCTTTGCCCGCTTTTACTACTGGATTATTCATATAATGTATGTTTGCAAAGCACTTAAGATAATGTGAAAATTAATTAAACTCTAACTCTCTAACTCTACAACCCGCATTTTCGTAGTTTCAATAAGTATTTTCCAATTGTTTTACACAGCAAGGATTTTTTAGTAGGTACCGTAATTTTAAATCTGTGCTACCAATCTTTTCAAGTAGTTATTAAAATATATTTAAATGACTATTTTTGGATAGTTAAATGACTATTTTTAAACGGAAGAAATTATAAACAAAAGCCTACCTACTAATAACTACTATAAAAAATATGAAATCAAATATATCGCGCTGAAATAATACATTCAACTCCAATTATCCAATACGTGCAAACGCATCTAAATCTTCGTTGCAATGCCTCTATAGCGGGCGGGTTTTTTTTTCGAGCTTGTGGTTAATGCTGAAGAGGGTATTCTGTCCCTGATGAAAAGCACTACGTGGCTGCCTGTGAGGAAAATTAAATAGAATGCACTGGCCGGGAAGCGAACCCGGGCCGCCCGCGTGGCAGGCGAGCATTCTACCACTGAACCACCACGTCGCGGGGCGCGTTTCGTAGCAAGGATTTTTTGATATTGTAACAACTTCTTAAGTACTTATTAAAATGAAAAACAGTAAAAGACAGTTTTGATCTACATTAAATGGCCAACGTAACTAATATACTTATTTATATGCTGAGAGTAAGGGATAAGTAAAACTTGAGTCGGCACAGCTGATGAATCAACGGCGTGATGTTTCAATAATTAAATGCGTTTTTCTCTAAAACGATTCGCAATTTCGAAATAGTGTAAACAGCAAATTTTATCTTCGTTTAACGTAGAAAATTAATAAAGTATTTTAAAGGATAAGTATTAATACCATTATGTAAAAATATCCCTCACAATAAAAAATATATTGAAATTACTATTTTTAGACAGAAATATGATCACTACACGTTATTCTTAAAAGATAGGAATATGCCGTCGGGGACTTTTTTGTAGATCTTATTAAGAGGAACAATACTCCAGTACATTATTTTCATGTAGTACTTACCATTAAAGCAGCGCATGCGCGAAAGTGTCTCAACGGGTAGGACTTTAGACACATTTATCGTATTTATGTTAATTTACATAAGAATATACAAATAATAAACTTTATATAAACCTTCCCTGAGAAATACTCGACTTAATGGAGAAAACGGCATAAAAATCCGTTGGGTGGTTTAGAAGAAGAAGAGTAAGAAAGTTCAGACAGACACGAAAAGCGACTTTGTTTTATAAGATATAGGATAAACAATACAGAAAAACGAAATTAAAAATAATTTTAATATAATCGTTCCCCCGAAACGCGATTGAGCCCCGGACTATCACGAAAGACTAGCACTACACCACAATGGCTTCTAATTCATAATTTCCAAGAAAATCTAAACATCTTGTACACACGTATATCAGACGTAACACGTTGCTATTATGTTATGTAAATACGACAAAAACACACTGTAAAACGCGACGATTCCTAGCGAAGAGCCCGACGACTTCCACCTCCCATTTCCTAAGCTTCCTCCTTCCTTAGGGGAATGTTTTTAGAGCACTCCTTATAAAACACTTTAAATTATGTCAATTTGTGTATGAAAATTGTGTGTTTTGTTTGTATTTTCATTTATTAATTAAAATTTTAATTTTTGTATTTAATTGTTAAGAATTTATTTAATTTTGAGATGTTTTTTTTTGTATATTCTTATAAATTATAAGAATGAAATAGCTTATAAGAATGGTATAAAATTAGGTCATCAACTTTTTCATTTTAATTTTAGCGTCACATTCTATGACCATAATTTATGGAGTGAAAAATTTAGAGCAGATTGAACAAATTCCCATAAATTTTCCCTTCCTTTTATTTATAGGATGACAAAATGCGGCGGTAAGTTACGTCACTTAACATACAATATTACAAAAATTGGGTGACATGTACGATGGAAAGTAGTATCTTCACAATAGTTTCCCGGAAACAGAAAACCAGCACCAGCTTACAGAAAAATATGCTACTAAAAAGAAAATTAAAGTTAAAATTCAATGTTAAAAACGAAACGATTCCAACGAAACTGGTCTTTTAACGATAGCTTCGTTAATTCGATTATTTCATCCAGAAATAAGCTGTACCTACATACATACATATAGAAAATACAGAAAATTTCATTTTGTATACATTTTAGTTCTATTTTTACAATTAGCGAGAAACACAACTACAGAAAATTTAATTTTTAGCAAAAGCTGCATGGTATTTTCAATGTTGTTTTTTTATAGAATTACATTCAATTCGATTCTGTTTAGAGATGTATGGATGGTGGATTCAATTTGTATTGTGTATGAAATTGTTGATTAATTTATTATAATATACACAAAAGAGTTTATACTATAAAAGTAACATAATATCATAACTTAATATGTCTTGATATATTCGAATATGCCAACAATATAAATAAAATGTATCGCGCGTATAGGAATTTCGACGTACATACTCGTATATTTAAAAGAACGAACGATGGTTTAGTGATTCTCTCTCCGGTATCCCAAAGGCCCAGGTTCGATTCCCGCCAACTTAACATTTTTACACAGTTTTCTTTCACTGGTATTCCTTTTTTTTAAATAACCTCAAAATGTACTATGACGCTATTTCAACTCGCAAATCTATAGAGAAGCCTACAACCAATAGGAGCATTGATTAAAAGGATGAAGTCAATATACCTTAGAGATTACAAATCAATTAATGATTCTGAATCGAAATAGAATCCAATTTGAGTGGCGAGTGAGTGGAACACAAACTACGCGAATATTACTACCCACTAGAACTGAGCTGGAACTATAGAGATCATTTTAATTAAAGTTATAGATTTGTTTTATCTTCACGCTATTTTTCCAGGTTCCCTCTACTTACCCTCCTATGTACGAGACATAGGACGGTAGGTAGAAGGAACCTGGAAATTTAATGGTGAGGGTATTTTCCATTTCTGTTCCCAACTTTAGCCGAATTAGATATAGATTGTGTAGTTTTAATATTATTTGTGAATTTTAGTAGTGTATTTTTTATTAACTGGTGATTGAATAGGAGGTTATTAGTTTGACATGTGATACTGTTGGAATTCAATTCCAATATTGGTATTATAAATATTATATTATATATAATAATATATTATATGTAATATACATATTTAGATTTTCAAGCACGCCTACATACAAGATGTTTCTTTAAAGCCACCGTGGTCCAATGCAACAGCTTGTGCCTGTAAACGCTATGGTAGTGGGTTTGATTCCCAATCGGGGAAGTTAATTACTTAATATTTCTTTCGCAAAATTCTGTGTCGAGTGTTTTAAAGAGTATAAAAAAGATAAACATTAACAAAATATACCAGATCCAAAGTTTTTTCCAAGTTGTCTTACTATAATATGATCGTTGCGAAAATAAATGCCTTCTTGTTTTTTCACAAAGTTTCAGACAACTCTAAATTAAAGCCAAAGAATCAATGCCGCAACTGTAACTTTGAAACTTTATAATTACTGAATTCCAACATTTTTTCGTTGACTTTCTTCTTTTTACAACATTAAGAGATGTGATCGACACGATTTAATGACGATACGATATTATTTAAACTGTACGATAATTTAAATAAATTTTAGTAGTTTTTTTTAGCTTCACACTGTATCTCACAGACGGAAGTAGAGGGAACCTGAAAACTGTTAAGATACTCCGTTAGCATAATAACACTTCCGTTCCTCATTTTCCGCCAAATTCCTATTGAAGGTTTCATCCTTATTCGAGGGAATCAATTATTGTCACTTCACCGCTCGGGTAAGACATAGCACGGCGTTAAGCGCATTCAAACTACAATTAAAAATGCAATACAAAATAATAAACAACTAGATATCATAAATTATAATACAATTCAAAGCTAGCTCTAATGAGACATTTATATGAATACCGCCAATATATCGAAATGTATGCAAATAACCCATACATCTACATAAATACGAAGTAATGAAAATATTTCACAGTGAAACACTCGTAGTTCGTTTCTATTTGAAAACAGTTCAATTAACTAATTCTGAATACTAAATGCGCCATAGTCGCTTTTAGATCGAAATTTTGAATGCATGAGTTTAAAATTCATAAAGCTAAATACAAATATTAGTTTAGTTATATTTGGACTAGGAAAGTGATCGTTGTGGATTCGATCGTCTGCTTGGAGTAATTAATTATTTTTATGTTCTGTCTTTGGTCATAAGAAAGAAACACATTGAAAGAAATAGTCTGGAATTCCAGTGGGAAGACGACGACGATGAGCTCGTAGGTATACTACCAAAAAAATACATGTTCATGTCAGCAACCGTAGCTCGCTTCGTTCGCTGTTTTTTTAGCTTCACGCTGTATCTTATACATAGCAGTGTAGGCAGAGGGAAGCTGGGATCCTAGTGTTGTGACACTCCGTACCCTTTAAGACATTTCTGTTCCCCAATATCCATCGAGTTCAGGAGCAGCTGTGACCAGCGCGACCTTGTTACCAGCATGAAAAAATAAAAATATTAAGTATTCCACCCCCTCGAGTGGAAATCGAACCTACAGCCTGTCGGGTTTAGAGTACATATACAAGTCAAGACTTCCCTCTCTCGCTATAATATTTTGATGATGTATTTTCTTCAAAACGAAAGTCGGGTTTTCTGTTTCGTAAATAGTATTTATTCAGAAACATTTAATAACACAATAAATCACACCGTAACTCGCATATAACACAGTAGCAGAGGGTCAAGACACTCCGTCTCCCATTTTCCTTCCAACTTTGAAGACATAGCGCGTTAATTGGCGAAACTTAACACCGCATGTTGTTTACTGGAGTGAGGAAGTAGAACAAAAACTATCCCCCAAATAAAGACACTGTGCCACAAAATGAATATTTTATAAGACATTGTATAAAATAAGACATTATTATATCAAATTTACATCGTAATCACTACCTAAGCCCTAAGCTAGGTATTTCTCAAATCTCATTATAAATACTAAACGTGTGTGTCTATTTACAATGCTATATATAACAAAAGCCTGACGCTTTGAAGAAGACTTCAGGAAGCGCAAAGGAAATGGGAGAAGGAAGTCTTACGCCGTCTCGTGGGGAAATGACGCACTTTGTCGCTTGTTTTTGTCTTAACTGGGGGTAAATGAGAGATTCTTGTTTTTTATTGTGGATTTTTTTTTTTATTTTACGGCCAGTCGTAGCGCAGGAGTACTTGCGAGTGTAACCGCGATAGGTTGTGAGTTCGATTTCCACTCGAAAATTGAATGATTTAATATTTTAATTTTTTTGCTCTGGTAACGAGGAAAGCGCAACGTTGTGTTCCGCCGCTCAACGCGTAATATCCCCAGTAAATATATTAATAATTAATTAATATATTTAATTATTATTATTATTTCCTTTTTTTTATTAAAGTAAGCCTAAAGTACAAATATTATTAAATCAAAAATTCATATAAATTTTCTGATAAGACATGATTCTTTATGTAATTAGAACTCAGATTGTAATAATATATAGGCAATCCAATATTTCCATAGTACTGTACCACTATATAACGCCTTTGTTAGTTATCAAGGCACGTCCGTGTTTTATGCACACTACATACATCCGCTAATCCACTCAGAACTATTACATTGGGGATGGAAGTGGTATTTTTTTTAACTTCGCTGCATCCTGTACATAACAGGGTAGATAGAGGGAACCTGGGAACCTAGCGCTGGCACGCTGCCTTAATTAAGACACTTCCGTTTCCCATTTTCCGCCAAATTAAAATCGAACCCAATACCCGTCACACGCTTGAGGCCAGTATTGCATCTTCGTCAATACTGGCCTCAAGTCACTCTGGCTGGAAGTGGTATACCCGCACACTCAATATCTCCGTGTACGATGTAAAAGGTAAGATAATCTCATTGTTGAAAAGAGCAACTGTTGAATATCTCGCCGGCTCCTCTTAGCAGAATGGTCTTCCGAGGTGCCTCGGTGGTAATTTTATGTTCATTCGACGATTCAAAAATCTATATGAATACAGAAATTTTGAATTTGAATGAAAAATAAATAATATATGTAGATATTACATATCTTTCTATTATATAAAATGTTTGTGTAAATAATTTAACTATATTGTTTTAAGAAAGATTATCTTTATGTATTTGTTTAAAATTACAGATATTTGATTTTGTTTTTGCACCATCGAAACGCATCTAATGAAGTTAACGTGATAAACGCTACAGTTTTGGGTTCGATTCCCATTTTGGGGGAATGGGTAACCAAACAAAACGCGGCGTTAAGTCTTGTATCTCAACACGCGGAACCTCAAAAATTACGACGTGAACCTTAAAACAACATACGATTATCCCTTCTACAACATCTCCTATTCTAAGGCACTGCACAGTTTTCATATATAATTAAAATTCAGATAACAATATCAATTGCTTAATTATTCCATTACGTCTATGGATATGCCTCATAATGTTCTACTATCATTACTGATATCATTTGTGTAAATCTATATACAATCTATATAGTAAAATTGCAATAACTTTTTCTATATAATTTCGTTCTTTTTATTCTGTATACCAGTTTCGTATTCGTAGGAGAATTCTAGTGTTAAGATATTCCGTTCTTATCTTTCCGTCTAAATTCGAGACATTGTGTATTGAATGGCAGAGATGAACGCCGAGCTTTGTTTATTCAAAGCGGGGTAAAAAATCGTTGAGTGCCATTCAGACTCATTCACCGAGGGTTCCGAATCAATTTCAGTACTATATTATTTTGCGGATATTTTTCTTCATTTGTATAGTAAGTCCTCACTTCATGCTTAAGTTCATAGCTGTAGCTCTCAGATCTAAGATATTTTAAATATGAGTCGAATTTCAGCACAATTTTTTAATTTCACTTAAACACTAATTGCTTTCTCTGAGACCTACTCATACACAACTTCCCCAAATAATATTAAAACCTATACATATGAACATGTAACTAAGACACAAATTAAGCATTCGCCTACATTAATAGGTCCTACGTAGTTAATAATTCGTTAACCCTCTAATTCAGTACGACGCTCACGTCGACGATTGTTTTGTTAGTAATTAAACGACTTGTACAATATCAAATTTAGATTTGGTTTACCTTCTATTGTGGGATAATTTAGCTTTATTCTAGCTTCATATCATTTTGTTGAGAATATTGTAAAATTAGAATATAGGTCTATTGCTTATGTTTTATTCCCATTTGAGGAAATTAAATATTTATTATTTTCATTTCCTTGGTGTAAGAAGGCAAAGCTCGGTGTTTTGTTTTGCCATTGGAGATGACTCCAAAAATTGGCGAAACGGTGCCGAAGTGTTGATTGGTAGCACTAGGTTGCCAATTTTTCTCTGCTTACCCAGCATCGTTTATGGGAGATACATAGTATTTTACAGATGTTACAAGTTCATTCTTTTAAGCTACTAAAAGCGCTTATTTAAATTTGCTAAAAATAAAATCAGTGGAAAGTATTTTTTTCGAAGGTAAAACATGATTATTGTTTTTCAAACTAATAATATCTATTTTTAAAACTGTTACATTAAAACTAAAATATATTTAAACTTATACATATTTTGTATTAGAAATTCGATTCTAACAATACTTGAAAAAAATCAATTCTCTTTCAAAAATAAAACTAAATCGAGTTCCGTTTGCCGATTACTACACAAAACGTCGGTTTATTTTAGTTTAGTTTAAAACCTTTTTTCTGGTCAATTTACCTTTTAGTTACTTGTTTGAACCTGCCATTTAAAATATTTTTCTATTTTTATAGCTTTAGGCTATATCACACGTGTAGCAGAGTAGTCAGAGGAAACCTAGTGTTAAGACACTACTTCCCAATTTTCGCCGAATTCTGGAGGCATTGCGTGTCAAATGACAGAAATCAACGCCGAGTTATGAACACAAAACATTATGAAATATATAAAAAATCGTTAATAAATTTTTGTCATAATAATTCATATTAAATCACGTTTCTGACAGCCCCTACGGTCGCACTACACCGCGATGGCTTCAAAAGCCTCAAAAAGAAAATATATGAATAAATTAGTTTTTAACAAAAACAAAAACCGACTTCTAACAACGAACTAAAAAGTGAAAAATAATTATATAAAGATTTTATAATTTCAAGAAGCATCATTTTAAGATCTACCCATCACTAAAAATCGTAAAATAAATTAGTGGTGGTCTAATCTTGGTGGTGGTGGTGGTTGTCAACGAGTGGTTGTGATTGTTCTATGTAAAACTTCATTTAATTAGCTATTATTTTTGTGTAAAGTTACATTTTGGTATATTGACAAGAACAAACATAAAAAGTATTCGGGTGAATTCGGAATCTCCCTTTTTTGAAGTTGGTTGAAAATGAGAACATCCTCTTTTTTGAGATTGGTTGAAAAGAAATGCAACGATCAGGAATCTCACTTCTGACATCAATTTATAAAGTTTTTGCTTGTAACTATTACAGTATAATTAATTTTTGACCAAAAAAACAAACTTTCTCAATTTTCTCCGGATTCCATAATCGAAACCTAACCAAACTTTCACCAAATTATCCTTGAAGTGTATCCTTTCAAATAAAAAAAGAATCATCAAAATCGGTTGGCGCGAGATTGAGTTATTCGGCTATTAGTCGCGCACATGCATAATGCAAATTTAAGACTTATGTGATTTTCTCATGGATACCATTGTCAGACATGGACCAAAAAAAAATGGGACCATTCGGGAAGCTATACCTTTCAAATAAAAAAAAAATTATCAAAATCGGTCCACCCAGTTAAAAGTTATGAGGTAACAAACATAAAAAAAAAAAAAAAAAAAAAAATAAAAAAAAAAAAAAAACACAGTCGAATTGATAACCTCCTTTTCTTACAGAAGTCGGTTAAAAAAATATATAAAAGTAGATTATAATACTCATTTATAAACAGAATGTTTTTATGAATGATTCCAAAATAATATAAGGGTATGAAATATGAAATAGAGGCCTCGACCCCCATTTCGTGTTTTCACCTCAAGTAATCAGTCATCAAAGCTGACTCTGTCTGAATCGTGAATAAAATATCTACATAGATATACGCTTTTCAGTGTGGCGTGTGGTACAAATAATATATTAATAACGTGAAGGTTGTATAATTATTGTATAATACATGTATAATTTGTATAAATAAATATAATTTGTATACGAAATATTAGAAATCAAAATAAATATGTAACACGGCGTTGAGATGCGCCTCTCAACACAAAGCGTCGAAAGTTTAAAACCATATTTCAAATTATTTATGATACTCAAGAACTTTCTACAGAAAATCTTACCGAATACGTCCGTTCAAATCCCGCTTCGTTAAAATGTTTATACGTTTTCTTAATAACTATTTTTCTTTCCTAAGTGTGGAATAACACTTTAAAATGTTAAAAATAACTTTAATTTATTAATCAAAACATTTCATTAACAAAACATTCATTTTATTGTATGTACATCTTTCATATAATAAAGTCTTTATTGAACAACGGAGAGATAATATGAGAACGTATTAAAATGGTAACTTGAAATGGGTACTATGCTATACTACTACGGTCTGCCGTCGATATATCAAATTATATATAGACACCAGAAGGATAAAGCGTGAAACTAAAAAAACTAAATTAAAAAAAAAATTGAATAAAAATCTTATCACTTGTACCACAGTATAAAATCCTTGAAATTACTAGGGCTATAAGTGGCGACAATTTGAGAACACTTATTTCCCTTCGCAGTCCTTGCACCGAGTCCCTGTGCTGGGCTGTGGACTCAAGTACACACAAACGTCGAACGTGTAAATCAGAACGTAACCTATAAACGCTTTTTTTTTTGTATTTATTCTTTTAAAAAATCTATTTTGGTTCGCCGATACTTAAATTTATGCTATTATTTCTATATTTCAGTATGAAATCTTAAAAAAAATAATAATTATTTCTTAGTGATCTCCTATTTCTCAAGTCTTGCTTTTTTCAATCTTCGTGAGTAACGGTTTATGCTGAGAAAGGAGTAACGTATACTTTATAATTTTACGAAATATATTATGTAGATATTTTTTTGTTTGAGTTTTTTTTTTCTCGAGTGTAAACGCAACGGTTGTGGGTTCAATCTCCACTCAGGGGAATAATTATTATATTTAATTTGTTTTCAATTTTCCTATATTAATAAATACGGCAGAAAGTAGGGAACGGAATACCTTAGAAGAGAATTGTCTTCTTGTCTCTAGGTTCCCTCCACTAACCTGCGTCAAGCTGATTTTTTTATCAATAATAATTTATGGAGAATTGTTATTTAAAAAAAAGATGAAGAAGATAAAAACATTATAACACCAGCATAAAACGTAACCAATAAAATTTTACCAGAACCAACGTAATTGATCATGTTAAAACATTAACTCCATTACCTCGAAATCGCAATTTGCTAAAGAGAAGATGAATGCACACTTTCTTCACAATCACGGCCCTACTTTTAAATGAGAGTTGATAGTATAAAGTTTGTGAACGTGCCGGAACATAGTACTGACGTAATTAAATCAAAAACAAAAGTAATTACAGTTCAACTTTATTCAAAGTTTGTGAACCCTGCGCAGAATATGTATTCTGACCAGAAGGTCTTTGATAAATTGACATAATTTAGAACAAAATTACGTATATTTTCATTAGGCGAAATTGCTGTTTGCGGGTACTTCCGCCAACAAACCGCCGGGTATAGGTTTTTTAACTTTAGTCATGTCTCGTACTTTACGAAATGGACAAAGAGAATATAGTGATACGAAATATTTTTATAAGTTCATTATCAACAAATTAGATTTGATAATTAATTCAACAACGTTAAACCTAGACACTTATCTTACTATTTAGAGACATTCCCATCGATTCCCACTCGGGGATATGAAACATTTTCATTTCCTCTCTCTGGTAGCAATACGAAACGCGGCGTTAAGCTCTGCAACTCAATAAGCAATGTCTCGAAAATTAGGTGGGAAGTGACGAACGGCGTTCATTAACACTGGGTTCTCTATGCCTGGCTTGCTGTATACAGTTTAATGCGTGAGGTCTATTTACTAACTATTTTCCGAAATTAGTGGGGATCGAACACACTATTATCACGTACAAACAGAGCCTTCTCAACTATGCCATTGGTATCGATGGTACAAAATTGATATCTTTAATTGGACTTTCTGTTTTAAATCAATTCTATTATTTCAGCACGCACTCCGCTCATCCCCGTGAAAAACCTAGCACGTGACCAATTAGGGAAAAGGGTTGGCATTGATTGAACAAGGTACCATTGTTTGTTTGCGTTCTCGTTTTTAACTGTGGTTTACAAAGTTTGTTTGGTTGATGAAATTATATACAGGAAAATACTTCCTTTGGGAATTAGTTCTATTGTATTTGAATAAAAAAATGATTTAATTTTTTTGGCATGAGGCTTGAATAATTTGAAAAAACCTAAGGTTTTTAAAAAAATTCTTGAAAAAAAAAAACTTTATGATTTCATTTTCAATAATTTAGCTCTTGTATAAAATATTTTAGAATTATTTTAATTACTTATTATTAGAAACTCTAGGTTTAACCAGAAAAAACGATACTTATTCAAAATATACTCATACTCCTACATCAGCATAATCAGTGCAGGAACCATATTTTATAATGCAATCTGTTGCATATATGCATGATGCCTCCAACCAGACTTCCTTATTTTATAATCTACTTCATATAACACAGGTTGGGCTTTTAATACTGTCACAATATATTAAGAGGCCATTCATGGCGCAGGGGTACAAGTATGTGACTCTAAATGCGACTAGTATTGGGTTCGATATCCACTCGAGGAAATTAAATATTTAATATTTTAGTGAGTCAAGGCAAAGCGCGGTGTTAAGTTGCGCCATTCCCTACGCAATGCCTCCAGAATCCGGTAGAAAATGGAAGTGCCTTAACACTAGGTTTCCTCTGCTACCCTGCTGTAGGTGATAATAAGATATTAAGCTTGAAAACTGCAAGACCTGGAGATAAGTCAGCTAATATCACGCGCAAAGCCATTATAAAACACCAAAATAATTAATGCTAATTGGGCGTACGCAGGTACTCCATGAGAGCTCTTAAACGCGTAAAACATTTGATCCGGCTCCGTACGTGATAGAGGACTTGTGGGGTTCAACATTTTAGCACCCTTTATAATGTGTGCTCTAAAGAAATGGATATGTCGATATAAATATAAAAGAATCTAAAGATATTTACAAAAAAATCGGCATAAAGAGTTTCATTTTACCTACTCTGCTATATGAGGGATACGGCGTTAAGTTGTAAAAAAAGTTATAATTTATTTCAGTTATAATTTTAATTTAGGAATAATTGGAATGTAAGCGATAGTGCATATAAACAATGGTTCTGAGTTTATTCACGACTTTAAAAATTTTCTTACTTTTTTTTGTTCTTCACTTGTATTCTGCATATCAATCATACTAAGATGGAAAGAACCAGGTGTTATGGCCTGTCTCCATGACGTTGTGTGTCGCGAAACGGAACTCAGCGCCGCGCTTGTAGCCGCAAAGTTTCGAAATTTGAGATAGGAAAGTTATTTTGTATATCTTATAGCTATCGCCAAGATTTTGGTGAAAATTACCCAGTCTCCGAGTTTCTCAACACCGAATCAAAGTAAATTAACACTAGAAGCGCCGCCGTCCCATTTTTGACCCAAACGCAAGGTTGATTGTATATAACTTTTTTATTTGTTAATTTATGTAGATGAAATTTTTTTACTATTACCAATTTTACACCTTTATTTAATTAAAAATATAAATAATTTTATAGCAGTCATACTTTTTGAAAAAAAATGAGATTTACCTAGAACTGCCGCTGGGTCATTTTTGTCCCGCCATTATTATTTTATAATTTGAGGGTATAATTTGACATATTTTCATGCCTCGGGGACGAGGTGGAGGGGAAAGGGCAATGCGGGGGCGGAAAAAAATTGAATAGTAGGTTTAGCAGTCAATGGCTAAGTTTTTAGGGTTCTGTAGCTTTTAAGGAAAAAAAAAACTCTTATAAGATCATTTTTTGTCCATCCGTCTGTCTGTGCCTTTATCTCAGGAATGCTTGGAGAAATCGAGTTGATATTCATATGAGTATATGAATATGAACTATATGACGATCTACAGTCCCTTGATTTCCTGAAAAAGCGCCCTTAAAAAAAGATATGACTGTTTATATAGTAAAAAACATGTATTTCGACACTATAAAGGGAATCAAATTAATAAGGTACTTTCAGTTAACTTAGAATTATGAAATTTGGCAGCTAGCATCTACATGTAGTACTAGTACAGGAAAAAATCTGAAAACTATACATTTATGTATAAATCTTAAAAAATAATGGCCTGAAAAGTGGGGTAAAATTGGTGTCAATACTAAATTTTGCCTCTAGTCCAAGTGAGGTATCAGATGAAAGGATGACTGAGCTAGGCTTGAATTTCAGAAAAACACTTGATACCAAATGTGGGTAATTGTAGGGTAGGTAGAGGGAACCTGGGAACCTAGTGCTATGCACTCCGCTGGCATTTTCCGCCGAATTCTGGAGGCATCACCACGCAATGTCATCATCATCTGTGATGTATCACTGATGAAGAATATATTAATGCATTACTTTGGCAATATAATAATATTAACTAATTTCAATAACTTATAATTTTGTAAGAGTTATTCAGTTAGTTGTCACGACCTTAGAACGTATTAGAAATATTTTATTCTTTCTTTGTGTTTTATTTTTTGGTACTTTTATGTTTGTTAAAAAATAAGAATTGATTTTTAAATATGGTCTACATATTTTACGAATTATTTTAATAATATTTTTTTTGTATTATACCAACAATCAACACAATAAGTAGAATGGGACAAATTTGTCACGACGGCGGTTCAAGGGGGGTATCAATCTTCGGCACTTCTAGTGTTAAAAGCAAAAAATATATATTTATTCAATTAATGTTCTGTTTAACATTAATTATTAACATTTGAATAAAGTTGTAATAAATTCAGATTCAGTTTTATTAATAGTACCTAAAAATTAATGCTATGCATTCTCGTGCAAGGGTGAGTTTTTCAAAGGCATTATGATCAACCAAGCATCTAGGGTGCATATTCAGAGTTCGCCGTTATAATCCATACTTATTTGCGTATTATATTTTTATATATTTATTTAGAAATATTTTAATCATCCTTCAAATAATATAAACATATACCATGTTCTTAACTATATACTCGTGCATGATATAAAAAGAATATATTTTAAAAAAAAAAAACATTCCGAATGAAAATATTACAAACCAGAGTGGGAACTAGTATATAACTAGAGACATACTTTGACTTTGTTTTGTATGATAAATAAATAAAATAGTGTGTGAAAAAAATTGCTAGAAGATATGAAAATAGCTTATTCCCCAATAGCAAGAGAATCGAACCCACGATCATCTCGCATCACCATAAAAAAAATTTAAATACACAAAACATTCTAACCAATTTTACTGTAGCCAAAACAGGAATTACTCAACAGAAGGTCCATTTATCTCATTTCTAAAATAAACCCACTCGAGAATTCCGTATGTAGTAGCTACTTTAATTTAGTAATTTATTCATCTACCCACTGATCCCTAATAAAATATGAATTCAAAGCTATGTTGATAGATGGGCCGAGTTGAAGCGTCCGACGTCTAAAACGCTTTCTTTGTTTGTATTGCTTGCAAACAATTTACTCGGTTGTCTTTGTATTTGAGTAAATTGAAAATTATTCTTAATATTTGATGGTGAAGGGCGCCAGGTCCTTCTAACTCCGCTTTCTTTTTGAATTGAACCGTCCTTGAAGAGTGAGGATAGCGGATTCGATTTCCATTACAGATTACACGTTTATATTTTGTTAGATTCACACATCCGGTATCCCATACGTAATACGTAAAACCTGGGAACCTAAGAAACTGCAATGTTAAGACACGTCATTCCCATTGAGATACTTTCGTTACTCACTTTCCATAGATTTCTCGGTTTCTAGGTTGGGTTAACCTAGATCTAGACTTAGACAAGGTACTCTGTTCTTCACTTTCAGTCGATTTCAACAAACATTTTCATCACCACCTTTCATGTAACTAACACTATGAGTAAAAACTTCCCAAATCGTACGGCAATATATCAAAACTGGTTTCATCCTCGTTAACCTTCATCAATCCGTTTGAGTTGGGCCAATATTTGTAAAACATTGGCCATAATCCAGACTAGCGACAGGTAATCAAATAAAATAGGGACTCCAATCCTTCAAGATTGACGAGAGCCCTTTTGTTTTATGTTGCATTAAGTTATAGAATAGAGCGGATTGTGATGCTATGATTTAGGGCAGATTTGTATGGAAACTAGCTTTATATAATAAAGAAGAGTAGTCAGAGAGAATGGAACGTCAAATGCTACAGTCTCTAATGATACCTCGTGCCCTCATATTTTTTACATTACAGAAGGTCAAATCAAAATTTCTCTTTGCCTTTCTTCTCTTACATAAAACTATTTTATTTTATAATTTAACACCAGTGTGAGTAAAAATAACGTTTAATGTATTATAACATACACATAATATAAGGTCGTCGCAGTGGCACAGCGCCTGACCGTTACCGTATTTGATTATGGTTTTGAGTTCGATTCTCGCTTGAGGGAATGAATAATTTACATTTACTTGCTTTTCTCCATATGTGAGGAATCCTTCCATTGAATTTTGTGTTAAGACTCACAATGTCAATCAATAAAACTGAATATTCGAGTAGAATAGATTGACAGGTAGACGAACTTCAAAGTGATCCAACAATAGGTCCATTGCTTTTCTATTGAAGTACGGAATTCTAAAATCAACAGTAAAATTGAATATCTCTTTCTGGTCTCAGTCGGTTAAAAACAATATTCAATGCTTATAGCTTACGCCAAACACTATATAAATGGATGCCATATTTTCGTTACACTAACTATCGGACCACCAGCCGACATTGGTCAGCCATTGACGGTTACAGCCGATTTAGATGTGGATCTAACGCTTTAGCTTAGCAAAACGTTAAAACTTTTGTTAAATTGCCGTCGTATTTGTTTAGGTTATTTTTATAAGGGACATATAAAAGTTAGAATTGTATGTACTTTTATATAAATGTATGTGTTTGTATAAATGAAAAATTTTAATGATATGGCGCGTAAGTATTAATATAAAGGGTAAAGGAAATTAATTTTCAAATATATTTCAAAACATTTTTACTGTTTCATAATACATTTAATATTTTTTAGCTTCAGGTTGTACGCCACATATAGAAAGGTAGACAAGGAACCTAATATTAAGACTCTCGTCTACAGATTCCGTTCCATTTTCGGAACTTACGTCCCAAAGGTGCAGAACTAAACGCAGAACTGAGCGATAGCAGTCTCATTACTTGAAAGCAATGAGAAAAAAAATTAAATACATCAAAACCTCCATCCTAAATAAAACATGAACCCTCATAAATAATACATTATATTAAATGAAATATAACGATTAATATTAGGAAAAACAAAAGTATCCACTTTGAAGGGGTCCTCGAATCACCCTAACCGCTTTTGTGAACGGCTTCAGGATTTACAGAATAAATAGGTGTCTGACTTAGAGAATGAATGAATAGCAATACGTCAGAGACGATTGGGCGCTCGACGATGAAGTAGTGCTGGGTTTAGGTTGATATCGATATATTATGTAAATTGCTGTTGGGGCCATCGTGTCGGTAGCGTTTTCTAAATGTAAATTTTGGGAATAAAAAACTTAATTTAAGCAAATCGATATATAAACAAAGGTCGTCGTGGTACAGTGTCACAAGCGTGTGACAGTAACGCGGCAGTTGTGAGCTCGATTTCCATTTTGGTGACGGAATTATTATTGATTATAGTTTTGGTTTTTTTGCTCTGATAACAAGACAAAACAGCGGCGTTAAGTTCCGCCACTCAACACGCAATGCCATAAAAATTCAGCGGATAGTGCGGACGGAGTGTTATAGCACTAGATTTAGAAACAACAAGCAAATCTTAACAACAAGTAAAAAAAAATATTAAACAAATTATTATCTACAATTGGATTCATCATTGACTTTATTATGTAAAGATCCAATCTTCCAACATCGACATCGTTACGGCCATCCTTACAATATTCAGAGCAGAACGTACTAATTTTATTGGGTGGATTTAGAGCTACGATAATATACAGATATAACCTCCTTGGTTATTTCTGCTTTTGGGATTTTACGGATTCACTTTACTGATAAGGTTTTTGGAGTACATCATCTCTTTGATGAGAAATTTAAATTTAAGGGATTTAAGGTTATTTTCGTTGCTCCGGTCTGATAGTTAAAGTTATAAGTAGAGTTCCGTCACTCAATATAGAATATGCGGGAAGCCGCTGGATGCAGGCACTGCATGACCGATTGGCGTGGAGGTACTTGGGGTACTTTACTCGAATATTGGGCGTCGAAAGGCCGATATGATAATGATGAAAGTATATTAAAAATGTTTCGGGGAATAGTTATAGCAAATAGAATCTAGTGTCATGATTTTCTATTTTCCATTTTCGACGAAAATTCGAGATACTGTTTGCTGAGTGGTGAAAGCCTCTTTTTACTACAGAGAGGAAATGAAAATAACTCCCTCGTTGAGGATCCAACGCTATGTTCGCCATTACATAATAAAATATTTAATTTAGTAAATAGTTACTTGAAATCGAACCTAAAATCTCTGGCGAACTATCTACCATATACTGTCCACAGCAAATAAAATAAAATACAGTATTCTTAAAGCAATTTATAATTATTTATACTCTAAACATTGCACGTAAATATAATTTATATGTGCACGTGACGCTATTATGTAAATGAAAGTTGAGACGTGAGGGTTTTAATTTTAAGCGGATGATGATATTGCTATGTTAGTTGTTATTAAAATATGAATTTCAATCTATTATACTATACTATCACTAGGTTCCCAAGTTCCCTCTACCTTCCCTATTACGTGCGGGATGTAAAGTGAAGCTAAAAAAAATATTATACAAAATTTTAGCTTCACCCTGTATCCCGCTTGTCTTGCAGGGTAGGCAGAGAGGACCCAGTGTTTAGACAGTTCGTTTCTCAGGCCAGGAAACAAAAATAATTAATTCTTTTGAGTGAAAATCAAACCTACAACAATTTACAATTTATTTTAGGCTACATATCACAATCACATTTAGACCTTATTCCTTTCCTATGAAACTTCTCCTATTATTTATAAAAAAATAAAAGAATATATACACAAAAGCTTGGCGCTAAAGAAAACATAAATTTCCAAGATGCTTCGGGTAGGGTACGAAATATCTTATCACGTTTACGGGGTTAACAGATTGTTAATTAAGCTATAAGAGGGGTTGATGGGTGTAATCGGCTTTTTTTTAGTATTTTTAGGAGTATTTAATATAATAAATAGCGTAATATGCTCTAATAAGAAGGTAGCAAGTTCAATAACTGTGTGAATCAATTTTTAGGGTTTTACACCTTAAATAAAAACAAAATTCTTATAGGATCACTTTGCTGTTCATCTGTCTGTGTATTCGTCTGTCAACATAATTTATTTCATGATCCCGTGGCAAGTTCGTATCAACCTGAAATTAATGAAATCAATTCATATCTAAGTCTATGGTTTCTCCTCGCACAAATAAAGTTAAACTTCTAAGCCAACGCAATCAAAAGATACGAATGTTTATCCGTCGGTTTTGTTGCAACTTTTATTAAATTAGCCACGTTATCAAAACTATAGGGTATTTTCCTATGGACCCTGTCGACCTATAATAATGAATTATGGCAGGAAGTCACAATTTCAATACAAAGGAAAAAAATCGAAAAATGCAAATTTAAAGGTCTAAATTTATATCACAGAAAACGTTTTTTTAGTACTAGAAAATCATGAAATTGGTACGGAACCCTCTATAATAAATACCACGTTTGTATATATATATATATACAAATTATATAATGTATTTAGGTACACAATTTAAACTACCGTCATGTATTGTGAACCTTAATCCATCTAGGTATTTGATGAAAGGATTTTTCGGATCTTCGACCTTGAATTTGACAAATAGCCCGTAACAATAGACTGACCTTTTAGCCCGTGCTTTAGAAATAGATTTAAGGTGCTCTTCAGACGAATTTAGAAATCGCTTTGATAGATAACTCTTCTTCTTACTGTTGTATTTACTCATATTGTAATTATTTATATATGAATTTATAAATGTCATAGCAAATAGCAAGGCTTAATACATAAATATACTATAATATATAACATAGTATACTAGAAGTAAATTATTATTTTTTTACGTCTGACTGTGATTACAAAATGTTATTGATTCAACTAAACACCCAAAGTTTGCTCCTCGGACGCAAAATATAGAATGGTTCTAAATCTTAGTTTTCTCTGGTATTCCCTAATACATAAAAACACAGAGAGATTCTATGGTAAAGAAAAAAATAAAAATATTTTAATTTTCCTACAGTATTGTTCGTATAAAAATACTTTTACAATGAAATATTATAATATTATTTGAGTAAGGACTAGAGGCCATGTGGCGCACAAGCTTGAAACTGTTAACACGAGGGTTGTGGGTTCAATTTCCAGTCGGCAATCTTTCATTTCACATCACGTGGCGACGCGCGGCGTTTAGTTCTTTCGCTCAACACGCAATGCGTCAAAAATTTATGTATGCTACGCTAAATAATAATAATAATAATAATACTACCCAACAAACACAGTAAGTACACAATTATCGTTTATATTTAAATTACATAAATAAATCATTTATATTTCCTGTGTAATATTATGGAATTTATAAATAGACGTATTTTGTTTAGATGTTAATAAATTAATAATATTTATTTAGGAATTTCTTGTGGAATGTTCAATTAATCTGTTTTACCTTCACTGTGGCGCAGTGGAGTAGTGTCTTACTGCGAAAAAATTTCAATACAAAATGTCTCAATTTCTCCCGAAAAACGGAGAGCGAAGTACTTTGACACTAACTTCTCTTTGCCTATTTGCCGTACAGAATAGAGCGTGAAGTGGAATATATATTAATGAATAAATATAAGTTCATTAATAATACAATCTAATTTCTTGACTATCTTGCTATTGCTAGGTTCCTAAAGGACTGTGTTTAGGGGACCCTACATGCTAAATGCAAGGTCGACAATTCATTTAAAAAAAATATATTAAATTTGTAAATTTCTCCTTAGAAATGTAAAATAAAACAATAAAAAATGAAAAATAATATAAAAAAAAACATTTATTAATATATTTATAGGGATATTTTTAAGCTTCCTCCATAATTTACATAATGAACAGACACCTATTTCGACGTTATACAGAAATGTCTACTCCATATAAACTTATAATGGTTTTTAAAATCCTACCGAGATACATTAAAACTAATGTTATAAAGCATTTTCTTTTCACAACGGACTCTATTCATGTTCGTGGAAAATTTTCTACTTGACGCTTTTATTCGATGAAAAGTATTCTTTTTCGCAAATGGTTATTTTAAATTTATTTAGGCTAAGTGCTGTGAAATATTAAACATGGCTCCCTACTTTCATTTTGGACCACACATTTCATTCTGATGACAGTTTTCTATTAATTTTTACTCTGTGGTATAGTGTTTTTTTTTGCTGCATACTGTTTCTGGTACCTTGCTGGGGTAGGCAGATGTAACTTAGTGCTAAGGCACTCCGTTTCCAAGGCATCACCCGAGATATTGAGGGTTGTGTAGCAGATCTCAAAGCCGCGATTTTTCTTGTTACAAAACGATACACCTCCAAAATAATAATGTTGTTATATATAATTATTACAATTAATAATTAAAAAATAATTATTTTCACTAATTACTACTTTAGTAATTATTCCCACCTAGTATTATTAACTAATTGAAATTCTGTATAAAAGTTTCAAACAGATTTGAACTAGCGCCCTCTTGAACAACACGGAGCTGGAGCCTGTTGAATTTTCATAATTTGTGGCGACGAAACTTACGGACGAAACGCGTATAATATTATGAGCTATATTTTAAAATCGTTGACAAAACTGAGTTTGCGTTAACTATAAAACGTAAAATGTTATTTTTCCTGTGGGTGTGTGTTCTTATAGGAATATCGAAAAAAAATGGTCAAAACTACAAATAATGGTTATAATTATTTTTTTCTATAAAGGATCTATACATATAATTTCTAGGATTTTCTTCTTTATAAGTATTATCTATACATATAAAATCGAAAGGTCACTCACTCATCACGAAATCTCGGAAACTACAAGTGCTAGGAATCTCAAATTTTGCATAGGAGTTCTTTATAGGACGTAGGTGCTCGCTAAAACGGGAATTTGCAATATTCGACTTCTAAGGGGTTGTTTTTGGGGTCGAAAGTTTGTATGAAACTTCGTTACTACAAATGCTAGGAGTCTCAAATTTTGCATAGACGTCACTAGGACGTAGTCATGGAGACAGAAATTAATAATAACATAGTTCACGCGGGTGAAACCGCGAGCGGGCCGCTAGTAAGTAATAATTTGAGTAATAATTTTGTAATTATTTATAAAATGCAGGTATAAACACGTATATTTTGAATGCGTTGACTTTGCATTTTTCCACATAAAAAAAATATATTGTTATTATACCAAGTAGATATCGAAGCCGCAACCACCGTCCAGACAGATGCCTCGATGGCTTCATTATAATGAAATTTAATGTACAATTCAACGCGAAATAACAATCCCAAAGAAAATACACAAGAAAGACATCAGCTCGAAAACAAAAAACAAATAGACATTTTTCAGGAAGAAAAAGCAAAGTTTGAAAAAGTCGGTATCTAGAGGCGTGTGCACGACATGTCCGATGCGGTTGATCGTTTTCCTTACTTGACTTTTCTCGCTGTATACTTATTTTATTTTTAAAGCTACATTTGGTG
Organism: Heliconius melpomene rosina; assembly: GCF_056956725.1. Classification (NCBI taxonomy): domain Eukaryota; kingdom Metazoa; phylum Arthropoda; class Insecta; order Lepidoptera; family Nymphalidae; genus Heliconius; species Heliconius melpomene. The sequence goes on along the minus strand of NC_140389.1, from coordinate 2,864,053 downwards.
AACCGAGCTAGAATTGTAAACACGACGGTTGTGGGTTTGATTCCTAGGGGGATGATGAGTTATTTTCATTTCCTTGCACTGGTAACGCGATCAGTGCAGCGTTGAGTTCCGCCACTAAAAAATGTATGCATAAAACAAAAAAAAGTCATATTTTACTTTTATATTATTATTTTTTTCTCTGGTACCCGTAACTGCTCTTGCATGGGTTTTTTAAGGACTCCGTAACTAAATGAATACTCGTATTGTAAAATCCTCTTTTAGAGCTGTGCCATACTTCCCATTTATTAATTATAAGAAATTATTAGACAAATTTCGGCTTTTTAAGTCCAGTAGATTCTTCTGTGCGTTGTCGTCAATTAGTCAGTAACGAAATAATTTTATATATTTCTTATCTGTGTATTTATGTATAATATAGATTATAGTTATATATTTTCTTAATTAATAATTAACCTGAAAGCTAAAGATTCATATTTCAGTCTTTTCCATATAATTCTGATAGAAAAACATTTCCATTAACGAGGTCCATGGAAGTTGGCTTAAAGTAAACATACCAATTTATATATTATATTCTGAGAATACGACAAATTAATTGAAATTAATTTCTGGAAACATCCACATTCTGATTCTCCTCACAAGTTATCCATTAACAATAATAATAAAGCGAAGCCATCATAGTGCAGTCATACAGCGTGTAAACGTGTTGTTTGTGAGTTCGTTCCCCACGCAGGTTGGCAATTATTTTCTATATACCGCTTTGCAAAGACAAAACGCGGCGTTTAGTTCCGCCATACAACTATATGCGCAATAAAGCTTCAAAAATAATGAAGCGCGTAAACAGCTTGCAATTTAATTTCATCAATGAATCAATTAACTTTACATACCATGACCAAACAATCATCAGTTAAATATAGAGTAAATCAAATGTATTTCAAAGTGCATACATTGTTATAATACGCCACGTTCAAAATTGAACCTTAAATCTTACATAATAACGTCTAATTAAGTATTCCATATTGCAAATTTCCTTTTGATTTATCAATTAGTCAATAATACTAGCTTCATTTGAAATTCAATCTTATTTTATTAATTATAAGGACGATTTTTAATGTCATTCCTACATTGATTGGAGGGTAGTTTGAAATCAGAGTAGTGTTTTACTATTTTTCACGCTTGTTGATTTACACGGTGAATAGCGTTGATCATATAGCAAGTAGATAGTACTTATAGTATGATTTTATGGTCTATATATAATTGCGTTATTTTGCGGGTAGATAAAAATAGTTTTTATGTTGCTGGGGATCTCATTGGCTATTGTAATTGAACGTCAGCTCAGGAGTGTCTCTCTTGCCAATCGATAATTCTAAATAATTTTATCTTTGGGTAGCGGAAATTTGTAAAAATCTCCCTATAGAGATACTTTCAATATAAATAAGCTGTAACAGGGGTATAAGAATTTCAACGTAGCTCGATGAGAACGTATGGCTTAAGTAATCAAAGCGCTGGACGGTTTCCAAAGAGGCGCGGGTTCAAATCTGCTAGGTTCAAATTTTTATACGTTTTCTTAATAAATAAGTGTAATACACTCCGTTCTCCACGCATTGTTTTACTTTCAAAATATTGCATGATGGGACCGTCGTGGCACAAGCATGTGACAATAATACGCGACGATTGTGGGTTCGGTCCCCACTCGGGGGAATGAATTATTAATCTATATCTATATCTATATATCTATATCTATATATATAATAAAACTGTAAGGGGGGTAAAATCTGTACATTGAATATAAACTAAAAAAAACCTTTCCGGGGGACTTTATACAAGTAATAGAAGAGAAAAATATAATTTTTGGAATTCTTGTCTGTCTGTCTGTCTGTTGTGACTCTTTAACGCAAAAACTACTGGACGGATTTAAATGAAACTTCTTTTGTCGCAGAGCCATTAGTCTTCGCCTACATATAGGCTATAATTTATTTTGATAGCCCGAATACCTGATGTGAGACCCTAGCAGCCCGCCTAATCTATAAGAGATATCAATACAACGCTTTAGGAAAAGTTATTCAGCGTGATGAGCATTTTCTGTTGAAATAAAAAAAAATTGGATCCAACTTTAAAAAATTGCCAGAAAAGATATAAAAACAACACTTTTCTACATTCCCATACAAAAGATCCGTATTAATACTTAAAAGTCAATTTGGACTTTAATACCGTACTATAAAGTTTAAATGTTAGTCGCTGGATTCCGGGAAGGCAAAACAATTGACTGACGTTAATATCGTATAAATATTATAGCTCCAGATCCCAGAGTCGCCAGGACTATTAGTCTTACATGTAGTTAAGACATATGCTTACATATTATATGCTTACTCACTAATTTGAAAATAGGATCCTTTAAAAGGTAGCAAAAAATAACGGTATATCTCTTTCTGGGCAAATGATGAAGCCATCGGATTGATCTGGTTATATATGAGGGATCTTTAAATAGTCCGTAAATAATATATTTAAATTTTAAAGAACCTTTAGGAAGTTTGGCAGAAGTAAAGGTACACGTGAAAGAATGTGAAATATACATTTTTTACTTTAAAACATATATAAAAACGAGAATTTCTATTTTAATGTAACTGGAAGTGTGCTTTAAGTTGGCACTATCTCTGAAGGTTTTTTTAAGTTAGAGAGTATGCATACAGTCTTAAGTATAAATTAGATTTCAGCTTTGCTAAAATGATGTAGGTCTGGGGGCCCTGGGATCTCAGTCTTTTAATGTCAATATTTGTCAATATTTCTATGGTAAAATGTCACTTGAAATGTAAAAGTCTCTTTGTTGTAAATGTGCATCTACATTATTAAATCTAAAAGCCACAAATTTTATAAAATTAATAAAGTGTTGTGTATTTGTGACTTACTAAATATGCCTTCTATAAGGCGGTGGACAAATTTAGGCAGAAGAATCTAATCGTACTGCCCAGAACGTGAAGATTGCAATGAACGTGAAAAAAATCGATTGAGACAGACCCGTAAAGCACGATAGTTTACTACTACTAATAATGGTGCAAATTTGAATCGAGCTCCTTTTTGTTATATATATCAATTGATGCCAGCAGTGCCTACAGCTGTGTTGCTATTGGACCTATGAACTCAGTTAGCCAATATTGTAAGGTTATTGTAAAAATTGAAATTTAAAAATTGTTATTGTAAAATAAAGCCAATAGATTGTTTTGTGTAAATTGATACCGTAACTTCCACCTCCAGAGCCATTGTACTCATTGGTTTTAGGAATAGGAGCATATTCCATATACACTTCTTAAAAAATATTCAACAATACAACGACTGCTTTCAAATGACTTCATTTGGAGTAACAAAAGCAGTTCGGGAAAATTTAATGCTAATTTTTAAGTTTTGTCATAGTATCTGCAGTTGCATGTATGTTAATCATAACTATTATAGCCCATACGCATTACAATACATTTTTCCCTCAACAGTTACAAGGTCAAATATATCATAGAGCAGGTTTATTGTTACCAGTACCAGATAGCGACTACAAGTCTTAGCAAATTTATTTTATGAAAAATTCTCCACAAGAAATCAACCTACGTTGTACACATAACAATTCACTGAAAAGGTCAATAGTTGAACAATTACAAAAATTATTTCACGAATACAATTAACTAATTATATTTTTCAAAAGTGCAATGTTTTAATGCATCTTCTATCGATGAAGTTGCCATTGTTGAAATTGGAGAAAATTTGGAGTCACGTGAAATAATCGATTACAACGTATTAAGGAAACACATCGCTCATATGATGCACTGCAATATCCCATTATATTTTGGCAAGTTGAAGATGGCTATGATTTCCCAATCAAGATGATAAATGCAGGTAATTGAAATATTTTGCTTATGAGATGCTATGTCATCTACAATATCACTTACTAAACACCTTAATTTGATTTGACAGTTGAATTTAGAAAGAACTTTAAAAGATCTACGGATTTTATTATCAGGAGATTTTCGCCAAACATTGCCAGTGGTTCCACGTTCAAAGCAAGCTGATGAACTGAAATCATGTTTAAAGTCCTCCAAATTGTAGAAACATGTCAAGGTATTACATTTAAGCGAGAATATTCGTGTCATGATGCAAAATGATTAATCTGGAGACATATTCTCTAATTAACTCATTGATATTGGTAATGGCAAACTTCCTATAGATGCACTGATTGGCTGCATCACCTTTCCTGATCGTTTTTGTCAGTTAACGTAATCCAAAGATGAACTCATTCATCATAAAGTGCTTCCAAATGTTGCTGAAAATTATTTATTCCATGGTTGGTTGAACGGAAGAGCTTTACTGGCTGCCAAACACACTGATATAAATGAATTAAATTTTCAATTTCCAAGATGTAATTCCTGGCGTAATGAGGACATATAAATCAGTTGATACGGCTACTAATGAAGATGATGTCGTGAACTATCTACCGGAATTTTTAAACTCACTTGATTTGCCAGGGTTTCCGCCTAACAATCTTCATGGTCCATTTAAGTGGCGGTTGGCGGTTTTTAATTGGAGCCACCCCTTTGTGGGGAAAAACCGAGGGGAGAGTAAAATAGAAGGAGTAGGATAGGTAGAAGAAGGAGAGAGCTAAGGAAAGGAGGAGGGGAAGGGGGGGGGACACCATTCTTCCGGACTGGATGAGGATGTAAGAGTGGCGGCTCGAGGATCCGGGGTCGCGTACCCGTATGCCCACAAACAAATATCGGACAGATATTAGTCAGGACATCCTCTGGAATAAGAATGAAGAACGGAAAAGCGGTGGGACCTGACGACATTCCGATCGAAGCGTGGAAATCGTTGGGCTCTCTTGGTGTGCTCATGCTTACTGACCTTTTTAACCATATCTTGAACACTGGTAAGATGCCGCATCAGTGGCGGCTTAGCTTTATTACCCCTATTTACAAGGGAAGGGGCAGTGTTCAAGATTGTGGTAGTTATAGGGGCATTAAGCTTATGAGTCATACCATGAAGCTCTTCGAGCGCATGATCGACCTCAGGCTCCGCCGAGAGTGTACTGTCTCTGCGTCTCAATATGGATTTCAGCCAGGATCGGGCACCATGGACGCCATTTTCGCCCTCAGAACTTTGATGGAGGCATACAGGGAAAAAAGGAGAGCTCTGCATGTGGCCTTTTTAGATCTGCAGAAGGCCTTTGACTGTGTGCCTCGTCAGTGTATCTGGTGGGCATTGCGATCCAAAGGGATCCCTGAGGCCTATATTGAGATTATCAGAGGCATGTACTACGATTCCGCTTCTATGGTTAGGACTGCTGTTGGCGACACTAGACCCTTCCCGATTACAGTGGGGGTTCACCAGGGCTCGGCTCTTAGTCCGTTCTTATTCAATGTAGTGCTCGATACTGTCTCGGCTCACATCCAGGACCAGCCTCCATGGCTGATGATGTATACCGACGACATAGTACTCATTGCCGAGAACCGACTGACGCTGGAGCGTAAAGTGAACCTCTGGAAGGGTACGCTTGAGAACGGCGGTCTTAAACTAAATGTGTCGAAGACAGAGTACATGGCCTGCGGGAGCCGGGACTCGAGCACCATCCTTATAGGTCCTGAGCCAGCCGTTAAGTCGGAGAAGTTCAGGTACCTTGGATCCGTTATGCACGAGTCTGGAGGCATCGATCACGATGTCCATGGCCGGACAAGCGCTGCCTGGGCCAAATGGCGGGAGGTCACTGGTGTGGTCTGCGATCGCAGAATACCGCCCAAGCTCAAGGGGCTGATATACAAGAGCATCGTCGGACCGGTTCTTTTATACGGCAGCGAATGTTGGCCAGCACTATCTCGGCACACTCAGGAGCTTCACGTCACGGAAATGAAGATGCTGAGGTGGATGTGCGGCGTAACGCGGTCTGACCGCATACGCAACACATTCATTCTAGGTAGTCTTGGGGTTCGTGATCTAGCGGATAAGCTTCAAGAGCGTCGCTTGAGATGGTTTGGCCATGTTACGCGCCGGCCTAAGAACTATGTCGGACGCAAGTGCCTTGCTATACCAGTTCCTGGGACGCGACCTTCCGGACGCCCAAGGAAGCGCTGGTTGGATGTCGTGATGCAGCACATGAGAGCCAATGGTCTAACCACCGAGGACGCAAAAGATCGTGCAAAGTGGAGTAGTTTGACTAGGAAGGCAGACCCTGGCAATAGCCGGGATTAATGCCAGGAAGAAGAAGAATCTTCAATTAAAGCTTGTATGTGTAGTTGTAATTTTGCGAAACTTTGTAAAGGCACACGATTAGCGATAAAAAAATAATGAATAACGTAATAGAAGCAATCATATTGAAAGGAAAGTATAAAGGAGAAGACTTTTTGATGATGCGGGGCATCCCAATGATTTCGACTGACAAACGACTGAGCTTAAAAGACTACAGTTTCCAGTACGGCTTGATTTCGCAATGACTATAAACAAATCCCAGGGGCAGTTATCAAGTGTTTGTGGTATTAATATAGAAAACTCATGTTTCTCGCATGGTCTATTGTATGTTGCCTGTTCCCGTGTTGGAAAACCATCTGCTCTGTTTGTTTACGCGCCAGATAACCAAACAAAAAATAACGGGTACCATAAAGTTCTACAATGAAAATGAAACTGAATTTAGAATAAGTAAAAATAAAATATAATAAGTAGGTATCATAATAAGATATCGGAAATTGTTATTTTTATTGTAATTTTTAATGAATATTACAAGAATTTAAAGTGATTTAAGTTTTTTTTTTTGATATTATATAATTGTTGACTTATCAACTTTCTTTATTTTTTTATCTTACTAGCTGACCCGGTGTCCCGAATAGTAGAATACATATTAAAAAAAAAGAATCGACTGTAAGGCGATACGAAGTTCGCGGGTCTGCTAGTTTTAAATATATCAATTGAAAACACTACGCGAGATTAACGAAAAATTAACAATTATACTTTTTCCAAATATTTCTTCTAAGTTTTTTCCAGTTCAATTCCTCATCAAGACTTGTTTTTATTCGTGTCTAAATCTATGTCACTCTCTTTTTTTTTATTCCCTAATTTTCCTTTACGTAGAGTTATATAAAGGTTCCCTTAGACGTATTGCTATCCCTCTCGCACAGAAACATCTTTAATTTATATGTAAATGAGGGAAAACCTCATGTAAGACTTGAACCCACAATTACCATGTGCACTAAATAAGCAGTGTTAGTTTAAACTTGCTAATGTGACCTTTAGGCAATATTAGAAAAATACAGTGTAACCACTCGTGGCGCAAACCGCACCAGGTTGTGGATTCGATCCTCACTTGAGGTGATTAAATATATTCATTTATTCGCTCTAGTGCCGAAGTAAGAGTACGGCGTTGAGTCCTGCTGCTCAACACGCAACGCGTCCAGAATTCATCGAAAAGTGAGGAGCGGAGTTTCTTAACACTAGGCACCTTCTTCTTCTTCTTCAAAAATCTTTTTATTTAAACCTTTTTATTTAATATTGAAATTTGGTAAACCTGAATAATATCTATTTTTTTTTGTTTAAATATCCAGGTTCATTGTTAGTTAATAATGGATCATGACCTAAAATTTCGAAATACACGAACTAATTTCGCTAAACTACATCCATTTACATATTAATGGATAAAAAATCGTACTAAAACTTAATTAATTTGTAAAAACGCCAAGATATTGTTTGCCAAGTTAAATAGAGACGTCAGTGCCAAGTTTCGTTAAGGTTTTATGTATCTTATTTAATTTATTTACTTCTTTTTTCTTTTTTTTAGCTTCGTGCTTTATTAGGGTAGGCAGAGGGAACCAAGTGTTCGATCATTCCGTTTCCCACTTTCCGCCAAGTCAACATATCGCAACGACGCGTTTTTCCTGCGAGCGAAGGAATTAAAATATTAGTAACTAGCAGACCCGCGAACTTCGTATCGCCTTACAGTCGATTCTTTTTTTTTAATATGTATTCTACTATTCGGGACACCGGGTCAGCTAGTAAGATAAAAAAATAAAGAAAGTTGATAAGTCAACAATTATATAATATCAAAAAAAAAAACTTAAATCACTTTAAATTCTTGTAATATTCATTAAAAATTACAATAAAAATAACAATTTCCGATATCTTATTATGATACCTACTTATTATATTTTATTTTTACTTATTCTAAATTCAGTTTCATTTTCATTGTAGAACTTTATGGTACCCGTTATTTTTTGTTTGGTTATCTGGCGCGTAAACAAACAGAGCAGATGGTTTTCCAACACGGGAACAGGCAACATACAATAGACCATGCGAGAAACATGAGTTTTCTATATTAATACCACAAACACTTGATAACTGCCCCTGGGATTTGTTTATAGTCATTGCGAAATCAAGCCGTACTGGAAACTGTAGTCTTTTAAGCTCAGTCGTTTGTCAGTCGAAATCATTGGGATGCCCCGCATCATCAAAAAGTCTTCTCCTTTATACTTTCCTTTCAATATGATTGCTTCTATTACGTTATTCATTATTTTTTTATCGCTAATCGTGTGCCTTTACAAAGTTTCGCAAAATTACAACTACACATACAAGCTTTAATTGAAGATTCTTCTTCTTCCTGGCATTAATCCCGGCTATTGCCAGGGTCTGCCTTCCTAGTCAAACTACTCCACTTTGCACGATCTTTTGCGTCCTCGGTGGTTAGACCATTGGCTCTCATGTGCTGCATCACGACATCCAACCAGCGCTTCCTTGGGCGTCCGGAAGGTCGCGTCCCAGGAACTGGTATAGCAAGGCACTTGCGTCCGACATAGTTCTTAGGCCGGCGCGTAACATGGCCAAACCATCTCAAGCGACGCTCTTGAAGCTTATCCGCTAGATCACGAACCCCAAGACTACCTAGAATGAATGTGTTGCGTATGCGGTCAGACCGCGTTACGCCGCACATCCACCTCAGCATCTTCATTTCCGTGACGTGAAGCTCCTGAGTGTGCCGAGATAGTGCTGGCCAACATTCGCTGCCGTATAAAAGAACCGGTCCGACGATGCTCTTGTATATCAGCCCCTTGAGCTTGGGCGGTATTCTGCGATCGCAGACCACACCAGTGACCTCCCGCCATTTGGCCCAGGCAGCGCTTGTCCGGCCATGGACATCGTGATCGATGCCTCCAGACTCGTGCATAACGGATCCAAGGTACCTGAACTTCTCCGACTTAACGGCTGGCTCAGGACCTTTAAGGATGGTGCTCGAGTCCCGGCTCCCGCAGGCCATGTACTCTGTCTTCGACACATTTAGTTTAAGACCGCCGTTCTCAAGCGTACCCTTCCAGAGGTTCACTTTACGCTCCAGCGTCAGTCGGTTCTCGGCAATGAGTACTATGTCGTCGGTATACATCATCAGCCATGGAGGCTGGTCCTGGATGTGAGCCGAGACAGTATCGAGCACTACATTGAATAAGAACGGACTAAGAGCCGAGCCCTGGTGAACCCCCACTGTAATCGGGAAGGGTCTAGTGTCGCCAACAGCAGTCCTAACCATAGAAGCGGAATCGTAGTACATGCCTCTGATAATCTCAATATAGGCCTCAGGGATCCCTTTGGATCGCAATGCCCACCAGATACACTGACGAGGCACACAGTCAAAGGCCTTCTGCAGATCTAAAAAGGCCACATGCAGAGCTCTCCTTTTTTCCCTGTATGCCTCCATCAAAGTTCTGAGGGCGAAAATGGCGTCCATGGTGCCCGATCCTGGCTGAAATCCATATTGAGACGCAGAGACAGTACACTCTCGGCGGAGCCTGAGGTCGATCATGCGCTCGAAGAGCTTCATGGTATGACTCATAAGCTTAATGCCCCTATAACTACCACAATCTTGAACACTGCCCCTTCCCTTGTAAATAGGGGTAATAAAGCTAAGCCGCCACTGATGCGGCATCTTACCAGTGTTCAAGATATGGTTAAAAAGGTCAGTAAGCATGAGCACACCAAGAGAGCCCAACGATTTCCACGCTTCGATCGGAATGTCGTCAGGTCCCACCGCTTTTCCGTTCTTCATTCTTATTCCAGAGGATGTCCTGACTAATATCTGTCCGATATTTGTTTGTGGGCATACGGGTACGCGACCCCGGATCCTCGAGCCGCCACTCTTACATCCTCATCCAGTCCGGAAGAATGGTGTCCCCCCCCCTTCCCCTCCTCCTTTCCTTAGCTCTCTCCTTCTTCTACCTATCCTACTCCTTCTATTTTACTCTCCCCTCGGTTTTTCCCCACAAAGGGGTGGCTCCAATTAAAAACCGCCAACCGCCACTTAAATGGACCATGAAGATTGTTAGGCGGAAACCCTGGCAAATCAAGTGAGTTTAAAAATTCCGGTAGATAGTTCACGACATCATCTTCATTAGTAGCCGTATCAACTGATTTATATGTCCTCATTACGCCAGGAATTACATCTTGGAAATTGAAAATTTAATTCATTTATATCAGTGTGTTTGGCAGCCAGTAAAGCTCTTCCGTTCAACCAACCATGGAATAAATAATTTTCAGCAACATTTGGAAGCACTTTATGATGAATGAGTTCATCTTTGGATTACGTTAACTGACAAAAACGATCAGGAAAGGTGATGCAGCCAATCAGTGCATCTATAGGAAGTTTGCCATTACCAATATCAATGAGTTAATTAGAGAATATGTCTCCAGATTAATCATTTTGCATCATGACACGAATATTCTCGCTTAAATGTAATACCTTGACATGTTTCTACAATTTGGAGGACTTTAAACATGATTTCAGTTCATCAGCTTGCTTTGAACGTGGAACCACTGGCAATGTTTGGCGAAAATCTCCTGATAATAAAATCCGTAGATCTTTTAAAGTTCTTTCTAAATTCAACTGTCAAATCAAATTAAGGTGTTTAGTAAGTGATATTGTAGATGACATAGCATCTCATAAGCAAAATATTTCAATTACCTGCATTTATCATCTTGATTGGGAAATCATAGCCATCTTCAACTTGCCAAAATATAATGGGATATTGCAGTGCATCATATGAGCGATGTGTTTCCTTAATACGTTGTAATCGATTATTTCACGTGACTCCAAATTTTCTCCAATTTCAACAATGGCAACTTCATCGATAGAAGATGCATTAAAACATTGCACTTTTGAAAAATATAATTAGTTAATTGTATTCGTGAAATAATTTTTGTAATTGTTCAACTATTGACCTTTTCAGTGAATTGTTATGTGTACAACGTAGGTTGATTTCTTGTGGAGAATTTTTCATAAAATAAATTTGCTAAGACTTGTAGTCGCTATCTGGTACTGGTAACAATAAACCTGCTCTATGATATATTTGACCTTGTAACTGTTGAGGGAAAAATGTATTGTAATGCGTATGGGCTATAATAGTTATGATTAACATACATGCAACTGCAGATACTATGACAAAACTTAAAAATTAGCATTAAATTTTCCCGAACTGCTTTTGTTACTCCAAATGAAGTCATTTGAAAGCAGTCGTTGTATTGTTGAATATTTTTTAAGAAGTGTATATGGAATATGCTCCTATTCCTAAAACCAATGAGTACAATGGCTCTGGAGGTGGAAGTTACGGTATCAATTTACACAAAACAATCTATTGGCTTTATTTTACAATAACAATTTTTAAATTTCAATTTTTACAATAACCTTACAATATTGGCTAACTGAGTTCATAGGTCCAATAGCAACACAGCTGTAGGCACTGCTGGCATCAATTGATATATATAACAAAAAGGAGCTCGATTCAAATTTGCACCATTATTAGTAGTAGTAAACTATCGTGCTTTACGGGTCTGTCTCAATCGATTTTTTTCACGTTCATTGCAATCTTCACGTTCTGGGCAGTACGATTAGATTCTTCTGCCTAAATTTGTCCACCGCCTTATAGAAGGCATATTTAGTAAGTCACAAATACACAACACTTTATTAATTTTATAAAATTTGTGGCTTTTAGATTTAATAATGTAGATGCACATTTACAACAAAGAGACTTTTACATTTCAAGTGACATTTTACCATAGAAATATTGACAAATATTGACATTAAAAGACTGAGATCCCAGGGCCCCCAGACCTACATCATTTTAGCAAAGCTGAAATCTAATTTATACTTAAGACTGTATGCATACTCTCTAACTTAAAAAAACCTTCAGAGATAGTGCCAACTTAAAGCACACTTCCAGTTACATTAAAATAGAAATTCTCGTTTTTATATATGTTTTAAAGTAAAAAATGTATATTTCACATTCTTTCACGTGTACCTTTACTTCTGCCAAACTTCCTAAAGGTTCTTTAAAATTTAAATATATTATTTACGGACTATTTAAAGATCCCTCATATATAACCAGATCAATCCGATGGCTTCATCGTTTGCCCAGAAAGAGATATACCGTTATTTTTTGCTACCTTTTAAAGGATCCTATTTTCAAATTAGTGAGTAAGCATATAATATGTAAGCATATGTCTTAACTACATGTAAGACTAATAGTCCTGGCGACTCTGGGATCTGGAGCTATAATATTTATACGATATTAACGTCAGTCAATTGTTTTGCCTTCCCGGAATCCAGCGACTAACATTTAAACTTTATAGTACGGTATTAAAGTCCAAATTGACTTTTAAGTATTAATACGGATCTTTTGTATGGGAATGTAGAAAAGTGTTGTTTTTATATCTTTTCTGGCAATTTTTTAAAGTTGGATCCAATTTTTTTTTATTTCAACAGAAAATGCTCATCACGCTGAATAACTTTTCCTAAAGCGTTGTATTGATATCTCTTATAGATTAGGCGGGCTGCTAGGGTCTCACATCAGGTATTCGGGCTATCAAAATAAATTATAGCCTATATGTAGGCGAAGACTAATGGCTATGCGACAAAAGAAGTTTCATTTAAATCCGTCCAGTAGTTTTTGCGTTAAAGAGTCACAACAGACAGACAGACAGACAAGAATTCCAAAAATTATATTTTTCTCTTCTATTACTTGTATAAAGTCCCCCGGAAAGGTTTTTTTTAGTTTATATTCAATGTACAGATTTTACCCCCCTTACAGTTTTATTATATATATAGATAATTTATTTAATTTTAAATACAACAAAATTATAAACAAAGTTGACTTCTCAAGTAATAACGAATCCAAAGCGCCCAAAGCCCTAATAAGTTACACCAGACTTTTTAATGCTAAATAAATGTTGGCAAAGTGAGAATACAAATATATTTAAGGCAATACAATCGAACAAATAAATTCAACACGAGACTGCAGACTGGCCGTATTTGTCGTGCCATGAATGTAATTTACAACAGATTTACTTGATGCATGGACCAATTCTCTTTGAGGCATTATTCTGGATACTGACATTATACTTATTATGTATGTAATTAATGGGTTTTTTGTTATAGAATTGTTTTTATCACTTTTCACGTTGAATCCCGCATACAGCAGGCTAGTCAGTGCTAGGCTTCCATCCCTTAAGATGTTGGTGGATGCTTTTCGCTATTAAGCCGTTAACTGATACAAATACTGAGGCCAGTTGTAGCGCAGAGGCATAAAGTGTAATTGTAAAACCGATTGGTTGTGGATTCGATTCCCACTCGAGGAGATTAAATATTTATTTAAAATTTATATTTTCATTTCTTCGCTGTGGTGTCGAAGCAACGCGCGGCGTTAAGTTCCGCCAATCTATACGCAATGCCTCCAGATATATCGAAAAGTGTGAAACGAAAATATCTTAATAGAAGTCTTGACATTAGGTTTTAAGGTTAACTCTGCCAACCCTGCTATGTGGACACAGCGTGAAGCTTCAAATAAAACCAAATCTTCAATTTCGTCATCACTCACTCTTGCATCATAAGCCATTTAAAACACATATAAAATTCACAAACGAATGAATATTTTAATAAATTATAGTTTTATCAATAAATGGCAGTCTATAATAAGCATTTTCTTTAATCAGAGATAATATCCACATGGGCGATGATAAATAATTCCAAAGCTCTGGTACCACCACCAGCAACATCGGCACGCACTGCTATCAGATTCAGAATAACGTTCTCAATAAACGAATATCAAAATTTAAACGGATTTTGGGGATGTATTCTCGAGTTATTCATTTATTTGAGCTTATTTATTATTGTTATTATAGTTTTTATTATGTTTTTTCAGGTTGTGTTTTTCTTTCAAGAATTATATTTTACTAGCGGACCCGGACGCGGCTACGCCTGCTTGAAATATAAGAATATAATTTCTATAGAAATATAATTTCAATCTAGATGAAATGCTAAAAGTGACTATTATATTTATTTTCATAAGGATGAATATCAAAATGACGCGGTAACGAACGCGGTCGCGTAGCGACGACGGTTCTTATTAACATGGCAGAATAAATTGCATGTCAAATTAGAAAGTATTTTAATTTATTAGTATATATGTGTAATGTAATGTTATATAGCCTATAGCACTTCTGAAGAATGCAGCTTTCATACAAAACAAAAAAAACAAAGTAAATCGATCCAGTAGATCCAGAGATCTTAGCGTTCAAACAAACAAACAAACAAACAAACAAACAAACAAACAAACAAACAAACAAACAAACAAACAAACAAACAAACAAACAAACAAACAAACTCTTCCGCTTTATTATATTAGTATAGATACGGTACGGTGACGAGCGGTTTGGGTTCCCTTTTCTTGTATAATGGAAATTATTATTATTTTTTTTTTATTATTAAAAATCTTAGTATTTTTTTAAAGCTACTTTGTGTAGAATACGTAATTTTTTTTTTTAATCTTATTATTTAAAAAAAAAGCCTATATTTTTTATTTCATACAATATGTAATTCATAGATAATTGAGTAGAAATATATTTTAAGAAATCTCACGGTTTCATTTTAGTGTAATAATTTAAGATCACATAATATAATAACAGAAAAAAATAGATAAACTCTTATTATATGCCATACCTTAAAATGTTTGACTTTTAAGGTATGAAAACAGAATTTTACATCACATTTTTCTCTCTTTCTTATTTGTGTAAATATTTTCACTATCAACATATTTTTTTATTATCAATTTTCAAGTACGTGACAAATTAGAATCAAACCGAAATTCTAAATTAACTATAAAACCAAAACCCAAAAAGAACACTAAAAGAACTTCCACTATGAAACGCCATTAAATTTTAAGCTCTAAATCAGCAAACTCGTTCGACATCCGACATTAAATCTATGAATTCAGCAGAAATTATCGAGCACTCGCACAATAGCCCACAAAATTTGGTCTCAGTCTGAAACAGTGGAATCCCTGAATTATTGAGCTGATCGCGAATCCCTGTAAATATCGTTGTTAACACTCGCGCTGAGACAGTCGTTATTGGACTTCCGGCCTTTAATCTTGCTTGAACTGGTCCATTGAAATATTATGTAGGACCTTATGAAATATAGTAGCATTATTTGTAATTGTTGGACAGGTAGGTTATAATTCTTATTTAGCGTCATATTTCTCAAGCAGATCCTGTATAAAAAGGTAAGGCTGTATAAAAAGTGTTATATGAAAGGAAATTGGATAGTAGGGTATTGTATAGATTGCACAGTGTTATATCGGCATTAATAATGCTTTATATTGTTATCTTCAGGTGTTACAAGAGGTTAGGCAGAAAGAACCTAATGTCAATACAAAGGCAAATAATTTAATTCCAAAATAAGAAATAAAAAAAGAGAACCTGAGAAAAACCAGTACAAGAAACTCAGCCAGAGATTTTTTTTTAATAGACAAAAGACAGACCTCTCATTTTCCGCTTTCCGTCCAAATTCAAAACATTGCAAGTTTGGTGATGAAATTTAAATTAAAAACTATTTAACCGGCATGTAGAGTGGCGGAACTCAACGCCGTGATTTGCCTAGACACCAGAAAGAAACCTAAATAAATATTTCTTACCTCGAATGGGGATTGAACCCTCAATCAGTCAGTTTACAAGCACAGTTTGTGTCCTCTGTAGTTGCCTCTATAGTTTTTATAAATAAAAAAAAAATGTAATTATCGTGAAAATTAAAGATCTTACTTAATGATAAAAATCAATTATTAATGTATTAACTTTCTTGCTTCTTTCTCACTAGAACAGAGAGAAAGAAGCAATACAACCTGTTTAGTGGGATTTGAATCCACGACCATCATGCTTACAGACAGATGTCTAACTGTACCACGACTGTCTGTCTGTGTCTACTCAAAATAAATACAAAATAATCTATATATATATAAAATCGAAAGGTCACTCACTCATCACAAAATCTCAAAATCTACATGTGCTAAGAATCTTAAATTTTGCATAGGAGTTACTTATAGGACGTAGGTGCTCGCTAAGACGGGAATTTGCAATATTCGATTTCTAAGGGGTTGTTTTTGGGGTCGAAAGTTTGTATGAAACTTCTAATGCTAGGAGTGTCAAATTTTGCATAGACGTCACTAAGACGTAGTCATGGAGACAGAAATTAATAATAACATGTTCACGCGGGTGAAACCGCGAGCGGGCCGCTAGTAAGTAATATATAGTCACATACAGGTTAACAATAACACATAAAGCATAATCGAACTCCTCTTCATTTCGTGTATCAATCAATTGAATTAATTTCATGGAATGAGCTGAAAGATCGTGTTTATTTAATACAGTACACATTTTTAATATTTATTCAATAATAATATTTATTACTCATTCGTAAAGTTGAAAATTGCAAATCCTTAGTTCACGTAAAAGGTTTAAATAAACAGTTTTACTGGATTTGAGCACCCAATTTATTTCAAGTACAATTTGATCGGCCACTACTTTAATTGAATTTAATAGACATTATGTATGTAATGAGATAGTCCTATACTATAAGATAGTCAGAGCAAATAATTAATAAGAATTAATAGAATAATAATAATTAAGAATAAATAGAAATTAAAATTCTCCACTTACCACAGAACTACGCCGCGTCTTATGCACCAGAAGGAGAAAAATAAAAATAATTTAACCATATCCATTTTGAGCGCACAAGCGTGCAACTATAGCGTAACGGGCGACGGTTGCGGCTTTGATTCCCAATCGGGGATAGAAATATTTAATATTTTCATTTTTGGTTTAGTATCTATGTTAAAATGATCAAATTTACATACAGACATACATACGTTTGTATTTAACACGTCAATCTCTTCAGTATCTAGTACTGATTGTCCAAAGGCTTAACCAAACGTTGTCAGATCGTTGTCGTGTCGTGAGTTTAATGTCATTATCTACATACATACATACTTGCTAACGAGGGGCCGTTGTTGATCCACCGCAAGCTGTTGATATTATTTATATATATATAGATTTATATAGAATATTAGATACCAATAGAATTTTAGATGATTATTTTTAATTTTCCTATATTTTAATCCAAAGTCCATAGTGGAGCGGCACAGTGATTTTCTTTAAACTCGACGGTTTAAGATTCAATTTCCATCGGTTCTGCTTCCCAATAACCTATCAATCAATTTCCTGATATAATAGAATTCTATTTAAATAAAGCTATGAACAGAGTTTTATCACTATCAAAAAAAAACTGCTTCACGCTGTATCCCACACACAGTATGGTAGGCAGAGAGAACCTAGTGTTAAGACACTCTAAGCGAAGAAAATTTAAAATCTTATCACTATCGTTTTTACCATTTAAACGACACCCAAAACGAATAAATTCATAATCTATTTACCTACTGTACATTGCGAACATTTACAAAAAAGCCAATTCGCCCAAGAAATACCAAGAACTCCACAATCAAGGCGAGAGAACATTAATTACGTCATTAAGTAGAATTTTTATGAGGAACCCGGAGCGTAACTTGTGAACTGGCTTGGTAAAGTGTTAATTTATATTATTCATGTTTGAAAATTTCCTTCTATATTACAAAAAGTTCTTTTAGAAATCCGTAGTCGGATGAAGAAACTTTTTCAACTTATTATTCACCTGTATTTTTTTGCTGTTTTTTAATTATTTATAATTTTTTTGGATAGAATTTTAAATGTTTAGATTTAAAGTAGATTTTACCTACGGTTTTTTATATTCTTATGGAAATAAATAGAAATAAATAAGAATTGTGTATGACATCATACAATCTAAGAGCCGACTGTAACTCTTATCCTGAGACAATGAACGTGATTTACTCTAGCTTATGGCCCCCATAAATTACGACAATTTTGTTTTAAAATTCTAGCCCCCTATTCTTGAGGTTAATGCATTCAACCAAAGAAACTTCATTTTTTTAAACATTAGTATAAACAATACATTTAAAAGTTATTTTATTATATCGACTGATCGAATTCGAGTTAAAAACCAAAGCTCGTTCCTTTACAATGCAGAATTTCCCAATTTTCATTTTATTTATTTTGTAAGAAGATATTATAAATTTCCATACACCATTATTATATTTTACGTTACAAACAGACAATAGTACACATTCAAAGCATAGTGAAGGAGTGTCTGACTAGCTTTGCGTTTTGCACGCGATCACTGTTGAATGCAATCTCTTTGGAGTAATATTTATATTTAAAATACATGATTCTTTAGTCTGTCTAGACAAAAAGTAATGTTGTAATTTGTTATCATATCGATATGGATATGATATCAATATATTATACTAGTGGACCCGGACGCGGCTACGCCTGCTTCAACTATAAGAATATTTATTAAATATATTCATGAAATTATTTTCAATTCTTAATAGAATTAGTAAGAAAATATAAGCTCAAATAATCAAAAAGAATAATAAGTAGATACACATTATTAGAAAAAATTATCTGAGTTATTGAAATGAACTAACAAAAGGATTAAAAGTAACTAAAGGATAGGTATTCTTAATATTAGAAAAAGTACCTAAAGTTTTCCGTACGTGCGTACATAGATATCGACTCTACGAAATAACTAAACATTTCTCTCTATTAAGTAGGATAATTTTAGCGGGCAATATCAAATAAAATAAGAAGAGAAACAAAGTGTATTTTAAATTAATTATAAACAACAAATAAAGTTCGAAAATGTATGAAAATTTATAAAACCGTCAACGTCATCTGCCCGTTCGCGTCGGTCATACTGTGCCGCCCGCTAGGTGGCTAGGTCATTTGGAATCAGTGACATATCCTTAATTATTTATTAGTATGTTATACAGTAAACTATAATTTCAATCTAGATGAAATGCAAAAAGTGACTATTATATTTATTTTCATAAGGATGAATATCAAAACGTCGCGGTAGCGGTCGCGTAGCAACGACGGTTGTTATTAACATGGCAGAATAAATTGCATGTCAAATTAGAATGTACTTTAAAATATATTAGTATATATGTGTAATGTAATGTTATATAGCCTATAGCACTTCTGAAGAATGCAGCTTTCATACAAAACAAAAACAATGAAAATCGGACCAGTAGATCCAGAGATCTTAGCGTTCAAACAAACAAACAAACAAACAAACAAACAAACAAACAAACAAACTCTTCCGCTTTATTATATTAGTATAGATAAAAGTCTGGAGTAAACGCGGTAGGTTATGGGTTAGATTCCCATTCGAGGAAATTAAGTATTGAATATTTTCATTTCTGCAATGCCTCTAGAATTCGGCGGAAATTGATGGATGGAAATGTCTTAATTGGAATGGAGTGTCTTAAAAGTAGATACTTAAGTTCCCGCTATCTACCCTGCTATGTGCGGGATACAGAGTAAAGCTAAAAAAAAATTATGCTATTCCATTACTGAGTGAATGACTGACAGAGTATAGTCAAGACAGTGATAAAAAAAAAAGATTTTTTAATATAGGTTCCTTGAGGAGTGTACTGGAGTACTAAAACAGGGTTTTTAAAAATCGTTTCATTAAGTCCCGAATATCTGAATAAGAATTCAATATCTATTCTATTATTTTATATTGGAAAAGTATAATAAAATTATGCAAACACTACTATACTACTACAAATATACTATACTATATTCTATGTAAAACGTCTAAGATAAGTACTCATTTTAGTTTCATTTTCCCGAGTCTAGTCGTTCTATTAGAAATTAGAAACTGTCTCAGTGTAAAGGCCACATTCGTTAAGTTTTTTTCTCAAGTTAGGTTAGGTAAAGTGCGACATTAGTTTTGTTAACCCCACATGTAACATTTTTTTCATAACTGTAGGTCCACGGGAAGTATCCTATAGGTCTTGATTACGCGGAGAGTTTACAAAATACAGCAAAAACGATGCTTAAATAATATTTTGTTTTCTCTGACTTAGAAGAATTTTCTACTTTTTTCTGTAATCCAAGGGAATGTAGGTGAATTTTTGATATAAATTGCAATTTGATACCTCCACGCGACCTTGACAAAAATGGTC
This sequence comes from Heliconius melpomene rosina, assembly GCF_056956725.1. Classification (NCBI taxonomy): domain Eukaryota; kingdom Metazoa; phylum Arthropoda; class Insecta; order Lepidoptera; family Nymphalidae; genus Heliconius; species Heliconius melpomene. Next base: position 2,843,651 of record NC_140389.1, on the reverse strand, counting down.
TGGAGAGCGGAACCCTAAAAAGCGGAGTTTCCTTTCGCCAAGTACATAATTACGGCATTTTAAATTTTGTTTTAGAGAACTTACATGTTATATCCATATTGTGTAGATACGTCCTTTCCACAAATCCAGCTTCAACCTGACACGCGAACAAAAGAGTTTTGAACAAGAGGAAAATTATATAAAGCAAACGATATAATATATGTTATTTTTAATTTCAAGCTTAACCTAAGTTAAGCACATACACTGCGTTCCCTTTAATACACTTTCGTTCTCCACTTTCCGTTAAATTCTAGAGATGCTGCGTGTCGAGTGGTGGAACTCAACGCTGTGTTTTGCCTTGGTAGCAGAACAAGGGAGAAAATCGAAAGAGAAAATCGAATCCACAACCGTCGCGTTTGTTTATATGCAATAAACTGATAGTACAGAACAGAGAGTTATATCACTATATTCTCTCTTAATCTCTCCTTTATAACGTGTCTATGTAAAAATGTAAGTTAGGGGATTTGGGTAGTCTTGTCTAGTGTAGTAATTGGATCGTAGGGTGGTAATACATGAGGCGTCGGGCTTAGTTCGCTCGATAATGCGTATTACGTAGGGTTGGCACACGTTTGTGGTGTATTTTTTTTATTTATAAAGTTATCTGTGGATAACATACTTTTTTAAAAAACGTATAAAAAATTTAACGCTGATTTGAACTTGCGCCTTGTCCATTTGAACCTTGAACGTCGAAGTTTTAATACAATCGTTACAATTTATTTATGTTATTACTCTCTCTGTAGAGAAATTTACTAAATTTCCGATACCCAAAATAGTAACAATAGTATATGAAAATGAAATATTTCCTCATTAAACGCAGTGTTGAGTTCAGCCACTTAAGGCAATATCTCAAGAATTTGGCGGAAAGTGAGAAACAGAAGTGTCTTAATGGGAACAGAGTGTCTGCACACTACTTTTACACGGTTTTTTGCTTAATAAAATAAAACATAACAAAGTATGTAATGGATAGGAAAATTCCGGCTTAATAAAATATATTTACTCAGATTTCCCTAAAAGTAACAACCCTACAAACCCCTGAACGTCTCAGCCAAGGCATTAATTTGCATTATAGTATGTGGTGCATAACTTTATAAAATGCGATAATAGACCCTCTTTATACCTTTATTTTAGAGAACAAAGGAAACAATAGATGATACCTCGGTATAGATCTACGGGCATGTAGATTAAATAAGTAATTAAAAAGTAAATAATTATATTTTATGTACATAAATCGTATACAGTGTTGTCCTGAAAAAATATAAAAAAAGAGAGCTACTATAGTGAGATAACTCTCAACGTATTATCATATTTTTTCTTTCTTTTTTTTTCTCTCTGGTAGTAGTAGCAAGAAAGAACAGATCACCATACGCTGAGGCCTCTGCATACCTCTTTTGCCTCGTCCTATCAATCTTGGAAGGTCAACGAAAAGGTTTTCAAGTCAAAAAGTGGTCTAACTCCAGAATCTTTCCTTCAAAAATAGACATAGAATGTATGAAAGACTTCTAGAGATAATTATATAAAAATCGAAATATAGCAAAAGCAAACTACTATTATTATAAACATAAATCAATTTACTTTACACCGGATGTTGTACATTCGATATCCGGTCACAGTATTGGAGCGTGTGCATGCTCACTGCGGTTTCCTGGAAAGATGATTTTCCCGGCTGAAATTCAAACCTGTTTTACAATTTTATTTCATATAATTGTATTGGAATACTTTTATTTTTCATATAGTTACTTAAACTTTCTTTAATTTCTTTTTGGAGATAAAAATTTAAACTAAATATTTGACATTTTGCAGCACAATTACTTAATAACATATGAAGTATTGTAGTGGGACGTAACAAGTGTCTATAAGGAGGCCTAATTCCGTACGCACCGACGCTACAAAGGAAACTTTTCTCTTAACATAAAACAAGCTACGTGAGTATACTGTCTGGTTGTATCAAAGATTTAAGTTTTATAAATGTATGGAAAAGTCTATTTTAAAAAATATATTAATAGTGAGATTTAAGTGAAAACTTTCTGCTCTGTTCTGTTATTTGATTTCGCTTCGCTAATGATACATTGAAAGGAAGTTTTTCTTCTTTTTTAGCTTCACGCTGTATGCTGCACACAGCAGGATGGGCAGAGGAATCCTGTAAATGTAGTACTCAGACGCTCCATAATAGACATTTAAGAAACTTCCGTTCCCTACTTTTCGCCGAATTCTGGAATTACTCCAGGATTCCAATTGTGTGTTGAGTGGTGGAACTCGTTTCGGTTCGGTTCTTTATTTATGGCGCTTCGAGCGTGCCAGTTGAGCACTAATCAATTCACCAATGTCACGTTGTATGGAGAACACACAAAGATGTGGTGGAACAATAATAATAACAAAAAAAAAAATAATTCTTCTTAACTAAACAGTCTATAAAATGTCAAATGCAAAATAATATTCATGATATCAGATACATTTCAATATTCCTCTTCCGTCAAACGATAACAAGCGGTACAAGGCGTCACGTAATTTGACATATTTTTGTCAATATACATATCATAGCATATTTTTTACGTAGAGGCTTTTGTAAACATAATTTTTGGAAATATAATTCCAAGTTAGTGTACTTCTTAGGTTGATATTGGGTTTGGTGCCTGGTGATAAAAAATAGACAAATCGATTTTAGTGCTTGTATTTTATCCTGAGGATATGCGTGGATGCATTAAGAATTCAGAGGAAATTGAGATACGGAGTGTGAGCTAAAACTTTTTAGGATGTATCATTAAGTATTTAGATGCTATTAAAAATGGGTATAATGCAGTAAAGTGTAATAGAACAAAATATTAAAAACAAATCGAACCCCAAATCGAAACCCATTTCTCGAAATCTCGTCATCTCGTGTTAAATGGTGAAACTCAACGCCACTCTTTCTGTTCTCACTAAAGCGAAAAACAATACTTTCCCCCAACTGCGAATCGAACCTACAATTGTCACGTTTACACCCAAACGGCCTCACCATAATGCCAATCCTTATATTAATTCAAGAAAATTCTCAATCACATCCAGTAATTCTACATCAACCACCCTTTAAGTAGGCTAAAGTAAAATTTAGAGTCGCTGTGTGAGGGGCACAACATGTTAAATCCATTCGTTGCGGCGTCAAGTTTTATTGCTTAGAATCTAACCTTAGGGATGTCTTGCTATTAACCTGTACATGTATAATTATAGTGTTCTCGGCTTTTGAGGTCGCTAGAAATATTTATACATAAAATGGAGAATGTTATGTGATATCACAAGGTTATATCTTCTCTTTTCTGCGTAATGTAGAACAATGCGTCGGTAATTCGGTGGAAGTATCTTAACGCTAGGTTCCCGGGTTCCCTCTGATTTCCGTGCAATGTGCGGAATACAGGATGAAGTTAAAAAGAAAGATAATATCATTATCAATAGCAATTGTTGAGGCCATTGTGGCGCAGTGGTTTGTCAGCGTTTGACAGTTGACAGACATATGGGTTTGAACCTCACTCGGGCGAATGATTGTATTTAAATTATTTTCTTTTCCTCCTTTCAGCAAATAAATTGAGTAAAGTAAAGCTAATATGTTTTACCAGTGTTGTGTTTCATCACTCAACCCAACCTCTCGAGATCGTATGGAAAGTGAGGTCACTTGATGTTAAGCTATCCTTGTTTTATGCGGGATAAAGCGTGAACCGGAAAAAAATATATTTGCAAAATAACATTAAAATTCTGAAGCCTTCACAGATATATTGTATAAGGTTTCCCAAATCTTTCCTAATAACATATAAGGTTGTATATAAATATATGTATATAAAATATAAGGGTTTATTTTTTCGCCAAAAATATATTTTATATAAGAAACCCTATTTATATCAGAAAGAAGACTGTTAAAAGATTTATTTATGAAAATTATATTCAACAATATTAAATAATCGTATACAAAAAACAACCTTTTTCATATAAACAACCAAATTACTTCGCATTCTCTATAATATCCTAAAATTTTGTTAAGAAATTTAGGCATCGATGTTTCAGAAGATCCTGATGGCTCATCGAATGGGGCCATAGAAGTGAAGACGAATTATCTGCACCGACGATAAATATTCGTGCCCGTTAATTAATGAATCGGCAATCCTTTTGCATTGGACTTTGATGAAGTCGGTATGGAAACATACGAAATTGTAACTTTTTCATAATACTTATTATGCCTTAAGTTGTAAGTAGAATACAGCGAAATGCATGCGAAATGTTTTTTAACGTCACAGCAAGGTAGGCAAAGAAAACCTAGTGTTAAGACACTCCGTTTCATACTTTCCGCTGAATTTTACTACAGTTTCCACGATATTTACAGAAATTCGTAGAGGCCATCGTGGCTCAGGTGGACAAGCGTGCGACTTCAATAGCGTTGTGCGTTTACGCAATTTTTGGTTCGATTTCCACTCGGGGAAATAAAATATTAAATATTTTCATTTCTTTTTTTTGATTATTAAAACACTTTTGAATCGTCCAGTTGCAAAAAGTGTTAGGAGTAGAGGTCAAATATATAGAACAGTGAACAGACAGTCATAGTGTTAAGACTACCGACTTTCAACTTCTGCCCATTTAAAGACGTTGCGTAACCTAACGCCGCGTTTTTATCTTATAGGCACTGTGAATTTAAAGTAAAACAGTGTAAACCAATAACGAAAACAACACCCGTATGTTTTTATCACAGCCTATTTTCTATCAGGATTGATTTACGAAGCCTTCTAATTATCACAGAGATTGAAAGTAATTTATTGAAATATCGTCTTCAAGTAACGTCTATCAAGTTTAATTGTTTATTAAAATTTTGTATATAGCTATTACCTAAAAAAAAGAGGGCACATATATATTGATGAAATTTCTAACTCTAGATTGAGACTATGTGAGAAAATCAATTGTTGTACTTTTTCCACTGAGCCAAAAAAAAACATTTCATTAGCTTCACGATATATTGCACATATAGTTAGGCAGACAGAGGGAACCTAGATTTCAGACGCTTCGTTTTCCACTTTCCTTTCAACTTTTGAGATATTGTGCATTAAGTGGTAGAACTCTACGTCACGCATGTCACCAAAGAAAGAAAATAAGTAATTCCATCGAGTATATCGAACTTACAACCCGAATAAAATCAACACAAAAACGATTTTAATTACCATTATAAAACAAAAGGCTTCACAAAATCATTACACGAACACTTTTGTGCAAACAAAATTTAGCCGCCTTTAATCGTGGATTCCTTAATCAAAATGACAAGTAATTTATCATTTCACTAAAAAGAAATTTCCATTCAATTCATTATCGCGTCCCGAATTCTTGTAAAACGGTGCAATCTCTCAAAGTGACGGTAATAATGGAGCGTAAAAAGTCTTTACACAGAATATCTTCTACGATCCCGAACAATGAGGCAAGGTGTCAGGTCAATTATAGAACAATTTGATTAAGGAAGGATATTTCTAGTATCTTTTACGGCGTTTTGTAATTAAAAAGTGATGCTTGCTATTTGAATTAGGTGTTTAATAAGTAATGTAGAGCAGGTGTTAAATGTTTATTGCAGAGATAATGGTTGTAGATTCAAATCCTGTTGAAATCTTCTTATTATTAAGGAAAAAATAAAAAAACTATATGTAGACAGTATGTAGTATGTATGTCTCTACCACCGTGGAACGAGGCCAGCCAAAGCAATTCAAGATAAAGTTCACACATCTGTCGCGATTCAAAATAAGCGGAGAGCATCTACAGGAAAGTTTCTCTATTCTCTACAGATAAAGCTCTTGTTCTGAAGCACGACGTATCGAATACAATTATTAAAAATACTGTCAAGGAGTTCAATAGTTTTATAACATAACTATATGAAATATAAAAGAATTTTAAAGAAATTTTATTTGTCCAGATGTTTTGAAGCCGTGACGCAGGGGCACAAATGTGCGACTGGTTCGAAGATGAATTATGTATTGTGTTAATTTCTTCGCTCTGGTGTCAAGGCTACGCGCGGGGTTGTATTCCGATACTTAATTCTCAATTCTCCCAGAAAAAACAAATGGAGTGGAAAATGGAGAACAGAGTACCTTAACACCAGATTTCTTTGCCTACTCTGTTGTGTACGGAATAAAGCTTGTAGCTGAAGATAATATATCTCCTATTGCACAATAATTATCGAACTCAAAACCACTACCATAAAGTAATTACTGATCCTATTCATTTATATTGAAGTTCGCAGAGTGGGTACAGCGATATTTCGTTAAAATATTGTAATTCAATCTTATATTAGAAGTGCCACTCCAGACGCTCTCCGGTCCGGTTTAATGCAGATCCATAACCTCTCTCGTAGTTGGGATCTTAAGTTGTTCGCTCGAAATCTTTAAAATCATTAAAAATCTTATTTTACTTGCGTTGACATCATTATTTTATTTAAAGTATGTTATATGATATTTTTTTTGCCTTTTGTATCCTCTCTATAGAAAGGTAGGCAGAGGGAATCTTGGTTTAAGATATTCAGTTCGTTCAGAATTTTAGAGACATGTCATGTTGGGTGACAAAACTCAACTTCTCCTCTTAATTTTTTACCAAAGTTAGGAAATGAAATAAAATATGTATGCTTATAAACTTTTCCTACAATTACATACCTTGTGATCAATACATGGGTTCAACATTGTATTATAGCTTATTTTTAAAGACTCCCTAATCAAATGAAAATAAAAAATCCCTTATATTATCGTTATGTACGTACGTCTGTCATATATACTTTATTTAAAACTAGCGACCTCCATGCGGCTTCGCCCGCTTTTACTACTGGATTATTCATATAATGTATGTTTGCAAAGCACTTAAGATAATGTGAAAATTAATTAAACCCTAATGCAACCCGCGTTTTCGTAGTTTCAATAAGGATTTTCCAATTGTTTTACACAGCAAGGATTTTTTAGTAGGTACCGTTTAAATCTGTGCTACTAATCTTTTCAAGTACTTGTTAAAATATATTTAAATGACTATTTTTAGATAGTTAAATGACTATTTTTAAACGGAAGAAATTATAAACAAAAACCTACCTACTAATAACTAATAACTACTATAAAAAATATGAAACCAAATATATCGCGCTGAAATAATACATTTAACTCCAATTATCCAATACGTGCAAACGTATCTAAATCTTCGTTGCTTCGAGGCAGGCGGGTTTTTTTTCGAGCTTGTGGTTAACGCTGAAGAGGGTATTCTGTCCCTGATGAAAAGCAAGCACTACGTGGCTGCCTGTGAGGAAAATTAAATAGAATGCATCGGCCGGGAATCGAACCCGGGCCGCCCGCGTGGCAGGCGAGCATTCTACCACTGAACCACCGATGGCTGCTCATGACGCGCTTGTATAAATAAGCAAAACGTCGCGAGGCGTGTTTCGCAGCAAGGATGTTTTAGTATTTTAATAACTTCTAAAGTACTTATTAAAATGAAAAAACAGTAAAAGACAGTTCATCTACATTAAATGACCAACGTAACTAACATACTTATTTATATACTGAGAGTAAGGGATAAGTAAAACTTGAGTCGGCACAGCTGATGAGTCAACGGCGTGCTGTGTCAACAATTAAATGCGTTTTTCTCTAAAACTATTCGCAATTTCGAAATTGTGTAAAAAGCAAATTTTATCTTCGTTTAACGTAGAAAATTAATAAAATATTTTAAAGGATAAGGATTAATACCATTATGGAAAAATATCCCTCACAATAAAAAATATATTGAAATTACTATTTTTAGACAGAAATATGATCACTACACGTTATCCTTAAAAGATAAAAATATGCCGTCGCGGACTTTTTTGTAGATCTTATTAAGAGGAACAATACTCCAGTACATTTTTTTCATGTAGTACTTACCATTAAAGCGCGCATGCGCTATGCGCGAAAGTGTCTCAACGGGTAGGACTTTAGACACATTTATCGTATTTATGTTAATTTACATAAGAATGTACAAATAATAAACTATATATAAACCTTCTACGAAAAATACTCGACCTAATGGTGAAAACCGCATAAAAATCCGTTGGGTGGTTTAGAAGAAGAAGAGTTAGAAACAACAGACAGACACGAAAAGCGACTTTGTTTTATAAGATATAGGATAGACGACAGTTTGTGGGTTCAATCCCCACTCGAAGAATTAATATATTTAATATTTAAATTACTTCACTTTGCAGTGTCCTAACACTAGGTTCCCAGGTCCCTTTTGCCTACACTGCTATATGCGGGGTACAGCGTGAAAATGAAAAAAAAAATTAAAAGGCGTTATTTTAGTGTAAAGGGTTGCAAAAGAAATGCAAGTGAACTTGCCTCTTTTCCTACAAACAGATTGCTAGTTCTACCTCCATTTGAAGCACTAAGATGATTAAGTAAAAAGATATTACGTCTTTAACAAAAGTCCTTAGGAGCACGACCGTAAAGCTGTAGCTTTTACGCTTAATTAAAAATCTAATAAAGAAACAAATTTTAATAACTTGATGGAGACTTTAAATAGTAAATGTTTATTATTTTTAGCTTTACGCTGTATCTCGCGTATAGCAGGATAGGCGGAGGGTAATGATAACACCTCTGCTCCCTACTTTTGGCCCAATTTGCGGGATATTGCGGGTTCGAGGCAGAACTTAACGCCGTGCTTTGTTTAACAGAGCAATATAAAATTATTAGTAAGAGACAAAAGAGAAATAATAATTAGCAATGTTTTTGAATAAATAATGCCATATAATTTTAACAAAGTACAACATATATTTAAAATATTTGAAGTGTAAAATACCTATTTAAGAAACGTATAAAAAACTGAACGTAACAAGATTTGAACCCGCTTCTCTTGGAAACCATCCATGGACAACATCACTTGTATTTTAGGAGTACGATACAGTATCATCCAAGATCGTACAAATCAAAATAGTTGTAAAATAGATTATTAAATCTTTCCGCCTTCCGGTCGCGTCACCGTGCGTTCTCTCTTCTCTATTGACCCCAATTCGTTTGGTGTTTGGACCTTCAAGGGATTATAATAATAATAATATAATAATATCCTTGGGGATATAAAGCAATAATATTATATTAAAATATCTTTTAAAAATGGTATTTGCTACTAATGTATTGTTTTATAGGGTTCCGCACCTCAAAAGGTAAAAACGGAACCCTTATCATTTTGTTGTCCGTCTGTCCATTTGTCGTTTCTCTCCAGATCTCGTGGAGGTATCGAGCTGAAATTAATACCAAACATTCAGAACTAGATCTTTGAAGCGATTTTGTGGCATTATGTGTGAAAATGTATATTTTTGACGTTTAATTTATTAGTATATCCATGTTTAAACACATAACTCCATGGAGGTCCCTAAAGAGCAAAACAAAATATTAACTCCACCTCATAGAAAATTCACGACAAGAAAAATCACTTTTACTTAAAAGAAGGTTTTGTATAAATTGCAATATCACTTAGAATTCAATAAAAATAGTTTTAACTGAAAGGGGAAAAAAGGTTCACAGGGTTGTGTTTGCTATACAAACATACAAACGTTGTTTACTTTTAATATATTAATAAATATTCTATTCCGTAGAGGCCGTCGTAGCGCATAGGCACAAGCCTGCGACTAAACGCAACGGTTGTGAGTTCGATTCCCAGTCGGGGAAATGAAATATTTAATATTTTTATTTCAAAGCGCGGCGTTGAATTCCGCCACTAAATACGCAATGTCTCGAGAATTCGGGGGAAATTGGGAAACGGAAGCGTCTTAACGCCTGTCTTAGCACTAGGTTCTTAGCATTCCTCTGCCTACCCTGCTAAATGTCATTAGATTCATTTGGTTTTTATGCTACTACAAAAGAACATTGTTATATATATTTCCTCACGTTCCTAATATAATAAAGCACATCTCTTTATCTACATAAAAGTTGCTTCAAGGGCCAAATAATAAAACCATACGACTTCTAAGTTTGTGAAATAAATATTTTTTTTTAGCTTTACTCTTTATCCCATGCTTAGAAGGGTAGGTACAGAGAATTTACTGTTAAGACACTCCGTTCTAATCAGAGATATCAGTTATTTAGAGCTGAATTATACGGTGCCAGAATTTTGCAGACAGGGAAATATAATTAAATAACTTTAATGAAATCACCTCTCCCGGGTAGCAATGTTATACTGATTCAGTGTGGCTATAAGCACGATGGTCGTGGATTCGATTCTCAAACGACAAAATTAAATGTTTTCACTAATTTGCTCCTGTAACAAATCGAGGAGAGGCGTTGAGTTCCGTAAGTCAACACTGTCTCCAAAATTAGGCAGACGGTGATGAACACAGGGCTTACACTAGGTTCCCTCTGCCTACCCTGCTAGTAGAGTAAAAAATAAAAAAAATAGAATAAATAATTAAAAAAATATTATGATACAAAAAGACGAATATATAAAAGGTAAAACGTACAGAAAAGAGGCAAAATTTAAAATTAAAGTGAACTTTCTTTCAAAACCCGGTTAAACTGATGAATGCACAGTAGGCAAAAGGTAGGTTCCTATATATCTATGTACATATACATAGGCTATTCACGTCCTCCACGTTCCACTACTAAATAGTACTGTGTAGTGGCTGATACGGCTGACATTTAGTGAATTTAATTTTAGCTTTAAATGGTTAATGTCAGTGCGGAAAATGGAACGGTTATTTAATTGACATTTATATATGTTTTATACATATATGTTATTAAATATTAGTAGAACTGTTTATTTCTTAGGAAATGCTTAGATTAGGGTGTCTAGGTAGCTTTTAGCATCAGCATTTGCATTAGCAAAACGAGGCAGAAAGTTGGGAAGCGGAATGTTGTGTGTTCCCTCTGCCTAACCTACTATTTGCGGGATACAGTGTAAAAATAAAAAAAACTATAGATATATCAATATATCATCTTAATTGTAAAAGAAATTAAAAATATAAATATACTTAATAAGCTAGATTAGTCTTACGTAAATTTAGGTTATATCAATACAACAGTTCTTCAAATATTAAAAAAAACTACGCATTCCAGAATACATGGTTTTGCTTAGAAAGGCGACACAAAATGGCGCTAGCTATTATGTTATGGAACAATGAACTCCTTTACACGAGGGCCCTGGCCGGTTGGATGGCTCTTCACCCATCCAAGAGGTTTCCATGAAAAAATGTCCACTGAAAATGCTTAGAAGAAATTTCTGACTTAATTCATGGCGGTCTACTACTTGTGGCAGTTATATATTACCTTTTTTTTTGCTAAATTTACTATGTCTTAATATATAGTATAAATGCTAATGTTATTATCTACGCATAAAATTGTGAAATTTAATTTTGTCTTCAAGAATTAAACTTGTACCCACTGAAAGGCTTATACGCTATATACTGTTTGTTGCAAAAAATTGCTTGAAAATTTTATTTCAAAATGGTTAAATATGGCAAATAATACATTAATATTATACGCATTAACTTTTTACACTTTCCATATTCATGTTCCGTTTAATTTGAACTACGTTTCAATATTATATTACAACTAGTGGACCCGGACGCGGCTACGCCTGCGTGAAGTATAAGAATATTTTCGCGTCGGTCATACTCATACTATGCCGCCCGAAGGCTAGGTCATTTCGACTCAGTGACATATTCTTAATTATTTATTACAATGTTAAACAGTAAACTATAATGACATCTAGATAAAATGCTAAAAGTGACTATTATATATATGTTCATAAGGTTGAATAACAAAATGTCGCGGTAACGGTCGCGTAGCGACGCGACGGTTGTTATTAACATGGCAGAATAAATTGCATGTCAAATTAGAAAGTACTTTAAAATATATTAGTTTATATGTGTAATGTAATGTTATATAGCCTATAGCACTTCTGAAGAATGCAGCTTTCATACAAAACAAAAACAAAGTAAATCGGACCAGTAGATCCAGAGATCTTAGCGTTCAAACAAACAAACAAACAAACAAACTCTTCCGCTTTATTATATTAGTATAGATAGATATGTAAATAAATATTTTTAGGTAATATATCTGTTTAACAGAAAAAAAAATAAAAAGGTACTTACTTATTATAAAAAATTTTAGCATTATGAAAATTTTCTATACAATATTTCACGCAATGACTATATACCAACTATGATGTCTAACTTAGATATACGTTATTTTTCAATTTCCGGACAACGAAACCTAACCTTTTATATCTTTACTAGTGGACCCGGACGCGGCTACGCCTGCTTCAACTATAAGAATATTTATTAAATATATTCATGAAATTATTTTCAATTTTCATTAGAATTAGTAAGGAAATATAGGCCTAAATAATTAAAAAGAATAATAAGTAGATACATATTATTAGAAAAAATATATCTGAGTAATTGAAATGAACCAACAAAAGGATTAAAAGTAACTAAAGGATAGGTATTTCTTAATATTAGGAAAAGTACCTAAAGTATTTCGTGCGTGCGTACATAGATATCGACTCTACGAAATAATTAAACATTTCTCTCTATTAAATAGGATAATTTTAGCGGGCTATATCAAATAAAATAAGAAGAGAACCAAAGTGTAGTTTAAATTAATTATAAACAGCAAATAATTACATAAAAATTAACAATAGTTCGAAAATGTATGAAAATTTTTAAAACCGTCAACGTCATCTGCCCGTTCGCGTCGGTCATACTGTGCCGCCCGCTAGGTGGCTAGGTCATTTGGAATCAGTGACAACTCCTTAATTATTTATTAGTACGTTATACAGTAAACTATAATTTCAATCTAGATAAAATGCTAAAAGTGACTATTATATTTATTTTCATAAGGATGAATATCAAAACGTCGCGGTAGCGGTCGCGTAGCAACGACGGTTGTTATTAACATGGCAGAATAAATTGCATGTCAAATTAGAATGTACTTTAAAATATATTAGTATATATGTGTAATGTAATGTTATATAGCCTATAGCACTTCTGAAGAATGCAGCTTTCATACAAAACAAAAACAATGTAAATCGGACCAGTAGATCCAGAGATCTTAGCGTTCAAACAAACAAACAAACAAACAAACAAACTCTCCCGCTTTATTATATTAGTATAGATAACAATATTTTCATTTTGATTTTTAACTCTCATCTGAAATTTATGTTTATTTTTTAGTTTAATAAGTTTAATTAATTTATGTTTAGTATACTAACTACTAACTGTACTAACAAATAATTCAAAATAAGTGTTGGCATTCTCAACAAAAGTTGCAAAGAAAGTGATCACTCTTCATTTCTTTATATTTCCCAAAGTACTACAAATGTTTAAAAATGGACAGTATAATAAATTACACGAAGATTTCTCAATCAATAGACCTCTTGAAGCAGAAAATCTTCGACTACCACAAATCCAACAATCAGAATAACGCAACTCGAGCTAGTATACAATTCAAATCTCCAATTACTATAATTGAACGTTGCGTTTCCTCGTCGTTCCCCTCGTTTAATAAAATAAATCTTCACCAATTTTTCACCGTATTAAAAGAGAATCTTTAGATTACTTCCCCTCGAAATCGTAAGCGATTATTTAACAGAATAACATAATGATTGGTGATTTTTTATTGAAAACGGATTCCGAGTCATTTTGGTTTTGGACTGTATCCGGCTCGAAGGACCAGAAATTTATCTAGCTTATTTACATTCATTTATATTATATAATATTGTATATACAAAATGTTGATTTGCATTGTTAATAAAAGTAAAATACGTTATTAATATTGAATGACTATTATTAGAGGAAACAACTGAAATTGGATATATTAATTAAACAATTAGATGTAAATTAGTACAAAAGGTTTTCACAAAACTGGAGAACAAAAGCTAACTAATAACTCATTAAACAAATTTCATTATTGAAATGATTATTACATTATTATAATGCGATTCATATTTAATGGTATAAATCTATACGCATCAAAATTTAATTATATTTCCTGTTTCATTAATATTAATGAAAATAAATTATTCATATAATTAGATTGTATTTAGGCGATAAACGGTTGGTCGAATTTAATTTATTTATGAACAACATACGTACATAATAATATATATTATTTAATCTGTATAGTAAACAGTATAATTGCAAATTAAATTTACATTATTTACGATTATATTATTTCTAGTACTAATTACTCTACTGGAGATTCTGTTGATGATTTTGCTGTTTTTTTGTTTACTAACATTAAAATTGGTACACAAGTTAGCAAAGTTCTGTCAAATGCCACAGATAGCACTAAACGCCAACAAACATACATATTATGCGTTAGTTATGACTAAAAACTCCTTTTATATAAAAAAGTGTTTTCCTTTGAAACGTCTCCATTGTGCTATTTTAAAAACAATAGATTTTTTCATTTAAAACTTAAAAAATTACACACTTATGTGAATTTCAAACTATGGAAAAACGATGAACCGAATTACTTATCATTAGCTCCATCTGACCTATAAAACGAGGGAAATACATGAAAAATATTATTTTTTTACCACTTCGAAGAATCCCACAAATATATTATTATGAAATATTGATAAAAAACATCGTAAAATGCTTGTTTATCGGAAAAAGATTAGAGTTTTATATCACTTTGTCGTTTGTAATGCAAAAGAACATTTAACGTTTCTTTGTTATAAAATACTTGCTATCACAAAAGATAAACCGACCGGCTTGAGATCAAATTTACAGCGCCGCAATCTCCTTAGGCGCTCCGTCCACCGTTTGTTACGGTTACTGCGCGTATTTCATAATATTATATTTTGTTGACAAAATATAGCAATTCTACTGAAATCAGCAAAGAGTATTGTAGTTGATATTCTTTTACGTAATTCACTTGTCTCTAATTTCGATGTGTTCTTTGAGTTTTCAATGGAATATTGCTGGAATAAATATTTTAAATTTTTTTGACGCTCTGATGTTGATATTGATATTCGCTTAAAAATATAAATTTATATGCAACTAATGGACCTCTTACTTCGTTTAATCTCATTTTAGACAGAAACATATTTCATAAAATTGCATGCATTTTTCCTAACAAAACTGAGATAATGTAAATAAATTTACAATAATCATAAGTACAATCTGACACCACTCAACTAAGCTATAACGCATCATATTATCTCTTTAAAGTGGCAAACAATCTTAACAGTAACCGGGTAAAAGCAACAATAATTGCTTTATTCGTATTAACGGATAAAAGATATCGAACGTTTTATTTATATAGCTTAATGTTTCCTTTTGATATGGGAATTTGTTTGAGGGCGCATTCAAATGAATTAAATGGAACTGACAGGTGCTTAGATTATACAAAAAAAAGAAAATATAATTGATTATCGATTAAGGAAAAATATTGAAACCTATATCTTAGTAATATAATAAGTATGACGCGCTTTCACGCTATAATATCCCGCACCAAGCAGACAGGTTAAGTAGAGGGAACCTTTTAATTTACTAAGTCTATTTTCATTTACAATGCCTCCAGAGTTCGTCGGAAAGTAAGGAAAGGAAATGTCCTAGTACATACGGAGTGTCATAGCACTAGGTTCCCTGTGCTTATCCTGCGTATGATTTTCATTATTATGTAGATTTGTCGGTTCATAGCGGATTCAAGTTCTATGCATATCGATATATACATATAATACAGATTTACTTATATTATATAGATTCCATTGTATTGTAGTTAGAATTGATAGCAATTACACCAGTTGTCTATATTAAATAAACTGATAGTACAAATTTATAGTAGCGTAGTGAGACGCATTTAGGCGGTATAACTTGTGACGTTAGGTTTAATGGACATTCTATGGTGATATTGGTAGTTATTCTATAGAGTATTTAGATGTGAAATATATATTAGAAAGCAGAAGTACCTATATTGTAAGTATTTTTTTAGCTTTAAAGAATTCCCACATATAATAGTTTTTGGTGAAATTCATTTCATTGGAAACACAGTTCATTGGAAACAGAAATAGGGGACAGAGATCTAAAAAGGTTATCTACGTGTGAAGCTACAAAAAAAAATGTATCAAATATTATCAGGCCCTTATTCGTTTTAAGTTTTAAATTCTTTACCAATCGACAATCATCAACAAACTATTTTCCTACCAAGTACACATAAAAAGATCCAATTATTAAAAAAATTACAAGATTTTCATTCTTACAAAGGTTATATATTAAAATACTATATGTATATATGTAGGGTACATATATATTATTCTAAAGAACACACTAACGTTGGGCCAACATGCAAAAGCTCCAAGCTCTGGGTACCAATAAGTTACCTTTGGGAATCGTTCTTGTAATTTACTCGAAAACTTTTGAAGTAGGACTTTATTTTGCCAATGGCAATATTACTTTGGAACTTTTGACCTTATAAAAGATAATGTCACACTTTGTTCTCTCTTTGTTACATTATTTTCTTGATTCTGTTTTTAGAATAAATGAACGGCTTATTTGAGGAATTATTTTGGATAAAAAACGTCTAAGCTTAAATTGTTATATGGTTTTTTTTTATTCACGCTACATCCTGTATGTGGCATGGTTAATATAAGTAAATAGGTGTTAAGACACTCCGTTTTCTATTTTTCTTGCTTAATTTTTCCTAACCTTACATTGTTTATTGAGTAGTGTAACTGAATGGCGTACTTACTCTTTCCAGAGCGTAGAAATAAAAATAATTTATTCCTCTGAGTGGTAATCGAACCAGCTACCGTTGCGTTCCAGTTTAATTTGAAGTCTTTATTGTCCCCTATAACTCGTCTTCTACTACTAAGGGTATATACACAAGTTATTGTTATCGAGAATAAAAGGGTAGGTATCGCAAAGAATATCCCCTTTCAAAGGCTTAAGAATATATTTTCATATTGTATACTTAAGAACGTTCAAGAAACAGATTTTATTTTTTTATCGCATCTTCAAACAACCTTGTTTTCCATTTTCAGTCTATTTTAGTGACATAGCGCTTAAAGTCGCAGCGTAACTCAACGCCGCAATTTGTTTTTCTTTCTACAACCGGGAAAGCAATATTTTAAATATAATTTACCTAACTGGGATTGAACCCATAGCCATCGTATCTAAGTGTATAGTCATAAAACTAAGAAAACACGTATATTTATTTATATTTATAAACCATATTTTATAGAAAATTCAATTTTAAATGGTAAACATGAACTTCCAGGTTATAAACCTTCTAACATACTATAAACTAATATAAATGTTTTATCTAAAATAAAATACATCAATTTAATCTTTATTTTTATTATAATATGATTCAAAATCCTATAAAATGATAATATTTTAGTGTAAACCTAAGTGAAAGGCTGTACGTACACGCCGTTTTTAATTTCACAAAACAAACATTAATTTCCTTCGAAGAAGAGTAAGCTTGTACCGATATACTTTTTTTTTTCATTCATTTTCATCTTACCTACTGATAATTTTCCTTTCATTTTTATGGAATAAATTGAAAGACTTAGTGTTGAGACACTTTATTTTTTATTTTATACTTAATGAATATACCTTTACATTATATTGTAGAGTAGCCAAATTCAATACATAGTAATTTTGTCAAACAAAACACTTTAAAACATTAAAAACAAAGACAATATAATGAAAACTGCATTTCAATCCGTTATGCCATTTCGGAGATTAGCGCGTACAAGCGCACAGACAAACAGACAGGGAGAAAAAAAAATATTTTGGGTTATATTACATTCATAAATGTCGTCAATAACAGTTTTTTTTTCATGTCTTTCATATACAAACAGCCTTCAGTTACAATTTTGTTATATGTATACCTGCACTATACAGTGGTAGCTGCACGTAACCAGAGAAAACCTAATGCTAAGACACTCCGTTTTCCATTTTCGAATTTGAACTGACATATCTGTGACCCGGTAAAAAGGCTGTCAAACTCACGAAGAGGCGAAGAACGGAAGTCTCTCAACTCCTTATTTCCCTCTCTATCTATCCCTTAATAAAAAAAAACAACAGAAATAAAAAATGAACTATGAAAATAATAACCTTCTCAAATAAACAAAGCTCATCAATTATAGATTTTCAAATTATGTCTACGGCCGTTAAAACGGTAATTGGCAGAGTGACTTTCCTTGTAGCCGCCAGTAATTGTGCCTGATGGATCTCGTTGCGTGTTCGCCTTCTATATTTTGTATCTAAATATCTTTATTATGTAAGCCTTATTGATGTTTATGAAAAAAACATAAAATATAATTTGTATTAAATAGTAGATTCACGCATTTTCCTGCATTTAAATACAGGATTCACGCTTAATCCCGCATTCAAATAGTCAACCCACAACTATCGTGATTTACAGTCATACTTTGTCTCAATACTCAATATTCCATCTATCAGTCTTTTAAAGTCCTCTGCTGGACATAGGCCTCCCCCAATGCTCGCCACTCCGTCCGGTCCTGCGTCCTTTGAATCCAACGGGTTCCCGCTGTCTTCTTAAGGTCGTCGGTCCACCTGGTTGGAGGGCGGCCTGTACTCCTTTTGCTGAAACGTGGTTGCCCTTCGAGGACCTTTCTTCCCCATCGGTTGTCAATATTAGTAATAGTAATAATTCATAAATATTCTATACTATTTCAAAATTGAATATATCTAGAAAAGTTCTTTTTCTCATCCAATTATTACAAGAACAAAATTTCCTTCTTTTCTACTTTCCTTTAACACTTTCCGATTTGAGATAACGTAAAAATTTGCGAGTATAAAAACTTAATTTAAGAGTTGCTTCAAGTAAAATACAATTTCCCGAGTTACTTTTCTCTTTCTGTAGACAACTACTGCTGTAAGTAAGGAATAGTTTATATTTAAATTTGATATTTTTTATATATTTTCTTTGAACTGTTGCATACAACCTCAAAATCGTATGTATATTCGTCCACTAAATTGAGTTATCCAATATTTCAAAAAAAATTTAAAAAATCAAGCCATGGCGTTGAGTCAACACGCAATGCCTTGAAAAATTCTGCGGGAAGTGGGGAATGGAGTGTCTTAACACTAGTTTCCCTCTGTCTACTCCAATATATGCAGGATACAGCGTGAAGCTGAATTTAACTTTTTTTTTAACTATTGAAAACGTAGTGTTTCAATACTTATTCTTTGCTTACCCTGCTAAATATAAAGCTTAAAAGAATACAGGAAGTTGCACATATACTAGTATATGTATGTACTACACTTTTCTCTCTGTTAAATATGGTGCGGTGTTCAGTTCCGAGGCCTACATTGTCTCTCAAAGTACATAATTAAATATTTTTACAAAATCAAGTTAGAGAAATAATATCAAAGCTTAAAATTATGATAATCTTTAGGTACACAAGTAGATAAATATGCATCTATTGCATCTTTCTTCTCTTTAGAGCTGTAGAGCCCTCTTCATTGTATAGATTTTCTCACTTTCGACCCAATTATATAAGCGGCTTTCATTCTGTTGTTGGCAGCACTATTTAATTAACTTAAATATTAAAGTCAAACTTAATGTAGGTAAATAATAATTTTAACTGACTATTTGACAACTTATGACGTAGGAGAGTGCGCTATTTAGTATTCTTTGAGTTCCCCGTTTGGGAGACGTCTGGTCTGATCACAAACACGAGGGATTTGAGTTCGATCCCCAATCGGGGAAATGTTTATGTATCGTTTTCCAAACTATTAAAAAAAACTCTACATAAAATAAATATCTATTTGTCAGCTGTACATTAGCGTGGGTCGATTTTGACGTTTTCTTCAAATCTTTTTTTTTTGTTATGGAAAAAGGACAAGGCAAACGAGCGTTCGGGTCAATTGGTGGTGATCACCGCCGCCCACGACCCCGTGCAGCACCAGAGGTGCTACAGGTGCGTTGCCGGCCTTTGAGGTGGAGATAGACGCGTTTTTTGAAGGTACCCATATCGTACCGACCTGGCGCGGGTAGACCATTCCACTGTTCGGTGGCGCGTGGAAGGAAGTTCAAGGAATCATATTGGATTTTGAGTAGGTAGAGGGTTTTTCAAAATTAAAAAAAAATCTAAAATATTTTCCCAGGTATACCTAACCACCACCAATTTTCAACAGATTAAAGGCACAAAACGGCCAGCTATCCAGATCTGGATACATTATCGTATATGATAATACCATGACGCCCTCGTCGCAATTCAATTATTTTTTACGATCAGGTGAAACAATATTGCCGTCAGATAAACGCTGTCCAGCATGACGATGAGATGTACGGTGGATGGGGTTAATTGGATCAAACCATTTTGATGCTTATCCACCCTTGGAATAAGGTATATTCGGGTGTACAGATATTAAATGATAGAAGCTAGTTATGTAATGCTGGAAATTCCTATATAGTGTTTACGTGTATATACTCGTATATATAATTGAATATTTTTTGAAATTACAGTCCAATTGTAAGGGTTTTCTATTATTAATATTATATTCAATTTTTTTAACCAATAAAAACCAAGAGGATGTTCTCTATTCAATGCGTATATTTTTTATGTTTAAAATTGCATTATATTTTACTGAACAAAACTTGATTTATTGGATAGAGTTTATGCTCCATGTATATTTTGAAAAATAGTCCAACCAAAAAATACAGCATCATCAAGATTTTTTTTCTTGTAATGTCGATGGTGACATTACAAGGGAAAACTAGCCAATTTATTATATTTATGTTAGCTTGTTTCGTAACGAATCTAAGAACATATTTTTTTTATACAACTCTCATAGAAAATCTAAGAAATATCGTAATTTTAATCATTTTGCTCTGTTGTCGAGGAAGGTGTTGGTGTTGAGTTCCGCCACTCAACACGCAATGTCTCCAGAATACGGCAGAAAGTGAGGAACGGAGAGTCTTAGCACTGAGTTCCCTCTGCGAACATTGCTGTGTGCGGGATATAGCGTGAAGCAGATTTCATTTTTAGTTATATTAATTATTCTACTAGAGTAGCAGCATAATTTCCTGAAACTAAATTGTATTAACTTAGATTTTCCAGCAAAAGAGAATATAAAGTAACTGCTGTTCATTGTACAATCTAAAATAAATTTAAGCTAAACTATGAAGAATTGAATTTACTCTTATTTTTTATCTCATATTTTTTACTGTTAAGATAAACAAGAATAAGTTAGAGATATTTCTTCACCTTATTTTTATTTGTTATTTAATTAAGTATTTATTTATTTTTAATATTTAATTCTGTGTATTAGTAAAAAGGCCATCGTAGCGTATTGACACAGCGTATAACAATAAACGTGATAGTTATGGGTTCAATTCCCATTCTCGGTAGGGAATTAGTTTTATTTTCAGGCTAGGGCAACAAGACTAAGCGCAGCGTTGAGTTACGCTACTCCACACGGAATGTCTCAATTTCTTGCAAAATACAGTTTAAGATGTCTATAAAATATTCGTAACTGTTCGTTAGTCGTTCCTTGTCTAGCTAAAACTTTATCGAACCCACCCCTACTAATATATAACTTCGCTATAATTGTACGACAATAGTAATAAAAATTCCTTATAATAATATTTTTATTAAGCATTTTCAATTAAGAATATGAACAACTCAGTTATATTAAATTCCAGACACGTACTCTCGAACGAATTCTACTTAGAACAGTTGACTATAAAAACCCTCTCAATAGAGAGGCTCAGATGCGTTTACTGTGTAATGCAATTAATATTTGTAGCGACGATTTTGTTTGGACAGACTATTGGACTATTGGTTGATAGTGTTTGTATTTATTTTCAGTAAATGTATATAAATAAATATTTTTTATCTTCACGCTGTATCCCTTACTTTGCAGGTTAGGCAGAGCGAATTTAGAGCTAAAACACTCTGTTGGAGTGTCTTAACACTGAAACACTGCTGTGTACGGGATATAACGTGAAGCTGATATTTATCTATTTTTTAATGTCATTAAAAAAAAACACATGCGTGGGTCTGTAACCAGGACGGGGGTGGGTTCGATAGCTAAAAAAACCTAATCCAAATTGAAATACCAGTAATCTCTAAAAATTTTCTTTCATTTCTATCAGGTTCCCACGCCATTTCTTTAACTGAACCCAAGGTCGTATTTTGTCACCCAAAGCAAACTTCCCTAGAAAACGTACCTACCAAAACCCTCTCAATAGAAAGGCTCAGATGCGTTTCCGGGAGGCCCGACGTAATGCAATTAATATTTGTACGGACGCTTTTGTTTGGACAGACTGTTGGCTGATTGCGTTATTCAATAAGAGACATATTTTGGTTCTGTATAATATGAATTATTGTATAAGAGAAGTTACGTATAGCCTGTTGCCATTTAATTTATATTCTGTCTATTTTTATATTTTTAAAGAGTTATTCCACACTTAGTAAAGATAAATGATTTTTAGACAACATAAAAATTCCCGCTATGTTAAATTTTTTATATGTTATCTGAAAAGTATTTTATTATGTCTATTAGTGCAGAGCTAAGTTACGTTATATAATACGTAATATAAAAACGGTGAAAGTAGAGGAGTGTCTTAAGAAGAGGTTTTATTTGTGCCATTGAAAAGCCAAAAATAAATAATATTAACACAAAGACATACAATATCACTTTTAAAATTAAAAAAATAATTTGGTTATAACTTTGAATTGATATTATCATATTTATATAAAACACGAGGCCACAAGTTCGAAACGATACGTTCAAAATAAGTTTTTAAAAGTCTGTGAGGGTGGAGGTTTGCCCCACTTTCACGCAAAACTACTGAACAAATTTAGATAAAACTATATAGTAATATAGGATCAGAATAACACATAGGCTCTATATGTAAACATTTTGTGTTATTTGACATTTATAACTCAATTTTCTTTAACTTTAATATTTTATGAAATTACACTGCAATAGGAAATTTGTTATGATTTGCCTTACTTTTATATTTGTAAATATAGATATTTAAAAATGTTTATAATACTACTTGAGTTCTGGCATTCAACACGCAATGCCTCCAGAATTTGAGAAAAGGGAAGAACGGAGGTGTCTTATTGAAAACGAAGTGTATATAACGCATAGATATATTAGTTAAAAACATACATTAATGCAATTTAATCAATTTATTTCTTAAAATTTATGATTCGATTTTAGCAAACGTTTACATATTTACATCAGCTGACTGTAAACACGATGGTTGTGGATTCTACTGCCACTCCTTGAAAATAGTCCAGAAATTGAGAACCACCTGTCATAATGCTAGGATCCGTCTACGCTTACATATGTGGCTTACAACATGAAGCTAAACAAAAGGACAGTATCCTACATACTCTCTCTAAAGGCCCAAAAATGTGTGAAGTCATACAAAACATTCCTATAACAGAATTTTCACAAATAAATGGTCTAAAAAAATAAAAACTGACAACCGTAAGCAATTCCCATCGGAACCATCTATTGTGCGTCAAAATAATAATAGTTTGGTTCTTTCCTACATTCTAGTATCTGGTGTGAACGGTGTAATCAATGTTGTTTGCGTTTATTAGAGCGCACAACTCCACTGTACCACTGACGAGTGGAGGGTGATCGGGGAAATTGAGAATTTTTCAGAATTTACATTGTAAAAAGTATATCGTAGCTGAAAATACCTGACCTGAACTTTTGTTTGCCCAAATTTTTATTTGCACCTATATTGGGAACTGGTCATAGTTTTGGTAAAAAATATTGTCTTCTATTTTTTGCTAGATGGTTAAAGAAAATAACGTGTTAAGGCTCTTTCTTTTTCTACATATTTCCTTTTTATTGACTTTATTTTTCTCAGCAACGCGATTTCTTATACGCACATATAGAGTAGCAGTGTAGGCAGAGAGAACTTAGTGCTAAGACATGTCATTCTTCGTTCTGGTAGAACTAAGATAGAATAAAAAAAAGAATGGTAGAATATCGGAAGCTGTCCCACTGCACCATCAAGACTTCAATGACGTCATAACAATAAAAATATCACACATCAGAGCGTACAGCTCTACAATGGCAAAAAATCGATTTTCATTCAAACCAATTCCTAGAACACCTATTAACTATTCAGCTTACCCAGACCTTGGCTTGCTCTATGGAAAAAACTAATTATTGAGAGACTAATTAATCCGTTACTTTGTTAGAGCCAAATCAATATCCAATCTTGGACAATAAAAACTTTGATCACGTTAAATTAACTTCATTAGTCGATTGTAAATCGCGGCGAACTACTGAACTCGCGTCGTAAATTGAATGGCTGTGTCGTAAATTTTGTCGTAAATTCGAATAGATTCGGAGTTAGACGTGCAAGAAGCTTCGATATTTTTTTAATTTAACTTTAAGATTTTCGCTCTGCTGGAGGAATGTTTGTAAAAACTTGTTCTATATAATGGAATGCTCTGCAAACTTACTTTGTAGGTCGATTTCAGGAATCAAATACTAGCGAGTTGGTAACGAAAGTAGAACTTTTGATAAGCTTCCTGTTAATTAGGGTTGACAGAACTTTAATACTTTTTTTAAGTATTAAAATAATTAAGTTTAGAATTTTAAGATTATTAGCATAATATTTCTTTAATATTTTCCACTCTGAATCTTTATTTTATTAATCACTAACGGCCCCTTTTATTACGGTTATCTATACAATTATGGCCTAAATACTATTTTGGGATTTTATTTTGCTTGCAAAAACTGTTAAGTTATTTTATACCTATGTAAGTAGGTAAGCGCAAATGACAAACGCAGTTTTAGCTTTCTTATAAATCATTAAGTAAATATTGAAACGCGGTTGACCTAGAAAGAAAGAAACACCTGTCTGACCCATCAAATTATTTACTACTTGTCTTTAACTTGTAACTTTTTTTAATACTGTTTTGTAATATCTCCTCGTCCTCGTCATTAACTTTTTACATACAAACATACATACTTTCTTACGTGAATTTCGTCACGTATTTGATCATTATCAAAGGAGACTATCTTCGGTACTACTGTAATCAATGATACTATGATTATAAGAAAAAAATTGTACTATAATTATTTTAATTTCTTAGCTTCACGCTATGTCCTTTATGTAGCAGCAAAATTCAGAGAGATCCTAGTATTAAGGTACTCCGTTCTCAATTTTTCAGCATTCTAGAGCCATTGCATGTAGAGTTGCAGCACTCACCAAAAATGTACTAAATATTTCATTTCCTCGAGTGAAAAACGAACCCTCAACCCGTCACGTTTACAGTCGCAGGCTTGTGCGCGGAATTCACTTACTTTGGTAGGGCGAAACGCATTAGGGCAAAAACTGCATGACTCATGTTTTGCTCTCTGCTATGCAGAAAGAACGTGAAGCTCCTATTTTCAATATATACTATGAAATTTCAATTGAACCCACTAAAACTACCTATAGCCAGACATTTTCTTACTGTGCTACAGAGGTGTTTACATATCATAATATGTTATACTATCCACAGTGCTGCAGTATTACTGTCGACAGCTCAAAGCCAACGGATGTTTCGTGTTTGAACGATTCCGGTCAATGATTTGTACAATATTTGCACACCGCACTCCAGTGTGTATGCAATTTAGATTCTGTTACGGCATAACTGTTAAACTGAATTTTAATAATAACATCTGTATGGATATATTTCGATATATTCCGTTAAAATATATGAAAGTTTTAATGTTTATTATTTATATTGTGACAGTTTAAGTAATTATAGTTATAACGGCTTACTCTTTGCAGCGTTCAGTTACGACACTCGATCCGCAATGCCTCGAGATTTCGGCGTAAGTGGGAAACGGTAGAGTCGTAATGGGAACGGAGTATCTTGATTCTAAGTTCCTAGGTGCCCTCTACCTGCTATGTGCGGAATACAGCGTAAAACTAGAGTTAGCAATATTAAATTAAAATCAACTATCGAAGTCTACAGTGCCCAGGAGCATAGAAAATTAATGAGACCGATACAAGCGTTTATGATTTGTTTTTATTATATTGTATTTAATTCATTATATTGTATGAATTTTGTAGCGTAATCAAAACCTAAAGGGCCTTTCCCGTTGACCTAAAATTTAGAAGTTTGGTAAGAAGTGAAAAATTACAGTAGCAATAAAGCTGAAAGCGGAGTGTCTTAACAGCGTGAAGCTAAAAAAAAATAAAAAAAATAATAATATCTTTAAAGTGTTAATTTAACAGAATAATCCTATTCCAACACCATTAGTAACGGAAGCTCTAACAAGACCAAGAGGAAATGCTGTGTTCAAGTAAATTCTGTCAATGGTATTATTAACGTGTTCATAATTGTATATAATGAGATAATCGTATTCCTGACGTGTTTAGTTTATCTGGTTAGTTAATATTGTGTAACACGGTATTGGTAGATTCTAATTTGGGGGTGGGTTTTTTAGCTTCCCAAAGCTGCAGAGTAAGCAGAAGGAATCTGGGAACCTGAGTGTTAAGAGACTCCTTTCTCCACTTTCTGGCCAATTTTTGAGACATAGCGTCATAGGTCTGTAAGGACCTAACTATCTATAATATTATTTTCATATTTAGATATTATTTTTTATCAAAACCCACTTTTCTATCCGTAACCCAAGTGTAATTTCTTATACCAACTTTTCTTTATGATCCTCAATATTCGATGTACGAGAAACTTAAGACGAAATTGAAAGCATACCAATCTATCGTCTGTTTATATTCAATCTCTCCTAGGACCAGTCTGGTTAAGTCCGATAACAGAATTGGAGTTGACTTGATTGACTCAGCTTGGCTATATCACTTACGCTGTTACTATATGTATGAGCTTTGGCTAGCTGCTAATTATGTCTTGCGATCTGGATCTAAAAGAAGTTATATTTTAAAATAAGTTTATATTTAGGCTTTTTTTTAAATTAATAGTTAACGTATCACCGTAAACGTGATAGGTTGTAGGTTCGATTTTCAGTCAATCAGTTCGAAGTTCAGTTTATTAGATTGCTAGAAGTATAAAGAAACTAAAAATAAATATCTACATTAGAGAAGATCTAGAAATCTTTCTCTAAAATGGGAATGAATTAATTTCAAATTATGTTTCCCATTCTAGCAAGACAAAGCACGGCGTTGAATTCCGCCACTCGACACGTGATGTCTCTAAAATTCGGTAACGCTCGTGAAATGGAGTGTCTTAACACTAGATTCCTCTACCTACTCTGTTAAATACGGGATGTTATACACAGCGTGTAGCTAAAAACATATTTTGAATTTATAAGCATATACTAAAATTAATATATAGCTGATGTTACCATATAATTAAACATATATTCACCAACTTCTTCTATAACAACCTCCATTTTCATAATCCATTCAAAAAACGAGATCTTACAAAAGAAATCGACAAGGGCCTGGACTCTTAGCGCCCTAAAGAAGGGTTAGTTCTAAAATCGTATAAGTTCCTTGCAAGGGGCATAATCACTCTCTCAAGTACCCTTACACGCAGTGGGTGGTGTAAGTGGATATTCGAATATTTGAAAATGTTTTGATTTTATTCTATTATATTTTACATCATATTGTGCTTATATTATTAAAGATAATACGGCGACTGTAAATACGATTGTAATGGGTTCGACTCCGATCAAAAATAAAAAAAAAATTCCGGCTCTGACAACAGACAAAGTACAGCGTTGAATTCCGTCATTAAACCGGTATTGTCGGCTAAAATGATTATGCTTAGACATGCCTATTCCATATATTCATTTTCCGATAATGAAAATTCGGGAAATCTGGTAAATAACAGTTATCTCTTTTTGTAAATTTACAGATTAACTTACAGAATAATAATGTGAGAATCAGCTTCACGCTGTATACCGTACGCAGCAGGGTCCAGAGGGAACCTAGTGTTAGATACTCCATTTGAGAGCAAAAAATGAAAATATAAATTTAAATAAATATCTCATTTCTCGAGTGGGGATAGAACCCACAACCAATCGATTTTACATACACACCTTGTGCCCCTGCGCCACGACTGGCCATGTGAGAATATTATGTAAAAAAATTATAGAATTTCTTAGCAGTAAACTGTTTTTGTGAAGTCCTCTTCACATATGAAATATTTTTATGTAATGGGTGTATATCTGAACAATTACGGATTGTGTCATCGTAGATTAGATTATGACGATGATTAAATACACTCGATTCAAATGGATATACATATAAGAGTAGGCAGAGGGAACCTGGGAACCTAGTTTTAAGACATAACATCATCTTTTTTTTTTATGTTCCATTCAAATTCCCGTATAAAAATGTTAGTGTGCCAAGATTTAAGCCCATACCTCTTAAACCTGTTAAAGAATATCTCTATAAATATTATAATTATCTTACTACTATATTATATTAGCATTCATGAGGAAAATAAAAGAGCTGATTATATATATTTTTTTTATTTTCACATCATTAAAACATATTGAAATACACATATTATCATTGAAATTAATTATCTAATTCACAAATAATTCCATAAAATATATTAAAATATAATATTACACGCATGACTGCTTTCAAATTTATATATTTGGAAGCAGTCGGACATTGACTTTTTTTGACTTTTCCATAAAATTATTTTTAAGAGGCCATTTCAAAAGTCAAGTTAGATTCAAGTCAGTTTCATAATAACTACAAGTAAAATGGTCAAAATAATATTTTTGTTATTACATACAAGTTTTTATTTACATACAAATTTTAAGTGAATCACAATTTTCAATTAACAGAATAAAATTGTGGATTTGAAAATGTACTTCGGTAATACAATGAAAATGAAATATTGATTGAATTTTGATATCAAAACTTATGATATTTCAAAGAAAAATACTAAAAATGACACGACATCCAATAAAAATTAATATCGTTCATAATGTTTATTATAATGATCCATTTATATGAAAAAAAAAAACATTCATCGTTGAAAAACTTTATAAATGGTTATAAAATAATATGGTTGGTATTTATTAATGAAAACTTCACAGTAAAGCGTTTTGTTCCTTATTTGTATAAAATGTGAATGAATATGTTATTTACATGAGATCCCTTTGTAAAGCTTAAAATATAAAACAGAATTGCAATGCTCTTAAAAATGAATTAAAATTACATTAGACGTAGTTTACAAATCATCAGTCTCAATAATAATTAGTTGCACATTAAGTTCATAAATAACTAGAAGGAGAGAGGAGAGAGGGGTAAAATATATATTTATTTTCGTTTTTTTACGTTATGTTAATTGTAAATCAAAAATAAAAAAAATATATATTTCTATATATATATATGAAAATAATCGTCTAAAAGAAATATATTATTCATATGAATATTTATATACTTGTACAAAATATGGAATGTACATATATTATTTATGAACTTAACGGCATGAAATATTCTACAGTAGTCTAACTTTTAAAATGAATTGACATTTTACAAGACGGCCTTAAGACATTTAAATTTTATCCATTAACCTACAAAGCTTTCATTGCTTTTTGTACAAAGCCCAGAAAAAAATTAAGTGGAACATTCCTACACAAAAAGGATTTTTTTGTGTCATGTTAATCATTACATTTCGTCTTAAGACAGTCTTATTCATTTCGTGCATTATAACTACTATAATATTATAATAATCAACCTTAATTCTATTATCTTTGACATCTATACTTAAAGCTTTAAATTTAGGCTTCTCTGAGTATTTTAGGATTTACATAAAAATAAAGTCGAATAATGCAAATTTCATAAGTAAATTGATAGGAAAAACAATTAGATTTACATAACTAGATCGTATGTTTGATATAAAATAGCTTAAGTAAAGGGGGTAAGTAATAAATTTTATTTTATGAATCGAAATACCAGCTGATATTTCTAAATAATTGTCGACTCTAAATAGATATTAAAATTAAATTAAATTTATTCAGTTTAAAACCCAATGTTAATTTGATGCGTTTTATAAAATAACACTGTTTACACGTGAGTTCCTGATCCTGAAAAGAAACATAAAATATTAAACCTACATGAACTATAACTATAATATCTATACCTAATTGAAAAATAATTAAAAATAATAAATAGCTACACAATATTGTTTAGAGTCATTTTAAAATCGGTACGTAATTCTATGGTCTCTTAAATAACATGTCCAAACTAGTCCAGATGGACTTTATCGACTAAAAATATTTTTTTTATGACTGATTTTATATATATTATACACATTTATATCATGGTATGACAGAAAAATAACTTATTATTTAATATATACCTTAATACTTATTCATTACCTTTGGTAGATATTTGAGATGAATGCATGCTCCCTGGATTAGAAGGTGGAAGGATGTATAACGCACCAGAAGACTGAGGCGGCGGCTTAGGCACCTGTTATCAAAACAAATTTGAAATCCAAATATGACTTGTCAATATTTAGTTTCTCGAAAATATTTCTTCAATTTGTTATTTAATCTATTTAGAAAGATCTTGAAATTGCCTAATGAGCAAACAGGTCAGGTCGTGGTGCAGGCAAAAGTGTGTGACTGTATCTGTTCGATTTCCATAAAAAAATGTAATATAATATTTTCATATTCTCACTCTGGCAACGAGGCAAAGCGCAATATTGAGTTTTACCACTCAACGTGCAAAGCTTCCAGAATCTGGCAGAAATTGGGAAACGGAAATGCCTTAATAGGTTCACTCTCCCGCTATGTGTGACTTACAGAGTGAAACTATGTCTACAGACTCATAAATAAGGCAACTGAATAATTTATTTAAAAGAGGATTACTTGAGGCTGGGCATTGTTGCTACTGGACGAAGAAATGGGCGGAGATGTGAACGGTCTTGAATTCGAAGATGACGATGGTGATGTCACTGATGAGCCTAATGAAATACATTTTTTAAAATCCTGCTTTTATTTTATTTTTTATCATAGATATCCTTTTTTCAATTTCAATTAGCAAGATATTTTACAAGATGTTAAATAATAATGAAAGTTGGAAAAATATTGTTTATAAAATTATATTTTAAACTTACTAGGTGGTATATGATTAGTGTTGCGTAACGTATAATACGGCGGAGGCGCATTCTTGGCAGGATTATTAATTGCTGGTACGTAAGCTGTAAAGGTAAAACTTATTCAATAAAAATCAAAATTTCTATTAACTAAAAGAATATAAAGATATTTTTAATTTTAAGTGAAACCATTTCAACTTTAAGTTTCGTGGACAAGTAGAGTTTGCATACTTTATGTTATTGACTTTGGTAAGTACTCTGGCTAACATAATTTAACAATATGAACTTAATTTAGAACATTTATTACTGCATATATTATATCATATTTCCAAAGTTTTATATATAACAAAATCAAATGAAGTGATTCTGTATCGAATAGAAAGATCCGAATAGAAAACTAGATTTTTCCAAGTAAAATATGACTATGTATTTTAACAATTTACTTACGGAAAACATTAGTATCTCTCAAATATGGGTTCCCGTAGGTCGCAGCATATCTCACATCAACTCCACTGGTTAGGATTACTCCTGAATTTCCCATGGGTATAACTGTTGCAGGGCAAATACCATTATTACTCGATTTTACAAAAACAGTGTGTTTTTACTTGACTATAGCTGTTTACATCTATATAAAAATGTATATTACTCATATACGTAGTCACATACTCTACATTATTTATTTTATATCTTGCTTACAAAATATAATAGGACCTTAGGAAGCTTCAAACATGAAAAAAATATATTTTTGTACCCAATCTAGTATATTATAATTTATCATTATTTTATGACCACTTTAAGTAAGTGAAATAATAAATAATAGGTACAATGCCAGTCAATACATTTAAATTTTCAATTATAATAATATCATGAAAGAACATAAATTGCGCAAATTAAAACTTGTATTTCAAAGTATTCAGTAGCAGATGCGAAACGACAGAGATACTCGTACTAAGCAAAGTTGCAACTTAAAATTTATGCATTGAAAATTATTGTTTTTAATATATTGAAAACATTTAAATAAAATAAGTTTGTGTATCAAATACAAAAAAAACTTTTATACAAAAAAATGAATAAATATTTTACTGTATCGTCTTTCTTTTCTATTTAAAAATATTCCATAAAAATATACATATATTATAAAAATGATATTGTAGTAAAGGAAATAGGTTTCTGTAATTGTAAATTATACTTTATCTATGTAATAATAATCAACATGTAACAGTTTTCTTTAATAAGAAAATCTAGTAGCTAATAAGATATATTTTCACAAAAAAAATATAAAAAAATAAAAAATCGTAATTACAATTACCATCTGGCCCAATCATCCCCAACCTCCCACAGCTGCCTTGACGATTCAGTGACCCACAGTGGCTCTGATACGTAGAAGCATCGGTGGTACTTCTTGATAGAGACCCACTAAGCGAGTCGTTAGGTTGTGGAGGGGCGTAGTCCCGTGAATAATCCACGTATGGCACGTAGCCGTTACTTTGGTCTTGAGCCTGGTGGATTAAGTTTTGTTTATTGGAAATGCTGTCGAGGTGGAATCATAGGTTTAAATACTAAGTTACAATAAAAAATAAAAGGATCTATTTTATTTCGTCATATACAAAATTTTAATTATGAATAATAAAATCGTATGAATAACGATGATTAATAAACAAACTTTCGTTAAAATCCATTATAAAATTACCTAGTCTCTTCAAAATATTCAAGTCACATTTAAAATTATACCGTCGACAAGTAGTTCATGAGGTTCCCCCCATTTTACAAGATTTCCTTCTTAGAAGCCGAGTACCGTGATCCAACTAATTAAAACCGATAGCAAGTCCGCTTTAGTTATCATCAAAGTTCTGCCTTTTGCCAAACTATAAACTCGCTACTTATAAATAACGCTATGTAATGAGGTTATTTTCTTGTAAATTATAGCAATGAAGAGATAATAATTTTAAAATATTTAAAAAAAAAATGTTAAATTCAATAGTAGTAGTTAATTATGTCGGTTAAGTCTTATGATATCGTATTCTACCACGCTGTTTGTAAAAAATAAGAAAATGAGTAGGAAGGCAGACCTTGGCAAAAACCGGAATTAATGCCAGGAAGAAAAAGAAGAAGACTGAACCAAGAGGGACGTTAGGTTACACCACCCACCAAACCGAAAGAGAGGGAATATCTCTTATCTGCCTATTATAAAAAATGTATAAATTAAAAAAAAAAATACATCTCCAAACTGTTATATCACAGTCCATTACCATCCAGTTCACACAGTCACAATAACACATGACGAGAGTGGCGAGACCGTTGCCTATTTGTTTACAGACAAGGATATATTTAGGTGGATTTAAATTCTGATATACAGCAGTTTAATATTTTCAAATGGCATGGGGCCAAAGCACGATTTTGTATTTTGTCTGGTGTCTGTTTAATACGGATAGGTTTCGCGTTTCGGTGTACGATAGTGGTTTTTGATGGGTTATATGGAATTTCTATTTGGGTGTTGTTTTTCTTTTTGGGGTTGATGTCGAAATGAAAACGTTTCTAATATGTCTGTATGATTTTTTTTTATTTTTAAAATTTATATGTCCATTTTTACGTTCTGATGTCGAGGCAATTCGACGGAAAGTGAGGAACGGAGTGTCTAAACACTAAGTTCCCTCTGCCTAGCCTAATGTGTGGGGGATGCAGTGTAAATCTGATTATTTTTCTTATACATACCTTAAAATGTACATTATGCATAGGATTAAAGTCGCCACTATAACGTTGATATTGTTTCATAAGTTCATTATCGTAGCCGGCGTCGACCGGCCCGGCGAGCGGCAGACCCAAGTTCGTGGTCAGTTGTAACGTGGAATGTAGTTCCGTTTCTTCATTGTTTGATATATCCTGTGGAAGGGTTAGGATTTATAGTATTTTCTAGGGTCTAGTACCCTTTTTGGGTATAAATTTAATTTTATGGTAAAATTTTTGGTATTTTAGAAGTAATTAGTGTAGACTGAGTTGTTATATGATTGTGTGACTAGGCCTGGGACTTTTATTCAGTACATTTTCTGTAGGTACCTGTACTATTATTGTGTAAAGACAAAATTAAGATTTAAAAAATACTAACAATGGCTTTGCAGTAAAAGTAAGTTCATGCAATAACCACTTCTATTTTAAGATTTTTCAGAATAAAATTTATGAAAAAACGAAAGCAGTTCAAATTAATTAAAAAATTAACTTAAAGTTATTAAAATTTCATTGAAATTGCTTTAGACATTGGATCGAAAGCACTATACTAAAACAACCTTTCTTTAGCTTTACTTTTGCTTAGCAGGATAGGCAGAAGGAACCTTCTGTTAAGACTCCCCATTTCTCACTTTTCGCCCTTATTTCATCGTTAACGTCTGAGCTCAACACTGTGCTTTTTCTAACGAAATGAAGATATACACATTAAATATAATAATTTCCCTCAGTGGAGATTGAACCCATAACCATCGCGAATAAATGTGTGACTGAAAAATTAGACGCTATCTAATTAACCTACCAATAAATATTTACAAAAATAACAAATTTATTACATAGACTTACCATATCACAGCTCCCCTCCACTTGACGCAGTTCTAACTTCAAGTCACTTATGTTTGAATTCCGATCGCTATCTTTGAATTGATCGAAAGTTTTACCAACTTCTGTAATGTCGGGTTTCTTAGACTCAGATTTGTGGGTTCTACGATGACAAAGCATTAAAGTCAGCATTATAATAAGTATGACTATAGCTATCGAGACGCCAGCTCCTATCATGACCATAAATGGCATTGATTCTGTAACAAATGACAGTTATACATTACCTTATAAGGGCATGATAATTTAAAAATGAAAATACTATGTGATTTTGTTAGGTGTAATGTTAATTTAGATTATTACTACTGTACTACTTTTACATTATATGGTATCTTCTACAGTTTTTTTTTAAAAGATCCTAAAGAATAAATCTTATAATAAAAATATATAAAATAAAATATTATGTTAACTTACTATCAGGTACTAGATTAATTTGTATGCTGTCGCTTCCGTAAGCATTTGATGCTGTACAGTTGTAGGCACCAAAGTGTTGGGGGAGACTCTTACGAATGACCAAAGTAGACTTCGTCATGCCATCTGCTAGAGATTCTTCTAGAAATACATAATCCTGAAATATTTCAAAACTTAAAAATCCTTCCAAATAAAATAAATATAAATTAACTGCTTTATATTAATATCTTTATTATCTGTACAGTATATATGTATCTCCCTTGACGATTCAGTGTAGGGCAAGTTAATTAATGGTAATCCACTGTTTATCTATCATTAACGTGCTAATCTCAAGAACTACTAGTTCGAATTATTTTTTTTTTAAGGCTATATTACATCACATGATATGTAAATAAAGCCACATGAAAACGCTAGTTATAAAAAAGCGTATAACATCGAGTTCCCCAAGTAGCGGAACTCAACGCTGCATCTTTTATGTTCATCAAAACAATATAAAAATACAGCAATTATTTCGAATCCGCACTCATTGTGAATAGTCAGAAATTTTCCAACTGTGCAACAGTGGCACTTTCCTGTGCTATTGTCCTCTTCGTAGAAATTTATCAAAATTTATGAGGAACTTGTTTATCGTTCATGTTTTATGATATCTCTTAAAGTTATGTTTATTGTTACAGAAGATTATTTATTTACTTTTAAAATTTGACTTTAATATTTGTTATAGCTAATGGTAAGGTATACGATAATATAGGTAAATATTTTAAAAAAATCTCTTCATTTTAAGGTACAAAATTTCAACTATATTTTTTTTTAAACATTATTTGATATACGATATTAAACAAATATAAAATAATCCATCTCCCAAAATCTTAAATACATTTACAAAAAATGCTATAGGTATATTTAGAAACATTTAAAAATTCTAACGTAGCACGACTTGACCTAACTATCTTTTGAAATTGTTTTACAAGAAACTGATTAAATTCTTATACAATTACTATATTATTACATATTTAATACTCACTTGGTTATGAAAAGAGTTTATTTCACTTCCCCCAAACGCCCATATGACCAAATCTGGCTTTGGAATTGAGAATGAGATGCATTCTACATGAACACTATCGCCTTCAACGCCGTATTGTGTCTGATTGGACATGATTTTAGGTGGACCTAAAAATGTTCTCATTTATTTATTATGAATTTCGGTAACATGACAGAGGTAGATTTTTTCACCTACACGCTTTATTTCCGCTACTCAACCTGCATTATTTTGATTTAGTTTTGAAGTGAAGAAAAGAGTGCCTTGACAATAAGTTCTCTCTGCCTATATTGTTATATTCCAAACACCACGAGGACCATACATTGTTTTTATAAAAAAATAAATTTAGATTTAAAAATATTTCATTGAACACATGTTCCGTGTTGTTTTAGGATTCACCCTCTAAACTGAAAATAATTTCATAAATATATTTAATAAATATTCGTATAGTTCAAGCGGGCGAAGCCGCCCAGGTCGGCTAGTTTAAGAATATGGATAGGCGTATACAAATTAATTGATTAATTAATTAATCAAATAGGTGTAACGTTAAATATTGACAATTAATGTTTAAATATTGGTTGAAAACCGCATATCATTTTATTACGTGATCTCGATGCGCTATGGCACTAAAACCACAAAAAACATTTTAGTTTTATTTATCTTTGTAAATGGTATGTATTAGTGACCGGCCGGCACGACGGAATGAGCGACTAATCATATTAGCGATACATTTTATATACACACACATTGTTGGTTCGAATTCAAATATCAAAGAGAATTCAAATATCTATCTAGATATCCAAATTTCTAAATATATTTTTATATAATTATAAAATAAACTAATACAATTCTTCCGTCACTGACAAACTGACTGACATCACAAAACCGAAACTACGTGGCGCTCCTTCCGGATTATAAGGGGACACTAAGAAAAGAGTTTCCAAAATATCAATCAGAATTCAGCGGTTGTTGGAGCATAGTCTTTGCATTACGTTTCCAGATTACATCTGATAAACAGAGTAGGCAGGGGGGACATTAGTACTGAAATACTCCGTTCTCCACTTTTCGTGGAGGTCTGAACTTCGGGAAATAAAAAGATATCAAATGTATATATAATAGCTTACCTTTCAAATATACCATAGCTGGTGCCTCTATATCTTGATAGCCTTCCACACTCACTCTACACCAATATTGTCCAGCCGTCTGTTTGTTCACTGTCACCGTTAAATTGGCAAATTTACCAACTCTCTACAACCAGATATTTCTGTTATTGCAAATGTATATGAAATATATAATTTTTAGACAGGATAGCATATAGCACATAACTCAACAAATGGGCGATGCATAGAGCACGGAGTGTCATAACACTAGATTCCTTTTGCCTACACTATTATATGGAATACCTACAGTGTAAAGTTATTTTATTTTAGCTGCACGCTTTATTCTGCACATGTACACAAGCACAAGCACATGTATACAAGCATAGTAGGCAGACTGAGCCTGGGAACCTAGTATGAAGAGACTCCGTTCCCCCACTTTCCTCAGCGGAACACAACGCCGCGCTTTACCTGAATAAATAATTGTTAAAAATAACTTACAACAACTTTATCACGATCGTATCTAAGCCACAGCACTTTGGGCGATGGGTGGCCATCAGCTAAGCATGTCAACGTAGTTGAAGTTCCAACATCTCCTTCGACGTTGTGAGGCTTTGTTTTAAAAGCTGGTCCATCTAATAAAAATAAAAGTTATAATAAAAATTTTTTTTTTTTAAACAAGATAGAGGAGGAGAAGGAGGAATCTCTCTCTGGGGGATGATTACAATTATTTTATTATCATTTCCATGCCCTGGCAGACGAAGTTTGGCGTTGACTTTCGCTACTCAACACGCAAGGTCCCAAAACTAGAGTATATTAATAACTGAACTATTCAGTCTCATTATTTTAACATAGATAGATTTTCAGCTTCATGCTATATTCCGCACAGACCATTCACATACACTCCGTTCCAATAAATAAAAAATAATTCTTAAGTAATGGGAATCGAACCCA
Organism: Heliconius melpomene rosina; assembly: GCF_056956725.1. Lineage (NCBI taxonomy): Eukaryota > Metazoa > Arthropoda > Insecta > Lepidoptera > Nymphalidae > Heliconius > Heliconius melpomene. Next base: position 2,805,521 of record NC_140389.1, on the reverse strand, counting down.
CAATCGTCGCGTTACAATCACCTTCACTTAGATGACCTCTAGTCAGCATAGATATAGATTGTTTTTCTTTAATCTGAACAGCTATTATATTTATACGAAAATACTTAAAAATCGTCTAATTTTTTATACTATTAAAACCATAAAGTGTAATGGCACGAATAATCTTCTTAAAAGATTTTAAAACAAATTAGACACTTAACCGGTTATTTATTCTCACGAGGAAGATAAACTTAATTGCTTTATTTGAAAACTTGAAGGCTTAAAAATGTGCGCGAATTTCCTTTATCGCTTGTCTCTTAGAGTTTTCTCGCGCTTCGAGAATAACAGTGTAATTAGAAGTTAGCTTCTATTAATATTTTTCATTTAAATACTGTTTACATATTGTAGTACAAGCTACTTTGTAATTTGTATTTGTAATTATGCTTGTCAAATCTGCCGGCGCGGCTATTCGTCAGAACTCTGAAGAACAGCTTGTAGACGTGGCTCATGAGTCAGATCGACCTATAGTTCCTCAAGAGGTCGGTCTTCCTTCATGAAGAACAATACTACGTCACTCTTGCTCCACGTTTTTGGGGTTCTGCCGTGTTGGATGCCGGAATTAAAGAGACTTGTTGGCATTTTCTGGACTTGAGTGCCACATTTTTTTCTTTAATATAAGAAAAGAAAACCCTATAATCAAAAAAAAAACGGGGTTTACGTTTTATAGTTCACGGACTGCCACTATTATACATTTAAAAATTTTAAATACTGACAAAGTCAAAGCAGAAATTACAGTAAATAATTTGGCAACAGTTCTCAACAGTGCTTGGGGGAAGGCATTAAAGTTAGAAGTCTTTCAAAGCTAGTCTTCAAGTTTAGTACTGAGTTTCTTATTAATAATGTACGCGGTCTGCGACAAAACGTTCTATGTTGCATATGCCTTGGATACAAAAGTATATCTCATATATTTTTTATACATATATATATAGTAATATAAATAAGTTTATATATTGGTAAGCCTAGTAAGAAATATCTTAAATAAAAAAAAATAAGAATAAATATAATATTCATTAGAAAATAAATTAATTCTCTAGTTTTTTTATGGTGTATTGTATTTTACAAAGTGTGAGTGTTATAAAAAATGTAATCCGCCATTTTTACGGCGGCCATTCTGGATTAATACCAATTTTAATTATATACAATTTCAATATTATAACAACTAAAGTCGTTCAAATTAATTTGAATTTACCAGAAATAAATCACCAAGTATTTTCATTTTTGTTTCTATTTATTAAAAGCGATCACATTTTATCAATGCATTTATTTATACACGTATATTTGAAACTCTTCCGTTATTTTCACAGAAAAATTTAGCAAAAAAAAAATCCACAGAATTCGTTTCCTATTCAATGCGGATACTTTCTATACATATATAATTGGAAGAACTTACATGAAATTTCCAAGGTTTTAGACTCGGCGCTCTTGCCAACGTCGTTCTGTACTTCACATTTAACGGTCGCTTCATTATGCTTGCGGGACACATTCGGTATAACCTACAAATAGTAAGATTAAAGTTTTCTTTGTACACAACGTCTTTTGTGGAAATTTTAAGTGGTTTTTGGAAAATTACAGTGTTTTTTTTTTCTGCATGGGAATAGATAATGTAGGGTAAGTTATTTTGTCTGAAGTGTTTGAAGTAATTAATATTGGGTAGTAGAGTTTGAGTGATCATACATTATTTGTTATAATTTCTAAAAATTGATATTGTTAGGAGAGAAAATCTTGAAAATATTAAATACTAGCGGCCCGCCCGCGGCTTCGCCTGCGTGAACTACGTTATTATTAATTTCTGTCTCCATGAGTATCCTTGACGTCCTATAAGTGACGTCCATGCAAAATTTGAGACTCCTAGCATTTGTAGTAACGAAGTTTCATACAAACTTTCAACCCCAAAAACAACCCCCTAGAAGTCGAATATTGCAAATTCCCGTCTTAGCGAGCACCTACGTCCTATAAGTAACTCCTATGTAAAATTTGGGATTCCTAGCACATGTAGTTTCTGAGATTTCGTGATGAGTGAGTGACCTTTCGATTTTATATATATAGATTTATTTTCCCCGAGTGAGTATCGAACCTATTGACAGTCACAGTCACGCTGGTGCACCATGGCGGCCTGAATCTACTAAGGAAGTTTTTTGTCCTTTTTTTAGTAGATTACAGATATATAAGTAGATATATAAGACGAGGATTTATACTGTAAATATTTTCTTGGTATCGTAATAAAATGACTTAACCAAGAGACTTTCTCATCTCGTGCTAAATTCAACTATCGCGAGGTTCCTTATTTATGGCTTTGTATCTTAATGGAAATGAGATGAAGAGCTTTTAACTTCCTTTGTTATATTATCTTGAAGGGAATACAGCCATCTCTAAATATAAAATTGGTCTATTTGTGAATCAACGCACAGAAGAAATAAAATTACTGGACCTAAGGTAGAACTAAGGTAGGATATCCCATAATTTCTATAAAAATAGGGGAAAACGGGATTTCCCGTTTTACATTGAGAATGTGTATAAAGAAATGGAGAGTGGTAGAAATTGAAAATAAAGTCCTAAAATAATAAAGCATAGTAGTGAGGCAACGCGAGGCGTTAAGTCTCTAGAATTCCACGGAAAGTGAGACATGGAAATGTCTTACTGGGGAATGGAGTGTCTCAATCCTCTATTACCAGATTCTCTGTCTTCAATTCGTCGTTCAAAAGATGAAGCATGTAGCTTCTTATTATGAATACAATTATTTGACTTTAAGTTCTACCGAACCTACACCAATCACAGTAACAACCAGACCCTACCCCACTGCACCTAGATGGTCTCATTTATTGTGTCAGTGATATATTCGCTTTTATAATATAGTAACTTTAAAATTTAACATCCAAGTTTTATCTTTAATCGTCTTTTAAAGACAATAATGTTTGTGTTTTTACGACATTATTACGAGACGTGTCTACAACTTATCTTAAGGCTATTCACGTATATAGTTTGCAGGAAAACTTCTGTTTTCTTTTTAGATAAATATAATAAAATTCTACAAAACGAGGCCAGGCGTGGTGTAAGAGCACAAGCGTGGGATTTTGAACGTGACAGGTTGGGGGTTCCATTCCCATTCGAAGAAATGAAATATTTATTTTTATCCTTTCCTCGCTCTGATAACAATATAATGCGGGGCGTTACGCAATGCCGTTATAATTCGGTGGAAAGTGGGGGACAGAAATGTCTTAGTGGCGAACGGAGTGTCTTAACACTAGGCTCCCAGATTCCCTCTGCCTGCGACACAGCGTGAAGCTAAAAACAAATTACAACTATATTGTTTCACTCTACTAGAAACCGCGGCGTTGAGGTCCACCACTCGACACGTAACGCATCGAAAATTGGGCGACAAGTTGTAAACGGAGTGTTTTGACACTAGCTTCCTATGTCTATGTAGCTATATGTTGTTTTTTTAAAAGAAATATAGCCCACATTCATAATTTACGTAGCTTAAAAGTATATCAGGCGCATCGTGCCGCATTTGGGTTGTGCCTGATTAAGCAGAATGGTTCTGGATTAAAACCTACTCGCGGTAATATTTACAGTTATAATATCGATATTTTCACAGTCTTTTATTAAATGCGAATAGTTTTCACAAAAAAGCAAATATTACACACAATATGGAAGGGAAGGGTAGAAATGATCAATAGATTACAAATACATTACACTGTCCTCTTTAAAAATTTGTAAACAATTAAAGATTATTATTTTAAGAATAGATTTTTATTTTCTCGTTTTTTTCTCACATAGGAAGTATGAAAAACTCAGTATCTAATTATTATCTATCCACCCAATTTTGAAAGTGTTGTCTAGTGGAAGTCAACTACACGCATTTCCTTAAGATAATGTAGAAATGAAACTTATTTAAGCATTATTATTCGACAGGAACATTCCGAGCAAGAATCGAACCTACTACAACTCTCTCAATTCCAGTCAAACACCGGCCCAAATGTTTTCTACAAAGATAAAACTAAAGATAAGGTAAGGCCATTTCTCATCCTGTTTACTGCTACAGTGACTTAAATATTAACATTGCAAGCTTGCAGTTGCAAGAAGAATATACAACGTATTTTATATGGGAATAATAAAAAAGCTGCGGATTTTCCTTTTAGAATACTTTGCTTAGAAGAGCAGGTAAAGTCGATATCGCATTTTGATCTATAGAAATCTAAAGCTCGTGTATGTGCCTTTGAAAATATCAAATATCGTTTCATTTGTCAGTAGTAGTTTCTAATATTGATGGTAATATTTGGTTAAAGAAACCAGCCAAGTATGATATTACGAATTATTACGTAATCTGTAAATAAGGTGAAAAACATCACTTTTGTTGTATGGAAACCCTCTTAAATGCCTTTTATTTATATTTTGTATTTGTTGTTATAGCACCAATAGATAGTCAGAAATATGTCATCTGTAAACGCAAAGATAATGTAAATAAATAAAAATATTATAGCTTAAGCACAATCCGAGTGCGAATCGAACTTAAAACCATTGCTTTTTAAATCACACACTTGGGCCACTGCGCCAACACCCTCAAATTATTACCAAAAAACCAGAAAATGTAAATTGCATGAAAAAACCAAAATAACTTACTAATTCATTATCTCTCGCAGTGAGCACTTGTTCGTTGTTCACGTACCACTTGTACGTGAGGGTGTTCGGATTAGCTGCAGCCTGACATCCTGCGAAGAGACGGCTTTTAAATAAAACTTTACTCTTATAAAAATATATATTTTAAAATTATAGGAAACTCTTATTGTTCAGAGGCCAGTCTTGGCACAGAGACACAAGCATGTGACTGGAAGCGTGACATGTTGTAAGTTCAATTCCCATTCGGGTACTCGTTTCTCATTCTATTCCCATTTTCTGCCAGATTCTGGAAATGGTGATGATGTATGCCTGAGCTCTAAGTCGCGCATTGCCTAATTACCAAATATTTAGTATTAAATATTTTAGTTTTTCAAGTGGAATCAAATCCACAACTTGTAACGTAGCACGCTTGTTCTCCTGTGCCTCGTAAACAATGTCACTAACGGAATGACTTATTAAATCTTACATTTTTCATTTAATTTATTTGCTATGCTGTGCTATGTGCGGATTTCATTTAACATTACATTCAGGTGAAAAAATTATATAAAATTAAAAGATGATCTTTGTTATAACACTGTATCTGATAATCTGTTTACCTATTCTGCTATATGCGGGATAAAGCGTGAAGAGATAAAAGAAAAGAAAACATTATTAATCTTGCAGTTCTTTCAATTTTTATATTAAAAGTGTCATCTCTATCTTTCTATCTGCCTTCTTATATAAAACTAATTTATTTTGCAGTTCCTTCTATATTTCAGTACTTTTAGTACCATTCGATAGATTTTACTTAACTGTAACACTGTGAAACAGCTAAGCGAAAATCGAGTTAAAAGCATACAATTGCGATCTTGAAGTCCTTACTTACAACATTACTTCAAGGATTTACTATACTTTTCAATGAAATTTTACTTAACATTACGTCCCTTCTATATTCACAGGTTAATGAAATATAAAGAAAAAATGTAGCGCTGATGACTTTTTTTTTAGTTCACCCTTTATTTCATCCTTGTAGTGTCAAAATACTCTTTTCCCCACGCAACGTGTAATTTTAATTTTCGAGATATTGCTCTGTGAGTGGCGGAACTTAACGCCACACATTGTCTAATAGAACATGAAAATGAATATAATTTAAATTAAATAATTCCCTTGAGTGGGAGTCACCAACGCCCCGGCTACCCTCTATAATTACAAGGAATAGATTAAAACAATGCTTAACAGAAATTATAGTTAATTTCAGTTATAGATAACTGTATTATAATTGTATTGTAATTAAAACACGCCTATTATATTATAGGAGTTGCACTATAATCACCTATTAATTATGTTCAAATATGTAATTAACCAAAAACCTTATGAAGCAAAGCCGTGATATTAGATTTGAAATCGATGGTCGATACAAATATGTAGGAGTTTTCGAAGTTTATTATATATACAAACACGCAAGATTAAACGTGTTAACGCGTGAAGATGTATTATTTAAAATAATTTTAAAAACTTACCCAAAATCAGTTTCTGCCCTTCTTGAATTCTGCCACTCGGCGATTTCGATTTTATAAGTACTCGAACTTTTGGCGCATATTGGACCTGCAACAAAGAAAAATATTTTAGTTAATTTTAGTATTGTAATTAACTTTTCTGTTCTCTCTAAAGTTTCTTAATAAAAAACGGTGACTATGTGAAGTAAAACTCTACTTTCCTGACTTTATGTAATAACTGTCGATTTAAAACTTATTCAAGACATAAATATTATTCATATTTTTTTAAAATTAATAAAAAGTAGAGAATAAAATCTTAAATAACTGTGTTATTTTCTTTTACCTCTTCACCTAAAAACTGTTCAATTTTAACACATTTATGAAACTAATACCAGTTATACTTTAAATTTTCTCGCTCTGGTAAAAAAAAACGTGGCGGTGAGTTTTATCTCTAAAATTGGTTAATGTATGGGGAACTAAGTTATTCCTATTATATTTGTTTTTCATTTATACAGTTACACATAAATAAACAATGAAAACTAAACAAAAACAACTAATTAGCAAATGCGCGATTAAAAAACACATCCAAAAATTAAAACATAAAACCGCCCGTAAAAGTGAAAGAAAAATATAAAAAGCGCGAATACTCTATTTAATTTTTCAGCAATTTCCGTAGCGGGTCTGCTGAATGTCTTGTAATTGGATTGTGTTACAACCAAAAGAGAACTGGGGGTGCCATTTGAAGGAACTATTTTTGAAAGAAATATTTTAAGATTTCCTCTTGAATTTTTTTTAGTGTCACGCTGTATCCTGCACACAGCAGGCAGAGGTAACCTAGTGTTAATACACTCCTTTCCCGATTTCTGGAGGCATTGCGTGTTGAGTATCGAAAGAATGATGTCGAACGAAGAAATGAAAATATAAAAAATGTCATTTCCTCGAGTGGGAGTCGAATCCACAACGATATGCATCGTACCTCTGCGTTATGACTGGACTCCTAGATAATATTTTATGAAAAAAATTATAGCTTTAACTTCTATCCCGCATATCAAACGATAAACAGAGGAAATCTAGTGCTAAAACACTACGATACCTGAATTTAAGAATCCATCCATTTAGGAATTCAAGAATTTCATTCCATTTATTCTATTTATCCATTTAAGAATCCATTTAAGAACCCATTACATTTTGTTTAAATATATACTTTTATACTGATATTATAAAACTGAACAGTTTGTTTGGTTTAGTCATAAATCTCATGAACTTTAGTGTTAGATTATCATTTTATCGAACACATAGTCTGTACTGTCACTATACCTGGTGTCAAAAATTTCTCGGACATTTAGATGATGGTCATAGTGTGTCATACATTACTTTTAGTGTTTCCATTTGGAAATGCGAACAGAGCCTGAACTAAAAGCTAGTGTAAATATAAATTATTCTATATAGAGTGTAAAAGTATCACTTACAGAAAACTAAAGTTTAATAGCTTCACTTAATGGATTAGTATCTTATATCAAAAGTCTAGACGAAGCCGTAGGATGAATAAAACGCGACAAAATGTTACTTACTAAACTACAATAGTACAGGATTAAGTTACTCAAGTAATTATAGGGATAATTGACGTATTAGAAATTGGTGACGTCTTTTTTTATAGTGAGAAATGTCTGTCGGTAGATTTTTTAGGCTTCACCATGTGTTCCGTACATTACATTGCTGGGTAGGTAGAGGGAACATGGGAACCTAATGTTAAGATACTTCGATCCCCACCTCTCAGACTATTTAAACTTCGAGAGGCGGAAGTGAACGCCTCAACGTTTGCCTTATAAATAAATATTTAAAGAAAATAAGATGAAAAAATAAAATGCACAAAACAAAAAATTGATAGAGTGTATATATAACTTTGTCTTATTTAGTTACCACAAGTAACAGCTTTAGCGGTTATTTCTCTTAGAAAAATAAAAAATCAGAGTGAAATTTTACTATATTTCAATTAACTTTGATACTGTTTAAAAATACACAAAAACAAAAAATAAAATTCACATATCTCCATAGTCATATAAATACAACTATTTTTAAAGAACCAGAATATTTATAATACTAAATTTTAAACTGAAATATTTGAGATCCAGCCAGTACTATATATTTTACATTCTACTACCCTCATGTCTCCTTTTTGGTCGAGTTGTATTGGAATGTAGAAATACATCCATTTCTTTTTCAGTTAGACTACTAGCATGCGGGCTAGAGGCAAAGTGGTCTAGTATACAAAATAATAAATAATAACGAGTTCCTCGTCTGTACTCAGAGACTTATAATTCTGTTGAAAGTATCTTCCTTCAAAGGGAAATTATTATATATGTTTCATTACTATAAATTTCTGTGGATAGTTTGGATATATAAGTGAAAAGCGTACGTAACTGTGAAACCGAATTCTTATGGAAAAGGACAAGGCAAACGAGCGTTCAGGTCACCCAACGGTAAGTAATCACCTCCACTCACGACCCTGTGCAACACCAGAAGAGCTAGACGAGGAGAACTAGAGAAGAACTAGAGAACTAGAGAGAGCATTGCCGGCCTTTTCCCCCCGAGTGGGAATTAAACCCTCAACCGTCGCGTCTACAGTCACATCCTTGTGCCACTGCGCTACCACGGCCACATACTGTTTTATATAGTAGTGTAAATATTTACGAACATAACGTTAAACAAATATATACGAATATAATTTTAAACATTATTCTACATTTCATCTTTTTTGAGTTACACTACTTGTATGATAGCTACTATTCTGGTCTAACAAGTTGTTAATACGAAGTAATCATCGTAAAACCAAAATAAACATTCGTTCGTATTGTTCCAGTTTTTATAATTCCAACCTATTATGCTAAATGAAGGTCGTACAGTTTCTACGAATAACTTTTTATGGGAACGAATGGGCAGATTTTTAGCATATTGTTTTTCTTATATTACATTTAATATTATGTTATTCTATTTAGATGCCATCGTAGCACAGTTACGGTTGACACGAAAGTTTTGGGTTCGACTCCGAATCGGGAAAATCGGCTTTGGTCCTGTGCAAATGGTTTAAAGATCGCCAAATAAATAATGACCATTATTTGTTAATTTCACTTAATAATTTAATTACTATAAGCATCTCTATGTTTACTAATATTTTAAAGCTGAAGAGTTTGTTAGGTGGAACGCGTTAATCTCAGAAGTTTATTTTGGATAGTCCATATATCAAGGGTTCAGTCTTCGTGATGGGACTGGGCTAGGGCTCGGGCACTTAGAATGTAGCTTATATTATGACAGTCGTATATGCACAGTTAATTCTCAATTATTTTCATTTGACGAACATAAAAAACAATCATAACCAAAATTACAATATTAATCAGTTTTATTTTCACTTTGCTAGTACAAAATCCTGTAAATACTAACCAAAATCCCAAGACCTCCCAGTTTTTACATTCAATAGTAAGACCAATACAATTTACAATGTCACAGAGAATAGCGAGGTCAAATTATATTGGCCGGTCGTTATTCGGCGAAGACAAAAATTGTGGCTTTTCCACAGTCTGTTTCTTTATTTCGTTACGCTTTTTCCTTTATCCTTTTATTGGTGGCTCGACTTAAGGCGCAATTTATGGGTATTTTTTATGGGGCTGACGATGAGAGTTACTGGTTCGATTCCAACTTAGTGTACTGTTTATGTTTAGCGTTTTGTATTTTGTAACGATAAAATATATTGGTGCTGTTAGTTAATCGTAATATTATAAATGTGTAAGTTTGTGAAGGTGTATGTTTGTTCCACTTTCATTTAAAACTACTGAACGAATTTACCTAGATGAAATTATGAACTGAAAGCTACTATTAATATGAAGGTTTTGTATAATTTGTCTATAATATAACCAAAGGTTTAAGCGGGCGAAGCCACGTTTGGGCCGCTAGTTAAAATAATGTAGATTATTCCGAATATTTAGTCCGTTCATACGTGTACTGAAATGTATGAATTATTTATGGGAAACATTTATGGAAGTAATTAACTCATAACATCTGTAGAAATATAATATAAGAAATATTAATAATACAAATTCTTATTACACGGGGATGCGTAGAGATCGGAGTGAGTTAACTCTAGGCATAACTATGTTCACCATAAAATAGATAAAATTGGATTCTACTCAAACGATAGTTTTAGAGTCTACCATATATTAATTTATTTAGTAATTTTCTTACAAAGGTCTGAATGTTATCTACCAAAATGAATATTATCAAAGAATTTATTCTATCTACTTCAAGTTTATGGCGTCTATGCAACTTATCGTTTGTTAGAGACAGACAACTTACTGAACTTAATTAAAGAGCCCTTGTGAAGGGTATTTTGATATTGAATCGTTAGTTAGAGTCTCCTATTGCCGATAGGTCAACAAATTAGTTCGAGATTTCAGTTACGGAAGCATTTCTCGTTTGGATTGAGCTTTATTATAAATTTATACAAATTATATAATTATATTTGGCTCTTACCTTTGTGAACAAAGTTGCAAAATTTTGGACGATTGTAGATTGGTTCTCACTAAGAGGAATGTTTATATTACCATTGTATTTGCTTACTAAAAACGACAGATTCTGGGTTCGATTCCCACTTTAGGAAATTAAATATTAAATATTTTCACTCCTTCGCTCTGGGGTTTATGCGCGGCGTTAAGTTCTGCCACTCATTACACAAGGCTTCCAAAATTCGGGAGGATTGAAGAGGAATTTTACCGTGCTATGTGCGGAAGCTCAAACTAAAAAAAGCTCAAAAAACCATAAGTCCAACTTCCATTCATCTAAGATACTGGCGTCAATAAGCCTAGCTGTATCCAGGATTACATATCCAATTTTCGCTCAGAAGCTTTGTTTTATTTTTCATTTATTTTATGTCACACAGTGGTCCACGATCTGACGGCTTAGCGCTGCCGTTAAAATAGGATTCACTTGTAGGTTGAGAATATATTTTATATTTTAATCTTTTAGTATATAATATTTGTAATTTTATGGCTAACTTAACTAAATGTTACGATAGGTGTGGGTTCAATTTTCTCTTGTTAAAATGAACTATTTTTATTGGCCGAACATTTTTATACAAAACCCGGAGTTTGAGATTACCATCATTCAACATGCAACGTCTTGCATGTAGGCAGTAGACAAAAGGAGCCTAGAGTTAAGACACTCTGTTTCCCACTTTCCGGTGAATTCTGGAGGCTTGCAAAACTTAACATATTCCTCCACACCGAAGTAAAGAAATGAAAATATTAAATATTGCATTTCCTCTAGTGAGAATCGAACCTACAACCTGTCTTGTTTTCAGTCACACGCTTGCACCAGAAGTTACAATCTTAATTTGATAATTAAAAGGATTAAATAGGCTTAGAGATTGAAATATCATCTAAAAATTAAATCACCAATTAAAACTTTTCATCACCAGACGCAGAAATTAAAAGAAAATCCAATTCAAAATCATAAAGTTATTATGTAACCGTTTAAGTCGCACTCATCAGTTTGTTAAACTTGTAAGTGTAATAGATTCACGGATTACTGAGCTCGATAGTTCAGTTATCAAAGTTTTATTGCTGATTGCTCGTACTTCAACTGATTTTCTATTGGAATTGATTTAATGGATATTATATTATAGAAGCTAATTTGTTTTACGTTTAAATATAAATCGGCTTCACGCTGTAACCCGCACATAGAAAGGTGAGCAGAGGGAACCTACCCGGGAACCCGTTTCTCATTCTCCGCCGATTTCTGGAGGCATTACATATTGAATGGCGACTCGACTCGAAATCAGAGCGAAGAAATGGAAATATACATTTAAATAAATATAATAATTTAAATAGTTGAAATGTCACCGGAATTTTACCGGCTACTGTCACTCTCCAACAGAGAAAATGACAGAGAAAATCTGTCATGAACCTACTACTTTAGGCTTAAATTTAATATTTAAAAAGGTGTCTCAAAAATAACAAAAGATTTGGGTTAAATAGAAGACGATAATGGTGTTCAATTATTCATTTACGAAAACTCTCTTCGCTTCACATGGTCATTAGGCTTTATTTGTTGTCTTAATTTAATTTTGTAAGCACAGAGACACGGATTTTGGTGAGTATACTCTACTACCCACGACCGTTTATTGTCCGATATCTCTATTCTCTTTATTCTTTGTCTATCTTTTAATTTTCTATAATATTTTTTAAAACATGACTTACCTTTAATTTTATAGTAGCTGCCTTGTAAGCTCTGTCTGCTGTGTTTTGTGCTTGGCAAGTATAAGTTTGATCGTGGTTCTGTCTTCTAGGACGTAAACGAAGCGTTGAACTGTAGAAATTATTCATTACAACTATTTGATTTTTGATATTATACTTAAAGACGAAGCATAATAACAATATAAGAGAAAAAATTGAAGAAAAAACAGCTTCACTCTTTTTTCCGCTTGAACAAATTGTACATGGAAAGGGAACCTACTCGTAGTTAGCTAATGTTAACGTGCTCCATTTAAATTACCTGTATTATTGTAATTTACGCCAAATTTGCAAGATATTGTAGGTAGAGTGGCGGAATTAAACACCGTACAGGCACGGTGTACCAGGGGAAATGAAAATATTTTAAATATAGTTAGACAGCGTAAGCGGAGATAGAACTCATCACTATCACGTTTCTACAGAGTTTACTTTCATTATAAGAAAATGTGAAATGTCTTTGCTAATAATGAAACAATAATAATATTAATAAAATATATATTTACCGAGCAGTGAATCTACGTCCGTCTGGCATCAATTCCACTGTGTAAGTCACACCTTGATTTAGCACCCCTCCATCATGGTCTACCCACGTTATCTATAAAAATTGCATAAATTACTATATATCTTCTATACTATATATAAAAAGAGATGTTCCCACTGACTGAGGTAAGACACACGCACAGCCGTAACCGCTGATGGTAGAAACGTGAAATTCTACACCCCCAAAAATATTTTCAAAGGATTTTGAAAAAATTTCACCCTAATGGCATGAAATAGATATTGAAAGTTTATATGGTTTTTTTTTAAATAATCACCTCAGCAGCAGGCTTGCCTCCCACTGATATACATTCTAATATAACTTCTCTATCTTCCACCGCCTCTATGATCGGTCCTTTTAGAATTTTCGGTGCTGCTGGTGGCACGAGTACGGTTAGCTGTGCTGATTTTGATCGAATCGCTGGTTCCCCTATAAGAAATTATATGAAATATATATAGGTCATGAGTTTTTTTAATTTGAACCAATTAATAGTTCCTGAGATTCGTTCAACTTTGTTTAAATTAGTTTTATATAGGTTAGGTTAGTATATAATATATTTTATTATATAATCAATTTCGAAACTACCACGCGTTTCTAAAGCATATAACCAGTATAAATCTAAGATCAATACCAGTTCATAGTAACTTACAATTCTATTATCGTAACTTAAGCTAGACAGGTCTTGTTGGAAATTGAACGTAAACACTCGATAAATTGCCATGCTTCCAATATAGGGTTATATTACTTTTTATAATGGTAAAGAGTAAAATTTTTATATTATAATAATGAAAAGAAAATGCTGTTTCAGGCAGTATTTTAATGCAATACATTTAAAATTTATTAATAAAGGCATTAGTATGTTTAAAAACGTATAAAAATATTGTACATGACGGCACCGGCACGTCAATTACTTTGTTATTTATACTTAAACATTTATATAATTAATAGCATATTCCCTTATCAAATTGTTATCCTTATGAAAATTCTAGACGGATAGGAATTTCATTAAAATATTCCTGAAGTGATGCTAACAACAAAATATATTTTTTAACAAGCATATAATAATTTTAGATAGAGCTCCTTCGACTAGAGCGTTTAAACAGATCCAAGAGGCGCAGGTTCATTTCCCATTACATTTTATATACCTAAATTTCCCTTTCCTTAGAGTGCGATTATTATTTTTAAAATAATCTATGGGTGGGTTCTGATATTTGTTCTAATTCTTTTTAGAAAACATTATGATTACCGAGATGAAGCTGAAATTAATATTTAATAGCCTTCGTTCTTTCTTCTTTTTCCTTCTTGAAGCACAGAAAAAACAAGCCTCTAAGTCAACGCAAATAAAAGATAAAAGCATTTATGCATTGTTTTTCAATAGTTTGTATGAGATTTGACGCGTAATTAAAACCTAAAGGGTACTTCCCTTGGACCTAAATCTAGAGAAGGAATTTGACTTATACATATAATAACAATTTAAGTTTGTATTGTAGTATGTATTTTGTGTTTTTTTTTCTTATAATACACCAATAACTTCAAGCGAAGCGTAGTGAAGCGTTTTTAAATCGCTGGAAATAAATAAATTCAAAATTAACAATCCAAAACAAATCGTATACGTCCAATAGTATTTAGCTGCGGTCAACTAATAAACGAAACAATAACTTCACCCCCCATCCTCCCTCCCATATTTCGTAATCCGACGTCGCCACAAAACTAACTCGCCGCATAATTTCATTATAATACTAAATCCGAACTAAAAGCTTAGTTTAAGCTCACTGTCCTATTGGAATGTTTGAGATAAGCTATAGATATATACTGTACAGGTCATTTATTGTAGTATAAATTTCTGATTTTAAATATTTTTTTGGCTTTTTATAGCAGGGTCGATAGAGGGAACCTAGTATTAGGATACTCTGTTCTCCACTTTCTGTATATTTTTTGGGACATTGAGTGTTGACTGGCGGAACAGAGTGCAGAGGTTTGTTTTGTTACCATGAGCTAAAGTAAGTAGCGTTATACTTTTTTGCTTATTTTGTGATATCGAAATATTAAAAAGTCTTCCTGGAGCACTGGCACAATATCTAGCTTGAAAGACCCGACGACATCAAAAATGGATGTAAAAGAGTGGAGAAAATGTCGTAACAGTTGTACGACTGTTGTACGTCATTTACACATTTGCCATATATTTCCAATTTTCCATATCATCCATTACTTTAATTCAGAGGAAAAGTAGTTTAGACACTGGGTTCTTTATTAAAGCCACAAAAATCGAAATTATTTAATTTTCTAACTATCCGTATATCATAAATTAAGAAGGCGCATTTACGTGCTATAATATCTCCATCCAGTAAAACGGGAACCTAAAACCGAATATAAACTGTGATCTTAAATACATTAGGAAAAGGACCAAATGTTCGCAACTGTTGAAATTGAGGTGCAAAGTTGGTCGATATGTACCTAACGGGTAGTTTAACGGCGTGTTTTATAATCTGTTAAAGTTGAGAATTTACCAAAAATGTTATTTTAATTATTTGTTAGTATTTCTAATATTTGTTTTGGTTATTTTGCTTTTTATTCAGAATAATGATTATTATTTTTAGCTTTATGCCTTCAGGTTAAGCAGAGGGAACCTAGTGAGATCATTACATTACTTGATATACACTCTTTAAGTTTTTAGCTCTGATGAGACAAACGCAGCGTTAAGCTCAGCTTAACAGCAACTAGTCTAAAGAACGAGAATTGAATATTTAATATTATATTTCCCTTAATTCCGCAAAATGTAAACGCTAGAATAAAAAAAATGTAAAAAGGATTTATTTCAGTCAACATTGCAGTTTTATTAAAATATCTTTGATAAACAAACATTTATGAAAGTTCAAAACTAGTATCAAATTCGTTGAAATAAAAAATAATAGATAACTTCACTTTATAAAGTACAAATAAGTTTTATATTACTTGTTGGAAGTCATTCGTAACGCAGGGGCACAATCTTGCGACTGGTTTTGGGTTCGATTCCTACTTGACAAAACGAAATATTTAATATTTTCATTTTCTCGCTCTGATAATGAGGCAAACTGCGATATGGAGTTCTTCACACTCGATATCACCAGACTTCGGCAGAAAGTGGGGAAGTAAATCATATCTCAGGTTTACGCTTTTCACGCATAGCAGGATAGACAGAGAGACCCAAATGTTAAAAGCACTCTGCTCCCCAATTTCCGCAACACTTTCGAATAATTAAATGTTCACAGGTGGAACTCAACGCTGTTGACTGTCCTCAACATCATAGATATTTTTTAAATTATATGACTATACACAAAATAAATATATATAAATCTTAACCAAAAAGTCTACAAAAAAGCTCAACTTACAAGCAAAACGAGCTCTCTACCCTGAACGTATCAACCGATAAAGTATTTTTAAAGCGCACCGCTGTTCACAAAACTACTGGAATTTCAACAGAGTGGCAAATTTAGTAGAAAGTTATCTAGTTCAGTGGCAGATGTGACTATTGTGTGTTTAGTATCCGGTCTCTTGTTTAGAGGAAATTCTAATTTTATTTATCTTGGACCTCGTTCTACAGTTTTGGACGTATTGCTGCCTCAACTTTGGATGGTGGGAGGAAAATCTAACAATTATAGTGTAAATACTGGATATGTTATGTGTGTTGATAGAACTTTACTTTTGGACGTTTTTAGAATGAAAATTAAAGTTATTTATTGTGAAGTATCTAGGCAAATCACTGTTGAGTTGCACCATGCAACAGAATTCGATGGAAAGTGCAACGGAAGTGTCACAACACTTTCCCGTTTCCCTTTGCCTACCTTGCTATGTTATAGTGAAGTTAAAAAAAATAAAACGGGTTAACATAAAAAAAAAATCTGTGTCGAAATAAATAATAACCAGACCAGACCAAAGCTAAACAAAGCACACGTTAATACAAATTATCTATTTTTATAAGCATTCATTTTTTACTATGTGGTACAATAATCTATTATTTTATAACAGTCTAATCATATATTTAAACAACAAATGTTCATATAAGAAATATTAAAGGATAAAAAGCTATATTGTTAAGTTACTTCTGCTTTTATTTTGTATTTTAATTATATTGGATTTCTATAAAGCTGCACACATAATGACCTAAGAATCCTAGTTTCAATAATTTAATTTCTTCACAAGTTAATCACATTTCCAAGTAACAACACTGCTATGTAAATATCAACATTATACAGCCAGCCAAGTTTTTGGTTAGTTAGCGAACTCGAGACGCCCAGACGCCTCGAGGCCTCACTTCGTATATTTTTCACTGAAATGCACTCGTACTTTGTCGTGACTCTGGAGTTGAGGTTACGGTGCTAATAACATTTTGTTCTAGCTTAGAGCGAAATGAGAAGAGACGAACGTTTTCATTGCGTTTGAGGGTAGATAGAGCCGAGTTATAAGCTAATAATTGTTATATTATCATTTTTTGTAAGTTTGGAACTGAATTCCGTATATAACTAGGTACCCAGAAAGAATATAGTGTCAAGAACGGTTATGAACTCGATTTTCACTCTATAGAATTAATTATTTCCATTTTCAAAGCGCGTTCCCCCACTCAATATACCATATGTCGAATAATTCTAGTTTTAAAACGAGGTTCCCCACTCCCTGTCTACTATGCGAAAAAAGACGTGAAATTGTAAAACCTTTCTGAAAATAATATATTTAAGAAAGGAACCCACGTCTTCCTAAAGATACAACTAACCAACTAGTCAACAACCACAATATTTCATTCTAACCCCCAAAAAATAGACATCAGTTTGAAAATTAAAAATCTAAAGTAAAATTTTCATATAAACGAAAAAGCATAGTAATAAAGTAAGTAGAGTACTTTACGCTATATACATAATTTTTTGATAACTTCCCAATGTTTTTCAAGCAAATTGTAGTATTTCGCCTCTTGTTGGCTTTAAACTGGTTGAATTTATGCGTTTAATATTATTTTGTTTTAACTTTAGACAACTATTTTGCGGTTAACCGAAACGAGTATTTTTAAACTTTTCTCTGTGAACCAGAATAGTTGTAATTTAGTTAGTTTTGAACGAAACTTAGTTTATAGAAAACTGCTTAACTACTTTAATATTCTTCGTCTAAATTACAGTGGAGACTTAACATAGGCTATTTTAACATAGTTGTAAAGCGGAAAAGGGATTTCAAAGAGCGCTTGAAATAAATATAGAGTTATTAAATATTAATTGCGGCTGTAGAGGCACAGTGGGATCGTTTCCGTTCGGGGGAATGAGTTGCTTTTATTCCTTCATTCTGGCAACAAGACAAGGGGCGGTGTTGAGATCCGCCAATCATCATGGTATTTACCATGTCTCGGAAAATGTCTATCCTACTAAATGTGGAATACAGCGTAAATAAGTAAATAATATGGAAACATTAATGATACGCGGCAATTTTTCTTACGCAATTTTCATAAATATTTGATGTAAAGTATAAATATTTTATTCCCTAAATATTTGAATAAAATTTTACTTGTTCTGTCTAATCATATTATAAGAGTATGTATATTTATCTTTAATTGTTTATTTATGTATATATATATATATATATATGTATGAATGTATATGTGTGTGTGTATGTATTTATTTATGTATGTATGTTATGTTTGTTTATATATATGTATATATAAAGCTATTTGGTATTCGCTATTTATGTATTGGTTTATATATATCGTAGTACTTTTTGCACCTTTCTGCTTTCTTTACTAAATTTAATCCTTTCGTTTTTCTTTTGGTTGCCTGTAAGAAATCGCTTTTAGTGATAAGGCCGCCATTGCACTGTTAATCATATTTATCATGTACTGTATTTTATTCCCTTCTTATTTGTGCAATAAAGTGTTATATTATTATTATTATTATTATCATATTATTCTTTGAGGAAGTAATAACCTTATCATCTTCTTTATCATGAGAAAACTGGCATATGTGGGACTCAGGCTTGGCTAACGTAGACCGACCATAATACCCACTGAAACCTCATAGTTCTCTTCTTGGACCGCTACTAGCCAAAGACACGTGTGATAAGTGATTTTCAAAGAGAACATCGGGAAGGCAGAGAAAACATAGTGTCCCACACTCCATTCCCCTATTTCCATATTATAGTACGAATAATCTCTATATTCCCTAAAAACTTTTTCTCTAAATATATTTTCATAATATTAATAATCATTATAGTACTAAAAATCACAATGACAAAAACCATTACATTTTCATTATTTCATTATTTATGTTTCTCAACAGACTGAAATCTTTTTACGTTTTTAAATATAAATACCCTCTTTGTCATCTCCAACTTTATGGTTATGAGATTGTTTCCTCGACCGGATATTTCAGTTATATAAATATAGACTTAATATACTTAGGTTAAAGTTCAAAATGCAATTATTAATTGGTGGTGAGAAAAGTTCTTATCAGAGTAATTTGGAAGGTAAGATGAAAAACATGGTTGGAAAAGTGCCCTCGACATTCTAAGATAGTTATAATACTAGAAGAGCCTTGATTTTTAAGTTAACTGTAAAACACGACAGGTTGTGCGTTCTATTACCACTCGAAGAAATAAAATGTTAAATATTTTATTTACTCGCTCTGGTAACGAGGCAAACCGCGGCGTGCAACACGCTTTGTCCCCAGAATTTATCAGAAAATGAGGAACGGAAGTGTTTTAATTGGAACGGAGTGTATTGACACTAGGATCCCAGGTTTCATCTGCCTACCCTGCTATATGTGGAAATGAATATAATTAATCCCTTCACACGACTGTTTACTTTTTTTTTAATTTACATAATATTCCATACTAAAACTAAATCACGACATTAGATTACAATAATTAACAATATCTACATAGGTGAAAAGTAAAAAACAGAGAGCTTTCTCACTAGCCAATTATAAGAAAAAGTGTCTTTGCCTACCAAAAATAAAGATAAAACATGAATATATCAAATTAGAATTAATTTCACATCCAGTTACATATATCACCTCGTATTGAAGAACTTTTGAATAATTCAAAATGATAACGACTCCAAAGAGACACCTCGCTATCACATTTGAGGCGACGCTGGGATTCCCCTTTGTCATATTACAATAAGATTGTTAGACTTCCACTTAATAGCCACTACGGTGTCTTAAGCGTTTAGTGCTCATTTATTGTGAATAAAATATGTTAATTATAAATAAAACTCTACTATTTATTAAAATTGGTTTTCTGAGTTATGTGTTACAAGAAAGAATGACAGCGGACATACACACATACAAGCGAACATGCCATTAAAAAAAATATCCCTAATATAGCATTCATATTCAGAAGAAAACTAGTGTTAAGACACTCCGTTTCCCAATATACCTCCAATGAAAAAGACATTGTCTATTCAGTGTGAGAGGTCATCGTTGCAATTTTTCTTGTTATCACTTGAAATGATAACAAATAGTTCCACCAAGTTCTACCCTAGTTTTTATAATTATATGATTATCGGACTCTAACCATAAAAGAAAAAAAAAAACTTACAAAAATATATTTACAATGAAAAAAACTGAAAACGAATAAAAAACAAAATGTGGATGAAGCCAACTTGAAATTACGACTGTTTTGAGTTATCGAAGTATCATATTTGATCTTTTTACTTCATTGATTCACTCTTCACTTCCATATTTTACAGAAAAAAATAATTAAACTTCATTATATAAACCCACAGTGTAAACCTTAACAAATCCTTTAATTCATAATTGTTACAAATTTAATGCAAAGTATAATTATATTTTACAAAAAAAGCTTATCATAATTGAAATCCCATACAAAAACATTACTCATCACCCTTCAAAAAGGATCTTCGAAGCCACTGCATGAAAACCAACCAAAGCCAGAGCCAAGGCCTCATCTGAAAAGAGTCATATCCCAGCTGATGCTGGACACGTGTACACTAAATACACTGGGAACCCTAAATAAACCGTAGCAAAAACAATTAACATTTTAGGTATGGATCCTCGCAAACAAAGTGGACATGGCTTAGGGGCTATTCGTTATAATTGGGGTGGTTGCCCCATTAGGCATGTCTTTATGTGAAAATTAATCATAGGGTTTATGGTTTTAAGTACTTTTTATGGTTTTTTTTCCTATAAATTTTCATGGGGAAGCTTAGTTTTGATTACCTATTCGTGTATTTGTAGGGGGTAGTGAATTCAATTTTAATTTAAAGCAGATTTTCTTTTACGGTTAACCGTTTTCTAACATTGTAAGTAGATAGAGGGAATGTAGTGTTAGAAAACATTGTTTCCCACATTTCATCCAATTTTCAAAACATAGTGTGTTGCGTGGCGTAACTCAACGACGCTTTTTGTGTCTACCAAACCGAAACGAGTAATTCTCTCGAAATCGAACTTCCGACCTACTGTTTCTATTTCTTTTTTTCGATTCGATTTATTGTATTAATCAAAGTAGCAATAAAATGTACTTACTCATGTAATTCACAAAGCCGAATATAGAAGACAAAACGTTATTTAGGAAAAACGAAATACTTGTTGTGCATACATACATATCTGATTAAAAAAGTCTTTGCCATTAAATTACGTCAGGCGTTTTTCCTTCACAGTCTCTATGGGAAATTATATTTTGTCTTGATTTAATGGCACAAATATTAATATTAAAAAGTTTATTTGGTTGTACGCGCTAATCTCAGGAACTATAAGAATAGAAAAAATATTTTTATGCTGGATAGTC
The DNA here is from genome assembly GCF_056956725.1 of Heliconius melpomene rosina. Taxonomy (NCBI): domain Eukaryota; kingdom Metazoa; phylum Arthropoda; class Insecta; order Lepidoptera; family Nymphalidae; genus Heliconius; species Heliconius melpomene. The sequence goes on along the minus strand of NC_140389.1, from coordinate 2,783,811 downwards.
TATTTATTGAGAAAGAAAAAATTATATCAAGTTTATTGTTTTGATATACTACTTAACCTATTAAGTATCCCTACGGTCAGAATTATAGAGACGAAGTCGCAGATGAGAGCTAGTTTTGTATAGGGTAGAAGTTTATACCAACTTACCTCTAGGTCCGGTGCTGACTTGACACTGATATAAGGCGTCATCTTCTAAAGCCACATCTCGGATGTCCAGCGAATAATCACCTTGAACAATTAAAAATATTTTAATGTAATTTATATCAATTAAAAATTTAACTAACATTTTAACTTTCTTTTTAACTACAGCACTTCGCACTGTTTTGTTTAACTAGTTCAGTTATTTTCAGTTCCTCTCTCTGGTTACAATACAAAGCACGCCTTGCAACTCCGCCACGTGATAACCCGCTAAACGCGGGATAAAGCGTGAAGCTTAAAAGAATCAAATTACCTTCTTCATCGCTACCAATCATCTTATATCTTTCATAGCCGGTCAAATGTCGATGTGTTCCTAGCCCGAAGTCATCCTTAGTCCACTGCAGTTGCCCAGCCTTGTTAACTACTCGACATGGTAATGTCACTCGAGATCCTACCACTGCACTCTGAAAAGAAAAATGAGTATAAGAATAATATATTATTATTGAAGAAGTAGAGTAAGAAAATCAAAAACAAAATCAGCTTCATACTGCAGGGTAGGCAGAGGGAACCTTGTGCTAAGACACTCCGTTCACCAATTTCAGTCATTCGTGTTATTTGGCGGAACTCTACACCGCGCTTTGCGTCGACTCTAGAGCGAAGAAATGAAAGTATACATTTTAATAAATATTTCATTTCTTCGAGTGGGCATCGAACCCACATCCTTCTCATTTACAATCATTCCCATGTGCTACTGCGTCACGACGGCCTCAAATCTTATTATTTTGTAGGTATTTTATTAAATATATATTTTTAAACCGTTGTAGGTAAGTACGAGTACATACAAAACGTAACAAATTTCAATCATCACAATTAGCCGCCCTAAATCAAAGGGGCGCCGTCTAATAAATAAATCACTTTCCCTTAGGAACAGCCAAAAATCAAAGTTGCGGACCTCAGAATATTAATTTAGGGAATTCCATTTCATAAATCAAAGTTTTCAACCAGATTACAAACCCCCTGTATAAAGGCTGGTGCACAGTCGTTTCATATATTAACATTTTCTAGTATATTATAATAATATAATTCCATTTGAAAGCTGAGATAAAAGATAAATTATAGTATAAAATCCTTTTTTGTACTTGTAAGATTATTCACATTTCATAATTATTATAATGTTATGTACCTGGACTATAATTTTTTTTTAAACTTTGCTTTTAATAGAATATATGGATATTTAAAAGAAGAAGATAAATAAGTGGTGTAACTCGGTGAAGAAAGTGTTACACTTTCTTATTATTATTTTTTTTTGTTTATTTTCTGTCTCTAATTGGGCAGAAAGCGGGAAAGTAAACTGTCTTAACACTAGCTTTCGGGATATTAAATTAAGCTATTTGTTCTAGATCGCCTGTAATTAAACATGTTTTAGTTTAATTTATCAGGCTGTTTAATTCCAGTATGTAAACTGAAATTAATGGAAACCAATTATTTAATACCATTATTAGTTTAGGCATTACAAATAACTGAAACATTCGTTACAGCGCAGTGAGGCTAGAAAGGAATAAATTTATGATTCGTAGTGAAGAAAGAAAGACAAGTAGCTTTAATTTAAACTTTAGAAGCTTCTCATATTTTTCTGGATAATAGTGGAAGACAGTAAGAACCTAGTGACCAAAAACTCCGTCCTCCAGAACGGGGAAACGTACATAATTGATTCCTCCGAATGGGGATCGAATCCACAACCATCACGGTCAGGCTGTTCCAATCTCGCGTCTTGATGGATTATTGAGAAAAAATAAAATATTTTTTAATACATTCCCTCGAGTGGCAATTGTGGTAGAAATGCTCTGGCTATCACTTTAATTATTTACTAGAAACTACTAATGTTACTATTCAGCTCACATTATTCAAGATATTTGCTGTGATTAAGTCAATTACTAATGGAAATTGATCGCGCAATATGTTACGTGTATGACCTCTCATATTCGAAATTAATTAGAAAATATATTGTAATTTGATAATCATTATAATATTGATGCCGGTGGTGGCAAAGCAGAACAAATGTACAGGCGACAGGTTATGGGTTCGTTGATTTCCACTTGAGGAAACGATATATTTAATATTTTCGCTGTGGTGTTTGGGCAAAGTGCGGCGTTGAGCTCTGCCACCCAACAAGCAATACCTCCAGAATTCGCTAAATAGAGGAAGGGAGTTAAAGTTTCATTACCATTACGTTTCATTGTGCTATTAAAAATATGTGACTGTATCGACGATTGTTTTTTATACTAGCGAATATTTATTTTATACTACTAACTTAACTTATTCTTATATTCAAACCAAATTATACAAAAACACTACATAAATTGTACCTAATGTTTTATTTCTATGTATAAGCTATATAACTGTAAAGTTTCATTCAAATCAGTTCAGTAGTTTTTGCATGAAAGAGGAACAAACATCCATCCTACCTAACTTTCACATTTATAATATTACTAAAATAAGATAGTAAAATTTACATAATGCCTATGTCAAAATAAAAAAAACAATATTTTTACATAAATCTATTGTAAACAGTTCCTTACATTTTATGTAAACAGTGCAAGTTAACTGAAGTAGGTTGTATTGAGAATGGGCGGATATTAAAAATTCCACGCCTCAGGAATGTTTCAAGGTCTTTTTCTAAGAATACTTTTCGGTAACAACGTATAATAACGTGAAAATATAGTGGAAAAAGTTTTTTTTTTGTTAAAGTTATAATATAAAGTTATATTCTAATTTTACTACTTATTTATTATACAAGTTTTCTATTATCTATTGTATTAAAATAATAGGTAAAGTCTCAAACTATTTATATTTTTTTGGCTTCCCAATATAACATGTTAGGTAGCAATATAACATATACTAGGTTCCTTCTGGAACCTAGTGTACCCTAGTGTGAAGACTCTACTTACCCCATTTTTCCATAATTTTTGTGATATTCCGTATTAATTGGCGGCACTCAACGCTACGTTATGCCTTGTCACCAGAGGGAATAAAAATATTAAGTAATTCATTCCCCGAGTGAGAATCGAACTCAAAACCGTCGCGTTAACAGTCACTCGATGTGCCACTACGCCTTACTTAATATTTTTACTAAAAGCACTAATCATAAATTACTAAATTACAGTACTTCAAATAAACTAATTTATTTAAAATTGTTATTAAAGTGAGAGTATTTTAAATTAAAAAAAAACTATTTATAAAAATATATTTGAAACCGTCACTAAACAGAGAGTATTTTCATCCATCCATCCATCCATCAGCCTTTCAACGTCCACTGTTGGACATAGGCCTCCCCTAATTCTCACCACTCCGTCCGGTCCTGCGCCCTTTGAATCCAGCGGATTCCCGCGCCTTTTGCCCAATGTTGGTGGGCCGAGCGCCTCTAGCCATCGGCTGTACACCGGAGTGGTCCGATCGATGGCGCTCTATGGTGCTCCCGTATGGGCGGACGCCCTGGATCGGCACAACATCACTCTGCTGCGACGTGCGCAGAGGGTGATGGCCATCCGGGCGATACGGGGGTACCGGACCATCTCCGGTGAGGTGGCGTGCGTGCTGGCTGGAGTCATGCCGTGGGATCTGGATGCTCTGTCTCTGGCGTCGGTCTATTGCCGGCGTCGAGGCCTAGTGTCCGGGGAACCGGCAAGCCAGGCACGCACGGAGGAGGCGCGGGAAACCGCATTAGAGGTGTGGGAATCCCGGCTGGCGACACCATCTGCCGGCCGGTTGACGATCGAGGCGGTTCGTCCAGTGTTCCGCCAGTGGTTAGCGCGGCGTCACGGCGTCCTAACCTTCCGCACCACACAGGTGCTCACGGGGCATGGCTGCTTCGGGGGTTACCTGTGTCGGATCGCTGGGAGGGAGCCCGACGCTCGCTGCCACCACTGCGACGACTGCCTCGATGAGACGGCCCAGCACACGTTGGAGGAGTAGTTGGGATTTGTTGGTTCTGGCGCACGCGCCAGAACCAACAAATGCGCTAGAACCACGGGAGTGTGCCAGACCCCGCGCGTCGACTTGTCGATGCGTCGAAATTAAAAAAAAAAAAAAAAAAAAAAAAAAGGTTTAGCCCCCCATTTGAATCGATTGCGCCGGGTCCCAGAGCTGTAGCTCTAACCGTTCCAAAGATAGTTTTTCGATTAATTAAATGCCACTAGACGCGTCTCTTATCACTCACCCTCATTAAGCTCGGGCCCGGCCTTATCGCTCGCTTCCCCGAATTGCTAACAACGAACCTACGTCACAGTGCAGTGTTGCTGTCTCTTTCTTGCATTACTTATCACCTAACGACACCACAGTGCCCATCTCTTTGTCGCTATGTTGCATAACAATTTGTTTATTAAAAACTTCTCATTTAATATGCAATTTCTATCATTTTAATCTAATAAAAATGTCTAACCTTATCTAACCTACCGAAATCCTGCAATTTCTCTCATTTTAATCAAAGCGCCAGAAACCACGATACAGGACTGTGTGCTAGAACCCGCGATATTAAATCGCTTTCTACAAATGATTTTCTTATTACAATCTTTGTGAATTTATTTAGTCTAAATACTTCCATTGTATTTTTTACTATATAATGTTTCAAATAATGGTGCGCCGATGTAGCAATCTTTTGTTTATTAAAAACTTCTCATTTAATATATATATTTTTATGAAATGTAGCAAAAAGAAATCGAAATGAGAGAATAACAATGTAAAAAAATGTTCAACCTAACCTAACCTAAGAATAAAACTCTTGATTTACTAAAATTTTACTTTGTTTTATTTTCATTTGAAACGCATTTTAATAAAACCAAATAATATTTTTTATCACTTTAAACAAAAAGACTAAATAAATTAATTTACTAAAATTTTACTTTGTTTTATTTTCATTTGAAACGCATTTTAATAAAACCAAATAATATTTTTTATCACTTTAAACAAAAAGACTAAATAAATTAATTTACTAAAATTTTACTTTGTTTTATTTTCATTTGAAACGCATTTTAATAAAACCAAATAATATTTTTTATCACTTTAAACAAAAAGACTAAATAAATTAATTTACTAAAATTTTACTTTGTTTTATTTTCATTTGAAACGCATTTTAATAAAACCAAATAATATTTTTTATCACTTTAAACAAAAAGACTAAATAAATTAATTTACTACAATTTTACTTTGTTTTATTTTCATTTGAAACGCATTTTAATAAAACCAAAGAATATTTTTTATCACTTTAAACAAAAAGACTAAATAAATTAATTTACTAAAATTTTACTTTGTTTTATTTTCAATTGAAACGCATTTTAATAAAACCAAATAATATTTTTTATCACTTTAAACAAAAAGACTAAATAAATTAATTTACTAAAATTTTACTTTGTTTTATTTTCATTTGAAACGCATTTTAATAAAACCAAATAATATTTTTTATCACTTTAAACAAAAAGACTAAATAAATTAATTTACTAAAATTTTACTTTGTTTTATTTTCATTTGAAACGCATTTTAATAAAACCAAATAATATTTTTTATCACTTTAAACAAAAAGACTAAATAAATTAATTTACTAAAATTTTACTTTGTTTTATTTTCATTTGAAACGCATTTTAATAAAACCAAATAATATTTTTTATCACTTTAAACAAAAAAACTAAATAAATTAATTTACTAAAATTTTACTTTGTTTTATTTTCATTTGAAACGCATTTTAATAAAACCAAATAATATTTTTTATCACTTTAAACAAAAAGACTAAATAAATTAATTTACTAAAATTTTACTTTGTTTTATTTTCATTTGAAACGCATTTTAATAAAACCAAATAATATTTTTTATCACTTTAAACAAAAAGACTAAATAAATTAATTTACTAAAATTTTACTTTGTTTTATTTTCATTTGAAACGCATTTTAATAAAACCAAATAATATTTTTTATCACTTTAAACAAAAAGACTAAATAAATTAATTTACTAAAATTTTACTTTGTTTTATTTTCATTTGAAACGCATTTTAATAAAACCAAATAATATTTTTTATCACTTTAAACAAAAAGACTAAATAAATTAATTTACTAAAATTTTACTTTGTTTTATTTTCATTTGAAACGCATTTTAATAAAACCAAATAATATTTTTTATCACTTTAAACAAAAAGACTAAATAAATTAATTTACTAAAATTTTACTTTGTTTTATTTTCATTTGAAACGCATTTTAATAAAACCAAATAATATTTTTTACATTAGCATTTATTACATAATAAATAATGTTTCATATATATTTTTTTAAGGTAAAACTAAATATGTACATATAAAAAAATACATAACATTTTATAATATATTTTCTTAACTAATACAATAAAAATGACATCTTAATACTATCTTAACTTATAATGACCCCAAGCTAATGTATCTATTGAGTTATGCAAAATATGTCGCTTGGTGTCGTTGTATGACAAACAAATTTTATTATTTTTTTGTGTAAATATAACATGTTTGATGCTTCTAAATCTATACATTTCAGCAAGTTGTATTTTTTTATTAAATAAACATGATTTATAGTCACTAACATTTTAATTTCTTAGTTACACTTTTATTAACCCCTTTAGCTTTGGTGATAGTACGATCTTCAACACTCATTGCATACATTTTTGATCGCAATCCAACAAATTCAGTAAGAATTTTTCCGTTGTTCTCGTCTTTAAAAAATCCTAATTTCTTTTTATTTACTTGAGGAAAGTGAAATTGATTATTTGAAGGATAATCAGAAGTATTGAAATATGAATTTAAATCTTCCTTAATTTCTTTGTAAAAATCACCGCAAAATATTTGATATATCAGACTATCAGTATCAGTATATAACAATTTTATGTTGGTAAATTTATTTTTCATGTACTGATAGTGAAAGTCATACATTAAAGTCTTGGATATCTCTAATATGCTAAAACCTAAATGTATGGGCTTATTATAAAACAATTTAGTTTTGCGAAGTTGGACTGCGACCAAATTTTCAGAAAAAATGGAAAGACTGTGGAATTCGGGGCGAGCAATGAGACTCTCAACATCTTTGATTTTTCCATGATTTTCCCAATGTGTTAATAATTTCACGTTTACTCTTTTTTCGATATTTTCCATTGTCTTTCCAAATACAGAATTATTCATCAGCTTATAAAAATCTTTTTCAAAGTCGGATGTTGCTAAAGTTCGTAATTGAGTGTTTAATTCAATATATTTTTTTAACCAAGGTTTTTGCTTGAATTTTAATACTCTATGAACTTTTTGTACTCGCAAACCATATTTCTCACATTGCAAAAGGTTTCTATAATGTATAACATATTTTTTTTTGTTATATAAATTAGTAACTAATTTAGATTCTTTCGAATTACCCACACAAATATTTTCTGGACACAATGGAAAGTCGGAATGAGCATCATGTAAGCTATCGGGGTATTCTAGATCTACTTCTAAAATATATCCAATATCAGAGGTGATTGGTACATTATAATTTACATAAGGATCTTCCCATTCAAAATTAGACAAAGGCAAGTATTGAGACATAGCCCACCCATATAAATTGTTTGCATCAAGATAAATTAAATATGAAATAAGATCATTACTATCAAAAGTTTTCATGTGTGGATTATTTGCTTTTGCATAGCGATTACTGCATTGCGATATGCCTCCTCTAATACTGGATTTGACAAAAGCAATTTTGTCAAAATCTGTCAATAATTCTAGTTCAACTTTGGTATATTTTAACATAGCATCCCAACTTAACCCTGGAGCGGTACAGTAATGAGCAGGATCTAAATCGTAAGTCTTCATGCAAACATTTCTAAAATTTTCATTTCAATTTCATAAGTGATAAGCATACAGTTTGAATATTATAAAAACTAAATTAGACGACAGAGAGAAATGGTCACTTTATCAACAAACTCTTATTTGTATTTTATTGCTAAAGATCGAAAACCAATAGAAATACCCTTAGTAAATTTTGGTGAGTCGGAAAATTATTATACTAACTTGCACAATGTAGCGGAACAAACCTATTAAAATACCGGATAACGATAATATTCAAACTGTATGCTTATCACTTATGACTAATAAAGAAACAATGGCGTTAGTAATAGCAAATCTGTTACAAGTTTGAGCATGTCTAAAATTCCACAATAACAACTAAAAAATAAATCAAAAATATATATATTTCCACTGTCAGAGTAGGATAGGAGCCTCCACGTGGCGCACCCTGGAAGCAGCTAGGTCCGGTAACGCAGGGCCTAGGCTGACTGATCCTGTCCCCACAATGAATTGGAATGTTCCAAAAGCCAGTAACTGCCCTTCTCAGGGCCAAACAAGTGACCACGCCGATTGTGACGAATCTAACCTTAACCCTTACCGAGCAGCTCTCACGGTAATATCTATTAACATCGAAGGTTTTTCTTCCCTAAAATCCGAATTACTCGCGAATCTCTGTAAAAATACCGCTTGCGACATTTTGTGCGTCCAGGAGACACATAGAGATGCAAACCAATCAAGACCCTATATCTCAGGCATGACACTTATAGCCGAGATCCCACATGAAAAATATGGAAGCGCAATGTTTGCTAACCCAGCTGCGATTGTCGATGCTATATCCGTAGCCACCCAAAATGATATAGAAATTATCACCGCTGATTTCCGAAACTGTAGTGTCACATCAATCTATAAACCCCCAAACATTCCCTTTGGCCCAATCGACATAAAAATTACTGATCACCCAGCTCACATTATTATTGGAGATTTTAATAGCCATAGCTCGTCCTGGGGCTATTCCTCTACTAACAAAGATGGTGAGGCGGTTGAGGCCTGGGCTGAAGCTAAAAACTTCACCCTACTACATGACTCTAAACTTCCAGCATCATTTAATAGTCGAATTTGGCATCGGGGATATAATCCAGATCTTATATTTACAAGTCAAAACATCAGTTCCTTATGTAAAAAGAGAGTTCATGAGCCCATCCCACACACGCAACACAGACCTATTTCCTGCCAAATTCAAGCAGCGATAACTCCTGTTGTGGTTCCCTTTAGAAGACGGTTTAATTTCAGGAAAGCCAAGTGGCGGGCCTTTTCTGAGTACGTGGAGTCTAAGCTGATAGATGTAGAACCAACCCCGCAGAACTACGATTTATTTGTGGATATCATCTGGGAATCAGCTCGTAAGCACATACCCCGCGGCTGTCGGTGCTTGTACATCCCAGGCCTTGAGGATCAGTCTGCTAAGCTGCTTTCTACCTATGAATCGCTCTACTCCAAAGACCCTTTTTCTGAGGACACCATTCTGGCTGGAGAGGAACTTATGCGGACACTTGTTGAAAGCCGAAAAAACAGCTGGATTCAGCTTATATCTTCCGTTGACATGACCCATAACAGCAAGAAGGCATGGAACACCATTAAAAAGCTAACTGGCGACCCCCCAAATGCTACAAACTCTGGTCAAGTAACTGCCAATCAAGTTGCCCATCAGCTTCTTTTAAATGGAAAGCCACCCCACCGCCTGCCCAGGGAACTAAAGCCACTTATCTCACCGACTGACAATACCGATGCCATCAGCAAACCCTTTGTACTAGCCGAAATAGTAGCAAGCATTAAATCTTTAAAAAATGGAAAAGCGGCTGGCTTGGACGACCTTACTACGGAACAAATTAAACACTTGGGTCCCGTAGCTATCTCATGGCTATTAGCAATGTTTAACTCATGCCTGAATCTCTGCACAATCCCAAAGGTCTGGAGGCGGGCCAAAATCATAGCTCTGTTAAAACCAGGTAAAAGCCCAGATGATCCGAAAAGTTTCCGCCCCATATCGCTATTAAGCCATACATTCAAACTTTTTGAGAGGATGCTTTTAAACCGCCTGACGCCTTTACTTGAGGAACACCTAATCCCAGAGCAAGCTGGTTTTCGTCCTGGCAAGTCCTGCACTAGGCAAACTTTGAATCTTGTACAGGCTATTGAGGACGGGTTTGAAAACAGGAGAATAACTGGCGTTGTCTTTGTTGATTTAACAGCTGCATACGATACCGTCAACATTCGTAGACTCCTAGTTAAAGTTCACAACATAACTAACGATCAAGGCTTCGTCCGCATACTAAGAGATATCTTAAACAACAGAAGATTTCAGGTTCACCTTAATCGTAACAAAAGTAGGTGGCGCAGTCAGAAAAACGGCCTCCCACAGGGGAGTGTCTTAGCCCCGGCCTTATTTTCCATTTATACCAACGATCAACCAAAAACTCCAAACACCCATCAATTCCTCTATGCCGATGACCTTGCTTTGGCTGCTCAGGCGCCATGTTTTGAGGAGGTGGAAAGTTTGCTGAAGACAGCCCTAAGCGCACTCGACTCTTACTATGACGATAACGCCCTTAAACCCAACCCGTCTAAAACTCAGTCGTGTGCGTTCCACCTGAGGAATCGTGAAGCAAACAGGCCTCTTCAAATATCTTGGCGAGGTGCTCAAATTCAACACTGTCCACAACCACGATACCTGGGAGTTATACTGGACAGGTCTTTAACATTTAAAGCTCACTGCCTGTATACCAAACAAAAAGTATGTGCAAGAAATAATCTGCTCCGTCGGCTAACGAGAACACATTGGGGGGCATCTCCGCACGTACTTCGTACAACAGGCCTCGCTCTATCTTTCTCTGCGGGTGAATATGCGTGTCCAGTTTGGCACCGTTCCGCTCATGCAAAGGAGGTGGACATAGCATTAAATGAGACTTGTCGAATAATTACTGGTTGCCTTAAGCCCACACCATTAAACAAGGTCTACCCTCTGGCCGGAATAGCGCCTCCTAAGGTTCGACGTGAGGTGGCATGTTCTGTCGAAAAAATGCGTCAGGAAAAAGACCCTCGGCACCCACTCTTTGGCTACACCGCACCTCGTGCCCGCTTGAAAAGTCGCCACAGTTTTATTCAAGCTACCAAAGCTCTAGATTGCATTCCGAGTCGCGCTAGGATACGGTTATGGCAGACAATCTACTCGCCACCTTCAGGCTTTGTTCCCCCCAAAGAGTGCCTACCCGCAGGTTACAACTTGCAGTGGCCAACATGGAAGTCACTTAATCGTTTACGGAGCCAGGTTGGCCGATGCAAAGAGCTTCTCGTGAGATGGGGGTACGAACTGAGGGATGGGTCACCCTGTGACTGTGGCGCCGATCCACAAACGATGGCACACTTACTCTCCTGCCCGAAATGTCCATTCACCTGCTCACATGACGATCTGATGGAAGCAACAGATGCCGCAGTCGACGTGGCTAAATACTGGCAAAATGTGATATGAATTCTCCATTCATTGACACGAAGAAGAAGAAGAAGAAGAAGAAGACTGTCAGAGTATGGCTGACTATTCTAATCTTTACTTAAAAACTGATGTAATACTTTTATGTGATATTTTCGAAAATTTTAGAAATGTTTGCATGAAGACTTACGATTTAGATCCTGCTCATTACTGTACCGCTCCAGGGTTAAGTTGGGATGCTATGTTAAAATATACCAAAGTTGAACTAGAATTATTGACAGATTTTGACAAAATTGCTTTTGTCAAATCCAGTATTAGAGGAGGCATATCGCAATGCAGTAATCGCTATGCAAAAGCAAATAATCCACACATGAAAACTTTTGATAGTAATGATCTTATTTCATATTTAATTTATCTTGATGCAAACAATTTATATGGGTGGGCTATGTCTCAATACTTGCCTTTGTCTAATTTTGAATGGGAAGATCCTTATGTAAATTATAATGTACCAATCACCTCTGATATTGGATATATTTTAGAAGTAGATCTAGAATACCCCGATAGCTTACATGATGCTCATTCCGACTTTCCATTGTGTCCAGAAAATATTTGTGTGGGTAATTCGAAAGAATCTAAATTAGTTACTAATTTATATAACAAAAAAAAATATGTTATACATTATAGAAACCTTTTGCAATGTGAGAAATATGGTTTGCGAGTACAAAAAGTTCATAGAGTATTAAAATTCAAGCAAAAACCTTGGTTAAAAAAATATATTGAATTAAACACTCAATTACGAACTTTAGCAACATCCGACTTTGAAAAAGATTTTTATAAGCTGATGAATAATTCTGTATTTGGAAAGACAATGGAAAATATCGAAAAAAGAGTAAACGTAAAATTATTAACACATTGGGAAAATCATGGAAAAATCAAAGATGTTGAGAGTCTCATTGCTCGCCCCGAATTCCACAGTCTTTCCATTTTTTCTGAAAATTTGGTCGCAGTCCAACTTCGCAAAACTAAATTGTTTTATAATAAGCCCATACATTTAGGTTTTAGCATATTAGAGATATCCAAGACTTTAATGTATGACTTTCACTATCAGTACATGAAAAATAAATTTACCAACATAAAATTGTTATATACTGATACTGATAGTCTGATATATCAAATATTTTGCGGTGATTTTTACAAAGAAATTAAGGAAGATTTAAATTCATATTTCAATACTTCTGATTATCCTTCAAATAATCAATTTCACTTTCCTCAAGTAAATAAAAAGAAATTAGGATTTTTTAAAGACGAGAACAACGGAAAAATTCTTACTGAATTTGTTGGATTGCGATCAAAAATGTATGCAATGAGTGTTGAAGATCGTACTATCACCAAAGCTAAAGGGGTTAATAAAAGTGTAACTAAGAAATTAAAATGTTAGTGACTATAAATCATGTTTATTTAATAAAAAAATACAACTTGCTGAAATGTATAGATTTAGAAGCATCAAACATGTTATATTTACACAAAAAAATAATAAAATTTGTTTGTCATACAACGACACCAAGCGACATATTTTGCATAACTCAATAGATACATTAGCTTGGGGTCATTATAAGTTAAGATAGTATTAAGATGTCATTTTTATTGTATTAGTTAAGAAAATATATTATAAAATGTTATGTATTTTTTTATATGTACATATTTAGTTTTACCTTAAAAAAATATATATGAAACATTATTTATTATGTAATAAATGCTAATGTAAAAAATATTATTTGGTTTTATTAAAATGCGTTTCAAATGAAAATAAAACAAAGTAAAATTTTAGTAAATTAATTTATTTAGTCTTTTTGTTTAAAGTGATAAAAAATATTATTTGGTTTTATTAAAATGCGTTTCAAATGAAAATAAAACAAAGTAAAATTTTAGTAAATTAATTTATTTAGTCTTTTTGTTTAAAGTGATAAAAAATATTATTTGGTTTTATTAAAATGCGTTTCAAATGAAAATAAAACAAAGTAAAATTTTAGTAAATTAATTTATTTAGTCTTTTTGTTTAAAGTGATAAAAAATATTCTTTGGTTTTATTAAAATGCGTTTCAAATGAAAATAAAACAAAGTAAAATTGTAGTAAATTAATTTATTTAGTCTTTTTGTTTAAAGTGATAAAAAATATTATTTGGTTTTATTAAAATGCGTTTCAAATGAAAATAAAACAAAGTAAAATTTTAGTAAATTAATTTATTTAGTCTTTTTGTTTAAAGTGATAAAAAATATTATTTGGTTTTATTAAAATGCGTTTCAAATGAAAATAAAACAAAGTAAAATTTTAGTAAATTAATTTATTTAGTCTTTTTGTTTAAAGTGATAAAAAATATTATTTGGTTTTATTAAAATGCGTTTCAAATGAAAATAAAACAAAGTAAAATTTTAGTAAATTAATTTATTTAGTCTTTTTGTTTAAAGTGATAAAAAATATTCTTTGGTTTTATTAAAATGCGTTTCAAATGAAAATAAAACAAAGTAAAATTGTAGTAAATTAATTTATTTAGTCTTTTTGTTTAAAGTGATAAAAAATATTATTTGGTTTTATTAAAATGCGTTTCAAATGAAAATAAAACAAAGTAAAATTTTAGTAAATTAATTTATTTAGTCTTTTTGTTTAAAGTGATAAAAAATATTATTTGGTTTTATTAAAATGCGTTTCAAATGAAAATAAAACAAAGTAAAATTTTAGTAAATTAATTTATTTAGTCTCTTTGTTTAAAGTGATAAAAAATATTATTTGGTTTTATTAAAATGCGTTTCAAATGAAAATAAAACAAAGTAAAATTTTAGTAAATTAATTTATTTAGTCTTTTTGTTTAAAGTGATAAAAAATATTCTTTGGTTTTATTAAAATGCGTTTCAAATGAAAATAAAACAAAGTAAAATTGTAGTAAATTAATTTATTTAGTCTTTTTGTTTAAAGTGATAAAAAATATTATTTGGTTTTATTAAAATGCGTTTCAAATGAAAATAAAACAAAGTAAAATTTTAGTAAATTAATTTATTTAGTCTTTTTGTTTAAAGTGATAAAAAATATTATTTGGTTTTATTAAAATGCGTTTCAAATGAAAATAAAACAAAGTAAAATTTTAGTAAATTAATTTATTTAGTCTTTTTGTTTAAAGTGATAAAAAATATTATTTGGTTTTATTAAAATGCGTTTCAAATGAAAATAAAACAAAGTAAAATTTTAGTAAATCAAGAGTTTTATTCTTAGGTTAGGTTAGGTTGAACATTTTTTTACATTGTTATTCTCTCATTTCGATTTCTTTTTGCTACATTTCATAAAAATATATATATTAAATGAGAAGTTTTTAATAAACAAAAGATTGCTACATCGGCGCACCATTATTTGAAACATTATATAGTAAAAAATACAATGGAAGTATTTAGACTAAATAAATTCACAAAGATTGTAATAAGAAAATCATTTGTAGAAAGCGATTTAATATCGCGGGTTCTAGCACACAGTCCTGTATCGTGGTTTCTGGCGCTTTGATTAAAATGAGAGAAATTGCAGGATTTCGGTAGGTTAGGTTAGGTTAGACATTTTTATTAGATTAAAATGATAGAAATTGCATATTAAATGAGAAGTTTTTAATAAACAAATTGTTATGCAACATAGCGACAAAGAGATGGGCACTGTGGTGTCGTTAGGTGATAAGTAATGCAAGAAAGAGACAGCAACACTGCACTGTGACGTAGGTTCGTTGTTAGCAATTCGGGGAAGCGAGCGATAAGGCCGGGCCCGAGCTTAATGAGGGTGAGTGATAAGAGACGCGTCTAGTGGCATTTAATTAATCGAAAAACTATCTTTGGAACGGTTAGAGCTACAGCTCTGGGACCCGGCGCAATCGATTCAAATGGGGGGCTAAACCTTTTTTTTTTTTTTTT
Organism: Heliconius melpomene rosina; assembly: GCF_056956725.1. Lineage (NCBI taxonomy): Eukaryota > Metazoa > Arthropoda > Insecta > Lepidoptera > Nymphalidae > Heliconius > Heliconius melpomene. Next base: position 2,768,426 of record NC_140389.1, on the reverse strand, counting down.
TTTTTTTTTTAATTTCGACGCATCGACAAGTCGACGCGCGGGGTCTGGCACACTCCCGTGGTTCTAGCGCATTTGTTGGTTCTGGCGCGTGCGCCAGAACCAACAAATCCCAACTACTTGGAGGTGTGCACAGCCTGGGCGTCTCAACGTCGCGCTTTGCGCGACGTCATCGGGGACGACCTTTCCCTGCCGGCCGTAGTCAAGGCCATGGCCGGTAGCGAGACGTCGTGGGACGCGGTCTCATCCTTCTGTCACCAGTGTGTGTTGCCAGTGTTAACATATGGCGCTGAGACGTGGTCCTTCACTGCAAGCCTTATCCACAGGCTCAAAGTGGCTCAGCGAGCGATGGAGAGGGCTATGCTTGGTATTTCTCTACGTGACAAAATTCGTAATGATGAAATCCGTAGACGAACGCGGGTTACCGACATAGCTCTCAAAATTTGCAAGCTGAAGTGGCAATGGGCAGGCCATATTGTCAGGAGGGCCGACAACCGATGAGAGTATTTTAAACTCTATTAATACGAATTAATTCGTTCAATCAAATACAAAACCAAAGTTTAACTTTTATTAAATTTTCATATAAACAGGTTAAAAGCTGTTTTTTTATTAATCCGACCAACGAAATACACACAAAGTCAATTTTAGTTGAATTTTATTTTTGTATTGAAACTATTGGAACTTTTTTTAGAAATTTTGATTGGTATAACATATAAAAATTGACTTGTTTTTTGCCATTAATTTCATTCGGTAATTAATATATTTTTTAGTAGTTTCGCCACTCGTTATCACTCGTGTGGAAAGCGGAGAACGCATTGTCTTGACACTACGGATTTAACGCCATTGGTCTAGTGGACTTGTATCTAGCAGTTCCAATTTTAAAAGGTTTATACCTCCCTTAACTTGCTTTTCTAAGGGGAATCAAACCCACAATCGTAGCGTTTACCATCAAACATTTAATTTTAGTTTTTTTTTTTCACTCCGTATCCCGCACAAACCCTCTGTTTCCATTAGGACACTCCCGTACCCCGCATAGTTAGTCATACAAAAAAGCATCTTACCTGATCTTGAGGCTCAATCGCAAACTTCTGTTGTGTGAATCCACTAGAACTACCAAACAGTAAAAACATAATTGTCCACTTCATTACAACTACTCCTATTTTTAGAAATATCCTTAACAGAAGGAACAATGTATTTGCATTTCTACTTGTTATTCTTGATTTTACTATAGATCTCGATCTCTTCAGATTTAAATCTTCATCTTCTCTTTCTTCTATCTTCTCTCTCGATGAATCCGATTCATTTGATTCATATTTAATATTCTTAGAAACTGATTCTTTAAGCATTTTGATATATTCTTATAGGTTTTATGTTGTATAGCCATATGGGAACGGCATTGGACGATTTTCTTCAATTAGCATGAGTTTATCTGTAACAAATTATTTTTATTAGTTTAGTTATAAATTGTATATTTAATAAAATATTTAGTTCTTCTTTTGACTGAATTCGGGACCTCCTGTGTTGCATGGCGGAGTTCAACACCCCGCTTTAAAAGAGAGTAGGAATATGAATGAGCCGTCATGGCACAGGGTCATAAGCGTGTGACTGTAAACGCAATAGTTGTGGGTTTGATTCCCACTCGGGAAATGGAATATTAATAAATTAATTTCCTCGCTCTGGTATAAAGGCAAAGTGCGGCGTTGCGCACCGCCACTCAACACAAGTGCCGAACGGAAGTCTTAATGAGAACTGTGTGTATTAGCATTAGGTTCCCACGTTCCCTCTGCCTACTCTGCTATGTATAAAACAAAAAATAAAATAACTTCTAATAAAAATAACTTCGTATGAACCCATAACCGTCGTGTTTACTTCGCCAAGATAGCCTCTTTACAATATATAAAAGTTAATTAAATATACATGGTGATGTAAAATCGTGAATATGCAAAGTCACAACGAATATTATGAAAACCGCAAAAATTATACCGTACAGCGATATCAGTACCTACCTCATATACATATATATATATATATGTAACATATATCATATATGTATGTTTGTATGTGTGTACCAGCCATAAATAATTTCGGAAACCAATGAAAATGAATTACTGTTGCGCCAAAGGCAAATGTAGTGTAATTATTTTACTTAACTTTATTATTAACTTTGTATATCTGAGTTGTAATCTTTTGAGCCTGCAGTGGCGAAATGGAATAGCGATTGGGTTTAAATGGGAGGGTTGTGGGGTCAATTCCTATTCGGAGGACTTATTGAAGTGAACACGTAATGACTCAAAAATTGGGCGGAATACTTGAACTGAATTGTTTTATCGTTAGGTTCCCTCTTCCTATCCTGCTATGAGCGGGATACAGCGTGAAGCTATAAAAAGAAAACACTGTCATAAGTCGTATTCTAATATATTTACATTTTTGTCGTTGATAAAAGTTCCCTTTATCATTAAATCTGTTTTTATAATATATTTAATGATTGAAAGCTGAAGTAATACAAGTCTACCATTTCTAAGTTATAGATAGTTTAGAGCGAATGCACCAGAAATTGCCGACTTGCAACCGATCTCAATTATTTATTAGCGTTCATTCTACGTGGTCTATGAGGTAAATAAATTTATCTTAAAATGTATATTATAGATTCGGGTTCATTGGAATTTTATTTTAGCTATGTTTTTTTTCAGTTTCATAGTCTATCCCTCTTATAGCAGGGAGAAGTAGTGTTAAGACATTCCGTTTTCTATGAATTTCACATTAATTGGCGAAAATCAACGCCGCGCCTTCTATACCAGAGCGAGGAAATAAAACTAAGTCATTCCCCGAATTGGAAATCGAACCCACAATCATTATGCTTACAGTCAAAGCTGTAGCACTGCATCACTACGGCCTCTATATTGTATTGTTAACAAAAGAATTACTATACTGTGCGAATCCATCCCATATATGCACATATAAAAGTAACGTGAGCTTTTCCCTTGAGAATGCCATACATTATTTAATACGTTTCGATTTATGTTCAAACGATACTGTATAAAAATCCTTTACATGTTTTAAGTGAAAAGATGTGAAAGCTCTTATGTTGTTTGTATCGGTTATTTATATTCTTTTTTATTTTCTTCCGCACACAGCAGAGTAGGCAGAGGTAACCTAGTGTTAAGGCACTCCGTTCCTCGCTTTTCGCCTATTTCTCGACACATTGTGGAACTCTACGCTGCTTTGCTTTGCTACCAAAGCAGTGGAACTACATAGTAAATCATTATTAATTTGTTGTCCAAATGGCAATCGAACCCATAACCTTCGCAGTTACAAACACGGTAACACTGTGCCACAACACCCCCAATTAAGTATCAATATTATTTATTAAATACTTAAAAGAAAACTTTTTATGACAGAAAATCTAAAGACGATCCAGAACTTAATTGAACGAACAAAATAATTTTAAATGATAATATCGTAGTCGAGCCGAGTTATTCTACAAGCACGCCTTGGATCCGTTCCAAAATTGTATAGATGTAAAATAAACTGGTACCTAATTGGTTCCAATAAGAATCCTTTTGGAACGAAAATTAGGAAGTCTCAAGCTACGTGCAAATTAAGGCACGACGTCTCAAATGTCTTCTTCATATTATTTTCGACCTTTTTGAATAATTTTCAAGTTTTTATTAAATGTAATTTTTAAGATTTTTTGATTGATTTTTCTGTATAGGGGCTAGTGTATTGGCGGGACGGTTGTGGATTCTATACTTACTTTATAATGAACTATTTTCATTTTCTTGCTCTGGTAACGAATAAAGGCGCGGCGTTGAGTTTCGCCACTCTATTCGGGATTGGAGAATGGACACTCCTAGGACTAGATTTCCTTTACTGCCTGTGGGGTGTGAGGCTGTATCAACACATTTAACAACAATGTTTTTTTTTCTAGTAAAATCTGGATTGGACTGAAAAATGGAACGTTTAAGGATGCTTAGAATAAACAGAAGAAATTAAATCAATAAAATTATAAGTGATTTTTTCTATTTAAAGAAGTTCAATTTGTCATTATTGTCGATATTAACTTAGATGAACAGTTCATAAATTAAAAAAATTAAAAAATATGTTTTCTGGTATTTTCACTCATCACGCACATTTAGCAGGATCATGTTAGACAAGATGTATGTACGGACCGAACCCTTTTCTTAATATGGACGATCCTCCTCATTGAGATCGAACCCGTTACCATTACATACTCTCTCTTTCCGACCACGCAACGATATCGTCAAAAGGAAATATAATAACAGAATCCGAAACTTTAATTAGATATCCATTATTACAGTAGCGTTAAGTTACCTCCACTAAATATAAACAGACTGCAGCTGCCAGTTATTTTAAACTAAAATGCCGTTTCATTTGTCAACAATAACTATTTGAGTTTTGGTATATTTATACTAGGAATATGGTAATGATGAATTGTTTATACCTTCCAACTGAGGAAATAACTGACTATGAGATAATAATTTTTAGGGTTCCGTTACTAAAAAAAGGTACCCTTATAAGATCACTTTGTTGTGTCTGTATGTTTTTGACAGACAGCTGTCAAGAGCTTTTATCTCAGGAACGTTTGAAGATATCGAGTTGAAATTCAAACGATATACTCAGATCTATGGTCCCTTGAATTCCTAAAAAAATCATATTTCTACATTTATTTTTTGTCTTTTAAATCGTAATAAATGCTTATTTCGGGCGCTTAAAAAACGCCTACCCGGTGGAAGAGCCCGAACAACAAACAACAACACAATTTTTTTAACAAATTTTAATAGGCAGAAACCCAACGTAGTACCTACACCGAGACGTAAAAGAACTTTTTTTTACTTAAAAGAAAACAAAATATTCTCACAACTTTAACATTATTAGATTTAAGATTAAAACGATAAAGTTACATCAAAACGAGTAGCTATTAACTCATTGGTGTTTACAATTTTATTGATTTCCGCCCAAATTATAGGTGTACCAATAAAAACGCTCATTAAACTACTGTGTTGTCGATTTTGATTGGATTTAATGTGACATTTATAGCAATATATTATAGTCCAAGAGCCCGTTACTACCAGATCTTATTTTTTTATAAAATCCATAGTTGCTTAAATTAATATGGGAGCTTTAGGTAGGATATAGGAGTTTTGAAAAAAAAGGCCATTGTAGCAGATACAGCAGATGATTATCAACATGACGACTGTGGATTCGATTCTTTTTAGGGGAAATATAATGTTTTTATTTCGTCACTTTTACAGCACAATATTTTTTTTTCCATATAGCAGGGTATTCGGAGAGTTTTTGCTAGGACGCTGCTGCGTTGCATAATTTTATCCTCATTTTCGAAATTCTGTATTGAATAGCGGAATTAAACACTGTGTTTTGTCATATACCTAGAGCGAAGATATGAAAATAATTTATTTCCTCAAATGGGCATTGAATCCATAACCATCACGTTTACAGTCAGCCGATGTTCCACTGCGCCACGTCAGCCTCAATAATGTAAGTATATAATAAATAAAAAAGTTATAATCCAATGAAAATACACTCAACATTCTACATATAATTAGATAATTACAATATTAATATTAAATTACATTGGATCTATTAAGATAAGATTGACTTAAGATAAAAATTCTTATCTTGTTTTCAATTAATTAGGAAGCTGTTGTCAAGAGATTTATGGTATATTTATCGTGAGATTAACTTATTTAAATACTTAGTAAGTTAATAGCAAATAGTTAAATTTTTAACATATCCTTTTCATTAGCGGCGTTTAATTCCGCAACTTAACATGCCTTAAACATAAACGGAGAGCGAAAACTTAACACCGCACTTTATCTTATCAAAGCGTGGGAATATTTTTTCACACGCGATAGTTGTGGGTTCGATTCTTCCTAGAGATTATGTTTTTATGGTAGAAAATATTTCATTTCGCAAAAATAGGAAATTATCTTAACAGTAGGTAAATCTTTACCTAAAATTCTAAAATGTAAGAAGATACAAATAATTGTAAATGTAAAAAGTAATAAGATTTCATGTAATAAGTTATTGCTCTGCGCTGTTCGTACGTGCAATTCCTTTAGAGTAAAATAAATCCCGACTCATGGATCTTGGTTCAACGATATTAAGAATTACAACGTACGTATTATCTACTTGCAACTAAAATTTTTAAATAAACTTAATAGCCATTTATTTTAGTTTCTCACTGTATCCCACGCCTAGCAGAGTAGGCAAAGAGACCCTGGGAACCTAGTGTTAAGACACTCCGTTTCCATTAATACACTTCCATTCCCCACTTTCCACCGAATCGTCATTAGTTCCCAGAATTGAATCCACAACCGTCGCATTCAAACCACTGGACTCAAAAACACTAAATGCATATATTATGAATGAAAAAAGATTGCATAAAGAAAATATCAGAATAACTCAACTATAATATATTTTCCAAGTAATTAATCAAAAAAGACTATTTGTTAAAATTTAATTAAATGATAAAGTAATTTTGCATAAAAAATTGCTCCATACACGTTTTGTGCTTTAATTAAAAAATCTCAATTTCTTCATAATAGTTGACGCTCGAAGGCCAATTTAATTTATTAGAGTGCTTCTATGGAAAAAAAGGTGGTAATATTGCGACTGTAGCCTTGTTTTAATCAAACTTTCGATAGAGTAACACCTGCTTCGTGCGAACGAAATGGATATAAAATGTAAGCGAAAGCGATTTCTAGATTTACTATATGATGGTGCGTGATTTTCTTTTTTGGTAGACTTATTGTAATTGCTAATGACATTTAAAGCGTAAGAATGATAATTTATTATGGATTTTTAAAGACAAACTGTTTTTTTTCGGGTGAATAAATAAATAAGTATCTATAATAATTATATTTTAACATAAAATACATTACAATTTCATTTTATTTTTTTAAAACTAAATTTACAACAGCCTAAGCGGGTCAGTATATAATAACAATTTTAGTAAATCAACTAAAATTATTTATAACTTAAAAGTGCTGCTTTTTTACATATAACAGGGTATGGGGGTCCCATTATTAGGGTATTAGGGTCCCCATTATTAATACGCTCCGTTCCCAACGCATCGCATATTTGATAAGACATCTTGCGTAACTCTCCTGTTAACACTCTAATCACATGAAGACACTTCCATTCCCCACTTCTCGCCAAATTCCTCGTCGCATGCCATCACGGCCTCAACGATACTTTATATAGATAATAATATAAATATTTCATAAAAATGCAATTTGTTTCTATTAAATAAATAAATCTACCAAAAATCAAAAGCTTAACACATTTTTTAAAATTAAGAAATATTTTTCTTTAAAAATCTTATAATAATATCCCTGTAAGCTTGTCACTTGTACTATACATATAGGGTCGCATTCCGAATAGCCAGGTGGCGAGTCACAGATTTATCCCCGCGCATAAAATACTTGAGACGCACTCACGAGGCTCGTATGTATGTATGTTTATACAATTATAGCTCAGTAATTGTTTATATATGAAATATTTAATAATTTGTTTATGTTTATTTTTCTATAGTATGGCAGTTCTTATGGTTTTTAGAATATTTACTAATGTCATTTTGAAGAAATGGAGAGATTTTAATAATATATGAAAATTTTCATTCCCTTAGAGATAAGAGGAGTTTTGACTTTAAGCAGATACATTTCAGTTTGACTCGAGGGAGTCAATGTATTGAAATTATTTTCATTTTCCATTTTGGTAGAAGTGGCAGTGGAAGGCATTGAATGCACTGCTCCACGTTTAATACTTCTTCAAACGGAGTGTCTAACCACTAGTTCTCTCTAGTCTACTGCAAATAACTAAGTACTAAAAAAAATAAGTATATCACTAAATAAATGTAAATCTTTTCTAATAACCGATAAACAACAACATAATCCCAGATTATATAAACCTTTATCGGCGAACATAGTTAAATATTAAACTAAAGTCTAGTTATATAGTTTTATGTTAGTTAATATTTAAACTCGAAAGCTCCACAGCAGGTGTATATGTAACGGATGTGGACCGCTAAGCCACTACAGGTACAGGATGTTCACAAATAGACTATCGATTAAGGATCGTTTCGTTGAGATTTGCTATCGATGTTGCGTTGAATTATGTAGTTTGAAACTATTTATGGGTGGAATTAAATTTAACCGAACAGAATAGCGAAGTGAGAATATTTTCTGTGTCATTATCGGGAAATATAAATTATGTTTGTTTTTTCCTCTATTAGATTAATATAAGGGCTTAATTTGCTTATTTCTAGAATAAGATAATTTCTTCGCTCTGAATTAGGAGAAAAGCGAGGGACGGAGTGTCTTACTACTAGGTCCCTCTGCCTACCCTGCTGTGTGCGGGATACAGAGTGAAGCTGTTTTATTTATTTATTTTGGTAAGAAAATGATCCTATAAACCTATAAAAAGTAAGTAACTATTAATATTTATCAGTAACATTCAGTATCATATATTTTTATTTTTAACCGACTCTAGTTAAATATTATGCAACATTTTATTTCACCAATACTGAAAATTAAATTTTAAATGTATATATACACCCCCGAATAGGAATCAAATCCACAACCATCAAACACGTATGTATATTATTCCAAACGGCACGGCACGGCGCCACGTTGGCGTTCCTACTTAATTATTTTATAACACACTGTATATAACGTGTCTACTGTATTTGATAAGTTCATAGCACAGTATATTGAACTCTATAAAACCATCTTTCACTCATCCAATGGAGCCACCTTTGAAGACCTTTCAATGTAAGCTATTTTTTTTTATTATGTGAAATGGGTGTTACAGTACAATAATTGCAAGTTATAAAAAAATAATTAACCGCTTTTAAGAAAAGGGATTATCAGTTAAATTATTGTGTATTTATTTATTAGTATAGTTTTCTTTTATTTGTAATGTTGATAAAATAAAATAGTATGTAATATATTTTTGACATATAATGAAAAATCAGGAGGTATATTTAAGGACGGGTTATCGAACCTAATACTCTCTGTTATTGTAAAAGTAAATAGTAGTTCTATTCATAATTAAGTCATGAGACGACCTTATTCCTCATTCCTCAGGACGGAGGGACGCTACCATGAATAATGAAGCTACTTAGCATTGTTTTCATTTACCTCTTATAGTTGTTTATATATTATTTTTACTTATACTAATATGTATTATAAATTAATAATTTTGTCTTTTTTTTGTATATTAAATATTCAAAAGTAAAAGAAAAATTATTTCTCCGTTCCCCAATTTTCGAGATATTGGATATCGAATGGCGGAAGTTAACGCCGCGATTTGTCTTGTTACCAGAGCAAAGAAATAAAAATAATTGATAACCTCAAGTGGCAATCGAACCCATAAATATCGCGCTTACAATTAGACACTAGCGCTGCGCCGCAACAACCTCCTTTTACTATTGCAGTAAGCACATGGGTAATTAACCAAAGGCAAGAAATATATATTTTTTATTTTTGTCAATTAATATTTAGTTATTATTTTCCATGTATATTAAAACGAATTCTCTAAAAATTGATAAAAGTGGAGAAAGGAGTGTCTAAGGTCTAGGTTTTGTTGACGTTATAATCCATGATTAGAGCGATGCTAAACTTAATACGTAGTTAATGTCGGGACCATGGACCCCATGCAACTAAATCTCACTCAAAGCTATATTTATATTTTTAAAATGTAAGAGTTTCCGGTCGATGGAACATGCAAGATTATTGAAACAAATATTATTTGAGGCCGTTATGGCGCAAGTACACATGTGTGCGACTGTAAACGTGAAGCGACGGTTGCGGGTTCAATTCCCACTACAGAGAATGAAATCGTTAATATTTTCATTTCCCCGTCCTGGTAACTAGGCAAGCAACGCAGTGTTGAATTGGGAACGAAAAATATCTTAATAGCCAAATAGTGTCCTGATAGGTTAGTCCCTCTGCCTAAAAAAAATGTCTACATAAAAAATTAAAAAGAATCTATTAACACTTTAGTTCATATTGCATTATTTCTATTGAACAATAATAGAGAAAAAGCATACAATAACTCGATCTTAACTGTACTTGTAATAACATATCGACATTACTATGGATAATAAGAGTAAGTATAGCAAATTAAACTTTTTTACTACTGTCGCTAGCGTCGTCGTCTTCTTAAGAAACGAGTTTGTGAGAGTTTTTTATTTCTCTCTATAAATTAATCGATTACTGCCATTTTGTCGGCAAATATATATTTTATTCATTAACAATTAATTAAATATTATTTTAATATTTTTCTTTGTTAGCATCTATATAGAATAATTTTTACAAAAGTATACTTGAAAATTTCAATAAATAGCGAGTATTTATGTCTGACAATGTTCTTTTGAAACTAATATTATCTATACTAATATAATAAAGCTTTAAAGTTTGTATGATAGTATTTGTACGCTCTAACCTCAGGAACTACAAATTGAAGAATTCTTTTATTTTTCCCGTTTCAAAAGGAAGTTTTTATTCGTATATTATATTAATATAAAGATTTTATTAATATATTAAATAACTAACGTATTCCCTATCGACATTCAAGTTTAGTATAGGTATCTAGTAAAGGAATTACGAAAGCGGATGGACGGACAACTTTTTATCCGGCGGTTTGTGGTTTATGAGACGCATCGCTATGTAGTAAATATAGAAAATTATTTCATGGCCAGGTTCAAGTTTGAAGTTAAGTTGAAACAGAAATAGGATTGCTAAGTAAAAAAGTTTTTGTTTAAGCACAGCAGCCAGTTTCACGCTTTTCCCGCGTATTTGAATAGGCAGAGTGTTAAGAAACGCGGAACAGAACACCGCGATTTGTCTTGTTATCAGAGCGACGAAATCAAATTAATTATTTCCTTCGTGTAGAGATTGAATCCATAGCCGATATATTTACAGTCACACGCAATGCTGTTGCGTTATGATGGCCTCAAAAGTTACCTTGTGAGTACAAAAAGATTGTGGGTTCGATTCCCAGTCGAGGAAATTAATTGTGATTTATTAATATTTTCTATTGTTCGCTCTGGTAACAAGGTAAAGTGGCGTGGCGTTAGGTTCCCCCACTTAACAAACAATGCTTTAAAAAATCGACGAAAAGTGGAGATGGAGTGTCTCAACACTAGGTTTCTTCTGGCTACACAGGATTTGTGGGATACAATGTAAAGCTGAAAAAAAAGTGAAAGAATTTGTTTTTCTTTGTATACATTTCTCTTTTTTCTCCAGTGTAAACAAAAAATCTAGTTATAATAATATATTTATATAATATAACTTTTTCAAATATAGAACGTAATCACTGTAATCCTCTGAGAGTAGCTCAAATTTAAAGCTTTTAAACTCTTGACCCGAAATGACTTTTCTTCACCCATATCTGAAGAATACTACATTCGACGTTGGTGAATTTTGAACCATTCAATGATTTTTTGTTATATAATAGAACAAAAATTTCATTCAGTAAAACTCTATGTAACCTTAAATATCTAATTTTCTAATATTTGCTTATCATTTATTCAGAAAAAGTATATATTTTTATCCTAGCGTAAATAGAACTAAGAGTTATCTCTTAAAAACGTCCAAGTGCTTTGACCACTAGGCCATACGCTCTTTTCAAGCTATGTCAAAATTCTTACACGATTGTTGCAATTTACTTCATGCATTTACTTTTATCCTGCTACATGCGGGATACAGCGTGAAACCGAAAATAATCTAGTGACAAAACATTCTGCCTTTATCTTTTTTCTCGCATCAATTTCTTTACTCTCACGAATAAAACGATAATGTTCAAACACTAATTTCATTGCTCGAGTAATTACTCGATACGGTGCTGTTTTACGACTGGACGTAAAAATAGCAGTTCGTATAATAATTTCAGACAGTAATTTCACAGAGATAAGGAAGTTTACAAGCTAAAGGTGTTATAAGTAAAGATATAATTGTAATAATCATTATGTTTTAATAACTATCAAATAGATGAAATTCCAGGGAGTCTGTCGGTTGTTTTTTTTTTTTTTTTTTATGGAAAAAGGACAAGGCAAACGAGCGTTCGGGTCACCTGATGATGATCACCGCCGCCCACGACCCCGTGCAGCACCGGAGGAGCTACAGGTGCGTTGCCGGCCTTTGACCTGGAAACACTGCCGCGGGTAGGCCATTCCACAGTTCGGTGGCGCGTGGAAGGAAATTTCTACGAAACCGCACAGTAGTGGAGTGCCACGTATCCAGGTGGTGTGGATGGTATTTAAGTTTGTGACGTACAGTGCGGTTGGAAAATTCGGCGGCAGGTAACAGGTCGAACAGTTCCTGGTTGGGTCAATTCTGATACGGGGGAATGAAATATTAGACATTTTCATCTCCTGACTCTGGTGAAAAGGCAAAACGTGGCGTTGAACTCCGCTCTCAACACGTAATGCCCCAAGAATTCGGCGGAATGTTAGGAACATAAATCGTATTCTAACGGGGAACGGATTATCCTAACACTAGGTTCCCAGGTTCCTCTGCCTGCACTGCTATATGCGACATCACATTCACACTAAAGCTAAAAAAGATAAAATATCAAAAAGATATAGTAGTTTTTAAAATGGACATTGTCAAGAAAAACACGAAAAGGTGTCATTGCTAAATACATCATTATGTATAATCATGTCTTGTAACTTAAATTTTATTTAAATGCTTTAATATTTTAACTGAGCCAATTTTTGTCGACTTTTACATTTTTTGCTTAAACCTCAGAACCTCGTAATGAGATCTTCTATAGAATTATCTTCTCAAACTAAGTACTTATAACTGTGTTTAAGAGAAACTTCATATTATATGTAGTTAGTTATATATAATCTTTATTTATTTTCACATGTACATATTTCTTGAAAGATATAAACGTGAAATGAGAGCCGAATCCCTCCAGAATTCGAGGGAAAGTGGTGATCGAAAGTATCTCAATGGCAAATGGGTGTCATTAGGTTCACAGGTTTCTCCTGCCTAGGGTAGGCTCTAGGGTGGCTGTGATTATAGAAGTTAAGGTATAGCTGGAGGTAAGTTCCCTAGTTACTCATATACCTAAAGACTCCTTAAACGGAAATCGAACCTACATTCATCCAGTATAGATAATTAATTTCACTATGTCGATCTCATAGTTGATATTTAGATAAATATTATGAAAAAACTTATACTGCAGTAAGGCTATAACAGTTATTTTACTGCAGCCACACTGACGCGGTTATGTCTTATATACTAACTGCGGTGTGGTTAGAGATATCTATTTAAAGGTGATATTACATCCGTAGATTATGTTATATATATAACGGTGCTGAGTTTTAAAAAAACTAAAATATGATGATTTTTATTTTTATGTAAACTATCTATCTAAATGAGATGATTGTAGATTCGATTCCCACTACGGGAAATTATTATTTTTTGATACTAGACTTATCAAATTAAACTTTTATATTGAAAATCTCTCCATTTCTGTCCAAATAGATCACTTTTGTACTTTGATTAACAATAAAAAAAACTACATTTTACTTAACATTTTTTTTATATGAAAACACTTATTAAAATATTAATCAAAAGCTACCATCCACCAACTAGTATTTAATGTGTTAATACCAAGTAGAGCCCGCGGGCTGGCAACACTAAGAACATTTAGGTCTCCTTTATGTTTCCTTAATAGCTGCACGTAATTTACAAGGTAGCTCCAGAATACATTTACATGAGAATGCCATGTTTTATTATTGTTTTCAAATTTAAATTATAATAGCTAGGATTTGGTGAATTTATTTTTGTACTAAGTGGTAAACTTGGTGTGGTTTAGTGGTTAAATATAGCACTAGCACAGTTTCCAGGAAGCGCATATTCAAATCCCGCTAGGTTCAAAGCTTTATTATATTATTATATGTGGTCAAATAAAATAGATATCTTTAAAAGACAACGATATATTTTGCTTTTTTTTACGTGGTCCTTAAGATGTAAAATGGAAAACCGAGTATTTCCCTTTCCACAGACAAAACTAGGAACCGTAGTCAGTATTATTACTAAAGAAAACTAGACAAAAAGCTCTAATTTAACAATTTCAACAACAAATTTAATATGAAATAAAATTTTACATACATTCGTAGCATTTTAAGCGAATCCTTTACAATTTGTCAATTAGTTGTTAACTCCCAAAGGTCTGCCCTACGAACCGAACTGAAAGCCCGAATTAACACATACATTACTATAAAATCGTGTAAAATTAAAAGTTTTTTAACAAAATTACGATATAAAATGTTGTATTATTAATAAAAGTAGTAATATACAAATAGATAAAAATATAAATAAATAATTGTTAAACCTAATGTTAAGACACTCCGTTCCCCACTTTCTGGCGGTTTCTGGAAGCATTGCGTGTTGAGTGGCAGAACTCAACGCCGCGCTTTGCCTCGACATCAGAGCGAAGAAATGGAAATATAAATGTAAATATTTCACTTCCTCGAGTGGGGATCGAATCCACAACCGTCGCGTTACAGTCACACCTTCATTCTGTATATAACTAGGAGAACGTAGTGTCAACACATTCCATTGTCTACCTTCATCGAGTGGCGAATCAGAACACCACGCTTTACCTTTGGAGAGCGAAACGAAAACAAAATATTCTTCCAAGTTTAAATCGAACCTACGACCATCACGTTTACAATCAGACACTACCACTGCGCTACGACGGTGTCTACTATAGTCAATTGCTATCTAAATACCACAAACCCTATCGTTTATAAATAACAATAGGAAGGACGTTCAATGGAAGTTGAAAGACATGTTAGGGTTATTGACAAAACACGTTTTATGAATAACGAAGGAAAGCGATATAAGTAATTGCTCGTATACTTAGAATTTTTTTTAAGGTTATACTACAATAAAGGGGTAAAATTTGAATGGTCCCCATTTTCTTAATAGAAATGCGGTTTTGTTGTAACAGGTAGTTATATTTATAGTTAAAATATACTTGTTGTTATTAAAAGTGAACCTATTACTTATATTATAATATTTTATTTTAAAAAGTTAATAAAATTGAATTTTCATATAGGTTATTAATAATAGATAGATAACGTCGTGGTGGCGCAGCGGCACAAAGAGTGTCTGTAAACGCGACGGTTGTGAATTTGATTCCTACTCGGAATAATGAATTATTTTCATTTCTTTTCTCTCGCAACAAGAAAAAGTGTAGTGCTGAGTTTCGCCACTCAACGCACAATATCCCGAAAATTGGACCTAAAGTTGAGAACGGGTATCTTAAAACTAGGTTCCCTTTGACTACCCTGCGAGTCTAATCTAAAACGTGACAATTTACAAGGTATAATGTTACATATATTTTATATATGTATGGCACATTCAGCATAAGCACTAACAGGTGCACTAACGTATCTAATAACGAAGGAAAGCTTAATTAGCAATTAGCATAGAATGTTGTTAGGGCCACCTATGAATTGTTTTTAATAAATATGTCTGTGATGCAAGCAAGCACTGCTGAATTTATTTTAATAAGAGTAACACTAAAAGAGGGAGGATAAATCTGCGTTTGACACGCCCTTGTTTCTACTGCCCACCTAGATAGACACGAAATTACTAGATTTTTCTAATACGTTATTTTTTTGCGTGCTTAGGAAAAATAAAATCTGAAATAATTTAAATTACGTTTTTAATGCGGAAACTGTATAAGAAAATCTAAAGATAATGAATATTGTTTATAGTACAAGTGGGTGAAGTACAGTGGATACAATACAAAAATTATTAAACAAAGCTTTTCGTCTAGAACAATAATTAAATCTTCTATAGATATAAAATCGAAAGATCACTCATTCATCACAAAATCTCAGAAACTACATGTGCTAGGAATCTCAAATTTTGCATAGGAGTTATTTATAGGACGTAGGTGCTCGCTAAGACGGGAATTTGCTATATTCGACTTCTAAGGGATTGTTTTTGGGGTTGAAACTTCGTTACTACAAATGCTAGGAGTCTCAAATTTTGCATGGACGTTACTTATAGGACGTTAAGTAGGTACTTACTCATGGAGACAGATTTTAATAATAACGTAGTTCACGCAGGCGAAGCCGCGGGCGGGCCGCTAGTATTTTATATACTTTTACTACAAATAAGATTAGTACCCACAATCATTAGTTCAGCTAAACTTAAACTACGCCACAGACGTCGACCGTATGTAAGCATC
Organism: Heliconius melpomene rosina; assembly: GCF_056956725.1. Lineage (NCBI taxonomy): Eukaryota > Metazoa > Arthropoda > Insecta > Lepidoptera > Nymphalidae > Heliconius > Heliconius melpomene. The sequence goes on along the minus strand of NC_140389.1, from coordinate 2,752,166 downwards.
TTTAAAATTGTTTTTGTAAATCAAATGTAATATCTACATATTGGATGTAGCCGCAGCTCGCAGGTAGCAATCCCAATTTCATAAACTATTAGAGAAATGCTACTTTTTTTAATAGTTTTCAAGAGAATTGTGTTTTTTGTTTGAATTTCTTTTAAATAATTTCTTCTAACGAGGCTATTATTTGTGAGTTAGATTCCCATTCGGAGGAATGATTCTATTTATCCAATGGATTTTGTAAAAATTAACAAAAAAAATATAATTATTAAGTAGATATGTGGCCAAGAACAGTCTAATTTTAATACCTATTTTTAAAGTAGTCTTTCTAACGACACAAACAACAACAAAAACAAACAATAATTTTAAATTAAAATTGAAACGTAAAAAATGTATATTTAGTAGTTATCTCTTAATGTTATTTATTTTCTTAGAAGAGCATTCTAAGTGCAACTGAAATCTTAATGTGTATTTTTCTATTAAAATCATAGAAAATTATTTATAAGTACCATTTAAATATTACTGCACTGACTACTGAATAATATTGAAGATGATTTAAATATATTACTTTAAAAAACTTTATAATAAGTCATTGTATTACCGTTGTCTGTTATTTCTTAGTTTGACTCTCGACTTTATAATTTTACCATCGCTTCCTATTTTAAACTTCTTTTATTTAAAAAATCTTAAACTTTGATTTGTAGGTAGGTAATAAATTCTGTAAATTTGTACGATATGCATGATAATTGGTCCTAGTTGTATATTATTTGAGATATTAATATATTTTTACGCTTTGTCTCGCGTATAATAAAGGCAGAGGGAACATAGCGTTGAGACACTCCGTTCTTGCTTTTCACCAGAATTCCAGACATTGTATACTGTATGGAGGAACTCAACGCCGTGGTTTGAGAAAGAAATGATTAATTTCCCCTCTTAGAGGTCAAACCCAGAACCACCATGCTTAAACGACTATGTAGTGTTAGCCTTATGAGTATATAATACATTTATTAGTAAAACATCCGTCCGTCAGTCATGTTAAGCGATTCATATTAGCATAAAATGTTGGCGTCCATGTTTCAGCGTTTATTACGTATTTTGAGGTTAATATATTCATAACCGGAATTCACACGGTGCCTTACTTAGACTGGATATAGGTAATTTGTATGGAGGAATTAGAAATTTAAATTATGTTTGATTTATTAAAATGGGGTATGGTGGGTTGAAATCTATAATGTTTAATATTTGATCATATTTCAAAATGTTATTTCATAATAAGGATTTTTTTTACTTTAGTTAAATAAGTTGATCGTAGCGAGAATCGAACCTGCGCTTCTTAAATACCTTCCAAATATTCTACCTAATTATTATCATTTAATAACATGTACTGAAATCTATTTCTTTTAGTTACTTAATTATTATAAAATTTAGTAAAGCTAAATATTTTGTTTGGCTGAACACTGTAATCTCAGGAACTGTAGATTCTAACTGTAGAATTATACAGTCCATTTGTCGAGAGCAGCATGTTTCGATTTGCAGGTACAAGTTGGCCTTTCATACCTATATCTAGTTAAATCTGTTTTCATATATAAGTATACATAAGGTACGTACGTATAGGTTAGGCCACTAATATTGCCATCAAATTCTCATACTAGATATTCTGGGACATATTCAGTGCTCCCCATTTTGATCTCGCCAAAGGCAATAGAGCTTTTGCACTCTGATTAATAACTGTCATTCACAAACTAACGGAATAATGTCCTCTTTGATAACTACAAGTAAAAATATATTTACTACTGTTAAGTAAATTAAAAAAAACAGGTCTAGAAGCCAGGGCATGTCACTAGTATAGTATAGAGTACGAAATTCATTTTATTTTCTTCTCTCATTCCTATAAATTAATAAATACGTTTTTTTGTGTGAAAAAGTAAAATAAAAAACCTTTTACGTAAATCTTGTGAATGAGTTCAAATTGCCACCATTAAACAAATTGGACGAGACAAGTGCGCTAATTGTTACTAATCACATTTTTATCTTCATTAAATATCTCTTCCATTACTTTTTTAGGGTTTTCTAGGATATGGCTGGAAATTTTAATATTTTTTGGGGTATATATATAGGACTACTTTGTTGTCTGTATGTCTGTCCGCCCATCTGTTAAAACCTTTTTTTTCTCAAGAACTGGTACAAATCTCAAGCTGAAATTAATATCATATGGCCAGGTCTACAGTTCCATTTTTTCTCTACAATCGACATTATGTTTATCTTAATTCCTCTGAGCCTGATTCAGGCAGGTAAAAGAAATTTTCTATAGTATAAATCAATTTGTTTTTAATTTGACCATTCAACAACTAAGCAAAAAATATTTTTATAACACTAGTTGAAAAAAAATATTTGGAATGCCTTTTACCTTTCACTCAGATACAATTCATTATTATTTGTTATTAAAGAATTTTCTCGTTTTAGTAATAAAAAAACGCGGTGTTCAGTTACGTCACTCTCACTCGCAACGTGGACATTGAGAGTACCATAACAATAGGTTCCACCTACTCTCTTATACAGAACAAAGGGTGAAGGTGCACCTATAATAATAATAACTTTTCCTTCGAACCTACACTTATCCAAATAAATTAATAATACGCCAGATGCACCACGATAGCGCAGTCTGGAAGCAACAAGCCTTAAATTAAGATGCTGCAGTGCATTTTGTATGCGTCTACCGAGAATTGTAGCTGACTTCACATACTTTTTACGATTCGACGGTAATCGATAAATCTTCCATTTACAGACAAATGTTCGGATACTGAGATAGAACAGGTAAAAAAAACTTTTATTACCTTTTCTTAGTTTCTTTTATTTAAAAGATTAAAAAAAAATTGTTAAAAAATATCCTGGTCTTCATTTCTTGGCCTTCATAAATATATTGTTTGTTGAGTGGCGGAGCTTAACGCCGCGTTTTCAAACTACACCGAATACATAAAAAAACATATAATATATAAACGTATTCTTGAGCGGAATCTGACACTTCCCAATCCAGACATTACTTTTTTATTTTATTTTAAGTTTATTAGATAAATATAGATAAGATAAAATGTATTGAATGTTTGGATATCTCAATAGCTTTCTTATCATGTTTTGTGATAGAAGCTTTCGATAATTTCCATTTCTATGTACTTTTTCCCATGAATTTGTATATATCAATATCGGGCGATGCAGTCGTGGCAAAGCAGCACTATGACTGTTAATGAAACGGCTAGGGGTTCGATTCTCCATCGAAGTAATTACGTTTTTTACGAGTATGACTTATCACTACTAGTGATGCTTAACAGGTAACTTTAGACATAAACCATCAATTGTCAAAAATCCCTCGTAGTGCACAAAAATAAGATATATAAAATTATATTTATTTACAGTCGTTTATAAACAATTGATGTTCAATTCATTCAGATATATCGATTATGTCACATTATTCCATTCAAATTTCATCAATAAAATGTTTCATACATTGAATGATGCTTAAACATGACAGCACAATACGTACGGACTGTCCAATTTTAAAATTTTAATCAAAATCTGTATATCAATCTCTTTAGTAATAAATATTTAAGCTTCTACATAAATATATGTACCTACATAAATAAATAAATGCAGTATAATCTGATAGAAATATGCTTTACTTTGCATGTTATACTGAAAAAAACTATAGGTTCAGGTTTTTTCCCAAAATAGGCACAGGAAGTCAGACACTTCTTACTTTTTTTGCTTTTTTACATAAAAATAATTCATTCCTTCGAATCAGAATTCCTGCGATACTCATTAAATGCAATTTATTATTTTAAAACGAGCTTCCCAGATCATTATCTAACTTTTTTAATAAAAAAGATTCCCAAAAACTTACGCTCATAAAACTAACAAAATACAGATGCAAAAGAATAAAATCCTTTATATTATAATAAAAAAAAATATTTATATAATCTACATTAACTCAAGAAAAATAAAAAATCTACAAATATATTAACTTCGTAAAACTCAAAAACAGGTGCATTCATACAATAAATCGTGGAACCCATTTTTTACTATAAAAAGGTTACCCAAATCCTTCATTGAGGCGTTTCACTTGTTTTTTTTTTAATTTTACCATCAAAACTCGTTTCGGTCACCATGGGAAAGGTTTTGTTATACAACAGGTGCTTCTTTATATTTTTTGTTAAGCTATTTACGGTGAAGTCAATTGATTTTCTATAGAACTCGTGTGTTAATCCACGTTTTTGATTGTACGTTTGCTTTTTACTCCTTAACTTTAAATATTAAAAGCGGTAAGAGAGGTAGGGGGAGATCTCGGTTGACCTTCGGAAAGATACTGGAGGAAGGTCGCGTAAAAAGCATGAGGATCCCCTGAAGGGCTTGTATGAAGAGGTTGATGATAGTGGACGAGGCGAAAGAGGTATGTAGAGACGGTAGCATTTGGCACTCCGTTCTCTCTGACTATGCTAGGAATAAAGCGTGAGGCTATGTATATATGTATATTTAAATATTAATAGTTTGATATGTCAACAGATATTAGTATTTTATTTAGAAACTATTATTGACACCGTTGTGGCTCAGTTGGACCATGTCTACGTCTACGTCTATTGTAATTGGGTTCTTATTTTACTGGAGTTATTATAGAATTATTTTAATTTTTCTTATTTCGTTATTATTCGTTATTCGTGTTTATAGAAACTTAGGACTCAAACCTAAAACGACCGTTTAATTCAGTGTCTTTCACATAGCAATGATACCATATTATTAATAATAATAACATTCTGTACTTCATCTCTACATTGAACTAGAAACGAGTTAACTTCAGTAAACAGTTAATAATGGTTCTAGAAGTAACAGGCTTCCGTAATAACCGACTGAGCAAGTCTATACAAATAGCACCATAAAAATATGTTAAGCTTAATAAGGTTTATAACGAGCGTAGACTTTTGTTTTTTTCTTGTTGAATATATTTCTAGTGTCGTGATAGTGACTTGTCACTACCTTATCTATTTATCTCTAACTAGCGGCCCACGCGCGGCTTCATCTGATAAATTTTAATACTTATATAATACCCTAAAAGGAGCGACAAAATTTGGTATTACAGCCACTAGTTCAAGTGAAGTATCAGATGAAAGGGCTCTGGCTAAACTAAGCTTGAATTTCAGAAAAAGCTCGACACCTCCAATTTTTATACGGAACCCTCGGTGGGCGAGCTTGACTCGCATTTGTCTTGTCTTTTTTTAAGTACAAATTGTAAAAGATTGTACACGAAAATACGTGTAAAAAAAGAAATAAAAATATTTTTAAGTGATTTTGTAAATTTTTAATTGAAATCGTAAATATTTAGCATAATTTATAGCACATTCTAGCATTAATCTAAAATTGCAACTAAATTACATGACGACACATATCGGTTTACATTTCAAACTGTAAACTAATATCCAAAGTAACGTCTAGAGTTCATTAAGTAATTTTGCAACTGACAGTCACTGATATGATGTAAATCAATATGGAATTATAATTGTATTATGTTATAAATATAATACTTGTATTGATATTTTAACTTTAGCTTGAATATAGAGCCGCAAAGATTGTAATACATCTTATCAGAGTGTCTTAACACTAAGTTCTCTCTACCTACCTTGTTATATGTGTTTTAACTTAACGTTTTATCTCGCACATAGCTTCTTCTGCTTTTTGAGGCATTGCAAATTTTGCAAAAGTTCATTACCAGAACTAATTTAAAATATTAAATATGATATTTCCTCGAATGGGAATCGAACCCACAATTAGAATTTTACATTAGCGTCTACAATATATATTGTAACATAATTGCTTTAATACAAAGCCATCGAGATTTCAAAACATTTTACCGGAGAAAAGAGTGTCTTATTCACTAATTCCTCTCTGCCTACCCCGCCAATATGCCTAAAACACGAAATAATAAAAATAAAATATTTTTTGTCCAGACTAACAAAATTATAACCAGAATAAGGCTTAGATATATTTATTTAATCCCATTTTCAGTTTATTTTATTATCTAGAACAAATATTGATAATAGGTATTTGGGCTTTATCCTGTTTCATTTTGATTGTATTTCTGTACCTTTTTTGGGTGTACAATAAAGAGTTATTATTATTATTATATGAATCGATGGTATCCTAACATTACTTACCAGCCGGGTAGGTTATGCAAGAAAAAGTAAAGGTAGAGATCTATCTTCTGTAGCGCGACGGTTGTGGGTTTGATTCCCACTCGGGGAATAAAATATTCACGCATAGTGAACCTACTATTAAGACACTCTGTTCTTCATCTTAAGCTGTTCGTTGCTTTGATTATTTATTACTAGAGAAAATAAAATATTAGATTTATTTAGAAAATCTACATTACTCTGTTACTTATTTCGCTTAGTTCTCTTGAATTGTATAAAGCATATTAAATTATTTTAACATTTATTGACATAAATGCTAGCATTTTTAATTTATTACTTTATTAACTATTCAAAAGAAATAATATAAATAAAAACAAATATTAAAAGTTTCTAAGCTTAAGGTTATATCTTTGTAAGTTCCTATATAATTACACATTAATAAATAGTTTTTGTCACGCACCTTTTTATAATTATAGCCAAAATTCACGGAAACAGAAATAATTAAATTATAAAAACTGATATGCCTTATCAAAATAAATAGGAACCATTAAAATATTCGTTTAGGTATATATACATATTTTAAATTAAAATAAAAAGGAAAAAATAATTAATTGATCTTATTTATGAAAAATTTAACTCACCAGCATATTTATTCAAATCCAATTAAAAAAAACAATCACATTTCACACAGTGTCAAAACAAGTTGAACTTGTGTCACGTATTTTATCAGAGCAAAAAAGTTTTAAAAAGCTAATCTGTCAAATACGACATTCGAATTTCAAAATTCAATTGACGTAACAACCGTATACAGCGATGTTCGGGCAAGTACTGAGTGGGAACGGTTTCCCGCCGTTATATCACACAGAGTAAAAATACAATAATATTGACGCTATGGTGACGCATTGTTCAATGTCTGGGTGTAAACGTGATGATTGTGGGTTCGATCTTCACTCAGGGGAATATATATTCAACAAGAAATTTAAAAATAAATCTTGTTACTGTGATGCACATAACGGTGTTGTTTTTCGCCATTGTGGATTAGGTTATAATAAAAATAAGGATTTCTAAATTCGACGAAAAGTAAAAAACGAAGTGCCATCACTACGCTTGAGAAAAAAAAGTCTGATAAATTATAGTTGCAATTTTTTTACAATATTGATGTAATACTATAATACATGGATGTATCTAGAGATATTTTCCAGAGGGAGCCTTGACTTCAGCTTTGTACTGATATTTTCATATTGAGGTCTTTTTTTTATTTTACAGGCTTATTTTTTAATAAAAATTCTGGGGTGGGCACCAAACTATTCAGGGATGGGCAGGCCCCGCACCCCCATTTCCACGCCCAGGTTATCATATCATTCAATTTTTCATATTTTATCAACCATTCTCTATATAAATATGTTTTTTAAGCAATTGGCTAAAATGCACAGATAAATTAAAACTTCTATTACATTTTAGAGCAAATAAAAAGCAAACCAAACCAAATCGTTAAGCAAACATCAATATACATTACATTATTTACGCATGCAATGTGCACTTACTCTATGCCGTGTGTGCTATCTCTTTCTAGTACATGTAAAAAGTATATCTATCTCGCTCACGCACTGCAGTACTTCCATAATAATTTTAAACGTTGGCCCAATGTGCCAATATTGACCAATGAGGTGTTTGAACTTATGAAAGCTTTAGTTTATTTTATCTATTCTATGGAATTTCGAAAATTAATTATTTTATTTGTTTTTTATTTAGCGTCCCAATGTATCGCACTTACAGCAAGATAAGCGGAGAGGCCCTAGTGTTAAGACACTCCGTCCCCACGTAACGCATAATTTTCGGGACAATGTGTTGAGTGGTGGAACTTAATGCCGCGGTTCGTCGAACGGAGCTGCGAAATTTAAAAAAATAAAATGAATTCATTCTCCTCAGACGGGATCAAACCCACGACCTTCGCGTTTACTGTTGATGAAATGATAGATGCTTTCCCGAAATATAATTTTAAACTCAAGTATAGCTCTAACTGTTTAATTTATACAGACATATACATTGTACAGTACAATTGACGAATCGTGATCGCTTAGAAGATATGTTTTCTGAAGTTTTGCGCATTCATCCTTCGTAAGAAAATAATCAAAAGTAAGAAAAATCCTAAAATCAAATCTGCGCAGTAATTTGTAGCTAATTTCAAGACAGCCGTACAACTCGTCGACCGTACTATAAACTGTATAGGCCAGTATAAACCAAAGTTGGCCCAACACTCTATTAATACTCGACGCAGTGAACTTGGCAAAACGTAATTATTTGTTTTTGCACTTTGTCCGACTGAGTTTGAAAATTAGAAATACTGTACTTTGCTGTATAAAGAGTTTTCTTTCTAGTTTAGTCTTGAATATCACCGGCTTAATGACTTTCTTTGGTGGAAGAGATTCTTAACATTTTTGTAATTTATTTTAAAGCCGTCTATTTGACGTTTGTTTGACGTCGTGGCTCGGTGGCAAAAGGGTGCGTAAGTGCGACAGTTGTGGGTTCCACTTCCACTCGAGGAATGAAATATTTAATATATTCATTTTTTCACTCTTCAAATTTGTGGGAATTCCGTGGAAAGTCGGGAACGGATTGCTTTGATGAGCGGTTCTCAGTTTTCAGTGTTTTTACACTAGCTTCCTAGGCTATCTGCCTATATGTGCGGAATACAGCGAGAAACTGATGCTAATGCATTAAGATAGTACGAACCCCACGCATTGCCCAAGTTTTATACATATTATATTAAACATATAAGTAAATTGTAACAAACGTATAAGAATCTCAACGTAGCTTCATAAGAACGTGTGGCATAGTAGCCAGAAGTGCTGGTTCAAATCGTGTTCGAACTCGGAAAAACATAAATCTAAAAACAAAACTATTAAATAATTTCTATCTTACAAAAATCACAATAATAAATGGAGAGAATAGTGATATATTACACCATCGACATATATCTCCAGAAGCAAGTATTCAAAATGGGTATCATCGCATCCACGCCGGTATTCCCAATAACAAACCTGCCTAATTGGCACTCAGGTACATGAGGGGCTCGAATATACCTTACTCTATGTTTTTTGTATGAATTTTTCATTTCACGTAGCTATTTTGTTGGTGGGAATGTTTATTTGTATGTAGAGGTTTCTGTGATCCAATAGGACAGCGTTTGAATTGTCTTTTTCCCGCTCTGTTAAGACAAAACGCGGGGTTTAGTTCCGCTCAATACGCAATGTCTCGTATATTTGGCAGTAAAATTTAAGTGGGAACGGAGTGTCCTAATACTAGGTTCCCTTTGTCTACTCTGTTATATACCTAATACAACTACAAGCTAAAGCCTAATAATATTGACAAAACATATAATTTTCAAAGAAGAATCTTTAAATTTTGATACTATTCTATGATTTTCAACGGATTTCGTGTAATTTTTGGCAATATCACACAAAAACAAGTTAGCGACTTATTATTCAGGTATATGAAAGGTCTTCGTAATGATTCTCGTGAAAATTTCTCAAAGTAACGTTGCTACCGTATAATTAATCATTCTTAATGAGATTTAGCACTTAGTAGCAAAAAATATGACAGGTAGCTCAAAAAATATATCTTGATGTCGGGCGAATACCGTTCATGTTTTTCAATGTTGAATTTATATATTTTATGCTTATCAAAATCAAAAACTAATTCAAATTCAAAATATTCTTTATTTAACTAGACTTTTGTAAGCACTTCTGCATTGTCGAATGAGCATAAAGCTACCGTCAATTCGAAAGGCCGCCAAGAAAGACAGTTGCTTTTTCAATATAGATATTTTTTCAGCTTCACGCTGTATCCCGTATCAGAGCAGAGCAGGCAAAACGAACCTAGTGCTAAGACACTCCCTTCCCCACTTTCCGCCGAATTCCGCCGAAACGAAAAGTCATTGTGTGTTGCATGGCGGAACTTAACTCCGCGCTTTCCCTCACCACTAGAGCTACCAAAAGGAAAATATTAAATATTAGATTTCTTCGAGTCACATCACTTTACATTTACAAGAATACATTTAAGAATAAAAATACTATAGCTTATTGCGTTAGTAGTACTGCCAGTATATGCAAACAGTCGTAATCTAACTCTTAAAAATTATTAGATAGAATACCTTTCAAACTCTATAATATCACAATATTTAAATAAGACATAAGTCAAAAGTCGTCTCAAAGTGACATTTCTTACGAATACCGTTGACTTCAACTCGTTTAAGTTTAATTTTACGTCTGATTAATTTACTTTATCAATTTGTTAATTAGTTTCGAGTAATATATACTTAGCGCTTTATTAAATAAAATACAAAGAAAAGAAAGAAATACAGAATATTGGAAGATATTTTTTGCTTATTAAAATGGTTTATCTTCTGAATTAATATTATTACTAGATATATGTGTAATATTACTGTAGTATCTTTGTACACGAGGTAATGGAAAGACACTTCAGTCTCCACTTGACATCCGATTTCGTGATATTGCATATTGCGTGGCGGTACTTAACGCTGCGCCTTGTCTTACAGGGGCGAGGAAATGATATCGTCATCGAGTCTAAAATAATTAATCTTCTGATAGGGAATCCATAGCTATCATGTTTACAATCTGACGATGTCCTATCGTCTATTTTCTAAATTTAAATAACACATTTTTTTGTTGGATAGAGGGAATCTGAGAAGCTAGTGTTGAGACACTCCGTTCCTATTAAGACACTTCCGTTCCCTAATTTTCGCAGAATTCTGATGGCATTGTGTGATGACTCACCTCAACGAATCTTTCTACCTCGTTACCAGAACGAAGTAATGAAAATATTAAATCGTTAAAGAGTGGTAATCGAACCCACAATACAATAACAATTTTTTTATTAATTTTTGACACTTCTACTTTACTTTGTTAACTTATTTATAGATTTTATATTATAATGCGTAGTGTCCTCACTGGTTTCTTTATTTAAAATACTGTTTGTCGAATGGCAAAACTCAACGCTTTCTTTGTAATGCCAGAGTGTTAAAATGAGAAGATTGTTTAAATTACCTATTTTATTAATAATGTCTTCTCTATGGATATTGCAAGAGTATTGAAAGTACAATATTTTTTCTGCTACAAAAAAAAAACCACGTTATTTTAACAAAAAAGAAACACACCAGTCACACTTAAAATATTTACAGAAAAAAAAAAACATTTTCACTTCGAAGCGAAGCGAAGTAATTATATAAAACGTTGAAAATAATTACTTTTTACTACGGATGCTCAAATTAATGAATGTTCGTCACAACTTTTTTGCCAAAGCCCCGCTGGAGTGGAAATAATAGTATTTAAAGGTCAAAGGTGATTAGAAGGGAGAAGATTTTAATAATATTTTTTTGCACACTCATCTCAAGTATCGGATGCTGTGAACTTTAGAGGAAATTTAAGACTTTTTTACGTGTTTTTCTTGTAAAAGTGTTATGGATTTTTCTTTTAGTGTTATGTTTTTAGTGGATAAATGGCTAAAAGCAGCAGAAGATAGTGTTAAAACATTTTTTACAACGGAATGTTTTATATTATTATATATTCGACTTTAAATGCGATGGTTCGTAGACTACTAGGAATGAAGAGAAATTAAGTATTTTTATTTCATTATTTTACTTGACAAGGCGTAATTGCAGTTACTTTTTACAGTCTTTTAAGTTAGAGTAGAAAATGCAGAACGGAGTGTCTGGACACCATATACTTTCTGCCTACCCTGCTAAAAAAAACGTATTACTGTTGTTTATTTATGTATTTTAATCACCATAGATTTGTTATTAATTATTATAAACAGTAAGTTCTACAACAGGTATACTTATTATATGAAGATAACCTAAAATCATGATTAACGCTCTATGAAATTGTATACGTGGTTGTAAATTCCATATCCACCCGGGGGAGTAATTTTTTTTTATTTCTTCGCTCTAGTGAGGCGACAAAGCGCGGCGTTGAACTCCATTACTCAACCCACAGTGTCTCGAAAGCGGAAAGTAGAGAATAGAGTGTTTTAAAAGTAGGTTCTCATACTTTGCTAGGTGCTATATGTGAAATAAAGCGAATATCAAAAAAGAAATGCAAAATCGATTATAGAAAAAGCTCCAGGCGACGCAAGGGCGGGTCACAATAGCTCTACAATTAAGCACACCGCCTACATGCATACATACGGCGATATATTGTAACGCAATACACACGTTTCAGTCTGTGCCCTAATCTTAGTTTGTAGGGCTTCGGCAAAAGACGCCCTATCGAGCTTTCGTCTGACTAAATAAACTGATTAGGCACGCTACGTATATATTTTGTTTTGAATAGGGGAAGTTATTAAAATGTTTATTTATTTTTTTGTTTTTTTAAATTGTTTGATTTGTTTGTTATTGATAACATAATCGTAGTATTAGCGCTTTATCTGGACCAAAGAAAGAAAAGGAAGCTTTTAATAAAGAATACATTTACCTGGGTGGGATTCCAAACAATAATATTTAAATTATTTATTTGTTAATAATATATCTGATTACATATTAAGAAAAAGAGTAAAAGAGAAAAAGAGTAAGAGTTAGTCTCTATAATTATTTCTATTTTTCTTAAGAAAATATTATTCTGAGTCATTCCATTCTTCATTTTCTATATACTTATTGCAGCTACACGCTGTATCCCGCACACAGCAGGGTAGGCAGAAGGAACCTAGTGTCTTAACACTCCGTTCCCCACTTTCTGACAAATAAAAAAAATCCTAATAAAAAAATATTCTAACTCTACCACAATGCTACCACACTTAACGTATAATTTCAACACCAAGAAGATAAACAAACACGAAAGCTCACAATACAACTATCAAAAGATATTCTAAGAAAACTATAATAACTATTGTTAGGATGCTGGATCCTGCAACAAGTAATGGGAGCATGATTGACCATCTACCTATCCTTGTCTAACATATGGAAGACGTTAGTTGTCTCTGTCCCACAGTTGTCACTTGCCGATCAAGCTTTTTTCAACTCATCCCAGGTGCAATTACAGTATAGGTTGAAAATTGAGATGTAGAATTTTTGTTTTATATTTTTTTATCTTGCCATAGCAGGGTAGGCAGAGGGTACCTGGGAACCTAATGTAAAGACACTCCGTTCCGATTAAGACACTTTCGTTCCTCACTTTTTTTGGAAGCATTGTGTGGAGTGGCGAAACTCAAGCGCATGTTGCCTCGTCACCAGAGCAAGGATATGAGAACACCTTTTCGAATAGGAATCGAATCCACAACCTGTCACGCTTACAATCGCACGCTTGTGCTCCGACTGGCCTCGAATTCTTTAGAAATCCAAGTTATTATTGTAAAACGTCAAGATTATTTTATTATTATTACATTTTGTTATTCATAGAAATTCAAATATTTATTATTTCAAATTAGCCAAGTAAAATTTTGCTAACGTAATAAAATATATAATGAATATTAAACACGAATTAACACTTAATTTCAACTTCATCTACCAACTTAACCGCACTACAGCAACTGACCTTGCACAAGCGCAAAGTTCTTACATCACGTCGTACGTCACGGTAGGTGGGCAGGTGGCCAAGAATTTAGTTTTTTTACTTCGAAATTACTATTTTGATAAGCTTCTATTATTTGTTGATCTTCACAGCTTCCGTGGTTCACTAAAAGTAGTAAGGCTTATTTATGTTATAATAAGCTTTTGTGGTGTACTAGTATAGCGCAGCGTTTAAATACGTTAATTGTGGATTCGAATTTCAGTTCGGGTTTTTTTTATTGGAGTGGTTTCACTCGTCACGCAATATCTTCAAAATTGTGTTATATATAACGAACGAATTGTTTTAACTCTGTTATGTAGTATTTGCTTTACTCAGTATACTCGTGTCAGTGTGGGCAAAGGGAACCTGGGACTGGGACTGGGAAACCTAGCGCTAAGATACTCTGCTCCTATAATGACACTTCCGGTACCCACTTTCTGCTGAATTCTGAAGGCTGAGGGATGAGTGGCGGATCTCACATTTTCTCCACATCTTGCCTCGTTACTAGAGTAAGGAAATTAAAATATAAAATATTTTGTTTCCTCAAGTGGGAACCTATAACAGGCCACGCTCACAGTAGCACTACCAATATAATAAAGTGAATGATAACCAATACTTTGTCTGCATCTGTCTAGGATGTTACATCCCTATGATTGATAGTAGAGTTCCAGTGTAGAGTTTCGAAGTTTATAAATTTGAATATAGCTCAGCGAAACTGTTTTACATGAATTGTGAATGTGAAAGCTTTAAAATAAACTTTTTATTAAAAAATTGCTGTATAAATATTTTAATAACGTATGGAATAAATCTTTTTATTTTATTAAAGTTAAAGCCATTGCAAAATATAAAACTCGTCTAAATATAATAAAAACAGTAAAATACGAACATTTTTTTAAATATATTTTACTATTTTTGAATAGACCAGTCATGGAGCTACGTGTGACTGTAAACGTAATAGGTCGTGGGTTCGATTTCTTTAAATGGAATATTTATTACCTCCTTTTCCTCCCTCTGGGAGCGAGCCGGTTTTGAATTCCGTCACTCAACATAAAATGCCTTTAGAATTCATCGTGGAGAATGGAAGAAGCTTAATGGGAAGGAAGTATCTTAACACTAGGCTTCTAGGTTCCTTTTGCTTACTCTGCTTAGTAAAAGCGTATCCTTTAAAAACTTAAGGTGAAGATAAAAAAGTAGCAAAACTCAACACCACTGTTTGTAAAATCAAATAATGTGAGGAAATAAAAAAAAACTCCCCCGAGTGGGATCGTATCCATACCGAACGTGTTGGTGTTATACGTTACCGTTCTGCCATAACAGGCTCAATATAAAATATTAATATAATAAAAAAACATTTACTTGATACTAGAAGCAAGAAATCGTCCGTCGGATAAATTCAAAACAAAAGTATAGATGACAGACATATTTCAAAAAGAAAATACGTATAATGTTTTTTTCATATACGAGTACACCAAAGAGACGACGAAAATAATTTGAAACACTTTTAAGGTTG
This sequence comes from Heliconius melpomene rosina, assembly GCF_056956725.1. Lineage (NCBI taxonomy): Eukaryota > Metazoa > Arthropoda > Insecta > Lepidoptera > Nymphalidae > Heliconius > Heliconius melpomene. The sequence continues at coordinate 2,736,927 of NC_140389.1, read as the reverse complement.
AGGTAGGCCCTTCAAATTCCACCATCACGTTACATATATAATGAAAAATTCAACCCCAAAGCCTATCTGTCTAGAGGGTAACTTGTTGTCGTCGTTCAAGCAATTATGTTCTTTTGTAAAACTCCCCAAAGACATTTTACACTAGAAAATAATAGAGGCTATCGTGGTGAAGTGGAACACCGTCTAACTGTCAACGCAATGGTTGTAGATTCGATTTTTTTCATTCGACACTCTGAGGAATGAATTATTTTATATTTCCAAGTTCAGATAATAAGATATAGAGCGGGGTTGAGCTTCGCGATCGAATACGCAAAGTCTAGAAAATTGGAAACTGCTACATGCAGGATACCACGTAATGCTCAAAAAAAATGCGTATTTTTAAAGAAAAATATGTAAAAGTAATAATAGCTGTATTTTAATGGAGCTGTCTAAAAAAGAAAAGTGCTCTCAGCTTCTTTATATAGGAATATTAGCAACATTTCGCTTTAACAGTATTTTCCATTTCTAAGGAATAAAACAATGGAACAGAACAATTGGAAGGAAACCATGAGCAGTTACTGTCACTTACTCTGGGGATCTTGGACAAAGGAGGCCACCGTTATTGCACATTTCAAACCTACACTTCGGTCGCAAATCCCTCCACTCTGGGATCCGCACACTGCGAGGTGATGGTTACTTACAGAAGGAGCCATTTAGCTCTCCATGGATTCAGCCATTAAATTCTAAATAATTTCTTGGATTACGCTTCGTTTTATTATTAGCTTGGCGCTGTATTCCGTGTATAGCAAAGTAGGCATGAAACATGAGAAACCTAATGGTAAAAACTCCGTTACTCACTTTTCGCAGAATTTTATATTATTTTGTGTTTAGTGTAGGAACTTAACGTCATGCTTTATTTTGTTTCTTTTCGAGAGCTAAGGAAAAGAAAATAATTCCCTAGCTCTACGACAGCGTCAAGAACCTTTAATACTGAATCTTGTTATAATATAAATTAATTATGAAGTTTGAAAATTTAAAAGATTTCTATTACGTTTTATAATTCTACTCCTTTGTGCTACTTTCATTCTACGTAACATCAAAGTCGTTATAAGCAGCGCTTTACAAATGAATATACTATGCAAAAGAATGAAACTGAATAGAAAATTAGCTTCAAATTGTTATTAAAGTATTTTTTAAGGAATATTAGGTATCAGCTAAATTATTTTTTTATAAAGGCTATAGAAAAATATGCATAATCGTTAAAATAAAAAAACCTAAAAATATATCAATATAAGGCAAAAGTGTCGCGACACTTAACCTGCAACATGCGACACCCTCAGAAATGTCACTTGACACCGACGACTACTAACCTTTCACCCGTCCACAAAAAATGAATGCCTTATTTGTACTATCGATATTATTAAACATTTGTATATATATATGTATGTGAGTATTAGTCCTTATATTGTCTAGATTTTTTTTACAACACCTAGGGACCTATTTCTAAATTGTATTTAAAATTGGTGAAAATTAATTAAGTCATTTTCTATTAACAATTTTGGAAGATACTGTAAGTAGTAAGTTAAGATACAATATAAACATTATAATAACCATTGATTCTGCATTCGATTGCCAATCGAGGGAATTAATTTCCTCTCCCTGCTAACAAGACAAAGCGCAGGGTTGAGTTCCGCTATTCGTCATGCAGTTTCAAAAATTATACATTCTCTCATAAAGGGGAATCCAGTGTTAATAGGATTATGTCTGCTACCCTGCCAGGGGAACTGCCAGGATAATTGATAAATTAAACACACCTGTCTGGGAAACGTGAAAGTTTGACCTTTTCAATTATTTTAATAGCTGTATGGATCTATTTGAAGTTATTCTAGGGCACTTTTTCTTTGTTACTCAATTTCAACGATATTTATTGACATTTGAAATAAAGAAAGGGGAGAGAGTGCAGGTGAAAAATAGTTCATTTCATAACTTTTTATTTAGCTTCCCGCTATATCCCTAATGTAGGAGGGAAGGCAGAGGGAAAGTAGTGCCTAGACACTCCGTTCCCCTCACACCACCTAAATGTCGAGACATTGGCGGAATCGGATCTCAACAACGCGCTTTGCCTCGACACCAGAGCGAAGAAATGGAAATATAAACGTAAATAAATATTTCACTTCCTCGAGTGGGGATCGAACCCATAACCGTCGCGTAGCAGTCACACCCTTGTGCCGCTGCGCCACGAAGGCATCAAAAATTTAATAATTTTGGTAAAGATGTCTCCTTGGTTCATTTTAAATTTAATGTATGTATTAAATTTCTTCCTCAAACTATGAACTTTCAGCACTGCTTGCACAATTTAAATATTGCTTTACACTTTATTCTACAACTAGTGGGCCCGGACGCGGCTACGCTCGCGAAAATTTAAGCCTAAATAATTAAAATAAGTTAAAAAATAATAAAATAAGTGGAGATTTATTATTAGAAAAAATATCTGAGTAACCGAAATGAACAAACAAAAAAAGTAACTAAAGGAAATTCTTAATATTAGAAAAAGTACCTAAAGTTTGCCGTGCGCGCGTACTAAACATTTTTCTATATTAAATAATTATTAATTTTTGCGAACATTATTAAATAAAATCTCAAATGATTATAATTACGATATTTTAAGTGTATAACATCGGTATAGATAACCGAACTGAGATAAATTAATTATAAGCAGCAAATAATTACATAAAAAATAATAGTAATTCGAAAATATATAAAAATTTACAAAATCATCAAAGTCATCTGCCCGTTCGCGTCGGTCATACAATACCACTCGTAGGCTAGGTCATTTGGAATCAGTGACATCTTAATTATTTATTAGAATGTTATACAGTAAACTATAATTTCCATCTACATGAAATGCTAAAAGTGACTATTATATTTATTTTCATAAGGATGAATATCAAATTATAGAAATCATCTAATTTTTGTTAATATACATTAAACAAATCTATATCGGCGCGCGCCATGTATGCATTAAGCAAACTCACTTTGGGTGACGTTTTCTTAAAACAACAAACTTTGTAAGCCGTTGCTTAGCAACGCGTAGCGATGATTGTTATTAACATGGCGGAATAAATTCCTTGTCAAATTAATTATTTTAATTTATTGGTATATATCGAAAATATTACAAATATGAGAAAAAAAAAGTATCCTATGTTCATCCCGAGACCCTCAAGTATCTCTATATGAGTATTTTATCACAATTAAATTAACGGTTTGGGCCTGATTGCGGAAAAGACAGACAGACAGACAGACAGACAGAGTTACTTTCGAATTTATAATATAGGTATGGATATACTGAGTATAAATCATATTATTTTTAAATTACATTCATTGTGACTGTAGTATATTACTACAGAGCCTGTTATTCATTTCTTCGCTCTGGTGTCCAGACAATGCGCGGCGTTGAGCTCCGCCATTCAACACGCAATATCTCAAAAACTTTGGCGGAATGTGAGGAACAGAGTGATTACTGTGGTCTCGAAAGATTTAAATTTAATTCGAAGCGATGACAAGATAAAGAAAACAAAACAAATGTAAGCCAAAGCTAAAATTTTCAAAACTAAATATTGTAAGTAGTCAGTGTAGGATGTCTTGTGAAAAATAATATATTTTATTATTCAAAAAAAAACATTTTTACCAGTATTCAAATATACAAAAAATTAAAAAACACGGTAAATACATACGAGTAATATTACCTACATTTCAATACATAATTTTGTAATCCGTTTATATTATTATATTACGTAGGAACGTTAATTAATATTTATAATCTTATTGTCATTTTCGACAGTGCCGCGTTTTATAATTATTATGTAAATTTCATTTGGGACTATATTAAAATTGTATTAAAGAACAAATTGTATAACGAGCGCAGTAGCTTATAATATATTGTGGAAACAAGATTTAATAGATAACTCAGTTCTCAGTTCAGTTCTAAATATTATTAAGGGTCATAGGTTCAATTCTCAAGAAAAATATTTTTAAAATAACACCAATCCTAAATACAGGAGGTCAAATCCTCATATAGTAGAATCAGAATTATAATATTTGAGGACACAAATCAAATATCAAAATTGTAAGAATCTTCTAAAAATACATAAAATATATTCATAATTTTTAAAGACGTTTTTAATCTGTCCTCATAATTTACTTAAAGGTATTTTAGGCACTTTAAACTTTAAGCCGACATATTGCAGGGTTAGCAGAGAGAACCTAACAAGAAAACTCTCCGTTCACCACTCTTCGTACATTTGTCTTATTACCAGAACCAGTAAATAAAAATTGACGAGTGACCCACCACCAGTCAGACTTTATATGAAACTATATGAAATATATGAGACCTGGTTCCAGAGCAGAGATTCACTGGAACGTTAAAATACACTATTCAGTTACACAATTAGGGCTCGGACGGGAACAGGAAAGCTATTACATACTAATTTCCAAAGATAATTCGAGTGTAAAATTCTCCTCTACGGAAACTAGCACAAAGCGAAAGCCCCGTTTACAAATTAATTTACGTTAAATGCTATACTACCCCTGAAAGTTATATCGGGCGTTTTGATTTTTAGCACTTTTGTCTCAATTTTTTTGTTTTTTTTTATTAGTTTGCATCAGGATGTTAATATTTCTTACTTTTTTTGGGGTTCCTTACCTCAAAAGGCTACAAAGGAAATTATACCAATTATCTCGAAAGCAAGGGGATGTAGGAAGCTGAAATTAATATCAAATAGTTAGGTTTACGGTCCATTAGAACACGACTATTTTGCATCCTTTTTGCTGCATTTTGTATGGAATACATCGCGCGTCGAAACGTATAGGACCGAGGACCTGTGGACCAACAGTTATGAAATTTTGCAAGCAGAGAAAATTTATAATACAAATAAAAGAAAAAATTAGAAATAGAAATATGCAAATTTGTAAATATTTTAAGGTAGAAAACGATACAATCAAAGCCTATTATTTCCCTAAGATCTATAATTATAAAATTTGGCAAGAAATGAGAACTTGAGAGAGAAAAATGGAAATTTACACTCGGAGAGTTTGACTCGCACCTTATCGGTTTTTTAAAAATACATAGTCAAATTAGATATCGTAGGCTTCATTCATTCTTAAAAAAATATACGTGTAAAAAGAAATGTATTTATTTAATTATTAATTAGATTTTAATTTACATGGAAAAAGGAAGCTAAAATGTAATTTTATTATTTTACTTAAGAACAGACGACCTTGCATTACTCATCATATTTTTTTTCATTTTCATTCCCTTCTACACTTTATAACCAAATCTAAGACATTGCGTATGGAGTCGCTACTTAACTCAACGCTGCCATTTGTCACAATAGAAATAAATACCTTCTCCCGAGTAAAAATCAAACCCACTACCATCATCGCCATCACACTACACGATGACGACGTTTTATTAAGTAATTTATTCATTTGTTTTCATAATTCAATATTAATTAATTTCGCCCCGTATTCGCGGTTCGTCGAGCTTTGTATTAAAATTTCGAAACAAACGATTACGTCATATAACATTACTGACACGACTGACAGTTCATTTGCGTCTTTATTAGTGTTTATTTGTGGTTTGGAAGTCTTTTTGTTCAAGAGCTTTTTGAGCTTTTGTACGAAAACGGATTTTGGTGAGAGCCAAGTTTTTTATTATTTACTCTAATTAACTTAATATATGAAATAACTTTTTGCTCAGATTATTGTGTTTTGTAGAGTAAATAAGGATATTATAAGTTGTTGTTTTGTTGAAATAATTTATATGTATAAATTCTTTCTTTCTTACTAAAAGGAAATGCAAAGCCAAACTAATGGATTAAGAAAGTTTAAATTGGGTAAGTAGGTTGGGAAGTATAAGGGAGCACCAATAGAGATCAAAAAATCAAATCAGCTTCACGCTGTATCTCGCACACAGCAGGGTAGGCAGAGGGAACCTAATGTTAAGATACTCTGTTCCTCACTTTTTGCCGAATTCTGTAGGCATTGCGTGTTGAGTGGCTTCTCGCTTCTCGCCGCGCTTTGCCTCGACACCAGAGCGAAGAAATGGATATATAAACGTAAATAAATATTTCACTTCCTCGAGTGGGCATCGAACCCACAACTATCGCGGTGCAGTCTCACCCGTGTGCCGCTGCGGCAAGACGGCTTCAAATTATTGAAATTCGTCTTAGCACTAAGTTCCCGTCTGCTTAGCCTGCTATGCGTGAAAAAATTTGGAATTGAAAGAAATAGGAATTTATAAGGTTAAATTTCAATAGAATCGAATGAAATTTATATAATCTCTAACTTTTTTATGTCTATAAAAACAAAATTGTTATTAAGAAAAGATATGTTTACAAATTTTTCTTATAGAATGCAGTTAAGATCAAACTCTTACAAAACCCATACTAATAATATTCCTTAATATCTATCTACCAATCTCTTGTAAGAGCATAAATGAAACTTAATACTCTCATATTGATACGTTATCGATAACAATTGGTGCTTATACGATTTATATCGATTTTACTGTTTCGATTTCTCTGATTATTATCAAGATTATAGCTTTGTTATAGCCCTTTTAAATATTATAAGGTTTAAAAGTAGAGCCTGTATAAAAAACAACAAAAATTATTTTATATTATATAGGTTTTATGAAGAAAAATAAAATATCCTGCCCACAAATACACAGGCAAGTCCAACTCGCACTTGTCCGTTTTTTTTGTTTTTATCTCAAGTTGTTAAAATTTTAAAATGTTCCTAAAACTCTAATTAAAAATCAACCAAATCTTTTCATATAGCAAAAAGTTGGACCTGGGAATACACAAATTGCTAACGCATTATTTAATATTAATTAAGAGTTTTTGAAAACTCCTAACCCACGCTATACAAATTCGAAAATAAAACGTTCAATTGCAATCACATTACTAAAAGAAATACTAGATTTGTATGAACTGTCTAACATTAAATATGAGCGCTAAAACCTTAAGAACTAAAGTTCAAAATAGTTCTAACATAGTTCTAAATACATTGGTTTTGAACCCTATATTGTCCAGTTCAAGAGCTTTTAGTCTTTAGGAAATTTGGGTGCGGGTTATACGGGCGCTACCATAAATGACTTGGCGTTTGATGTTCTTCTCTATACCTACATAAAATTCGAATTTTACGATTTAATTTACGCCCACAAACAGAAGCTGGAAGAACCGTAAAATATATTAACTACCGTCTTCTGTTTTAAAGTTACATTATAGATTTTTACAAGAGATAAGTTTCGTTTTAACATGCTATGGTTTTAACTGGGATTGTTTTTTTTTTTCAGTTTCACGCTGTATCCCGCATATAGAAGGGTAAGCAGGAGGAACTTAGTGTTAAGACATTCCGTTTTCCATTTTCACCAGAATTTGATTAGAATAAGAATTTCGACGTAGCCTGATGAGAACGTATGGCTTAGTAGTCAGAGCGCTTGGACGGTTTCCAAGAGGCCCGGGTTCAAATCCCGCTACGTTCAAAATTTTATACGTTTTCTAAATAAGTATTTTTCTATTCTGAGTGTGGAATAACACTTGAAAAATGTCAAAAATAAGTTCAGTTTTATTATTTATTTATTTTGTCTGTAGAATCATATCTAAAAGTTCTAAGGCAATGTAAACTTGCATTTGGCAGGATTATTGAAATCTGTATGTATGTGAAATACGAGGGGCGTTGAAACATCTATTTGTATGAAGTACGACTCCACGCCTTTTTCTACTTGTTCCATGCAAAAAATATGAAAACTTAATGAAATATACATTTGAAATTATCTAAAACAATGAAAATGGATTTCGTAGACTAAAATTTGAAATTACTCTTCTTGATAACTGCTCTGGGTTACCCAGGGGTACCCAGGGGTACCCAGTTCCGATGAGATGCGATGAGACGCTTTTGCTCTAGACCCCCCTGATAACATCTCAACATGATATCCGTAAGTAGTCCAACCTTACAGTCTCCCCAATATACATAAATCCATATAAGATCTAAGTGTAAAAGACTACATAAATACATACCTAAGAAACTAAAGGAAAAGATTTTCCAAGAAAACAAATTAAGTGCTAGAAGCTTTAGACGGAAGACCGTTAATAATAACAGTAAAAGTATTAACTATTTTAATGTTTTAATACAAAGCTTACCACGAGCAACGATCCGACGGTCTAACCTAATTTACCTACGATAAAGTAGAATATAAATAGTAGAGATGTTTGTTGTTTGTATCGATAAATTGGATTAAGTGAAATAAATTAACAATTATAACAATAATTAGAAACAAGATAGACACAAACATGCGACTATAAACGCAAATGTGCGGGTTGGGCCACTCGAGGATATTAAATATTTTAATTTCTTCGCTCCTTCAATGAGACAAAATGCAGCGTTAGTTTCACACAATACGTAATCCTTCAAGAATTCAATGGAAATTATGGGACGGAAATATATTAATGGCGAACAGAATGTCTTAACAATGGGTTCTTAGGTTCCCTCTACCTTCTCTGATATGTGCAGGATTTGAAAATGGTGGACAAAATCCGGTCGTTGCTTTTAATATTCTACTCACTGTCCAAAATTTAGGAAAATTGTGAAGCTCCGTATACTAGAAAAAATATATTTCAAAATAATAAATTGTATATATAAAACTTATGAAATATATCGACAGGACCGCAATACATACCTTTATATGAGAACCAGTCCATCCCGCCTTTACCGTAAAATCGGTATAAGAGGGATAATTTGCTCACTAAGAGTATTTATATATAATAAACTTAATAGACATTTTAACATAAAATATTTTATGATACAATTAAGTAATTATGTTATTTTTTTTATTTAAACAGATTGCTAGCATTTTGCGAGTAAGGGGTCATATCACCTTCATTTATAAAGGAATTATGTATATCTTATGTTTCACGCTTAACCCTACATTGAATAGGGTAGGCAGAGGTAACCTAGTGTTAAGACACTCCATTCCTACGTACCCTCAAACCTTCGAGATATTGTACTCATTTTCCGCTGAATTCTGGAGAATGTTCCAACTTTTGAATATTATTTCTTCTGTATATATAAGTTTCTTGAAATAATATAAAAAGACTCTTACTTTTATGTCATAATACACTTTAACAGCATGAAAACCAACCTCAACAATATTTCAAACCTACACCGTACAGGTACCTACCAATAAATTTCAACAAACTATTTCACCTAGTACCTACCTCTATAAAAAAAAGTATTAAACGAATCCACCCCAGCATCATAAATCTAAGTTAACTTCAAAGTTACACCTTTCTTTGTGATATCATGGGGAAAAGTTTCAATAACATGCTTTATTCCATATAACAAGACATACAAAACCTGATCTCAAGACAACGTTCTCCGCTTTCCGCCCAAATTAGAGAACGCGGAGGTCGCGGATTGCCTTATTAGTTTCAAAATAAAAATAATTTCAACTAAAAATCATTCCACGACTTTGGGGGCGGTCGTGGAATTTGACTTTGACACCAGTCGCTTTTACAATATGAGCAGTCGTACCAAGATTGTCTCGTATGGTCGACAGGATTTACGAGAACCAGAATCTGATCTGAACATCCATCCTCCAAAAAAAATTACTTATATTAAGCTCCGAATACCTACTGAACGAAGTAGCATAAATCTAAGTTAACCCCAAGTTCGTAACTTCAACAGCCAACTTAATTCAACACGACTATAACGGTTACTGTATGTATATGTTTATACAAACTTTAACTTCACCTACAACTATTAAGTTTGGTCGGGTAATATGGTACTTAGAAATGACCGAATTTGCGTATTATTATTTAACTTGTGCCCTAATAAATGTTAGTAGCTTTATATCGACTTATATATTAATTGTATCCCGCATGGAGAAACGTACGAACACCTAGGAACAGGCGACCTAGTGTTAAAACATTCCTTTCCCTACGCACCGCCCAATTTTCGAGACATTGCGTGACACGTTGTAGTGGAACTCAAAGTGTCACGTCAAGTCACTCTTTTAAGTACATTTTTATATTATCTTCAAAAACAAAAGAATATAATGCCTCAAGTATTCGGCGGAATATTGGAGCGGCAGAGTCCTAATAAGAACGCAATGTGCCCAGGGGTGTCCAGGTTCCCTCTGCCCACCCTGCTGCTATGTGCGTGAAGCTAATAAAAATTGACATTTAGTATATAACAAAAGAAATGAATGATGAAATTAAATGAACCAATAATTATATCAGTGCTTGATATACTTTTTTAGTTTCAGCACTGCATTATAACGGAACCTTTACTATGTAAATGTAATAGTGGTGTTCCTATACACGCATGTATATTTCAGTGGACGATAAGGTCTATATTAACATGTCAAACACGAGCCACGAGCAAGTTAGAAAGTACACCACTGAATCCTTTATGAGTGTTGTAAATCTAGTAAAATCGTAAATTTTGCTGGCTGACCCGAGGAAAGGGCCCGACCCTTTAGAGTTTAGATGGATCCAAGCCCTTACCAAGCACTTTTAGTGACAAAGTCGAATAGTTTCTACTTTGGAAAATACTGATTTATTGTTTAAAGTCATGTTACTCTTGGTGACAAATATAGCTTTTATATGGAAATTTATATTTTTGAGGCCAGTCGTTGTGCAGGAGCATAAATGTGCGACTGTAAATGCTACAGGGTTCAATTCTCACTCGAGAAAATTAAATATTTAATATTTTCATTTTCTCGCACATACGTCAATAGGACGTATTCTACTGCATTGCTTTCATCATTTCATAGGCGTTAAATAGATAATCGAATTAATAACCTGCTCCTTGATAGAATCGATAAAAAATACTAATTATATTAAAATTATATAACCATTAGTTCCTGAGTTAGCGCGTTCAAGCAAACGAACTCTTCAGCTTTTTAGTATAGACAATATTATTTTCGGCAAATTCAAAGGACAACGATAGTAGTGCTAGTGACAGCAAAGATGTAGGTATAGCTGGAGCAGATCGCGGTCTGAGCCCATTTAAAATTCCAATTCAGACCCTTGATTAGAAAACCACTTCCTTTCAAAATCTGAATCGCCTTGAATTTTAAGCGTCTTCAGCTGAAACTTGCATAAATTGTTTATTTACATAAAGATTAGTTTAGTTTTAGAATAAAATATATTGGTGTGATTAAAGCTCATTCTAAGTAGTACTTAATTTCTAATAAAAACATTTCCTTAACTAAGTGGCTGACAGAATAATAGCTCAACCATAATAACTACCAGACATGGAAAACTGAAATTTGGCATATAAATTCCTTGTGGAATATTGTGAATTTCATTCATACCTTGTAATCTATGAATGGAAACGGTATCTCAAGATCGGTCTCACATATGAAAGCGAATTGTAAATGTGGGCCTAAGAAAACGTATTAGTTACATCTTTAATTGTAAATTTATATAGGTGGCCGTCTTGAAGCAGGGCTATAGCATATCTGAAACCTCCCCTGCTCTGCTATATGGTAAGAGTTGTACAATTGTTTCATAAATATCTCTCTTCTCTTCTTATTATAATTTAATAACACTATTATAATATTATAGATATGAATTATTTTACCATTAAACTATAATTATATTCTTCTATATTCAATATATATTATATTAAAAAAAACTTCACCCAAAGCTCTCTTCTTGAACTCCCTTTTAAAAAGTGCAATCATGTCAGATCAACTTATAAAACTTGGTTTATTTTGATGAAATTGTGTACGTTATAAAAGATCTCACCTCATTTTTTCGTAGCAATTGTGGTCCTTATGCTATCGTTATAAGGGCCACAATTTTTACACCTGAAACTTTTCTATTTATGTGAACGTAGCTTTTATTAGGGTTCTTTATGTGTATATAAAAGTAGATACGTTTATATATTTAAAACTTATTAAATAAATCGGCGAAAAGTGAGGGGCAGCATGGAGTGTCTTAACGCTAGGTTCCCAGGTTCCCTCTGCCTACCCTGCTATGTTTGGAATACAGCCTGAAACTATATATTTTTGAATAACTAACGTTTCGAATACTTTGCAGTAATCAACGGGCAGACTTGGATCTGCCATTGACCAATGACTACGAAGGAAAATGAAAGAATTTTATTTAAAATACTAGTTAGTTCTGTGTGCAATGGTAGAACTGGATTATTGTTCACATATAATGAATCCCCTAAACAAGAATTTAACCTATAACTATCATATCTACAGTCAAATTGACTATGCCATGATAGTGTAAAAATATAACAGAACCATCCCAACAAAATCCGTTCATACTAGTCAATCAACAAGTAAATCTTCTATTTTCTCCCTTCAGTTCGTTAGCACTGTATGTAATTCCGTACATCAGTATATTGCATTCGAGAGCCGTATATGTAGACAGCAGTCGTAGTTCCTTTGGACTGCACCAAGTTTGAAGAACTCTAAAACATGTGGTTTAGTTTTGCTATCAGTGCTTAGTTCAAATTAGTTTTGGAACAAGCTGTAGCTTTTACAATGTATTAAACAGTAAGTAAGTACATATTAATTATTTGGTAAAATTGAGGGTAAATTATCTAGGTAAGCCAAAACGGTATGATAAATATATATAAATATTCTTTTGATAGACTTTATATATAAATAAATAAACAAAAAAAAACTGCTTACAGTAACATTCCATTAGACATCACTTTCATCTATATACAATAATTTTATTTATCTTCTTCTTTATTGTGTTATATTCATCTCCTGTAAAATGAGTAGTTTGGGAAACTGCAAAATATCTTCTCGTCCAGTATACCTCAGTGCCTGAAGTCAAAAATGTTCAATCAGTGTGTGTTGCCAGTGTTAACTTATGGCGCTGAGACGTGATCTTTCACCGCAAGCCTTATCCACAGGCTCAAAGTCGCTCAGCGAGCGATGGAGAGAGCTATGCTTGGTATTTCTCTATGCGACAGAATTCGAAACGATGAAATCCGTAGACGAACGCAGGCTACCGACATAGCTCTCAAAATCTGCAAGCTGAAGTGGCAATGGGCAGGCCGTATTGTCCGGAGGACCGACAACCGATGGGGAAGAAAGGTCCTCGAATGGCAACCACGTCTCGGCAAAAGGAGTACAGGCCGCCCTCCAACCAGGTGGACCGACGACCTCAAGAAGACAGTGGGAACCCGCTGGATTCAAAGCGCGCAGGACCGGACAGAGTGGCGAGCATTGGGGGAGGCCTATGTCCAGCAGTGGACTTTAAAAGGCTGATGGATGGAAAATGAGTATCAATGTCAACAGTAAACTGCAAAATCATATATTGAAACCCAAAATACACGAGTATCTAGGATGAGAACTCTTATATAATATAACAAAGAATATACATACTGTTTGTTTATTAAATTCTATAATATTAATTTTGTTTATCACCATATATTTCCCACTTTCAAGCGAAAATCCAAGCATATCATTCAAAATACATAAACAATACAAGACAAGCTAATAATATTATAATTTACATTCGCACACTCGTATAAAACGACCCCGTCTCGTACAATATGACCATTAAGGCGAGTGCAGACAATACAAAAGACGTTGTAATTTACACCTTCTAAAATATGTATGTACGTTTGTGTATGATATACAGTGTTATCTCCGGTATAAACAATGACACATTGAAATTGCACCTCTTAAATGTACTTTGGGGATTAAGGTTAGTGCACATTTGTGAATTAGGGCTTTTATGGTGTTAGCGCAGTTGTCGGTGATTTCGTTTTGTTTATGATCACGCTGCGCAGAGGGAGTAGTGTTAAGACACTCTGACCTAATATTGGCTATTTATCGCATTTTTTTATATAGAAATAAAAAAAATGGTTATTGGGAATCATAATACCCTCATTCTAAATAAGAGTACATATTATAATTATGCAACTAGATTTGAAACTATGCTGAATTTGAATAATTGCAATTAGTACCTATTTCATTTAGCTTATGGAATCTCATTTACACATAAAATGGACATATTTGGAGCACTACATTAATGCAGATGTTCTCTTGTTTCTGTTGCTAAAAAGTTCAAATAAACATTAAATATGAAACAAAATTCTATAAAACTTCTAGTAGACACCATATATTTAAATTTATATTTTCATTTCGTCACTCTGGTGTGGATAAAGCGCGGCGTTAAGTTTCGTATCTTAACCCTAGCATATCTTCCATATCTATCCATTATCATCTTCCGTATCTTTCCCTCTGCCTACCCTGCTGTGTGTGATACAGATACAGCGTAAAGCTGATATAATTTTAAATTTTTTAAAATCTATAAATACCTATTTACCATACTTTTCTAATAAATTAAGAAGATCAAAACGAGGAGATCAGACTATAAATTATATTAAATTCTAGTGGTAATAAAAGAAAAAATAACAAGATGTTACCTCATGTAACCTCAGCTTTACATGCAGTGTATTCATAAATAGTTAGAATATTCCCAGAATAAGCTTAAACGTAGACTTTGTCGATGCATATTAAGACGACAGTAGAACGTGAGATACGATAGTGGTTATCTATAATAGAGGTAATATTATTTAGGTAATATGTATATATTAAGGGGTAGCGCAGGAGCGTAAGCATGCTACACATGCTAAACACAACGGTTTTGGGTTCGATTCCCATTTGGAGAATTGAAATATTTATTTTCATAGTTCTGGTAACAAGGCATTAGGTCTTGAGAATTGGGCGAAAAGTGGAGAACGAAAGTGTTTAAATGAGAACGAAATGTCTTAATAGTAGGTTCCCAAGTTCCCTCTGCCTACCCTGGTCATATTAGATTAATGTTTTCCTAACCGACGAAGACAACAACGGATTTCTAGTATTCTATAAGTCGCTCCATTACGGTTTTAAGATGAATCTAGTGCAAAGACACTCTGCTTTCCACTTGGGCCGAATTTTCGAGGTATTGCCTGTTGAGTGACAGAATTCACACATCATAGCCACATTTCTATTCTATAAGTTTAAATAAAACGTAGAAAAAGGAATAAAATATCACAAATCCGAAAATAAACACATAAAAATAACATAAAATGTTAAAATTAACACATAAATATGACCAAAACGTATTTTGTCCAGACATTCATAGTTCAATTACGCTCACCACCCGACCACGCTCTACTGACTTTAAATGCGCTATATAAAACTTTTAAACAAACATCAGTTTTCATTGTTTGTATTTTATATTAACTAAAGCAAATTGTCAGAGGCCTTCCAGGAATGGATTACGCGCGGCGTTCAGTTACGTAACACATGAAGTCGTTAATTTGAGTTTAAAGTTGATGAAGGATTGTGTAAAGACTAGATTCTTCGTTATTTACCTGCTATGTTGCGCAATTCTGATATAATTTACAGCTTCATTACGCTGTATTACGAGCATAGCACGTTAGGAAGAGGGAACCTGGGAACCCAATGTTAAGACAAATTTTTTGCCTGTCCATTATGACACTTCTGTTCCTACTTTCCGCATATTCATATTCTTGTTCCAATGCGTGTTTAGTACCGTAACTAGACCCCGCACGGAAGTGAAAATATTAAAAATATATTATATTCCCCTAAATGCGAATCGAACCCATAACAGTTGCGTACCCCCTATACTGCTGTACCCCCGATTCTGAAATAATAAATACACTAATACAGGTTTAATTTGAGCCAGCTACCAATTAGTATAAGCATATATGGCTGAAGACAACTTAATCAAGACACTGTCGATTTGTTAATTACCCAGCAACACTGTAATCTGTCTGTTGAATTATCTCGTGTTATCTATAAAGGGAATAACATTGGAATAAACAATGTTAATGATGTTAATACGAATTCTTGTATTAAAATCCATATAGCGGAGTACCTAGTGCCAAAACACTCTACTATCTGCCCCAATTCGAGACACTTGGCGTTGAGAAGCGAAGCTCAACAATCCATTGCACCACGATGACCTCGATATTATTTGTATTGAAAATATTATTTTTGTACCGATATAGATATAATATCATTTTTGTTTCTTCGTCATTAGAATTCAGTTTTTTTTTATTTGAATGAGCATATTTCCCATTTGTACCATTGCTTCCAAGTCAGAAGCTGATGGGTGGGTTCGATGCTCACTCGAGGCAATGAAATATTTATTTCAAATTTATATTTTCATTTTTCGCTCTGGTGTGCGCAAAGCGCGGCGGTGAGTTCCTCCACACGTAATGCCTCCAGAATTCAGCGGAAAATATTTTAACACTAGGTTCCCTCTATCTACCGTGCTGTGTACGGGATACAGCGCGAAGCTGAAAAAAAAAATATAGGTATAATAACATTGTTAGAGGTAAATGAAAAACGTTGTATTTTACCTGGATCCCTTCTAAGCATATAATCTATTTTTGTTTAACTTACCTTTTCACCGATCAATCTCCTTCGTCCGTTCTCCGCTCAACTTGACTAGTGAAGTGATTGCGCACTATTATAATGTTTTAACAGCCAATAACTAAATATCTGATATTATTTTATATAATATTTACAAAGGTGGTACAATGGTGGTTATACTCCAATTAAAAAATACATGAAGGGGTCAAAATCAACATATATATAATATATTAAATTATTTGGGACCGGTGGAAAATATATGGAATATAGGTAATTTTATTTGACAGATAAAAAATGTTTTAATGACGCTAGGTTTCCCTCATAGAGCAGTGTGGCTAGAGGTAATGTAGTGTTAGGTAGAATTAGAAAATAAAATTACTCTTTCCCTTCAGCGTGTGTCGAACCACAACCGTTGCGTATACAGTCAAAAGATGTGCCGTTGCGCTGCAATGTCTTGACGTCTTAATTAGTCTTATAACTCTGTTTTCCACTTATGTTTACTTTCATGAAAAAGGTATTATTAGTTATTTTTTTTAATATATTTCCATATACAATAATTTCACAGAAAAATAACAGACTTATTTTTATTATTTTAATAATTAACAAGGAAAATTTTAATACAAACGAAGCCTTAAAGTACATAAAACGCCTTACCAAACAAATTATCCGCACACGAGCACCGCGCTGATTAATTAAGATGAATATTTGTGTCTAATTAAATCATCTCATGCGTGCTCGCTACTGACAGATACGATTTTAGCAACATGTCGTGTGGACGTATCGGGTTTTTCTTAGTTTTCATCATTTTTCACGTTTATGTAAGATTTTGCTTTTTTTTCTTTTTATTGTAGTTTCACGCTTTATCACGTATTTAGCGGGGTAGATAGAGAGAAAATAGTGTTAAGGCACTCCCTTCTCCGCGTTACGCCCGTTCCATTCCATTCAATTTATTTTCCTAAGTGGAAATGAAACCCACAGCAATCGAATCTATAGTCTCTTTGTCACAATTGCCTCGCATTTATTTATTTATTTACAAATAAATACACATTTTTCCTCGTATTGCTTCTATATACTTAAATGTGTATTAACATACATTATATGTGAATAATATGTTTTACAACTATAAAGAATGTTTTTTACAGAACGCTTCAGGTCAAAAATTATTAATAAGTAAATTAGCGGCTTCTAGGGAAGATACAAACCGAAACACAGGTATAATTGCATTGCTTTTGCAAAAACAAGACGACAACAACATCGAAGAAGTCGTTTATGACGTAGAATCTGTCGATCCTCCACATGACGAAAAAGTGTATAAATTGTACCACATTATGAGGGTAAATATAAAATATATTTATTAATAATTTATTTAATCATAAATAAAAAAAAAAAAAAAACATGAGCACCGAAGTTGACGCGACGGTTGTGATTTCGTTCCAACTCGAAGGAATTAGTTATTTACATTTATTCACTCTGGTAAGAAAAAAAAGCACAGCTTTAATTCCCCCCTTTCAGTGTTGAATAATGTCAGAAAAATGGACGAAAAATGAAGAGCTTGTAAGATTTCTTCTGCCTACTTTTATATACCGAATACAGCGTAAAGCTAAAATGAAAACAAAAATAAATCGGTTAGGTAGAGACAAGGCTCGGATTCTGGAGACAAGAGTTAATGTGCATTTTAACACTAGAAGCGCCGCCGTCCCATTTTTGTCCCAAACGCAAGGTTGATTGTTTATAACTTTTTTGTTTGTTAATTTATGTAGATGAAACTTTTTGACTATTACCAATTTTACACCTTTATTTAATTAAAAATGTAAATAATTTTATAGCAGTCATACTTTTTGAAAAAAAATTAGATTTATCTAGAACTGCCGCTGGGTCATTTTTGTCCCGCCATTATTATTTTATTATTTGAGGGTATGATTTGACATATTTTCATGCCTCGGGGACGAGGTGGAGGTGAAAGGACGATGCGGGGGCGGAAAAAAATTTAATAGTAGGTTTAGCAGTCAATACTTAAGTTTTTAGGGTTCTGTAGCTTTTAAGGGAAAAAAAACCCTTATGAGATCATTTTTTGTCCATCCGGCTGTCTTTGCCTTTATCTCAGGAACGCTTGGAAAAATCGAGTTGATATTCATATGAGTATATGAATATCAACTACTAGCGGACGCGCGCAGCTTCGCCCGCTTATTTGCACCCTTAAGGGTTGAATTAAAATAAACCACGAAACATGTGTTCAATGAAATATTTTTAAGAGTCTAAATTTCAAATTTTATAAAAATCGGTGGCGATTTAAAGATTTTTCCATACAAACTTTTACCCTTTATTGGCACCTTTAGGGGGTAAATTCAAAAAAACCGTGAAACACGTGTTCAATTAAATACTTTTAAAAATCTAAATTTCAAATTTTATAAAAATCGGTGCCGATTTAAATTTTTTTCCATACAAACTTTCAACCCCCATTTTACCCCTTTAAGGTTAAAGTTTTTCAAAATCCCTTCTTAGTGGATGTCCAGATTACGAAAGTAAACATCTGTCCAAATTTCACGTTTCTCCGATCGGCGGTTACGGCTGTGCGTGCGTCTTACCTCAGTCAGTGAGGACAAGTCCTTTTATATATTTATTTATTTATTTATTAGGAAGCCAACGTTACATACTAAGACTACAATGGTTACAAACATTTTTAAATATATTGATACAAAGTATGTCTCAATTATAGGCTAACTTTGCATGTATAGTAAAGTTGTTGCTCACATCTAAATTAACAAAAAAAACAACAACAATAATAATTAAAAAAAAAAAAAAAAAAAAAACTACTAACCAGGTATATAAATTTAAACTTATAACATAAACATTGTTCTAATTATAAAAAAAAAAGACAGACAACTAAAAAAAGATAATACTTAAATTTAAAAAAATATACTAAAAATAGCCAAACATAAAACAAAACAAAAAAAAAAAAACAAACTATCAAAACCAAAACTGAAGTTCTTAAAACAAAAAAAAAAAAAAATAAATAAAAAATGTTATAATAATTATAATTATTGTAAGCTCAGTTATGAGTTTCTTATTAGTTACATAAAATATTTTTCAGCTGAGCTTTATACAAAGGTAATGAGTCATTAAAAATATCAAATTGAGATTTTTGCGCTAATTTGTTATAAAGATTTAAAGTTCTATTAAGTGGTGCATTTAGGCCTAAATTTGTTCTAGCGAACCTTGTTTTAAAATTTTGGGTACGTAATCTTGCATTCGATTTAGGGGTAAAAATATTAAGTTGACTTAAAATCTTCGGACAATCAAGGTTTCCAGATACTAATTTATATAAAAAGCAAAGATCGGCAATCTCTCTGCGATGGGATAGTTTTAACATATTATAATGTTTTAATAAGTCATCGTACTTACGAAAATCATTACTGATATGATCTCTATAAGATAACAATTTTAAAAACTTTTTTTGGATTCGTTCCAATCTGTTTTTATGTGTTACATAATATGGATTCCAGACAGTTGAACAGTATTCTAAATGACTCCTAATTAATGACTTAAATAAAATAATAACTGAACTAGATTTTTTAAAAGGCTTAGTAGCTCGTATAATAAATCCTAAAATGCTTAACGATTTACTCATTATATCATTTATGTGTGGAACAAAACTCAATTTAGCGTCTACTGTTATCCCTAAATCACGTACTTGAGTAACTTTTTTAATAAGATAACCATTCACTTTATAATTATAATTGATGTCAGAAGTCTTCCTACTAAATGTTATACTCTGGCATTTCTTGTTATTTAATTTCATACTATTCATAGAACACCATACAGCAAACCTGTCTAAATCTTGTTGCAAGAG
Organism: Heliconius melpomene rosina; assembly: GCF_056956725.1. NCBI lineage: Eukaryota > Metazoa > Arthropoda > Insecta > Lepidoptera > Nymphalidae > Heliconius > Heliconius melpomene. The sequence continues at coordinate 2,716,669 of NC_140389.1, read as the reverse complement.
CTTACAATCATTCACTGACTCAATTTTTTTATATATTTTTAAATCATCTGCATACAATAAGAAACTACAATGGTGTAAACAGGAAATTACATCATTATAATATGTGATCGTCATATATATAGATATGACGATCTACAGTCCCTTGATTTCCTGAAAAAGCACGCTTAAAAAAAGATATGACCATTTATATAGTAAAAAACGTGTATTTCGACACTACAAAGGGAATCAAATTAATAAGGTACTTTCAGTTAACTTAGAATTATGAAATTTGGCAGTTAGCATTTACATGTAGTACTAGTACAGGAAAAAATCTGAAAACTATACATCCTATCCTATATCTTATAAAACAAAGTCGCTTTTCGTGTCTGTCTGAACTTTCTAACTCTTCTTCTTCTAAACCACCCAACGGATTTGGATGCAGTTTTCACCATTAGGTCGAGTATTTCTCAGGGAAGGTTTATATATAGTTTATTATTTGTACATTCTTATGTAAATTAACATAAATACGATAAATGTGTACAAAGTCCTACCCGCTGAGACACTTTGGCGCATGCGCTGCTTTAATGGTAAATACTACATGAAAAAAATGTACTGGTGTATTGTTCCTCTTAATAAGATCTACAAAAAAGTCCGCGATGGCATATTCATATCTTTTAAGAATAACGTGTAGTGATCATATTTCTGTCTAAAAATAGTAATTTCAATATATTTTTTATTGTGAGGGATATTTTTCCATAATGGTATTAATCCTTATCCTTTAAAATACTTTATTAAATTTCTACGTTAAACGAAGATAAAATTTGCTTTTTAAACTATTTCGAAATTGCGAATAGTTTTAGAGAAAAACGCATTTAATTATTGACACGTCACGCCGTTCACACATCAACTGTATCGAGTCAAGTTTCACTTATCCCTTACTCTCAGCATATAAATAAGTATATTAGTTACGTTGGCCATTTCATGTAGATCAAAACTGTCTTTTCTGTTTTTCATTTTAATAAGTACTTTAGAAGTTGTTACAATATCAAAAAATCCTTGCTGCGAAACGCGCCTCGCGACGTTATGCTTATACAAGCGAGTCCGCCGCGCCCGCCTGCCTTACACGCATCGGTGGTTCAGTGGTAGAATGCTCGCCTGCCACGCGGGCAGCCCAGTTTCAATTCCCGGCCGATGCATTCTATTTAATTTTCGTCACAGGCAGCCACGTAGTGCTTGCTTTTCATCAGGGACAGAATACCCTCTTCAGCATTAACCACAAGCTCGAAAAAAAAAACCCGCCTGCCTTTATAGCAACGAAGATTTAGATGCGTTTGCACGTATTGGATAATTCGAGTTGAATGTATTATTTAATGTCATTTAACTATCTAAAAATAATAATTTAAATATATTTTAATAAGTAATTGAAAAGATTAGTAGCACAGATTTAAAATTACGGTACCTACTAAAAAATCCTTGCTGTGTAAAACAATTGGAAAATCCTTATTGAAACTACGAAAATGCGGGTTGCATTAGGGTTTAATTAATTTTCACATTATCTTAAGTGCTTTGCAAACATACATTATATGAATAATCCAGTAATAAAAGCGGGCGAAGCCGCAATAGGGTCGCATGTTCATGCATAAATCTTAAAAAATAATAGCCTGAAAAGTGGGGTAAAATTGGTGTCAATACTAAATTTTGCCGCTAGTTCAAGTGAGGTATCAGATGAAAGGATGACTAAGCTAGGCTTGACTTTTAGAAAAACACTCGATACCAAATGTGGGCAATTGTAGGGTAGGTGGAGGGAACCTGGGAACCTAGTGCTATGCCCTCCGCTGGCATTTTCCGCCGAATTCTGGAGCCATTACTATGCAATGTTATAAATCATCTGTGATGTATCACTGATGAAGAATATATTAATGCATTACTTGGCCTAATAATAATATTAACTAATTTCAAAAACTTATAATTTTGTAAGAGTTATTCAGTTAGTTGTCACGACCTTAGAAGGTATTTGATATATTTGATTCTTTCTTTGTGTTTGGTTTTTTGGTACTTTTATGTGTGTTAAAGAACAAAAATCGATAATTAAAGATGATCTACATATTTTACGAATTATTTTAATAATATTTTTTTGTATTATACCAAAAATCAACATAATAAGTAGAATGGGACAAATTTGTCACGACGGCGGTTCAAGGGGGGTCTCAATCTTCGGCACTTCTAGTGTTAAAGGGCTCCTTAAGCCTAAACTTTAAGAGCCGCCGCTGCCGCTGCCCCAAACTCTTTTCCTTGTGAGAATTCATTGAAGGCTAAGGTGTTTCCTCTTAAATATTTTTTTATATTAATAATATTTGGTAAAAGCTATTTTGGAAAAATTTACGAATCGTTAAACGATTATTTACATTTTAAATAGCGATAAATTTATTTCATTTCACAGAATACCCAAGAAAATGAAGATTTAGATGATGATGCCGCTGACAAACTGGAAAAAACTGGTGATATTTTACGACAAGCTCTACGCAAGCGATGCCAAAAGCTGGACTCTTGTGTCAAGAAATGTCCAAAGAAGAAAAAATACACTTGCATTGTCACTTGCCAAGAAGTGTTTGATAACTACGACGTCTGCAAACCTAAGAAATGCCATAAACAGAATTGTAAAACATTACCGCCGTCGTGGCTTTAAAATTGTTTTTTAATAAAATTCTATTGAGTGTATCTACACTACATATATATCATTTGTTTTTATTGTTTTTGATTAAGCAGCCTCATGGTTTTTACCAGGTGTAGCAGGAGCAGAGGGAACTTAGGCTTAAGACACTCCGTTCACCACTTTCCAGCTTTTACGCATTTATGAGCAATTTTTTTCCATTACGTCTAGAGCATATAAATAAAATTAATCAAAAATACATTTTAAAAGCAAGCCTATACCTATACATTCTCTATACGTACGTTAAGACACCAGTTTTGACTAACGAAGAGTACCTACGTTAATTATGTTAATAAACAAGAACATTTTATTTAAAAAAACAATCTCCCAAATGGGAATTGAACCTATTTAACTTTCGTTTCCACATGTTAAGAATCGACAAGAAAGAACTATTGTTCTTTTCCTGTCTAGAAATATAAAAATCATAACAAATTTCATTCTACCCACGTACAATTCAATCTGATCAGTGAACTGCGCTAGAACGTCGTCTACGTCTAAAGTAGCGTCGATAAAATATTTTAAGGCTCTCAAAGCGATGCCTGAACGCAGAATGTCTACGGAATGCCTTACAAAACTATTCGTACTTGATATTATATCTCGTAAATTCTTCATTTATTATACCTATCTATTTAATTTTCGATTTAGAACTTAGATTTAGGTACTAGCGACGCATACGCGACTTTGCCTGCTTTAACTTATTGTTATATTACACGAAGTGACTGAACACTAGGTTTCCAGGATCCTTATACTATCAATCCTGCTATGTGCGGGATACAGCGTGAACTTAAAGATTAAATATATTTATATATGTGTTCTCGTGTATTGAGGAGGACGCAGAGAGTCTTATAATCATAATTATCATTTTAGGAACAAAAAAGGTTTTAATGGTAACATAGAGCTTTACATTAGATTCCCAGGTTCCCTAAACCTACCCTGCTTTGTGCGAGAGACAGCATGAGCTAGCGTTAGATTCCGTAATGATATTGAAAATTTAAAGATGCTAAAATCAAAATCTTAAATTAAAAGCTCTCAGAATTCGAATTGAAAACAACCATGTCCAATCAAATATTTGATCCACCATAAAGATTAATTAAGATATCCAAAACAACTGAACAATTATTGACAATACCAATATAATTACAATAGAAGTAGGTAAGTAATATTAAACTTGACTAATAAGAAAATATAATTTGGCGTTGATTAAAATAATCGAAGCGTTAACACAAACAATAATCTCAATTTCTACGATAATCCAAATATTTTTGTGACAGACGCCTGAGGAGAGTGGTTGCAAAATGGCGTCGGCAGCAATTTTCAAATTTATTTTCGCTATTGTCTTGTTGTTATGCGTAAGTGATGATTTACTTTCTTTATTATATATTTATTGGCTGTCGTAGAAAGAATAAAATCGGTTTTCGGTTGTGAGCTTGGGTTCATTTTATATTCAACTGATATTTTTATTTTATTTTGTCATTTCTTCGCCCTAGTAGACTAACTACAGCGTTAAGTTTCGGGAGTACAGGCTTCAAAGAAAATATATTGTATATATTATAACAACTTGAATAATCTTTAGTTATATTATAAAAAAAATACTACAAAATAATCGATTCTCACTAGGAAATGTGTTATTTTCATTTTCTCGCTCAGGTAACAAGACAAAACGAAGCATTAATTTCCGCCGTTAACTTCTCAAAAAGCCAGGAACAGAGTCTTCTATTCCAATCCACTTGTCCAAAATATGAAGCATTTCATATATTAATTTAAGCTTCACCATACTTTACAATCATTTCCAGATAAAACCTGACGCAGCATCAAGATCTGATCTTTCCAACCTAATCAACGTCCTCGGCCAGAGATACGGCGGCAACAGGCAGCCTATCATCGTTGTTGTCGACACTCACAAAACTCAAGACAAACCTAAAGCGTATCTTGGTGACACCGTCGACTATATCGACTCCAGCGATGAGACAATAGCATCCCGGTTATCTCACATTTTGCAACGTGATAAGGTATTTCGTATATTTTTGTGCCAGTATTACTTTTTTAATTTAAAAAAAAATTAAGACATACATACTTATAGAGAGAGAGTAGGACCAGATCTTCGTCATATAAAAAGCCTGAAAGTTTCCTGTAAGTACTAGCGGACCTCTAAACTGTAATAAATTTCAAGACGTGTACGAATCTAATATACTAAAGTGTAAAGAATATGTTCTCAGGCGCGTATAGCTTATAGGATTTGGAGGTGTCTCGCAGGGAATTACAATCATGCTAAATCTTTAGCAATGAACAACGTCATTCCTAATATTATTCCCAAGAAAATATTAATTATTGAGCTTGATTAATTAATGAAAGTTAGGTACTATTTTCTGCATTTTAGTTAGCTAATCACAGCCAGATTAACCACCACCCAAACTCCATATTCTCTGATAGTACTTACCAGTGTTGGGTGTATTAACCATTTTTTGTGCAGGTTAAAAAACTACTATCAGTTAAGAAAACAACACACAAACCGCATCTCCAATTAAAACAACACAGACACAGAATTCAGAAACTTCGAGCTGACGACCGAAATTTAGATGCAAGGAGTGTTCTACGATCTCCTATAGTAAAAAAATTGCTACGCATATCTAATTCCATACAATGCGAAGCAAAGGACGAATGCCAGGATAAGTGTAGTAACAAATATAATGGGAAGAAAGTTACAAAATGTGAGGCGGCATGTGAAGAAAAATATGAATGTGACGAAGAAGAAGAAGATCCTTGTGAGAAAAATGAGTGTCCGGATTCTTGTGGTGATGACGAAGACTGCCCAGTGAGTACTAAAGGAGAGAGGTACGTTACGGAGGCTCCTTGCAAGAAATGCGGATAAAGGTCACATAATAAAAAAAACTGTGTAGTTGTTTATAATTTTTGTTTTATTTTATTTTATCATTTTTAACCGACTTCTGTAAGAAAAGGAGGTTATCAATTCGACTGTATTTTTTTTTTTTTTTTATTTTTTTTATTTTTTTTTTATGTTTGTTACCTCATAACTTTTGACTGAGTGAACCGATTTTGAAAATTTTTTTTTTATTTGAAAGGTATAGCTTCCCGAATGGTCCTATTTTTTTTTGGTCTATGTCTGACAATGGTATCTATGAGAAAATCACATATGTATGTGCGCGACAAATAGCCGAATAACTCAATGTCGCGCTGACCGATTTTGATGATTCTTTTTTTATTTGAAAGAATACACTTCAAGGATAATTTGCTGTAAGTTTGGTTAGGTTCCGATTATGGAATCCGGTGAAAATTGAGAAAGTTTGTTTTTTTTTTGGTAAAAAATTGATTATATTATAATAGTTACAAGCAAAAACTTTTTAAATTGATGTCAGAGGTTAGATTCCTGATCGTTGCATTTCTTTTCAACCAATCTCAAAAAAGAGAATGTTCTCATTTTCAACCAACTTCAAAAAAGAGAGGTTCCGAATTCACCCGAATACTTTTTATGTATGTTCTTGTCAATATACCAAAATGTAACTTTGCACAAAAATAATAGCTAATTAAATGAAGTTTTACATAGAATAATCACAACCACTCGTTGACAACCACTACCACCACCATCACCACTCGTTCAAGAAGCATCATTTTAAGATCTACCCATCACTTAAAATCGTAAAATAAATTAATTTTTAACAAAAACAAAAACCGACTTCTAACAACGAACTAAAAAGTGAAAAATAATTATATAAAGATTTTGTAATTTTGAAGTCGGTGCCAAGCTAATGCTACAACACCTTTACTACAATATCTAATTACTAAGCCTGTTTGTTCTACTTGGCACCGACTTCAAAATTACAAAATCTTTATATAATTATTTTTCACTTTTTAGTTCGTTGTTAGAAGTCGGTTTTTGTTTTTGTTAAAAATTAATTTATTTCTTTTATACTTTACATATTTATAATATGAAATAATTAAGGCCATTTCCGCGTTTTATTTTGTTACTATGTCACTCAGACACAGCTAAAATTATATATCTATATATATAAAATCGAAAGGTCACTCACTCATCACGAAATCTCAGAAACTACATGTGCTAGGAATCTTTAATTTTGCATAGGAGTTACTTATGGAGGAGGAGGAGGATACGTAGGAGCTCGCTAAGACGGGAATTTGCAATATTCGATTTCTAAGGGGTTGTTTTTGGGGTCGAAAGTTTGTATGAAACTTCGTTACTACAAATGCTAGGAGTCTCAAATTTTGCGTAGGCGTCACTAGGACGTAGTCATGGAGACAGAAATTGATAATAACATAGTTCACGCGGGTGAAACCACGAGCGGGCCGCTAGTATCTATATATTAGTCTCAGCTATGGAACTTCCAAGGATATTTCACAAAAAAAAAAGACAAATATAAAATAAAGTTAGGTACGATGATTTAATAATTAGAAAGAAAAAAACATAATTGACAATTTTGCATATTGGTAACATTTTTTTGGACCAAATGTCAGTTAATGTCAGTAAGTTCGTAAATAAATCCAAAATACTTCTTATTTATACGTTGTGCTTAATTTACATAATATTTTTGTATGAAATTAAATATTTTTAAAATGAAATTGTAAAAAATAATCAACGTAAACGTAATGACTAATATGTTAGGTGTATAATATGGCATAGTTTCACCACCCTCTCGATTTCTGTAGAAAAATGACTACGAAGCAGCCGGTATGTAACTTCATTAAACATAATATCTTGGTAAACAAACTGTATATTCATATAAAAACAATAAATATATATAATTAATAAGATACGAACAGAATGCCTGTATTATTTTACCTATATCGGAATTATAAATTTAAAAAGAGTAGTAAAAAATTTTTTTTTAATTTCACGCTGTATCCCGCACATAGCAAAGTAGCAATATGGCAGAGGGAACCTGAAAACCTAGTAGTAAGACACTAAGTTCCGCCATCAACATATAATCTCTCGCATGTGGTCAGAAAGTGGGGAACCGAATGTCTTAACTCTGAGGTCCTTTTGCCTATCCTGCGGCAAAAAGCGTGAAGGTGCTTTGTAATATTTCGTATTAGTAGTAATAGGTGGCGTTAACTTCCACCTCTCAACATCGCAATATTTGAAATTCGGGCAAAACGCGGAGAAGTATATTTTCTAATACTAGGTGATTTCTGCCTATTCTACAACGCGAAGCTGATAAAGTTCTTAGTTTTCTATTTCCGTTTACTTGCCAAACTACTAGCGGAAATTTGACGTGGAACAGGCGCGTCTCATCGGCGTATGTAAGCAGATGCACCTGAGTTCTAATTCTGTACAACGGGACGAATGAATAGTTCAGTAAGGAAATAACTTCTTGGGAAATGTTGAGACTTAACGCCATTGGTAGAACCTAACACTGTATTTTCCCTAACTATATTGTGGGGAATAGAGAATTTTGAGTATAAATATTTATACGATTAAATCTTAGTGTTTAAGAGGCCGCTTAATCATGTGAATGTAAACGCGACGGTTGTAGATTCGATTTACTGTCGGGGGAATGAAATATGTAATATTTTAATTTCCTCTCTCTGGTAGATAACCACCAGTCAACACACAATGCCTCGAGAATTTGATAGTGGGGAACGAAAATGTCTCAACTCTAGGTTCCCTCTGCTCACCCTGCGATGGAAGATGTGGGATATAGCGACAAAACCACGTAACATGTATACACTGAGATCTTCCCAATTACGCTAAGATTACGTTTTTTACTACATTTTTATTTTGTCCAAGTTCCAGTAGAGGTAAAAGCATTACTATAGAAATAACTGTTTTATAATTGATTATTTGTTATTTTTTTTCTCATTTTCAGGATACTCATGCGAAATCGTCTAGTGAAGGGGTAAGTTTTCTTTGGTCTTTCAATAAATAAATAATAGGTAACAAACTAAAAAATGTCTTTTCGTAAGGAATGCGGAGAAATATAAATAAAGTGTACAGAGTGAAGTTTAAAACTGTATTGTTAATATCGAGACAAAACCCCCTTTGTTTCACTAAAACCATTGAAATACGTGCATGACATTCAAAATTTGCCATGAAGTGTGAATTTTGGTACAAAATTTAGTGATTTACAAAGGTGATTGTGGCGGCCACAGTGATTTATCACTCCAAACACCTACAAACAACAGCATACATTGATAATACTCAAAGCGGTACCAGAACTCGGCTAAAATACACGTTACCTTTGTCCACGTACTCCGAACGTAAATCAAAGGAGGAAAATGAAAATTTTGATACCTATGAGGTTTTGGATGTGTATATCGGGTGAAGATTATAGGCTCTAAAAACTTGTTTAAGATTTTTTGTTTCTTTTTGCTTCACACCGTATCTCACATATACGCAGAGGGAACCTCCAAGACAATCCGTTCCCCAATCTCCGCGGAATTCTTGAGACATTGCTCATTAAAGAATGGCATAAATAATCCATGCTTTGTCTTGTTACCAGACCCAGGACATAAAAATAATTTATTTCCCCGAGCAGGTATCGAACCCCATAATCTTAGAGCTTATAGTTAGACGCTACGCCAATCCACCACAATAGCTCAGAGTAACAGAAAATTGTATAAAAAATTAATTTTCCAGGAAGACGACATATCGTCACTATGTACCCTCGAGTTCGAATTATCAGAATACATGGAAAGAAGCGCCAGCAGTGCCTTCCACGAGATGTATCCTGGCGTTGAAATGATTGACTACGATTTTATTGCAGAACGACAGAATTTATACAGCACCAAGTGTGTGAACATTCCGTTAAAAATTTAAAGAGAACTTAATGTAAGGCACTGTATTCTCCACTTCAATTGGAGACATTGTGCCGTGCCCTGCTTTGTCCTAACATTGCGGGGATATAAAAAAATAAATAAGCATTCCCCACAAGTCATTTCTTGCAAATTAGAGAATAACCATTAAAAAATCTTTAATAAATTTCATAAGCAAGTAAAATTAAAACCCAAAAATTCAATACCCAAAATCCAAAAGAATCACTATTTTTAATCAAATCTTTGTTCTTTTTATTAGTTTATTGGAGTCCACCGCTCATCTGGTGAAAGGCTGCCTCGGTGCGGGCATATTGGGAATGCACGAGGCGTACATGTATGGTGGCATTTGGACCTCGTTGGGGGTAACCGCTACTATTGGCTTCCTTGTGCCGTATTGCATGCTGGCAAGTTTATTGGTTCACTTTATTTTGTTTTCTTTTTAGTTTGGTTCATAATTTTAGTATTAGTTTTCATTAATTTTTATCAGTCTCTAAATGAAAGTTTAGGTATAATGTAGTATCGAAATAATTGTTTTTATCGAGTAATGGGCGGAAAATGGCGAATGGAGTGTCTTATTACTACGTTTCTTCGTATAGATTTTGAGTAGTTTCAAAATGCTAATTAAAAAGTATTTCATATTGTATATTGTCCACCTTTTTTCAAGACGCTAGTGAAGTCAGCTCAAACGATGTACATAAGGTTGCGAGTGCCGAGACTCTCTTATCCAGACTTAGCTGAGGCAGCATTAGCGACTGGGCCGATGAAACTTAGCAGACGATACAGTAAAGCGTTTAGGTAGGAATATATAGGTTACATTTATAAAAAAATATAAAGACTTTTGGATATTTTCTACCACCTGTGGCTCTTTGGGCGAGAACTCTTTACAGCGCCTGGTAATACAAGGAAGAGTTGAAGGGCAGCGCTCTTGCGGCCTATTTCCCATAAGATGGAGAGACCTCATAAAGCCCTGCACTGACGTTCCATTAACTCACATCAGTCAGAGAAATCTTGCAATCAAGCTCATTCAAGCTCTGACTAGAGTACGCGAAAAAAAAGAAGAAAAAAAATATATACCGAACAATATCAAATAAGAAGAGTTTTAGAAAAAAGACACATTTATAATTATTTAGTACTTAAATGACGATTGGCCTAGGGCATCCTTAATTCTCGGTCCCCCCTAATTGAAAGAATTAAGTTAACTGAAAGGATTCATTATTAGCAAAATCTTTCAAACAAAATACACAGATAAAACTGCATTGTAATATTATTTTTCTTTTCATTTCAGATACATAATAGATACATTTCTATTTTTAGATTTCAACGGGACCTGTTGTATTTTCCAAATAATGATAGCGAAAACGTTGAAGCAGGTTTGTTTTTTGTTTTTATATTAGTTTCTGAGATATCTTAATTTTTCCAACTAAATTTAATAGGATGTTTTATTATATTCATCAATTTTTATTACTCACTAGCTGACCCGGCGAACTTCGTACCGCCTTAGTGTTGCAATGATGCACTACTTTATTTTGTATAACTGACCTATCTTAGGTATAAGTACCTATTCAATTTGAACTGAATCCTCCATATAAAAATGAATCCATAATTCCCTAGTCTCGCTATACCTGAAAATGACTTTACAAATTTTTAATTAAATAAAAAACAAAATATATATTTTCATAATAGTGTTTATTTCTTAGGATTCAATAATTTCACTAATATTTTTACAAATCGCTATTGAACAACTTTGCATTTTTATTTAAACACTAAGCTCAATACCACGCGCGCTCTAGAAAGCAACTAATAGTCTCTGTACTCTTCACTGCTTCTCTCTACTCTAATGCTTTTTGATTAACTATATTTTTAGTTTTATGTTCTGGCGCGTAAATAAATAATGTTGTTGGTTTTCCGACACGGGAACAGGCGACATATAATTGGCCATGTGAAAAACATGGATTTTCTAGGTTGATGCCACATACACTTAGCGACTGCCCTTGCGATTTATTTATTGACATTGCAAATGCAAGCCGCACTGGAAACTGTAAACGCTTAAAGCTGAATGGCATGTCTTACATAGCACATAGCATCTTGAGCATATTCATGCATATGACTTCGCGGACGCGAAGGACGCGGACTTCCAACGTATGTTGCTGGGAGAATAGTTGTTCTGCCAACATTCTGTGCATTTCCATCAGCATTAATGGCATCCTGAAGATGAATGTATTCCTCGGAACGGAGTTTTGCCTGGTTCAACCTGATAAATGTCAATCGTTCAGTTTCAACTTTCACATACATATCCACAGCATACTGGTGAAATAGACGCCGACATTTTTAGATGTGATTGTCCTCATTTTCCCGAACCATCAGTCTGTATGAATAATAATTCATTGAAGTAATTTTTTTGTTCGTGTCAGCACCTGTAAACAATTTTTTGTGTTATAATAATATAATTTTTGTTTATAATAATATAAATTTTATGTTAGTAAACATATATTTTAATGTCGTAAACATATTGTTAATAATTTACCTGTAACTGGACTTATCATCTTCATTGAAAAATGATAGCCGTCTTCACCTTGCCAAAATAAGATAGGATATTGTAAGGCATCATATGATCGATGTGTTTCAGACAGACGCTGAAGCTGATCGTTCCGCCGATGTAAAACAATGTCTCGGTTTTCTAAATTTTCACCCACAACGACAATAGCCACTTCATCAATTGTTGGCACATTGAAACGTCCAGCATGTTGTCCTGCAGGCGCCTTATCGGCTCTGATGACAATTTTGTGATTATCAGATGGCATGCGGTCTAATGCAGTTGTGAATAATGCAACTAATTCATTGTGTTGATGGAAAAATGTTTGAAGTTGTTCCACAATGTATCTTTTCACTGAGTTGTTGTGTGCGCAACGCTGATCGACTTCTCTTGCTGAATTGCCCATAAAATATATTTGCAAAAATTTATAGAACTGGCAATAAGGAACCTGTTCGATGATATATTTGACCCTGAATCTGCAAGAATATAAATATATATACAGGTAATTATATAGCAAATTTTACCGCCATGTGGCTCGCAAAATACTGCCACAATACTTTACATCATTTCAAATTAAAACTACTTTAAACCTCGACATTGAACAGCCTTCCATGACAGCTATAGGTAGTAGACCTAAAAAACTTATTTGCCATAGGCAAAACTAAAAAAAATGTTTACCATTATAATGCCATTAATTTAATTTTAATTTAAAAAAATATTTATTATTTAGTGTCTTTTACCTTAAATTATTAATATTAATTGTTTTTTTTTCGTACATGTATAACAAAATAGAATAAGTGAATAATTTATTAATGCATATATGAAACTGTTTTTTATCTTAATAATGTATAACTTGTGTGTAGCACATGTAATTTATTATTTTTAAGTTGTTGTTTGTTGTTATCGTTAAATTTATTTTTGCATGTGGAGCCCACCTGTAAATAATTGAGCAATTACAAATAATTTACTTTGTTTTTTCTTTAATGGCATATAATAATTGTATCAATTGTTGGTGGGCCTTATAAATAAATAAATTAATTAATTAATTAATAAATAAACAAATAATTACTTACTTTGAAAGTAGGCATAAAATTGTCTCGAATAACCTTTGTTGCCCCAAATGATGTCATTTGAAAGCAATTATTGTACTGCTGGATATGAGTCAAAAAATGATAAGAATCTGGACCAATTCCAGATACCATTGAATGTAGTGGCTCTGGTGGCGGTACCAATGGCGCCAATTTGACTTGGCCGCTGGCACAACACAATCCAGGGGCTTCATTTTTGAATTTCAATGCCTTGCAATTTGGACACACAATCATCAGTTTGATTTGCTCTTATATTTCTTTGACTTGCCGTATTTCGAGTTATGCGGCCTAAGCTTGTACGTCTGGTTGGTGGCATTGTTAAAAACGAAAACCCAACTGAAAATGAAAAGCTCTCATACATTTTCTGTATAACCATGTATACCAAATTGTATTATTGTGTAATCAGCAAAAGTTACTAAAAATCAATATGAAGCTGTGAACTTACCGTGATTAACAAACACTTCACTTCACTTCTTTTTATTCAATGGCTTTCCCATTAGGATTCTATGCCAATATCAAGTAATATAATTTAACAATTATAAACGAATGGCGATACGTCAATATCAAGTAGAGATAACTTTAAACTGGATAATTCTTCTGGCTGTCCTCAAAAACGTGTATTAAAGATGGCAACCAGAATAAAAAATTAGCAAACAATAATCAAAACAAACGTTGTTGGCCAAACAAACGATGACAGTAAAGCAAACGATGCTCTTTCATCAATATAATCTATGGCTGTGAATGACATTGACATTGACATTTGTTACTCGCGTTTTTTAAAATATGCTAAATTAAATGTACATTTTTCAATATTTCTGAGAGATTTTCTTAATATTTTTTTCTGTAAGAACCTTCTAATAATAACAAATACAACAAAAAAAGAATTAGTGAAATCGGTCCAGTCATTCACGCGTGATTTATTTATTTAATTAATTTATTTATTTAATAGGAAGCCAACGTTGTATACAATAATAATTCAAAACGCTAAAAAAAACAATCTTAAGTGAGAACGACACTAATTGTATACCGCACTTACAGGCTAACTTGACATGCATAAATTAAAAATAAATGAAAACAAACACAATACAAATCCTTCTGCACTAACATTACTTACACTTCAGAAAAAAATAAAAATAAAAAACTTGTACTATAAAAGAAACAGAAACATTAAAATTTTAAAATGATTTTAACTATTAAAAAAAACATAAATAATAATTTCTTCTTTATCAATAATTATTTAAGAGCAAAGGTGATGCCGTGACCAAGGAAAACGGGTTTCATTTTTATATATATATAGATGGCGATACGCCAATATAATCTATGGCTGTGAACGACATTGACATTTGTTACTCGCGGGTTTTTTAAAATATGCAAAATTAAATGTACATTTTTCAATATTTCTGAGAGATTTTCTTAATATTTTTTTCCGTAACTACATTCTCCTAATAATAACAAATACAACAAAAAAATAATTAGTGAAATCGGTCCAGTCATTCACGCGTGTTGCCGTGACCAAGGAAAACGGGCTTCATTTTTATATATATACATTACTCACTACTAAATGTTGTGGACTAACTTTCTCGGAGAAATTAATTTATCTCATTTAGAAACGTAGAACGGACTGTCTTGACTAGGTTTTCTATACGTAAAAAAACGGTAAAACACGTAATATTTTTTTTGTATTTTTTAAAGCTTCACACTATATCCTTCACATAGAAGGGTAGGCAAATAGTACGTAGGAATGTAGTGTTATGACACTCCGTTCACCAGTTTCCGTCGAATTTATATAATTATATTATTATTATTTCTAATTTAATTAATTGAATAATTGCTTTTCCAGGTAATGGAGTCAGTATCGAGCTGGCAAGTCTCTATGAGCGTGTACATCCTGATAGTCGCTGTGCCCCTGCTACTGCTTTGTTTGATTCGAAGTCTCAAGTACTTGGCTACGTTTTCACTTGCAGCTGATATGGTTATAGGTATATATTGTTAATTAGACAATATAAATATAAAATTAATTTCGTGTCAGTCGTAGCGGAAAGAGGGCAAAGCGCGGCGTTAAATTCCGCCTCTCAACGCCTCCAGAATTGACGGTGAGTGAGGAACGGAAATGTCTTTATGGGAACGGAGTGTCTCGTTTCTTATAGGTTCCGAGGTTGGCAACAAAAAATAATCATTTCATTTAAATAATAACAATAAAGTTATTAAAAAAAAAACGCCAGTTATAATTTTAATTCCCTTGCATTGCATTTACATTGGGTAATGTTTATATACTTAGTATGTATAGATAAGGATGAATGGTAAAACTGTTAAGTCTACGAATAATGGTGTAGTTTATAATAGGTGTCCAATTACATAGTGATCGTTCTGGGGTTGATTCCATTTGTTTACTTATATTTAAACTATATTCATTTAATCAGTGTTATTTTCTTAAAATATTTTCAATATTTTTATTATAAACAAAACATTAATATTGTTTATCTAGTTAATGAAAGTAAATGGCAAAAATTTTTTTTTTTACAACTCTTGTCTTAATCATAAAATTTATAGTGCCCTCTATTAAATAATCCGCTAACTACTTTTGTAGGAATAATTGTAACTAGAATGTGTCATAGTGTCTTAGTGTCGCACCAGATGGCAGTACGTTAAAAATATATGCTTCACGCCTCTAAATAATAATTATGTTTCCAGTAATTCCATGTAATAAATTGTACCATTGACTTTGAAAAGAGCAACTGTTGAGTTTCTTGCCGGCTCTTCTCAGCAGAACTGCCTTCCGAACCGGTGGTAGCTTTTTGTTCATATGTTCATTCGACGATTCAAAAGTGTTTATAATAATAGTCTATTTGAATAAAGAATATTTTGATTTTTTTTTTTAATTTTAACATACATATATTATTTTCAGCTATTTGTGTCATAACGACTATGGGATATAGTATATCGATGGCGGGCAATCTAAGCGACCGTCCCGCTTGGAAGAGTGTACATGGCCTGCTACGTATGATCGGCATTTGTATCTATAGTATAAATGGCATCGGTGTAATACTACCTATTGAAAATCATATGAGACGACCGCAGTATATAGGCACTGTGATACAGTGTGGTAAGTCACAGAGATGTTAATTTAAGTTTAATTGACATTAAAATAATGTATGACACCGTTAAATTATTTAATAAGATAATATTATTAACAGTATATTATACCTACAAAATATTACATAAAGAATAGTTAAACTTTTAGTTACTTAGTAAGAAACAACCTAGATAGTTTCTAAGATATGTTTTTTTTTCTTTTATGTGATGGATTTTATCATAGTACTTTGCACTTCTGTATACATACATAAGAATAAATTACATTCCCTGGAAATGCGTGGATAGTCAAGTTCTAAGTTGGAATAGTAAGAAACTGAAGTAAAAAAATTTTTTTTTGTGTATATTATAATATTGTGATTATTTCTAAAATCTTTCATTCCACAGGTATGCCCATAGTATTAGCTTTTGTGACGATTATCGGTTTCTTCGGTTATTGGGCGTGGGGTGAAAAGTGTAGATCTCCATTCACCATACACATGCCGTCTCACACGTATGTATTTCTATATTATTTAATAGAATTATACTATAAAAATAGTGGTAAGTAAACTGCTTTTTGTTAAAATTATTAAACAATAGCTGGTTTTTAAAAAGAAAATATTAAGAAAATGTAAGAAAGATCCTTTGGATAATAGAATACAAATATTAAATTACTAGCGGACGCGCGCAGCTTCGCTTGCGTATTTAAGGGTGAATTCTAATAACCCATGAAACATGTGTTCAATGAAATATTTTTAAGAGTCTAAATTTCAAATTTTATAAAAATTGGTGGCGATTTAAAGATTTTTCCATACAAACTTTCAACCCCTTATTTGCACCCTTAGGGGGTGAATTCTAGAAAACGATGAAACACGTATTCAATTAAATACTTTTCAAAATCTAAATTTTATAAGAATCGGTGCCGATTTAATTTTTTTTCCATACAAACTTTCAACCCCTATTTGACCCCTTTAGAGTTAAAATTTTTCAAAATCCCTTCTTAGTGGATGTCCAGATTACGAAAGTAAACATCTGTCCAAAGTTCACGTTTCTACCATCAGCAGTTACGGCTGTGCGTGCGTCTTACCTCAGTCAGTGAGGACAAGTCCTTTTATATATATAGATAGATAATAAATTATTTATTCACCAAATGTTATTTTAAAATGTTTTGAATATTTTTAATAATATCTATTACTCATTCTTTTTTGTAATATTTTATCATTATCTTAATTTCAGAGTACTTCTTATAATGCAAGTTCTTCTAACAACGACTTTCGGGGTAACATTTGCTGTACATTTCTGGGTGCCATTTAGAATTATATGGCATTATATTGGGAAGAGATTTAAAAAGTTAAATTATTATTTTTTGTTATACTTATTATTTTTTACTATAAATAACATATGTTACATGTGAGCCCGTCGTGGCGCAGGTTTCTGTTTGACCGTAATATACCGCATAAAAATTAATTTATTTTATGATTTTAAGTGATGGGTAGATCTTAAAATGATGCTTCTTAAACGAGTGGTGATGGTGGTGGTAGTGGTTCTCAACGAGTGGTTGTGATTGTCCTATGTAAAACTTCATTTAATTAGGTATTATTTTTGTGCAAAGTTACATTTTGGTATATTAACAAGAACATACATAAAAAGTATTCGGGCGAATTGGGAATCTCCCTTCTTTGAAGTTGGTTGAAAATGAGAACATATTCTTTTTTGAGGTTGGTTGAAAAGAAATGCAACCATCAGGAATCTCACTTCTGACATCAATTTATAAAGTTTTTTCTTGTAACTATTACAGTATAATCAATTTTTACCAAAAAAAAACAAACTTTCTCAATTTTCTCTGGATTCCATAATCGAAACCTAACCAAACTTTCACCAAATTATCCTTGAAGTGTATCCTTTCAAATAAAAAAAAATCATCAAAATCGTTTAGCGCAACATTGAGTTATTCGTCTATTTGTCGCGCACATACCTAATGCAAATGTAAGACTTATGTGATTTTCTCATGGATACCATTGTCAGACATGGACCAAAAAAAAATGGGACCATTCGGGAACCTATACCTTTCAAATAAAAAAAAAAATCAAAATCGGTTCACCCAGTTAAAAATTATGAGGTAACAAACATTACAAAAAAAAAAAATACAGTCGAATTGATAACCTCCTTTTCTTACAGAAGTCGGTTAAAAATTGTGAATACTTCGAAAAACAGACCATCCAACCCAAATCCGTAGTTCCTGAGATTACCATTTTCTACCAAACATGCACTTTAGCTTTATAATATTAATCATTTATATTAGTTCCATTTCTTTATATATAAATATTTTAAACAGGCATCGTGGTATATGGGAGCGCTTACATAGAGCAATACATGTTCTTATCATATCGTGTTTGTCTATAGCCTTTCCGAGTATGGTGAGATGGATGAGTTTTGTAAGTTATATTTTGCTTTTTTTAAAACCTAGAACTAGCGGTGTTGAGATCCACCACTCAACACTTACCCTTAACAGTAGGTTCCCTCGGCATACCCTGGTTTATGCATGAAGCTAAGAAGCTAGATTGCCTAGAATTGCAAGTACATAGAATCTACTACTTGGGGTGTCAATGTGTAATGGTGGTTAGAAGCGTAATTTACTTATTGTAGTAGACAAATCCATTCAAAGAGGCAAAGATGCATTTTATCCTTGTCCCATCAATGCTAAGACCAAGCAGCTATATTAGATTTCGCCAAAATATTGGAAAATATATAATATCTTAGATACATTTTGCTTAACCAACAAAATAAAGCACTTAAATAAATTATACAAAAAATAAAACGATGAAAAATCGTCAGATTCTAGAAACACTTTTTTTATTAATATATAAATTATTACTTTTATTGTTTTAGGTTGGCAACTTCTTCGCGGGGTTTATGGTTTTTGTGTTTCCAGCGATGATAGAGATATTAATTAGATGGAGTCATTCTAGAAAATATTTATTTATGTAGGTAAAATCAGATATTTGTTTATTTTTTTTTCCTTTTTAATTATATTGCTTTAGCAAGCTATTCCTTAAACAGATATTTGGAAAAAAACTTTTGAAGTGGTAGTACTTTGTAAGTTGCCAAAACGATGGATGGATGGACCGAAGTTTTTACTCCTATACTATTTTTAAGACTTTTACAGTCCCCTATAATCTTTAGAGTTAGTGTGGGAATACAATTCTGCCATCTCTGAAATATAATGTGAAAGAAAGTGGTCAATAGTGTTGATGTACTCGTATTTATATTAGGTCTTGACTATTTTGAGTTCGAGTCCCATTTGGGGAAATTAATAATTTTTATTTCTTTTCTCTGGTAATAAGAAAAAGTGCGGCGTTAAGTTCAGCAACGCAAAATCTCGAAAATTTTACTATAGGTACGTGCGAATTTCAAGTTTAAAAGTATGAACTAGGAAACGGCAAATTTGATATACAAATTTGTCTTTAAAATAATTAAATTAGTAAAATAAGGAAATTTAACATTATCTACCCTACGAGAATAACATTACTTTGATTTTCAGGTGGTTATTACTGAAGAATACCTGTCTAATACTATTGGGTGTTATTTTGTGTGGAGGTGCTTTTTATGCTAGCTAAATAATAAACATTTAACTCATTTTAATTAGTTTTAATATATTATAAAAAAAAACAGCTTCACGCTCGAGTGAGGATCGAACCCACGACCAGTCGCGTAGACATGTTAAGCTTAAAAAAACATGTTAAATAAAAAAAAACCCTGAAAGAGACTGGAACCTGCAACCATCGCTTTTATTTCAATTACTATACCATAGTATTATTATTTCCATACGCAATAAACTTATACATTTCATTTTGAATGATAACATTAATGTTAATCCTATATGATACTACTAGCGTTAGTCGTATCTATATTTAATTATACAAGTGAGTACCTCTACTGATAGTAGATCTTCAATTTACATATAAATATGAACAAAATAAAATATTTATATGTACCTATGTTTGTGGATGATTTATGTCATTAACTCGTAAATGCTTTAAAAATATTGTTTTTTTTTTATATTTACTCGGCCCACACAGCACAGAGAAGAGATCCTAGTGATAAGATACTCCGTTCCCCACTTTGCACCCCAATTTCTGTTTTAGCAACTCAACAATGTAGCCACTTAAAAAAACCAAAACTAAATCTTAACCTTAACACCAATAACAGAACAAAAATTGCATAACATTTTTGTGTGACGAACAAACATTATAGCTAATAAATATTGATTGTTACAATCACTTGTCGAATTGAGTGTCCTCAGTTGATACGCAGTGCTGAGGCCTGGTACGGTTACATATGGAATTTAACTAATAATTAGTTTAAATTAAACGTTATTTCAAGGTCGAGTTCATTTAACTAATAAATATTAATGGTGTTTGGGAATGAGATGGGCTGTTTTGGTTAATTTTGATGAATTTATACTAAATATATGTAAACATTTTTTACACGCTGTATTCTGGATATACCAGGGAAGATACAGAGAACTTATTGTTAAGACACACTACTCCTCTCTCTTCGGTCAATTCTCGAGACAGTGTGTTTTAAATGGCAGTACTCAACGCTGCACTTTGTCTTGTAACCAGAGTTACGAAATAAAAAATATAATTCGTTTCCGAATGGGAATCAAACCTATCGTGTCTATAGATATATTATTTTAATTGCAATAAAATTAATACTGAATTGAGGAAAATAAAAAAGTTTAATTATTTTTTTTAATTTATTTGCTCTATGTTTGTAGTGCACCTATAAAGTAAACATTTACACTTCATACTTATATACTTTAAGATTTTCTAATACGTAATATACATATTATATTAAAAGTTTTAAGATATTATGTACGTATTAATTATTCATCAACAATTATGTGAAATATATTATTAACAGACACACACAACAATGACAATTTCTGTGCAGTATTAATTTTAATTAACTCTACCACATACATAGTTCTAGAAACCGACTTAGCTTATAACAATACAATACTACTAACTTATTTTGCTATACGTAATGTGAACCTACTAAAACACGCGAGGCTTTAGGTGAGCTTTGCACATCAATCAGTAATTATAAATGTAAAGCGAGAAAAACACTTTTAAAAATACAGTTTATTATTAGATAATTCCTAAAAAAAATTCCAATTCAATTCAATTTTATCTTTTAAGAATCGGACACAAAAATAAAATATTAAGAACTAATAATTAAAAAAAACGATTATTCATCCTCTTCCAACTGTCCACAGTAGGTTTCAACTACAAAAAATATAAGACTTAACAACCACCCAGCAACCATTAAAAGCATACATGATTTAAAATTATCTAAAGTAAGTGGGTTATATTCTTTATGTCTAGTCAATTGAAAAAGATATTTCTTATGTCTTAAATAATTTCTATGCACTATTTGAGAAAAACCAGATTCAACCGCGAAACTTAAAATACGATTGACTGGACTTGCCATAAGCGAATGTTTCTTAAAGTACATCGCTATAGGACTACTAATAATCTTTTGAGGTATAATTTGTAAACGCTTATCACCGTTACTCTCCATCAAATATTCTATTATATTTTCTTTATTAAACGCTAAAACAAAATCTGATGTACCTTCAGAAATTTGATCCAAAATGTTATAAGACTCGTTGAAATCCAAGACTTTCCAATTTTCATAGATGAACGGATCGTCGGAGTAATATTGACGCAGTGCAGGCAAACCACCGTAGAGATGACGACCTTTTAAAACACTGTCGAGAGAGGGGTAATCTTCTTCATATATTTTGTTTTTTAACGAATTCATCAAGGCGGCTTGATAAGCATTCCGAATAACAAAACAGTACCAAATCCAGCTATAAACTAATATAAGAAGAGATCTATTTTTCGGCAATTTTATTATTGACATCCCCAGAAAGAGCGCCCATGAGTAAAATAATAAACTTGATCTTATAGGCCCAATTTTAAGAACCATTCGGATCCGTCTCCAAATATCTAATCTTGTCACAGCGTTTATTATGGCAATGCAAGAAAAAATTAGAAATAACCCCACTCTTATACTAGTGTCTAGAGGATTCATAAGCTTTTCCCAAGAGGGCTTTTGCAAAGGAATTGCAGCAGTCCATACAATGTCCATGGAATTGTATATGAATGATGTAGTAAAATTGGCATATTTTCGGGCAGAGACAGGCAGTGAACATACCGACATATGAGCATGGTTGTTGTACACGTCACCCAGAGAGCCAGTCCAGTTGCCGTTGTAATATCGACCCCACGTATTTCCTTCAGCAGGAATCTTAATTTTCAAAGTGGCATTCAGTGCACTGATTAAGATTTTTAATATTTCTCCATCACCTCCAGAAGGCTCAGAAGTTTCATTATTTAAAATCATAAAAGGTGGCTGGTGAAAAGTTGATACAGTGAGAGGACATTTGTAAAAATTTTTCAATTTCCTCGGGTACAAATTTACGAAACAATCATCATTAGTGCAATTGTTGCTCACATCAAGCTTATAAGGTACATTATTGATACATTTTTCTGGGACTACAATATCGTATGCAAACATTTCAAAGTCGGTCTCGCTCTTTGGTCTGATGTATATAGCATTTATTATATAGACACGTGATAATGTAACAAAAATATCAATTTCATCACACTTATCTTCATATCCATATGGTGCACATATTATAATATATTTTCCAGAATTATCATATTTTAATTTATTAAGCCACAAAATTATGTCAATTACATCGTTAGAGTCCTTGCCGAAAATAACAAACTGTGGTATCACTGTGAGACGTCTTTGTGGAATAAATTTCCCAAATTTTAATACAACTGATTTATTATAGTTTTTAAGAAAGATTTCTAGTGAAATCATATTCAAAGCATTATGAACAACAAGAGCCACATATCGCCAATCAAAATTGTAAAACGCAATTTTTGCAGCAGCTCTTCCCATATTTTCTAAAACAGATAAATCTGTATATAAAAGTTTTTCTGAGGAACTACTATTCATTTTCACTAAAAAGTAATCCCTGAATAGGAAATCTTATAGGTACAATAAATACATTTAGTCACTGATGGTCGCTTCACATGCTTACAATATGCGATTATTATCTTTTTGTTACGCTTCATATTATTTTATAATAAATGGTTTTTTAATGTATTCAATAAAAGTACATGTTATAAACACATTAGATGATTAATTTCTATAAGCAATAATGGGTTGAGTTTGCCTTTTCATCAAATAAATTTCAAGAAAAAAGAAAATTAGAGATGACAACCAACCACATATTAATATTAAATAGCATCCTGCAAAATTACTTAAAGTAATAGGTTTATCTTCGCTTGCAGTTTTTTGAATGTTATTTCCCATTGTACTATTTTTGAAAAACATATTAGTCCATCCAAATTCAATTAAACGCTCTAATATTTTATTTATTGGATGAGCCAATGGAGAAAACTTTTTAAAGAAAATAGACGATGGACAATTTAAAATAACTTGTGGTAAAATATGCAAGTTTCTACCAGGTTCTTTAAGAAAATCTTGAGCAGTTGCTAGATTCATGGCTAAAACAAATCTCATACCATGAGTTAAATTTAGCATTAACGATTCATATTCTGAACTATCTTTATGCTTCCAGTTATTATAAACTATATGTTGATCCATATAATAGTCTTTTAAAGCTGAACCTCCACCGAATGAATATTTAGCTTCGATTGCATCGTTTATGCTCGAAAAATCATCTAAATAGATATCATTTTTCAAGGAATTTATTAGATGAACTTGGTAAAAAGTTCTCATGAGGAAACAGTACCAAATCCATATTAATATTAAGTAAGACAAAGCCATTTTAGAAGGTAAAGTTAATGTTGGTTGTCCCATACACATTAGCCAAGATAAAAAAAGAACATTCTCTGGGTCACGTCCAGAACTAAATTTCTTGAAAATAATCGTGCAAAATTTAGTTTTAAGAAATAATACTATGCATAGAACGATTCCAAAGGAAATAATTATCGCAATCCTTGTGTCCATTTTAAAAGGTCTTAAAAGTTTATACGATGCCATTTCTTTTTCTGGGGGGTGAGTTACCCATCCTAAAATTATAGAATAATAAAAGTTAGAAATTTGAAAATCTCTATGTCTAGTTTGAGTAATACTTGCTGATGTCATTGAGAAGTTTGCCAAATCATAGAATAGGTCACCGAGAGAACCTACCCATGTGCCGTTTTCATCGAGATTTCCCCAACCATCGCCTTTAAAAGGTGTTCTTATCGTAAGGCTTGCATTTAACGCTGTGATTATAATATTTAACAAATCGCCATCAGCTCCTGTTGGAGTACCAGTACTAAAATTCATGTAAGGTTTCTGCATAAACGTAGACACTATGATAGGGCAACCGTGTAAATTTCGTAATTTTATAGGATATTTATTTTTACAATACTTTTGATCCATTTTAATACAATTATTCCAATCTTTAACTTCAGTGGCAGGGCTATTTTGACAATTACTTCCATAGTCGTAGGTATATCCTTTAGCACCAATATTTGGTATATTGTTTATAAAAATGATATTCACTATTTTATGATGCCAAAACATTTCAACAGCCTTTAACTCATCACAATCTCCGTCGACCATTGATTGGCATATGATTAAGAACTTTCCTGTATTATCGAACTTATAGTCATTCATCCAAGCTAATAAATTTAGTATACTTCCTAGGTCATTGCCGAAAAGCACAAATTGTTTTGTAATCTTATGTAAATCTGGTTTCCATTTTTTAGTAGCGATGACTGCTGTTTTATTGTAACTTTCTAAGAACGCATTGACACCACAGAAAACAGTTGTATTTAATAGAACCAGGGTTATATATTGCCATCTAAAGTTATGAAGAGCTATCCTCGCTGCACTCTTCGCCAACATTTCAATATGCACACAATCATTAAATTGAATGTTGCTTTCCATATATCTATTAGCCACCATTTTAACGTTCGTGTTAAATAACTGCAATTGAATAATAGCCGTGACTAATGTCTCTCTAATCAATTTCGAAATCAGGGTAGGGGAAAAAATGGACAATAAAAGCTTAGTAAGTTGATTGAATCATGTAATATTTTATTTACAGTTAAAATAATTAATATTTTATAGTAAAAAATAATCGGTATTCGGTAAAAATATTCATAACTTAAAATATGTCGTTATGGCAGACACAATACAATCTTTATCTTACTCAAGTTTTAATCCACAGAAAAGAAATGGAATTAAGGCATATTTTGCAAAATATGATTCTGTTACGTCGAAACTCTTGCGATATATGGGCGATCCATATCTTTCACAATATTATAATATATCTTTAATAGTTTTAAGAAAGAAAATAAAACAATAATAATATGCAATCCCTATGTTATTTTCAATGTACCTACTGAAAATGTCTATCGTCTAAGGTATAGTTTTTTTTTCAGTTTCTCCATGTGTACCGCACACAGGAGGGAGAGAAAAATGGAACCTAGTGTTAAGACACTCCGTTCCTCATTTTCCGCCGAAATCTGGAAGCATTGGGCACTCAACAGAGTGGCGGAACTCAACGCTGTGCTTTGCTGGAGTACATTTGTGCCGTGGCGCCTATATATTGTCTATATAATATGTCATAAATATAAGTAACATAATATTAGGTTCTAATTAGATAAGATAACTAATACTAAGATTAACTCTAATGAAATCAGACTTTCTACAACGATGTATATATTAGAAGTACAATAATCATTACTGTTTTAATTTAATAGTGTAACTTATTCCTTGTTTTATTTTAACGGTAATTATTATGATTAAAGTAGTCTTTTCTATGGCACTAATTGCACAACATTTTTATTATGAAAAAGCACTGTTATGGGTTCGATTCCCAATCGGAGTAATAAACTATTTTCATTCCCTCACTCTGGTAACAAAACGAAGTGTGGTATTGTGTTTCTCCACTCATAAGCAATTTCTTGCATAAGAGGGTAGAAATATGGCAAAGAGTGTCTCAACAGGTTTTCTCTGCCTGCCTTGCTGTGTATAAATGTACATATTAAATTAATAGTTATTCAGCCTTCCATCGTGTAGAATTTACGTCATATAGCATAAATAAAAATACTGGATTAACTGAAGCTGGGAAAAAATCCGCATCAAAACATAAATGAAATAAAATAAATCAGCTTCACGCTGCATCTCGCAGACAGTAGGGTAGGTAGAGGGAACCTAGTGAGAAAAGAACCTATTAAGATACTCCCCCATTTTTCGCCGAATTCTGGTGGCAATGCGTGTTGGGTAAATATCCATCCGACTTACCTTATATGGAATATTGCATGAAGCTAAAATAAATAACATTATCTTTCACCTCCAAAATAACTATTTAATAAATACTTTTTATTTAATTGTATGTTGTATGCACAGTGATAACAACACAAGGTTAATGTCCTAGTTTGTAAAGAATATATTATTATAAAAGAATTCCAAGTTGATGATTTTTCATTGTATGAACCATCTTGCAAAGTAGTGTCGATTCAGAAAAATAAATTTTAATTTTAAAAAGTTAAATGTTTCTCTAAGCTGAACGTCAAATAATTTTTCTTGAATAAGTAAACGACATAAAAGAAACGTAGAATAGATAGATAAATTATTGATTACTTTATTATATCGACATTTCCTTCATTTAAAAGAACTTACAATAATCGTATTTAGATACTTACATTTTTAATCGTACCATAAAGTTTTAGAAATGTTGACGTTAGAAGTCACTATTGCAGCGCACTTATATTAGGACACAAAGTAATTCAGTGTATTAATTAAATAATCGTGTAACTCAAGCGGGCGAAGCCGCAGGCATGTTGCTATTATTAAATTAGATAAAAAAATTGGATGAGAACCTACCTCTACCTCTACCAATGTCCATATAAAATAAACAAAATACAAACGAACTTACAGGACAAGCTAGTGATATTATAATTAATATCTTTCCACCGCCAGACTGTCCCAAGGCCGATACGTCTTAGAGCATCTTCAGAATTCACGCGGAAAACAACTCAGTACAAACCTGTATTTATTATTTTAATTTATTTTAGTGTTTTGTTATTAAGTTTTAGATTAGTAATATGGAAATGAAATCGAATTGTGTGAGTAAATATGTACATTTATTTATATTTAAAGGTACATTTCTTATTTTATTTTTTAAATATCGCTCATTTGGAGCAACAATGACGTGATTGTAGTTTTTAAACCTTATGACAAATTATTAAATAAACCCCTTCATGGCATGGCAAGGCAGTCATAAAACTAAAAAGAAAAAACCACCTTTGAAATGAAGTACAAAGTTTCTAATGATTTCTTTCTATTATACCTATATACTTATAAATTGTCATTTTTAATTTTTTTTCTTTTAATTCTATTATAAGTTCTTATTTCGTGTCATTTTTCATAACTGTAGACCCACGGGCAGTTGTATATAATCCTATAGGTTGTATTACAAGGCGAATTTCACTCAAAATGCAGTGAAAATCTTTTGATTTCGTTGACTGATTTAATATTCCATTCTTAACTTTTTTCATTATATCTAACTAATATTAAACTGTGCGAGCGGCGTTGAGTTCCGTTCGACTCAACACACAATGTCTCAACAACGGGGCGTAAAATTAAGAACGGAAGTGTCTTAATAGGAAACGGAGTGTCTTAACACTAATATCACAACTTCCCTCTGCTTACCCTGCTATATGCGGGACAAATTGCCAAATGAAAATAACCTAGAGTAGAGTAACTCTGACCGCAAGTACAGTAGGTCGAAAAGATTAAGGCACTTTCTGAGATTAGGGCATTCAAAGAAACAAATTCTTTAGCGACTTCGAAATTAAAAGTGAAATTACATCTTAAATTGAAAACTATTCATTTAGCTAACATTTATTTTAAAATTTAAAAGTATCAGAGGGGAATTACACCCAAGAAAATAGCTTCACGTTTTTCCTGCATAACAAAATAGACCCAATTAGAAATGAATATCATTTAAATATAATAATTTTCTCCATTTGGAAACTCCGACCAACTTGTATGTTGTCTTTAACCTATAATTCGGTGAAACTCGTGTTTTATAATACAACTAGCGACCCCCTTGCGGCTTCGCCCGCTTTTACTACTGGATTATTCATATAATGTATGTTTGCAAAGCACTTAAGATAATGTGAAAATGAATTAAACTCTAATGCAACCCGCATTTTCGTAGTTTCAATAAGGATTTTCCAATTGTTTTACACAGCAAGGATTTTTTAGTAGATACCGTAATTTTAAATCTGTTCAAGTACTTATTAAAATATTTTTAAATGACTATTTTTAGATAGTTAAATTACTATTTTTAAACGGAAAAAATTATAAAACCCTACCTACTAATAACTACTACAAAAAATATGAAACCAAATATATCGCGCTGAAATAATACATTCAACTCCAATTATCCAATACGTGCAAACGCATCTAAATCTTCGTTGCTATAGAGGCAGGCGGGTTTTTTTTTCGAGCTTGTGATTAATGCTGAAGAGGGTATTCTGTCCCTGGTGAAAAGCAAGCACGACGTGGCTGCCTGTGAGGAAAATTAAATAGAATGCATTGGCCGGGAATCGAACCCGGGCCCGCGTGGCAGGCGAGCATTCTACCACTGAACCACCGATAACTGCTCATGACGCGCTTGTATAAGCATAACGTCGCGAGGCGCGTTTCGCAGCAAGGATGTTTTGAAATTGTAACAACTTCTAAAGTACTTATTAAAATAAAAAAACAGTAAAAGACAGTTTTGATCAACATTAAATGGCCAACGTAACTAATATACTTATTTATATGCTGAGAGTAAGGGATAAGTAAAACTTGAGTCAGCACAGCTGATGTGTCAACGGCAAGATGTGTCCACAATTAAATGCGTTTTTCTCTAATACTATTCGCAATTTCGAAGTAGTGTGAAAAGCAAATTTTATCTTCGTTTAACGTAGAAAATTAATAAAGTATTTTAAAGGATAAAGATTAATACTATTATGGAAAAATATCCCTCACAATAAAAAATATATTAAAATTACTATTTTTAGACAGAAATATGATCACTACACGTTATTCTTAAAAGATAAAAATATGCTGTCGCGGACTTTTTTGTAGATCTTATTAAGAGGATCTTATTACAATACTCCAGTACATTATTTTCATGTAGTACTTACCATTAAAGCAGCGCATGCGCGAAAGTATCTCAACGGGTAGGACTTTAGATACATTTATCGTATTTATGTTAATTTATATAAGAATGTACAAATAATAAACTATATATAAACCTTCCCTGAGAAATACTCGACCTAATGGTGAAAACCGCATAAAAATCCGTTGGGTGGTTTAGAAGAAGAAGAGTTAGAAAGTTCAGACAGACACGAAAAGCGACTTTGTTTTATAAGATATAGGATTATGAAACATTTTGAAGGCATTTTCAACGATAGCTAATCATCACCAGTACACCAATCAAAGATTTTAAAAAATCTGCTACTGAAAAATAAAAAATAAAATAAAATGCGTTTTAAATATAAAAACGCTATCTTATTTGTTGGACTGTGATCTTTACTTTGTAATTGTTATAATACACATAAAATAATCCGTCTTAAGAAAATTATCACAGAATAAACATTACAATGTGTTTGTTATATGGAAGCATTTAGAAAATATTTAACTGTAAAATTGCTATAAATTTTATTTATCATGTTTCAAAGATCGTTTTTATTGTTTTTTAATAGCGTCACGCATCCAGTAGATAATGGGGAAGCTAGGGGGAACCTAGTGTTAAGACACTTCATTTTCCGACTTTTTGCCTTTGCGACCTTGAGTCCCGACTTACAATGTCTCGTAAAAATTGAGATTTAATAGTAGGGAACCCCTGTCCACCCTACTATAAGCAGGATATAACATGAAACTGCTTGTTTACAATTTCATTAATATATAAAATGTTCTTTTAACAGTCAAACCACACGACAAATCAGACAGAATACGACCCAGATTCGAAGCCGCCACCACAACCACCGCCGGATGAGAAAAAGAAATTTGTGCTGCACCCCGACAAGGATGATTACGATTTCGTAGCCCACAGACAAGTTAAGAAACCTACTAAGTAAGTTCGTTTATTCCATTGATACTAGTGTTGTTTTTGTTTTTTGTCTATGACGTTACTAGCGTACTTACCTTACTAGTTTTAGTTTATTTTTATTATATAAATCAGCTGTCCGCACACAGCAGGGTAGGCAGAGGGAACCTAGTGTTAAGACACTCCGTTCCTCACTTTCCCCCAATTCTGGAGGTGTTGGGGACGAACCTACGACGTTACATCCATCCATCCATCCGATTTTTATATTAAAAGCAAAGAAACATTTATCTTCTATCTATCTATATAACTATAAAATTTTAATTACAAATATTGTCTACATAGATATGCTATTTTAATTAAGATTTTTTAAAATATATGCGATTTTTTTCCTTATAAGTAATTTATTCGTAAGATTTAACACAATATTTCCGCTATGTTCGTAATGTTATTAAAGCATAGCAGCGTGTTATTACCGACTAACAATTAGGTACTTGAGCTCTGTCTATCTGACTGTAAACACGAAGGATGTAGGTTCGATACCTCGTTGGGGGAATTTATTATTTCCCCGTTCTCAAAAACAAAGCATGATGGAGAATAAACGGAGAATTTAGGGTCCTGACATGGGATAATGCTAAGAAAAATATATTATCCATCACACTTTTTTAGAAAATATATCAATAAACAAACTTAGCGGGATTTGAACTTACGCCTCTTGGAAATCGGCGATTATGGTAGTTCAAATCCCATTAGCAAATTTTAAAGCATTTTCTTAAATACATTTTTCTTTTCTAAGTGTGGAAAACACTTTAAAAAATTTAGCGACTTTATTTATTGATTTGACTATAATAGCTTACTTTCTTGATTATCATATGTACATTCTATATTTACATTGTCTTGGAATAGAATTTGTGACATAAATAAATAATTATAGATTTCAATGTCACATTGATTTATGTCGCTTTGTTTTGTAGCATGTATTGAAAGAACACTAAGTAGACGTTACTCTATTAAGAGAAGAATACAACTAAAACTGTTGTCGTTTCCTAATATTAGTTTTAGACAAAAGTTTCTGCTGAACGGAAATAATTAAGTTTTGTATAATAATAAAATAATGGAAATATTCATACTATAACGACTTACCAAGTTACGACAATATATAAAGGTGTATTAAACAAGTTCCAATACACCTACAATCTTTTTAGAATTAAAAATATTTATCCTCGTTAGAACTTGAATCGTATTATAAATTTATTCAAAACAGGTAAAGTGAATCGCTATAATCATGTTTAAAGTATTTTACTTCAATTTATTAGGATACCTAATTTTTATTATACGGTTTAAACCATAAAAGTAAAAAAATATTTACAGTGACTCAACATTAAATCGTTTGTTATTTTTTTTTAATTTTAATACCTACATTGTTTTCTACCGTTCCTGGTTAACCCTAGATAACTAACCTATCCTATGAGAACCGTTTTTACTAAACATTCGTAAAAACTACAACATAAAAATGAAACGAGAATAAATAGGATATCTAATCAAAACTTTAATTGTTTTAGAAGTTATTAGTTTCATTCTTTGGGTTTCAGAGATCACGTTATAATCAAAATAAAATAATTAACTAATTCTACACAGTCCATACTATACGCCCTACTTATGTATCTTTTGCATTTCATACAAAACTGTGTTGTTATTTTTCTTGACCTGGATGGAGACATATTTTTCTTGAATTAGTGTCTTCAATTATGACTGCTTCTGGAACAACTTTAACATCCAATATACTCTTTGTCAGCTCTTTCAAGGATCTTTCACGCCGCAAAGTGGGAATATTTAGTTTCTATTTTAGAAAATTTATAAGAGCATCAGCCATTTGCAAAACGAAGTCTGGTTTGGATTTCCTTTTTTTTATTCTAAGCTCAGGAGTATATTTTGCCAGGTAATAGAGCCACGAGCTTACCAGCACTGTTGCTACGAAAACTAAACAAATGCTGACAGTAAGATTTTAAGTTATCAGATAGCAACATTTCCTCACCCTAAATCTAGTAATTTAAGAAAGGGAAGGGCAGGGTTAAGTTCCGCCACTTTTTCCTACCTTGATATATACGAAGTACCTACAGCGGTAGAAAAAAGAGAATAATAATATTTGGTATAAAAACAAAATATTATCTAATATTTT
The DNA here is from genome assembly GCF_056956725.1 of Heliconius melpomene rosina. Lineage (NCBI taxonomy): Eukaryota > Metazoa > Arthropoda > Insecta > Lepidoptera > Nymphalidae > Heliconius > Heliconius melpomene. Next base: position 2,684,176 of record NC_140389.1, on the reverse strand, counting down.
TATTTTTTTACAGTACTTTAGAATCAACAGGACATTTAATAAAAGGATGTCTCGGTGGCGGCATTCTCGGTATACACGAAGCGTTCATGAAATGCGGGCTATGGACGTCACTATTTGTTACTATTATATTTGGATTTTACATCGCTTATTGTGTTCATGTAAGTTCCCTATATCTCTATATCCATACTAAAATAATAAAGCAGAAGAGTTTGTTTGTTTAACTACTAATAAATAAAAAATAATTGAAAATTGCAAGGTTAATTTTCATCGTTTTTTATTTGACATAGATATTGAAACTTACAGGCGAAAGTTGTTCCATTATTAAGGAAATTTTATAGGAAATTAAATATTTATTTAAATTTATATTTCTTCGCTCTGGTGTCGAGGCAAAGCACCCCGTTGAGTTCCGCCACTCAACACGCAAAGCCTACAAAAATTCGGCAGAAAGTGGGGATCGGAGTGTCTTAACACTAGGCTCCCACTGCCTACCCTGTTGTGTGCGGGATACAGCGTGGAGCTGAAAAAAAAATCTAAATATAATACTCATATCTACTCTAATCTACTTTATTAAATCCTAGCGACAACCACTTGAACTACTCTACTATTGATTTATTAATCTCAATTACCTTTGTGTTGTAATAACACTTAAACACAAAAACTAAATAACATTTGAAAACGAATGTTTCAGCCAATTCAATAAAAAAATCATAGCAATTTTGTCAAACTAAATATTTTAAATATATTATGTAACTTTTATATTTCGGAAGCGATTGAAATAAAACAAACTAAATGTTAAGCGGCGTTATGTTCTGCCACTCAACACACAATGCCTCCAGAATTCGGCAGAAAGTGGGGAATGGAGTATCTTAACACTAGGTTCTTAGTGTTCTTCTCTCTTGGTTCAAGCTGTTTAAACTAGGTTGAAGTTGTTGTTGTTGTAGCTAGTGAAATTAAATTTAAATTATTTAAGCAATTTATGAGAAAAGCGTGCAAAAGCACAGATGAACAGACAAACCTTTTAAAAATCATTATTTTGAGTTCGAAAAAAGACTTCGTGTACAGACAGAGAATAATGTTATTATATCTATAGATATATAAATATAATAAGTAATGTATAGAAATTATTGCGTTTATTTTAGATCCTTATAAAATCAGCACAAACACTGTACAAGAGGTTGCATTTATCTGCAATGTCATATCCGGATTTGGCGGAGGCTTCTCTGGAAGTTGGGCCGTTCCCTAGCTTAAGAAAATATAGCAAATGGTTCAGGTATGTGCAGTATATAAATTTAGTACTGTACGGGACGCTTGTGGGTTCGATTCCCATTTAGGGGAATGAAATAATTAATATTTTTATTTCCTCGCTGGAGAACGGAAGTGTCCCTGTTATCTCTCGTAACCTATAACCCGACCTACAATTGAGAAATTAGGCAAGAAGTGAGAACTTGCACTTCAAAAAAGAAAAGGTTCGAAAACTTGAAAGTTATATTACAGATAAAAAACCCACCCACCCACTTATAATCATATTCGTCAACTTTTATAAGTTTCACTTCCCGTTGGCCTACAATCCTGAAATTAGCACGGAACCCTCGGTAGCCGAGTACGACGTGCACTTGACCTATTTTCTTTAATTACAGATACGCAGTAGACCTCGCAATATGCATAGACCTCTTCGGCGCGTGTTGCGTCTACCAAATAATTATAGCTAAAACCATAAAAGAAGTTATTGAGAGCGCCATGGGTATAGAAGAAGGAGACTTAAATAAACTTAGGCTGTATATTTTTATTATGTTGGTGCCAGTTCTTTTGTTGTGTATGATTACTACTTTGAAATATTTGGCACCTTTCTCTTTGTTGGCTGATGTATTTATTGGTGAGATTTTGTTGTTCTATGTTGTTTTTGGCTTATTAATCTATGAATCTATTAATTAATTTCATATCGATTTTATCATTTGAACCCTGTCCTGGCGCAGGGGCACAAATGGGCACTCAATGCCTCCAAATGTCTTAATGAGAATGGAGTGTCTTAACACTAGGTTCCCTCTACCTATCCTGCTAAGCGGTATACAGCATGAAATTGAATAAATAAGTTAAAATATGATGTTCTTTTTCTAAATTACAGTGGCCTGTGTCGTAGCAACCATAGTATATGGGTATAGATCAGCTCCCCCATTATCAACAGTACCAGGATGGAAAGATAGTATAGGTTTCTTCGAATTTTGCGGCATAGTTATATTTAGTATGGAAGGAATAGGAGTTTCTTTGCCCATTGAGAATAATATGAAAGATCCTAAGAAATTTCCTATTATTTTGAGTGCTGGTAAGTAATTGTTTGTTTTGTATAGTTTTATTTAAGTACATATTAAAAATTGATTGCTAATGAGACGGTCGTGGGTTCGATAGAATAAAGAAAAGAAAAAAAGAAAAAAAGAAAAAAAAACAAAGCTGCATACTTTCTTAGAAATTAACACACAATTATTTAAATTTAAAAAGTATCTTTATGCCACAGTTAAGATGAAATTTTCTTTACACGTTTTATGTTTGTTAGATAAAGATTTAATATTTGTCACGATTTTGTAAAAACGATGAAAAATATAGCTGGAAAATGGAAACGATAAAATATGAGTTAAGAAATAAAGGGGCACTTCCTTTGCCCCCTTAAAATAGATTTTTTTCTTAAAGGATTAAGTACTTCCAACTTCTTACTAATGTGATAAATATTTAAAATCGATGTTTGTTTCTCTTTTACCCAACAACTACTGAACAGATTTAGGCGAAGCTTTACAATAATAGAGCTTTTACATTAGATTAAAACAAAGAAAACAATTTAGGTAAAGATTTTGTACATTTATTAATATAAAAAATAATGTTTATTTTTTTTATTTTGTACCTATATAAGTATATCGTATTTGGCTATAATATAACATAAAGATTAAGCGGGCGAAGCCGCGTTTCGGTCGCTAGTAATGGTATAATTTTATTACAGGTATGACAGTAGTGCTAATATTTCTCGTGTTAGTTGGATTTTTTGGCTACTGGGGTTTTGGAGAAAAGAGTGTTTCACCAGTCACATTAAATTTTCCCACTGAAGTGTAAGTTTTTCTTATACATTAAAGAAATTATTTTTTACTTTTATTACATTCTATCATAGCTTCAAGCTTTATCCCGCATGTAATTTAAATATAATTAATCCTAGTAGGGAATCGAACCCATAACCATAGTCCTTATATTTCTATCGAAAATTTATATATTTTTTGTATTTTGACAAATGAATCTGTAATTAATATTTACTTAAACAATAGCACCATAATATTATTATTACTCATTACAATATTTTATTATTAAACATAGTACGTAGAAAGAAAATAGATTTTTCCTGTCTTCTCATCCAATCGTAATTTATTGAATGGGTCATTTTAAATAAATATGTATGTCAAAACTATTAAATAAAATTTATCTAAGAATAATTTCTGAATACAAATATATTTATTATTATTAAACTAATGTTTGTTTGTTTGAATGCCCTAAACGCGGAAACTATTGATTGAAAAAAATATATTTTAATGTTAAATATTGTTACTTCATTTATTTATTGATGCTATAGAGTATATTATATCACCATACAACCAATGGCGCAGAATAACAATGACAAATGTAAATATAAACTCCAGACATTGCGTGTTGATTGTTTTTACTATCACGCACACGGAACCTGGGAACCTAGTTTTATAACTCACCGTTACTATTAAGACATTTCGGTTCCCCCCTTTTCACCGAATTCTTGTGTTGAAAAACTTTTATTCGTGACAAAAGAGGCCATTCATGACGTAGACGCATGGGACTAGTAGTGGGTTCGATTTCGACCGAGGAAATGAAATATTTAACATTTTCCTTTTTTCGCTCTGGCGTTGAAGCAGCTTGGCGTTGAGTTCCACCACTGTGCCTCAGGAATTCGTTAGTTCCCTCTGCCTACACTGCTATATAAGATATACAGTTGAAGCTAAAAAATATAAAATAATCATATTAATAACCTTTTTTTTCAGATTCCCAACAGTTCTAAAGTGTCTTATGGGAATGATGATATTCATAACGTTCGCGCTTAACTTCTGGGCGCCATTTAATCTTGTATGGCATTACGTGTCAAAGAAACACGACCCCAAGAAACATTGGATATGGGAGAGAGTCTATCGAGGTAGTTTCGTAGTTCTGATAACTGCGATTGCCATTGCGTTCCCTAATATAGGGAATTTAATGGGTTTGGTGAGTATTATCTTTGAAATAGTTTATTTTAAAGATATCATTGTCACAATTTCTTTTTTCATTCGCAATGAGAAAAGAAAAATACTTTTTTAGAAAACATTATAACAAATTGGACATAGTGGGATTTAATTGGAAACCGTTTGTCGTTGATACAGTGGTACAAACGTGTGGGACCGCCACGACTGTGGGTTCGATTTCCACTCGAAGTAGTGAATCATTTAATATTTTTATTTCCTTTCTCTGGTAACAAATCAAAGTGTGGCGTTAAATTTCTCCACTCAACACGAAATGTTTTAAAAATCGGCTAGAAAGTGCTAAAAAGTAGGTTCCCTCTGCTTCCGCCGTGATAGAGCGTGAAACTAAAAACATATATATAAACTGTATTTTCTATTACAGCTGGGTGCATTCTGTTTATCAAACATGGGTTTCATATTTCCCGCCATCATAGAATTATTAGTTATATGGGAGAATCCAGGCCTAGGAAAATATAAATGGCGTCTACACAAAAATATATTGGTTATTTTATTTGGTTTATTACTGTTTGTTGCCGGAACATATTCTAATGTTAAGATGTTGATAGCTAATATGTAAATAAAGTAGTTTTTTATGTTAATTTTGTTTTATTTTTTTGTGAGACTTAATTGTAAATACCATATTACATAAAAAAAACATATTACTAATTTAGTCCAGTCCAACCGGTAGTCCTTGCTGTATGTACCATAATAATAAGATTTTCATAGATAACGTATTTCTGTTATCACCATACTCGTATATTTATATCAGTATTAAAAAACAGAATAAAATACTTTTTTTTAAGAGGCTTCCGATACAAGAAGCGTAATTTTTTGCGCTTTTCAAACGTACGGGATCCTTCGCACTGTTTTAACGTATATATTAGAATTTTAATAGGCCGTAGGATCACAAAAAGACGACATCTACTAACTGTAAACGCAACAGTTCTGAGTTCAATCGCCGCTCGAGTAAATAAAAAAATATATATAATAATTATATTTAAATTACTTTAATTCTCTGTATCCCGCACATAGTAAGGTAAGTAGAGGGAACCTGTTAACCTAGTGTTTAGACACTTCCCTATCCAAATACTTTCATTCTCCAAAAATGTATTAATTACTTATTTTATGAATGTTGTTTTTGGTTGTTGTTGGAACACACTCTGTTGCTAAGGCTAAGCTTTTCTAAATATATAATGTTAAGAAACACTGTGTGTTTATGGTTTAAATGCGTTGGTAGTGGGTTCTATTCCTACTCTAAAAAAATATTGTTTTTATTTTCATTAACCAAGAAGTAAAAGGTTTTTTTTTATTTTATTTGAAGCTCTAAACGTGTGAACGTGTCCGTACTCCGTGAGTTTCGTGATATATTGATTGAATTATAATCTATATATATAAAAGGACTTGTCCTCACTGACTGAGGTAAGACGCACGCACAGCCGTAACCGCTGTGCGTAGAAACGTGAAATTTGGACAGATGTTTACTTTCATAATCTGGACATCCACTAAGAAGGGATTTTGAAAAATTTTAACCCTAAAGGGGTGATATAGGGGTTGAAAGTTTGTATGGAAAAAAATTAAATCGGCACCGATATTTATAAAATTAGCAGACTCTTAAAAATATTTAATTGAACACGTGTTTCACGGTTTTTTAGAATTTACCCCCTAAGGGTGCCAATAAGGGGTTGAAAGTTAGGATGGAAAAATCTTTAAATCGCCACCGATTTTTATAAAATTTGAAACTTAGACTCTTAAAAATATATCATTGAACACATGTTTCGTGGTTGATTTTAATTCTTCCCCTTAGGGTGCAAATAAGGGGTTGAATGTTGTATGGAAAAATCTTTAAAACGCCACCGATTATTATAAAATTTGAAATTTAGACTCTTAAAAATATTTAATTGAACATGTGTTTCATGGTTTTCTAGAATTCACCCCTTAAGGGTGCAAATAAGGAGTTAAAGTTTGTATAAAAAAATCTTTAAATCGCCACCGATGTTTATAAAATTTGAAATATAGACTCTTAAAAATATTTCATTGAATACATGTTCCGTGGTTTATTAAAATTCACCCCTAAATAAGCTAGCGAAGCTGCGCGCGTCCGATAGTTGTAAATAAATATTATCATTCTTTTCTTGTACATACAACGAGAGTATGCACTTCAAAAATTCGTTGCACTACAAGTAAGTGTGTGCGTGAGTTATAATATTACACGCGCGACCCGCGAACTTTTTCCTATTTATGCAGTCGAAGTGAACGTAATGATAGCGCGATCTAACTTACATCAGCGCCATCTAGTTTTACTTTTTGAAAGTTTTAAATTTAGACTAGTGTTGCCAAACTATCGACAGCTTCGCAATCGACAGTTTTAATCTTATAAAGCCCATGCGATATAACGATCGATAGTATCGATTAATAAGAAAGATATCGAAACTATCATCTGTCTTTCTATCGGACAACTATCGATAGAATATCGATACTAATTACAATAGTTACTAAGCAACGCTAGGGAGGTGGGCGTTAATAGCCGCAACACAGTGTATCACTAATGCGGTTATTATCGTACAAATTGTTTCTTGTGTAAATTTCTTGTGTATTCCAATAAAGTATTATTATCAATATTAAAAAAAAAAAAAAAAAGTATTATACCCTATCGATAGTCCACTATCGATCGGCAACACTAATTTGGACGAGTTGACTTAAAATTATTGTTAGCTGTTAACACGCTTTTACGAATGCTGACCAGTAAGTAAAAATAAACAAAAATAATATGACACAAATGCTTAATTTCACCCTTATAATTATTTTACTAATTCGAAACTTGGCGATTATATGTGGATCAGATTAAAACAACTACTATTTCGAATATGGTAGGTAATAATAATAATAATAGGTAGACAAAAGAAGATTAAGGTAGTTGTGTCGCTGTAAGCGCGACTGTTTGTGGGTTCGATTCCCACTAAGGAGCATGAAATACTTAACATTTTCATTTCATCCCTCTGGCGACGATGCAAACGGTGACGTTAAGTTTATCCACTCATCCACGCAATGCCTCAAGATTCGGTGGAAGGTGTAAAATAGAATGTCTTAACAATAGGTTCCCAAGATCCCTCTGCTCACCCTGATATAGGGAATACTACGAAAACAAAGTTATCTACTTTAAATTTAATACATTATGACTAGCGCCATCTAACTTTAGGTAATTGAATCCTGACCATATAGACGAGATTTCGTTGATAAAGTAGTTCTGATGCTTAGTCACAGAGGGCGTACAAGTCAAACACGAAAACAAATCTTTTCTTCATCTTTAGTATAATATAACTTAACCGATCGCTGTCTGTACATTACATTTTAGGAATCTTCCCTTAACATTTAGTATTATTTTTTTTAACCACAAAATATCTATTTTATTAAATGTAGTTCCATTTTAGTTTTTAATATTTTTTATAAAAAGACAACGCAAGCGAGTGTACGGATCACCTGATGGTAACTGATCACTGCCGCCCACGATCCTTCCCACGATCCCGTGTAACCCAATGTAAGGGAACCTAGTGTTAAGACACTTCTTTCTCCACTTCCCGTCGAATTAGGGTCGAATTTAATAACCTTAATAATTTTAAGAATTAACAAAAAAAAAAATTGTGATTGCTATTTTTAATTATCTTGTAAATTTCCGTTTGTGTTTGAAATGTTTTTATGTGAAAGGTGAAAGAAAATGTAAGTGTTTTTAATTTTTCAGGGTATTTTTTTTATTACTCATATATCTGTGTTGGACACAAGATTTTACAAAACGCGGAATTCTTGAGGCATCATGTTGCCTTCCCCTACTCAATATGCGGCCTTAAGTGGGCATCAAAAATCAGCCTAAAGTGGGGGACGAAATATCTTACGCTAGGTTCCTAGGTTCCCTGTGTTTACCCTGCTATGCGCGTAATACAGTGTGATGCTGAAAATAATTTTAAACTCCCCAAGTGGGATCGAATCCACAACTATCGCGTTCACAGTCAGACGCAATTTTCATAATATTTTTTTATATTTATTATTAATTGAACCTGCATTTTAATTAAAAGACGATGGTGCGCTTGAAATAAACCATAATAATCAATTATTGAGTAAAAACAATTTCGATATGCTTGTTTTTATGTGGCTATATTTTTTTAGTACAGAGGTGAGCGATAACATTTATTATTATAAGATTAAAATATGAATTTTATTTTTTGGACGTATGACGAAATTGGTTAGAACCTTTTGACGGTATGAAAGAGGTACAAGTTGAAATCCAGCTTGACACCCAGATTCAATGGTTGTAGTTGTTCGATCCCTCGATCTCCCGATCCCCGATTCAGGAAAATGATTATACTTAAATTATTATCATAGAGTTTCGTCACACAATACTTAATGTTTTGAATTCTGTCAATTCTGATATGCAGGGAAAATGACTTTTAAAAAGAAGATTTATATTCAACAGGTACACATATCATCATCATCTCAATTTGTAAAACATATGGATCTACAAAAAATTGCTGAAATTACATTTAAGAATGAAAAATTTAATGTTTTAAAACCAACTTTACATATAATAACTGATCACTTCAAAGATTTTATACTTCAACGACGTAATAAAGATATTGGAAGAATTTTTATGGACAGAAATGGGTTTAGACATGTCTGGGAAGGAATGGAAACACCTGAAGGTAAAAGTTTAAGAAAAACTGAATTACTACTGCATAAAAAAACTAAAAGAATAGATAACAAATCTAATGTTTCAAAAGAACCGACTGGTATCGATTTAAATTCTAACAATAATAACACAACCATAATTAAAGATAAACCCAGAAGAAAGCAAAAGATAAAAGAAGATGTATATGTTCCGAATAAATTAAGCCTAAGAGGCAGTCCAACATTAGTGACTACCACATTCTTTTGCCCGTTCTTTGGACTTATTAAAATGACTTCAGATATTGAAAATTTTGAATAAAAGAAAATATTGAAGCGATATAATTTATAAGAGATATTTAAAATAATATATGCTTTGGCTTATACATATTTTTAATTAAATATTATAGCTCATTACCCACAGCATCAATTAATTTAAAACGTAAAATGATTCAAACTATCAATGATTGGAACTGTATGTACTTTTTCTGTAGGTAATAAAAGGACCCTGCGGCCTTTGTGGGCTCTCATGGCAACAAATTAGTTTCAATATCATACAATAACTCCTCCCAAGAAATTGTCCCCTGCTCTAATAAGACAGAACGCGGTGTTGGGTTCCGCCACTTATCGTACGATGTATAGAATTCTGCCTATTCTGCCATATGTGGTGTTAAGAATAAAACTTATCAAATATAAAAAAGGGATAAAAAAAATAAAAGTAACTTTCAATATTCATAGTATTATATTATTTTAAAAGGACAACGAAAATATTAAGTTAATGGAAATTATTATTATCCTGTGATATAAAAAAAAGAACAATACTAGTCGCCACTTCTATATATGAAGTGCGAATAAATTCAATAATAATTCACGTAGTATTTAAATTCACTTCCTTTTCTTTAGAACCATCATTCATAAACCTTCTATTAAATCTTCTCGTCATGTATGGGTCATCATCATATCTATCTACTTTATACGAGTCGAATGTGTTAAGAAAACCATTGACTGCTGTCTTCAGAGCTCGTCTGTAGCTGTTGACTGGCATACGTCGTCGAAGAGTTATTACCGGTTCAAAAGGTATCACCATTCCTGCAGCACTAGCTATCAAAGGCATGAGAGGTGCCGGGAAGTAAAAAGATATGATCTCCATTACCCCGTTAACCACACAAGTACCCATATTTCTTAGGACGCTATAAATTTCTGGTGTTGTTATAAATTTACTTATATTGATTGCTATGATTTCATAAATCTTATCCAGGATGCTTTTATCGGTTTTAACTATTTTTGTTTCGTTTTTCTCGTTTGATACATTTAGTATTTCGTTATCTTCGTCTGTTATATTATGTGGTGGGATAGTTTCTGTTGTTGATGTAGTTGATTCAAATTGATCATTGATTTCTGGTTGGACTTCTTGTTGTGACTTAAATAATAATTAAAAATTATACTTATCTTAAAAGTATTTGTCAGATTTTATAAAAATTACTTCGCAGTTAAATAATTTTATTGAACTACTGTAAAGATTCTTGATCTTCATACAATTGTGTTCAACAAAACACATTGAGTTTTGACTATCTTAAATATAATCTAGACATCCACTAAGAAGGGATTTTGAAAAACTTTAACCCTAAAGGGGTGAAATAGGGGTTGAAAGTTTGTATGGAAAAAAAATTAAATCTGCACCGCACCGCAATATTTTTTATAAAATTTGAAATTTAGATTTTTAAAAGTATTTAATTGAACATGTGTTTCATCGTTTTCTAGAATTCTCCCCCTAAGGGTGCAAATAAGGGGTTGAAAGTTTGTATGGAAAAATCTTTAAATCACCACTGATTGGATCAGCTGCGCGCATCCGCTAGTAGGAAATATAAATAAAAACCAACTTTACATTAAGACAAAGTAAAATTAAAGGGACGATTTAAAAAAATGATTGGTTGCGAAATTGAATTCCGCCACTCCCTACACAGTGTCCCGAGTTTGAGCGGAGAGCGGAGATTAGTGGTTCTAAAAAGCGTGAAGTGAAATATCAATACTTACAGTGGCTACGACAATGCATGAAAAATACAGTATATAATACACATAGAACAAGTTTTTCATTCCGTTATTGTGATATTGATACAATATAAAATTCATACAATTTTATTCACTACTAAAACTATTTATAGTAGTTATTTTATATTTTAAATTCTTATCATTTATTCACAATAGTTTTTTATTATTGTTTCATAGTTAAATATTTTATTTATATACTATTTATTATGAAAAAAAAAAATAATTATAAAATTATTATCACTCTGTTCTCCGCCTAATACAACTAAAGACAATATAACATTTCAAACACATAGATAAAGCGATTTTATGGAACAGAATTAGTAAAACGTATATATATATATTTATAATAATATTATAAAACTGAGGAGTATATTGACTTTAACGTCCCAATCTTAGGAACTAAAGGTTCAATTTTTTTGTATTGGATAGTCCATTTGTCGAGGCTATAAGCTTTTAAGACACTTTGATCCCCACTTTCCGCCGAATTCTCTAGACATAGCGTGTTGAGTGGCGCAACTCAAACTCAACGCCGGGCTTTTATCTTGTTGCCAAAGCTAAGAAATGAAAAATTAATAACTTATAATTCATTCCATCGAGTGGGGATCAAACCCACAACCAACGCGTTACAGTCACACACTTGCACCGCTGCGCCATGACGGTCTCTGTTGTGGCCTTAATTTAGTAATTAATTTTCTCTCTCTCTCTCTCTAAAAAAACTAATCAGTCTTATTGAGCAAAGAGATACGAACTTAATTAAAAACAGTTTTATTGCGCGAAGTAATAGTTTCCTTCTAAGATTTGAAAAATGAAATTATTTTTTTATTGTGCACTTGGTTTTGTCTTAATCATAAATGTTCTTTCACAGGTTATATATTTTTTTTTTATTATTATTTAATATTTTTTATAATTAAATTGATAATCGAAATTTTATATTGTTTTTAGAAAACATATAAAAATTTGAACGTATAACTTGAACCCGCACTACTTGGTAACTTTCTAAATAATGATGTTAAAATACATTCTTATATATTATTTACTTATTGACTGACTAGTTGTTTTTTCAATTAATGACCGAATTCAACAAGAATAGCCTTTTTAACAAGAATGACGTCTAGGTATAACGATTTTCAAAAGAATTTGAAATATAAAAAACGTGGTGTTAATAAAAAAATCAGCCAAGTGGGAGTCGGACCCTCGCGTCCCGAAGAGTTTCGAACAATTATCAATAAGAACAAAAAAAATGTATTGTATGGGAGCTTAAACAGTATTTGTACAGCGGTAACAGAAATACAAAATCTGAGAAAATTTGAACTGTCTGACCACAACGATTCATGAGATACAGCCTGGTGACAGACGGACAGACAAACAGCGGAGTCGTAATTATAGGGTCCCATTTTAATTTCTGTGTAAGGAACCCTAAAAACTATCAATAATTTAACAGATCACCGTAGCTCTTTCAGACTGAAATTCTCTCGAGACCGGATGCTCATTTCCTTTCCGGGAAATCTTTTAAGCGTTTCTTGTAAAGTTCCTTTTAAGAATCAGTCAACATTTTTTTACTGTAATAACACAGAGTGCTATTTTTCATGGATTTATATTTTTACTTTTTATAATATAAGAATACTTTTTTTTTCGCTTTTTTATTTGTTTTTTTTTTTATTTTATTTAACTCTTACATTGCAAAACATTTTCCAGTTTCTTATTATTTCATATTAAATCTGTTTTTTATTTTTAACCGACTTCTGTAAGAAAAGGAGGTTATCAATTCGACTGTATTTTTTTTTAACCGACTTCTGTAAGAAAAGGAGGTTATCAATTCGACTGTTTTTTTTTTTTTTTTTTTTTTTATGTTTGTTACCTCATAACTTTTAACTGGGTGAACCGATTTTGATAATTTTTTTTTATTGGAAAGGTATAGCTTTCCGAATGTTCCCATTTTTTTTGGTCCATGTCTGACAATGGTATCTATGAGAAAATCACATAAGTCTTAAATTTGTATTAGGCATGTGCGCGACTAATAGCCGAATAACTCAATGTCGCGCCAACCGATTTTGATGATTCTTTTTTTATTTGAAAGAATACACTTCAAGGATAATTTGGTGAAAGTTTGGTTAGGTTTCGATCATGGAATCCGGAGAAATTTGAGAAAGTTTGTTTTTTTTTGGTAAAAAATTGATTATACTGTAATAGTTACAAGCAAAAACTTTTTAAATTGATGTCAGAAGTGAGATTCCTGATGGTTGCATTTCTTTTCAACCAACCTCAAAAAAGAGGATGTTCTCATTTTCAACCAACTTCAAAGAAGGGAGATTCCCAATTCGCCCGAATACTTTTTATGTATGTTCTTGTCAATATACCAAAATGTTACTTTGCACAAAAATAAATTTTTAACAAAAACAAAAACCGACTTCTAACAACGAACTAAAAAGTGAAAAATAATTATATAAAGATTTTATAATTTTGAAGTCGGTGTCAAACTAATGCTACAACACCCTTACTACAATATCTAATTACTAAGCCTGTTTGTTTTACTTGGCACCGACTTCAAAATTATAAAATCTTTATATAATTATTTTTCACTTTTTAGTTCGTTGTTAGAAGTCGGTTTTTGTTTTTGTTAAAAATTTATTTATCATTAATACTTATGTCTGTTTACTAAACGTTACAAACTTTTCTATAATTCTTTGTAGTAGTAAAACTGAAAGATTAAACAATATAAAAATTGATACGAATACAATGTTTATTATATTTATTTTTTTCCTTAAACAGGCCGTATCCACACTTATCTTAGTCAACAAAACAAATATGTAGACAACGTTTTCACAGAAGCGACCTAAATTTGCTAAGCCAACCTCAAAATTCCTTACCTACCTCTATTGCAGGTACCATACGACTACATACCGCTGGGCAGACGACGCGACCGGCCGCACCCGTCCGACGTGAATTTAAATTACGAGCGCTTGTTCCCATCACGGCGGAAATATCTTGATTAATATTGTGTGTGTTTTGAAATAAATGGTGTTACGTTACTGTGTTTTTAGTTTATATTTTATTTGTTTTTGTAGATATTTGTTTTTATAATATTTTGATACAAAAACACGAAACAAGACAAAGCGAGACGTTAATTTACGCCGCTCACCACGCATTGATTCCAATTCGGCGGAAAATTGGGAACGGAAGTGTCTTAATGGGAACGGAGTGCTTTAACTCTATGTTATCAGATTCTCTCTGCTTACTCTGCTATGAGCGGGATACAGGAAAATTTGAGGAATTCCGGAGATCGTTGGAATGCAAAAATTCCAAGCGGGCTTGGCCAGTCATTGTTCTAGGTATTCACAGAATTTAGTGTTAAAAGATTGATAGTAGGTTAATCAATTATTTAAAGCTAATGTTGAGTAAGAAAATATTGTATCAGATAATAATAAAAAACTCATTATAAGTTAACCTCAAAATGTGAACATAATAATATAAATTGACTCGGAAACATATTTTTTAAGTGAAGCTATTCCATCCTATATTAGTTCATGTAACTTTATCTATTTACATAGACAACGCCACAGTAACTCACTGAAGGTCTGCAAAATTTACAAATATTATCACAATAACAGCTTTTTAGCATTAGAGGAAATGAATTATTTCGCGGCGTTGAATTCCGCCATTCGCATTTTTTGGCATTGACTCGGAAAGTGGACAAAAGTGTGGAAAAGTGTATCAACGCTAGGTTACCTCTGCTTACCTTGCTGTGTGCAGGAGCTTGAAACTAAAAAAATAAAAAAGTAAAAAAAATGGATTTTTCGAATTAAAAGTTATTGTTAGACGACACGCTTCCATATTTTAATTTTAATATAAATTATAAAAATACATTGTCAATACAAAAGTAGTATGGGATGAAAATTTAGTTTTTAATTAAGGATGATTGCTTGCTTCTCGTAGGGTTGCGACCAGTTCGTCGACATCCACATTTGCTGGTACAGGCGAGGCGAGTTCGGCATAGCGGTCTGTATAGTCAACATTGGGTTGATCTACATTTTGAGCCTAAAATAATAATTTAATTAAGTAGATTTTGGATGATTTTAGTAAGTAGTTATTCTTTTTCTTGGTCATATTTTTTAAGAATAAGAATTTTAATGATACCAGGTAGGCCTTAATTTTAACTTGTTCCTGAGTTTTTCTTGATTAAATTTTGGTTTTTTGTAAAGTGTGAAGTGAACATTGATCTATTAATCTATTAGTAAAGTTAATTAAATACAAGGGCTAGTAGGATCCCCTCATCAATCAAGGAATATTTTGTGAATCTTAACATATCTTAGTGAATTTTAGTAAATCTTAGTGAAATTTAGTGACAAAAAATTCCGTTTTCTCTTCAATTTAAATGTACTTACCATGCAGAGGCACAGCAAAGCGAATAGCGCACAAAGAACTACAAGCAACTTCATTGTAATCTTTATCTGACTGTGTAATGTGATACCTTCTTCTATATATACGTAACATAATATCCATATGACGGCCATAGCAAAACACTTCGCGCCTGTTCGTTTAATCGATTTTGAAATTATTTTTTATATAAACACGTACTTTTTTCAGCAACCCGCATTTTACGGGGTAGGCAGATGGGAACCTAGTGTCAATACATTTTGTTCCCTACGTTCCTCTCAATAAACAGGTACGTGAACAAATTAAATAGATTAGCTTGTTACATACTTTTGTATTTAATACTTCTACTTCTTTGTGGTGTCGAAATATGCGTTTATTTACAATATAAACACGCCCATAATTTTTTTAAGTAAATGTAGAAGTACTTTAAATAATATTTTAATTTCAACTCGATATCTTCAAGTGTTACTGAGATAAACGATCTTGACAGACGGACGGACAACAAAGTAATCTTATAAATAAGGCTTGCTTTTTTAGCTTAAAAGGTACGGAATCCTAAAAACTAAACCGAAGGTTTTTAAATAATAAAAAAAACATTGATAGACGGCACGCTTTTACATTTAATTACAAATTAAAAACTTATACAAATACATTTTCGATATACAAATAAGTTAGTGGGACGTTTTACATGCATTTAGTCGTGAATCAGGGTTGGGAGTGTGTATTTGGACGGTGCTTGGTTTCAATCGGAGCTGGCTGCTCGCAGGGAGGCGACGAGCTCGTCGACGTTTACGTTGGCCGGTACCGGTGATGCGAGCTCGGCATAACGATCAGTATAGTCTACATTCAGTTGATCTAAGCTTTGTGCCTAGAATGGAAAAAAAACTGAAATTATCGATATCTAAGAGAAGCTTCATGAATTCAGTTGTGGTGCAGGTTCACAAGCTAGTGAAATGAAATATTTAATATTTTCATTTTCTCGCTCTGGTAAGGGGGCAAAGCGCAGTGTTAAATGCTGCCTTTAAACACGAAATGCCCCCAGAATTCGGCGGAACGTGGGGGAACGGAAGTGTTTAATGGGAACGGAATGTCTTAACACTTGGTTCCCAGGTTCCTTTTGCCAAAAAGTAGTGTAGCATTATGTTTTATAATTTTTACATACATAGACATTTTCTATTACTTTTTTAGTATTTTTTTAGATTTTCTAATATATTTTTAAGTAAAAAAATATTTTCTTATTAGAAAAAAAAATACTTACCAGGCTGAGGCTCAGCAAAGCAAAAATCACACTTAGAACTGTAAGCCACTTCATTGTAAGCTGTATATCTGACCGATTGCATTGTGATATTTTCACCTATTTATACGTATTATAATGACCATATAAATTTTAAAACATAACACTTCGCGGTTATTCGTTTAATCGATTTAGAAATGAGTTTTCCCCTTAAACATGAGTTAATTAAATATTCATAGATTACATTCTTATATATTACATTTTATAAAACTATTGTTTTACTAGAAGTCCCAACTTTTTGTAAAATAATTGTGGAAATTGCATATTTACAATAAAGACAACACTGTATAACAATAAAGATAACCATAAGATGTGCTGTAAAATACTGGCAAAAATCAAAAACAGCTAAACTGATTCCTTCTTTTTGAATTCTTCTAGAGATCATTTTTGTAAAGTAAATTTGATACAATTTGTGGATAAGATATAATATGTATGGAAAAATAAATTTCATTTTGGTGGAAAATGGGCAATGCAAGTCTTTAATGGGGAAAGGAATGTCTTAACGTTAGGGTCCCAGGTTCATACTGGAGGAAGGTCACGAAAAAAAAGTAATATATAATGTTGTTTTGATCTATACAGGTCGGTCATGGTTTGATTAAAATTGTTACAGTATTTGTGATTCATACTAAATTGAATCACTTTTGATAAGAACTATTAATATGAAACTACGTTATAAACTTTACCAATCATAATTCAAGATCATTAAAATCCTTAAAAATACTATATTTATTTAGCAAAATACTTCGTTAAAACTCTAAAAACTTTCTAAGTTAAAACTTTAAACTTTCTATAAAATAAAAATAAAAAACAATATTAATATTTGAGCTTGTGAGTTAAATTCTCACATTCTCACAGGTAGCAAAACAATTCTTGGATAGAATAGAATTCTTCTACCTTTTCTGTTGTACATATAAATAAAAAAAACTAAATTTATATTAATATTAAATATTTAATTTCTCGAGGAATATGCTTCGGCAAAATAAACAACTATTTCGATAATAGCGGATAGAGCGAGTACTACGCATGAGATTACTCGACTGTAGGTCTTCAATTTGTTTAGAATCGAAGAGGAATCTACATCTCGTTTTTGTCGCAACGGTGCTATGGACTGCCATAGATTAAACTGAAAAATTATTTTATTTTTTTAGTTTATAATATTTATGAATTATAAAAATTATCGATGTGGTGGAATAGGAAGGCGACTTATAACGTGACGGTTGTGAGTTCGTTTCCTACTCAGGGTAATGAATTATTTTTGTTGTCGCTAACAACGAAACGTAGAGTGACTTGGCACTAGATTGTGGCACAGACTAGACAAGCGCGACGTAGAGCTACGCCACTAAATACTTATTGTTTTGAAATCGAGTGGATAGCGGAGGACGTAGTGTCTTAATGGCTAGGTTTCTACTGCCTGCACTGCTATACAGGGAGAAGCTAAAAATAGACTAATTAAACAACAATAATACAATTAAAATAAATAACTAATAGACACAGAATAAAATAATAAAAAAGGTGTCCATTTAAAATAAATAAATTGAAAATAACAACATAAAAACCACAACCAATAAATAAAAAGCTGTAGATACCTTATCGGGAACAAAAGCTGGGTTTAACTCTTGCGGCATTAGCGCTGATTGAATATCCCCCTCGGTTTGTATCTTCAATGAGAGGAAAACAGTTTTGTTTAGATAGAGACGTTTTTTTTATTTTCACGCAGTATCCCGCATATACAGGGTAAGCAAAAGAAACTTAGTGCTAAAACACTCCGTTCTCCATTTTCCGCTAAATTAAAATCTATCTCACAACCGTCGCGTCTACAGTTACCAAGTTAAAGTCTAGATTTTACATGCGATTTAGGCCAGGGTAAAATGAAAATAACATCAAAAAAAGTTAATTATTTTCATTTAACCACGCAGGATCTCCCGCAGGTGAAACCTATTTGTACATAGTGAAATTAATAGATTTTATTTTAAGATAATCTTAAATTAATAGATTTTTTTAATAAGAAATGCTTTCAAATCTACTAAAACCTATAAAAACCTACAAAAATATAACATAACTTCAACAACGAAGTGCAGTTTCATTAACTCCAGTACTGTCATAGCGTCATCAATGTGTACTGCCAGATGCACTCAATTAAGAGAAGGGCTTTGTTGTAGAGTGAGTGCTCTAAAGGTTATGAACAGCGAGTGTAGTTCAAATAAACTAAAGAAATAACTGTAAATATATATTTTTATTATTACATCTTTTCGATGACGGCAGTCTTTGATTGTAAGGGTGTGGGTTCGATTTCCGCTCAGGAATATGGATTATTGTTATTTTCTCGCTCTGTAACAGAACAAAGCGCGGTGTTAAGTTCCGCCACTCAACTCAAATTGTCGAAATTTTGAATAATGCGTGGGGTACGGAATATCGTAACACTAGGTTACCGTCTACTCTACTATATGAGGGATACAGCGTAAAACTAAAACCAATATATTTTCCTGAAAAAATAGTAGTAAAGAGAATATCGTTATATAAGAACAAAGAACAATATTCCATTTAGCTGCGTAATAGGCAATTCCGCAATATATGTGGCAAAGTTAATTGACTTGTCTATTGGCTTAGTGGTCAGTGTTGATTGTAGGCCCAGAAGGTCGTAAATACGAATCTCCTTACCGTATATTGTTAATAATTAATAACTAAAGAAGGTTAATTTTTAGAATTCCGTAAGGGAGAAGTAGCATGAAAGAGCCAGGTTTTGAAAGAGCCACTTGCAATATTTTAGTAGTTTAGGAACGGATTCGTTAGAATATTTTATTTTTAAATGGCAATATTGATTTCCCGCCACCCACAAAAATTTTACAGTTCATCGGAACCAACGGACGCCGATACGTCGAGTTGAAATTTTTGGCATTCCAAATTAAATATTTTAACTCCTTTGAGTTGTTTTTTAGTATTTCATTGTAAACAAATACGGGTAATTGGAATATAGATTGAGTTTATGTATATAATTTGGCCTTGTAACTACATTAAAATTGAGTTTGAAAAGTTTTGATATCGTTGTCATTTTGGAGGTTACATTTTTTTATAGAATAAGTTATGAAAGAGCCGGGTGGACGGGCCTTGAAAGAGCCGAAAGAAAAAACGAAAAAGGCCCGAGAAATCAGTAATTGAAGAATTAAATTGGCCATGGCCAATGGTTTCTGCCTAGATAAGTGGAAAGAAATTGAAAATGCGAGTGATGATTGACTCAAAGGATTCATGTAATGTTATTGGTCTGAATAATGTAAGATTAAAAAGTTTGTTAGAATAATCTACTTAAAATGACTGATAGAATTAAAAAAAAACATTACTTTTTAATAAGAATTATTAAATCGTTTTTATTTAATATTGTTTACCATAATTTTCACTGTTATACCTCATAATATAAGACTGGCTCTTTCATAACTTTTAATGGCTCTTTCAATACCGAAATGTTATGAAAGAGCCAAATGACACATTTTTTTAAAATGAATATTTTATTGATTAATTATTGTATTTAAGGGTTATTTCGCACGAAATTACCTACTTTAATAAATAAATAATAATTTGAGGAAAAAAAATCTTAATTTCTTTAATTAAAAGTATATTTTTTTACTTCATTTAGTAAACTGGCTCTTTCATGCCACTTCTCCCCTATATCACTCGGAAAAAATGGAACCTTTATAGGGCTAGATCGCGTAAATGTATCAAGCTGACATTAAATATCCTGTTCTACGGTCCTTGGAGTGCAGAGCTTCTACATTAATGCAATCAAAAGATACGAGTATTTAGACATCGTATTTGCTGCATTTTGTATTAAATATATATACATATTACTTCCAGTGGACCTATTTTTATGAAATTTAACACGAAATGAGAACTAACAATTAGAAATAGAAAAAATCCGTTTTTTTTCCTCTGGCCTACCCTGCTATAAAAGAGATACAGCATAAAGAGATTTTTTATATGCCTTATTGCGTTAATAAGAATTTTGGAAAAATGTAAAAATATGGAAAATGGTTATTATAATAAATTAGAGATATCTTTGGGTAAGGCCCAAGCGTGCTCTCTAACGCTTTGTCAGGATTATAAAAGGAATAACCGCATATCAATGGCATTAATCTTGATTGTTTTAAATTTTATATAATATCTCAATTAAATATTGAACTATGGAGGTTTCATTATGAAAGAGTCAGTTCTTGTTTTAGTTTCACGCTCAATCCCTTATATAGGGTAAGGATATTATAAAATTACATTTACAATTTTTTTATGTAAGTGAAAGTTTGCAATTAAAATAAAAATATAAATAAAAAATCTTTTTAAAAAATTGTATAACTGATTTTGTAACTTCACGCTGAAATTCCTCATACAGCAGAGTAGGTAAAAAGAATCCAATGTTAAAGCTCTCCATTCACCGCTTTGGTAATTGGATGGCGAAATTCAACGTCGCCAGTCTTGGTAAATGACAATAATTCGCTCCTCCGAGAAAGAATCGAACTCAGGACAGCTTAAATATTTCTATCATTTTTTTTTAAACAAAAAAAAAATGTTTTATATGATTAATACTATCAAATTTAGTCTACCTACCTACTACATTATGAATCCTAAACTAGATTACACGAACTACCCACTACGTATACATACAGTATGTTCGACGAGGCACTTTAGTATCCTAACGTTGCTATTTCTATCGTTAACTCGATTACTGCCCTGGTTTAGTGGTTATGTAATATATTTGTGTAGTCTTTGATTCGAATAACAAATTTGGTAATTTAGTAAGTACATAGCACGTAACTAGTAAGTAGAGAAATTCGGCGGAGCGGACGAAGTGTCTTAACACTAAGTTCCCAAGTTCCAAAATACTGCATAATACACATCGGTTTTACATTAGATAAATATTTTTAAAAAATTTATAAAAAACATAACGTAGCGGAATTTCACCCCGCGCCTCTTAGAAACCGTCCAAACGTTCTGACCTCTAAGCCATTCTCATACTTCTTATTATATACTTCTTCTTTTTTTTCATAAATGTGGAATAATTAATGTTAAAAGTCTATATGTATGCATAAAACTCACTCCTTTATGGCCGCTTGCAGCAACAAAAAGAAAAAATAGCGACAGTAACTTTAACATGTTGATATATTTCTAGATGTTTAAAATATTTTCCTTCATATATTTTTTATTGTAATCGTATATTTTTATTATATTTCACAATATTGGAAATCTAAAAATAAAATATGATGTTGTAAGTATGAATTCTATAGGTTTCTTAGTGGTACTAACTATTTCTAGTGTTTTAGGACTTTATGATGGCTCAGAGAATGTAAGTTTTTTAAATTATTGGCGGAACTTAACGCCGCGTTTTATTTTGTTAGATCGGCGAAATAAGAATAGCACACATACCCAAGTGGCTATATCTTTCCTTGTTTTATTTCTAGGGAAGTTGAAATTATATTTACAATGTACTTACAAGCAACGATACGCTGTAGTGTTGAGACACTCCCTTTCTAATTTTCCTCCGGATTTTCGAGACATTGCTTCCAGAATGGCGAAACTCAACTTTACGCTTAATCTACCAGGAGAAATGAAAAAAAAATAACTATAATAATTCCCTCACGTGTAAATAGAACCCAGAACCGTCGCATTTACAGGGACTGCCCCACTGTACCACGCCACTTCTTAACATACCTATATACTTACAATTCTTTCAAATGGTAAAAAACAAAAAGGTCTAACCAAAAGTTTTACAACTCGATTAGCTTCACTTTTACTCTGGAGATAAAACAAAAAAGTATTTATGATAATACCGCTATACGGTATTTCAGTAGGATTTTCCTTATCATTTATATCTTGTTTTCTCTTAAACAGTAGGTATAACAACTTCTTCAAGTTCTTCTTCTTCTTAAGTTGTTCAGGCCGTCATGGTGCAGAGACACAAGAGCGACTAAACGCATGGTTAATGGTTTCGACTCCCACTCGGAGGAATCCAAAATCTACCAAAAATCTTTAATCCAATGAATTAGACCGTAAAATTGATATATTTTACAGGATAAACTATCGAAACATAGGCGCGATACATCCGGTGCATTGGAAATATTCACAAATCACGCAAAACCTATATATGCTGATATAAAGCATGAGAATACAGGTCTAACTGAAAAGGTATGTAAAGCTGAATATTTATTGTTTTTAGCTTCACATTTAGCAGGGAACCTAGTGTTAATTCAAAAGAATATGAAAACAGCTAATACTTCCGAAGTTAAGTTAGTCCTTCGTGGCGCAAGGAAGATATCGATAAAAAGCGATCTTCACTCAGTGGACTGAATTATTATAATTTCTCTGGTCTTTCAAGAGAAAGCGCGGCGATAAGTTCCGCTACTTCATGTCACATATGGCACGTCTTAAATGTCAGAGAGTAAAGCTAAAAAAACATTTCATATATTTATAGTCAAATGAAAACTTAACAATTACAGCCATGTCCGAAAATGAATCTAGGAATAATACCTTCAAATATCGAACCTGGCACAGTTTTTCAGGTACGCTTTAACCATTTCTGATAATATCTATTTTATTTGAGTGAAGAACAAAAGCAATGAAACAGTATAAAAATTTCAAGTTTTAAGTACTAGTAATGGGCAAATAGTGAACTTCTACCTCCCTGTGTTTACCCTGCTATATGCGGGATACTGCGTGAAACATAGAAACCTGCATTTCTTACTTAGCAAAACACACCAAAAATCTTTGAAGATTGTATAAAAAATACTTTTTTAAAATTGTTATAGGTAACTCCACCAAAAGACATTTACGTGGGAAGGTCGTTAAGGAAATCGTACCCTTTAAGTTCAAAATTGGACTTAATTCGGGCTATAAGTCGAGTGATAACGATAGTATCACTACTTTTTTCAGCTGTAATAGAGTTCTATCCCGTGGTGCGTCATTTGTATGATACAGTTTGTCGATTTATTGAATAAATAAATTTTGTATTAAAATTTTGCAATTTCATTTACTTTAAATTTCACACTTATCTTATATATATTAAATTTATCTTCCTGTGATTTTAAAAAAAACGCGTTTTCACAATTGCATATGGTTATTTACACGATACTAAAACATAAATAAACAATTTCAAATTTTTTGCCGTCTATCTTTCTGTTTGTCCAGGCTAATCTTCGGAACAGCTAAACCATTTCATCACTTAATACTAGAATTATATGAAAAAAAAGTTTAATGAAATTAAATATTAATTAATGAGTGGGAATTCAACTCACAACTTTTACGTAAATAGTTATGTATCGTACAATTATAATTCATCATTATAATTATTGAACGCGCTAATGGAAGATAAGTGGCTCACATTATAAAAATCTTTTTGTGTTCATAGTCTATTTATCGAGAGGGGATATAATAGATATAGGCCATAATTATAAAAATACGTTAGTAGTTTCTATGTAACCCACTGTACTTGTGGTAACAATTATCTCAGGCACTAAAAATATATAGGTGGAGTTGGAGGTAAAAGTTAGTTTAGAAATATACAGATTTAGCGAAAAATATTAAAACAGGCCTAAATATTTCATTTAATTTGGGTTCTCCTCTGGGATGCGTAGGTCCTAATTAAAATTGAATTAATTATTAACTTTCTTCTCTTTGTATTGTGAAATTTGTTTTATATTTTGTTTATTAATGAATATGTATTTATTGTAGAGGCCGTCGTAGCGCAACAGCACAAGGATGTGACTGTAACGCGACGGATGTGGGTTCGATCCCCACTCGAGGAAGTGAGATATTTATTTACATTTATATTTCCATTTCTTCGCTCTGGTGTCTACGCAAAGCGCGGCGTTGAGTTCTGCCATTCAATACTCATTGCCTCCAGATTTCAACAAAAAGTGGGGGACAGAGTGTCTTAACACTAGGTTCATTCTGCCTACCCTGCTGTTGCGGAATACAGCGTGAAGCTGAAAAAATATTTGTCAAAAAAATATCTATGTTTATTTTTATCTAGAGGCTTGTATTGTTCTCGTTTCGCTCGTGAATCCTTTCGCTTGCTATAATAATAAAAAGATGAAATCTAAGCCTACGTGTGTGTTGCCAGTGTTAACATATGGCGCTGAGACGTGGTCCTTCACTGCAAGCCTTATCCACAGGCTCAAAGTGGCTCAGCGAGCGATGGAGAGGGCTATGCTTGGTATTTCTCTACGCGACAAAATTCGTAATGATGAAATCCGTAGACGAACGCGGGTTACCGACATAGCTCTCAAAATTTGCAAGCTGAAGTGGCAATGGGCAGGCCATATTGTCAGGAGGGCCGACAACCGATGGGGAAGAAAGGTCCTCGAATGGCGACCCCGTCTCGGCAAAAGGAGCACAGGCCGCCCTCCAACCAGGTGGACCGACGACCTTAGGAAGACAGCGGGAATCCGCTGGATTCAAAGGGCGCAGGACCGGACGGAGTGGCGAGAATTAGGGGAGGCCTATGTCCAACAGTGGACGTTAAAAGGCTGATGGATGGATGAAGCCTACGAATAGTATGAATATTTCTGTTGTTATAGATAAAACTTTATATTTACGACAGCGTTTCTTGATACTCTCGGCTCTCCATTTTCTTTCAGGTTGCAGAAAATCAAACACTCATATGTTTTTTATGAAGAAAAAAAATGTTTCAAATAAAAATTAAACGACTACAAATATATATTGAATATATAGCTTCTCCGTCTAAAGAATTTGAGGATAATAAAAAAAATGATATGAGCCGAACTTGAAAAAAAAATCAAATATCTCATTTTCGAATCAGTTTAGGTTCATAGTTTTAATTATTTCTCCATAAAACCATGTTAGATCAATTAACGCCGAGGTCGTCTTATTATAAACATTTAGATTAGTGTATTCATTAGCTAGTGTTATAATAAAGTGACGTTGTGAGCTCATTCGCGATGAAATATTACTTACTGTTCATTTATATTTTAATTTTGCTTTTTAATTCTAAATTTGCTTTGAGCAACGATGTAAGTATTATATGTTAGGAATCTATCTAAATTCAAAATGCGTAGTTTATTCTATATTTTAAAAAATCTCTTTACTTTTGTTTCTCACCCGATAAGCATTTTTTTTTCAAAGTGTTAAGAAAAATATCTAGAAACGTATTAAAGAAAATTACTTTATCCAATAAAGGAAAATAGTTGTCACTTATCAAAAAGTATAAACCATATTTATTATTATATTTACCATATTTATTATATTTATTTTTGCTCGTAACTTTATAGATTATTGGAAACGAGGGCATACCGAGTCATTGGAAACAATATCACGAGCCCGTAAATGATTCTAATTATCATAAACCTCATTATTTGTCAAATAAAAATCTAGACAATTATGAAACCAATTTTCAAGATGTTAGTAGAATTATATCGCCGAAAGTGTTGCCTTTTTATAAAATTACGCAACCAACCTTAAATAATCATTTACAATCGAATTTAAATAATAAAAAATTTAAATCATCCTCATCCGATTATAATAGAGCTGAAGGTAGACAAAATGATGAAAATAATAAGACTGGTAATCCAATTGAAAAAAATAAAGAAGAAGAAACAAGAGCGACTGAACAGGTACCCGAAAAAAGAAGCAAAAATGCAAAAATTGAAAATAACTTTAAGCCATCAGATAAAGCGATAGACAGACAGGGTACTTCTGAGCAAAAAACAATGAATATTGTGCACCATCATCAAAAAATACCATTGAGGCAAATAAGACAGATGGATTCTTCAAGTTATCCAAAAGAAAGAGAGTTTAGAAATGAAAATTTAGAGAAAAAATCTAAAGTAGAAGAATTGCAAAAAAACAAACAAATTACAAAACGTTCCGAAAGTGAAAAATCTGAAGACTTACAGAAGGATAATTATGAAAATGAAGAATTTTCTCGTAACGATGGTAAGTCTTTTTTTTTCGGTTTCACACTATATCTTATACTTAGCAGGTAGAAGGAACATGATGGACTTCCGTTTCCCATTTTACGCCAAATTCTTGAAGCACTACATGTTGAACATCAGAACTCAACGCCGTGCTTTGTAATAATTGTTGTTACCAAAACGAGGAAATGTGAATATGAGATACTTCATTGCCCCATTTGCCATTGCCCACAATCGTCACGATAAAGTCACACACTTTACAAGCGTTTGACTATATATAAAAAAGAATTAAAACATTTTTGTAAAAATTTTCAGACTTAGAAGAAAAAGAACAAATTGATGATAATGGAAGAAGAACTGATAACGTTGGACTTATTCGGCCTATGTATTTTCATCCATTTAACGATCCTAGGGGTTGGATACGTTATAGGTTTATGCCAAATCAATTCGGTTTATCGAATAGGAATTATATAAACCGATTGTATCCGCACACGAAAGACAGTAGCCCCTATAAGGGGTTGTAGGGGTTGGTTATAACAGCAACAAGCTTGATTTAGAAGGCATTTGAGTTATAGCCCCCGATATCGACTCGATAAGATTGTAATAGTTCATTATGGAGAAGCAAATATAGGATAAGTACATACATATGTGTGCTATACATTAATATTGTTATTGTATTAAATTGTATATATTTTTCATGCTTAAAATTATTTAATTTTTTATAATTTTTTGGAACTTTGTCACAGCTTAAAGTCATATAATTATATTAAAAATATGTATGAGAAACCTATTATTATACTTAAAAACAATTCTAAAAACTTTTTTCTTCGGTGTTGAGTTCAGACAGAAAGTGGTTAACGGATGCAAAAAAAATGTCAGCCTAGATGGCTATAAGCGTGATACAGTGTGAGACTAAAAAAAAGAAAGAAAGGAAAAGTTGTGAAGAGTCGTATAATATAAATTGATTCGTTAGACGACCGCGAACTTCTTGACACGAATCAACTCTTAAGTGCTAAATTAAGTAGTCACGCTCCTTGTTGACTTTTGTCTGGTTGTAAAACTATATTTATATTATGTTTTTGAATTCGAATCATCCTCGACGGATTTGAATCCATAATCCAAATAAAATATACTTATCTAATTTGAAACTATTATTATATTCATATTACTATTTTACGAAATGTTTTATTGCAATTATATTTCTAGCATTCTATGCATGTATCATTAAATCACTTGCACATAACCATTATCATTTCGTACGATATAAAGTGCCGTAGTTGTCAGTTCTGTCTCCACTCTGAGAAATTAATTATTTCAATTTTCCCGTTCTCCCCATAAAAACGTGATCATCTTAATAGTAAGTTTTATCTACTCTTCTATATTTAAAAAAAATAATATATCGATAATTACACATTTAATTACTAATTATGAAACTGCAAAATGCGTTTAAAATCTTGCGTTTGAATATGTTATTGTTAACCTTCGCTTTGCACGCAGCAGAGTAGACAGAGAGAACCTAGTGTTAAGAAATTCCGTTCTCTATTTTCCTCCGAATTCTAGAGTCATTGTGTGTCGAGTGACACAAAAAAAGTAACATTCCCATTCTCTCCCTTGTAGGACAACCCACCCAACTATAAAATGCATAAATAAAAAACAACAATACAAATACATACATTTCAATAATTAACATTCTCTAATTACTCCAGTATAAATTATAATTGTGAAATTTCACAAATACAGTGTAAATCCGCTGTCCAGCTTACTAGAGTTGCGTTTTGACATTGATGAGGGTACAACAAACGGTATCTCGCAGATATTTATATATTTGAAATTGTAATTACTTTCCGTCCTACCAATTATTAATATTGTTATTTTTTTCATATTAATTAATTTTCAAATATATTTATCGTTATGTACATATATCTATCTAAAAGCGTTCCTCTTCGGACTGCAAATGACCGGGCTGGTACCGAGGAATTCTTCTGTGAATCCCAGTGAAGTCTTCTTATGTTTTGGGGCTGTCGGAGTGACTTAAATCTAAAAAAAATACTCTGTTCTCTGTTCTGTCTGTTAAAAAGGGTAATAAGTACTAGCATTAGAGATAAATGAAAACCACATTTGATGTAGGCGAATATTATATTTGATTCAATATAATTCTTAAATTACCGGCAATTTACAGGAAAAATGGGTGAAGTATAACGTTTTACAAAAACCTCGCAAACAAGAAACATGATAGAATAGCATAATGGAATGTAAACAATTTGATAAATTGCAATTAAGAAGCTGCTGCTATATCTAAATACTACGTTTACTTTAAAACTACCAATAAATAACTTAACATCTTTGGTATTAGCACTTAACTTGAAAGATACACGAAGTAGTTTGACCAAAAATAGTTATAGAAAAAAGAGGACAGAACCTACACAATAATTATTATAATTTAATTAATTATTTTTTTTTTAATAATTTAATCCATCTTCTCTACAGTAATCTCACGTCAACTGACCATTAGGAAAAAAGATAAAAATTAACATATGTTTTGACCAATTGACATATGTATGACGCACGATTACTTAATTATTCAACTAATGAACAATGCAAGTTTTGTATGTATGTTTTGAAATAATTGGCAGTGGATACTAAAAAGGCGTATATAATATAATATAATAATAATGCATAATGAGTGTGCTTTATTAATGTAAAAAGTATATAAATTTTGAAGTATAAATAATAAGTTTAAAATTTCCATTTTTCAATAGCATACATACAAATTATCCTGTAAAGAGAAGGTATGGTCACTCTAATTGGTGTCCTTGCGCACTTTGTGACCTCGGAACGAGGCCTGTATCTTGGTAGCTGCTTTGTTCAGATCAGGATCCGTTAGATCAATCTTTTCAATGTCTTCCTGTGAATAAAAATATATAAATTTTAGTTACATAATAATCAGAAAAAAACATTAAATTTAGGAAAAAAAAATGGGAATGTGACAAAAAGGCAGGCGAAAGGCGTGATGCAACCCGACAGATTGTGGATATGATTCCAACTCCAGGAAACGAAATAGTATTTTAATTTCTTCGATGTCGAAGCAAGAATTCGGCGGAAAGTGGAGAGCTTATACTTTTAAAATTAATCGCTTAAATTAAAAATCTTCAACTTTTACTGATATGTAATTAGTTATTGTTCCATCTCGCCTTGTAACAATACATGTCTAATAAATGTATATTATTTTTCACTCAACAAAACAAAATAAATAATATAAATCCCTGTATTAGGTTCATGCTAAAATTTTTAATCGAAATCATTGTTATGAGGTTTTCTATCATGCTCTACACAAGTAGTATGTAAAAACTAATTTGAAATTCAACCTCGGGCTCACATTTTTAACAAACGCCACCGGCAGAGCTGTTCTAGGGCGATAGCGGGGGTAGCAACAAAGGAATTAAATTACATACCACAGCTACTAAAAGATGACATGAGTGGTTTTTATTGTTATTTAAAATGCAAATTTCTGGAATTTTTGCGTTGTGTGAGAGAAAAATTGTTGGCGTTTTTCATTTTATTCATAATAAATAAGCTTCTTATCTTTCGTTTAGTGTACTTTAAATTCAAAGTTTAAGGTTGTGATTTCTATCTCTCCTCCTCCTCTCCTCGTCCTAAGTATGAGAGTACCACTATCTATTTAGAGAGAGAGTTTGAAGCAAAGCTGGGAACGGAAGTGTCTTAATGAATTTAACAGTAGGATACCAGGTTCCCTCATGTGCTATGTGCAAGAATGTAAAAAAAATAATAGTATATTATATCTTTTTTTTGTGTCAATAAAAAATGATGTTATATTCAAACATCAGTAACAAGAAAGAAAAATGACATCGATATTTTCATTCATCCCGTAATTCATTTGACGAGGCTTATCAAATTTGCTCTTTTTTTTGAGGATTAGCCTTGAACTCTGCGAGATCCTAATGATAGCCAATATTTCAAGAGATGACAGTATTTTTGCGGACCTCAATTACTTCAGGGCAATATACGTCTGAAAATATATTTGTGCTTTCCTTTTTTACACATATAATATTTTAATATAATGGAAGCGCAGATATGCTGGATGTTACTTATTTACCAACAAATATCTACAAATAAAATTATTTCATATAAATTATACCTTATCCTGTTGTTCCTTTGTTTTCTCGACTTGAGTCTGCTTGCGAGCCTGGTGGCCTCGGAACGACGCCTGGATCTTAGTTGCCGCATTACACAAGTCTGCAAATAAATTATATATTTTGTTAGAATATTGTATTTCAAGAAATACTTTGGAGGAATAATTTTGTGGCGTCTGGAAAAAGGATAAATGAAAATTGGTTGTTTTTAACAACATGTTCGGTCAGTATTGTAAGTCTTGTTTATTTATTGTTTTGTTTACATATTTAAATGTATAACTAGACTCTTACATAAACACAAAACGGCTGTATGTTAACGAAAAACAAATTTAGAGAGATTTTGACTCCAGTCGACTACATCACGCTGTATCCCGCATAGCCGCGTAGGCAGAGGGAACCTAGGACTAGGTTCCTAGGTTAAGTTCTCATTAAGAAACTTCCATTCCCCACTTCTCGCCGAATTCTAGAAGCATTGCATGTTGAATGGCGGACCTCAACGTCACGCTTTGCCCCGTTACCACAATGAAGAAATGAAAACATTAAATATTTAATTTCCTCAAATGAGAAACAACCCACAACCTAAAACCCTACCTAAATACTAAAAATATGGATATATTTCATAGTTTTAAGGCCGCAGTGGTGCGTGGATATTATAATCTATATAATACTATCTTTTGTTCAGGTTCATTAATTTTAATTAAACTCATTACGCCCGCACTTTTGTCGTTCAAAGGTTTGTCGGGGAAAAGCGCAAAATTAGTGAGCCAATATAAGCTTTCGGGTCAAAATTTAAGCTTTATTTAATATCGTAATATTTTTCTTATTTTTAAGCGGGTAGACAGAAAAATCCACTGTCAAGACATTACGTTCTCTATTTTTCGCCGAATTCTGAAGGGATTGCGTGTTCAGGAAGGAGAGGAGGAATTCAACGCCACGCTTTACCTCGACACCAGAACTAACAAATGGAAATAATATGTTCCCTCTGCTTATCCTGCTATATGCGGGATACTGCGTGAAGCTATTTTATTTTATTTATTAAGAATATCTAGGGCAAGACAAATGATAGCATATACCCGTATATATGTAAATTTTAAGGTCATGTGAATATTTACGATAGGGCGTTTTCCACCGTCAAGACTTAATGAGATGCAGAGGTCAAATGGCTATTGTGGTATAATATAACTTGCTTTTGGCTGCAAAATGTTAGTATATTATGTTGCTTTGACAGTACTAATATTATGAGATTGTAGATTTAAAATTTGTAGGTGAAACTTTTGTTTAAATTATACTGAAAACGCTTCCACTCGTAGGAATGAATAATTTTCATTTCCTCGGTCTGTTCATAAGAGAAAGATTTCTCTCGATTGAAGGGGGAAATACATATATTTATACGAATACGAACGATTTACGAATACAAATATATTTATATACGAGTATATATACTATAGAAATAAAAAATAAATAAATTTGCAACATTTTTTTGTATAAGTTACCTTGTTCAAAGTAAACTAACTAAATAGATGACTGATATAATAACTATAATATATATTATTAATGATATATGTATATATATTTAATACTCACTCAATAAAATTAAATAATTTATTTTACATGGATATAGGATGTCGACATCTTATACAAGTAAAGTGACATTTTCATCTCTTAGATGTGAGGGATTACTGAATTCATTCATCAAGGAGACATCAGGTGCTCTGAGATATTTTATTTGACATGGGGCTAATGAATGTTTGACTTCGATATCTCTTAATTTTAATAGATTAGAGTTTTTTTTATATAAATGAGCAGGTCCAGGCTTTTTCCCACAGAAACGGGGAAAATGCGTGATGGTAAGAATTATAAGGGGAAGAAGCTTGAAATAAAAGGCACAAGGGGGAACGTAAAAAGTAGTGTTAAGAAATGCTTTACTTTATAGCCAATTTTTGAGCGACCCATATCAAGGCGTAAAATTAAACGCCGCACTTTTTATATATTACAAATATTCTAAAATGTAAACATCTAGACTAGATCACTAGTTTATGTACGATCGATAATAAATGCTTCCCCAAATCTACAAACTTTTTTACAAAAACTTTCTATTTAGCTTGACGCTATATTCAGAACATAATAGAGACAGAAGCTACTGTTAAAACACTTCGTTCTCCGCTCTCCACTAAAAATGGAGAAATTCTGGAGCTGAATTTAACTTCAGGCCTAATAAAAAACATAATATAAGATTTCTTTTTTCAAGATTAAATAAACTTTGTCTTAATAAGAAAATGACATATTATTATAAAAAAATTAACCTGATAATGTAATCTTTCCTCAAAGAACGTCGGCTGCGTATCAAGCCATTTTGATCTGACATGAAATAGATTAGCCAGGATTAGAACGAATTTATCATTAGTTAAGTAATAGGTAGAAGAGATTGTAAGAAATATATACCTTTATATAAACTAAATTTTTTGGGCAGAGAGAACATAGTGTCCTGACATTCCAACTTTCATTTCTCATCAGAATTCAAGATATTGCGTGGTAGGTAGCGGAACTCAAGCCACGTATTATTTTACCATAGCAGAGAAATGAAAATTATAACTAAATGTAACAATTCCTCTTAGTAAAAACCGAACATTGAATTAGGTATGGTAGTAGGAATCAAGACGACTTCACCTTTCCAAATTATCTAAATTCTAATCTTTTAAAATCTCATATAGTTTGCCTTTATTCCATCTATAATATATGAAAGACAGTGTAATACGTTAGTTGTCAGATTTGAACACACGTTATATTACGCCACCTGAGAATATGAGCAATGGCTCGTACATTTTCGATATTGAAATATGTTTTAAAATCAAATTCATTTGGAAATCTCATTTTAAATTATTATATCATTAATATTCACAATTTTAGATTAAAAATCTTTTAACATTCGTATGATTTTTGCTAAAATATTTC
The DNA here is from genome assembly GCF_056956725.1 of Heliconius melpomene rosina. NCBI lineage: Eukaryota > Metazoa > Arthropoda > Insecta > Lepidoptera > Nymphalidae > Heliconius > Heliconius melpomene. The sequence goes on along the minus strand of NC_140389.1, from coordinate 2,650,521 downwards.
GCTCGCTTTCTCGTTTCTGTTACATGTCTTTAAAGACTCATATTATACTTGCAGCAAGTGTTTTGTTTTATCAGAAGATGAATGGAAATATAATGCTTTCTCACAGCTAAATTCGAAGTTACTTATAATTAAAACGTTTAATTAAAATATATATGGTGACATAAGTTTCTCTTGGTTCAATTTAGAAGAAAAAAATGCTTATAAATCATCATAGAAAAATATCGTTTTAAAATAAATATATATAATATAAGTTCCACATAACCAATACTGTCTACAATTTCCTCATAAAAATTCTCACTCAAATCACGACAAGACAGAGAGTTTCCTACAGAATTTTTCTCCATCATCGAACATGTGTATTCTCAGGTGAAATAACGGAAGACACACTTTTGATCTGACAAGTGACAGACAGGGACCAACGTCAAAATCTTGAGTGCTTCCGAAATTAGGCCTTTTGTCTCGCAAGAATTTCATTCTACGTCTTTGAAACTAGACTTTGCTTGTGTATTTGTCTGCTTATTTTGATTATTGGAAATTTAATTTTCAATTTTCGACACAAATCAGCTTCACGCTGTATCACGCACACAGCACGATTGGCAGAGGGAATTTAGTGCTAAGTCACTCCGTACTCCACTTTCCGCCATATTTTTCGAGTTAGTGGGGAATGACTTCAAACTACTACATACAATAATTTTAAATATCTCCAAGTAAATAATAGCACATTGCAAATTAATCAATATAGTGTAGGTACTCTAAAAGCTCTTTGCGACAAACTACGATATAAACAGTAAAATTTATTTTATTTTTCATTAAAAAAATTACACATATGGTGCCATATATGGTCTTATATTAAAAAAAATATTAATTTAGATAAAATAAAAATTATAGTTGCTTTAAACAGAATAAATAACAATATTTATGAAAATAAGTAACAACAGCTAATCTTACTATATTTCTATAACATCAAGACTATAAACCCTTGACAAAACTAAAATTGGCTTAAACCCACACAACCAAACTAGCCTTTTCCAACTTTGCCCATTAGGTGGAAAATTCCATGCCGCAGTGAAACATGTAAAATACATTTATCATTGTAATGTATGGCGCAGAATGAAAAGCCGGTTCTTTCGGCTTTTGCCTTTTTAAATAGATTAAGGCTGTGGCTGTATCTGAAAAGCCCAGAAGCGATAAAGTTGATTGATAGTTGGGGGTTCATATGTAAATTAATGTTTAGATGCATTTAGGTAATGAAAAGTGAAAACACCGTGATTTATGGTGTTTTAATCGTTTTTTAATAAACAGGTGATTGATGTGATGTAAAATGCAACTCAAGAGGTAAAAATATTTTTAGGATTCCGCACCTCATAAGATAAAAACGGAACCCCTGTAGGATCACTTTCTGTCCGCTTGGCCGCCTGTCAAGACCATTTATTTCGTGATTTCGTGGAGATATAAAGCTGAAGTTATAATCAAATATTTAGGACTATGGTCCCTTAAAAAAATCAAGATGTCAATCAAAACCTATAAGGTATTTCCCGTGGACACGCAGTTATTAAATTTGGTACGAAGTGAGAACTTACAAAACAAAAATAAATAAAAACAACCCACAAAGAGAAAAAAATATAGATATTTAATATAAAAAAATAAATACAATATATTTATATTTAAGGTTGATTTCATATAAAGTGCCTGCAAACTTAAGTTTATGAACTTTTATAAGTTCCCGCTGACCTACAATCCTAAAATAGGTGCGAAAGCCTCGGTGGGCGAGGCCGACTCCCACTTAACTGGTATTATTTTAAAATACTCTTGCTTCCTTTTTACTCGCACGATTAGATAGAAGAGAGAACCATTAAGATACTCCGTACTAAGAGTATACGATTTAAGGCCACAAAAGGTTGAAATATATTTTGTAGAAAATTTGTAATTGTTAGATTTTAGTTTCCAATGAATCCTTTGATAAGACTTGGACTCTATTTTCTAATAGATCTTATTGTTTATTTGTGTGGAGAAGAATTTTCACACAATTTTCATTTACTAATGCCTTCGCGTTTCCAAGTATTTTCTACTTAAATTGCTACCATTAAGTGTAATCCCTTTTGAAACGGGGTGAGTTGCTACAAAGATTAATATATCAAGATGTTCTTTTTTATATTTCCTTTTGTTTGAAACGTAAAGACATTAACTACTACGAAGCATTTATTTATCTTTTAGGATAGACAGGGAGAACTTAGGGTTAAGTCCTCCTGTACTCCACTCACCCAAATTCATAATACTGCGTGGTGATTGGCGGTGTACAACGCCGTTCACTACTAATATTTTATAATAATTACAAAATATACACACTGCGTCTCCATCTTCCGCCAATTTTCCGATTATTCCGCGTTTCCGGAATTCAACGCCTCCCTTAGTCTTTGCTACCAGAGCCAAGAAATTAAACCAATTAATTCATCCAATTGGGAATCGAATCTACAACCGTCACGTTACACTCACATGACGTGACGCTACATACGACAGAGAATTCTACAAAATATTTAACTTGAAATAACCTGTAGAAGATAAACGGATTTCTAAATAAAAATACGTAAGGCACAGAAATAGTATTTCCCAACGCATTGTTTCCATACAAAAGGCCGTATTACGTAAAGAACCGACCATGTCGTGAAATATTCAGATAATACTGTTTACTTTAGACCTCACTCTTTTTATATTTTGGCAGAGCCGTAGAAACGTTTTATATTTAATATGTAACAGTATATCTTTATAGAGTAGTATTAGTTTATAAGTTTATGTGATTTCTGTTAGTGTGTTTCACTTCACAAGGCTTCGACTCCGTGGTCGGGTATAAAAAAATATTTATTATTTTGTTTTACGCTACACCCTGTACGTAGCAGGGTAGGCAGAGGAAACATGGGGACCTAGTTTTGAGACATTATTGTTCCCATTAAGACATTTATGACACATGAAACGTTTAGGATTTCAGACCGGAACTGAGAGCGAAGTGTTTTATCACTATGATGATCTTAAAATCCACGTCAAGATCCTTACTGTTTCATTTTCCTATAATAATCTTAAAATACAAATTTAAACATATTTAATTAGATAGTATTAAAATACCAGTTAATTTAACTGTTTAGAAATACGTGACTAATAGAATGTAGTCTACATTAACTGGAATAAGCGTTTAGAAAACAAGATGGAAGTTGTTGGAAATAGGTCGATTACACTTCATATGCATCGACTTGAGACTTCTACTTAACGCTAATGTCAGTATTTTAAAATTCTTATAAGTGAAAGAAGATTTTTAGATTTTTAATCAACTTTTAATTAATTTACTTTACTTTTAATTTAATTTACTTTCATTTTTCTTTCGGCTTTATCCCGCATGTCGTAGATATGGTAAGCAAAGAGAACCATGGTGGTTTTTTTTTAAATATACACAATCAAAATTTGTAAATAGTATTTCCGGATTCAATAAAATATCCAACATGTATTTTTTTAAAAAAAGTGTTAATCCTGAAGGCATTGCGTGTTGAGTGGGGAAACTCAACGCTGTGCTTCGCCTCGACATAAGAGCGATGTAATAAAATATATACATATTTTATTTCCTCAAGTGGGAATCGAATCTAAAACCCGACACGACTGGCCTCAAATTACATTTAAATATAATATTAAATTAAATAATTCATAAAGAATATTTTAGTAGCAAGTAGATTTAAAAATTAAGTTACTCAAAACGAATGAAATAACGAAATGAAAGTTCCTCTCGTGAAAAATAAACATTTACAATTTAAACTGTTTTAATATTCAACGAGTAGTTTTAAGTAGCTTAATGAAGTAAAATAATATATTATTATAACTAAATACTTCTACAGGTACTACAAAAATATGCCTTATTTATTCCATCAAAATAATTTTAAATGTAAAAATGAAAACACTTGGAGTGTACGAGTAACTTTTCAGAATCTAATTTAAATGAAAAATTCTTCTAGATATCTATGACTGCAAATTTTATTTTAAATAGAAATGCATTATTTATTATTTTAACTATACTGTAAAGTGACTGCCTGGCATGGTTCATTTATCCATTTTGATGGGTCATTGCTAATAAGTGGCAGAGCTCAACACCGTACCTACTCTAAGATCTCACCAAAGTAGAGAGACGCAAACAATAAATTTTCCTCCATAAAGATCGAACCCACTACTATTGCGATTATTATATAACATATTTTAAATATAATAATATCATTTCTTTTACACAAATTTATACAAAAATGCCTTAAATAATTGTTATTAAGCTACAAAAAAATCAAGGAGCTATTTCTGACATAGCTAAGTTATTTCAATATACATTTTCATACTCGAACTTCAAGTATCTTAACTTTATGTGGGTATTATGAAGCAAACCACAAACATTGAAATTAAAAAACTTTTCTCATCGTTACATATTTGTGGTTTAAATATAAAAAAATATATTAGTGCTAGCAAACTTTGAATTATTGTTTTACGGTGACTTCTGTAACATCTGTGGGTTAATATAAAAGTGTCTGTAGACAGAGCAATCTTGAGTGGCGAAACTCAACGCCGCCCTTTGTATCGTTACTAGAGCGTAGAAATTAAGATATTAAAGGGCATCGAACCCAGAACTGTCGTTTTTACAGTCACAGGTTCTCGCCCCAGCGACAGCTCTTCCTCCAGCTCTCAGCTTGTTTATTTTATTAAGAAAATAAATAAAAATATATACCGAGATGGCACTGGAACTGATCCCAGTCCCTTGCAATTCTTTCAAGAGCTCTACAATTTTTATTTTAACAATTGCATAAGAACTTCGACGTGGCGGTATAAGAACTTATAGCATAATTGGCTAGAGCGTTCTTTCGTCCAGCTTTTTAACTTAATTGACGTTCAAATTGTTAATTGACCTTCTACTGGAAAGAAATTTTAATATTTCTATAAAAAATGAAGGTGTAAAACTTGCGTGCCGGCTTGTAGGTTATGCGTTTGTAATGTTATTTAGTTTTTAGCTTCACGCTATATCCCGCACATGTAAGGGTAAACAGAGGGAACCTGGGAACCTAGTGTTAAGGTATTCCGTTACCATTAACACTTACGTTACCTATTTTCCGCCGAATTCTTGAGGCATTGGGTGTAGAATAGCTAATCTCAACGCCGCGTGTTGTCTAGTTACCAAAGGGAGATAAATTTAAATATTTCATTCTTACAGCAATAAATTCTTCTTAACCGTGTCACTAAAGTCATGACAACCACATATAATGGTTGTTTTAATGAAAGATTTTCTTCACCATCTGTACGTTTTGTTCTTCATCTTTTGAGAAATTTGTTTCTTCTTAATTTCTTCACCATTTTATCATTTTTACATTTGCACTCATTTTACAAAGTGTGTTAAGATCAAAGTGTGTTTTTGGGAGAAAAGACTAAAGTTCTAAATCACATCTCACATCAGAGTGTAAAATAAAAAATGAAAAATACTTTTTATAATAACTAATATTGTATATCTTAATTAATTATTTCTTAATTACAAACAAAACTTGAATATTAAAACAACAAAAGATTTTTTATCTTAAAATTATTTAAAGATTTTTGATCAAAAGCTTTTTGGAGCGTGGCGAGTTTTTTGTTGGTAAAGAAAAAATAGCACCGTTTTAATCTTTAAAATATATATTTCCACAGTATAAAATAAAAGAATAAACATATAGATATACAAATAAATTAAAATAAAACATATAGATATACAAATAAATCTTTCAAACGACACAACAAATTTTAATAGAGTTTACTACACACTACTAGTTAGATTTCGTTAGGTTAGGCAAATGTTAGTTTGATATGCGGCGTTTAGTTCCGCCATTCTCAATGCCTTCAGATTTCCGTGGAAAGTGAGAAACGGAAGTGTCTTAATGGGACCGGAGTGTCAACATAGCTTGAAGACATTCCTTTCCTATTATTATTTATAACTTATATTCTATTATTTATATCGTACTTCTTTGGAACTTTAAATATTCAAACAAGAACGACTACAATGTAAAGAAAGTTACATAGATAGTACCGACGAATTTCTTTCTATTTTTACGCCAAATAATGCCACACCACACAAAAGAAAGCATTGTGTGAAAACTTTTGACAAAAACGTAAAAAACCGACCTAATCTTTTATTTGCAATCATTTTTTTCTGTAAGTGAAATATTTATTTACGTTTCTATTTCCATTTCTTCGCTCTGGTGTCGAGGTGAAGCGCGGCGTTGAGATCTCCCACTCAACACGCCCTGCCTCCAGGATTCGACAGAAAGTGGAGATCGGAGTATCTTAACAATGGGTTCTGCTGTGGTCTACCACTATTATATTATTTCCTGTATTAAAAATTGCTGTTTATATTAGAAACGCCGTTTTGGATATCCTTGAGCCCTCTATACTCTGCGAGATAGAGCGTGAAACTAAAAAAAAAATAAAAAATGAACTATTCTACAAATAGAACTTCATACGGCAAGAAATTACTCGATATTGACATCGTCGATGCGCTGTCGTCATCCAATTTCCGTGCGGTTTCAGAATCGAAGGGCATTTGTAGTATGGAAATACTCGCTTCCTTGGGTATTCAGGTTTGAAAATAAATTGTATTGACTTTGTGGATATATTACATATATATTTTTTCAAACTACCCACTAATAAATAAATAATAACATAATTACTAATCACTAATTATTGTTAGTTTTTTTGATTGTTTTATTATTTGTAAGTACTCAAAAAATATATTTATAACCGTATATATACAAGACCAAGACTCAATTCTAAAATTTACTTTAAGCTTTGTTGTAGGGGGGGGTCTATAGTGGGGCAGACATAGAGAATGAAATGTTAAGATACTACATTCTCTGCTTAACATCGAACTCGATACACTGCGTGTTGACTGGCGGAACACAACGCCGCGGAAAACTGAATAAAAATGTAAGGAAGAATAAAAATGTTAGTATCGCAACTTTAAATGCAAATTAAAGTAAATTCAAATTATTTTAATAAAATTTATCACAATAATCATTCTAAATTAAAACAAAATGAAGGTAGGAATAAACAAGTACTAAGTGTTGGCCTTGAGGCTCGATAGAAATACGATCGATTTCGTGTCTTCGGTACCTACGGCAAAGTAATTGAACCTTTTAAAGTAGAATGGAGGTTCCCTTCGAAAACGTCTACAATAGCTATAGATTTGTAAGCGTTAACAAATTATTATAGATTTATCTTTAGATTGAAGTTTATCAGTGTTGTGATAACACCGCGACGGTTGTGAGTTCGATTCCCACATAGAAGTATGAGTTATTTTCATTACCTTCCTCTGTTTACAAGACAAAGCACGACGTAGAGTTCTGTCACTCACAATCTTGAAAATTTCGCGGAAAGTGAACGTGAAACGGAATGTCTTAACCGAGAGAATATTGAAAGCACATTGATAATTAAAGAATATCACAGTTTTTAAATAGTATCAAGTAGAACCTCCATTTTCTTGATTCTCATTTAATTTATTAGAAAAAATAATCTTAGAGTCTTAGAAGTAATAATAAAAGTAATTTAGAAGTCACTAAGACTTTGAACATTTTTATGAGCTCCTTTTATATTTCCTTATAAAACTTCTGGCGATATAATCTCGAACACGTGTCGAGGAAATCGCTTTATTGAGGGAATTAGTGACGCGTCACTTTATTTTTAATTTCTTTTGATATAGCTAAAATAATTATCTTGTTGTCTGAATGGAGTAATCTTAGCAGCTGATATGTTAAATTAGTCGATAACGAGTATGGCACGCGGTCTATGTCCGCAGGCAAATTCGAGGTTCCTAGGGTACACAACTATTATGGTGACAAAACCTTGTACCCTATGTGCTTAATGGTTTGCCTGAGGATATACGCCGCGAGCCAGATTTAAGGAGGTTTAAAGTTAAACTTAGGGAGTATTTTTTTCTACTTAGGGAGACTAAACTTAGGGAGTACTGTTCAATTAACAGTTGACAGAAAATACTTCTTACTTTAATTTTGATTTAACTTTAATTTAATTTTAATTTAAATCATAAGAGACTTGAGATCCTGCAGTCAAACTCACAAAGAGTTTTGCAGGACATAGTTTAACTTTTTTTTATATATTGTTAAATGGTATTAATAAAATAAATAATAAAAATTTAAATATATGGTCGTATTTACAGTCAAACGCTGTGTTCCTACAATGCGATGGATAGACAAAATAAATTATTATCAGAAAAGTTACAGCAATATATACCTATATGTAAGATTACAAAGGAAGCTCTACATTTTAAACTTAACTAACAATCGATTTACAGGTATGACAGGTACTATCTGAGGAACTGAAGCGACTTCGTACGAACATTGAATTTAAACCTCGGTCGAATTAGGTCAGCTTTTTGTGAAGGATGAACAGGAACACGCGGATTATTTTTCATTCATTCTTTTAACCTCAAAAGGTTCGCCGTGACATGTTCCTTAACAAAGACATTCAATTTTAAAGGTTTTTCTATTTTGACGACTCACTTCTTTTGAAATGATAAAATTTATATTGCTTCATTGGCTTGGACGTTTCAAAGGCGCAGGTTCAAATTTCGCTACATAACTTTTTTTACGCATGTTCTAAATATGTTTATTTCTTTTTGTTGTCATTAAAAATTTTAAAATCTCTCGTTCATTTCAATCACTCGTTTCATTTATTTTTGGCGTATTTAAATATCGGAGGCCAATAACACTAAATAATATTGAAAAAATATACTATTTTTATATTTTTTATTCATTGAACAACAGAAATGTGCAATGAAAATACTCGTTTCCAGGCTGTCGTCGTAGCGAACAGCTTAGAGAATTTTATTGTATGATGTGATGGTTGTGGGGTCAATTCCTGCTCAGGAGACTTATTTTAATTAAATTATATGTTTTATTATTTGAACATTTGATATTATACCTATATTCTTCGCTCTAAAAATATATTAAAAATGCCGATTTCATAAAACTTATAATAACAAAATCAAACAAAACGCATTAATTAAGTTAATCAAAATAATCTTACAAAAATTATATAAAATAATTATTATTCCTCCTTTACAATGTTAAGAAATCTGCCTCTCTAAAGTATTTTCAAGTTGTATACATTTTTATGAATAAAATGCATTATGCCCTGGAGGAGCTGGCTCCTTTGCGGACGTCGTCGCGCTGTGAATTGCAAATTAGCTATTGAATGTTAAAACCTGTTCAACATAATACCGTAAAATATAAATTTAAAACGTCAGATGGCTGTAATGAAATTATAAGAAAAATATGCGGTATAAGACTATTCGTATAATAAATAGGAAGGTATCATTTGAATATAATTAGAAGGAGACCAGTGGAGATTGAATCTATAACTACCGAGTCCGTGTCCCACTGCACTACGATGTTGTGTTTTAAGTAGAAGAAATGTAGTGTTAAGACACTGCGTTTTCCATTTATCGCCGAATCGAACGCCCCGCTGAAAGCAAGGAAGTAATTCATGCCCACGAGTGGGGCTCGTAACGGGCACTGCGTAACGATAGTCTCTATAAATATAAATATATAAATATATTTTCATTATACTAAATCAACATCTCGAATTTCATCCATATTTTTTCTGACTTCGTGAATATTCACTACTAAAAACACCCCAAATTTTAGTAAAAATAAAATGGCAACATTATCTCCGTAAAAAGCCGTACAAATATAAGCATTCTGTGGGCGAGGTAAAGTAAAATATATGTAGATATATATAGACTAGTAAATGAAAACGTGGGCGATTATTTATATATTATGTGCACTTTCGATAAATGTCGTTCGTCGATGCTCACTGCTGACCTTTCGCTGTTTATTCTATTTAATCAACTACCTATTCAGTGAAACGTGAAATATAATCTTAACGCGATGGTAGTGAGTTCATATATAGGTTCCGATGTTAAAAAAAAAAGATTGAAGATAAGATAATATTTCTAATCTATTATTCCACACTTAGAAAAGATATTTTTTATTTAAAAAACGTATAAAAATTTTTAACGTAGCAGGATTTGAACCAATGTTTTTTGAAATCCATCCATTTAGACGTAGACGTCCATTCAACAGATAGTAGAGTAGACTAGATTCTGGAGGCATTGCATGTTGAGTGGCGGAACTTAACACCGCGCTTTGACTCGTTAGCAGAGCGTACAAAGTATGTCTTACCCGCTTGTACCCCTGCGCCACGACTGGTCTTGAGATACATACACATTAGAATAAATAAATATTATTCTCTTATTATGCCTTCCATACATTTTCTAACTATAAAAGTGTGATTTTAAATATATAAATATATAAGTGTTTCTTTTTTCCATTACAAAAATATAATACAAAATATAGTTTCTATACAATGTAAACCGTGCACTGCATCCAACACTTAGGCTCGTTAGGTGCCAGTCACAAAGGCTGGGGTATCAAAGTAACTCATCCTTTGAAGCTATAAGAAAATTCTTGGACACTATTGTGATATTATAGTTATTTATGTGCTATATTTCATTCTACAATGTATGTTTGACTGTAACGAGTGAATAACTACTCGTACTAATTCTTCCCGCTCTGGTAACGAGACAAAGCGCAGCGTTGAGTTGCGTCGCTCAACACTCGATGTTTTGTCTATTTTGAGCGGAAAGTGAGGAACAGAATAAGAGTCTTAATAGTAAGCTTGCTCTGCCTACCCTGCTGTGTGCAAAATCTGAAGCTGTTTTTTTAGGGTTCCGTACTTCAATAGGTAAAAAGGGAACCCTTACAGAATCTTTGTTGTCCATCTGTCCGTCTAAAATTTATACTAAATATTCAAGTCTATGGTCTCCTGCAGCACAATAAATATCAATCTTCTATATCAACGCAATCAAAAGACACGAGCATTTTACATAAATTTTGCTGCGTAATCAATACCTATAAGATTCCCGTGGGCCTACAGTTATGAAATTTAACACGAAGCGAAAACTCACCATACAAAAAAGAAAAAGATCCAAAAAATTTAAGTGTATATAGATATTTCATAGAAAAAAATCAATACAAACTCATATTTGCACTTATATTACTTTCATATAAAATGAGAATTGACCTACTTAGAATCCCAAAATTGGTACGGTAGCCTCATTGGGCGAGTCCGCCTCGCATTTGACCAGTTTTTTTATATGCATACGAATACATACCATTATAGCATGACGTTGAAATGTCCTCGGCGAAATATTTAATATTTAAATTATTTTTTTGTTGCACTAAGTGCAGTTGTCCATTAAGAGCTCTATTGAATATTAAATAGCGGTACTCAAAGTAAAAGGAAATAATAATAAAAAATGAAACAATAACGAATCTGGGTGCTACCGAGTTCTTTCTATTAATTCTAAGAAATAATAAAAGTAGATAATATTATAAAAAATAATCTAATGTTGAGACACTTCGTTTCCCTGCTTTGTCTTGTCAGCATAGCGAGGATATAGAATAATCTATTCCTGGAGTGAGAATCGAATCTACAACTGCATCACTGCCTCAAGCTTTTTCCTAAAGCAAAAACATTCAAGCAAAAATCTTGTCAACAAAATAAAAGATGTTACAGAATCTGGAGAACAATAATTTTGGCACCATGTTAATAATGCAGTGAAGATATATTCCTTTTTGCACAGATGCCAAACGGAAACTCAAAATGTATGGCGTTGATAAATCTGTACGTTGCAGGATTTGAAGCCGCGCCCTGGATGCTGTCCAAGTGCTCTAGCCAATTACTCACTGCTCACTTCTTGAAATGCTGATTTTTTAACTTGGTAATTCAAATTTTGTAACGTTTTTGTGAGAAGCTCTCTTGTTATAGCTTCACGTCGTATCCTGCTTTTAGGAGGGTAGGCAGAGGGAACCTAGTGCTTGTACACTCCGTTTAGAGTCATTGTACAAAACAAATTTAACTTCTCTGTTCTTATTTATTTTCATTTATTAATTTAACCTCAGACTTTTAGCGAACTTTACTAAATTTAAAACGAAAAAATATAGAAAGATCAAGTACCATATTAGGAAAACGAAAAATTTAAAAATCTCTCTTATACGAAAAATACTCGCCTTTCCAACTGCAATAGTTCAACTCAAATAGTCCGAAAAAAGTTTTGCGAAATTCCAAATGTTTTCACAACATCTATAGGGAGAGCCGAGAGATTCGGAACACAGTGAACTCAAATTGAAAATCACAATGGTATTTGCTTCAAGAAATCGATGTTCGTTCTGTCTTTATTGAACATTTTCGAAGTAAAGATATAAAAAATAATATTACTTTAAACACTGTTGTCTCTAAACGTTAAATGCTGAAATGAATTTGTACCTTATGTGGTTAAACCTGTAAACGCAACGGTAGCGGGTTTGATTTCCACCCGGGGGAATGAAATATTTAGTATATTTTCATTCCCTCGCTCTGGTGATAAGGCAAAGCGTGGCTAGAGTTCCACCATTTAAAAGAAAGTACACATTATATCTCAAAATATACATTTAATTTATAGGTATCATTTAAATATTGATTTTTTTTCTTTTTAATTAAGGAATTTAAATAGAAATTTAAACGTCAATCTCTCCCTTCAACCAATCGTCAATCTTAATTTTATTCTCAAACGGTGCTGCGATACTTCCAAACGTTACAGTAAATAGCTATTTTCTTTTTCTTTGTACTTATACTATTTATAAATGTACGATCATCGATGTATGTATGTCAAACAGCTCTAACCTCATATACATTTCAATGGCTCTAGCCTTTCTATCCCTGGCAGAGGAAATTAAGGCTGGTAATCGGAAACTACTGCACTACGGTTACTGTTGTGCGAATTGAGGCTTTATATTTGTAAGGATATGGTTTGATTTGCAATATTTCTCCACTAATTTTTTTAAAGAAAAAATATTTTGTAGTTAAAAGTACTTTAAATAGAAAATGATTAAATTTACCTCAAAGTTTTATTAAAAACGAAATAATCAGTTAATAGAATTATGATTCATGGAAATATGTTCTTGTAATTAATTCTCACTAATGTAAATAAGTAGTTGTGTACACTTTCCACCGAATTTTTGAGGTTTTGCGTGTTAACTGGTGAACTTATATATATATTTATTTTAATTGAATATTTGAACAAGTAAAGATAGTCCCGTTTCCCACCACCCGTATCTACATAAATATTGTATACGAATTTTAATCCGCAACTTCTTTTGTGTGAAAACCCAAAGTCCTGTTTTTCCTATTTCATACAAATGTCGGAAAATTATCTCTTAGAGCTCATAGGCAGATTATCTTGTAGGCAGAGGGAACCTTGAAACCTAATATCCGTCCTAATATCTTCACTTTCCGTAGAACTCTTAGAAAGTATAGCGTGTGGAGTGGCAGAACTCAACACTGCGATTTGCCTCGATACCAGAGCGAGGAAATGAAAATATTTAATATTTAATTTCCTCAAATGGAAGTTGCAATAACAATCGCAACCTTGCGCCTATGCACCACTCTCACACTAGCCTTAATTGAAATAAATAGATAGATTATACATATTAAAACAAAGACTAGAAAAAAAATACAGTCGAATTGATAACCTCCTTTTCTTACGGAAGTCGGTTAAAAACTGTTCTTATTTTATTGTCAAAATATTTAAGTTACAAAGGGACTTAAGGCACCCTTGTCATAGAGATAATCCCTTCAATATAAGATATATGACATTTAATATAATCTTTTGATCCTTCCGCTTTGTAAAGTCGATGGCGGCTCTATATTAAAAAGTATGTAACTGACACTATGATAAAAAATATATAATATTATTTTTCTTTGACTAATAAAACACAGATTGGTTTTCGTCTGTGCTATTTTCTGCTTATTTCTAACATATTTTTGTGATATATATTAATTCATATTAAATCAAAAAAAGCTAAATCAAAATCGGTTTATCCGAGCTAGGATGTTACAGACAAACATACACACAGCCATACAACCCTCTGTTTTCGTAGTAGGACAAATAGAATAAGACTTCATAAATGGTAATTGAAAGAACTCAAATATAAAATTTCAACTTTTATTTGTACAGTCAACTAGGCTTTCACGTGCCGTTTCCAGGTCAAATTCTCTCTAACAAAAATAAAACGACATGCCGCGTTCCGGAGCGTTGTTTTCAAAATGATACGGATGAATAAATTTAACAGTTTTTTATTTATATATCTAATATCTTTTTTGACGGTTGTAAAAGGTAATACTTATAGTTCAGTGGCGATGATGTTTTTTTGTTAAGAAGAGGTAACCTGGGAACCTAATGTTAAGAAAGTCCGTTGTGTACCTCAGTGTCTAGTATAGTGTCATTATTTGAAATGTACATAAATAAGAAGTAATTTTATAATTTTCTTTTAAGGTATCTTATAAAGCAATGCACAGTAAATTATACTTTAGTACGTCAAGTTTTACTAATTTTATTTTATATTGATCTTGTGATTTTCCATTTTCTTTATTATCTTTTAGCGACGTTAGTTATTATAATAAAAAAAATATTCACAAGAAGTAAAAAATTCTATTAGATTTCTGTTAGATACTATTCTATGAAAAACATTATCAATTCCATGAGAATCGAATTCATTACCTAAAATCTTCTCTACGAGAAAACGTGGAAGCGTTTTGCAGCAAATAGATCTAACGTTTATAATGAATTTTCCTTTTGCATGAAATCATAACAGAGCTACAAAGCCAAACAATAGTTGTAGTGGAAACTACAATACATTACAATTCCCTTTTGTTTGAGCATTCAATTACCTGCGTGCTATGTTGTGCTGAACTGATTTTGATGAAGTTTAGATTAAATTATAACTTCTGTTAGAGTAATAAACGCACTCAATAAAAGATTTTCTTTCTTTTTTTACTGTAATATATAAGTAAACTAATTAGATTCCCACTAGGGGGAATTATATTTTTTTTCTATTTCCTCATTTTAGTAACGAGACAAAGCGTGGCGTTGAGTGCCGCCGATCAACACGCGATGTCTTAAAAAGCTGGGAACTAGAGAATGTCTCGAAACTACGGTCCATCGAATATAATGTGTAGCTATAAAAACTTTATAAATTTTTATACAAAGATATTTTGACTAAACTTTTTTTATTAAGATTTGATAAATTATTGTAAAGAAATGAACGAACTCAGTCTTTCTTACTTTTGATTTATGTTATTACTTTTAAAGAACCTCTCTTGGTATTCAGAAACGTGAGAATATGATATTGTAACTTTAAAATTACTTAACGAATTTTCTATATTTTATATTTTTGGGGACTTCCCAAAAATCTGAACGGCATAAAACAACACTTTTTAGATTAAAAAATTTGGAAAATCAAAAGAAATGAAATAATTTACCTTTCAATGTTCCTCCGTTTTTCACCCATTTAGAATTAAATATTGCTCGAATATGGATTTATCCTCAAACGTTTTCCCGATTAGCACCCACATTTGCCACTTTTACGAGTACCGAGACCGCCTACGTACTTAATTTTATAACAATCCGTTCTCTACCTATTTCCCGAACTTGAGACATTTGAAAGAGAAAGCTGAAATAAAAAACAAATTAGACAATTTAAACATTTAAATGATAATATTTCGTAGGGAGTAAACAAAAGATCTTGTGTCTAGGGGGAACTTGCCGGGGATTTCCGAAAATTCCTGTAGGAACGTGAAAAAGGGGTTTCCCGCAAACCAAGTCGGAGGCTACAACTAATACTAGAATATAACAATACCACAAACTCAAAAGTTTCAAACTATTTTTGTGAGCTTTCTCTTGCCAATTAGCGCACCTATGCTTTGAACACCGAGAGTAATTAAACCAGTGTGAGACAAAGACGAATGTGGAGCTATTTCTGAAATTTCACTGAAGATTACTTTTCCTATATATGAACTATACTTTATATGTTCTTCATATGTTGTTAAGTTTGTCATTTTCACGCTGTATCCCGCGTATAACAGGGTAAGCAGAGTGAACCCAGTGTAAGAACACTCCGTTGTCCTCTTTTCACCTAATTTTAATGCTGGAAAATCAATATAGCTCATTTTCACGAGTGGAATACACCATTGTATTTACAATCAGTTGCTGTGAAATTAATTCTGTTATTTTCAAATATCTCACTTATTATTAACATTTTAGTTTTATTACCAGCTTCACGCTATCTTCCTAGAGGCGACCTTAGCAGAGAAGGTAAGAAGAATCTAATGACAAAACATTCCGTTTTCCACTTAACGTTCAGTTCTCGAGACATTATGTGAGCGTGAGAACTCAATGTCGAGCATTGTTTTACAAGCACTTGTACCAAGTACCAACAGGACCAAGGAAATAATAATTCCTTCGAGTAGGAATCAAACCCACAGCAGTCGCGCTTGCAGTCAGACCGTTTGGCCGTTGGCCCGCTGCGCTATGACGGTCTCATAATGTTACTGTCTTTAGTACAAAATTTAAGTGAGCGATAAAAAACCACTTATGGCACTAGCACGTAATAAACAAATTATACTCGTATCACAGCCTTAACAAAATACACTATGAAATCTATAAATAGTACGTTGGAAGCCATTAAATTAAGTGTCACGCGAAACCACCAACCCCCATTATTGTTTTTATAAAAAAATATTTTAATCAGAAATGCGTAGTGATAACATTTCAACTCTTATGCAGGTATATCAATATTTATTACTTATTGCGGCGTTTAGTTACGCTACTCAACACGCGATGCCACCAAAAATCGTCGGAAAGTGGAAAACGGAAGTGTCTTAACACTACGTTGCCTACTGCAGCGTGAATGGCTGATATACAGCATATATCCGAAAATCCGCGGCATAGAACTCTCACATTTGGCATGTCCCTGTAGAGTGAAAAGTAGTGAGTAGGAATAAAGTGCACTATGAAAGGTTCTACTGGAATTCTTATGGGAATGGGAGATATTGACATTTTCAAGTCTTCACAATCGAAGTTGCAGGATGTAACTTGTAATAATTATTTCCTTGAATTGTTTATCTTAGTCAGCAACGGACCGTATAACGCGATGGCTATGGGTTCGATACCCACTCGGGGCTTTTATTGCGTATCGCAGGGTAGCCAGAATAACCCAGTGACAGGACACTCACTTTCTCCCATTAACTAACTAATTATGGTATAAAATATATCGACTTGCACTACACCTAACGTCATTACTCTCTCATACACGCTCGTCAGTGAAAAGTCTCCAAAGTTCTAACCTCATTTTCTTTTAAGTATCTTACTTTTATAAGTTATATCATTAGCAGGAGTGCTCTTAGAGGATTTTATACTCCTAGCATTTTACTGAAATTCCATTAAGGTGGATAGGCTGTCCTGGCGCAGTGGGACAGCATCCGACTGTAAAATGATAGTTGTGGTTTCGATCACCGATAATTTAGGGAGAATGATTATATTTAAAATATTTTTATTTCTTCTCTCTGACAAAACACGACGTTAAGTTCCACAACTCAACCTAAGCCCAAACGGTGTGTCTTAACAAGAGGGTTCCTTCTGCTTACCCTGTATGCGAGAAATTGGTAGGTATATTAGTTTACAACCCGAATAAAAGTAGTGATATTGTATCCTAATTGGAAAACTGTATATTTATGTTTAAAATATAGTTGCTGATTAGACGAGGTAAAGTGCGGCGTTGAGTTCCACCTCTCAATACCTCCAGAATTCGGCGATGAGTGGAAAGATTAGGGTCTTGTCAGACGGACAGTTAACAAAGTGATCCTGTAAGGTTTCTATTTTTTCCTGTCGAGGTACGAAATCATAAAAATATTAACATAGCCTGTAAAATATCTTAAATCTCAAAATATCTTATTATCTCTTATCTATATAGATAAAAAATAAACTACACATTATATCACGGTATACTGTGATAGCGGCCGTTAGAACATACTCGTACATATTATATTAAACACATACTAAGTTTAACCGAAATTCTCGTACCGAAATTATGAACAGCAGGTTACAGTATGCAATTACGTAGTAGCCGCCGCTATGCGGATATCGTGACCTGGGGATCCTGAAATGTTATACTGCTAAAATATGTTAATTATAAATCTAATATAACATATAATTTATATATTTTTTATCACGTTTGAGGGTTTGTGGGTTCTATTCCCACTTCGTGAAAAAATATATATTACATAACAATAACAAGACACGGCTCGGCGTTGAGTTTCAGCACTCAACACCCAATGTCTCGAATTGAGCAGTGTATGTGGAACGGAGTGTCTAAACACTAAATGTCCCTTGTTCACCGTGCTAAGCGTGATAGAGCGGGAAGCTAAAAAAATGAATCATGTATCTATTAGTGAAAACTTTCTTAAAATTCATTGCTTAACTGAAATAACTTCTCTTTATATACAACGTATCAATGCTTAAAGCAATTTCTCTTAAGTTTCCCGAGATACGCTGTAATAGAAAAGCAATAAACCGTATGAAACAAGCTGTTAAACTATTCCGTTAATTTTAATGTTCATCCATTCTAAGCTTTTGTTGATGAGTTTGTTAACCGCTTCCGACGTGAACTTACCTCGTGGAATGTTTAATGTTTTAAATTTCACTCTAAATCTAAAATAACTTTTTCTATACCTAAGTCATTAAAATAACCTTTTGAACTTTGTATTTTAATGTGAATTTATATAAAAATACATATATTTTGCGTTATTTTCATTTTTTTTGTCGGTACATGCAAAACCGAATAGGTCAGAAAGCGCTTAGTGTCTCGATACTCCATTCTAAGCTTTCCAAAAAAATTCAAGACATTGAGTTGATATGAGGAGGTAAGAGGAGAAATCGAAGTAATTCATTTTACCGATTGAAAATCGAACACGTAACTACCGAGTCGTGTTAACAGACTGCGCCACAAGAGCCTACATCTAATTAGTAGAATTCAGGTTAATCTACGCCAACTAGCGTTTTCTTTATGCTTACAATTTAGGTTACATTTGGGTGGGTTTCTTTTGACATTTTCGAGACGTAAAATTAACGTTATTTACTAATTTGTAGAATGTATTCCCTTATTTAGTCTTTCTTTCGACTTTTTTAGCTTCACATTGTATCCCGCAAATAGCAAGGTAGGCAGACCGAACCTGGGAAAAAAGTATGTCTCTTAACACTATATTGCCAGGTTACCCCTATTCCCATTAGAAAATTTATAATGTTTCTAAAATTGGACGGCGCATGGGAAATGAAGTGTTTAACATTATGTTCCCTCTGCCATTCCTGCTATGTGAGTGATAAAGCGTGAAGCTAAAAAGAAATATAAATAAAATGAATCGCGAACATCATCCATACCTATATCAAAAGTTCAACTTTTAGTTTTATTCAGAAGGTAACAATGAAAACAAACTAAAAAGCCCCCAGTGTCCGCCACTGCGTTCATTTTTCATCGCATTGTATCTGTTGAGATATATCCACACTTTTTTACAAAGGGTACAATCTATTATAACTTCTCTTATAATAAATCATATAGAACTATACTTGTGTAAAATTATATTTTTTATCAAATAGTACTCAACTGGCACGCTCGAAACGCCACAAATGAAAAACTGACTAAATTATACTTGTCTTAGTAGAATTGTTTAGAATTTAATGTTTTTATAAGAAAATCTAGAGTTAAGATCTCTCTCTCTCTCTGTTCTCCATTCGTCACTCGAATTGGAGACATTTCGTGGTGAATGATTAAACTCAAAACCAGTTTTTTTTATTTTACAAAATTAAAAAATTGAATGCAATAATATCCATGGCGATCGAACCCACATTGATATTCTACTGGCTTCGGCTTCCACTACAAACGCGGCGTTCAGTTACGCCACTTAACAAACAATATCTGAAAACAAGGACGATGTGGTGAGAACGGAATGTTTTACCATTAGGTTTTTACTTATTTCTTTGCTATTCCGGAAAAAACGTGAAGCTACTATAAATTTTATTTCATAGCACACAAAGAGACATTTGATAAACAATCCCAACGTCACTGAGATGTGGAGGATATAAGGGTAGATCTCCTTATAATTTATTACGCCTTGAAAATAAACATATGCCTACTGATAGTAACGTAGACATAAAACTGTCAGAGCTGACGTTTTCCCAAATTATTTATTTGGTTTGACGTGAATTTTAGTATTGGATTTATTTATTTTTTTTAATATTTTTATATAGTAAGTAGTTAGTAGTAAAAATTTACTGAAATTCTTGAATATTTCTTCAATTTAATTGGGTTAGAATTTAAAATGTAACCTATTTGCTACTCTGATGTATAAGCTATATTACTACAGAGTTTGATCCAAATCTGTTCAGTAGTTTTTGCGTGAAAATGATACAAACATCCATCCATCTGCACAAATTTTCAAATTTATAACATTAATAGGCGTATTTTTAAAGCTAAACAAATTTAAAAGATCAATAGACTCAGTGACCCATATATAAAAATATTTGTGAATTGAATTTAATTTCAATCCCGTGTAAGCTATGAGAGGAAGTGTCATAAATTTTTAACGTTAAAACCGCGGCCGGGACAGTTTTGTGACGGGAATAATGTTTTTTTGTCGACGTGTACATTTATTTTAGAAATAGGTATGTTGAAATTTTTTAATAAGGCCAGTGGTAGCGCAATGGTTCAAAGTGTGTGTAAATGGGACAGATTGTGGGTTCGATTCCCACTGGAATCCGCCATTCAACACGCAATGTCTCCAGTATTCGACACATTCCACATATCCACATTCGAAAAATATAATGGTTATTTACTAAATTCCTCCACTCAACACGTAATATCTGAAAGCAGAAACTCTATTTTCTCCTCTTCTCTGCTAAATACGGGAGAAAGGATTTTTTTTATTAAATATGTTCTAAAAAAACCTAAAAGTAAAATGGATTTCAGTAATGTGAAACTTTTATTTCAATATAGAAAAGGGGATCACAATACGAGTCAAAGGAATATAAAATAGAATCAACGTGATTTCGTCGGATTTCGAAGGTTCTATGTGGATTTTGTTCAATTACATGGGGTTGACAGAAATAAAAGTGTTTTTGTTAGTATTTTTTTAAATTTTACTACACTGATAAACATATTACCCTACTTTACGTTGCGCAGTCGGTTAAAAGGGTTAAAATACAGCAAAATTATTTTTTATTTTAGTGAAACTTGATTTAAAAGATATAAAACTTAATCATACTAACATTTAATAACTTTAATATTATTTTTACATTTTTAAATTAAAAAAAAAACAAAAATATTATAACATACCTAAGTTATTATGGATGACACATACATACATACATCATATTTGAAGTTATCATAATTAATGTTCATAAGCGCCGTAATGCCTGTTCATCCTTCACATCTGTCATCCGTACAGCATTGGAATTAAGAATAATGTATAGCGTAGACAATATAGGCGTAAGCCTGCTATTGTATTACTTCTCATAATTAAATACGTTTTAAGTATTGCTGTTTTAGTTTCATGCATATAGCAGTGTAGGCAGAGAGAACAGAGAAAAACACTCCGTTCTTTGATTATCGTTTGAATCGGAGACACTGCTACACAGAATTTATAGAATCATTTCTCGAGTGGGGATAGATCCCACAACCAAGGCATTTACAAGATGTAAGTATCATCAATAATAGATATTTGTTATTAGATAAACATACGAAATCGAATATATTACTATAGGGTATTACTATTTCTGTTTATAGAAGAAATAGAGTGGTTCTAATAAAATGTCAAGGCTGTACCGTGCAATGCTTTCGCCTTTTCCGTGAAGGAAAAAACTGATAAGAAAAACTATAATATGTCACACACACTTTAGCGGGAAATTGATTGTGACGGATAGTTTATTTTCTACTAACTGTATTGAAGATCTGTTTTTGTTTACAAAACTAAATTAAATAAGTTATACAGTATGTATCTAAAGATAGTTAAAAAGAATATAAGAGGCCGTCCATCCATGGTTAGAAAATTAGCATGGAAGAATATTTTAGAAAATAATTTCAAAAACAAACATAAATATAAACAGTATCTAACATAGAATATTGACATAAAATTATTTTGTTATCTATATTCTTAAAGAATTTTGTATTAAACTCGTTTGAAATTTAAAAGTCCAGGTATCTTTGTGAGTAATCCTTTGTCTCAAAGCTACAGTTCTCTTCTACGTCAAGAGCAAGGTTATCTTATTGTGAAATTTTGAGACCCAATTGTGTTTAATTAGTTCTAGACTTCTAGATAAAACTCAATTAGTAAAGAAAGTATAAAAGACTCAGTTCTTAAGTGATAAGATTTTATTTATTTCTTTAAGAAATTTTTACTTATTATAAAAGTAATATATTAAATGTTTTTTGTAGAAAAAAAAGAAAATCCTATCACCCACAAGCCTCTAAAATTCGATGGAAAGTGGGGAACGGAAGTATCTTAAAAGTGACGGAGTATCTTAAGAGTAGTGATATAGCCTTTACGCTGTATCCCGGTTATAGCTGAGGAGCCATAAAGAACCAAGTGTCAAAACTCTCCGTTCTCCTTTCCGCTCGAATTTGAGATATTGCGTGTCGAATAGATGTGGTCTAGTACTGATCAAGCAATATACCACAGCAGGGTAATAAAAATAATTTATTCCCCCAAGTAAGAATCGAAATTACAACCATCACATTTGTAGTTCCAGACTGCTTCTAGCCGATTGTGGAAAAAAAGCTACTAATCAATTATGAAATTTGGTTTTATTAACTTTTATACAGAAAAGTAATACATAAAAAAAATATTTAAGTTATGAATTAGAAATAATATAAATTAATAAAATAAATATTCTACACCAACATAATTTTACGCTACAAAAGGTCCTTTAAAACATAATAATGAGATAAGGATTGCAGAATTGTATGAAACTAAGTTTTATCGAGTCTACAAACTAGTGAATGCTGGTACCACATACGAGTATACATATATATATATGTACGAGTATATAATATTCTAGTATTATAGAACAACTAAGGTAGCTTGGGGCTTAAATTTGTGTAGTAATGCAGTTTTGTTGCGAAAGTTTTAAGATAAAATTAAACATTATTTTAACATGATTTGTTTTTACTTATTTTGTTTTACTTATATGTTTTTTAAAGTGCAGTAAAAAATATTTATATTTAAGAGGTTTCTTATTTTTTTTAGCTTTAGGCTGTATTCTTCATGATGTTTGGAAGATTCAGATAAGCGTCAAGGCAGAGTAGACGTCATATTGTCGAGACATTGCGTGTTGTGGGGTGTAACTCAACGCATGCTCTGTCTTCTTACCATGATTAGGAATTAAAATTATTCATTCTCTAGAGTGGGAATCGAATCCAGACGCTGTGCTGCAAACTTTGTCTGATTTTCTTCCTATCTCCGGGACTTGAATGAATGCATACAAAAAACCGAGAAAACATAAGTGTTGTATAGTATATAAAACATGATTAAATCATATGAATTTATTATATATATTTTTATTATTATTAGCTTCACACTGTATCCCGCACACAGTAGGGTATGCAGAGGGAACCTAGTGTTAGGACACTCCGTTCCCCACTTTCTGGCCTCAATAATATTATATGCGTGCTACATTCTAATCACATAATAATTCAACATGTTAATTCATTCGTACTCTTTCACTCAGCTTCATTCCTCTCCTTTCCAGTTCGTTGAAGTGTATATTTAATGGCATTTTCCATAGCAATATTTCTGTCTAATAAATAAATAAAACATGTTATGGTAGATATGTGGACTGTTGTGGGGACGTGGTGGCGCAGTGGGTCAGAATCTGACTTTAAAGTTAAAGGCAATGGTTGTAAGTTTGATCGACATTAGCAGGGTTTAAGTGACGTACTCGCTCTGGTAATAAAATAATTAAAAAAAAGATAATTATGACTTTAAATTGTACGGTTTCAACATCTTTCTATTATATAAAAAAAATATATTTGTTTTTAAATAGCATATAGTTAGTGCTATAAATTATAAACCAAAAAAATATATATCTTTGTTTATCAAAGATTGTCTTTTTTTATTATTACAACGAGCGATGCGAACAGCAAGAAAAGCATGGACGAGATGTAAACTTACTAGTTTTCTTACTTGTTTATCTACCTCCAAATGGCTATCGAATCCACAACCCTCGCATATGCGTACACTGTGCTACAAAACCATATATTCTTATATTATATATTTTCTTTATATATACCGAACTAGAATATTTCATGAGAGCTGCGGTGTTTTTTCTGCAATCCTATCCCCAGTACAGTACTCGGCAACGTGGATTTATTATTTACAACGAGTCTTTTAAATAAGAAAATAAGCCAAGGTTTCAGCGAGGCTCACAGACGTCTTAAATATAAATGTATTAACTTACTTCAGCCATATTATCATGTTATTTATTTCACTTGTTTTACTGGTGAACATATTTCTTTAATATGAGGCCGTGAAATATTTATTTACTTTCATTCTTAAGTTCTTAAAACACAATGCCTCTAGAATTCGGCAGAAAGTGGAGAACGGAGTGTTTTAACACTAGGTTCCTTCTGCCTATCCTGCTGTGTTTCATAATATGTACATTCACAACTATTGTAGTAAGGCTTCTATAGCGACAGTGATTAACGTTTCGTTAGAAGTTCCGCCTTTGAATCCCTAATTACCATGTCACACATGTCTAACTAAAAGGCATTTACATATTTAGTTGAAATCAAGTTACATTCTCATTACAATATCCGCATGGGGTTGAGATTAATATCGGAAATTACTATTCATTTTGTATTATGTTTGTAAAGAAATTTGCTTTAGTTATTTACAAAATATAGTGTTTTTTTTTTCAGTTTCCCACTATACTCACTGAGAGGGTAGAAAAAGATAACCTACTATCTTCATAGTAGGTTATCTTTTTCTACCCTGTGTCTTCAGTTCAGTGTCTTCACACTCCGTCCCCCATTTTTCGCCCTGAATTCACTTACCTTTTGGCTGGCGGAACCCAACGCTATAATTTGATTTAAGCATCCAAGCAAGGGGGATCGAACTCACAACCATCACGCTAACAGTCAGGCCCGGTCCCAATGCGTCACAGGCGATATGCAAATAATATAAAATGAATATCATGTTGAATTTGTACAAAATCCAAAGGCATAGCAACTTTAAAAATAAAAATAAACATTAATTACATTGAAATCATTGCTTTCTTTCATCTTCACCTTACATTCCGTATATGGCAAAGTAAGCAAAAGGAACCTACTATTAAAAGGAAGACGATATTTTGAGACAATGCCTGTCGAGTGGCAGAAGTCAACGCTTATCCTTCAATAGACATCGAACTCGTCGCCTTCGCGTTTATAATTCCGGACGATGCTACGACGGCGTAAATTACGCGCGGGTCAATTAAATTCTTCAATTCCTTTCATCCTTCCAAATAACTTATACATAAATAAACTTTCTATTTCCAACATGTCACTAAAATAACAAGCCTCCATTCCAAACCGAAACGTTTTCCTCCTAATGACTGTCCCACATACAAACTGTATAGAGCGAGTAGCAAAGTAAACTTTACTGATTCAACATATGCAAGTAACGATGTAGAACCGAATTCTAACCAGTAGCGTGTACTGAAACTTGGGGAACAGCTACCTGGAAGTATGGGCAGTAGGCCAAATTAGCTGGGGTTAGATGAATGTATGCTTAAACTTTGTGTATGTGATACAAATTATTATTATTATTATTTATATGAGTTTCAAGCTTTCTCCAGAAAAACAGAGAAGACGGTAGGAACCTCGCTTTAAGACACTCCGTTCTCCACTTTACATTTTTTTAAGACATTGCGCGTTTCCCTCCTTTCCGAACTTTACCAAAATGGAAATGTCTATTAGAATGAAAGAATAAAAATAATTAAACTTCTTTCGGAAGTAAATCGAACCCGCAACCATCGCCTTTACAGTCAGAGGCTGGCACACTGCGCCACGACGACAAAATTTAATTATGTATAGTATGCATGTATTCATATTTCTGCATAGAAAATCCAATTTTACAATTCCCTCTGTATTTCCCAAACCAAACTAGTCGTCTGTTGTTCTACATACAGTACGTTCGAGCTAATTTCATAGTAGTATCGTATATACAAACTTGGTAACAATTGTGGACGTAAAGGCTCATAGGGGATAGAGATAGTTCATATTTGGAGTTAACGGAGTCTCTCTGCCTATCCTGCTATGTGCGGGATAGAGCGTGAAGCTTAACAAATAATCTAATGTCAATTTCAATAGGAAAACGAGTAATAAAACCTCCTTCCACTCGTCGTTATCCTCGCGGGACCACATCTTGATATTTTGCCAAGAGCCAGCCCATAATTCTTTCTGGCGACGAGGGGACGTGTCCTGTGTGCACAAGACTTTTATTTCCTTATCCGGATATTGCGATATTTCACTTTTAAGAAAATATTTTTATTATAGGTTTATAAATTATTTGTAAATCGATTGGAAAAACTAAATTTTATTTGTTATGTCTTATTATTACACACAATAATAACTGTTGGTATATTTTGTCCAAAAAATGTAGAAGTGTTATTCCACATTTATGAAAAAACAAATAAATACTTATTAGAAAACATATAAAATTTGATATTTACAAAAAATATTATTGAAAAATAATTGTAGTCACAAAGTGTACAATGTCACATTTCACAGTTGCTTACGTGGATAAGCCTTAAAGCCTTACCTCCCATTCCCATAGGAATTTCAGATTTTTTTTTACTTCCTAGTGCTTCCTTATATTCCCCAAGGACCCTGCATATGAAATGTCAACGTTCTACGATGTGTAATTTAGGTGGTGCGGTGTCTGTCTGTCACTCAATAACGAAAAAGTTTTATATATATAGATAAGAGATAAACAAATTAGGAAGCAACTCGGGAACTACTCATTCTCCACCGCATTCACTACCACAGCCGGGGCCATGAGCAAAAAGTAGTTTAACATAAATAATAAAGAGAACTCTATAGCACATTTCAACACAAACTTTTCTCAAAATAATATGTTAGAAAAGACAGGTCTAATGTGCCGAAATATAGCATTCAACGAAGCTTAAAGCATACACGTGGAAGAAATATAGAAGAAAATTTTATATTGTAAGTTGAATATTCTATTTTTTTTTTACATTTTACCTATCCTTTTAGGTAAGGAGAAAGCAATAATAGCGAGTGATTGTAAGTACAATCGCTGTGGGTTCAATTCCAACTCGGGGAAATGATATATTTAAATTTAATATTTTAATTTCCTAGTTCTGCAGTCTTCAGTTCTGTTTCCTCTTCCGAGTTCTGCCACTCAACACGCAATGCCTCAATGTCGGTGGAAAGTGGAAAACAGACGTGTCTCCTCTCTCCTCCTCATGTCTCTCCCTCTACTTACAATTTCATAAAAAATATAATATTTACACTTTTATATAAACTGAGTATTTCATATGTTACTTGCTATACAAATTTCAATATATTTAAAATCTCCAATATATAGAGACAGAAACTAAAAATTAAATTCAAAAACTAAAATGAAAATAAAAACATTTAATAAAAAACTATTATGCATATGTAAAATTTTACTTCACTAATTTAATTCCAAGAGAAACTTCATTAAAACTAAAATTGTATTAAAGCAAATATTAATATTTCAAAGTAAATATGAGGATAAGTGTAACCAAACTCGGCCAACTTTGGTGGGAACTAACTAAAACTAACTCTCGGCTTGTATTGGTAGCATCTGTTTATCGCGGTTTTTCATTTCAGTAAATCTGCTATTATTTCAAGTATTTTAAAGTATTAAGTTAATAAAAAATAAATCAGCTTCACGCTGTATCCCGCAGACAGCAGGATAGGCAGAGGAAACCTAATGTTAAGACACTCCGTTCTCCACTTTCTGCCAAGGAAAATAACACAAAAATATATCAATATTTGAGGATATAGAATTTTCATCAAAAAAGAAGTGAAAATGGCAGGTTATTTTAATCGAAATCGCAAGTTTAAATAGGTTACAGACAAGGGCTCTTCCAACAAAAGATGTCCAAGGATGCGATAGCTTGACACCTCTACAGGTAGACCACTTAGTAACAAATCCTATTTTTTAATTTTACGAAAAAAATTCTTTCGTTTTCTAGTAAGTATAGGTAGAAATAGGTTAAGTGCGAATCACACTCGCACACCGATGGTTCTGTAGCAATTTCAGGATTGTATGGCAATAGGAAGTAAAATTTATAAAAGATGACAAATTTAGCTTTGCGGTGTTTTTTTAGAATTCTTTCTTTTCATGGAATTCATTTAATATATCCGGACTAAAGCGTGGCACTTAAAAAACACCCTCTTTGTATCTTCTTGTTAGATAAATAAATTGAAAAGTAACAAAAAAGTAAATTCAAATTAAAATATCGCTGACAATAGCTATTACATTATATAAATTTAAATACATAGATATAAAAGTAAATAATAATCGTTAAAGTCCTTTGTGAGGCTTTAAAGGGCCTGGTCAATACTTCTTGTTTCCAAGGACACTTCAGCCAGCGATACTCAAACTTCACGGAACCGCCATTGAGTGTTTGAATGAAAGGGAATATTAAAATTTAATGATCTATTCATTCTATTTTTAATTATAGGGTTTTATTATACGCATTTTGTATGATGATAAGTTAATATTTTTTTTGCAATGATAAATATATCATTAATTTACTTTTTCCTCGGCTCTACGATTGGGATATTAATCCATAGTGATTATTGTACGCCATAGAAGCCGCATCAGATATTTCGAAGCTATGAGATATTTAAAATTTATCAAATTGAATATCCATTTGTCAACGTTCAATTTGTATGCCAATAATTTGTATACAATTAAAATTACTGCCACCAAAATTTAAAGGAGTGTACTTGTAATAAAATCAAAAAATATAATTATTATTTGTAATATAAGAAAAATAGCTTTCCTCGTTAAAAAAGATCATGAAATCATTCTTGGCACCATATTTACTTTTTAACGAACTTTTGATGTAGAAATTTTGCGTCATTATTAGCAACAAGTTACATAATTATCTACTAAGCTAAAGCTATACTCGATCTAAATATTTATTTCTCCATTAAAACTGTTACAAGATAAACCAAAAGTTTGATTAAAAACAAATCCCCTTGGACGTATCGCAGTTATTTTTTTCTCAATTCTCCTCTTAAACTTTCAAACAATTTCGGGATATTGCGATCCCAACTGAATTACATATTATGTAGAAGTTAAGACAATTATTGTATTATTTTAATTTTTTTAACTATTACTAGTTCAGAAAAAAAACCGGAAAACTATATATTTGCAATTAAATTCTAAAAAATAATAGCCTTAAAAGATGGGCACAATTTGGTATTAAAGCCGGTAGTTCTAGTAAAGTAACTGATGAAAGGGCTCTGGCTAAACTAAGCTTGGATTTCAGAAAGAGCTAGAGACCTCCAACCTCCATTGTGAATACGATTACCATCGATGGAATGGATTATTTTTTGAATAAGCTTGAAACAGCGCGGTGTTAAGTTCCGCAATCAATGGCGAACAATGTCTTCAATTCAGATTGTCTTAAAACTAGGCTCCCACTGTTTTCCATGCTATAATGTTATAGGATGTAAAGATTAAATAAACAAAGAAAATTGTCATACAATTAGAAACTCTAAAAATAATACAAATTTATTCCACCAGACACAGTCTAGTGAGCTCAACTGACAAGCAACTGCAATTCCATATTTAGGCGTCCCACTTCCGTTTTATTTTTAAACTAAATAATTCTTTGTCCCCTTTCCTCCCGAGTGTAAACTTCCTGCTGTAAATATTTAGAGCGCTCGGTCGCTGAAACATTGTTAATAAATAAATAAACTCTGCAGCATTTACTTTAGAGAAAATGTTTAAAGATAATTTTCCATTCTTTTTTTTGAGTTTCACTTTGTGTCACGTACATAGCAGAGGGAACCTAATGTTAAAAATGTTTCCCATTAAGACACCACCCTGCTGTGTGTAGAGTTTTACTTGTTTTCAACAATATCCCCCGTATTATCTAACTTTCCTAACCAAAAGTTAGAAGTCTCGTAAAAATATCTCAATAATTCAACACAAAAAAATTATCATCGTCGTAGGTATAAAAATACGCAAATACCGACAAAATAATTTATGACGATCCTTGCTGTATGAATATTGAAATGAATTCACAATTTGGTGGGTTCATTTGGTAACCACAATTTGGTATCCACTTTCATATTCATTGATAGTAAACCGGATGTTTGTTGAAATATTGATATCTTGGAAAAGCGTGAAAATTTTCAATGTTAAATTTTATATGGGATTTACGATTTTATATTTTACTTGCAGGTCTCGCAACTTCGTCTGGGATAGTACATTTGAAGGAGTTTCGTCTAATTATGATTTATCCTGACAGTATTTTGCCGAATAAAATGCTACAATTTTGTATAAATATACATAAATACAAAAAACGCCTTCCTTGTCTTAAAATAACCCCGAAAGGTTTACGAAGCAAAATGCCTAGTCGATACTGTAATCCAATCGTGTTGAAATTACCCCCTCCCTCTGTTTCCTTTATATTGTAAGTATAACGTTCCTTAAGGAAGTAAGCTGTAACGTTTTTGTATGACTAATAGAATTATTCTATGAGCTCGTCAGCTTAGTGGTTAGCAAATCTGACAGCTAAGGCAGAGGTCGTATATTCGATCTTCTAGGGAAAATACTAATATCTAATTTGTTAAAAGCTTTTTTAGTTAAAGATTTATTGTTCATGATAAATAGCACATTGTGAAAAAAAGGGTATTAGCACAGTACCGAAATACAAAGCTTCAATATTTTCCAATAGTCCACAAAACCATTCCACCATGACAACAAAAACAAATTATCTTAATCCTACCTTTATCATCAGCTCGGAACTCAGCCTCCAATTCGGCCCTTGTTGGCTCCGGCTCCTGATTCGGCTTGCTCGTCTTCATGCTTATGGACTTCCTTGTTTTGTGACCCCGGAACGCCGCCTGGATCTTCGTCGCAGCCTCTACCTCTGATGTCTGGCACTCCTCTGTAGGTTGTTTTTGTTTCTCCTCTATAACAATAAAAAAACTTTGAGCTTTTATGGATTTTTATAATAATTGACTGGCACTTTGGAAAATCGATAACTAACCATAACCTAAAAAAAATTAAGACTGATCTTCATCTTCTTAGATCAAAGTTACTCCGTACTACGAAGACTACAAGTTCTGGATATGAACCCACAGCCATAACAACAATCATTTACATGCAACCTGAGGGCTATATTTCTTAATATTAAGAGTACTTTTATATCTTTGTTTTGTTTCTTTCATTTAATAAAAGCTTTTACATAACATATATGTATATCTCAATTGGAATCACACCAAAAGAAAAAAAGGTAACCTACTTTTGTTTTTAGCTGTAAAAGGCCTATTCTCGTAAATGAAATGCATGCTGTACTAAGAGCGTTGTCACGAAGTTTCAAAAGAAAAATGGATTGTAAAGCTTTTCGGCGCTACATTACTATTTTCAACGCTAATTAGGCCAAGCAGATAGCCCGGTGGTGTGGTGGGTTTTAAAGTATGAATAGTTGGGGCCGTTATGGCACAGTGGCAGTGGGTTTTGTGGGAGAAACACGGCGTTGACTTTCGCCAATTAACATGTGTATTTAGTTAATGTCTCGAAAATTATAGGGAAAATGGGGAAGGTTCCCTCCGACTACCTATATATATCTATAAACCTTATTGTAATATGTGGAATACAGCGTAAAGCTATAAAAATAGTATTTTTTGACTTTATTAACTTTTGAGATTATAAGATTTGAATCTACATTCTCGTGTATTGCCAACACATAAATGGAACTCAACGTGGCGTTTCGTCCAGATGTAGTTACAGTTTCTAATTATATATTTATTAAAAACAATAATTATTTTATAAGAAAATCTAAATATTTTTTACTTAACTAAAACATATTTTAGTACGATAGTTTGAAAAACATAAGGAAGCACCGTAATAAAAAGCAAGACAAATTGCTTCAACCTTAATTACGTCTTTAAAATAAAATAATTTTCTTTTTCCTTCACTGTAAATAAAAATTGCATTTTCCTAAGAGCCTACCTAGCTTCACGCTGTATACCGTATATAATAGGATATACAAAAGGGATCCTAGTGTTAAGACACTCTGTTTTCTACTCACTGCCTATTTTCAAGACATTGGGTGTTCAGTGGCAGAGCTCAACGCCGTGCTTTATCGTGTTACCAGAGCGAGAAAATGAAAAATATAATTTCCAAAATGGAAATCTCACATACGTCGTTTTTGCAGCCAGAATCCATTACAGATTTAACTTCAAATATATCCTGAAATAAAACATTTTATTTTCACATATCCCTCGCACTTTGAGGAGTTGTTACGAAACCATCTCTAACGACATACTCCACTTTCTAGCCAATTTAAAGGTACTTCTTATTTATATTTTTTTACCTTACGTTTTCTCTCGCTTATAGAAGGGTAGACTGAAAGAAACTATTGTCAAGGTCCACCCTTTTTGATACTTACATTTTTTTCATTTCTCACTGTATCCCGCGTATATCAAGGAAGGCAGAGAGCCTAATTTCAAAACATTCCGTGTCCCATTTTCCGCCTAATTTGGGATAATTACCACGAAGTTTAAAGCGTGTTGAATGACGGAACTAAACGCCGCGCCATGTGTACATATACGTATATTGTAAAACTAATATATTTTAATGGTTCCCACAGTCACAGAAGAATAGGATACATCGTTATTTACAAAACAACTCAAGTTTACTTTTACTGTTATTGCTTACAGACATTATTATGTTCAGGTTACAGCTTTTTGTTAGTACAAGCGGATAGTTACTTAGTACTTACTTAGAGACTTATTGTATACTTTTATTTTGCAGTTTTCTTTTGTAATTTAAACGCACATAAGAACGATTATTTTATTTTCCTTTGGAAATATACCTATAATTTCGATATTAAGTAAAAAAATTGTATTTATTTTATAATAGTGTGATAATTTATAATGTAATACATACGATGTTTTTTTTCCTTCTTGTAAGAAAACTAAAAAAGAAAATTCAGGTAATCAAGTATATATTTATATATTCAAGTTCATATACATTGGACGTCGTGACATCTCTCATTTGAGTGCAATCTACGAAATGGTCGTTGACAACTTGCCAAATGTGTAAGAGCTAGAGGAGCTTCAATTTTGTAAGTATTTTTATATATACACTTCAAAGTTTAATATTACTTATGATAAACTTAAAATAAGATTTACTATGAGACTGTCAAAGCTTAGTAGTGTAGTGTACATGGTGATTGTGGGTTCAAATTTCAATCGATATAATTGTGTAGGTATAGGTAGGTTATTTTTCATTATGATTTGGTTAGGCAAAATGTGGCGTTCGTTTACGTATCCAGAAAAAAATCTTTATAAGTATAGATCATTTTTACTTAAGCTTAACAAGAAAAAGTATTTACTTTATTTTTATTAAAAAAACCTTACGCTTTTTTCGCATAACAGGGCAGAAATCAGGAACAAAGTTAAATATTAAGACAGCCAACATGTGTTTAGTGTTAAGGAAAAACGAAGAAATTGAAATAATAATTTTCTCCGAGTAGAAATCAAAGCGGCAAACAACATCGTGTATTGTTTTTTTTAGCTTTACGTTGTATCACGCATATAGTATAAAAGATATTATAATCTACTCTACTATATGCTCATATATGATTCTTATGAACCTGGAAACCTAGTGATAAGACACTCCGTTCCCCTTTAAGAGACTTCCGTTTCCCCACGTTCCTTATCATTCATGAGGCCTTGCATGTTGATTTACAGAACTCACGCACTTTGCCTCATTACCAAGAAGAGAAAATAGAGTAGTAATCGAAACCACACCCTTCCCCATTACAGTCAGGTAATGCCACTATGCCACAACGGTAAGTAAAGTAATATCTGTATTAACTGTATTTTCACAGAAGTTTTCTTACATTTAAAAAGTAATTCACTTTACTGAAGTGAGAGGTTAAGCAAACTTTAAAACAAAACGAGGCGACACGTCGAGAGCCAAGGTGTTATTAAAAATGCAGCCTGCACTCGGTCAGTACTGCGTTTTTAAAAGTGAACTAAAGTCCTCTTTTGTTGTTAGCTTTTCAATTTTAAAACTTCTATATGTTTTTTTAGCTGTTTTTTAATATGTTTTTTAGGACAGAGGGAGCCTAGTATTAAGATTCTTTACTTCCCACTTTTCACCGAATTCTGGAGGCATTGCGTGTTGCTTGGCGTAACTCAACACCACGTTTTGCCTCGACACCAGAGCGAAGTGAAAATATTAAATATGTCATTAATCTCTGGTTCCTTGAGTGCGAATCGAACCCACAACCTGTCGCACTTACGGCGCCTCTGCGTCACTGACCTCAATTATATCAATTTTTTAATTCATTTCTATTCTGATAAACCAGTCACGGCGTTGAAATCCTTACTAAACTGTAAAAGCTTATTATACTTTTACATTTTTTCTTTGATAATGAGAAAATGTATGAGAATATAAAATATAATAATATTATACACTACGCAGCGAAGCGAAATTTTCAAATACTCAAGGAACCGTAGCTTCTCGGGCTGGCGGTATCGTTAATGACGCGGCAACCTAATGGTATGGAGAGGCTCTACATACATAATCTAGAATATTGGATACTATTTTTAACCGACTATACTAAAGTCAGAATAGCGTTTGTGATTCGAAGTTCGATTCCCATTCGAAGACAGGATTTTATTTTAATTTTTCCTTTTCCCGTCCTCCAAAGAAAAACTTACAACAAGGTTGTAACTGAGAAAATGATGGCTGTTGATTCTCATACGTTGAAATTAAATATTTTCATTTTTCTCGCTGTCTTCTCTTCCGTAGCGAAGCAAATTCAACGGAAAGTGGGAACGGAAGTGTCTTAATGGGGAATGGAGTATCTAAACAATAAATTCCCAGGATCCGTGTGTCTAAAGTTAAAGAAAAGGATTTCTATTCCACTCAGGCTCGTTTAGTTACTCTAAATGCGACTTTCTCTAAAGCTGAGAGCAACGACAAGAAATATTAAACTTTGCTTTGCACAAAAGCTTCTTATGTAATGTAAACTATTACCGAGAAGAGATTTTGGAAAGCTACTTACTTTAATAAATGTTACGAGTATATGAATAAAATTTTATGAAAGGATGGCAATAGGTATAATGTACAACGAATTTAATTCGTTTTTTAAGTTTATGTATATTAGTTATAGAGGCTGTCGGTTCTATTCCCACTTGAGGAAAGAATTATTTTTTTCCATTTTTACGTTTAACTCCGCCACTTCACACTTAATGTCTTGAATTTGAAAATGATTTCTTTTTTAAATACATTATAACAAGATATCTATAAAAATAAAATCAGCTTCTATAAAAATGAAAGATATCTATAAAAATGAAATCACACAGCAGTGTAGGCCTATAGGTTACACTTATTAAATTAACCTACAATAAAAAATTCAAAACTAGTGGAATAATGGTGGAAGTGGAAGTGGAAGATAGTGGAAGATACTAAATTTAATTATAAAATATTTAAAGCCAGAAAAAAATATAATACCAATATAAAACTAGCAACAAAACATTACGAAGGTAGCGTCTTAGTACTAAACCTAAGAAGAGATTTAGATCTTACCACTTCGCATATCCCGTGTGGGTGTACACAATATTTATTATTCAAGGTAACATAATTATATTTTATCTTGCAATGGCTAGGTAGAAGGAACCTAGGATTTAAGTATACGCCGTTTTCCACCCAATTTTCGAAACATTGCTATTTTAGAGCTGCGCTAGAACTCTAAAATAACTTACTACGAATCGAATCCAAAACTATCACATTTATTGTTAATCTGTTGCCACGATGGTTAACTTATTTATAATTATATAAAAAAGAATAAAATTTTTAATCACCTCTTAAGAAAAAAAAAGTTAAAATCCAACAAACTGTAAAAAACTATTTTTGTTAACTCTATTCACTTTTGCTGTTATAATACAAAAAATAGTGATAATAATGATAATTATATTACATTTATTTACTTTATAGAATTGTAATTGTCAAAAAGTCTCTCACATTCTCACTATTTTAAATAATAGAAAAAAAATACTTTGCGCACACTCAGCACTGTGATATTTGTAAAGGAACTGTTAGACCATATGAATATAATAACTTAATTAGATATATCTGTAGTATTCTACTATATATTAATGCAATTAGATTCATCCAGTTGAACGCATTAACGTTTATTGATTAATTTACTAGAATCATAATGCCTTTTAATGCGTTTAGTGTGTATCTCATACACAACAGGGTAGACAGAGTGAATCTAGTGGTAAGACACTCCGTTCCCCATTTTCCCTCACATTCTGAAGGTTTTGCATATTAAGTGGTGGCTTTCAACGCCGCGTTTTGCCGTAACTCCAGAGCGAACTTCCTTTTTACCTATAAACTAAAAAAGATGCAATACTAGCAGGATTTATAGCTATATGTGAATAACGAACTCATTCAAAGCCAGCAGTTAATTTCCCTGAGGTGTCATCGCTTACTGTAACAACGTCTCAATATCTAATATTATGGGGATGTGATCCTATTAGTATTTTATTAGTTAGTTAATTAAGAATTTTCCAATGTGTAACGTTGATAGATAAAAGATAGTGGCACGGTTGAAACCTATCTTTTATATTATAAGTTTAAAAACAAATTTAATTTAAAGATCTCTAACGCTCATAGCGTATCTTATTTTAAATACATTTATTATTACGACTATACTTTTATATTAAGGCTCTAATGCTCTCAAATAACACAAAGATCATAAAAATAAACAATAAAAATTACACCTTTAACAGGTTAAACTGAAAAAAGACAGTATATAAAATACAGTATACAGTAATTATCGAATTTAGAACTTTATTTTTCAGTACGTAGAGTATAAAATAATTTTAACACTCAATTTCGGTAGAGTTAGGTAAAAATCAGGGCGTGATTTCACCAAAATTATTCCATGGCACGTTATAATTTAGAATTTATGATGATGGCTAAGGAAAAATATTCTTAAAGAAAAGCATAGTTATGAAAAGGTCAAAATTTATTGAAAATTTGGTAATTGAAGAATGTTATTTCAATAAAATTATACTTTATGGAAAATGCTTCACAGTTTCTGAGACAGAGTGGGCAGAGCCACTTTTCCTCGGGAATAATATAAATATTTCTTTCCCCCAAATAGGAATCAAATCCTCAACTATCTTGTCTACAGTCACTCGCAAAGTTTATAGCATTCAAAAACTCTGAATTAAAATTATGTATTAAATTTAAAAAATTGGGCTAAGCAAATACTTTTTTTCCACCTACCGAGACAATTAAGACATAAAGAACCTACTATCGAGATACACTGCAATCCACTTTACGCATTTGAGACATTGCGAAATAACGTGATGTCTCTTTCCAAAATAAAAAAAATACAACGAATTTATATATAATCAATTAAGTTAATAAAGAAACTTTACAACCATAGTTATAAAGATAGAAATTATGGTAAAAGAAAATTAAAGTCATTATATAAAATTGCAAAAAGCTAATAAATTAGGATAAGTATTAAATAAGGAAAATGTTACGCACCACTGGAACGTAATTGGCTTGCGTCCGTAATAAACGTTTGTTTTTTCATACATTTACGAGTAATTTTCAGAAGATTATATGAAAATTAAGTTTATAGAGTTTAAAATTTTATATACAAGTGTAAAGTTAACTCAACAAACTAACACTCAATTAATATTTTAAAACTTTGAAATGTCTTGGCAATGCTTTTAAATATATATTTTAAAAATAAACTTATTCCACAAATTGGCAATGGAACCCCATAATTGTCCAATCTATAGCCAGACTATAAAATACTTAATGATTTTATATCTTAAACTAATACTAATTATACAAAAAAATATAAGGAGAAAGAAGACAATAAACAACTTTGTTTATACTAAAATATCTAAAATATAATTAGTTTACTCAACTGAAGTAAAAGCACAAGACATACTTTAACACTTTTTATTTACCGTCACAAAGAGAACAATTGCGTTACAAAATCCAAGCACTCATTATAATCAAGAACGCTTACAAATAAACAGCGTTCTACTTAGTGGAACCAGGCCAACATGGAATAAATTATTATTTTTTTTAATTAAATATATTTCTAGAACACGGTGTTAAGTTCCGCTATTTAACGTTATCGCTTAAGTGAAATAGATAAAAGCTTCACGTATGATAACAGAACTATAAGCGAAATAAAATAAGACATCTCTAGTAAAGCGGGTCTAACAAATCCAATTCTATTACACCAGATTAAGATTTCAAGTCATTTCTCTGAGTGGGAATCGAACCCACAGCTCTTTAGGTATACTATAAACTAGCTGAATTTAAGACAATGAAAAGAGAAAAGAAACACTAGGCAATTAGTTTTAACATAACTGTTTGAGAAAGAATCAAAACTCATGAATATTAAAGTAGTTCGTTACATGACAACAAAACGAATGATCCAGTTAGAGTGCTTGCCTCTAAAGAAATTAAGTAAATGTTATTCTGGCTTCATTTGCATTCTTATTCGCTGTATTCTGTGACTTTTTACTTTTTAAATAAGAAAAAGTATTATAAAATTTTAGTTTCATGTTTTTAACAAGAGGCCGTCATGGCTTAGTAGGAGAGGATATGAGAGGAATTGGCTAAAAAGGTGATGGGTGTGGATTCGATCCCGCTTTAGGGAATGATTGAATTTTAATTATTTACATTTATTTACTTAGATGAATATGGAGGAGTCTTAAAGTCGAGAACTGAGTGTATTAACACTCATTTAACTCTACCTATCCTGCTCTATATGGGATATTATGCAAAAAAATAAAATACAATCATCTCTAGCCCAAACTAACAATAAGCCTTTAGAATTTCATTTATTCTAACACTAAATTCAAAAGTACGAAACAGAAAGCCTAATTCTCAAAACGTAGCACGTACTCTCTACGTGAAGAGTTAACAAAGTAAAGTCACTGTCCATTATATGGAATAGAGTTAGCAAAATTCATTACAGTTTTGGCAAATATCGCAGATTTGGTTCTTGCTTATAAGAAAAAAGAAAATTTTATTTTAATATTTTTGTAGCTTTACGCTGTATCCTGTATATAGCAGGGTAGTCAAAAGAAACCTAGTTTTATGTCACTTCGAATGAGGAATTGAAAAAAATATATTCCTTGAGTGGAAATCGAACCCACAACGATGTGCCATGACGGCCTTCAAACATTCAAATATTTTTTGTTTCAATTCAAAACAGAATAAGCGATCTCATTATTACAAAATAATAAGTATTTACAATTAACTAAATATTATTTTAAGTCTGTATACTTTCAAGGTTAACAATTT
Organism: Heliconius melpomene rosina; assembly: GCF_056956725.1. Lineage (NCBI taxonomy): Eukaryota > Metazoa > Arthropoda > Insecta > Lepidoptera > Nymphalidae > Heliconius > Heliconius melpomene. Next base: position 2,610,954 of record NC_140389.1, on the reverse strand, counting down.
GTAATGGTATAAAGAATTGCCTTACAAGAAACATTTTTAAGAAGAGATGATGGAAATCAAACAAGATATTGTTATTTTATCTTTACGCGTGTTCATAAAATAGGATGAACGTAGAGAAATTCTAGTATTAAATAGTTAAATCGGAATTATTTTCTTTCGATATGTCAATTTAACGTTCCACCACGCAATACTTATTTTTACGAATTTTAGTGAAAAATCGACGATGAAATGTCTTGGCACTAAATTCTAACTGCCTATCTATCATATGCGTTATACAGTGAAAAATTAAAAAAGAACATTTCCCAAGGGAAAAGATCGAACTCACAACCCTTGCATACAGCCACGCACTGTTCTATTGTGCTACATAAGTCTCGTGTAAATTATATTACTTAATACAATTTAAATGTTATAAAGCTATATAATAGAAAAATTAAATTTATTGCAGTCGTTTTAAAACAAAACACGTAGCACTAAGCTACGAGCCTCGTAGCGGGTCTTCAACGCTAATATTGTTTATTGCACTTGCGCTATTATTATAGTTATGTAAAAATATTTTACGAGCAATAGGAAACTATAATTTATAAAATATTAATTTTCTTTGAATTAAGATGATATAAACAGATGCTAGCAACCAAAGAACATTACATTCTGTAAAGTATATGCTAGCTATCCTTAGGGAACATATTTCTTGTTTCGAGAACCACTACGAGCCTTGATTTTTTTTAAACAACATGGTGCGGCGTTGAGATCCGCTGCTCAAGTACGCAATGGCTCTTTTTTTGGGCAGAAAATTAAAATAGCAGTATCTTGAAACTAAGTGTCTCAATAAAATAAGCAATAATGATCTTCTCTCAGAATACAGAACTCCTTCCGTTTTACTTAATTACTTTCCAATTTTTCAAAGGAACTAATCCTTTCAAGTAATACAACAAAATAAACTATATTTTTTAAAGTATACCGAATGCTTATACCACTCTGTTTCCCACATTCCGTCCTCAATTCGATACATTGAATGTATTAATTGCAATTTTCGAGACATTTAGAATTGTCCATCCCTTCGAATGGAAATCGAACTTACAACCGTCGCAGTCACGGATCACGGTCGTACGCTGTGCCGCTGAGCTACGGTCTCTTAATTTTAACATTCCTATTATATGTCATAAGATAAATCATTAACACTTATCCATATTTTTTATTTGAGTTCTAACGATCTCCAATAATTTATCCCTTTATTTCTGTCAGAAACATGTGATATCGTAATGGAAGAAATTAGAGAGATTAGCATTAAATAAATACTTAACTTAGATCTGTTTTTTGTTTTTATTATTTAAATCTGATTATTTATTTTCTGTGATTCTTGGTTCTCGATAAATAAAAAATATAACTCTTCAAAAAAAGGTTTTAATATCACAAAAGGAACCTATATTATACTAACATTTAAACATCTTCAAATACTATATTAAGGTATAGACAATAAAGTTTATCTTTTGATATATAGGTTAACTGAGTCCTAGCGGTATTGCCATTCTGCTGCCAAGTTATTTTATACAAGCATTATTAATTTAATTTTAAATAATAATTTATACACAGTCAGGTTTGTAACTAAATTGCATAAATGGTCGTAGTCGTGCTCTTTGAAATAATTTCTTATATTGAGCATTGAGCAGTGAAGGACACTGTAAAGTTGCCCCTAAATCCTACACCTTTGGTCGTAAGTCCCAAGCAGTGCTCCAAACTCAACTATTATATTATATACTAATATTTTAATACTTTAATATATATATTAGTATAGTAATAATATATATATTAGTACTAATATTTTTATATATATATTAGTATATTTTATGCTTGTTCAATACATTAGAGTAAAATAAACAAAATAATACTATCGAAATAATTCACAGACATAACGTGATACATGGCGAAACCTAACGTCACACCTTACTTTTCTAATCTACTTTTGTCATATCAAAAGCCTTCATAAAGGAGGGTAGGCAGAGAGAGTAATATAAGGAAACCTAATGTAAGTAGTGTAAAGATATTCCGTTTCTTACTTTCCATTTAAAACCATTTTGAATACATTCAAAAACTGTTCCGCTGCGCTACGATGGAGTTAAAACAATTTTGTATTAACTTTAGTGTAGTTTATCATAAATTAGTTATTAGTTATAAAAAAAACCTAAAGTAAATTATACTTAAAGTTCTTTACAAACAAGTTACAACTTTCAAAGCGAAGTACCAATTAAAGAAAAAATAATCTTTAAGAGAATATCTAAGAAAAATCTCTTGCACAAACGTTTTTTTTTTTTTTTTTTTTTTTTTTTTTATTTTAAAAAAACTACATCCACGGGCTCATAGTTGCCCGTGCCTTTTTTTATTTTAAGAAAGTTTTTTTTTTTTTTAATGTGGCGTACTTAATTTTGGGACAATTTAAACTGTACTTATATCTAGAGCTTATACTAGAGGGGTTGGATGAGACCCCTACCGACATTTTTTTTTTTTTTTTTTTTTTTTTTTTTTTTTTTTTTTTTTAATTTTAAAAATATATATTATAATTATTAGAGAAATTATTAGAATAAAAATTATAATTATTAGAGTCTTTTGTATAATTATTATAGTCTTTTGTATAATTATTATGTATATAGGTGTGGAATTTTAGATTTGGCCTGGCTTATGCAGAACGCCTTCCTTAAGTTTTTGGATCAGTGTCTCTATCACCCTATCGTCTCTTTGTGACATTGCCCCTTTTAGGTTCGCCTCCACCACCTCCGTAAATGAAGCGCCCACCGCTCGGCTGATGAAGTTGCCTATTGCGTCACCGCCATCGTCAGAGTAATAGACACAGGTGTTGGTGTGTCTCGTCACTGCGACGACTGCGTGAGAGACGCTCTCATGTACTCGGATCCGTGCGCGTCCGGTTCGGACGATGACGACGTCTGCGAAGGTCTGCCCCTGAGCCTCATGGATAGTCATGACTCGCGAACCTGCTCCAGCTCCATATCCCTGGTCTTTCAGCTGCCTCTTCTCCTCCTGCGTGTGGACCAGATATAGGGTGCCGTCGTTACAGTGTGGTATTCGCGCGTCGGTATATCCTAGAACCTTTAGGGAGTGGACAATGGGGCTTGCGGAGTAAATGCTGTTATATACTCCGGCGAGGGCATAGGCGACGTCCATTGGGCTCCGATGTGTGCAAGGCAACTCGCATGTGATGTTGGTTGTCAAGCTAGGCCTACAGTACCTTAATTCGAATAGATTTTGTCTGTCGATGTAAGGCAGCTGATTGATATCTCCGATGAGTGTGACCTCGTTCGCTCCTGACAGTCTGGCCGCCATAACAATGGCCCCGAAGTGGTTCATGAGGGCTTCGTCCACCGTTAGCCGGTTTATAGCTATTCCCTCATGAAAACCATTGACTAAGATCGAGGCCATTGTTCGCACTCTCTTTGTCGCTTTCGTGCCAAGGCGGTGCGCCAGCTTCTCTCTTAGATCTTTCGCGGCCTCTACTGTGGTTGTCGCTACTACTTCCGTGTCCTCATCGAAGTGCTTGATAATGTGAGTTGTCTTACCACACCCCGGAACCCCATTTACCCAGGAAAGTTTTGGTAGCTCCCAATTCACGAAGGCTGCGCCCGGCTCAGGATCGCTTGAAATGGCGTTTGCCATTCCGAGTATCCTATCGTCCAGCATCACCCTCGTGCATTCGGCCACTACTACCACTTGGTCGCTCTCTGATGTAAGGAATTTGGGGGGATCGTCTACTCTTTCACTTTCGACCAGGCCTATAAAGCCCTTGGTGCTGCTATAGGCCGCCATGTACTGTCCCGTCATGCTTCCGTGAATGACACGGGAGCTGACGTTGTCATAGATGGCGGCTTTGGCTTCATCGAGTTCTACTTCCAGGAGTTTGAGGTTCCCTCTCTGGAAAGTCTGAAGGATCTTTTTACAGATATTGGTGTTTACCTCGCGGGTTGCCTTTAATGTGGCTAAGAACTCGATGAACGCATTTATAGCATGTTCCTTTGGGCTTCTGGCTATTTTTAGGTCAGGTAGTGTTATGTTGCCTCTGCTGTGCTCTAGTACGCCTTCGCGGTGTCCTTTTTGTTCCCGTTGATTTCGGGTGTCGAAAAAGGCTTTGACCTCTCTCTCTTGCGTGCTAGTTTGGCGCGCAGCCTTAGAGGCAGAACATTTTGGAGTTTCTTCGACTCCCGGAATGTCGGTGCTGGTTTGGCGCGCAGCATTAGAGGCAGAGCATTTTGGGGTTTCTTTTTCCCTTGGAGCGACGACTCCCAGAATGGCCCTCGCCAAAGTCCTCGAGATGTTATGTTTGGGGGTGGGTGTGTTGGTCTTGCTTGTGGATGGCTCGGGGTACAGCTTCTCTTGCAGCCTCTCGGACCCGCTCTGCTTCGGCGTTTCGGTTGGAGCCTCTGTTGAGGGGGAAGGTAGATGTTTCTTTGCCTTTAGGAAGTCAAGGCATTCCCCCCTGTCTTCGTAGACGACTAGCTGGTGTTTGTGGGCGACCTTGAGGCATTCGTAGTAGTTTGCTATGCTGCCTCTATAAGGTTCTACCCTCATTGCGTCTACGCTTATGGTCTTAGGGGCTCCTTGCGGCGTGCATTCCCGAACTCTTCGGAGGATCGAGTCAAGTTGGGCAAAGGGAGATTTCTCCCCACATTCGAGCAATGCGATCACTTTGTTCTGTGACCGCAGTATTCGGCAGGGGGGTTCAGCCAGCCTTTGCCATGTCAGTGAGTCTATTTTTGCTGACCTCACCGATGTTTTACTCGTGCTTCCTTTGAGTAGGGCTGCTAGTCCTGGTGAAATTTGGACTCTATCCGGCGGTTCCGAGCGACTGAAAGCTATTCCCACCCTTTCTGATCCCTCGGCCATGAACAAGGCTACGCTCCTGACCCTTATTCCGGGTTGTCCGTCCGCTGCCTTCTCATTTAGCATTGCCATCACGTTGGTTGTGGCCAGTGTTGGTGGATTGTGCTGTGGCGGGTTTACTTTTGTGGTTAGTTTTTTCCACTTCTTTGGCAGGCCTCCTGTGGTCTTTTGCACAAACGTTTTGCACAAACGTTTCGAACAATCGCATAGCGCTTTAGACATAAATACGACGTTTAAAAGAACTTAATCGAACTTCTTTTTCTTATTTTGGTCTGGTTTACGAGTATAAAACTGATAATTTATGTTTATACAATATAAAAAAGTTTTCTCCTTTTTTTATATAAGTAAAGTAAAATCATAAATGTCATGAATAAGAAGAAGAAGAAGAAGCACTGTCATAAGTGATATAACACAAAAAGTAATAATATAGTTGAACTATGGTTATAGTAACAAATTTGTTGCCAAAGCCAAGAAAAGAAAAACATTTTTCCTCCCGATTGCGAATCGAACCCACAACCGTCGTTTGTATGCCTGATTATATCTGAAAATAGATCAAAATATAAATTTATGTAGGTAAGTGTTAACTTTGTTCTGGGTTACCAGAACAATAAAAATCAAATATTATTTTTAAAATCAGATAGATTTTTTCTAACTTGCTTACACAAAGTGACATATAAATAAACATAGTGACTCATCTCTAATTCTCTCCGTCCTCTTTTAATGACAAAATTTTAATTCATAAGATTAGTAGAATCCCAGTACGATTCCATATAAAGTCTAACACTAAAATATATCGTTCCAATGCTCTTAATAGCGATTGTAGCACTATTGTTCCGTACACAACATTAATAGATGGTCCAGTGTAGAGATTACTTTGACAAACTGTTATTGGTTTAAACCAGTAATTTGTACTGAACTGCACTGTACTGTACTGTAGGCTTATACTAGTGAAAATCCAGTACTTATTTTTCGCAAAAAAAGTTGTATTTTTTATTTTAAGCTAGCGTTTACATTTACATTTTATTTATTTTTTTGCTTTAAATGATATCTTAACGCAAATAAAACCTTAATAAACAGGGTAATATATGATTATTTTATTCTATGATTTACTCAGTTGGCTAGCGTCTGATACGATGGTTGTAGGTTCGATCCCACTTGGAGAAATCGTTCTAGAAGTTGATTATCGAAATTGAACTCGCGATTTCTCTAAAATTGAGCGAAAAGTTAAAAATAGTGTGTTTTAACACTAGGAAAAACTGTTAACTTATTTTAGGGCTCCGTACCGAACGAATAAAGGTGCACTTTATTACTAAGACTCCGCTGTCCATCCGTCCGCCTGACTGTCTGTCTGTCCATCAGTCATCAGGCTGTATCTCATGAACCACAATAGTTAGTCAGTTAATTTGTTAACAGATAATATATTTTTGTTGCTTTTATAACAAAAAAATATAAAAAAAAACAGGTGCGCGAGTCCAAATCGCATGGCCGGTGTTTTTAATTTATATAAATTTTATTCATTAATTTTTTACCTAAAGCAGATTCTTATAGACACTTGTAAGTCTCTAATTTGATAAAAAAAACTTAATGTCTCTCTCAGTCTTTTAAATAGTACTTGTCTTTTAAACTAATATTTAAAATGCATAAGTAGACATTTATTCCTTTCATGACATATTTGAAAAGTAATTTCTAATGCAACTGTATCGACGACACTATAAAACAAACTATTGTAATGCCACGCGGCGTTTCCCACCATGGACTATAATTTTATTGATGTTATCCAAAAACAATTTATTATTTATATGTATATTGTTATCGATGTTCGTGACGCATGCAATGTTATGGATTTTAATAGAATTCCTATATTAATGTACATTTATTATATTGATATATAAAAATAGAATTTTAAATTGAAATTGTAATTGCGGTTTGTGATATCAAAACAAATGAGACAGAGTGTTTAAAAAAGAAAAAAATTGCCTCGCAATGCCTCCACAATTCATTGAAAAATGAGGAACGGAACCTAATTACTTAACGGGAGTGCTTAATACTAAGTTCCCAGGTTTCCTCTGCCTACTCTGCTATGGGGGGTGTACAGTGTGTTAGACAAAAGTATTAAAAAACTAAATTCAAAGCCTTTACACCTTATCTGAAAAAATCAAAAAAATCTAGCATCAGCTATAGCCAACGACCTTATAAGATATTTTATATACATTTTATATACGATATTTATTTTTAAATTTCCAGTAAAGCTCTTATAAAAATTACTATAGCAGCGAAGTTATTTATAAAAATATACATAATATAAAGGTAAAACGAACACGCACGTTGATATTAACAATATAACCCGTTTGATGGGAAATATTCTCAGAGTTATTGGGGCGTTATTTGATTAAATTCGAACACAATGCATTGACTTAATGAAATATTGATAGGTCATTGTTATATTATGTTTTAAAATATATAGTATTATTTTTGTTTAAGCAAATACTGTACTGTGTACTCCAGAATTTGGAGAAAAAAGGGACACGGAAGCAAAGAATACTGGTAACAAAACACTCCGTTCTCTACTTTCCACCTGATTTCTAAACATTACGTGCTATCTCTCTATCAAAAAATGCGTAAATCTTACCAAATCGTAAAAACTCTACATTTTTTATTTACAAAATGACCTTTTGAAAACTAACCGCAAACATTCAAGAAACAGGTCAAGTTTACAGCGATCCATTAAAAATTTCAAACACTGTGCAGGTGGTGGTAGGTGGTGGTTTTTTCTCATTGTTGCTCCATCAAACTTTAATAAATGCCTTTCAGAGCTTTCCGGTTAAATTGCTTTGGTCGAATGCTGTTTTTAAATACCACCTTTTGTGAGTTGATTAAGTTTGCTGCGAATAAAAATGATGGATTTTTTTTGCAGATTTCATTATATTACATCAATAAATGAAAGTTTGTATGGTATAATATACATAAAATATTTATAGTTTAAATTGAATGATAAAATTATTGTATATTTTAATCAAATAAACGAATAAGTACTAAAATTTCATACTTAATACGAATATTTTTCAATTATAAATATTAAACGATACTAAACGATCTTTTTCGATTTTTCTTAAATTATAGAGTACTTTAACATTTATTTTCTTTATGCTCTACGATACGAATACGAAGTCCTAACTTTTTGCTAATATCCACTTATTTATTTAACATATTATATCTTTCCATGTCCGATACTGAATAATATAAATTTCTACTAAAACCATAAAAAAACACCATATATTTCGAACCCTGTAAATAGACAATTACATAAAGAGCTTATCGTATGTACGTATAGAATATATTATCGAACATATTGAACTTCCTGTGACCGGGTAGCTTCCGGTTTACTGGGCGCTACGGCTGGGTTATATGTTCCTTGTTATCTTTTATTATGTGGGAATAAAATATTCATTTGTATTTTACATTAACATATAAAATTTTAAAACTAACTTAAAAACGTTCGTCACACACTCTTTAAAAAAGTTCATGAATAACTAAAAAAAGGAAAAAACATGTCAAACTTATAACATCTTACACTGAAAAAATTGGCCAATACATTATAATTCCTAATAATTGAATTTAAAAATATTAACAAAATCTAATATTTTTTTCTTTAGCTTTAAGCTTTTTCCAAGCAACGAGAATAGATCCCAAAAACTAGTATCTGCTGTCATAGCCTATGGATTTTTAATAGTTACAAAACAAAACTATATACTGTAAAAAAATTTAAAGTATTTTTTATTACTAGCTTATTGCTAGTATGTGATATTTGTATTACGATCTCAGTACTGATAATAATAAAATTATGTATATTCAATGTTATCGTTAATCCAAAATGGCCGCTACGCCGCAACAAAATGGCGGATTACATTTTTTTCTACAACTAACCTTATATACGTGTACGAAGTAAAATTCAATGCACTGTACAAAAACATCTAGAAAGAGTTTATCTTTTAAATTATTATTATTTTATTTTATATGTACTTTCTAAACGCTTGTAACACACAATACTCGTGGGTTATCTATGTACATATAAATGAAACAATCTTAAATATATCATACTATGATAAGATCAAAGTTTACAAGGACCAAAGTAGTTTTAATAGCAGTTACCTTGAGTTTCACCCAACATATAAGGGAAGACGTGCTCTAATTTGTAAACATGACGCGTACACGACGCTGTCACGCTCCTTATTTTTATCATTTATTTTACAGGAAACCAGGGAAATAGTTTAACTTTGAAGGTGCTAAGTATTTCGATAAAAATATATAATACTGAAGTATCCGATTTGGTGATGGTAGTGGGTTCAACTCCCAATAAGGGAAAAAAAGAGTTTAGCACATATGTAGGTAGATTAGGAAGTGTATGAGACTGCTTAAAGGTTTCTCAAAATACTATGGGAAAATTCACAATTTTACGTTTTAATAATCAAAATGGAAATTTACACAAAAAATGTTATCTTGAAAGAAAACGCTGTCGTTTTTCGTAAATTAATCTTGAATGTTTTTGTTTTCTTCTTCTATAATTATATTTTACTTGATACTTTGTGTGGTCTTGATGATAATTTTCGTTAGTACAACAGAATGGGGAAAGTTTGACAAAATCCTGCTCGGAGGACCACTTTTACGTTTTATTTTGTTGTAGAGTTTCTTAAATATTACATGCTACAGTTATATCGAAAATTAACCTAAATATTAACATATTTCCTTTTTGAAACACATATTTAATGGACTCTACTTTAACTTTATATTCTACTTCCGTCAATTAGTTGGATACTTCTCATAATTAATATTGTAGATACTCTTTAAAATATCGAAACATGATTATACAATAACAGGATAAAAATAATCACTTTTATACTTTTAGGCAACAAACGACTACGGAGTTAGCACTTCTACAACAAATACCTTCTCGCTTGTAACTTGATACTAATTTGATTACATGAGTGTTACACTGCTATAAGTATCATTTAATCTCTAACTACTGCATTAACTCACTAAGTAATATGTAATAGATAGTTTAAGCTTTATCCCGTATATAGCAGGATAACAGAGAAGGAGTGCCTTGAGCACTCCTTTCGTCGCTTTTATCCTAATTCGAGACAATTGCATGGGAGAGCTCAATCACGTTTTTCTTCTAGAGCAGGAAATTGACAATAATTCTTCCCCCTTAGTAAAGTCCTGACCTCATGCATTGCGTTTATTATCATAAAATATTTTCTCATGTTCCAGCATCGCAATAGTCCAAAAAAGTAGGCAAGGTTCTCTGCTTTTTACCCAAAACGAGAAGTACATGTGGAAATTAAAAATATATGTCATATTACATGAAGAATTGTCAAAATTAATAATTATGTAAGTAAGTATTTCTTCTTTCTTTTTCTATTATTTTTTTTTAAAGTAGCCTATAATATAAAAATAAATGTAAAGACGAGAAAAAAGGAGATTTCCATCCATAGTATACTTAAATAATACAAAGGCTTATATAGTGATAAATTAATATTTATTATACAAGTTCTGTCTTTTAGTTACGTTCTGTTCAGAATATGGAAAATACGTGAAAATAAGAAAAAAACCATGTACATAATCCTTAGGTACCTTCCCATTTGGCAGGCATACAAATTTCCGCTTTACAAATTAGCCCAACTTTTCACTGTCAAAGAAACATTCGTAATTCTTACTCTAGTAGTGAAATGTCGACGTGCTCCGTCGCTTCTGCAGGCGGCATTTTAAAACGGGGTGAATTTTTACAAAATCACATAGTAGCAGTCTATTTGTTGCCAAGAAAATATTTCAACAACTCCAATTTTGTAAATTTCTTTTACAATCAAGATGTAATTTGTTGTATTTAATATAAAAATTCACAAAAAAAATAATAATAGTTATGTAAAGGCTAGAAGTACGCTAACTAGTCGACAGCGATATATTTCCTAACATTTATGTTTTTTGGGATTTATAATATAGGCATAAAGTAATAATACATAGTTTTAGTTCCCCACGGTATCCTGCAGTCCTGAATATAGCAGGGTAGGCACAGAGAAAACAGAACCATTTCTCACTCTGTGTATTCAACGGTGAAACTCAACGGATTTGGAAACAGAGAAATCTGTAGATATAGTACATATTTCATAACTTTGTCTATATATGCAAGCATATAAACCATTTCCACAGCAGTTACTACGACCAAATATTGATATTGTTATCCGACGGTAACAAGCACTTTGCGTGCGCAGTACATGTATCTCATTCACAAAAATACATTGAATTAATTCTAGTGCTTCGTATCAAATTGTATGGAACATGCAACGGACTAATGAAAACTGGAAATATAGGGTGGAAATAAAATATTATATCGTTTGAAATATGACATAACCTTTTCAGCTTCACGCTGTTGTGTTTCGCACAAAACAGGGTAGGCAAGGGAACTTGGGAACCTAATGTTAAGCACAGTGGCGGACTAACCCCGTCGGAGGCCCGGGGCGGTGTCGTTGAATGAGGCCCCCCCAACTAACCCAACCCCCCCCCCCCCCCTCCGTGTAAATTTTTTTTATATATAATATTTTTTTTCATGTACAAATTAGTGTGTATCCATGCTTACTTCGTTTACATCTTGTAATTAACGTTTCCAATATAGATAATAATTTGTCATCATGAGCTAGTTCACACGCTACAGTAATATTAGTTCCGCGTATAAAATAAAATAGACTGAGATCCCAGGACCCCCAGACCTACGTCATTTTAGTAAAGCTGAAATTTTGAAGATTAATAGTCTAATAAGTAGGTAAGAGTGTATGCGTACTTACTAACTTGAAAGTGAGGCCCTTTTAAAGATAGCGCCAATTTAAGGTACACGCTCACCTACGTTAAAGTAACGACGCTCGTATTTAAATATGTTTTTGAGAAAAATGTAAAAAAAAAATTATAACCAAGCCCTTTTCGTTGGCTTTACTCTTGCCAGACGTCCTAAGGATTGTTTAATATTGGCTATTTCTATTTCCTAATTATGACCTGGAAATAGTCATAATTATGACTATTTCCAGGGTCTGCCTTCCTACTCAACCTACTCCGTTTTGCACGGTCTTAAGTGCCTCAGTGGTGAGTACATTGGCTTTCATGTCCTGCATCACAACATCCAACCAGCGCTTCCTTCGGCGTTCGATAGGTCTCACTCCAGGGGCTGAGATACCATGGCACTTGCATCCGCGTAACGTCAGGCGATGCTCTTGGAGTTTATCCGCTACATCACGGACTCCAAGACTATCTCGAATGAATGTGTTACAATTGCGGTCATACCGTGTTACGCCGTACATCCACCATCTATAGCATCTTCATTTCCGTGACGTGAAACTCCTGAATGTGCCGAGATAGTGCTGGCCAGCATTCTCTACCGTATAAAATAACAGGTATGCTCTTGTTTATCAGCCGTCACCTCTGCTAGGAAGTCAATCTGCATCGGTCCATTCGGCTACCACCACTTGATCCAAGGCGTACGTTTCTCGGAGACGATGTTGGGCCGTCAGGCTTTCGCCTGGAATTACTTTACAGTTAGTTACTCTGCCCATATGACACCGTCTGGTCAATAAGTAGTCAATTTGAGTTGAGTGGGACCTTATTTATACGTAATAAGGTGCTGAGAGTTCTTTTGGAAGAACGTATTCGCGACGGCCAGATCAGACGCAATATAGGTTCTCAGAATATTTTCTCCCTCTGTATTACGAAGTCCGTATCTAAAACCCCCGTGAACACGTTCATACGGCTCAGCAGCCTTACTGACGTGACTGTTCAAGTCTTCCCCAACAACAAACAACCATTTCGGTAGACGGTATAGCACGTAGAACCTCTTCGTTCTGCTTTCAGAATGACTCTTTTTTGGACACGCTACAGCCGGCCTGCGGCGCATAGGCACTATTTTAGTTTGTAGTTACGCCTTCAATCAGCACCCTTATACGCATCAAGCTATTGCAGAGACCATCAGCTTCAAGAAGCCAGTTCTGAAGCTCTTCAGAAAGAACTACAACCACACCGTTTTTACCTGAGGGTGACCCGGTGTATATAAGCTGGCAAACCTGTCCGTTATTGCGGGACTTATTGCCCTTCCAGCAAGCTTCCTGGAGGAAAGCACAGTGGACCCGAAGTTTTATAAGTACATCTGCGAGTTCTCTGCATCGTCCGGTTAGAGAGCCAATATTCCACGTTGCAAAGCGGAGTTTCTGTCTGGGAACTAGCGTTTTAAGCAATGTTCGTACTTGACACGTTGTTACATTCCATATTAGAGGCGGATGGCGCTTTTTAAATGGAGCAACTGCCATTTGACTTCCAAAACCACTTTAAAAAAGTACGCTATAATTTTACATATATTATTTATGGACTATTTTAAGACCCCTTATAAGCACCCAAACCGATCTGATGGCTCAATCATCCTCCCAGACAGAGCAGAGATGTACCTGTATTTTGCTAGTGAGTACACAAACTTTTATAAAATGACGTCGGTCTGGAGGCCCTAGGAACTTGAAGTAAAAAACTACGAAACTGGATCCACATGCAAACTAAATTATTTACATTAGAAAGATAAAAGTAATTTTAATTAATATAATGTAAACTACCGGTACAGGCTGCACTAATCCTTGTACCTTTTTGTTTATTTGAGGCCCCCTCCAAAAACTTCCTCTTAAGTAGATACTATGCGTTTTTTCAAAGGCTTATTTAAGATTTGATCAAGGGAATTTGCACCATTTAGAGGCCCCCCAGGACCCGAGGCCCGGGGCGGACCGCCCCCGCCGCCCCCCCCCCCTTAGTCCGCCACTGGTTAAGCACTCCGTTCCCATTAAGACATTTTTGTTTCCTACTTTCCGCTGTTTTTTTATTTTTTTTTATTTTTTTGGGTTTGATTCGGATTGGAATCCCAATGAGTTATTTTCATTTATTAACTTGTTAAGTTCCGCTACTCAACACGCAATATCTCGAAAATTGGACGCCATTTTCCCGCTGGTTCCCTCTGCCTACCCCGCTATAAATCACAGTTGAAAAAAAAATGCTTTTTTTATTAATTTATTATCTTCAAACATTTATTTTCAATATATTCTACTATTCGTAATTGAACATAATTATTACATAGAAATGCTCAATTGGCGTGCTCGCTAGCCGTGACAATAACTGTTTGATGAATCACGTCAACGATTCATTGATTTATCGCCGCCGTTTAGGAATCCAATCTATTTATTGGAACACGTGCAATATGGACAATCGATTTCATATTGGTTGGTCTTGAAATTACATCGTCATGATACAATTGCCATATATCTAACTATTTTGTATATAACGGTACTGAATTTATATTTAACTTTATATCTCTTTATTTTTGTACTGATTGATAAAACGCAGCGTTGAGTTGCGCCGCTCAATCTCCAATATCTACAAAATAAGGCGGAAAGTGAAAAGTGGAATATCATGACATTAAGTTACCTCTGCGTACGTACCAGCTTTACGTAGAATTTTTTTTTTTACTTTTTTGTCATATATATAGTTTTTTTTTTCAATTTGACGATATGTTTATTATTATTTATTATTATTATTATTTATATAACGTAACTAAAACTGTAATACGCGATGTGTGATTTAATATATTCTACAGCCTTCATCGATAAATGGGACCATTGTCAAAGTAATTCATTGTATATAATTACTAGCGGCCCGCCCGCGACTTCGCCTGCGTGAACTACATTATTATTAATTTCTGTCTCTATGAATACCTACGTCCTATAAGTGACGTCCATGCAAAATTTGAGACTCCTAGCATTTGTAGTAACGAAGTTTCATACAAACTTTCAACCCCAAAAACAACCCCTTATAAATCGAATATTGCAAATTCTTAGCGAGCACATACGTCCTATAAATAACTCCTATGCAAAATTTGAGATTCCTAGCACATGTAGTTTCTGAGATTTCGTGATGAGTGAGTGACCTTTCGATTTTATATATATAGATAAGCAGTTAAGAAATAAGAAAACAAATAAATTAACGTTACTACTCTATAGAAGTCAAAAAGGCAAAACTATAAAAAACCAATCATGTAAAGGAGAGATGATAACTAACTATACCTTAACTATATTCACTGTAGTAAAAACGTTTACTGAATAAGGGTAAGGCTGTGTTAGTAGAACGCTTTATCCGTAAGGGAGGGCGAAATTTGGGTTTTGATGTCGAGGCCGAGACAAAGGTGGAGTGATATACCTTTTCCGTATACAATGAAAACAAGTCGTAAATCATTATTTATCATTATTATAAAAAAATTTTGATAAAAAAAAATTATAATTGTATTTTAGTAAATACAGGTATTCACTATCAGTCCAATATGATAGTGGCGCAGTGGAACAACATCTGACTGAAAACACAATGGGTGTGGGTTCACCACTCGGAAGATCAATTAGGTATATTTAAATTACCTACTTATAATATTTCCCGTTTTGCTAACACCATAGCCCTTAAAAAAGGAAAACTAACAGTAAAAATTAATATAATAATTATAATAAGTTTTTTATAGTTTTACATTGTATCCCACGCACATAACAGGGAAAGTGGAGGGAACCTCAGAACCTAGTGCTCAACTTTATTCCCATTAAGACTCTTCCATTCCTCTTCGAATTATCGAGGCATTGCGTGCTATATGGCGAAATTCAACGCCGCGTTTTGCCTCGTAACCATTATGGTTATGTGTTATATATGAAATGTATATAAACCACGCTATAAACGTGGGTTATGCATATATGTATATACTAATTAACGTCCATTTCCTGTAAATTAAGATGAATGTAGCATAGTAGATAATAATTACACAAGACGTCCCAGTACAGCATCAACCACTTCCTTCCTACGAGTATGTTCTTGTCTAACACTAAGCACAATTTCATATACATGTTTAATAATAGTAATTTAGCTTAGTAATTATTTGACGCGGTGGTTTTGAAAATTGTAACTAGCTAACATAATGTTTGGGGATACAAAAAGGAGGCCAAAATATCTTTATCTTTTTTTCTTAAATAGATAATACGAATAAGACCATATTCAAAACAGTTTACTCTTAATCTCTTTACCATTTATATATTCATTGACCCTTCTTCCACATACTAACATATATATTTTATCTAAAGCAATGTTCGCGATATTACAATAGCATAAATGTTCTATTCACGTTGATTCAAATCTACACAGGATTTTCCTTCATATCTCACAAAGCCTTTTACATCCCTTTCAAATTTGAATACGTATTATATTATTAAAAGTTTTTATTATATTGCAATGTTATTTTTAGTATCAAATATTATATGTGGTATAGCGGCGTTGAGTTCCGCCATTCAACACGCAATGTTAACACAAACAACAACAATAATATAACAGAATAGCCTCAGAAAAAAAATTAGGCGAAATAAAATTTCATCCTCCATAGGGATCACATGTAGATGACAGTAGCAATTGTACCGGAAGTACCGCAATAATCGTATATCACGTTTTAATATTCGACATGTGAAATGCATATGGTTTTTTAATTTTTTTGTATATTTATTGAAATATAGAGTATAGCTTAAAAGAATCTATAAAGAAACAAAGATTATTTGTGAGGAACCAAAAAGGAACCTGACCTAATAGGTGATTTACGATCAACGTTACAACTACGGCAAACTTTTAATCTATCTCAAAGTAGGCGGCCATTAAAGGCCATTTTGTGTGAAGATAATTCACTGAAATGGCTGGTGACTGGCAATTTTACTGTGTTTGAACGTGTTTATAAAAAAAACTATTTTCTTTGTAGTAAAAGGATGTAGGACGTTGGGTTTGTATTGGTTTTCGATTACAATAGGATAATTAGTATTTTTGATCGTAATTTTTCACTTTTTAAATGATACTGTTTTAATTAACTTATCGCATTTTGATAGCCTTGACTTCTAGGTAGGTTGGTAAATGGTTCGAGTACAAATCCCATCTTAAACAAATACATTTAAAAAAAATTAATAATGGTAAAACAATTTTACGTTCTTTCAATAATTCAATTATAAAGTAAATATGAAATCGAAATCTTTGGATTTAATGTGACCTTATAGCATACAAACGACTGTTGTGGGTTCGATTCCTACTTGGGGGAAGTTATTCTTACTTCCTCAATCTCTTGACAAATCGCTACTTTGAATTCTGCCATTTAACATGCATTGTCTTAAAAAATGAGTGGTATGTAGAGAACAAAATGTCTTGACACTACGTTTCTTCTGCCTACCAAGAGCTATGGGCTGGATACATGGTGAAGCAAAAAAAAATGAAAAGTAAATGAAGAAGGAATCCAAAGCATAATTTTCCTAACACCCATTTATCTCAACTTCTAAAGTTTTACTAAAATCTTCTTTGTTTAAAGGAATTCGCTGCGTAATAGAATAGGCATTACTGTTATAAGTCCAACTTTACTCATTATCATCTTGTCAATGAAGTTAGACTATATATTATTCT
This sequence comes from Heliconius melpomene rosina, assembly GCF_056956725.1. Classification (NCBI taxonomy): domain Eukaryota; kingdom Metazoa; phylum Arthropoda; class Insecta; order Lepidoptera; family Nymphalidae; genus Heliconius; species Heliconius melpomene. The sequence continues at coordinate 2,593,545 of NC_140389.1, read as the reverse complement.
ATAGTACAAGATGGCTCCCGCAACCTTGTTTTACTTTTAAAAGTAAAATTCTATTCCTCCTTGTTGCCGCAGGAATCTCTGGGAAAATACACAACTCAGACACCTACATGCTAAATTTCTTCTACGCTGCTTAAGTCGGTTTAACCTTGCGTGAAAATTAATATATTTCCTTGTTTATAGAAATAAATTAATCATTTTTAAGAAAATTTTTAAAAAAAGTTTTCTACATTTTTTAATAGTGTACTGTATTTTATAAATCAAGCCCTTTCATTTGATATTCATGTTAGATGGTTTGTACAAAAATGTATAATCAGCCATTTTGGATTAATAGCAATATAGATTATATATAATTTTATTATTATTAAACTGAACTCATAATCCAAATTTCAGCTCAATTGGACACTGAGAAGTGGGTCCATTTAAGCTTGCAAGATTTCACATACACTAACATGGCAAGTTAAATACAAAAAGCTTGTATAAATGATTGTAAATTTACTTGACGTATATAGAAAATACCTTCAATACTGTGAAGAATAGGTCACGTTTAATTTATTATGCTAAAGTATAGTATGTTAAAGTAAACTTTAACATAAAATAAACAATATTAAAATATTACTCGAAAAACAAATATATAGATAATGACAATAGCTATAGTTTAGTCTCAAATATGTTGAATGTGACAAATACTGCTTATTAATATTTTTTTATTGATCTAATTCATAATTCTAATTAGGATTCTATTAAACAAATGTAAGAGAGTGTGAATTACCCATTACCCAACGCACAATACAAACAAGTAAAAAAAACATATCCTAATAAACACCTCTCCCGATCTTACAAAAAACGCTTATAAACAAAAGAAATTTATATTTATTTGTTGTTGGATATTTGTTAAAACAGCAATAAAATTGTCTAGTATTGCCAAAATTCAAATAAAATATTAACACTTCTTACCAATTCACACGATTTATGGCGTAATTTGTTTTAACGATGACAGACTCTGTTTTATATACTGCCATAACAAATAATATTTACATCTTTAGCTTTAGCGGGGCACGGGGGTTAGTGCTGAGACACTCTGTTGTTTACAACCTATTTTATAGACATTATGTGTTGGGTGGCGGTACTCAACGCCGCGCAGAATAGAACCTGTAGCATCCTCGCATGGTTAACTAACCATGATCCAATTTTATCACCATGGTCACGTTGCCAAAAAGTAAGTAGACCCAAAAATGATTTTTGCTGTGAAAACTTAACATGGTAGCTTAAATTGAGTGACTTTTCATTTCAGTTTTTGGCACTTCGCCTACAGTATCGTCGACGTATCCATATGCATATATCACAGAGAATTACTTTAAATTGACACGAATCTTTTTACAATATACAACCTAGGTATAATATGAATAAAATTGTCTGTGTTCTTTTTGTATTAAATTTTATAATATTAATTTATCGACAGGCCATCTCTGTATAGTGCAATAGATTAGGAATATACATGCGATGGTTGTATGTTGATTTGTTTCCGTCGAAATGAGGTAAATTAATTATTGCCATTTTTATTACAGGTAGCTTAAATACTCACTCACTATTTTAAACAGTCGACATGCGAAAGTCTGAAAAATGGCATGCAGTTATAAATATAAAATTAGATATAAAACCAGTAGATTTATGAAAATTTAAATCCACAGCCTATGATGTTAAACATCAACTACATAATGAACATGTGTTTAGTTTTTGTTTCTATAATTTAATAACCTAAATTACATATATAAGTATACTTAAATTCCACGATATGAAGCCAAAATCGTCGTATTTAATCATAGGTACGTCTACTAAAACTAAAATAAATGATAAAAAACCCCTCGTCTGTCCCCAATCACATGATCAATCAACACGTCACCAACACGCTTTATGTAAAAGGGTGTCAAATATTGATGGTGGTACGCTTATAAATAATTTATTTCTCCACCAATAACGTTTCTATTTTGACTGCAAAATTATTTTTAGTACAGTTGTGATAATAATAGATTTGTGTTTTTGGTAGACACCTAATTTCAAGACACTTCATTCTCCATTTTCAGCCTCTTTTTGAGAAATTTTCTGTTGAGTCGCGCAACTTATTATACTAAAAACAATGTAATATGGAGAGAATCATCACTTTGTTCTTACTTGCTTAAGAAAACATGCAATAGGTCTTATATAAAAATATTATTTTCATCACAAATATTTTTAATTGTTACTTTAATTTACAATCTATCAAGAAAATCATAAAATAGACCAATCTATAAATAAAATCATTTGATTCATATAAACTTGTATACAAAATCATAACATCGAAATAAGTGTTAAACAGTAAGTTATGGTCCTTCGAGCCAGATTTTTCCAATATAACGTGTTTTGTTACGCCCAATCGCTGAACTTTATAAGGCAATCAAATATTGATGGCGGCACGTTCATTAATAATTTATTTACTTTAGGCACACACGTCCGCTAGCAGGTTAATTTCGTTAATGGAGTCTATAACGACGTGGTTTTCAATAATAATAACAGTGTCATTTTATTATGAAATCTATTTTAGTGTTAGAAATCTATTTTTATCATATTATAGGTATATATATAGTTCACTTATTAAAGATAATTTTAAAAGAGGTTTTAACATAGTACATGATGCTCGCGTCGATTTAATGCAAAAAAAAAACCATTTTTATGCCTTATAGCACTAGTTTGCATACACAGTAAAATTGTAAATGGTTCAGTTTTCAGTTCTTAATTTGTGACAGTTTGAGCGTGCAAAATTGTATATAAATTAACCTAATAATAAAATGGTATCGTTGTCAACTGTCACTCAACGCTGTAGGCTGTCAGTGTCCACCACAGATAAATTTAAAATAAATTCCATTGAAACTGTTATTTTTTTAGCTTCACGCTGTATGCCGTATATATAGGATAGCCAGAGCCAGGAGGCATTTCGTATTTATTGACGAAATTGAATTTAGGAATTCGTTTACAGTCGCACACTTAGCCCCTGAACCACAACTAGCCTCAAGGAACTATTTGTTAATTTATAAAGGAACATTTATTTAGTACATTGCAGTTATAAACCTCGTTGTATTTTCATTTCAATAGTTATTATTATAAATGAATAACCTACGAGAGCACAACAAGGAATTGCAATTGGAAGATTTATTTAAAAATTTTAATGATTTTAATATAGAAACTTGTATAATGACAATTGCATATACCTAATACATATTATTTTGATGAAAAATAAACTGTTTTTTTAATAAATACAAAATACTGAACTTAAAAGCATTTTTTGACTACAAAATATTTTTTTAAACAAAAAAATATCACTCAAATTTAACCCTTTTTTCGTCTTTATAAAACAAATCTTGTATGACTCGCATAGACTTATCAAATATAGAGTTAGAACTTTACCCCGAGTGAACATAGAACTCGGCACCCACATAGATCTCCCACTCTTTTATTGATAAAGTCGAGAATGACCCATTACGTAACATTTAACTTGGCTCTCATTTCACATTTATGTTTTTGATGGGATCTAAAGTACTTGTTCACTGTAATATGATAGAAGTAAAAACGTGCCTACATAAAAGGTAAGAAATATATAACTAAAAGAATATTTTCTCATCTACTCCATAGAATACTAAATTCTTTATAAAGAAAAATACACAATACAACACCTTCATGACAAAAAGCATGAATAAAATATATTTTATTATAAAAAAGTAGAAAAAAAACATAGCGCGCTTCATAAAATTCTTAGGTTAGGCGTTAAATATTCCTAGAGGCGAGAAGTTAGATCAAATAAAAAGCCGAGATTACTGCCTTCGTGAAATGAATATTTTATTATTGCAACACTCCCTTGAAAGAAATCCGAAACAAGTGTTACTAAATCTTAATTTAAATAGTCTGTGTAGAGTAAACAATGTACGAGTATATTTCACAGATTCAACCGCAACGTTTCAAATTCGAACGAAAAGAGGAGAAAAGAGTTTCTTGACACTAAATTATCCATGCCTGGTCTGCCTTGTGCGGAATATTCGTAATATATATGTACCAAATCTGTTCATTTCTTTGATTGATTTTAATGTAAATATTTCATCTTTTTGTTATCAAAAATAAAATTGAAGAAACGATAAGATTGATAAATATGAGCATTCTATTTAGTAACAATTATTTAACCTTAATTGGAAATTACATAAAATTCATAGAAATACTAGTTCTACTTCACATTATATGTTAAATATATTATGAGGTAGAAACGACGAAATCAAAAAAAAGCCGACGAAATCAAATCATTTGCTAAGTGACTGTAAGTTTTGAGCTCACGCGAAGTTGTCACGTCAACCTGAAGCCGATAAGAATTTATTATTATGAAAAATACTAAAACCTAATGTGGATAATTGGGTATTTAATTTTTAATGAATCACTAATAATATATAATTATTATAGAGACACACAATAGGTAGATGAAGCCTAGTGTTGAGACACTCCGTTCCCCACTTCTCATCAGATTCTGGAGGCACTGAGTGTTTGAAAAGTGGCAAATTTAACGCCGCGCTTTACCTCGACATCAGAGCGGAGAAATGAAATATATATAATAGTTCATTTTCCTCGTGTAGGAATCGAACCCTCACATAATGGTGTTTACAGATATGGGTGGGTACCTTTGTGATCCTTCTCCATGACTGGCATCAAATTGTTAAAACATATATGTTTTTAAGGTACTATTAAAACAATTGTTTACTATTTAACTAAAAACAAAATATAAATTAATATGAAATTATTAGAATTTTTAACAAATAAATACCGACTTCTACCGGATCCCATAATCCCAAAGTATCATCAAACTAACCTTGAAGTGTATCCTTTCCAATAAAAACAGATTAATAGAAATCGGTTGGCTCGATACTGAGTTATCTCTCTCTCTCTCTTTCATTTGTCGCGCACATACTTAAAGCAAATTTAAGAGTTATGCGATTTTCTCATGGATATCGTTGTCACAAATGGACCAAGTTAAAATGGGACCACACGGGAAGCACCAGCTTTCACATAAAAAAAGAATCATCAAAATCGGTTCACCCAGTCAAAAGTTTTGAGATAACAAACATAAAAAATAGTCGGATTGATATCCTCCTCCTTATAGCAGTCGGTTAAAAATAATAAAATAATATAAAAAATATTCATATATGTTATAATACGTTAATAAACTCTATAATAGGATTTCAAAGACCTTTTCAGTTCGTGTTCAACTTTGTGGAAATTATTTGTAAGACTTAGAGCTTATGTTATTTATGTAGTTCTAATATGTTTGCTATAGAAGGTATATAAATTATAAATATATTTTTATTTATTTTGTTTAAAAGCCAGTCATGGCATACGCCCCAATGCCACACGAGTGACTGTAAAAGCGACAGTTGTAGGTTCGATCCATAATCGAGGAAATGAAATGTAGTTACGCCACTCAACACGCAATGACTCCAGGATTTGGCGGAAAATGTGGAACGGAGTGTCTTAACACTATGATTCCTGATGCTTTAGATTCGATATATTATGTGCTAAGTAGCGTATAACGCCGCGGTATGTCATTCTAAAGCGGGGGAGTGAGAATAATTAATTCCCCCGAATGGGGATCAATTCTACAACTAGACGACAAGTGTCTTGTCTGGAACTTGTTCTTCACGCTACTGTGTGAAGTTGAAAAAATAAGATTTAAGCATATTTTGCGGCAGAGAAAACATATTGCTAAGGCACTGCGCCCCCCAAATTCAGTCCAATTTTGAGACATTGACATTAGTCTTACTACCAGAGAGAGGAAATGAATATAATTCAGTCCCCCGAATAGAAATCGACGCCGTCAGGATAGACAAATACAGATAGGATATTCACAATAAGTGCGTCACATTTATATCTCATAGATAAAAAAGTGCTTATGGAGTGTAGCACGAACGTCACACTGTTAATCCTACTGTAAAAATCGATATTTCAACTATTTGACGCAATCACTATCTTTAGATGTTAGCGTAAAGCTTATTCCACTTATTTATCATTAATAAAACCATTAAAAAACCTAGATTTTAATTTCGATACCCACTTCAGGGAATAATTAAATATATTAATTTATTGTAAAGGAAAACGCGACCTTTGGGGTATGCTACTCAACACGTAATATTGGAAAATTGATCGGAAAGTGGAAAATGGAATGGAAAATTGAATATTGAAAGTTAAGATATTTGATTATTGCCTACTTTGTCTATCTTACCGGTGTCGTTTCACATATACGGCGAGACTAAACAAAATTAATTATTAAATTAAAAATTAAATACTTAAAGTTTTCGCTAGCGGGTATCGACTTGTTTCTATGTAGTCATAACAGCTAAGTGTTTTATAGGTCAGGCAATTGAAAATATTCCGCCATGCGAAATCGGGCCGTGAAATTGTTGGGAATACATTTTATTTATACTATAACATAAAGATTTTTTGAAAACTTTTAACAATTTAATATATTTTTTATTATTTAATGTTAATGTGCGTTGCCTGGATACCGCTAGGTACTTGTAGTCCAGCTCATAGGCGTGGAGAAGAGAGTGGAGTTGGGAGGTATAAGCCTCCCAGTATCCTCTAGCAGAGGTCCCATAACGCAGGAAATGATGGCGAAGATCAAATATGATTTCACGAGATTTATAGTTATTTAATTATTTTTGTTCAGTTGTTCAGGCGCTTCACTCTTTTATCCCAGTTGTAAAATAACCTAATACATAGGTTATTTTTTTATTTAAAAAAAAGCCGTTATTATTGGAATCGATGACAGTGTGGGTACATGAAAAAAATATTCACAAATTTTATTAACTTTTGTTCAGTGTATGTACCTATTTACAATACCTTTTAACTTTCTAAATATAGCGTTCAATATTTCTCTAATTATATTGTAATTTTAAAGGAACATTTTCATCAATTAACAAGTATATATAATTACTTAATCAACAGTAAACATCGACATAAGTGCCTATCAAATCACAAGATCGGTGTCAGAGTACGCCTGAATGACTATTAATTAGTTTCTAATGTATATTTGTATGTTAATGCCTATTTTTGGTTACAATAAAGATATAATGGGTTCAATTAAGTTAGAATATGAACTTTGTACATTGAATTGTTTTTTTTTTCATCGGATATTATCCCAGGTGAGGTTTTTTTTCCAATTATTATAATTTATTATTGTTTATAATAATTAATAAATATATAATAAATATAATATTATTTTTATAATAAATATATTATTAATTTAATAAATTTAATATTATTTTTTATAATTTTTTATTGTTATTTGAAATCAAAAGCGGTTAAATTTCTTTAAAAGCACATATCGTCTATGTTTCTAAATTATTCGGAAAGAGATTCTACGCATTTGCAATAAGTGATATGTACCAATAACACCCAATAACAATAATTCATGCTACTCGTAGATACCTTCCAGTCAGGGCCATTGCCTACAAGCAACTGCCCTCGATTGACACAATTCCACTGCTTTTATAGTCTTTTTCACATACGTCTACCCTCTTTTAACAATATGTATAATTATATATTTTCACTTACAATCATCATTACAAAATTATTCAGTCTGAGTTATTCTCCTAAGGTGCTAAACACACTCTAAACTTTACTTAACTTCACTGACCACGTTCGAGTTCATATTCACAAGCACTGAAACTGAAACATGTTTCCAAACTACCGTTTGAAAGCAAAACATCTGGGAAAGTAGCTGCTATTCGAGACTAGCTTTGAAGATAAACAATTTCTAATTGTGTTATTTCAATTATTTTATCAAAAGAAAAATTTTTTTTAGCTCTGGTAACTCAAAGCCGTGTTTGAATGGCGGAACTTGAGTGATTTTCTTGTATAAATCTCGATCAGCAGGAATTCCGGTGTATATATAAGCTAGCCTGAATGTTGCTCCACAACCACCTATTTCTTTCAGCGAAAGTCATAAAAACCGTTTCTGCTGTTCCGCGGTTAACCCAAACAAAGAAGACAGCCAAACAAACAGACAGGCAAAAAAAAGTGTTTTAATATCGTGCAAAAACTATAAGCAACTGGAAAAACAACGGTTACATACATATATTTTTTTTAATAATTTACACAAATATTATAATTTAAAGTGAAATAATGTTGTAACTAACAGTGAAATCTGGTATTCTAGAGAATTATAATATAAATTCTAGTAGACATGTCTAGTGTACGTTGTTTCAGTTCAACCTCGAGAGTGTCGTAAAGGAATTTTATCTTTACCCGCCTTAAGGGAAATTTATAATAAAAACTGTCGCGAAAGTAACTTTGCTGTTATAAGGGGTTTTAAATTTAAAATATAAATTTTAAAATTTGGTATTTAATCATTGTTGAGAGGATAATTGATACCAGATGGTATGTAATGCAAAAGAGAGTGGGAAGAGAGGTAGGGGAAGCAGAAAGAAGTTGATCATTGGGAACATAATCCAAAATCCACAGTAAAGAGGTACACAGAATGGCAGGTAATAATTGGATTTTGAAAGTATGGTAAAAAAAATAAATGGAGAAAAAGAATTATGTCACAAGAGATACAGACTGAGACCTCAGTTGACTTCCGAGAACACTATATCAATGATATTGGAGTATCATTAGGTTACATTTCCCTACTTCGCATGATATGAGGTATCGCGCTTTTTCCGCTTATCTGAATAGACAGAGAAAATCAACACTTTGTTTTGTAGTTCCCTTTTAAATTAGAGACATTGCTTATTCAGCGACGGTACTCTATACCCCACTTCACTGCTAAAATGGGGAAATCAAAATATATTATTATCCCAAATGGGATAGAACCCACAAGTACTATATAGTATAAAAAACAATGTTGTAAAATATAACCATAGTTCACACCCACCATATTGGTTTTGTTTTAAAAAAGTGCGTATCGTCACAATTTCTAACTCCCCAGACTGAACAATGGTTGTTCGGCAATAAACTTTACAAATGGCCGCTTCATTTAAATTTTTGGCATTACTTTGTACGCGCTTAGTTTTCGTAATATTTTTTGGAAAAGCAATTTAGTACTTTTATTCCATATATATTTCTGTATTTATTATATCCGTAGTTGTATATTACAAAAGTTTTAAGTTCGAGAGTTAACCTCCTCCACACCTCTCGCCACAAAGTTTATTTAAAGTAATTATTGCCATTAATTTCTTACTCTATTTACCCTACAATATACAAGACTAGCGGACGCGCGCAGCTTCGCTTGCGGAATTTAGGGGTGAATTCTAATAAACCACGAAACATGTGTTCAATGGAATATTTTTAAGAGTCTAAATTTCAAATTTTATAAAAATCGGTGGCGATTAAAAGATTTTTCCATACAATCTTTCAACCCCTTATTTGCACCCTTAGGGGGTGAATTCTAGGAAACCATGAAACACATGTTCAATCAAATATTTTTAAGAGTCTAAATTAAAATTTTATAATAATCGGTGGCGTTTTAAAGATTTTTCCATACAAACTTTCTACCCCTTATTTGCACCCTTAGGGGGAGAATTCTAGAAAACCATGAAACACGTATTCAATTAAATACTTTTAAAAATCTAAATTTCAAATTTTATAAAAATCGGTGCCGATTTAATTTTTTTTCCATGCAAACTTTGAACCCCTATTTCACCCCTTTAGGGTAAAAATTTTTCAAAATCCCTTCTTAGTGGATGTCCAGATTACGAAAGTAAACATCTGTCCAAATTTCACGTTTCTACCATCAGCGGTTACGGCTGTGCGTGCGTCTTACCTCAGTCAGTGAGGACAAGTCCTTTTATATATATAGATAAACCTTTAAAGTAAAAAAAATCATCATTCTAAAGTAGTTTGTAAACATTTTTTTTTTCTACATTTCTTTCGATTTCAAGAGGACAGGACTTAGCGATAGATATAACAAATGTTTCGCCTAACCTAACATTTTATAAGCAATATTAAACCTTTATAAGCAATATTAAATTCCTCTTAACAACAACGACTAAATATACCAAAAGTTTATTCAAAATCAATACAGCTTTCAAGTAATTGACAGAGTATCAGTTAGTTCGGTAATTAATTCTTCCTTTGAAGAGCTAAGTAGTAAGAACAGAGCCAATTAATGTTGTACTGCAGAAACTATGCGGCAATGCGCAGTATTTGGCATTGTTATAATAATATTATATATTTTATATATTTAGATATATAAAATATTCTATTTTGTTCTACTATATATAAAGTACATTGTTAATATATAATAAACCGGCTTCAAAAAAAGAGGAAAGCCTATATTTGACGCTCATAATTTCTTTTATATGTTACACACAAATGACTGAGAAATTAATTAACACAATAAATTAAATTAATACATGTTTATTAATTTCTCCGAACCGATTAATGTGAATTTTAAAAAATATTTTTTTTATTATACAAGTACAAAATAACTGTGTATTCGCAAACATTTTCATACATAGTAATTTGAATTTGCACATAATTATAATCAATTTGAAAAGTTGAGGTTTAATTTATAAGTAGCGCAGGTCCTATTGGGGAACAGAGTGTTTTAACACTAGATTTCGAAGGTTCCCTCTGCCTACCACGCTGTACACAGTGATACAACGTGGAGGTAAGAAAAATCTTCATAATAACAATAACGATCTCTCTACAGTAAAATTATTAAAGAGCTTCGAGTATTGTAAAGAATAATTCATTAAGTTTCGCTTTCGAATAATTAAAATGTTCAATCATTAAGAAATCTTTCACTCCATAAGATCTTTAGTTTTCGCAATTTTTACGATTTTTTATGATTGATTGCATTTATTTCAATTTACTTTTTTTATTTAATTATTACAATTGATTATTTTGGTATCCATGAATATATATTAGAAAATCCGACACTATAATAGATATTGTAGTACTAGTAATTTTCTTTCATAAGTGGAGAACAATATTTTAAAATATGTACTTACTATTCGATCAAAATTGTTTCATTTAAAAACTCTCTTTGTTTCATTTACGCATATAAAATAAAATAAAATAAAATAAAATGAGCTTAGATAATATGTAATCCTCATACTATTATTATAAGTAAATGTGAACAAAATTTACGCTTTCACGCCAAAAATACTCAACCGATTATCATGAAATTTTGTTCATAATTCTTAATGGTATTAAGGAGGATATAGGTCACATTTTTTATTTTAAAAAACAATATATATTTCTTTAACTGTATTGTAAAAATAAGTTTAAGCGGACGTAGCCGCGTTTGAATTTCTAGTATGAATAAAAAGGGGAGATAATTCTAGACAAATGGAACAATTCCATAAATATATGACATAATATTTAAAACATATTATAATATAACAAATTTATATACCTTTTACTGTGCTATACATACTAAAGAGGCGTGGTCAATTCACTTGCGGCAGAAGCGTTTTCGTTCGATTCAATTCTGATGACACCTTTTTTATAAATACTACGTACCTTTACGCATTGACTTCATCTTGCTGGTTAAACAGGAATAATTTAGTGACACATCACTCCGTTTTTTACTCAAAGAACAAGTATTTAGATGACACGTCCCGTTTTTTTCCTTTACAATTTTTTTATTAATAGTAAACCAAAACTTGCACTTTGCCTAAGCAAATCAAGATTGAACTCACTATCACTACGCACTTAACAAACGAGTGAACCACGTCGACGTCTATAATATAATGAATAATTAAATAAAATGATATGGAAACCCGTTGGTAAGAATAGCCTACCCTTTGCAGGTGTAAATATACACGGCGAACCCTCCTAGTACATTAGTTCTAACCTAATTGTTCGCCTTCCCTCTTCTTTCTATATATTTAAAGGAATTCATGATTTTTATAATTTTCTTTTTATCAAAAGTGGATGTAATTGAAACAATATTAAGTAATGGTAATAAAAATTTGCTGAAATTTTACTTCAAAAATAAAATGGGTGCTGAAATTAATATTGTTTTATGTTATACATTATATTTATGTACATATTACTAAACTGATATAAAAATAATAATAAAAAAGCTTAAACGATTATAAAACAGGTATATACTTTGTTCAGCCTAGGGTGGAGGATCATTAAAAAAATATCTAAAACAAATTATTGTAGTACAAAATTCTTATTAAATTTTTAAATATGAGGATAGAATGAAAAATGGCTTTTTGCTTAAATTATTATTATCTTTTGCTTATTTAAACACCTTGCAGTGACCTAATTTTACACGAAATTAATTTTATTGATTAGGGTCATTCATTATAATATAACAAATTTCACTTAAATATAACGTAAGTAATATAAATATTTAAGTAGGAACTTAAAGCTTTCTTTAGAGCGTTTATTTATACTTTAATACTTGAGTGACCTAATTTTGTATTAGAATCCAATAAACACTTTTTAAAATTATTTTATAATTCAAAATATATATTAACAAATATGTTTGCATTAAAGTATTTAATAAAATATATTAAAAACTGCAATTAAACTTAAAAATATAGATTTCCTTCAAATTTTGACTTAAAAAATATCATTATTTTGAACAGCTTACCCGGAAAAAGTCGCTCCTCGACTATCTTCAGGTATTTCCTTAGTAAATCCACTTTAACTTCTTAAAGTACCGAGTTTTGCCACCAACGTTGGTGGCGTAGAGACGTCGTGGCGGTGGCGAGAGCGCGGGGACAGTGACGCGCGTCAAGCTGGCTAGGGGGACGTACAGTGTTGAAAGTATTTCCAACTATATGTACAAGGAATATTGGATATTTGTTCTTTGATTATAAGTGTGATATTAGCGTGAATGTATTTGATAGTTTAGTGAGGTGTATGTACGGTGTTACAGTCAAGTTTTGATTTTGGAGGAATGTTTTTGAGGTAGTTGTTTGTAATTGAGTTATTTAGCCTTTTTTTTAATAATTAATGAAGGAAAAACGTTTTACGAGTTTCATATTTTTGTGATATTTATATAAAATATCTATAAAATGTGGTATTTGAGGCTATTATAGCGGAACGGCTTACTGTAACCACCACTCGGCGTAATGAAAAATTTTTACTTCCTCACTCTGGTAAGAAGACGAAATACGAAATTTCCCCAATCTTCACGTAATATTTTTAATAAATCGAAATGAATTATTATTTATTTATTTTTTTTTACATTTCTTCGCTCTGTCACTAATACAAAAGCACAACGTTGAGTTCCGCCACTAAATAAGCAATGGTTCAAAAATGTTTATCTTAAAACTAGGAATAAATATTTAAATTTAAAAATGTTAAAATGTTTGCGTTATCGGTGGTTAAAGGATTCTCTCAATATGCACCGTTTCGAATAATACTGTTTTTTGCATCCGGTTCCGGTTCCTTTCAGTTTGTTTTTAAAGGTAAAAAAAAAGCTTTTTTAATATTATATTAGTATTTAAATAATAATTCTTATTTTAAATAATTCGAGTCGTAGTGTAGTCCAGCACAGATCTGAATATAAAAGTGACGGTTGTGGGTTCGATCAATTAATTATATTTTAATTATTTTCATTTCCTCGCTCTCGCTAAAATAAGTTTTCGTGAGCCTATCCTGCTATATGCGGGATACTGCGTGAAAGTAAATAAAAAGGATTAATTTTCACCCATCCTTAGTATAGACAGAAGATTGACAATATAAAGAAACGTTAATAAAAAAATAGCTAGAAAAAAAAACTACATATTGGTTGAAAAAATCTAAAAAATAAATTTCATGGTAAAAATTCATGTGTATATACAAAAATAAGTAAAGTCATGGCAGTACGAAATCATAATAGATTGTCCGAAGTTCAAAAAGCTTTGTTAATTTCATAGCATCAGTTGAATCATTAATTGTTAATATTTCTATAGTATAACAACAACCATTATTTTAATAGGTTTAAGGTTCTATATTGCTTGTATTAATTGGTACATATTTGTACTGGACGTACAATGAGCGACACAAGTTTTGTTTTGTTGTAACAAATGAAACTTGTAAGTTGGCGTGAACAAAGAAAATTGTTAGCAATGATTAATTGCATTTGTTGAGTAAAATGTAATTAAAAATTTGGAGAAAAGTTAATGAAAAAAATTGGTAACTTTTACAATTTAATCGAGTAGATTATGCCTTATGATAAAATTATTTATAGAAAAGCAGTTTGACACGTTTCTGTCGAATTTTTATTTTTGGTTCGTCTACCTCTTGGATCAATTAATGATTTTTATTTCCTCGCTCTGCTAAAAAGACAAAGACATTAAAAAATGTACTATAAGTCAAATAGTTAATCTGAACTCTTTCAGATATAGGTAATTTTAATATAAATATTCTTCTGACTTACAATTAAACACGTCTCATTGCTTAACGACGGGGCGTTACCCCTATTTTACAGTGCTACTCAGGTTTTCTCCGGTTTTCTCCAATTCGAGACACTACATATTGAACTGCATATTCCACAGTAATCGTACCCACACCTAACTTAAAATTTTCATATAAATAATTCAAATTAATTTAAATTACAATAAATAATAAATTCATAGAAACAAAGTGCACGAGTATACATGGTGGTTCCACATCGAGAGGAAGACAAGCGGGTTGTAAAGTGACGGCAATTAGATAATGTATCTTTTAAGTAGATAAGCAAAGTTCATTTTACTGTAATTCATTCGTTAACCACTTTTGGGTTATCGTGACCTACTTTTACTCTCAGATGTTCTACCTTTATTATGATGTACGCAGGCTGTGTTTAATTTTTTTGTTTTAACCTTTTGGGAACCTAATTCACGATATTTTATAACGTTCTAAAGGTATTTAATTCAATATTTTAGTAATTAAATCTTTTTAAAAATGAGTTTTCTTGATTTTTTTATATTTTAATATTGATATATTTCATAATTACACTTTTTAAGAGAAGAACAAAAATTAATATATACAATGTAGAAAAACTGTTTTCAAGCTATGATTTCGTCTTTTACAATATCTAAAAAGTGATAATAGGTTGGTGGGATATCAAATATACCAATAGCTATGCCATATACACGTAATTGGGACAATCCCATTCATATACCCTAAAATAAAAAGAACCGCTTCTATTATGAAAGCAATCATTGTGAACTATAACATAAGTCCACCACCTCTAAATGTATATACCAATATTCAAAGCCGTCGTGGCGCAGTTTTGTTTCTTTCCGAAAACGAAATGTCAAACGCGATAGTTGTAGATTCGATGCCTACTAGGGGGAACGATTATCCTTTTTACCCGCTTTTATCATCAATCCATTTTCCTCACTCTGTTAAATAAGCTGCAAGATGTTAAATCTTGAAAATCTGATTAATGGAGTATAATACAGTAAATTAGGTTCCCCGTGTCTACTTCTTATATGGGAAAAAGCTTGAAGCTGCCATTTCTACCTACTCTAAATCTATACAAAGATCAAAATTGTCATGTCTATCCTTAACATGTATATAGATTCCTTTATATTCTAGTATTCTTTAAGCTCATTATTATATTCTCATAAATTATTTAGTATATTTCGTTAGCTTTGTCTATCATTTACAAAACCTGTCAAAGAAGTTTTTAGTCCTACATTTTCTTATATTCAAGTCTTTGTGAGGTAAAGAAAGTTCAATGTATTATAATGACCGCCAAAAAATCGATTTTCAAGCGCCTACGGCACGAATTCTTCTAGGAAATATTTGCAACAAATAATAATACAAAACGTGTTCGTTTCTTTAATCTCTTGTTTATTTTCAATCGGGCAAATGAAATTTATCTGTATAGTAAGTTCCTATTCAATTCTTTGTTATTTGATTAATTATAAAAGTGTTAGAAGTTATCGGCTGATGTTAGAAGCCGGTTGTAGCGGAACGGTACTAGCGTGCGACTGTAAACACGGCCAGATATAGGTTCGATTCCCACTTGAGGAAATAAAATATTAAATATTTTCATGTCCTCGCTCTGGTAACGAGGAAAAGCGCGACGTTGATTGTTGTTCTACCACTACGTAAAGGTAAGATAAGTTTTAGATAACGCTATAAATGTTTAGTATAAATTTTTGCCAGGGTGTGAATCGAATCCACAGCCATAGCTTTTACAATAAGAAGTTGTCCAACTGCACAACAATGATCGCTATTCATTCCTATTTCGAAAACTCTAAACAGAACTAAAATAAAATTATAAAGTCATCTTTTATGTACATATATAAATTCCTAATAAAGCAATTATGGCAGCTCAAAAGCTTATAACTAGAGGATGTCTCAAAGGACTTTTCTGACAACATTTCGAACGAAAGAGGATGAGGAAAATCGCAAAATTCGATTCGAACAAAAATATTATTTTTCGTCGCCCCGTTTGTGTCATCAGTTACGTCCGGTCTCACATTCACAAAATTTAATGCCAATTAAATATGATATACTATCATTGTTTTCGTAAAGTCACTCTAGGTTGAGTTAAAATACTTTAAAATATAATCATTTTAAATTGTAAATGAAAAAAGAAACATAAATTTCTCGTAAAAGGTCAAATAAACATATCTTAAACGAATATTTAATCGAATAGAAATCGAACCTACAATCGTTTTATTATACATTTTTCCATTGCACCATAATAGTATCAATTACATTAAGAGTAATTAAACAAGAAATACTAAACTGCTCAAACAATGATATAAATAGCTATACCAAATACAAAATACCGTAGCCGGCTACGACGTAGCTCCGAGCTACGAAAGCTTCGAGTCTACAGACAACTTCTAATTATATATAAACAATCTGCTAATTGATATGCTACGCTTATTTTCGTAGCAAAAGGAGTTACAATTAATGTACAATATAGCGGAACTTAACACCGGAATATTATTGTAATATTTAAAGAGGAAAGTCATAAAATAGGAACAATGTGACATTTTGAAATTGATCCGTATAAAGCGGAATTTCATTAAAAACATTTGAATATATTAAGCCTTTGGACGCGCGGTGCATATTAATGAAGGAATAAAATGAACGTAGTATATTATATTGTAATATATATACATATTTAACTGCCCGTTAATTCAAATTAAAAGTGATTTACATTATTAAAACTAAAAGGTGAGGCCATTTATTTAAATATTTTTTTCATTTTTACACTCTAGTATCGGGGGGAAGCGCGGTGTTAAGTTCTGCAACTCAACACGGAATGCCTCTAGAATTGGACGGAAAATGGGGAATGGAATGTCTTAACCCTTGGTTCCCACTACCTACGGTGGGGTAGGGGTATATACATGATACAGCGTGAACCTGTTTTCATTTTATTTATTTTTATAGAGAAAATGAATAAAAGAAATCTAACATTATGTATTTTGTTATGATTTAGCTACATTTATCACGAGAATAAACAGAGGGAACCTCACATTTACTTTGCTAACACTTCGTTCCCCGCTTCTCACTCAATTTTCTAGATATAGCAAGATTTTCAATAAAAAAATTGTATGTAAAGCAAAATAATATCTTTTTTTGATATTTTTCCTTTGTAAAAAGCCGTTTATTGTTCCGCATTGGGATATAACGATCGTGACCCACAATGTAAGGGGCACAAGACGAGCACCACACGTAGGTGCCCTAGAACACACATTGTAATTAGTAACCGTAATTTTTCTTTGTTTTTCATTTTTCCTTTCCTTTTTGTATTTTTAGTTAATGAAAATTCTTTTCTTATATTTTTTTGGTATGATAAATAATATTATGGTGTATATGGTTATATTTGATTTTGGACCCAATTTTCACTGTATTTTTTATTTGCGTACAGGCACTATCAATTATTGTTTTGAATTTTCCTATTTATTTAGAAATTCCACGGTTATTCATTCATATTCATATATATTTATTAGACTACGCAACTTTTTTTTTATTATCATAAATAATGTGTGTGAAAATAAATAGCAGTTCTTCTTTCAATAGCGCCACCTATGACAAGTATACAGAACTGAGTGCGCAGTTAATATAAGCCTTCAGAACGACAAGCTTTGAGATACTTTCGTTGTATGGCTATTGAAAACACTAGATGGCGCTGTCTTTAAAAATAAAATTTTAATACTTAAAATACTAAGATATGCTTTAAAAAATAGCGTACATGTAATTTAGATCATGTTAGATATTAATATTAATCATATTTTTTGTCCCCACAAAAATTCCTAACTGTCCGCTAAAATATCGAGATATCAAATGTTGGGCGGAGGACCTCAACACCTTGCATTTTCTTACCATAGAAGAAGAAGAAGAAGAAACGAAAAATCGCTTTTTCAAGCCGATGTCGAACCCAAAACCGAGACTCTACAATCGCTTATAATTTTTAAATACATCTATAAAGTAAACGGATAGATACCGATAGTAATACTTGACACACATATATATATTTTCGGAAATCGAACCCACGATTCTTACATTAGCATTCATATTTAACCCCTATACTAATATACCTAATCCCATAGCAATAAAACGCGCCTGTAAATAAATAACATAGACTACTGAGTTACTGAACGTTGTTTATATGATTACAGCTGAGACCGTTTTTGTTCTAGTTCTTTATGGCACCATTCATTTGAACGGCGAATAGGATTTTTGAGATATGCTTTGTTTTTTTTACTTTTACTTTTATTTGCCGTTCAGAAAAAATAGGTTCTTTTTTATTTTTCTTTTGTTTTCGTTAAAAATATTTTTTTTTACTGAGAGACCAATGCACTAAAAAAACTACGCGACGTAGAATTTTAACATGTACATTAACACTATACTATCTCTCTCTCTCTCTAAAAAATCTTTACGATGCATCACATATAGCAAGAAACATAATGCTAGGACACTCCGAGTGTCGGAACTAATAATCTCTATACTATCCGAATATAAATTAACATAATATAAAAGACTAGTCTAGCTAAATAACGAAGCCTTCATAATCTCCAACTATACTTGAAAGCCAGCTATAAAACTTTACCCCGCTTTATATATGTGGCATATATTAAAACACGGATTGTAGTTAGCAACCCAACTTGTCTACTTACGCCCAATGTTAATAATCGATACTAATCCATAAATTGCTACCATAGATTAAAATATCAATCTATTTTTTGAGTTTAGGTTGCCAATAACCTATCGAAGTACTTCATTTTCAATCTTTAACTTCAATCTATCGTTGGGAGGACTAACTAGAGATGAAGAGGGAACTTTGTATGAAAATTACAGCTTGTGCGTGCCAATAAACGATCTGTCCATTTTGACATTACGTTGGATAGCAAAAATGACAGCTAATTGCGATCCGACATATTTTGGGGTTTACTTTATCATATCCCCGGATTGCAAAATTGCATTTATATTATATTTGATTTTTAAAGTAAATAAATATGTGGAGTGACATTTCTTCGAGTGATAGTAATGATAGTGTTATGTAGTCAGTGTCAGCAATTACAAATATATGCAGTGATGCTCACTCATACATAGAAATATATCAAGAGAGTGCTAAAAACTTCTATCAAGTTGGTGCCTTTCCTGGAGTTATTGCTGCAATTGATTGCACTCGAACACTTATGTGTTTAATCGCCATGTGAGTATTATTAAGCTATATAAAGTTTTCTTTACAAACTTTTTTTTGTATACTTAATCTCAGTTACTAATTACCATTTCATTTCTTAATTTGAGCTCTGAGCTTATTAATTTCAGTTACTGATTTTCCAAATTACTATCTCATATATTTGTAAAATAATATTTTATATTTTATTATAGGCAGCAAAATGTGATGCAAGACATTATGGTAATCAATGGAAGTAAAGTACCAAATAGACCATATTTATTAACACAAGTTCTTAATCCAAGTACTAAAGCAAAGCTGCAAGCAAGCATATATTAAACCAGGAACATAATAGAAAGGTATTATGTTAACCTAATATTAGGTTAACATAATACCTATGGTATGGAAAAAAGGGGACGGACCATATAAAAAAAAATCTTATTATAATTTATTAGTATGATGTGTAAATAGTATTAAACTTATTAATATTCTTGAATTATATACCTAATATAGAAATTTTATATTTTTAGAACATTTGCAAGATAATTTCATATTATGGCACTCCATTTGCAGAGATCTTAATTTGGAGGAAGTACCAGGAATGGAAATACCTTCATGACATGATAGATAATGAGGACAGTGCTGCAATATAAGATATCACAGAAAGGACGTAAATAATTGTTTTATAAGATGAATAATTATTCAAATATTTTATATTTATTAATTACTTAAGTGAGAAGATTGTTAGTTAATCATAGTTTTACTTGTTTTTGGGGGTGAATAAGGAAAACAATGTGTATTGTAATTTTTTTATTATTAAAAAAATGTAACCTATTTTTTTATTTGTCTCTTTATATAAATATTTTTTATTTCTTAATTCTAGCTTGCTCCATGTTTAGTAATTTTATCAGCTTTATTCTCCATACATTTCTTATAAGCTACAAAATATTTAGTGAATTTCTTGCAATCACTGTTTTGTTTTTACTGAAAAAAATAAAGTATTTATTAGTTCATTGTTCAATAAAGCATTCATCTATATAAGTTAAAATAATAATCTTGCACTTAATCTCAAATTTTATTCTTTGTTATCCAATGTAGCAATAAACAATATGAAATTGAAATAGCCAAGCAAAACGATATTAATATTATAATGAATTCAAAAATTCTATAGAGGCTAACGCCTTTATATAATTTTTCGCATGTATTTATATTTAAACTTAATAAACAAAATTATGAATACATACGATACTTACCTTACTATGCCGGACTCCATTAATGAAATTAAAATAATTATCTTTAGTTCAGTTTAGTTGTAATTTTATGGCGTTTCAAGTTATGTTTAATAATTTATACATGAAAATGGGTTAGGAATAAAGTATCTTAAAACTAACAATTAATTATTATATTATAAAAACATATGCTGTCAAAATGACATGTTCAAGTTCCATTGTACGCACCTAAGCATATTGCATTAAGTTTTAAAAAGTGTTTTAATATTATTAATTTTTATTCTTTTTTAATATTTTGGGACTTAAAGATTTATTATTTTATTAAAAATAGTTTTTATAGGACTTTTATAAGTAATAATAATTAATTTTAAATTTAATTTAGCATATATATTAGGATTTTGTTAATTAAAAAAAGATACGTAAAACGAAACTATCGTTACCGCAGGGAGGGCCCTGCAATCCACTTTTGATGATAAGTTGACATTATCCGGAATGGTTATTGGCATGCAGGTTAGAGATTGGATAGATATGTCGAACATTCCAAGATGGACGTTAACTGGAGATCGGAGATACATTATTAATTTCGGGCGTTAGTTTATATTAGATAGACTGTCTGTCTGTGAACAATAGTTAACTAGATTTAATTATAATTATGAAGAAATAAAGTAATTCGTTGTAAAGCGATTTCTACTCAGGAAAATAAGAGATTTAATAATTTCTTTTGCTCGCTCTGGTAACAAGACATTGGAGCGTAGAGCGTGGCGTTGAATTCCGCCACAATTCCGCAATACCTCACGAATTAGGCGGAGAGTGGAACTGGAGGTATCTAAGCCCTAGGTTTCAACAAAAGGAAAAGCGTGGAGATCTCTCTGCTTATATGCGGAAGGTTAAAAAATAATAATAAATTTATACTTAAAAGAATAATAATATTGCGAATTTGGTACAACAATGACACATTTGCAATCCTTGATATATTGCAGGAGAAGCAATCTACGTTAAACAGTCTTTTCGCATATATTGATAGGCATATCTAATACCTTTTTAAAAAAAACCGCCTTCATTATTACACTAAATGTAAAAAAAATAGATGAATCGCGATATTGAAATTGAAAATGCTATAACATAAAAACTTTGATTCTTAAAGTTAGGAAAGTGATAAGAGGAAACTTTTCTTTATCTAGGTTATAAAGATAATACTTTTCCTTTTGGTGTTTTTCATCGGATAACGACTTTTAAGAAAGTTCAACAGGGTCTTATTGTATTTTAAAAACTATACTCATATAAAAAAATACTAATAAACATTTCATACGTTTTCTAAAAATATTTTTCTATTTATATAAAAATAACAGTATAGAATATTAAAAATACACGTTTTTCTACCTAAACGGATGGAGAATGGCGATTATTTTTACATTTTCTTAAATAATTCATTAAATGAACAATTCCTGACTGTCGTTCCATTGTTACCACTGTGAGTGACTTCACCATCATTATCTATAGGAAAAAGAGAACAAAGTCACAAAATAAACAATATATTCGAATATATTCGATTTTTTGAGAGACACTTCTTCGTCTATCTTGAAATAGAAGGTTGTAAAAGTCAAAGTCATGATTCTACCATTACTTTGGAAAAACACGTTTTTGTTCTAAAAGAGAAGTGAAAAAAGTTGGGAGGCCTATTTCTTTTTAAAGTTAAAAGCATTAGAATTATTTTGATGGAGCTGACTTGAAAATTTCATCTAAGAAATGTATTTGGCCAGTCGTCATGTTTTAGGACTAATTTTTTTTTAGCTTTAGAGAGAATCTATTTCTAAGAAAATCACGGATTCAGTTCCCCACGGATCGCCCAATTGGCAAGAAATTGTTTGTTGAATGGCAATACTGAACGCCTCGATTTGTCTTGTTACAGAGTGAGGAAATAAAAGTAATTCTCCCTAGAATAGGAATCGAACTCACGACCATCCCGTTTACATTCAGACGCGATTCCGTTGCGCCAATTGATAATATATAACGCTGCGTCGAATTCCG
The DNA here is from genome assembly GCF_056956725.1 of Heliconius melpomene rosina. Taxonomy (NCBI): domain Eukaryota; kingdom Metazoa; phylum Arthropoda; class Insecta; order Lepidoptera; family Nymphalidae; genus Heliconius; species Heliconius melpomene. The sequence goes on along the minus strand of NC_140389.1, from coordinate 2,570,694 downwards.
CCACGCAAATAAAATATCGCTTAAATTCACAGCGTTGGGTTCCAACCCAACATGCAGTATCTCTGACATGACTGAAAATTAAAGAAAAGAGTGTCTGAACATTAAATTCTCCATTCTCCCCTATATAAATGTATTTAAATTCTTAAAATAAAAAATGCACAAGAATTCACAGACGTCCATTCGTCTTTTCAAAGTCAATACAGTTCAGGTTACGTGAGGTCAGACAGAGGTAAATTTGATTAGAGCATTCTCCTACAAATCTAATCTAGACATTTTGATAGATGAAATATATGGGAGATTCGATTTTATTAACGTCAAGCGAGAAATGAGACATTTGAAACGTGTAATTTTAGACGATTTTTTTTTGTGCCATCAATGAAAATTGTAGAGATGATTTTGGTATTTATTTTGATAAATATTTATAGTATTAAAAGATATGTAAAAATATAAATTGCTAAAAATAAAGACATCAGCATAATAGCTTCACGCTTTGTCCACGTTGCAGGGTAGAAAGAACCTAGTGTTAAGACACTCCGTTCTCCGTTATTATACTTTCATTCCCCACTTTCTATTAAATTCTGAAGGGATTGCATGTTGGATAGAAGAATTCAACGCCGCGCTTTGCGTCGTTACCAAAGCGAGGTAATGAAAATTTTAAATATTTTATTTCCTCGTATGGGGATCGAATCCACAACCTGTCGATTTTACAGTCGCACGCTGATTCCCCTAGCCTCGACTAGCTTCACTCATCACCTCATATCTTCACATAAACATTAACACTACTTAATAAAAAACCTCCAAACTCCAACACATAATGAACACAAAAATAAGATTTTTAGACTAAACAAGATTTAAAAGGGAAACACTGAAACACGACTTAAGTTTAATTACTCAGTGTGAATCTTATGGATTAATTAAAGGGATAATTAGAGGAACTCCACAAACAAAGAGAACGTCGGTGCTTTACACGTGTGTACGAAAATTCTTGGTAATTACAGCTTATGTAGGTATGTAAAAGCTTAAATTATGTAATATATATTTTTTTTTTAATAACAGGTTCGATCCCCATTAGGTACAATGAACGTTGTATTCCGCCACCCGACTCGAGCAAATGGGCAGAGAAATTGGGCATAAAGAAGGGAACGGGAAGGGCTAGGAGTGTCGTGATACTCCCTCTACCTACCCTGCTATATGCAAAGTAGAAAAAGAAGTTAAAATAAGACTTTATTTTATAGCCACATTGCATTTCAGTTTTGACTGATCGTCTATATCGATATTAATATTTGCACTACGTGAAAATCGAACCTATGACCTTAGACAGAGCCAAATACAACGTCTTTTTCAACATATGTAGTAAACATATACGACATATAATATATTAGTATATGAACAAGAGTTCAACGTCTGGTGTACGTAAAACTTGGCACGCGGACGGCTTGTGTCATAGAGACAGACTATTTGTTAAAGCAAGAAAACTACTGTGTAAAATATTGTAGCTACCTTTTCTTACAAAAATAATTTAATATAGTACAAGTATTTTTTTTTATAACTTATGTAAATAAAATTAAAATTTCTATCTGTAAACCGTACTTTTCAAGTGCATACATACAAACGTAAACAAACATTTTTACAATTATTGTCTCTGTTTTTACGGACTTATCTCCAGAACAGCTGAAAAAAATACTATGAGACTTTCACTGAAAAATAGAGGGGGTTATGGAACAACTTATAGACTATTATTCATCCCGAAATTCCCACATGAACGGAATTTACGGAGAAATAATCTATTCATTCGCTCATTTTCCTTATTTTTTACAAAGATATATAAAAATAAACTTTATATCTTTGTAACGTGCAGAATACAGTAAATTCCGCTTATATATAAGCCCTTTATTCCTTAAGAAGTACAAGAATATTCAGAACTATCCATATTTATATAATTTCACATCGACAATGATTTTATTAATTGTAATAAATTTTATAAGAAATAAATATATAATTAAAAACTAAAAACAATATTTTTTATTTACTACAAGGTTTTTTTATTTTAATTTCTTTGCTCTGATAAAACGCCACTCGACGCTGACCACGGAGCCTTAGATAAAAACTAGTTCACTATAAATCCTACAATATAAGTTTAACTTATACAAAGGCAAAGTGAACTTAGGAACTCTCTATTCCCATACGACATTTCCGTTACCCAGTTTCCACCGAATTCTGGTAGCACTACATGTAGAGTGGCGTAACCTAACGCAGCGCCTAAATACCAGAGCGAGTAAATAAAAAAAATAATTGTTTTTAAAATAAAGTATTCCAGCATAAATCCTAAACAAAAAATTAGAAAACAGATACAAAAAAAAATAATCAAAACGAATATAAATTCATATTCATTCCACGTCCACTATATATCGATTTACTACGCAAATGTGTACTCAGATAACAATGCCCAACAAAGCTGTGTAGGGCTTCAATAAACATTCAATGCTACCTCTCGAACTTCACTGGCAGACCTCTTAAAGTTGTTTACGTTTATACATTTTAATTTGTAATAGCTTCACGCTGTATCCCGCACACAGCGGGGTAGGCAGAGAGAATCTAGTGTTAAAACACTTCGTTTACGCCTAATTATTCGAGGCATTAAGTGTTAAGTGGCTCTCAGCACGCAATGCCTCAATTCGGCAAAAAGGTAGGACCAAAAGTGTATTAATTTGAACGGAGTCTTTTTATACTAGGTTCCCAAGTTCCCTGTGCTTTTCCCCCAAACAGCAACACGTTTTTCCTGTATAGCAGGGATGGCAGAAAAAACATAGCGTTTGTGCTCTGTATCCCATTTTTCGCTCATATTTGAATATGTTATAAAATATGTGTTTTTTAAACTACACAAAGAATAATATAATTTCGACGTTCTTTATACTGTACAGTGAACATTTTTTTATATCATTTAATATATTCTACATTTTTATGATCTCTCTAGAGTGGAGGATCGAGACGTTCCCTAAATTCGAGCTCAGATTTTAACATTAAAAAAGGAATAAAAAATGGTAGAAAGTATGAATACGTAACAATACTTCCACCGCGTAGGTATGTTTCTGTACGGGATGTTCGTAAATTCGATGAATTATTTTATGGAATTTTTCTATAGAATTTTTCTATAGACTTTGATAATTTACGTTACTTTCGATTTAAACAAATAGAAAAAAAATAAAACAAATAAAACTCACCCGCTTTAGTATTCTCTTGGTTCTCTTGAGTGTCTTTCTCCTCCTTAGTGGACTTCGCCTCTGAACTTGTATTGCAACCCATTTTGACACTTAACACTAACTATTCTTAATATGTAAATCTTAATAGAACTACCGATTTTCTAAGTCACTTCACTAGCTTCGGCACGTCACTATAACATAATTGTTATAAAATATCCTAATGTACCTGTAACAAGAAGAAAATATAAAAAAAAAATCAAACACATATATTTTAATGGATAGAAAGAAAATGTTTACAACATTAGAATTTTTACAACCGCAATATTTTTTCATTAATGGTATTCTAAAGATCCACCCGCGGCTTTGCCTCTTCTGTTACAAGTTGTTATAAGTTATATCACTCTAAAGATTCATGTAAATTCGTTCAGTAATTATTGCGGGAAAAAGGAACAGACATTCATTCAGGCGAATTTCAAATTAACGGAAAAGCGAAATTTTTTTTTAAGGTTCTCTTCTCAAAGGGTACAACGGGACCTTATTACTAAAACTCCATTGTTCGTCTGGCTGTCTGTCCTAATCGAGAAATGAACATATTAAATATTTTATTACCTCGAGTAGGAATCGAACCCCCAACCTGACGCGCTTACAGTCGCACGCTAGTACCCTTAAATTACTAAACTACCCTCGAAGTTTACAAATAACATTTTAAAACATATAGCTAACCAAAATCAACGATCACCAGAACAAACTGGTCATCCCAGTCCCAGAGCATATTCTATTCAAAATATTCGTTGGAAATTGTATAGAGGGTTACGTTAGGGCAGACAATACGATATTAATCTCTAATTGAGAGCGAAGGGCGTGAAATAGGGGCTAGGGTAGGGGTGACTTGCTATGGAAATTGGTTAAGCAACTGTGGTTGAACTATGTATATGGATGGGTGGGCGATTTTCATTTTAAATTTATTTTTAATTATTTTAAAAAAACCTAATTATAATAAACTTAATTATCTATATATATAAAAGGACTTGTCCTCACTGACTGAGGTAAGACGCACGCACAGCCGTAACCGCTGTGCGTAGAAACGTGAAATCGACGAAGCTGCGCGCGTCCGCTAGTTAATTAAAATCATTCATTCAATTGAAATTAGAATCCACAACCACCTCGTTTACAATTAGAAGTAGAAAGATTATAGATTACTTTATAATGTTTATATTTGAATATATATTTGAACGTCACACTTCAGCGTTCTACGCCACGTAATTTCAACTGTACGATGTCTGTCTGTTACTGAGTAACGGAAGAATTTTATATATATTTTTTTTCATTCACCTAATGCTACTTATGAATAGCATTATATGCATATGCTATGGCTTATACGCAAAAATAATTTTAAAAAACCAACTGGTCACGTATGAAAGGGCTTCAAACTTTGACAATTAAAGCTCGCTCCAAGCAAAAGTGCGGACGAAAAAAATAACAAGCGAAAACTGTCAGACAGACCGATTTATACTGAGTTCGGAGATAATTTAAACACCCCTTGTGTTTCTTTTTCTATCTGTATAATTAATCATTTTATATACACATGTATTTTCATTTTTCGCTCTTGCTAAGCCAAGGCAAAGCGCGGCGTTGAGTTCCGCCACGCAACGTTATAACTCCAGAATACGGTGGAATGTGGGGAACGGAGAGTCTTAACATTAAGTTCCCTCTGTGTACCCTGCTGTGTGTTGAAGCTTTAATTATCACAAAATATATAAATTTTACAATGTCAAATAGAAAGAATAATTAAAGAATATTTTTTATTACATTATACAGTTGAACTATTAATAATAATTAAACTTAAAAGAGTATTAATGTACACGTAACGTAAAATCAAGGTGCCTTTAACAATGCCTAACCTAACCTATACACGATATAATTTAGTTCACGAAATAGCAAGCCGAGATGCGAGTCTCGCAGGGGGCGCCCTTACAGTCGTCGACTTACTCACAGGCAGCCACATAGTGCTTGCATTTCTGCAGGGACAGAGTACCATCTTCCTTCCTTCCCCTCCCCCCCTCTCCCCCCGGTGCTGCCAAGAGATATACCGTTTTGAGTAGCGGAACTCAAGTTCACGCTTTTCCTCGTTACCAAAGCCAGAAAATGAAAATAATAAACAATTCATTTCCTCGAGTGGGAATCGAATCCACGACCGTTGAGTTTACAGTCACACCGAGCCCAATTCGATTAACTTATAATTGTAGTTATCCTATTAATACAATTAAAACAAAAAATATATCCTATACAACTATAAGGGCAGACTAAAGTTAATATAAAACTTATCTAGTTAAGAACAAAGGGCCAGACGCTGTTTTTATTTCACATGTCTCGCTTGAATCGATCCTACTACAATAGCTTTACATGGCTGTGGATTGTGGAGGAAGTGCACACCATAGTGGGAACTAATGGATATTATATTTATTTATATATAGGTAAATTTACGCATTTTTGTATGTAAAAATTGATTGAATTCCAAGGTTCTAGTTCCCGATTGATGCAAAACTTATAGGACTGGCTTCGTGATGTGACAAGCCAGAAGCAACTTAATGTTAAGAGAATCTGTTCTGTATTTTCTGCCCAATTTTAAAGAATTTACGTCTTCAACAGCGGAACTTAACGCTGTGCTTTATCTTGGAATTTGAATCAACAATCGTTCTCTTAGGCTATGCTGTTGCGCCTCATATACGATTGGTTTCCTCCATTGGTGTCATAAAAAGAGGAACGCTATATTTAAAGAGAATAAAGTCTCTTTACATGTATATTATATCTAAATCATATTTTGACAGGTTGAACCTATAATAAACAGTATATTATATACCAAAAATATAACAAAATGAAAATTGTCCAAAGTTCATTGACCTAGACAGACAGACAACACATTTGGCAGGACGTACGAACAGACAAGCCAAAATTATTCCATAATAGTCTCTTGCACTCCATTCCATTAATACACTTTATTATATTGCTAGCTAGTGTTCTTCCTGCGGAAAACACTAACTTTAATTAAATAGCCGTTTATTATTCACAATTTCCCGCTCTCATAACAAGATAATTTGCGTCGTTGAGTTACGTCACTTAAAATATAATATTTTCAAGATCGAAAGAAAAGTAGAAAATAGATTGCCTTAACACTAGGTTTCTATGCTATAATCATTCCTTCTCGAATCACTCTGTCTATTAGTGAAAATCGCATTAAAATCAGTCAGTCCTAAGCGTATATCAGTCGAAAGTATATTTGATTTATACTATTTGAATGTTTAACATGTTTATAGTATTTTACTTAGTCAAACATGGCGGTACTAATATTGATTAGCAGAATAATTCTGGAGCTATTTCTAGGTAGACTAGTCACGAAATGTCTTAAAGTATGAAATTTAATATCATATAGAAGTAAATTAATATTAAACGTAATACTTTTTTATCTATTGATTTTATCGTATTACGAGTACGTTAATAAGGAAAAATGGTAAACAGAGGAAACAGTGTTAAAACACTTCGGTGGTTAAGAGAATTCGGTGATCCCCCCCTACTTACCGCGTTGAGCAGCAGTACGCGCTTTGCCTCGTTACCAGGGCGAGAAGATGAAAATATTAAATATTTCATTTCCCCGAATGGGAATCGAATCCAAAACCTTCGCGTTTACAGTCACACGCTAGTACCCCTGCATCAGGTCTAAATATATATAAAATAAATCTAAAACCCAGACCTTCGCCTGGCACGGCAGCACCGCCAGACGGTATTCATTTAACCTTAAGTAATTGCCTCTGAGTAATACAAGTACTCCAGCTTAGCCCCAGTACAGTTTCAGTACAAAACATAAAATGATAAACTGTAAAACAGTCTCGTGGCAGTATCGACTAAACTTGCCTGCGTGCGACCTTTGCTATTACCTAACTAAACTAGTGAAATAAGTAATTATGATTTAAAGTTTAGCTGGGCATTTTAAAATAAAAAAGCTGAGGCGTGCTTTTGACGTGTTTAAACATGTTCATATTTAGATTTTTTTTTAACTTTTAAAAACCTTAACTATAGAACTTTATAAATTTAAGCAATCTGACATTACATTTCATACAATATTCATTTTACTTTAAGGAAAATGGTTGTACAAAGACGGGGCGAGACGAAGGCACAATAGGGTGAAGGAAAGTGCATCCTCTAATGAAAATAACAACGGAAATCTTGTAAGATGAAAATCAATTTAAATAATTTAAAGAAAATACTTTTTGTTATTAAAATCTAAGAAAAAAATATATTTCAATCTATAACTGAATCTTTATATGAACTTAATTCTATTATAACTCCAGACTGTAGTTTGAGATATGGATATTGTTACTGACTGCATCTACAGACGTGCCATTAGATCTTAAGTACTTAAGCCAAATTGCATAGCTGATGCTGGCTGCAAGAATATGTTAATTAAAATCTTCGCTTCTTCGAATTTTATATATTAAAACTAGCATTGAAAACTTTTGAAAATTCTCATCTTAAAATATGTATTCGACGTATAATACAGTGTTTTTAAATTGCTTAACTTAACTGTTTTTATATATTGCTTCTTAATAGATTAAATTTATTATAGGTAAATATTAAAATAAGTTATTAATAATTTAACAATCGGCACCAACCAATTTCCCAAACGACGACGGACTCGCACATCGAAATATTCCTAATAATATATATACTCTACTAATAAATAATTTAATTTAGACAAAAATAATAAAAAAGTAACTAGCACACATATTTAAACATACAAATACATAACAAAAAGCACTAGACGTATCAAAAACAAAGTTGAAACGTATGAACTTTGCTCGGAACCACTGCAAGCTCTATGATACTTAAAATTGAATACAGTACTACTCTTTGTGAGAGACCAAATATGAAATTTAATGTGTTGTTTGTGTTGTTTTCTAATATTTTCAGAATATAGAGTTATTAGAGAGAGAGAGAGGTGGGGGGGGGGCTCAAGCGCAGGGCAGGGAGAATTTGGAAACCTAGATTTAAGACTCTCCTTTCTCATTAAAACACTGTTCCCCACTTTCCGCCGATTTCTTTTAAGTTGAGTGGTGAAACTCAACGCCGCGCTTTGCTTGATCACTAGAGCAGAAAAATGAAAATATTAAATATTTTATTCCCCGAGTGGGAATAGAACCCGCAACGTTTACAGCTGTAAGCTTGTGCCTCTGTGCCAGGACGGCCTAAAAATAATTGTAAATACATATATTTTGCATAATTATAATCTCTGATAGGTTCCCTCTGCCTACCCTGCTGCATGCTTGCATACAGAGTGAAGCTGACTTTTACTATAGAGTTGACCTCAAAACTAACCTATTACCTACTAGATTATTTATAGTCACATCTAACATTTCTACAGAAGAGACCTAGAGATGTAAGCTCTTAATTTTATGTAACGAACTGAGAACTTTAAATTGCATTTCCCATAAACTTCCTGATGTTTTATACCCGTACGAATGTTAGCGAAGTTTCTTGGAGTTTGTATAATATAAAAATGTATAAATGTTTTAACGACTTTCATTCGTTTTTTTATTTGCATAGAGTTTATCCAACAGTAATATTATGGAATGGTTTAATAAATAATATAAAAATACAATAAAAACAGACAACCGTGTAAAAACGTTTGTAACTGTGACGGGTGTAGGTTTATTTCCCACTTGAGGGAATGATATATTTAATATTTTCATTTCCAAGTTCTAGCAACGTTGAGTTCGGCCACTACAATACAATGCCTTAGAATTCAGCGGAAAATTGGAAACGGAAGTATATTAATGAGAATAGTGTCTTAACACTAGGCTTCTAGTTCCTTCTTTCTATCCTGCGGGATACACCGTGAAGCTATATAAGAAAATAATAAATATGATAATATTCTTTCTATTTTTTATATATGCATAAGCTGTTTTCTTGCTAACTGTTATTGTGATAACTTTTAATAGTGCCATAAATCTATAATAATAGGAGATTCGACATAAATGTTGAATGGTGTAGTAATGTGATATGTCCTTATATATGTACTGATAAACACCACTAGGAACGTTTTTTATAGGATCATCCTAATATCTTTAAACTGAAAATTCAGTATTTTCTTGCGGTAACAGCAGGATAGCAACAGAATAAAGGAATCTAGAAACAGACATTTTTGATACTATAACTTTCCATTTTCAGCCTTCCTTTCTATATATTACAAATATGTGCGTGGCGTAACTCAACGCCATGCTTTGTATCACCAGAACGAATAAATGAAATTAATCGTTCCCCCGATTCGGATTCGAATCTGCGACCACCAGTGTAAACGCACTGACAAGTATGACGCCTAGAAGATTATTATCATAGAAAATAAACCATTTATTAAGAATATTAATTAAAGTACGAACAAAGGTATTATCAATAATGATAGCGTGATAAGAGGCTATTTGTAGATAGCAGAATATAGGATTTATTATATTTAAATAACCGCTCTATGTTTAGATATTCTTCAGTCACTTTTACACATTTTATTTTTGTACATTAATGTACTTGTCTATGTATAAATATTTTTTTTGTAATATTACGCATTTATTGCTGCACTCAATTTTTTGGCAACGTGGTGGAGTTACGTGTCGTAACTAAACTCCGGTTTTATCAAAATGATAAAATGAATTGCCTATATTTTAAAAATACATTCCTCCAAATCAAATTCCAAATTGCAACAATGTTTAATATGAGATTCTTGATAACTTCAGTAGAATGTTGTTTTTTTATATTATTTTTTTTTTTTCTTAATAGTGTCTCAAATTTGAGGTCGAAATGAAAGTACAAAGTGTTTCGACACTAAGTTTTCTTTTTCTGTCCGCATATAGTGGTAAGAATAGCAAATAGCAAAATTTCCTTTACTAATCTTTTCCAGATTAAATAAAGCAAGCAAAACTGACTGGCAACGTATAGTTATTCTAAGTCCTAAGCTTATGCATTTAGTATGCATACACCGCTAAATGTGTAATCTCTTGTAAAGCCCCAGTTCGAGACGGGCAGCTTTCATGTGATGAAATATATATATGAGTATATGTATATACGTAGGTATTGTATGTATGTATATGTATACCGCCTACCCTGTAAAATTATTTAAAATTTAGGGTAGTTAAAAATTTTAATAGTGCTCTAACTGATAGCGTAATCTACTATATAGAAATTAAACTGATGTTTCTGTCTGTAATTTGAAAAATCCCTGTTATTTCAAATGAATATAGTATTCATAGTATTAAAACCCAAACAAAACAATTTAAAAAAAAATGTCTGTCTTTCTTTCTGTTTGTGCGGGTAATCTACGGACAGCTGATTTTTATGGGACTTTCACTGAACGGACAAGACCGGGTTGTGGCATAGTATATAGGCTACTTTTTATTCCGGAATATCCTGAATGTCTCCGAATTTGTGCTCACATAAATATAAAATAATTAAACATTTATCTATTGACTATGAAAATTTCCGTAAGCAAAATCAAATAAAATCTGAAAAGATTTAAATAACGATTTACTAAGTGCATAACAGTACCTATAGATAACCATACTAAAATCATTAATCTGTTTTCAATAAATACCCTAAAATAATATTAAATACATAAAATATTCGAATAAATAAATCGAACGGGCGAAGCCGCGCGGGGGCCGTAGTAGTAAATCTTATTCCAGTAAAACGTTACTTCTAAACTTTCTCTAAGGTCAGGCCATTAACTTTATCTGCTACAGAAAACTCAATTAAATACACGTGTAGCAAAAATGGCTCATTAAGCGTTGACATAAAAAGTTTGTAAGACTCGCTTAATTCTTCGTGGAACGAAGCTGTTTATTTATTTATGTATCTTATTTTCCACTAGTTCTTGCCTGCGGCTTTGTCTGTGTGGTCAATTGAAATAACAACTACCTATGTATGACCCATTCTTAATGGTAGAACAACCACAGGTACAGTGTGTTAAATTAAAATCATTAACATGATGATAAGCATGCCTTTTTCTATATAAAAAGATTTTTTTTTATTACTCTTCAAATGTAAATTCCGTCATGGCGCAGCGGCACAAGGGTGTGACTGTAACGCGACGGTTGTGGGTTCGATCCCCACTCGAGGAAGTGAAATATTTATTTACGTTTATACTTCCATTTCTTCGCTCTGGTGACGAGGCAAAGCGCGGCGTTAAGTTTTGCCACTCAACACGCAATGCCTCTAGAATTCGGCAAAAAGTGGGGAACGGAGTGTCTCAACACTAGGTTCCCTCTGCCTACCCTGCTGCGTGCGGGATACAACGAGAAGCTGATTTTGATTTATTTCTTAATATTAAACGTGAAATACACACCTTACGAAGTAGGCCGTACAGAACGATAGTGATATCGTACCGCGTTTCGTTTCCGCCTATTTCCGGGCGATACGCGTTGGTTGCTTTTCAATATCACACTCATATGCATGCATTTTAAATATGTTAATATATGCAGAATAAAACTACTCTAAAAGAACGATATCTAACAAAAAAATTAAACACTGTTTTTTTCCATAGATTGGCATTGCCAAGAAATTACCTATAATTATAATATTTATAGCACGAAACGTTAAATAATACGACTTATCATTACTTATGTCATGTGTTTACAAACTTTCACTAAATTTGAAGAAAGTGGGGCGAACTCCCATACAACTTGTAAGCAAGGTTTTCATATAAACTCTCTGAATCAGGAAAGTCTTTGATAAATATTTATGTCACGTTTCAAACAGGAAAGATAAAAAAAGTTGATTTTCGTAAACAGAAATGTAACCATCCTGGCGCAGTGGGTTTAATTGATAGAATATATCAGTCGTTTATGGGTTGAAAGAAAGTGATCTCTTTGTTTTTGTGTCTATTTACTTGCAAATCGACAATGTCTGACTGCAAATGCGATGATTGTGAGTTCAGCTACCACTGGAGGGTACGTTTATATTTAATTCATTTCAATTCTAGTAGATAAAACGCGGCGTTTAGTTTCGCCACTCTACACATAGTGACTCGAAAATTGGGCCGAAAGAGAGAACGGAGTATCTTTACACTACCTTTCTCCTGATCTACAATGCGATAAAAAGATTTTAGACCACTTTCAAATTCTTATAAAATAACATTTATTTGCCCTTCACTTGTAAAATTTTATGCGTCTACTAAAGATATTTTCTAATTAGAAAACACTTTTAAGTTTCAATAAGATTTCTCTCCCCATTCATAAGATAATTAATGAACGTCTTCTACGTTATTATAGAATTACCATTAAAGTCTAGACTTAGGTGATAAAAAGTTAAAATCTTTTATAGCTACACGCTTTATCACTACTCAGTACCTTATTTTCCGTCAAATTCTGAACGCATTACGTGTTGAGTGGTGGAGCTAAACGCCGCATTTTTGCTACTTAACTATAAAATTCGGAGGATAGTGAGGAACGGAAGTGTGTGGAATGGGAACTTAACACTAGATCCCTTGATTCCCTCTGTCTACCCTGCTAAAAGTGGCATATAGCGTGAAACTGGGGTTGCCAGAGAAACAACGAAGTGCTATGACCTCTGCGTCCACAGTTACCAAAGCGTATATGTCCTCTTCACGGCGAGGGTCCTCATGTTTTTTACGTGACCTTCTTCCAGTATCATCGATACAGTATAATAACATCTCATCAGAAGAAGCTAAAAGATCATCAACTATAGGTTTCTATTCTCGTACAGATTTTTACAAGAGAATCATTTCTGCTAAATTTTTGTCACAATCCTACCTTCCAGGTTTAGTAGAGTGTGTTAATTGTTTAAGCACTCTCGACCCTTTTCTAAGCTTGAGGTCGGAGGGAGCATGCTCCTCTAAACAAATAAACATCTTGTCTCACTTAATGAAATAAAATTTTCATTACTATAAAGGTAGGTATTATTATTTTTCTATATTTAATTTCACGCTTTATCCTGCATATAAGAGTGTAGGCAGAGGTGATCCAATATAAAGACACTCTGTTCTTTACTTTCCGCTCAGTTTTCAAAACACTGCTTGAATGGTGAAAGAAAACGCTACGGCTTGCCTCGTTGCCAGAGTGAAGAAATAAAAATATCAAATATTTCATTCCCCCGAATTGTAATCGAACCCGCCGCTTTTGCCCTTCCACAATCAGGATTTTTATTCTATTTCCTCTATTTCCAGTTTTTTCCAGTAGTTAAATTCAATTTCCAACCAGTCGTCTCAATGTTACGAGTGTTTTTTGAAAAACATCCCTCAAAGTCAAGTGAAGTCGTTATCCATCCGTTTCTTTTTTTTTAATTTTTTTGTACTTCAAATAACAAGCATAAAAACGAAACAACTTTCAAATAGCTTTTCTTTTAACGAGACCGTTGTTCTTTATAATTTATTTGTTTATATTAATTTAAAGAAAAATTGTCAATAATAGCAATTTATAATTTTTTTTATTATATTTTACTATATACGTAGTTAACTAAACAGATAATAATAAGTAAGACCAGATTACAGCACTAGTCCTCAACAGAACAGAAAAAATCCAGTACCTCTCCCGAAATTAAAAAAATATTAATGATGATAATGGAAAAAGGAAATCTCATAAAAAATATAATAATTAATTGAATGAGCGCTATTAATCACTTCATTAAGGTCAGTGGTTCGTAAAATTGTACCACGTGCAGTTTCATAAATGGACTTTCAATATTAATGCTATTTAAATTTTTACAATTTTTTCATTTCTTTTAGCAATTCTACATTTAGTAAGGATGGAGAAAACTTAGTATTAACTCTCCTTTCTCGAATTTCCGACTATCTTTAGTGGGTATATATGCATTTCTTTTCTGGAACAATTAACAGACAGCAAAAAATATAACTTTTGTAATTTTTGACTGTCTGCTGTTCGCAAAAACTACTGAACTAACTTTGGTAAAATTTATTGTTTTAATATATTTATTAGTCTTCGGTTATTAATGGGCTATAATTTATTGAGTCCATCTCATCAAGGTATTAATACAATATCTTAGGAAAAATTAATAAACTTAATGAGCAGTTCCTGTCGGCATAACCAACCGTAACCCAACCTCCACCCAACTACCAGAAAAATGGAGAACGGAATATTATATCACTACCCTCTCTCCCAATCTCAAATAACAAATTACATTACAACTTTAAGCATTTCTTAATTTCTATCAATAGACATAAACGAAACTGGCCATTTTGACGCCATCCATTTAACATGTCAAGTGAATGCTCTGGGCTCAGCCGGGCCCATCTGTTGACGCTAACAGATTTTGAATGACACGCTGTGATGAATGATTTATGGGTTTGGAACACGCGTTATCAATTGCCTGGATTTATGTTTTATGTTTATGTTATGTAGTATGTTATGTTCAACATATTAGCTATGTTAGATAATGTCATTAAAGGAGAAAAGTGGAGGGCAGTGTTTTTACACTATGATCTGTTCGCTTGTTGATGCCAGTTACCCCATTATATGCGGGAATAAATGTTAAATTAATAAAATAAATATAAAGAAAGGAGATGAAGTCAAAATATGTGACTCTATTAGTAAAATAAATTACTATTAAAGTTGAAAAATATTAATTATAAAAAATATTCATCATAATTAACCATCAAAAATTATCGAATTCTCGATTTCTTGATCGATATAAAACAAAAAACAGTTGCCATTCGTATACAATAGGTAAACTGAAAAACCTCATTATCCCATACAACCAATATTTGCTATTTAATTTACATCTGCCAACATTGAAAAGCTCGGTATACATTTTTAACCGCACTCGTAAAACGACCCGGCCATAGTAATTTATTATTTAAGTATCGAATTTACCCGTAAAACTCAGGACACATGCGTAAAAATACGTTATATGAACGTAAGCCTTGAAAGGTTGCTATAAATTGTCAATTGGAAATAATTTACTAGGCTTATGGGTAAGTTTCATATTTTAACTTCATATACGAGTATCTCTTGAATTTTGGGCGGAAAGTAGAAAATTGAGACCATTGTGACGCAGGAACATGAGCTTCTGTCTGCGATGGATGTGGATTCGATTCCCACTAGAAGGACTGAATTATTTGCTTACTTTGCTATGGTAAGAAGATAAAAGGCATCGTTGAGTTCTGCCACTCAACGCAATGTCTCCAAAATTGGGTGGCATGCAGGTAACGGAATGTTTTAACACTCGACTCCCTTTGCCTATCCTAAAAAGTAGACATTTTAATCTCCACTTTCTGCTTAGTTCTATAATTCGGTTACCAATTCGGTTATTCGTGTACTGTGTGACAGAAAGTTAGTTAAAAGGTCAAAGAACATTGGAAATATTCTAAGCTAAACAAAATCCAAACATCAAATTTTAACTTTTAAAAACTTTATGCATCATTTTTTATTAAAATTTTAAAATAACAATTTGAAAACCCTAAATCTGTTTTCAATAAGCGTGC
This sequence comes from Heliconius melpomene rosina, assembly GCF_056956725.1. Lineage (NCBI taxonomy): Eukaryota > Metazoa > Arthropoda > Insecta > Lepidoptera > Nymphalidae > Heliconius > Heliconius melpomene. The sequence goes on along the minus strand of NC_140389.1, from coordinate 2,554,998 downwards.
ATTGTACAAAGTCATCCGGTGTGAGCTCACGCTGCATGCAGTGTGACGACCGATAGCTGTGATAGGGAAATCCAGCAATATTTGAAAAACTACTTCTGAAAATCTCCACGTTTTCCATTACGTTTTCTACTCTATAGTCTACATTTGCCTTGATAGTATGTTTTACGAGACGTAGCCCGTAGCTTTGTTTGCGTGGACTATAAATATGAAATCGTTTGTTTTTTATTCCCATAACAAATTCGGGAAATCTTCTCTTAGCTCTTGCTTTCTCTCCTACACTCCCCAAGGAAATGGAGTATCCTAACACTAGGTTCCCTCCGCCTAACCTGCTGTGTGCGGGACACAGCGAGAAACTGATTTAGTATTACTATATTTTTTATAAAAACCAGATATATTTCGAATTTAAAATAACTAAAGTGAGGAACCATTCTTATACTACGCGAGTCTGATCAGACAATTGGACGCCTGTACTTTAGAACATCATTTTCTTTTCTCGTGATACAATATTGAGCTTTCCGATTCAGTACATAAGGACTATAACAGCTTCAACTTATTTTGCATAAAATCACAACATAATCCCCACAATGGTGGGCCATTGTACGGCCGTTCGATAAAAAAATAAGTTTCACTCAGAACGCTCTCTTTTCTGTAATGTAAGCCTCTTTATAAAAAACTAGCGATGCGACTTCTTTTTGGTTTGGAATTTTGTTTAAATTTAAATAGTATTTTTAGGTTTCTTTAGTAAATAATATTTCTATTTTAATAAAATATATGTTAGGTATAACTATTATGTACATCACCGTCGGCATATTAGATTATACAAACTGGTTGTCTATGAAAATGATTTATTTAAGCGCTGTATCTCGCACGTAGTAGAATTAGACAGAGGGATCCTAAGAACCTTCTATTAACACATTCTATTCCTCATTAAGACACTTCCGTTACCCACGTTCCACCGAATTCTGGGGGCATTACGTGTTGAGGGCTGGAACTGAACGCCGCACTTTGCCGCGATACAACAAAGCGCGGAAATGAAAATACTAAGTATTTCATTCCCTCGAATAAGAATCGAACTCACTACTGTTCGTGTACAGTCACATGCTTATGCCCTTATGACACAACGGTTTCAAAATGCACTGAACATAAACGAATATATTTATAACTTTATAAAGTTTTACTTGCAGATTCGCCCGCACGTTCAAATGAGATAAACCATACATGACATATGCCACATTCTAAGTATCTAATGTAACTGTGACCATATTTAATATAGTCTAAAGCCTAAATAAATGGACTATCTAACACAAAAAGAGTTTTTCAATTTGAACCTTCCTGAGGTTAGTGCGTTCAACCAAACATACTCTTCGGCGTCGTAATATAAGAATAGATTACAGATACTCGGTCTAACAATAGACTGAAATCAAACATCAATTTTGAACCCAATTTGTTGAAAGATCGAAAGTTGTAGACCAGCCAATATCCGGAAAAACACTTGAAATGCTTAGTCATGACTACGTAAGGGAAGAATTGAGAAGCTTTTCATTGTTTTATTTGGTTTTTTTATGTATATGTTTTATATATAATACTTTTATATATTCGTATTTTCTACTGGCACAGCACACCACAGCACTATAAGCGTCACGGTTGTGAATTCGATTCCCACTTTAGAAATAATCGTTCCCAAACCTGCTGAGCACGTTCTTCTTCTCCGTAACATCCTCGCTAGTACCTGCTATTCTATGCATCTCTTCATTTCGGATTTGTTCAGCTAAGTTGACTCTGCATATCCTACGAAGAGATCGCCTCTCCACAGCAAATGCAATTTTCCTCATATATTTTGCATGTACAGACACCGATCAGTTACAATTTTATTATTAGTATAGATAAAGGCAGAGATATAAGTATAGATATATATTATACATATGTATAACATAATAGAAAGAACGTGACGACTATTCCCTCTACAACACGGGCATTCTCATTAAAATGCGAACAAAATAACCTAATTTCTAAGCATTGTGAGCGACCGGACGGGACGGCGCGGCGTGACAGGTGACGCGCGTATACTACACATGATGGCTTTTGTTTCATAAAAAAATATGAAAGAGAATTTAATTTTAAAATGAATTTTATCTTTGGGCACTTGTGGCGCTTCAGCACGTAAAGGTTGTAGCATCAATTCCCTAGGGGGACTTCTTTTCATTTAATCTGGAAACAAGATAGAGTGCGGCAAGGAGTTAAGAGAAAAATTGGACGGAAAGTGGAGGCCATAGTGTCTCAGCACTAGGTTCCCACTGTCTACGCTACTATATGTTTTCAAGTGCATGTAGTTACACAATACTAAAACACAAAAACAAACAAATATAAAATTTTGTCTGTTTCTTATCCTATATCTTATAAAACAAAGTCGCTTTTCGTGTCTGTCTGAACTTTCTAACTCTTCTTCTTCTAAACCACCCAACGGATTTTTATGCGGTTTTCACCATTAGGTCGAGTATTTCTCAGGGAAGGTTTATATATAGTTTATTATTTGTAAATTCTTATGTAAATTAACATAAATACGATAAATGTGTCTAAAGTCCTACCCGTTGAGACACTTTCGCGCATGCGCTGCTTTAATGGTAAGTGCTACATGAAAATAATGTACTGGAGTATTATTCCTCTTAATAAGATCTACAAAAAAGTCCGCGACAGCATATTTTTATCTTTTAAGGATAACGTGTAGTTAGTGTAGTTTCTGTCTAAAAATAGTAATTTCAATATATTTTTTATTGTGAGGGATATTTTTACATAATGGTATTAATCCTTATACTTTAAAATACTTTATTAATTTTCTACGTTAAACGAAGATAAAATTTGCTTCTACACTATTTCGAAATTGCGAATAGTTTTAGAGAAAAACGCATTTAATTGTTGACACATCACGCCGTTGACTCATCAGCTGTGCCGACTCAAGTTTTACTTATCCCTTACTCTCAGAATATAAATAAGTATATTAGTTACGTTGGCCATTTAATGTAGATCAACAACTGTCTTTTACTGTTTTTCATTTTAATAAGTACTTTAGAAGTTGTTACAATATCAAAAAATCCTTGCTGCGAAACGGCTCGCCACTCGCCATGCCTTACACGCATCGGTGGTTCAGTGGTAGAATGCTCGCCAGCCACGCGGGCGGCCGGGGTTCGATTCCCGGCCGATGCATTCTATTTCATTGGCAGCCATCAAAGGCAGCCACGTAGTGCTTGCTTTTCATCAGGGACAGAATACCCTCTTCAGCATTAACCACAAGCTCGAAAAAAAAACCCGCCTGTCTCTATAGCAACGAAGATTTAGATGCGTTTGCACGTATTGGATAATTGGAGTTGAATGTATTATTTCAGCGCGATATATTTGGTTGCATATATTTTGTAGTAGTTATTAGTAGGTAGGCTTTTGTTTATAATTTCTTCCGCTTAAAAATAGTCATTTAACTATCTAAAAATAGTCATTTAAATATATTTTAATAAGTACTTGAAAAGATTAGTAGCACAGATTTAAAATTACGGTACCTACTAAAAAATCCTCGCCGAGTAAAACAATTGAAAAATCCTTATTAAAACTACGAAAATGCAGGTTGCATTAGAGTTTAATTAATTTTCACATTATCTTAAGTGCTTTGCAAACATACATTATATGAATAATCCAGTAGTAAAAGCGGGCGAAGCCGCAAGGGGGTCGCTAGTTTAGTACATAACAGTAAAAATATCCATACTAAAATTAGCAAAAATATATTTTTTAAATACACTTAAATAAATACTCATACAGTCCATGCGGGCGAAGCCGCGCGGGGGCCGCTAGTAGTAAATATTTCTGATAAGACTCCCAACAAAACTAATGGGTCTAAATTGTAGATCAAGAACAAACGTTATTCCAGACAATATCAAACAAAGATGCCGCTTCTTAAAATTGCTTTAATTGACCCTTAAACGCTTTTATTTGCCGACAAAGGAATACAAGAACAATTAATTACATATATCGAAGTAAATAAATTTGATAATTAATATCTATATCTATATCTATATATTTAGATATACTATGTCAAGGCTAACAGATTCGATAGCTGTTCATAAAATTTGATCCTATAAAAAATATTTTTTCTGGTTTGTAGAGTTAATGATTAGTCTGTTACAAGACTTACTTTATTTTTTTAGACCTAAAGACCTAGTGTCAGGACACTCTGTTCTTCACTTGTGAACTGAGGAAACTGTTATCTTTATAATACTCTTCCGGTATTAAACGGCTGAAGGAGCTCATCGATGGGTTTTGTCGAACCCATAACTGTCACGTTTACGGTTATATTTTATTCAAAAAGATAAAAAAAAATCTCCTTATAAAAGTATAAAATACGAATGTTACCTAGATCTTCATATTAATTGACTAACTCCTTATTAATGAAGTTAGCGTGTAACTTAGCTTATGCAGCTTCGTAGCGTTCTACAAAGTTGCAGAAGTGAAACAGTGAGTTCAATCGACTAAGTTTCACGCTGAAGTTTAAACACGGTGTACCGGATTATATTACCTTTCATAAATATTGAAGTCTTGGTGATAAATTATGATTATTTCTTGGTAAATTATTTATTTTAATTTAATTTAAAGTTGAGGCCAGAAATTGACTTAAAACGCGAGGTTATGGTTTCGATTTCCCCTCGAGGAAATGCAATGCCTTCAGAATTCGGCGGAAAGTGCAGAGTGGAGTGCCTTAACACTAGACTCCCTTTCTCTACCCTGACACACGAAACTGAAAAACATTCACATTATATCCGGCACATAGCAGGGTAGGTAGAGGAAGAGCCTAGTAGCCTAGCCTAGAGCATTATTTCTAGAGGGAGATGAACCCACAAACTGTCACATTTACAGCCATATATAAACTAGAAGAACAAAAACAAAAAAATCAATGTATTGTCTAATCATATGAAATAGGCTTCACCTATCACAATTTACCTGACAACTTTATTTTGAAGTCAGTCTACAGTTCCTTAGGAAACAATAACTGTCTGGTGGTAGCGTGACAACCAAGAATAAATTCTGAACTTTTGGCTTAACCTTCGCGCTATATCGATTTGATTGGAAATTGCTGTCTTAGTGACCTGTTTCTTATCAGTTAAAGAAATAGAAATGGAGATAACGAGAAATATACTAATTCCTAATCCCTATTTTTCTAACATGCTGTATAAACGTTATAGAGCAGAAATTTTGACTTAATAAAATAAAATATATTTCTGTCTTCAGGTATCAGGTACTATAGCTATCGGAATTAAATGTGACCGTATTTGAACGGCAATTTGATGACTGTGTGTTCAATTCCCTAAATAATATAATTTAATGTTTATTACCATTTGGTAACTTCTCTCTATTTTAACACATTTTTTCTATGTCGAACTGTGAGCAACTGTGTATTATAATCTGAGAAATTGGCAATTATATGTGAATTAGATAACAATACAATATTATAGTACTATCGAGCTGGTCTTTTGGAATTGGAAGATGGCTGATGGAATCTTGGACTCCGTTCTAGTCCTAAACTTATCGAGCTTGTGCTCATTATATATGTATTTTTGATATGTAAAGCCCTTTTTTTACTACACGTTTCATCCCAATCACTACGTTCTACACTCTCCGCCTTAATTCGAGACATTGCACAGTGTTGAAAAGCGAAACATAATCAGCAAAAAAATAAATATTTCTTTGTCCCGAGTGTGTCGAATCCACGACGTAGTAAACAGTCTGATTTTCATACAACGTTATAATGGTTTCAGTTAACAAAAGGACTTAATAAAAATTTAAAAACTCCCTACTCTAAACAAAAGAAAAATAATAGAAGATTTCTTTATATAAATAAAATTATTTAATCATTCATTACATTAAGAGAAAAAAAATGTGTCTTATTCAATTTATCCTTGAAATATTTCTGTAAATAAATAACTCTGTCTTTTGTCTTTCTTCCATATAAAAGTGTGGATTTATATCTAAAATATTATTTTTTGATTCGCTTAATGCTTACACATATATTTCTAAATAACACTACAAACAAACATAATGTTACTCAAAAATAATATGATTTGAAAATTACATGTTACATACATGTATGTGCATGTTTACAACACGTAAATTACTCTTAATTATTTAAAAAAACTAAATTACGCGTATAAAATAACAATACAGTACAAATATCTCCATATAATTTCTCATATAAATTGCAAAGAACATGCAGTTTATGTTATATTACTATATTTAAATACTCACAATTTTCTATGAAATAATCCAATTAAGCACAAAACACTTGTTATCGAGATATAGGGTGAAACGCGATACGTCCTCTCTTCCCAGAGGCTTGAAGCCTACTGAAAGCACAGGCTCAGGACCCTGTGATGTTGGAACCAAGTTTTGGCCAAATACGCCAATATTGGTGACCAAGCTAGGGATATTAATATAGATAGTGTGTCAGTTTGTTCATTTGTCACTGCTAATCTCAATAGGGGTGACTTTGGAATACCATATATTGCAATACTTGTGGTAACTGATGAATGTTCGTTGAATGTATGTAATATATCTTTGGTAGCTGAGATAATTTTGTAGTCTTTGATTTTTTTTATGTAGGTTCAATTCTCACTCACCGGAATAAATATTGGCATTTACAGCATCTTTGTTCTTCTAAATACAAGAGTATAAATTAGATAGTTTTAATAATCTACGTTTTTGGAAAAGGAAGAGGCAAACGAGCGTTCAGGTCACCTGATGGTAAGTGATCACCGCCCACAACCCCGTGCAACACCAGAGGAGCTACAGTTGTGTAGTTTGAGTGGTGGAACCCAACGCCACGCTATTGCCTCGACACCAGAGGAAAGAAAAGAAAATATAAAATATTTAATTTCCTCGAGCGGGAATCGAACCTACAACCTGTCGTGTTTACAGTCACAGGCTTGTGCAATAAGTTCTGTAAAACTTCACTATCTTGCCATATGTATAACAATTTATCACGACAGACTGCACCTATAAAGGCTGTCTGGGTTGTAGATAGTTATAAAGCAACTACTATAGTTGCGTTAGTTTTTTCTTTTGTGACATTATTTTTTTTTTTAGCTTTCTTGTATTTAAGTGTGAAGTTCATATCTCTATTATTTCTAGCTATAAAATATTATAATACTGTAAAGCTTTGTCGATGTAAAGATTATTACTAAATTCCTTAATAAAGATTTTTAATTAATGATCAATTAACAATTTCTTGACGATTGAAGCATTTTAATAAATATACTGAGCTATAGTTCCAATTGTTATAATTTCAACGTCTAAAGATCTACAAGAGTGCCTTTAAAATACAGATTATTTTTTTTGAGAAAGTAAAATTCCGGCGTTAATTTCCGCTTCTCCACGATAATCGAAAACTAATTGTTTTAACATTAGGTTCATTCCACTTCTCTTCCAAGTCCACAGCCATATATACAGGGTGTCCCAGGAGTCAACGATAAAACGAAAACAGGTGATAGACCAAGTCGTGACAGTTATGAGAAAAATATAAAAAAAAATGTGGGTCAAGTATTTTTGATATTATATTGATTTAAAAAAAATCGGAAAAACCGACACCCTGTGATGATTTTTCAAGTCCTAAGACTACAAATATTACTCTTTTTTCGTTTTTTTTTCTGTAATGTAATCATGAGTAACCCTTCTGTGAATTACAATTTAAGATTGAAACATACCTGCATCGGTTTTCAAGAAAATGTGGTGTTTTTGCCAAACATTAAATTCAAAATATTTACTACACCCAACTTTAACCGACTGTACTATAAAAAAAATGCACTACACTGTTTTTGCAAGTAACTTTAAAAGTTGGCGCATTTAATCTGAATTCCGAAATGGTATGATACTTGCTGGATCACTTCTTTGTTGAAGAGAGAAAAATCGAAATACACGATAATCGGGATGACGTTCAGAGTTTTGGTATCTTTTCCGATACATTCTAGCTGCAGCATTACCATTACATAACCATTCTCCATGAATGAAATGCATATTGGCAATGTGTCAAAGACCGAGTATATGGCCTGCGAGAGCCCGGACTCGAGCACTATCCTTATAGGTCCTGGGCCAGCCCCTAAGTCGGAAAAGTTCAGGTATCTTAGATCCGTCATGCACGAGTCTGGAGGCATCGATTACAATCTCCATGGTCGGATAAGCGTTGCCTGGGCTAAGTGGCGGGAGGTCACTGGTGTGGTTTGTGATCGCAGGATACCGTCCAAACCTTTTCCGACTTAGGGGTTGGCCCAGAACCTATAAGGATAGTGCTCGAGTCCGGGCTCTCGCAGGCCATATACTCGGTCTTTGACACATTGCCAATATGCATTTCATTCATGGAGAATGGTTATGTAATGGTAATGCTGCAGCTAGAATGTATCGGAAAAGATACCAAAACTCTGAACGTCATCCCGATTATCGTGTATTTCGATTTTTCTCTCTTCAACAAAGAAGTGATCCAGCAAGTATCGTACCATTTCGAAATTCAGATTAAATGCGCCAACTTTTAAAGTTACTTGCAAAAACAGTGTAGTACATTTTTTTTACAGTACAGTCGGTTAAAGTTGGGTGTAGTAAATATTTTGAATTTAATGTTTGGCAAAAACACCACATTTTCTTGAAAACCGATGCAGGTATGTTTCAATCTTAAATTGTAATTCACAGAAGGGTTACTCATGATTACATTACAGAAAAAAAAACGAAAAAAGAGTAATATTTGTAGTCTTAGGACTTGAAAAATCATCACAGGGTGTCAGTTTTTCCGATTTTTTTTTAATTCAATATAATATCAAAAATACTTGACCCACATTTTTTTTTATATTTTTCTCATAACTGTCACGACTTGGTCTATCACCTGTTTTCGTTTTATCGTTGCCTCCTGGGACACCCTGTATACTCGTATTTTATTTATTCAAATAGCTACAAAAAGAAATGACACAAAACACTCTCACCTCCACAAATACAATTTAAGGGACGAATCCTAACGAACATTAGAGACGTAATGGTGGCAATGATAAAAGTATAAGTATACGTTATAGGAACACATTTACATTATAAATGTTTTGGATAGCTTTTCGTCTCTACTTAATAATTTTCTAGAACGTTATGTTTTTTTTAATCAGTCTTCTATATAAAACTTCTCTGATACTGAGTGACCGACAGACATTGCTGAGAAGAAATTACGCGGCGTTGAACTCTGTAATATGCATGTAGATTCCTTTTTATTGTACCCCGTAGTACAGGGGTACTATAAAAGGAAAAGTCTTAATAGTTGGTCTCCTCTGCCTTTCCCGCTATATGGGCAAACTAACGATATTGCATTTGAATCTGCAATACAATATTTGTTAAATTGTTGTTTATATATTTTTATTAGTTATTTGAACTAGGGATAGAAAAACAATTTTTAGCACAATACAAATAAAAAATAACTCGAACTGACTCGAACCCGTAACTGTTAGAAACCGTCTTACTTACCTTTACTTATATAGCTCCAAGATGCACGAATTATTATTACTAAAAAAATAAAAAACAAAGAAAAAAGAAAACATACAGTCGAATTAATAACCTCCTTTTCTTACAGAAGTCGGTTAAAAACATGTTATTTAAATAGAAAACACAGTTCGTTAGACGTATTTCTTGCAGTAAATGGCCATATTTATGTTACCGTGTGAAAAGACAGAACCAAGCAGAATTTCAACAGTTGTCTATAGTTTGTGTTCTCACATAAATATAATTATTGGAAAATTATATTAACTTAATATTCAAATTTCCTGCGCTTTGGCAAAATAATACGCTGCGTTAAGTTCCGCTCTACGGGCGATGTTTCGAATTGAGGTATGATGAGGAGAATAGAAGGGTAAAACACTATATCCTCTTTAGCCTACTATAATACGACCCAGTAGGTACGTGATATAAAAAAGTTGAACATAAATATGTATTCCAATTTAAATTTTTCAATATAATGCAAAATACTTTAGCTAAATTATAATAAATAGTTTAATAAGCATCTGGGATCCAATCTCCTGGTACCACCTGCTACCGGGGTCTTAGAAATACACCCTATGTAGTTCACATTAATACTTTTTCTATAGATTTTATTTCAGCTTCACGCTGTATCTCGCAGATACCAGGCCCTAGTGGAAAGACACTCCGTTCCCCATTTTCCGCCGAATATATATAAGCCTAAATTCAAATGGTTTATTAATAACCTGTATTCAGGAAAATGTTCACTATTCAGGATCTGGGGCTCCATCATCAGTTCGATGATACTAAATTATTGTATTGTTACTTTTTCACAGTATAATTGCCAAGTTTAAAAAAATCAATGCTTATAAGATTTATTATAAGTATAAGGGAAGAGAGGCAGAGGGAACCTGGAACCCTAGTTTAAAAAATATAGTTATAAGTTGACCTAATATAAGAAACATGGTACATAATAAAGAAACATAGGAATATGAAAAAAATATTTCTTTTATCACTTTTTGTGGTAAATTGAACAATACGGGTTAAGTGGAAGTGACAGAACACTTTGTCCCTTTTTGACCGACTTCATTACTTTAATGAAATTCTGTATGAAGAAAGGAAAAATCCCTATAAGAAGCCGTCATGGCGCAGCGGCATAGTACCTGAATATTCATGCGACGGTTGTGGGTTCGACTGCCACCCGGGGAATGCATTATTTACACTTCATATACTTACAAGACATATAGCGGAGTTAAGTTCCGCCATTTTAAATTCAAAGTATGTATGAATATTTCTCACTGCCTCGTGACTTTTACACGTTTTAAATGTAACATTATTTTTATGGATTTAGAGGAATGAAGCGGATTTCTTTCAGCCTATATACATCGAGCTTAAATGGAGCGGAATATTTTTTATATTTAAATTTATTTTGAGATTCATTTCCCTGCGTTGAATATATAATAACATATAATAAAAATATAACTGGTCGTTATTTGTAAATTTATCGATGCAATAGGGTTCTATTACACTATTACGTATCTACAACAACGATTTTTAAAAGTTTTGTCTGTTTGTCTATTTTTCTGTTTGTCTGACCGCACATACAAACGGCTTAACCAATTTAAGTACAGTTATCACTATTGTATTTTGGTGAACTTCCCTTAACATTTAGTGTTTGTTTTATTTTAATCGGTTTATAAATAAAAAAGTTATATACAAGCGGGCGAAGTCGCAAGAGCTTGTTAGTGTATAATATGTAAAGACAATTATTTTATACAATAGAAGGAAAGAAAACTTTAAGTAGTTCTATGCACCGCCATTATCACCCATTGATTTAGTTCAGAGAAGCACTCAATTCAAATGCAAGGTGTGCAAATGGCCTCCGAGCTTCGAGTAAGTATTATATATTCGCAATCGAGTCGTCAGTTATCGATTTTACCTCATAGGCATATTAGCTAATGAGTGAGAATCATGTATAATTAGACAGTAGACTAGCTTTTCCTTGCAGGAATATAAACTGTAAAAATTCAATTCGAACCAATAGTTCCTGCGATTGACGCGGTCAACCGACCAAATTTTAGTTTTACATAGCAGTAAAAACATTCTAAAGAGTGAAAATAGGTTTCTTTAGATTAGGTAATAATATGTATTATATAAAATATAATATTCATAATAATGAATATTATATTTTTTTATGTTAGTTGGACGGTGTGGAGACAAGTCCTTCCTCCTGGCCTTAATCCCGGCTATTGCCAGGGTCTGCCTTCCTACTCAACCAACTCCACTTTGCACGATCTTTTACGTCCTCGGTGGTTAGACCATTGGCTCCCATGTCCTGCATCACGACATCCAACCAGCGCTTCCTTGGGCGTCCGGGAGGTCGCACCCCAGGAACTGGTATAGCAAGGCACTTGCGTCCGACATAGTTCTTAGGCCGGCGCGTAACGTGGCCAAACCATCTCAGGCGATGCTCTTGGAGCTTATCCGCTACGTCACGGACCCCAAGACTACCTCGAATGAATGTGTTGCGTATGCGGTCAGACCGCGTAACGCCGCACATCCACCTCAGCATCTTCATTTCCGTGACGTGAAGCTCCTGAGTGTGCCGAGATAGTGCTGGCCAACATTCGCTGCCGTATAAAAGAACCAGTCGGACGATGGTGTGGTGTGGAGACAAGTGTGCGACTGTAATCGCAACTGGTTGTGGGTTCAATTCCCACTCAAGTCACGCCACTCAACACGCAATGCCTTCATTCATTTAAGCAGAAAGTAGGGAACAGAAGTGTCTTAATGGAAACGGAGTGTTTCAACACTAGGTATCCTATGCCTACGGGATACAGCGTGTAGCTGAAAAAATATATTATTCAAAATCAATTGTAAATATTAGACAGTACAGTCATAATATTTATATACAAAAAAGCTAATAATTTAAAGACTATTTTATACAAAGCTTGACTCACCAGCTTTTCTAATAGCTCTTAGTCATGACAAATGAATCACAAGATCGATGACAGGGATAGTTCCCGAAAGATAAGTAAATACTTATTTTGTATTAATAGGTTTTAAGAGACCAGCCGTTTTGGCTGTAGGGGGTAGGTTGTGGGTTTGATTATCACTGTAAACAATGAAATATTGAATATTTTCATTTTGTCGCTCTGATGTTGAGGAAGAACGGGGTGTTAAGTTCTGTCACTTAACACGCAATGCTACCAGAAATCGGTGGAAAGTGTGAAACGGAAGTGTCTTAATGGGAACGGAATGTCTTAACATTTGGTTCCCTCTATTTACTCTGCTATATGCGAGATATAGCGTGAAGTTAAAAAAAAGGATATTGTAAAGGCATTTCTAACGTAACGATACAGTGTCTGACTGTAAACGCCATGGCTATAGTTTCGATTCCTATTCGTGGGTGTAATTATTTTTTCATATCCTCGATCTTTGCTTTGTCTTGTTACGAGACAAAGCGCGACGTTGAGTTCCGCCACTAAACACACAATGTTTCGACAATTATCGGAAATGGAGAATGAAGTAACTTGACACTAGGTTCCTTGTACCTACCTTTCTAACGCAAGATTCAGTGCGATGCTCAAAGATCTAGTACGCTGTCACTAATAGGGTGAAAATTTAAATGGAAATGCTGTCACAGTTCCATTTAAATTGCATTAAAAAATACACGAAAATAAAATTAATGACATCACAAAGCTAAAACTTTTTTAAAATATATATTAAAAAGTTAAACGTTAAAATGTTATTTTATAATAAACATAAATAACATTAATTAAAAGTACAAATGACATGAAATGCCATCATAAAACATTTTAAAATGTGAAAATAAATTACTAAAGCCGCAATAAGGCTAAGAGGTGCGTTGTAGTCTAATATGAAACAGAATATTTTCACAAATGTCCAAATACATAATATGAAGAGGAATAGAGATAGAGAGATTGAGAGGCGAAGTGAGAATCTAACTAAATAAAACTAAGGCAGGCAGAGGGAAACGGAGATATTAGCACAAGGCTTCATCTGCATACTCTCCTATATGGAGAAAGACGGAAAGCTGCTTAATTCAGAAATAGAAATTAATATCATAGGTCAGTTGGGACAAAGTAAACACAAGTTGTAAAATCAAATTACACTCGGGGCAGTGCTTATATTTAACATATTCATGTTTTCATGGGAAGCTAGTGTTAAAACACTTCGACATATTGAAAGGTTAGTAGTTATAATCGTTAGTAACGCTACCAACTTTCTTTGCTTTATCTACCAGAGAGGGAAAGTGAAAAAAATAGTATATTTGACGTAAAATTAAAATAATAGAAAATATATTAAAAAAAAAAAACAAAATACTACTTTCGTACTTAAACTACGACATTCCTACAATACTCATGTCACTACAGTCTACTCAAATGAAATTATTACGTCGCTATGATAATGTCTGTATATTGTATTTTAATTAAAATAATTGTATATTTTTGTATATTTAGAGATTTTACAAAATGTTATCGATATAATTAAAATTAAATTGTTTAAGCCATATTTTCTTAATGAGTCAAAATATTTTCTTTTGCTTCACGTTTTAGCCATATATTAATATAATATAACAGTGTACGCAGAGGGAAGGGGAGGAGAGTAGTGTTAAAAGTTAAAACACTCCATTCTCCAATTTCCGCCTAATTTTCGAGACATTACTTATTGAGTCAACGCTAATAGACCTAGTAATAGCTAAGAGACCTAATGACCTAGAGCATAGTGCTACATCACCTTAATGTTACTTTATTGACACTTAACCTTTTTAGTTAAATGAACACAACGCAATCAACGAAAATATAAAACGAAATTCTTAAAATAGAAATTTGATCAGATTTTCCATAAAATAGAAATTAAGTGAAATATTCCTTTGTACTTGAGCAGAGAAAATAAGCTCCTATATTAAAAGCTTTTATTTAATATCATATTGTATTTTTCTTCACTTATTTATATTGGTTTAATAAGTTACTCTGAAGTGAGTCCGTCACAGTCATATTTGGGCGAGAATATGGAATAATTATTTGATTTGTCGTAGTGTGAGATTTTTTTACCTTCACTTACAGAGTGCTACTTACGTACTTTCTGCAAATAGCAGGGAAAGAAGATGGAACCCAAACATAAGATAACCCGTCCCTCTCTCTCTCCTTGTTATTTTCGAGACATTGGAAATCACCGCCACGCTTTGTCGTTACCAAAGAACGAAGATGTAAAAGTAGCTCCTTCTACTGAATGTGCTACAACGGCCTATAACTTATAACAAAAAAGATTTATAACAAAAAAGTAAAGAAATCTTTGCCAAAAATTTTTAAAATTTTACAATCATCTAAATGTTTAATTAGGGCAGGTGGCGAACCCTTAACAAATTTGTTTCCCGACAGACTCCCGTCAAATTGACTATACTGACTTTTCTTATATTAAGGAAACTTCAAAAACACAATAGAATTCCACCATTAGAATTGGTAATTGCCTAATTTCCATTTTAACATAAACTCAATTTTAATAATCTTATAAGCTATAATTAATTCATTCACCTATAATTAGGTTAATTTTTAACTGTAATTACGTAAAATAACAAAAATATCGCTTTTATTATGTTTTTGCAGCGATAAAGTTATGAAAGCATATATCTTGTCTATTCAGGTGAACCTCAAATGCACTAAAATTGCACTTAGTAACAAGAAAAAAAAAATCGACTGAATTGTTATTTTTAGTCCAACAATACAAAAATAGAGTGGAACTAATTTTTCAAATAGATCCCATTGATTTCTCGCTCGGGACTGAGAGCTCGCGCTTTGGCGACGTGGCGTCTATGGGGAATGTAGTGTAATGCGGTACATAGGTATTATTATATTTATATATGTAGAGGCCGTTGGGTGCAAAGGCACAGCGAGTGATAAAATACGACTATTGTGGATTCGCGGGATACAGCGTGAAGCTAAAAAAATATGTAGAGAGATATTATCACTCCGTTTTGCACTTTCGAATAAATTTACGGTATTACTTTATCGTTATTACGCTGAATTTACGTTATTAACAATATAACGTAAATTCTATAATTATTACATTAAGTACGTTAAAAGTTTCGATATACTGTAACTGCGAGTAGACTAGCCTTGAGCCCTTCATGACACATGTCAAACACAACTCATTTATGTCACGGAGACGAAGCCGCAGGTAAATGCTAGTTATTTTATAAAAACTATATTAAAAAAAAACACTAAATTAAAAAAATAAAGCTCTCAATCTAGTCTGTGCCGTCGCGTAGCAACGGTATCGTAGCAACGCGCGATCGTTCGAAGCGACCTATGAATTACCATCAACGTGAATTGTACTATTTACACTTGTACGTACGAGTGAATGTCTCAATTTGTGTACTGTTATTTGTAATATATACTTTATTTTGTATTCGATAAGGTTTAAATTACATTTTATTAATAGGATGATTATTATATGTGTTAATTTATATCAATTTGTATAGATTTTTTTTTTTCTCATTCTTTTTTCTTACGATAGTCCTGTTTATGTTTATATATTTTTCAACACATAATTTGGTTACATATACTCATAAACACAATGGTTATCAATTCGTAATGCACTATGTCGGATGCAAGTGCCTTGCTATATCAGTTCCTGGGGCGCGACCTCCCGGACGCCCAAGGAAGCGCTGGTTGGATGTCGTGATGCAGGACATGAGAGCCAATGGTCTAACCACCGAAGACGCAAAAGTGGAGTAGGTTGAGTAGGAAGGCAGACCCTGGTAATAGCCGGGATTAATGCCAGGAAGAAGAAGAAGAAAAAGGATGCACTCAGAGAAATATTATTTTTTAGATATATATATATTTTTTATAAATATCCACAATAAATAATCTAAATTTAAATAATATACGCAATATATAAAATATGTAATAATTACATTACCACCCAAAAAACAAAAACAAAGAAATTTACGTCTCTTACAAATTCACCCTTTATTCGAGATAAAAAGGACGTCAAAATATTTCAAACGGAAGCACGAGTATTTGTAAAAGGGGTGTGCTTGTCGTAATTTTTATTTTATTCTCACCTCTACATCCCACATATATAAATAAAGCTTATATGTGTAATGTATGTTTGTTTACCACAAGTTCACCATATAATACATAGGTATATTGAATTTCCAACAGTTATGAGAAGGCGAAAAAAATTGTGTTGCGACACTCCAAAAACACACACGCAATGAACACGCTGTGAAAGTGCGTGTATAACGGCGGAATTCAACGCCGAGCTTTTTTGACTTATTACCAAAATCTCTTTGCTGTGGTATGGTAATGAATATATTAATAAATAATAATTCATTTTCCGAGTGGAAATTGATCCCACAACCGTTGCGTTTAACCACACGTTTGTGCCAATGCACTTTAAACCATAGTTTCACACTGTTTATAGCAGAGTAGACAGAGGAAACCTTTTTTTAAGACATTCCATTCACCAGGCCTTACCCAAATGTCGATATTGCTTTTTAAGTGACTCAACGCCACGCTGTGTCTCGCTACGCAGACCGCAACCAGACGAAATAAAAATAACCAGACCAAAGGAGATATAAATAAATAATTCAATCCCCTGAGTTAGTATCGAACAACACAACCGTCGCGACAGACACAGTGCCGGCGCGCGACCGACGATCGCTTGATATAATTAAATTTAATTTCAAAATATTCTAGGTATATTCAAATAGACCGTTCGTTGAAACACCTTAAAGGTACCCTCAGCTCGGAAGGCAGTTCTGCTGAAAAGAACCGCCAAGAATCTCAACAGTTGCTCTTCTACAATTTTATTGCTTAATACAATAATACAATTGTAGTTATCCTGCATTAAATACAATTGATCTTAATGAAATACGTTTTTATCCTTAAAATATTCTTGGAAATTATAATAAGCTTTCCTAATACAGGATATTTAACATTGAAAGTTATTCCACACTCAGGAAAGGAAAATACTTTTAAGAAGACGTATAAAAAATTGCACATAGCAGGATTCGAACTTTGGAAATCGTTCAAGCTCTGACCAACTGAACGTATGGCTTAGTTTGTCAGAGCGCGCGAGGTTCCCTAATTTCTTTCACCAAGTTTTGGGTGCTTTCATAACGAATCTTCTAATTGCATCCTTTTAATAAACCACCCTTATCTGAATTCTGAACCCGGAAAGAATACGTAATAGGATTTTAATTACTTTAAAGTATTACAAGACCATTAATTGGAAGCTGTATTTGAATTCGTTACATCGTGTCGATTATTATCGTAAAATTAGTATATTAAACTACCTCGGCTAGTTCTCGCTAGCCTGTATTGTGTAAGCATCATGGAAGAGGACCAATAGGGTCGCAGATTCATATCAGTTTTCGGGGATATATAATACTAGCGACCCTCTTGCGGCTTCGCCCGCTTTAACTACTGGATTATTCATGTAATGTATGTTTGCAAAGCACTTAAGATAGTGTGAAAATTAATGAAACCCTAATGCAACCTGCATTTTCGTAGTTTCAATAAGGATTTTCCAATTGTTTTACACAGCAATGATTTTTTAGTAGGTACCGTAATTTTAAATCTGTGCTACTAATCTTTTCAAGTACTTGTTAAAATATATTTAAATTACTATTTTTAAACGGAAGAAATTATAAACAAAAACCTACCTACTACAAAAAATGTGAAACCAAATATATCGCGCTTAAATAATACATTCAACTCCAATTATCCAATACGTGCAAACGCATCTAACTAAATCTTCATTGCTTTAGGCAATGCATGGCAATGGCAATGGCAGCCGGGTTTTTTTTTTTCGAGCTTGTGGTTAATGCTGAAGGGGGTATTCTGTCCCTGATGAAAAGCAAGCACGACGTGGCTGCCTGTGAGGAAAATTAAATAGAATGCATGGGCCGGGAATCGAAGCCGGGCCGCCCGCGTGGCAGGCGAGCATTCTACCACTGAACCACCTATGCGTGTAAGGCAAGCGGGCACGGCGGACGCATGGCGAGTGGCGAGCCGTTTCGCAGCAAGGATTTTTTTGATATTGTAACAACTTCTAAAATACTTATTAAAATGAAAAACAGTAAAAGACAGTTTTGGTCTACGTTAAATGGCCAACGTAACTAATGTACTTATTTATATGCTGAGAGTAAGGGATAAGTGAAACTTGAGTAACATACAGCTGATGTGTCAATAATTAAATGCGTTTTTCTGTAAAACTATTCGCAATTTCGAAATATTGTAAAAAGCAAATTTTATCTTCGTTTAACGTAGAAAATTAATAAAGTATTTTAAAGGATAAGGATTAATACCATTATGGAAAAATAAGACTCAGAATAAAAAATATATTGAAATTATTATTTTTAGACAGAAAAATGATCACTACACGTTATTCTTAAAAAATACGAATATGCCGTCGGGGACTTTTTTGTAGATCTTATTAAGAGGAACAATACTCCAGTACATTTTTTTCATGTAGTACTTACCATTAGAGCAGCGCATGCGCGAAAGTGTCTCAACGGGTAGGACTTTATACACATTTATAGTATTTATGTTAATTTACATAAGAATGTATAAATAATAAACTATACATAAACCTTCTACGAAAAACACTCGACTTAATGGTGAAGACCGCATCAAAATCTGTTGGGTGGTTTAGAAGAAGAAGAGTTCGAAAGTTCAGACAGACACGAAAAGCGACTTTGTTTTATAAGATATAGGATAAACTGGAGAAGATAGATGTGGATATTTATTTTATTATTTTAAGTATTTCTAACACTTTTCTTTTCATATATTGAATTTCTGCGTTCCTTTATATATTATTATAATATATCTGCAAATATCCATGGAAATATAGTGTTAACGGAGAATGGAGTGTCTTAACCCTAGATTCCTAGGTTCCTCTGCCTACCCTGCTTCTGTATATGCGGCATAGAACGTGATCCTGAATAAAATATATATAAATTATGAAAATTAATTGGTGACTATTTACTATACAATTAGAGAAATAAGCCTTTTATCAATAAAACGGTTAGAGAATTAAAAATTAAAGTAAATTTCCTTCACTTTTCCAGACAGTTAATATCGATCAATATTAAATGAACTGCCCCAAGGAAATTAAATTATGTGCTTGATAAGATAACAGCTTGAGCATGAAATTAGTAGCGTAAAGTTTCAGCGCGCATCGACAAAAATTATAAAAAAAGGGTATTGGAATTCGATTTCTCTTGCAAACTTCAATAATTGCAGCCATTTTTAAAATAACTAACTTGTACAGACGCCACCGTAGTTCAGTTGTAAAATATTTGATGGCTCACAGGATAGTTGTAGATTTGAGTAACACATAGAATTTGCCAGATCGTGAAACTGTAAGCGCAATGGTTGTGGGTTCGATTTCCACTTGGGTTAATTTATATTTTCATTTCTTCACTCTGGTGTCAACATAAAGTGCGGGGAAGTGCACGCAATTGAGAGTCAACACGCACTATCTCGAACATTAAACAGAAGTGGAGAACGGATTTTAACAGAGTGTCTTAACACTAGGTTCCATCCATCTACTCTGGTATTAATGAAAAGCGCGAAGCTGTTATTCAATTTTATTCAATAAGTTTTGGCTAAGATTATATTAAAACACAATGCTTTGACAGAGCGTGTTGAGTCAGGAATCTCAATGCTACGCTTTACCTCGATACTAGAGCGAGAAAAATAATAAATATATATTAATAAATATTTCAAAAATATTGAATATTTCATTCGCCCCCGTGAGATCGAACCTACAAATAACAGATCACCTTTCTATCACCCAAAAAATAACACTTAGTAACTAAAATCTTAAAATAAATTTCGTACAGAAAAATTGATTTTACACAGTAACAAAACCGATTAAAAGTTTAAATTTTACATTATTGAGAAATTAATTAATATACTTCTAACACATCTCTTAATTGGAAGCGGCCATTTTTGAGTATTTTTCACAGTTGAAATTTTTCCTTTATAAGCAAAGGAAGCCGGCCATAATGCCGTAGTAGGTACGAAGAATCCAGATAAACAATGAAGTTTCTCGTCCTCTCTTGCCTTTTCTTGGCAATTGCCTCCGTTGCCTTTGCGGTGAGTAAAAAAAACTAATTATAGTTTATTTATGCAATACATATTTGAAGAAATTATACTCAACGCTGAGTCTGATCGTTGTAATTCATAGTCGGGAAAACCAAAAATTAAAAAAAAAACAAAACATAATACTAGAAATATGCAACAATTTTCATGATTTTTTATATCAAAGTTTAGGTAAAATATTTACTGTTACATACTGTTACTTTTATAGTACGCTGTATTTTGCACTCAGCAGAGTAGGTAGAGGGTACCAGAGAAGGTAATGTTCCAGTGAGAATCAAACCCAAATCCCGTCGCGCAAACAGTCGCAGGAGAGACCCTGTCATTTTATATTTTAAAGCGTTATTTTTAATTGTTATTTATTTCATAAGTGAATTAATGTCTCATTTTATTATTATCCTTAGTCCTTTCCGAAAACTAAAGTAAGTAAAATTTGTGAATGCTTAGATTTTTTAACGCAATGTATAATATTTTCAAACTTAATTTTTTTTACAATTACTTAGTTACTTTTAGCTTCCGCTTTCCCTACAACGAGGCCATTTGTAGGTTTAAATAAAAAAAATACATAATATACTTGGTAATAAATATTTTTTTTGTGGTTTTTTAGGTTCAGTGGGTAATATTATTTTTCTTTTTTTATCTTTGACTAGTAACAACTTTTTTCCATGCGAAGTCCTCGCAATTTCCTACCAATATTTAACAAATATATCTATTCTATGTTGTTTAAACCTTCTACTCCTACTTACTAGAAGAAGCAATTCATGTATTACTTACCCACTTACTTTCCCCATATTCCACTTACATTGTCTATGTTTATTTATTTTTTATTTTACTCTTTTTTGCCTGACGCTGTATTCCGCTCTAGCGTTTATTTGCAGGGAAGGCAAACATGGAAGGAAACCTGGGAACCTAAAACACCCATTAAGATATTTCCTAAATTATAATATTAAATATTTCATTTCCCTCTAGTGAGAATCGAATCCACAAGCTGCTGCGTTTACAGCAGCACGCTTGTGCGCCTAAACCACGACTGCCCTTAATTTAATAATATCTATTCTATCTAAATAATCTAATCTTTTTATATTGAGTGATCTTTAAAATTCAATAAACAAAACTTTAGAATTGTAACTAGCTAACAAAATTTATAATAAGAAATATTTAATTTAAAAATATTTCTCTTAGTCTCCAGGATACTACAAGCCCCTAGCGGTCGACTTAGGCGTAAGTGATTAATGAATAAATGAATCCTTTTTTTCTTTTATTAAATAGTTATATCTTACATTTTTTTTTTCAATTTTCACAGAGCATTAACTTTAAATACGTAAGTTATAGTAGTTATAACTATTTTTTTAATTCATGTATTTTTTTACAATAGTCTTTAAATTAATTGTTGTTTTGATGCCATAGTCCTAAATATACATTAAGATTTTTTATATTTTTTTCATATTTCGCAGTACGCTCCCTATTATTACAACTACTACCAACCGGTAAATTTTATTTTAATACTTGATAGTTCATCAATTAAAGAATTACAAACTCTTGAAAAATAAATTATCTTAATTTATTACAGCCGTACTATTATTACAACAATTACTATGATCCATATTATTATGGCGGGTCCTACTATGGTGACTCATCTTACTACGTTGATAAGGGACAATATTACGGCGTAAGCGGATATTACGGAAGCGGTTCACCATATTACGGAAGTAGCGGACAATATTACGGAAGCGGTTCACCATATTACGGAAGTAGCGGACAATATTACGGAAGCGGTTCACCGTATTACGGAAGTAGCGGACAATATTACGGGAGCGGTTCACCATATTACGGAAGCGGTTCACCAAATCATGGAAGTAGCGGACAATATTACGGAAGCGGTTCGCCATATTACGGAAAATATTACGTAGGCAGTTCACCATACTACGGAAGCAAAGCTTACTATGGCGGAGAAAATGTAAATATGTTATTTTATTATGTAAATGGAGTATCTTCACTTTAGTTTACCTGCGTCTATACTGCTGCGTCAAAAAGAATGAAGACGTTGTCTATGAATTTCAATTAGTATAGTTTTTATGTTTGGACTTAAAAGAAAAAACGTTTATTACATAAGAAAGCAAAAAACTATATCTGCTCTTTTTCTCTTCCCATTATAATTTTGAAATTTATTTTATTACAGTACGGGGTAAGACTATTATGAATATAGTTTAGTTTTCTGAAATGCGAAAAATACAAACATATATATTTTTTCTTATTTTTAGGGTTTCGTACCTTTTTGAGGAAAAAGGAACCCTTATAAGACCACTTTGTTGTCCGTTTTCCGTAATCATATTAAACGAGTTCTAATAATTTAATGTAATAATATTTTTGTATTAACATATTAAATTGATTTTATATTTTTAGCACTCACACGCCAAAGTAAGTTATTCAAATAACCCTTGTTATTTTTTAAAAGCTTTTTTAAAATTAATAATCCATAAATATATCGGGATTTGAAGTTTCAGATCCAATTATTATTATTAATGCAATCCATTCAAAAATAAAATCTTTCTATTAACTTTGGAGTCAAATATTTTTCAACTTGTTAACAGCAATAAAATTATTACATATTATATAGTATTCGTTCCTTTTTTATTATTAAAATTTAATTCTAATAGTTTATTTAAATATATCATATTATGTAAAATCATATTTATATTTTCAGAGAGGACAACGAGACCGTGATGATGACCAATAGACATCTTTATTCGAAACCGACAACCAAAACTGACCTGGCTTCTGGAGACTGGATTTCAGTGTAAAATTAAAATTCAAAAATAAATATTATTAATTATTGCTTTCATTAGTTTTGTTTAAGGTATAATCTTCCTTCATATTAAAATAAAAATGTACTTATCAAATGATGAAATAAAAAAAAATAGCATAAGAAATATATAAACTATTTTCACAATTTCAATTTATTTTTGGTGGTGAAAAATATTATTGGTTAGGTTAGTAATATTTTTGGTTTAAAAAAATTTAATCATCTTCACGCTGTATCCTGCACACAGCAGGGTAGGCGGAACCTAGTGTTAAGGCACTCCGTTCCCCACTTTCTACCGACTTCTGGAGGCATTGCGTGTTGACTGGCAGAACTCAACGCCGCGCTTTGTCTCGACACCAGAGCGAAGAAATGGAAATATAAACGTAAATAAATATTTCACTTCCTTGAGTGGGGATCGAACCTACAACCTTCGCACCCAGTCACACCCTTGGGCCGCTGCGCCACGACGGCACCTATTAAGTATTCATAACTATATACCTTTTATTTTAATATATTTTAATTTAATACATATACCTTGTATTTTAATTTATTATGTCATTAATAAATGTTAAAAATAATACTTTCATTTATAAATTGATTAACTTAAAACATTATATAGAAACTGTACCTACTATTCTCACACAAACATCATGCACATAGATATGTTTACGGGAGCGCGAGTGGGCTTTTAAAAATAACCAAGAAAGTTAAATTTAAATTTACTTTAATTAAAATAAGAACAAAGATATATGTTCTTATAACTAACTTAAAATTAACTTAACTAGTGAATCGACCGAGCAGAAGTGCATGCTCTAATCGACTAAAGAATAAAATATAGAATAATTAATATTAAAACACTACGTTTGTTTCCCATGGCATGAGAGGATTCGCGTTACATACGCCGAACGCTGATTAGGCGTTTACCGGTACCGTTCTCACACCATGAGGCAACATAACTACATCGATCACTCTAATAATGTTTTGTTTATTGTATACCTTTTATTATTATTATTTTTTTTTTAATTAATTATTTTTTAATACTATTATTGCATGATTTTAAATTATTATTTTTATCATTTGTTATATTTTAAATTTTTTTTTTTGTCATTGTACTCATTTTGATCATACTAATTTATGAATGGATGCTTGTGAGGCGGGCGTTAATAACTGCCACACAGTTTGTAACTAATGCGGTTATTATCGTTATAAATTGTTTTTTTGTAATTTTGTTTATGAATAAATTATATTATTATTATTATTATTATAGGTATATGTAAGCCTAACAAACCCACTAACCTTCCCTCTTGTTATAAACTAATGATATTTCGTTCCGGTCGAAACTTGTTACCGGAACGTAATACGCTAGGCGACTGTTCCGGAACAGAAATGAGTCATCGTAAGTTCAAAAGCATTCTGTCTGTGCGAAAAAAATCGTTCATTTTATTCACTAAGCCGTTCCACTAATTCCAACATTTTAAAATTAATAGTTACGTTACGATCACTTATAATTTGTCTGTTAATTTTGTCCCTTCGTTTTTTTCTCCTGATAAGTACTGAGAATAAATAAATTAGCTTTAATTTAATTATTTCATATTTAAAATATTTATTTTATCTAAAATAACATTTTGTTCATTTTATTTAATTCTAAAGTTCAAGTAGATATATAGTTGCATAGTTTTAATAGCAAATTACTAGGGTTAAAATATATAGAATCGGCATAGCTCTAGTTCTCAAAAAGTGATGACTTGAGGAAATGAAATAATTAATATTTCAATTTCTTCGCCCTGGTATTGAGACAAAGGCCTATTTTAGGCTTTATTTATACTTAACAAATTTGTTAATTTATTTAAATTGTATTTTAATAATGATTTCTTAGTTCCATTATTTTTTATGTATATATTTAACTTTTATTTACTTGCACATCTTCTCATATGGTCCTATAGAAGTAACTAAGAGTTGAGGATGACATAACATATTCGAAGATTACGGTAACTTTGACCGCAGATACAATGGCTTACATCGAAATTATTGACGTAAATTAATGTACTCTCCTCGATAGATGGACTGAAAAGATTTTTGTCAATCCAATCCAGAAGCTTCTGAGATTAACGCATTTCATAATCTTAGTATAGTTGATATGAGGTCAGTCGTGGCACAGGAGCAAAAATTCTGACTGTAAACGTAACAGGCTCCAGGAAATTAAATACGTATTTAAATTAATATTTTCATTTCTTCTCTCTGGTGTCGAAGAAAACGCTGTCTTGCCAGCTCTCAGTCTACTGACTGAGTAGACTGAGAGCTGGCAACGCTGGCAATCATTTTTTTTCCAATTCCTTATGCGATTTTCTTTCAAATGATGCGGGATTCATATAAAAAGCATATGAGTGCCATTTTCTCTAACAAAAACACATTACCATAAATTTAATTAAAGGTGGATTTTTTAGACAACCCTAGTGTGTAACCCTATTCTACTATCATGTATCATTTTTAAATATAAGTTTCATTAAAAAAAACAGATACCTACCTGCAGATTTAAGCACTGGGTTCACGAACTATTATAACTTTGTCTACAATATCAATTGTACTATAAAATTTCCTTATATTAGTTACCAATTAATGTAAAACTACAATTATAACTCAAAAATCTATTAGCTGCAATGTAGATAATATTTTAACATTTATTAAATATTCTAACATAAAACCAAAGAAATTACGCTTAGTAACAAAAATCTCAAAACAAATTCAGTAGAGAAAAATTGATTTTATACAGTAACAAAATCAATTAAAAGTTAAAATTTTACATTGATTAGAAATTAATAAATATACCCCAATCACATTCTATTTCACACCTCTTAATTAACAGCAGCCATCTTGGAAAATTTTTCACACCTGAATTTTTTACCTTTATAAGCAACGGAATTCCACCATAATGTCGTAGTTGGTACGAAGACTCTAGATTAACCATGAAGTTCCCCGTTGTCTTTTGCTTTTTCTTGGCAATTGCCTGTGCTGCATTTGGGGTAAGTAACAAAAATCTAATCATAATTTTTAGATTTCTCAGTTAGCATTAAGTCGCTCCGCTTCCACAATTTTCGTCAAAAAACTAAGATAAGGTGTATCGTGGCGAAACTTAACACCATGCTTTGTCTTGTTTCCAGTGTGGGAGTGCGTTGCAATGATTAATATAAAAATAATAATCTAAGCTAAAAACAAACAAATAACGTTTTAAATGTTTACTTATCATTAACGATATTTATCATTAAAACGGTTGAGACATATTTCGTTATAATTCCTATTTAGAGGAAGAACTTTATATAAAAAGTTGCAATGGAAAATACTGGAAATGAGTGAAATTTCTCCCAGTTTTTCTGATGACCTTACCTATATAAATGAAATCATGTCTATATTTTTAAAACGCTCATAATTTACACAAAAACTGTATTAATATCTCACTTTATTATTATCCTTACAGAAAAGTAATGTAAGTAAACGTATATCAAATATGCTTAATTTTTTTACACGTAATTTGTACAACATTTCACTTAATGTGTCTGTTTTTTAGCTTCATACTTTCTGTTTTCATACCTTTTGTAACTTTAATTTAAAAAAAACATAGTGTAATAATAAATTATGTTTTTACTGTTTTTTAGGCTCAGCGGGTAATAAATAAATAATACATTTTATCTTTCTTTTCTTTGATAACTAACAAATTTTATACTTTAAACAAACATTTTACTTTACTATAGGTATAGAGACTGATTGATGTAATCAATATAATTCAATTGACTGAATTTAAAATTGAGAACTATTGTGACAAATTGATATACTAAAATAATTAATATATATATATATATTTTTTCTATTTTAGCCTCCAGGATACTATCGGCCTGTAGTGTATGACTTAGGCGTAAGTTAATTGTTTTTATTTAAAAAATATATAAATTAATACTTCTTATTTTTTATTAGATAGTGATATATTTTTTTATACAATTTTTACAGAGCCTTAAATTGAAATATGTAAGTTACAATATTTAAAATTAATTATCTTTGCCAATTCTTGTATTTTTTGTGTTGTTTTGATGACTTGTAACATAATCTTAAATATACTTATTGTTATTTTTTTCATCTTTATCAGGCCAACTTATAGCTGTGTAACTTTATAACTGTTTAATTACAAATACAGCTTCACGCTGTATCCCGCACACAGGAGGGTAGATAGAGGGCACCTAGTGTTAAGACACTTCGTTTCCCACTTTCCGCCGAATTCTAGAGGCATTGCCTGTTGAGTGGTGGACGCCGTCAACGCCACTCTTTGCCTCAACACCAGAGCGAAGAAATGAAAAAATAAATGTAATTTAATATTTCATTTACTCTAGTGGGGATCGAAATCACAACCGTCGCGTTAGAGTCACATCCTTGTGCCGCTGCGCCACGACGGCCTCACACTACAAAAGCTGTTTTTTTTTAATTTGATATTTTTTTACAGTACGCTCCTCCCTACTACTATTACGAATCGGTAAATAATTATTTCTTTGATTTAGTCCATCTTTTTTTACATAAACAATTGCGAAATCTTTAAAAAAACATTTTTTTCATTTATTACAGCCGTACTATTATTACAATTACTATGATCCATATTATTATGGTGGGTCCTACTATGGTGACTCATCTTACTACGGTGATAACGGACAATATTACGGCGCAAGCGGACAAAATTACGGCGCAAGCGGACAAAATTACGGCGCAAGCGGACAATATTACGGCACAAGCGGACAATATTACGGCGCAAGCGGACAATATTACGGAAGCGGTTCACCATATTACGGAAAATATTATGAAGGCAGCTCACCACAGTACGGAAGCAAAGCTAACTATGGTGGAGAAAACGTAAATATGTTTTTTATTGTATTTGTTTTTCCAAGTTTGTTTTCTTTCCTTTACATAATGTAAAATAATAAGTAAGGTTTATTTTATTTTATTTGAACTGATTGACAATTTCAATACAGTATAAGTATTTATAGGAAAAAGTAAAGTAGGCGTAGAATTATGAACAGAGCTATTTTTATTTATATGGCACTCTCTGTTTTCTTTCACAGTGAGAGAAACGTGTAAATAAAAATATTATATAAATAAAAGATGCTTTGTAATTAATCTATATATTTCTTAATTATTTTAGTACTACCGCCCGGTAAGTTTAAGATTTTAAATAAATGTTAAAATAGTATTTATATATTACAAGAGAATTCCAAAGTAAAACTCTGATTATTCAACAAGATCAATCAATTTTAATTAGCTATAATTTAAGAAAGCAACAAAAAAATTCTACCTGTATTATATCAGATCCTGTTAAATATAATAATAAATTTTATATTTGTGATTATTCCTTAGCAGCATGCATACGGCAACAAGGTAAATCAATAAAAAAATACAATAAAAACATTTGAAATAAAAAACAAAGATACAGTTATTTGTTACGTAATCAGTTTACAAATAATTAGATCATTGCGTATAAAAAAAGAAAATATTATAATTTTTAAATTTATTTTATTACAGTACGGGGTAAGACTTTTATGAATATATTTTACTTTTCGAAAATACAAAATTTACAATCATTTGTTTTTTCCCCATTCGATGAAATGAAATATTTATATAAATTAATATTTTCATTTCTTCGCCCTGGCACTCACTCACACAATGCCTCCAAAATTCGGCGCAAAATGGAGATCGGAGTGTCTTAAAAATAGGTTATCTGTGCCTACCGTACTGCGTGCGGGATACATCGTGAAATTGACTTATTGATCAAAGCAATTGTCAATAAAATTTAATTAAATAATTTTTCGTATTTTGCCTACAGTCTGAAGGATACTACTATGGATATGACGCTAACGTATGTATAATAATAATAAGTTTAATAATAAGTTTTTCTGTAATATCGTAACGATAATATTATTTTGAAATAAATAAGTATCAGCCATATTCATTTATTATTATTATTCAGCTAATATTGTTCATATTATTTATTATAATTGTTATTTTTATTACTTATATTATTTTTTTATATTTTTTTAGTACCAAAACAATAAAGTAAGTTATTGTTTTTTTGTAAGATTACTTTTGATATTTTTTTAAATTAATAACCCCAAATATATCAAGTTATTTTAAAGTATCATATCCCACTGATATTATTATTCCA
The DNA here is from genome assembly GCF_056956725.1 of Heliconius melpomene rosina. NCBI lineage: Eukaryota > Metazoa > Arthropoda > Insecta > Lepidoptera > Nymphalidae > Heliconius > Heliconius melpomene. The sequence continues at coordinate 2,525,354 of NC_140389.1, read as the reverse complement.
ATCTGTAAAATCTTTTTATTTACGTTTAAGTCATGTATTTTTCAACTCAACAAGAGTAAGAAAAATTATTACAGTACATACCAATTTGTTCTTCTTCTTTTATTATTAGTCTTTAATTTAATAATTATTTAGATATGTTTTATTATTTAAAAAATTTTATACTTACAGAGAGATAGACGAGACAATAATGTTGACCAATAGACATCTTTATTCAACACCGACAACAAAAACTGATTTGGCTTCTGGACACTGGATTTGAGTGCAAAATAAAAATTCAAAAATAAATATTATTACTGCATCCAATTTTTTAGTTTCCTCCTTTTAAACACATAATGCAATAAAGGAAAAATATATTTAACAAAGATACGTGTTAAAATAAAATTAACAAGTATATTTATTTATAAAGATGGTACAAATAATATAAAAGGTTTTAAAAATTATTTTCATAATATATTTTCTACTATATCTTTTTTCTTCGATAACATGATTTATATTACCAATTAAATAAAACTTTAAGAAAAATCTAATATTAAAATGCTGATAATGAAGTTTCTAAAAAAATACTAAAGTAGAAAGTTGTCTTTAGCTACTCGATCGATTTATTAAAATTATTTACTTTCTCTGTCCTCCTAAAACGTCAAATAATTGAAAATGACAGGTTGTCAACTTGTCACATTGAAAACAATTTACTTAGACGTTCGTTAGGCTATATTACTTTATAAAATAATATATCAATAAATTTCTCTATATTATTAAATTAAAACTGTAAAAATGTCAACAGCGATAGATCAAAAGGCGTATTTGCAAAAATATCTCGGAGGTCCATCAAATGATAAAAAGAAGAAAAAGAAAAAAGCTGTGAAAGGCAAAGGGTAAATATAATTCTAATTTTATCTTAATACATGTTTTAAATCACTTATGAATGGTTATATAATTAAATAATGCATTTTGTAGTACTGCAATATAGTAACTTAACATTTAATTTAAATTTTCCCGATTTCTCTTTAATATGACTGTAAGTCATAACCTGTTGATTTAGTAAAAATTTCCACTAAAACAACAACTGTCCTACAAAAGCGATAATTTGAGTAATTTTTTGAGGATAACTTAATATATTTTTTAAAAATTATGTAAATAATTTCAGATTTAAAATAATAGATGATGACTTAGATCTCTCCAAACTGAGACCACTAGATGGTGATGAATTAGATATTTTAAATGAAGGTGAAGATGCACCACAAATAGCTGGTATCATTGATGAAAGACCTGATGAATTGAAGAAATTGGATTATGAAACTTCAACTAAGTGGAAAGTTATTAATCAGGTATAATTTTTATTTAATTTTTTGTTAACATGAAGTAACTAAGATCTTATAGAAATTTCATAGACTAAGGATAATTATTGATTGTATTAATTAAAATGTAATAATAACTTTTGTGCTACAAAGCAGGTTAGGCAAAGAGAACATAGTGTTAAGGCACTCTGTTCACATCCCAAATTTAGAGACTTCACTTGTTAAGTGGTGGAATTCAATGCGGCACTTTGCTTACTAAGGATAGATGAAAATTAATTAAGTATAATCATTATGTGGGAAAATGAAACAACCATAATGCTTACAGGCAAACAATGTCTGACTGCATAACAACAGCCTAAATTTTTACCCAGCGTGGTAGGCAGAGGTAACCTAGTGTTAAAACGCTCCATTTCCAACGAATTCTGGAGGCATTGGATGTTGAGTGACAGAATGCAACACCAGAGTGAAGAAATGAAAATATATATTTCATTCCTCGAGTGGGCATTGAACTCACAACCAGTTGTATTTACAGTCAAACACTTGTGTCCCTACACCTGGCCTCACAACTGGCCTCACTTTTTTGTTAAACTTTCTGTTATACAATCCATACCTATATTATAAATTCGAAAGTAACTCTGTCTGTCTGTCTGTCTGTCTGTCTGTCTTTTCCGCAATCAGGGCCAAACCGCTAATTTAATTGTGATAAAATACTCATATAGAGATACTTGAGGGTCCCGGGATGAACATAGGATACTTTTTTTTTCTCATATTTGTAATATTTTCGTTATATACCAATATATTAAAATAATTAATTTGACAAGGAATTTATTCCGCCATGTTAATAACAATCGTCGCTACGCGTCGCTACGCGTCGCTACGCGTTGCTAAGCAACAGCTTGCAAAGTTTGCTGTTTTAAGAAAACGTCACCCACAGTGAGTTTGCTTAATGCATACATGGTGCGCGCCGATATAGATTTATACAAATCTCTTTATACAAATCATTAACAAAAATTAGATGATTTCTATAATTTGATATTCATCCTTATGAAAATAAATATAATAGTCACTTTTAGCATTTCATCTAGATGGAAATTATAATTTACTGTATAACATTCTAATAAATAATTAAGATGTGACTGATTCCAAATGACCTAGCCTTCGGGCGGCATAATATGAGTATGACCGACGCGAACGGGCGGATGACTTTGATGATTTTGTAAATTTTTATAGATTTTCGAATTACTATTATTTTTTATGTAATTATTTGCTGCTTATAATTAATTTATCTCAGTTCGGTTATCTATACCGATGTTATACACTTAAAATATCGTAATTTTAATCATTTGAGATTTTATTTAATATTGTTCGCAAAAATTAATAATTTTTTAATATAGAAAAATGTTTAGTACGCGCGCACAGCAAACTTTAGGTTTTTTTTTCTAATATTAAGAATTTCCTTTAGTTACTTTTACTTCTTTGGTTTGTTCATTTCGGTTACTCAGATATTTTTTCTAATAATAAATCTCCACTTATTATTATTTTTTAACTTATTTTAATGATTTAGGCTAATATTTTCGCGGGCGTAGCCGCGTCCGGGCCCACTAGTCTTCTATATATATAAAAGGACTTGTCCTCACTGACTGAGGTAAGACGCACGCACAGCCGTAACCGCTCATGGTAGAAACGTGAAATTTGGACAGATGTTTACTTTCGTAATCTGGACATCCACTAAGAAGGGATTTTGGAAAATTTTAACCCTAAAGGGGCGAAATAGGGGTTGAAAGTTAGTATGGAAAAAAATTTAAATCGGCACCGATTCTTATAAAATTTGAAATTCAGACTATTAAAAGTATTTAATTGAACACGTGTTTCATGGTTTTGTAGAATTCTTTCTATAAGCGTGCAAATAAGGGGTTAAAAGTTTGTATGGAAAAAATCTTAAATCGCCACCGATTTTTATAAAATTTTAAATTTAGACTCTTAAAAATATTTCATTGAACACATGTTTCATGGTTTATTAGAATTCACCCCTAATTACGTAAGCGAAGCTGCGCGCGTCCGCTAGTCTATTATAAAAGTATGTCAAAATAAATGATGTATGAGTAAGTAATGTCCTAAATGTAGCTATTATTGTAATCATCACAAAAAAGTCATAGTTGTCCTTCAAGATGTAACGTTTTTTTATAATTTTTATTTTACAATTTTTTATACATTTGTGATGTATCCCATATAAATATATCAGGGTAGATAATGGGAATGTAGTGTTGAAACACTATGTTGCTCACCCACTGCCCAATTTTCAAAATATTACATATTGAGTGGCAGAAGACAATGCTGTCCTTTGTCTTATTAGCTGATACCCACAATCATTATCTACAGTACAGTTAGATACTGTACCACAACAGCCTTGAAAATATCAATGAACATAAAAATATACTCTTGTATTTATAGGATGATGGCTTTAATAGCAAAATATCAATACAAGAAGTGAAAAGAGATAAAAAAGAAGCAGAAAAGGATAATGAAATCATATTTGGAAAAATGTATAGCGATACAGAAGATGAGAAAAGCAATGACTCAGATTTGTCGCCACCAAGAAAAAGTGATCAGAACAAAAAACAATCCACAAAAAAGAAAAAACATAGAAGCGACAGTGACTTTAGTCCCCCGAGAAAAGAAAAATATAGTGATTCAGATGTATCTCCTCCTAGAAAAAGATCTTTACATAATAATAATGACAGACAAAAAAGATCTAGAATTTCATCACATTTATTGTCAAATAAAGAATATGAAAAGAATAGTCCTGTTAGTAGATCTAAAAATAGGGACAGTGATAGTGATGTCAGTCCACCTAGAAAAAAAGAGAAAACTAATTCAAGAAAGAATAATAATTCAGATTTATCACCTCCAAGGAAAGCTACATTTGAAAGCAAGGATAAATCAAGACGAGACAGCGATCGTGATATCAGCATCTTAAGAAAGAAAGATAAATTGGACTCAAAGAAAAACAACTATGATTCAGATTTATCACCTCCTAGAAAGTCTAGATATGAAAAAAGGCATAAATCACGACGAAACAGTGATAGTGATGCAAGTCCACCAAGAAAGAAAGATAAATCAAATTCAAAGAAAAACAATTACGATTCAGATTTATCACCACCCAGAAATAATAAATCAAAAGAAAGGACAAAAAAACCTTCTCGATGGGGAGATTATGATGAAAGCTATATGAATTTACAACAAAAATCTAATAGTCCTTCTAATAGACAATCTAGAAGTCCTGAAAGACATAAACAAAAAAAATCTAAGTATAATACAAAAAAAACTGATGATTCGTCAAAAAATAGTAAAGATAGAAATCGCACAAATACGTATCAAAACAGCGATTCAGATTTGTCGCCGCCGAGAAAAAGTCAGAAGTATGAAAATAATAAAATGGAAAAAACATTAGATGGTAAAATGGCGGGCCTGCAAGACGCTAGGCAATTGAAAGAGGAAAATATGGCCTTTAGACAAAGAGAGGAGGATGCTTTTAAGAATATGACTGACGAAATGTCTGGTAGAAATGCTCAAGCTGTTTCAAGAAAAGGTATTTTTATAATGTTTTTGTATATAGATTGTATGTAGTTTTTATTTACTTTGTAGAATTTTTGAAAAAAGGGTTATTAAGATTTAAACGTTCTTTATTTTAGTAGCTTAAATTACATTATTAAACAGAACGTTATGGGAGTCTCTTAACACTAGAAGTGCCGAAGATTGACACCCCCCTAGAACCGCCGTCGTGATAAATTTGTCCCATTCTACTTATTATGTTGATTTTTGGTATAATACAAAAAAATATTATTAAAATAATTCGTAAAATATGTAGATCATCTTTAATAATCAATTTTTGTTCTTTAACACACATAAAAGTACCAAAAAACTAAACACAAAGAAAGAATCAAATATTTCAAATACGTTCTAAGGTCATGACAACTAACTGAATAACTCTTACAAAATTATAAGTTATTGAAATTAGTTAATATTATTATTAGGCCAAGTAATGCATTAATATATTCTTCATCAGTGATACATCACAGATGATTTATAACATTGCATAGTAATGGCTCCAGAATTCGGCGGAAAATGCCAGCGGAGTGCATAGCACTAGGTTCCCAGGTTCCCTCCACCTACCCTACAATTGCCCACATTTGGTATCGAGTGTTTTTTCTGAAATTCAAGCCTACCTTAGTCATCCTTTCATCTGATACCTCACTTGAACTAGCGGCAAAATTTAGTATTGACACCAATTTTACCCCACTTTTCAGGCTATTATTTTTTAAGTTTTATGCATAAATGTATAGTTTTCGGATTTTTTCTTGTACTAGTACTACATGTAGATGATAACTGCCAAATTTCATAATTCTAAGTTAACTGAAAGTACCTTATTAATTTGATTCCCATTATAGTGTCGAAATACACGTTTTTTACTATATAAATGGTCATATCTTTTTTTAAGGGTGCTTTTTCAGGAAATCAAGTGACTGTAGATCGTTATAGTTGATATTCATATACTCATATGAATATTAACTCAATTTCTCCAAGCGTTCCTGAGATAAAGGCAAAGACAGCCGGATGAACAAAAAATGATCTTATAAGGGTTTTTTTTTCCCTTAAAAGCTGCAGAACCCTAAAAACTTAAGTATTGACTGCTAAACCTACTATTCAATTTTTATCCGCCCCCGCATCGCCCTTTCACCTCCACCTCGTCCCCGAGGCATGAAAATATGTCAAATTATACCCTGAAATAATAAAATAATAATGGGGGGACAAATATGACCCAGCGGCAGGTCTAGGTAAATCTCATTTTTTTTCAAAAAGTATGACTGCTATAAAATTATTTATATTTTTAATTAAATAAAGGTGTAAAATTGGTAATAGTCAAAAAGATTCATCTACATACATTAACAAACAAAAAAGTTATAAACAATCAACCTTGCGTTTGGGACAAAAATGGGACGGCGGCGCTTCTAGTATTAACACTAGGTTCCTAGGCCCTCTGCCTGACCTTCTAGGACACTCCGTTTTCCACTTTTCGCCTGAATCTGAGAAAACTATTTTGGAACAACGTTTGTTGAGTGGGTAAACTCATCGCTGCACTCTCTTAAGCCAGAGACTAGAAAATAATTCATTTCGACAAGTTTCACTCTAAGTTAGACTTATTTTCAATAGCCTTAAAATCTTAGTTTTAAGTACTTAGTTTTAGTACTTAGAATTTAGTCGACCTTTGTAAGCAATATTAATTTATATTATTATTATATTTGGTACAAATTTTAATATATGATATATTTTATATACTTTAAAATTAACATGTTTCAATATGATCTTTTTATTGTTTATAGGTAAAAGGGAAACATCAGAAGATAGACAGAAGCAAAGAGAAAAGGCAGAAAGGCAGAAGGAATTGGATGAAAAATACAAGAAATGGAGTAAAGGGTGAGTTAGTTAATATATATTAAATAAGTTGATAATGTTACAAAAAATTACAACTAATTAAACATAATATAATGAGTGAAAAAAATAATATATTTATAGATTTCATTTGAAACAATAATAAATAGACCATGGTAGTCTTAAATCAACAAAGAAAGAAGTATGACGTAAATGCAAAAGTTGTGGGTTGAATCTCATTCTAGAAAATGAATTATTTTATTTTCTCGCTGACTTAAAATACCTTTCCCTACACTGCTATACTCGGGATACAGGGATATTAAAATTATTTTTTCTGATATCATTAAAATATAATTTATATAAGATTTTCTTTGACCTTATTAACATTTTATTGATATTTTCAGTTTAAAGCAAATTGAAGCTCAAGAGGCTGCCGTACAAGATTTTCTCCATGAATCATCAAAACCACTCGCTAGATACAAAGATGATAGAGATTTGGAAACAAAATTGAAAGATATTGAAAGAGAAGGCGACCCCATGTTAAACTATATAAAAGATAAGAAACGGGAAAGGGGAGAACTGGGACCTGGTAAGATTGTTTTTTTTAACTTCACGCTGTATTCCGCATATATCAGTGTGTTAGAATACTTCTATGTCCGTGTTTCCCGAATTCTCTAACCACCACGTGAACAAAGCGAGAATTAAAACCACAACCATCGCAATAACAGTCACAATACTACATAATAAAAATATATATATATATGTATTTAAAAAATCTATGAAAAATATCTATCGTATTTTTATGACGCTTGTTAAAGTTTCTGAAATTAATTACCTGCTAAAAATACTACCCATACTTAACGCAGTGGAACTGAGTTACTGTCAATTCCCCGGCGTTGAGTTCCGCCAAAGACGTAATTAAAAACCTTTTTGTTTCAGAAAAACCAACGTACAAAGGTAATTTCCCCCCGAATAGGTTCAATATTAAACCAGGCTACAGATGGGATGGAGTCGACAGGTCAAATGGATATGAGAAAAAATTCTTTGAAAACAAAAGTAAAAGAAAAGCTCAAGAGGAAGAAGCTTATAAATGGAGTACTGAAGATCTTTAATTTATTTAAAATAATAAATGTATATTATTTTTGTGTATTAAATAATGTTTAATTATAAAAAAAATCTTTTTATATGTACCTATATATGATTTTTTTTCGTACCGGCGAAATGGCAAAATTTTAATAATTCATTCCCTCGAGTGGGGGTCGAACGCAAAGCTGTCGCGATTCAGTTACTCCCTTATGCCCCTGCGCCACCACGGCCCCAATAAATTATATTAAAAATATTGCAATCGTTCAAATAAGTTTTAGTACTGAGAACGAAATGACACCCACCTTTTAGAATTCTTTAAAAATAAAACAAAAATAAGTAAAACACGTTTATTCAGTTACAAAGCAATTTGTTAAGTATTTCAATTACTTAATAAAAATCAATCAGTCTTAACTTAAACAGATACAATGTATTGAAATTTCAATTCTAACTTTAATTAAGTATTACGTGTATGAAAATACTACAAATACATTGATTTGACCTTCAAATGGCTCTAAGGCTATAAGGCTATAAATTATGCATAATTATATATAACTATGTAAATACAATGTACTAGCATTTTATTATATCAGTTTTTTTATTGCTCACGTTCATTTGATAATAAAAGATGAGATGTTATTAATACTTAATACAATTAAAAGTTTACATTTATTAATACAAATAAAAATATAAAGATTATATTACTAAATAATTATTGAGAAACTGAAAATCAAATTATACATTAAATGAAATTTGCGTTGCTTTTTTCAATAATTTATTATTTAGATTAAAACCTTACACAAGTGGAAGATTACAGATTCGTTATTTCTTATTAATATTTATCACTAAAGTATTTTGATTAATTGGAAAAAAAAATATCAATAAACATATTACATGTATATAATTTTGAGATTGATATTTTTTATTTCTTTTTAAATATTTTTTTAAATTTTTTTTTTACTTTTATACTTGTCAATAAAAATGGCCGCCCTAAACATCTTGTAAATCAAGTGAGTTTTCTCACTATAGAATTATCAATAAATAGTTAATAAATAAATGAAATAAATAATTCAATTATAATATTGTTTTCTTTCTGAAAAATCAAATCTATTTAAAATAGTTTTATTACATATTTTTGATTAAAAAAACCGTGACCGTTTACTAATATTTTATCTATTGAAAAGCTTAATATATTAATTTTACAAACAAGCAATTTTTTTATTAAATTACCAAATAATTTTATTGTTTTTCTATCTATACATATAAATAAAATTGAAATGTCTGTATGTAATTTCAACAGTGAGTAAAATCTATACGGTTATACAGGTGGAAGAGGCAGCGCTTCTTTTACTGAAACTGCATATAGGGTAAAATATTTCAAACCCAAAATTAAAAAAAATAATCAAGGTACCTCAACGGTTTGGACGTAGGATTTTTTTTACATTTCACGATTTTTATCCATACCTGTATTTCGTGTCACGCACACATACGTATGCGACGTTGCCGCTTTGACAGGTAAGTGTGTGCGTGCCTATATTATACTTTACAAATGGCGTTTTATTTTAAAACGATAATTTTATTATTTGTTTTGTTTGAAAAAAAAACTTTTTCATTTTTGAGAATTATTTTTTTTCCGAATTATATTAGGCTTTTATAGAGTAGTTATAACTGTGGTTTCATTTAAAGTGGCGCTGACAATTCCACCCTGTATATTAAATACATATTACATAGATTTATTATTAAAAAATATTGTTGTATAACTATACTGTTGTTACTAGGCATGGGCGTTATCGTTTTTTTTCGATAACGGTTATGAAACCGATATATGGTTTTCATAACGATATCAAAAACGGTTTTCAGTTATCGATATTGATAATACAGTTTACAAACGTTAAATCATTTTTAACGATATAAAATGAAGGCAAATTGACATTAAACGCTGGTTGCGTTTTTTAAAAGTATTATGAATATATGTTGATTTACATACAGCCAGGTTATCAGCATTGTCTTTTTTATCAAAATGGGTCCATATCTCACGCACTTTACGCGACATTTTTAAGAAAAAAATTATGTCTATATACACTAATATATTTAAGCTATACCCTAACACTAATTAACTTTAAACTATATAGAAATTGTTGTTAAAAAGAAGTATATACACACACTGAAATGCACAATTTTTAAGGAAATCTCGTCCGCAATATGTATCGCAAAGGACTAAATACAATACTAAGCTATTTCTAAAATATTAAAAATTTGAAAATAAATTTCAAATAAAAATTTGTCACTTAAAAACAAACGTTTAGAATTTAAAAGTCGAATCCACTCAAGTGTGAAAATAATATGAATATTTTAACCAAATTTCAACCTTATTCCCATTACATAGAAGTTCTTTTTTGTAACGTAAAGTAATAATATCTTATAGATGCAAGTTATCGGATATTCGCTTCATTTCTTTTACACTCGTGAGAAACATATAGTTAGAAAGAGAGGTAGTTACTTAGTTCGTGTTATGCGAAGTTTTCGTTTTTACGTTTTCGTTGCGATAGCTGCTGTGTGTGATTTTAAGTTTTAATACGCATCTGATAGTAGACAAGTTTCTATGATAACGGTTTTTTAGAAACAGATATCGATATGGTATGGTTTCCGCATCGTATCGGTTATAAGTTACGTTTTGTTATATCGAACTCATCCCTAGTTGTTACTAATGTATAGTACAACAGTATAGTTACCAACCATTCTTTAAATACATTTAAATAATATTAAACAAATAATTATAAAGTTTAAATTCACATATAGTTAAAAGAAAATATTTTTTAGTACGGCCGAAACCTTCGACGAGGTCCCAGAAACCTGTTCATAAAAAACGAATGCTATAATGTCATTACACTTCTTCTAATTATTTGTGAGTTTGTGTGTATTTGTGTTCGCATTGAAGTATATCTGTATGTATATGACTGGTATATTGATTGAAATATTGGTGGTCGTGTAAATGTATTTCTGTGTGTATATGTGTTTCTATGTGTGGATCTGTTAGTATTTGTAGATGTATTTGTGTTTGTATGTGTATTTGATTGTGTAGATATATTATTAATAGTATGTATTGGTGTATCTGTACGTATTGTAGTTGAAGATGTATTTATAGGTATATTTATGCTTGTAGATATATTTGTATCTATATTTAAGTCTGAAGTCTTAGTATTATCTATTGGTGTATTTATAAATGTATTATTATTTAAATGTGTTGGTGTATTTATAGGTTTTGTAGTAGTATCAGTATACGTATTTATATGTAAAGATGTATTTGCACGTGTAGTGGATAAATTTAAAGGTGTTGTAGTATTTGTTGTTATGGCTGTATTAGGTTGTGTAGATATGTATGTATATGTAGGTGTTATAGTGTTAGTTATAGCAGTTGTATATATGCTATCTTGTATATATCTGCCTGCATGTATAGATACATTCGTATCGTTATTAATAGATATATATGTAAATGTATTAGCAGATGTCATTATAATACTTGTATCTATATCTGTCTGTATATCAGTATCAGTGTTTCTGTGTATAAGTGTTTGTCAACGTCTTCCCCGGTAACCTCCACGGCCGCCTCTCCGGTCTCTATCGTCGTGTTCGTTTTGATATCTTTGCGACTGATAACCTTGACTAGTCTGATAACCTTTTTGATAACCGCCACCTGAAAAAAAAAGTAACTTGATTAGACATCTACCCTACTCTTATATTAGATTTATGTAATTTTGGACCATAATTTAGGTAATATGAAAGTTAAAATTATGTGTAAAATAATCATTTTGTAGTTTTATTGCAATCAATGATAGGCAGAAATTTATGTCTTATATAATATAATGTTACTTCTTTCATAAAATCAGCCATTTTACAGATCTAAATAGGAAAACATATTAAATAATACCTTAATAACCTCAATTTAGTCAATTTCACAGAACAAAAAAATCTTCACCGAAAAACATACAAACTTACCTAGATTATTAGAATAAAACTGACCATATCCACCAGCACTGTCATAATTCTGGTTATAACTAACCCTGGTTCTGGTCGTAATCGATAAGGTAAATTGTGGAAACATAAAAACTAACCTTGGTTATTTGAGTATCCCTGATTATAGCCACCAGCGCTTTCATAGCCTTGGTTATAACTCTGGTTATAGCCTTGACTGTTATAGCCCTGGTTCTGGTTGTAACCACGATTGTCGTAACCCTGGTTCTGATTTGGGTTGTAACTTTGATTTTGGTTTTGGTTGTAACCACCCGGCGGTACCTCGTAGGTTTGATAGTTCCGCGAATTGTTATTTGGTTGACTTGATTGAGGTCTGAAAAAATATATATTTATAATATTTTTTTATGGATAATAGGAATGTGAAAGAGCGTACGTGTCACCTGATGGTAAGTGATCGCCGCCTCCCACGACCACCTTGCAACACCAGAGGAGCATTAAATAATACCAAAACATAAACAAAACAATATAAAAAACATTGAAATTTGTCCATACATTGTACTATTAAATACGACAAATGTGTCTATAACAAAACAAACAAAAATAAGCAATATTTTTTCCCTAAATATACTTTAATAAAAAACCGTTAGTACAAGCCAACGAAGACGTGTACAGTTTAGTACAATATATACCCATACCTCTGATCACTGGAACCTTGGTTATATCCTCCTTGGACTCTTCCACCGCCTCTACCACCTCTCTGCTGACCACCAGCACTACCACCGCGTTGAGGACCACCGCCACCACCACCTCCACGACCTCCGCCACGGCCACCCTGGAAAGGAAATATTTTTAACATTAAAGTGTTCCACACTGAGGAAACAAAAATACATTTGAATTTTTTTATTAAAATAATACTATATTTTATGTACACTCATTTATTGAATCACATAAAATGTCAAAATTAATTTACTATTAAATTACCTATTTAATAAATCTTTATATAGACAAAACGTCAAATCATATATATAACATAAAAATTTAATATGGCAGAATTTGAACATATTATACATTCTCACGAAGCTACGTGTAAGTACGCAATTTATTCATGTTATTATCATATACTTGTATATGTTACTGACATTATTCCATGCTACAAAAGCATTATTAATAAATTGGATTCTGACCACTCTGGTCAGCTAGTAGAATTCTATAGTAAGAAAAAACAGGTGGCTAAGAAAAGAATTGCTGTTGTGCCTGTCACAGCTAGTCGTTTGGAACGTATGAGAGTTAGTTTACTAACTAATTTACTAGTTTTAGATATAACTTTACCTCCCAATTCTTTGTACAATTCTTTTTTTTTACTCTTTTATTAATAAATTTCATTCAATATTTACTCCCAAAGAGATTACAATTACTGATAGTCCTATCTTTGGAGACTGGGCCACAGCAGGTATTTATAAGAGTAGGGAGACACTGTATATGTTATATTATGAAAAACAGTTTAATAGTGGTGAAGAGTTTAAAGAGTACTTAAAATCTTACTCTAAAATTTTCAAAAGAGTTTGCAAAATTGCTAAATCTTTATTTATTAAAACAAAAATCAGAAATAGTAATAATAAAATTGAAGCCACTTGGAAGGTTGTTAATGCCGAGACTGGGAGAACTAGGGTGAAAGATTCTAATTTTAAACTTAGTATTGACGGTCACATTGTTGATTCCGATTTGGAAGTGGCCATTGCATTTGAAAAGTTTTTCTCTACTTTCCCAGTCAGTCTAACAAACGATTTAGGTTCTTCCACCACTATTGCAGAATCGTTAATTAAAGACAATGTTCCCGAATTTTATAATGGTTTCGTTTTCCGTCATGTAAATTATTCAGACATTAGTGTAGCTTTCAAATCAATTAGTATGAAAAAGACAGCCGACTTGTGGGGTGTCTCAGTTAATATCATAAATTCTTTAATTGATATTTTGATTCCTGATTTAGTTACAATTTTTAATAGATGTATTGATTGTGGAGTGTTTCCTGATTTGATGAAATATAGTAAAATAACTCCATTGTTTAAATCAGGTAGTACGCAAGACCCCACAAATTTCAGACCGATTTCAGTACTACCTACGTTTAGTAAAATTTTTGAAATGCTGATACTCAGTCAGCTTCTTACTTATTTTAATAAAAATAAATTACTGCACACAGGTCAATTTGGTTTCACTCGTGGAAGGTCAACATCTGATGCTGGGGTCAAATTATTAGAGAGTGTATTCGCGGCTTGGGAGGAGTCACGTGATGCCTTTGGGGTGTTTTGTGACTTATCCAAAGCATTTGATTGTGTGCAGCATAAAACTCTTATCAGGAAGCTACACCACTATGGTATAAGAGGCATTGCTTTGGATCTTCTCACTTCTTATTTAAGTGATAGGATTCAAAAGGTAAATGTCAACGGGAAACTATCACACGGGTCACCTGTAGCATTGGGGGTGCCACAAGGCTCTATTCTGGGTCCGTTTTTGTTCCTTTTGTACATTAATGACTTACCTCACCTTATGAGAGATATCTGTGAAATGTTTTTAAGGTTAATAGACAGCAATTGGAAATTGACGATGTAAACAATGCTCTTTCTAGGATATTGCACTGGTTTAGTGCCAATAACTTGCTTTTAAATAGTAGTAAAACTAAATGTATCAGGTTCTTTACTAAGAATGTTCAACAAGTAGAAACCAGGGTTTTGATGAACAATAAGGAACTTAAAGTAGTTAATGAAACGGTTTTCTTAGGTATAACATTAGATGCTAAGTTACAATGGGGTCCGCATATAGAAACTTTATCTGGTAGACTTAGTTCGGCAGCGTATGCTGTCCGCAAGATTCGTCAACTGACCGATGTTGACACCGCGCGTTTAGTATACTTCAGCTATTTTCATAGCATTATGTCTTACGGCCTATGGGGTACTACTTTGGGGTAGTGCCGCTGACATAGATACCATTTTTGTGCTCCAAAAACGGGCTGTCCGAGCAGTCTATAAAATGGGTCCACGGGAGTCACTAAGGAATAAATTTAAAGACTTTAACATCCTCACACTACACTCCCAATATATTTACGACAACTTAGTATATGTGCATAAGAATATTAATAAATTTAATAAAAACAGTGACCTCCATCAATATAATTTAAGAAATAAAAATAAGCTTGCTGTGCCCTTCTCTAGGCTCCATAAAGTGTCTCACTCATTCGTAGGTCAAAGTATACACTTTTATAACAAACTTCCAAACGACGTGGTTAATTTATCACTGAACAAATTTAAAAAAGTGGTAAAGCACAGGCTCTGCCAAAAAGCTTATTACTCTGTTAAAGATTATGTTCGCGATAAAGATGTTTGGAAATGAGTTGCTCTATTTCTAAGTTAAAATTGTTAATTGTGATTTATAACAAATGTTGGCATTTAAAAAGAGTGGCCATGAGTTTCTTTGCCTGTATCTTCTCATGAGCTCAACCAGTTGAACGGGCTTTTTTCAAGTCAAAATTGCACATTTTTTTTGGTTATTTTGTTTTCCATTTTTTTTTTTTATCTTTTATGACATGTCCAAGTGAATGTTAAGCATTTTTATGGAATAAAGATATTTTGACTTTGACTTGACTATATCTGTATGGCAATTTTTATAAATCTCCCTACCTAAAGATAATTAACTAAGCAATTGTTTATGATTAACATTTGGCAAGAGAAATTGTCATTTTTTTAATACTTTTCCACACTTGTAAAACAAAACGCACTTGGAAAGGAAATATTTTCTAAAATCTATTCTATTAATTCTATTAAGTACCTGTGGTGCTGTTCTTTGTTGCCACGATGGCATCTCCGGTGGTGGTGGTTGTTGTTCATTTGGACGACCACCTCTGTCGGGTACCTGGAAACATATTTATTTTGTATATTATCTAAACAAATATTTAAATACTTCAATATCATTGCACAACCTTGCAAAATCTACATTACAAAATAACATTTCATTATACTCACTCGTCCAATAATAACTTTATTGACTTCACTCTGAGTGTTCTTCCTAACACTGGCACTAGAGGTTTTCTCTATTTGCAACAATGAAGTTCTTGCTGCTAGGAAATCAGAGAATTTAACATTGGGTTTCACTTTTAAATTTTCCCTTTTCGGACGGTATGTTGATTGAATGTGATCCTTTTTGGCTTTTAATCTGTCTGACCACTGAAATAAAAAAAATGTGATTTGTCACTCAATTTTAGTTATCCAAAATGAGAAACTTCTTTCTAAATTGAAATTACAATATGACAACAATTTAAAAATAATATTTTTAAACAACTTATTCCACACTAAGTATAGAAAAATATTATTAATAAATATATAAAAAAAATTAATGTTATTTATTGGGATATTAAAAGCGTAACCACTTTCTTAAGATATTGTGTGTTAACAGACAGAACCGAACATCACAGTTTCTTGCAATACTATAGACAATAAAGAAATATTCATTAAGAATTAAGTCCACAATGTTTAGATATTAAAAAAATATATATTTAAAAAATCTATGTATATATTACCTCAAAACTCTGTATGGTACACTCCAATCTTGTTATTAATGTTTCTCGTCTCAATCTGTATTCTTCATACATTTCTGTGAAAGCTGTATCTAATTGCTTCCATTCCTTATCCGATAATGATTTATTATATAAAGGTTTACCTACTAATTCTTCTCCTATAAGAAAAAATATTTTTTTAGCTTTACTTTTTACTTTATCTCGCATATAGAGGATATTCAGAGAGAACCTAGTCAGTCATCAGTGTTAAGATATTACTTTTCCCACGCTTCTCTCAATTATCGACATCTTTTTTTTTTTTCTTTCAACCACCACATACACATTATTAAAGATTCTAATACTTTCTTTCTAAAATAAATTACCTTCTTTCTGTATAGTATCTTTAAGTTTAGCTTCCAATTTGGAAAACAACATTTCTGGAGTAATATTTGGTGGTGGCTTATTAAATTTCAATGTTATTAATATATCTTTTAGATCCTTTGCAGTTGGAGATTCTTGCTAAAAAACAAAATAAAAGTCATAAATAACTATTTTTATTAGTATTATTCCATACAAGCTAAAGATATTTTTTTATTTTAAACATTCAGTCTGATAAAGAAGAAAATCTCTGTGATGAGTTTCGCAACTCAACATATAATTCCACCAGAATTCAGTGGAGAATGAGTTAAGGAATTTTCATAATGGGAATGGAGTGTATGAATACTAAGTTCTCAGGTTCCCAGTACTGTGTTTGTGTTTCTGTTTTTTTCACAGCCGGGTACTATGAAAAAAATTGATTATTAATACACTCCGTTTCCTATGCACCACTCAATTTATTTATTATGGTGGTTTATGGTCAACCGCTATTCTGCTGAGCATGGAAGGCCTACAACTTTTTTATATAAGATAACAATTTATAACACAATTTGTAACTAAAAATCATACCATAACTATTTCCATGCCAGCTTTCTTGTCATTGGGACAGTCCACGCTGACCATTCTGGCAGCCATTAGTTCAGATACTAAATAATCTAATAATAGTATTTTATCTTCTTTACTTTGGAGCCGAGATGACATGTGACCTGAAAAAAATATTAAATATACATGTTTTCTTACACTTTTCCAATGGAGATATTCTACTTTTTGTTGACTTTTTTTTTAATTCATAATTTGCTTTAAAACAAATATAGCAAGGTAGCCAGGGTGAACTTAGTGTAAAGATACTTTATTCCCCCTTTCATAATAATTCTCATGATCTTCATGGTGTTGAAAGTAAATTTGAGAATGAGAAAGTAAATACAAAAAGGAAAAAAACATAATAAATAACAAAAAAGGGGACGGATGAACTATGTGGAATAATACAATAAAAAAAAACATACCAGTTATCAGTTTCTTATAAGGGCATCCAAGTTCTTTCAAAAAAGAACTCAATTCTAATAAGAATGAGCTAGATTCATCTGGATCATTCATCATATTGACAGTTTCTTCCAAACTACATAATTGTTTGATTTCCTCTGCTAAAATGTGGACTAGTTTTGTATACTCTAGAGATTTTGGGCCTCCGTCGAGAGCTTTAGCAAAAGCAACATCATCTGATAGAGGTCCTTCATAACTGAAATAAGGGAAAGATTACTATTAATATTCTTTGCTATGTGTCCCACATATAACAGGATGTGAAGAGGGCACCAAGTACCAAGTATAAAACACTCTGTACTCACTACTCTATTTTCAAGACATTGAATGTTATGTGGAGGCAGAGAAATTAAAATAATATATATATTCATTAACCCAAATAAAGAAATCATGTTTGCAATCAGACACTATCCTTCTACATTGAGTTAGCTTCAATTATTTTAATTATATTTTATTGCAGCAAAATTTTACTAAGATTGCAAACATTGATAATACACCAATAGGACCAAAATTGGAAAAGGATGATAAACTTATTTTTAAAAACAATTTATTTATAACTTTGGCCTGATTGTAAATGTAAAAAAGGATTATTTCGATATATTAAGTTTTACTATGTTATGCTACATAAAAAAGGATATTTTACATTAATTAATGTCAAATTATAAATAGGATGTATATTGAGCACTATTACACATTTTTATTTAAATCAACAAAACCTTTAATTTTAATTATATATACATATAAAAAAATACATTAAATAAAATAATCATTAAAAATGTTAACATATGTTAGGAAAAATACAACTTCTGCCATGTCACACCTTTATATGCTGTGACATGCATATTGATTTTTTTCCTATGATAATGAAGAATGAAGCATTAGTTTTTAGCATTACAATATAAAAATGACAAAATTAGATAAAATCTATGAAAATGTATTACATTCTTATAAATTTATGCAGTAAACATCTAAGTAAAAACAATAAAAAAAATATTGAATTTTTATTTAAAATCAATAAAAGCAAAAATTATGTAAGAAAAAAATTATTAAGTTAATGTAAATATTATCAATGATGATAACATTATATGGAGCCGGTATATATATATCGTATATAAATTTTGGAGACCATTTTCATTTTTATGCTTCAATATTATTTATACAAAATTGGAATGTCATTTATTTTCATATATCTTCATAAAACAAGCCAAATACATTTTCCTAAATTATAACATTTATATTTATAATAATTTTACGAAGTATATGATAACCTAAAAATTAACTTACCCCAAGTCGTTAAGCGAATCCAATATATCGTTCTCCATATTTAATTATTTAGGTCCTGCCTATCATTAACAAATAATATTTAAAACTAATTTGGCTAAGTTTTATTATATCTATTCAGAATCTAGAATGCTCTAGTCAAGCAAAGAAATTCGTCAGCGGCTACCAGCCAACCAACGCACTAGTGTTGCCAGTTGATAAATGTTATCTCCACACTCCACAGTCCATATTATGACATAATAATATAATTCACTATCGCTAAAGAATGTAGTCTTTGAAAATTAAGCCTTAAAACTTTTTAATTAAGTAATAATAACTTTCCATATTGGTTCTACGTCCCTATCTAATAGTAAAAATGTATTGTGTTCTATACGTGAACCACAATAAAATACACGTTTTATTAATAAATAAGTGGCGAAAAATGCATTTTACAAATGTATTATTGATTAGAATATTATTGATTAGAAAATTAACAAAAAATATACAAAGAAATTCTGCATTCATTTCATCTATGTATAATAACTTGCATAATTTTATTTTCAACAATGAATTAGCTTACAAGAGTGGAAAATATTGAAAATGGTAATTATTGAAATAGGTACCAAAAACTCTTCCTTTACAATAAAAAAATTATTGACATATGCGCTGCGTTCAGAAATATAATTCGATTTTTTGAAAACAAAAATGTTTTAAATCTTTAATTTTTATTAATTATTATTTTTTCATTCATTTATTAATCATAATGAAAAAATAATAATTATAAACCATCAAAACACCACCAATGTTATACTTCATTATAATAGCCTTCCAGGCTTATAAAATTTAAACATTTACCGAACTTTGCTTGGCAAAGAACAATATGCATTTTGGTTAATAATAATTTATCGAAAAATTAAGTAAATATTTGGACTTAGCCCATGAGATTAGTGAACCGGATGCAGAAGGCACTTTTACTGGAGACATCGCGTGTTGTGATGAGGTGAGGTTTCGCTTTCGCGGCGTTGAATTCTGCCCCTAAACACACTATGCCTCCAGAATTCAGCAGAAAATGGCGAACGGAAGTGTCTCCAAGAGACGCGGGTTCGAATCCAGCTACGTTAAAATTTTTAGACGTTTTCTGAATAAGTGTTTTTCTTCCTTAAGTGTGGAATGACACTGGTGTGGTCTTTACAAATGTACTAAAGTGCGTTAGTTGCCGTAGATCAGTGGCGTAGCGAGCTTTGCTCGCGCCCGTGGCAAAATACTTTTACAACGCCCCCATGCGAACACAATATAATTTCATATGCATGCTTAAATAGTTTTGCGGACCATTTGGCGCCCTTTATGAGCGGCGCCCGGTGAAAGACTACTGCCGTAGGTATACTTACTAAAGAATTATTACAACACTAGTTTTTAAATAGGGCTTCGGCTGTACGGTCAAGAGGCGCATTATAAGCACGAAGGGACTTTTCTTCGTCGATGTCGGTTTAAGGTCGCTCTTTTCATTACTTTTTTATGCACTTATAGACCAAAAAATAAATAGATAAGTAATACATAATGAAAATTATATGACTTTTGCAACATTTAAATTTTAAATAACAATAAATCTTTAAGTCGTTTACAAATTCACACTACAAGTTAGTTTATAAATAAACTAAATAAACCATGTTACGTAATTAAGATGGTATCAACAAACATGCTACACATACACATATGTAGATACATAATATTATAGTTCAAGCGTCTCTGTGTGTGTGTGGATACCTGCGCTCGCGCATTACAGGTGATCATGTGCGTTTTGTAGGTCAGGCTATGTGAATTTATGTTATTGAGATGACATTTTAAATATATTTTTTTCGTTCTATATTAAAAATATAAGTTTTTTTTTTCAAATAATTTAAAAAATAGGAAAAAAAGTGTATAGTTTACACGGGGATAAGTCAAAATAAAACCTATAAAACATATACAAGAAAGAAACATTAAATATGTTTGATCACAAAAACTATCTTATCCAACGTCCATAAAAAAATCTATTCGATAGTGTTGTGAGCAATAAATCACGATGTTAGGCTTGTGTTTATTCAGACAGTATACGGCCATGGTCGTTACGGAAAGGCGAAGCCGTAGACAAAACTTGGCCCCGCAAAAGACAAAGAGTGCGGAAATAGAAAAAAAAGCTTATTTTAGCTTCAGATGATGTAAAATTTTAGTCATGCTCTTCCTAATTCCTGTTAAAAATTATTAAAGGTATTAAAATTATTTAAGAGTTACAAATTTTAACTGATCTTTTTATAAATTAAGTTATAACACAAAAGAATACATTACAGACATTCCATAAAGTGAGAATGAAATTTTATTATAGTGGTATAAAAAAATTTAAGCATTTTTTTATAACTAGATTCACTGATTACTTAAATGAGTAACACTGTGGCTATAAAATCATCTATTATGTGAGTTTATAGCATGTACGATTGTAATAAATGTCATTATTTCTCCAGTCGCAGGGGCACGAGCGTCAAACTGTAAATACGACAGGTTGTTCGATTCCCACTATAAAAATATACCCATCCCACTAGAAATATTTTTATTTTTTAATTTCCTCGCTCCGTGACGAAACAATGCACGGAGTTAAGTTCCGCCACTCAATACAGAACTCCAGAAATCGGGAACAAAAGTGTCGTAATGTCGAAACAAAGTGTCTTAACACTAAGTTCTCAAATTCTCCCTGCCTACCCTGCTATATGCGGGATACGGCGTGAAGGTAAATACTACATTTATATTCGCATACTTTATGAATAACATAAAAAAAACTACAATATCTACAGCCATTACCAGTGTTTGTGCGTTGTAATATGTGACATACAAATAAATAAATAAAATAAATATTACTGGTACATCCACCGCAACGTCCATCACCGTATCCCAAACACGTTTTCCACACACGTCCCACAATCACAGTCTATTCAAAAGTAAACTACGTAACGCCACAGTCGACCGCGCTGGCTGACGCGGCGCACGCCTTCGCCTTGGTTCGTTTAAAAAATAAATAAAAAAAAATAGTTAGCGCGCCAAACTTGCTTTGACAGTAATGTGAAAAATATATAAAATATTAAACATTTGTGCCATAATAGTGATGTTATATTGTGAATATTGAAAATGGGTGTAATTTTGAGGTTGATCCTAGTGACGGTAGCTTTGCCTTGTGTTTTGGGACAAGCTCAAGATGAATGTTTCGGCGCAGGCAGCGTAGCAGGCGCAGCGATCGGTGCCTTCGTTGCGGCGTTCATTTTGATAGGTGCCGCGTATTATTTCAGAAAATGGTATTGGAAATCTCGTAAAGGTATGTTGTTGTTATTATTTTATACCTGTTTTTGATCGAAACGTACCGCTGGTTGATTGAAGTACCCACAAATCTATATATATAAAAGGACTTGTCCTCACTGACTGAGGTAAGACGCACGCACGGCCAAAACCGCTGATGGTAGAAACGTGAAATTTGGACAGATGTTTACTTTCGTAATCTGGACATCCACTAAGAAGGGATTTTGGAAAATTTTAACCCTAAAGGGGCGAAACAGGGGTTGAAAGTTAGTATGGAAAATTTTTTAAATCGGCACCGATTCTTATAAAATTTGAAATTCAGACTCTTAAAAGTATTTAATTGAACACGTGTTTCATGGTTTTCTAGAATTCTTTCCATAAGGGTGCAAATAAGGGGTTGAAAGTTTGTATGGAAAAATTCTTAAATCACCACCGATTTTTATAAAATTTGAAATTTAGACTCTTAAAAATATTTCATTGAACACATGTTTCATGGTTTATTAGAATTCACCCCTAAATACGTAAGCGAAGCTGCGCGCGTCCGCTAGTGTTTAATAAACTTCAAAAGAAATACTTTTTTTACAGTGTAGGAAGGAGAAACCTAGTGTTAATACTCTCCGCACAATTTTCGAGATGTTGCTTATTGAGTGGTGAGGCTCAACATCGCAGTATGTCTGGTTACCAGACCGAGTAAATTAAAATGTAAAATAATTCAAATAATTAATTCCTCCAAGTGGGTATTGAACCCACAACTGTCGCGTGTACAGTCACAGTGTGTGCTACTGTGCCACGGACGACCTCGAAAACCATATCTGTATTTTTTTTAAGCCTAATGTTCATTTATTACTGGCATTTTTAGTTTTCATAATAATATTTAGTATTTTATTGCATTTTGTCTATCTAAGATCGGGATGTGTGTAGGTATGTGAATTACGTGAGTAGCGTGTAAAGGACATTATTTTTAAGAATTATTCCTATTTTATAAGCGTCAAACTACATCAAAAACATTCAGCGCTATATTTATGTGTATATTTTATGTTTTTACGTTCGTTAAATGAAAATCAGTTCAAAATATTTAATTTATTAGAAGTTTATGAAAATGTAAGTATAGTTTAAAATGAGAAATCAATTAACAAAATATCATATTGGTTTTAGCCTATACTTATTTGCGCCTGAAAACTTTCTAAATGATTCCTCGTAGAATAATAATTTAGGAAAAATTATATATTATAGATATTAGATGCATTACGTGGTGCCATCTCGAGATGCCTTCGCGTAGTTGGAACGTGTCCAACTGTCCAACCAATATTACCTCTTAGGTTTCATCATAAACTCAAAATTAATGGTTTTGAATTTTAATTTTTTTTATCAAAATGAATAATGTAATATTTTCTAATTAGTAAATTTTACTTTGTACTATAAGTAATATTTTGTTGCTATTAATATGTTAAGAAAAACATTATCATTAATCTCATATTCGAACTTAAGACCATAAAAAATATATATAAAAACGTAAACATATATCATCGTATACATAACACATAACACGTATACATAACATCATATTATTATACTACTTTAAGTTAATCATTTGACTGTACCTGCTGCGGTCAGAGATACCTCGGGCACTTATGCTGATACATAACTAAAATAACTAAGTATTTTCATGTACCTACGGCGAAGCAAAAGCTAGTTTTTTAAATTATTTTAATATATATAATTAACTATTAAGTAGAAGTAACTTTTACAATTACTTAAAAGTACCCGCCAAAGGCGGAACTCGTTTTACTGGTTGCGTTACTCAATCGAAATATAAAAAATATATCATTAGATTTACATATTAAAATTGCTTTGGCATAGTGACATGTGAAATTTGAGAGCTAAAATCGAATTTCTTTACTTAAAATAATTTTACCTTAGAGATTTTACAAATATAATATGCAGTTTTTTATAATTTTGTTATGTTTGGTTTCACATATATACCGCATATTGTAGGAAGTTGGCGACCCCGTTCCCCACGCACCTCCATATCTTTTCGATATTATTTAAA
The DNA here is from genome assembly GCF_056956725.1 of Heliconius melpomene rosina. Classification (NCBI taxonomy): domain Eukaryota; kingdom Metazoa; phylum Arthropoda; class Insecta; order Lepidoptera; family Nymphalidae; genus Heliconius; species Heliconius melpomene. The sequence continues at coordinate 2,500,987 of NC_140389.1, read as the reverse complement.
TTTATATTTTCATTTCTTCGTTCTGGTCGAGGCAAAGCGCGGCATTGAATTTTGGTACTCAACACGCAATACCTCCAGTATTTGGCTGAAAATGGGGAAAGGAGTGTCATAACACTAGGTTCCCTCTGCCGATTTTTACATGTATATAAAACAAATATTGCCAATGATATATAGCGGTACCTCTATTAGCCTACTTCGTTAATGCCTCACATACTCGTGGCCGTAGCATGCTCTATATTGCTGAAGATATTTAGATTTCTGATAAGATAAGGTTTGCCGCATCGCTTGGAGGAGGGTTGTCCGTAGGTTATACTTATATGTTTATATATACTTATAAAGAACGTCGACATATTTAAGATTATAGCTATAAAAGTAAAATTCTTTAGTGGTTTAATAAAAAAATTTAGTCTTGTAAACCAATAAGTGAAAAAAAAAAATTTTTTAGGGACTGTTACATTAAATAGTATAAATCGTCTCCAGTCGCGTCTTCACGTTAAAAAAAATGTTGTAAATAATGAAAAAAAACCTAATTTAGCTAAAAATAGCCTATATATAACAATCTTATGTTCGTCTTTTAAAAGATGACAACAATGTTAACATTCATAAGGGCACTATAAAAAATTCATACACTTTTCCCAATTCCCACCATTACAGAGCCATAAAAGTATTATCGTGCAAATGTCCAATGTGGGTTTAAAGCAATTAGAAAGCATAGACAATACAATATAGACAATATATATGTAATATAACCTTACCAGCTGAGCTTTCTCTAAAAAGTTTTTATTTATAATGCCTTTGTCTAAAAAGGAAGTCATGAAAGCTACCATATATACCTACTTCCTTTTAAGATCTCTAAGAGAATACACACATTATGTATTACGCAAACAAAACATGCGATCATACGTGACTAGGAAACGGCGCGTTTATCATGAGAGGTGCTATTTGAAATAATTTGAAATAGTTTGATATTAAGATACTTTAAATAAC